>NC_089240.1:104560074-106026152 GCF_963924675.1 Phocoena phocoena | reverse complement strand
CTTTTGATTGGAGAATTTAGTCCATTTATATTTAAAGTAATTGTTGATAGGTATGTATATATTGTCATTTTGTTAATTGTTTGGGGGTTGTTATTGTAGTTCTTTTTTGTTCCTTTCTTCATCTTTTGTTCTCTTCCCTTGTGATTTGATGTCTATTCTTAATGTTATGTTTAGATCCCTTTCTGGGTTTTTTTTTTGTGTATTTATTGTAGATTTTTGTTTATGCTTACCATAGGGTTTATATATAGCAATATGTGTGTGTGTGTGTGTGTGTGTGTGTGTGTGTGTGTACCTATATATGATTATTTTAAGTTGCTGATCTCTTGATTTCAAATGCATTTTAACAACCCTGATTTTTACTCTAATCCTCTCCTGATTACTGATTTTGACATCATATTTTATATCTAATTGTTTTGTGTATCCCTTAACTGCTTATTGTGGCTATAGATGATTTTACTGATTTCATCCTTTAACTTTCCTACTAGCTTTACATATCATTGATTTACTATCTTCACTATATACTTGCCTTTACTGATGAACTTTTCCCTTTTGTAATTTTCATAGTTCTAGTTGTCGCCTTTTCTTTTTCACTTAGAGAAGTCCCTTTAACATTTCTCATAAAGCTGGTTTGGTGGTGCTTAACTCTTTTAGCTTTTACTTGTCTGTAAAACTTTTGATCTCTTCACCAAAACTGAATGAGAGCCTTGCTGGGTAGAGTATTCTTTGTAGGTTTGTCTCTTTCCTCACTTTAAATATATCATGCCACTCCCTTCTGGCCTACAGAGTTTCTGCAGAAGTCAGCTGAGAGCCTTATGGGAGTTCCCTTGTATGTAACTTGTTGCATTTCCCTTGCTGCTTTTAGTATTCTCTATCTTTAATTTTTGCTATTTTAATTACAATATGTCTTGGTGTGGTTCTCTTTGGATTCATCTTATTTGGGACTCTATGCTTCCTGGACTTGGATGTCTGTTTCCTTTCCCAGGTTAGGGAAGTTTTAGCTATTATGTCATCAAATATGTTCTCTACCACTTTCTCTCTCCGTTTTCCTTCTGGGACCCCTATAATGTGAACATTAGTTCACTTGATATTGTCTGATAGGTGTCTTAGCTGTCCTCATTTTTTTTAATTCTTTTTTTCTTTTTTCTATTCAGCTTGGGTGATTTCCACTACTCTGTCTTCTAGTTCGCTGATTCATTCCTCTGTGTCATCTAATCTACTGTTAATTCCTTTTGTGTATTTTTAATTTCAGTTATTGTATTTTTCATCTCTGTTTGCTGCTTCTTTATATTTTATAACTCTTTGTTAAAACTTCTCACTGTGTTCATCCATTCTTCTCCCAAATTCATTGAGCACCTTTATGATCATTACCTTGAACTCTTATCTCCACTTCACTCAGTTCTTCTGGGGTTTTATTTTGTTCCTTCATTTGGAACATATTTCTCTGTCACCTCATTTTGCCTAATTCACTGTTTTTATTTCTATGTATTTAGTTTGGTGGTTACATTTCCTGATCTTAGAGAAATGGCCTTATGTAGGAGACGTCTTATGAGGCCTAGCAGTGAAATCCCCACTGGTCACCAGAGCTATATGCTCTAGGGATGTCCCCTATGTGGGCTGTATCGGTCCTTCTGCTGTGGCAGGCTTACTAACTGTTGGTGCTCTGGTAGGTGTGGCTGACCTCTGGTCCAGTTAATTGCCTTGTGCAGAGGCTGCTGGTTGCTGGTGGGTGGGGCTGGGTTCTGGCATAGTTGGCTGCAAGTCCAGGGGAGTCCCGGTCCTGGTTCCAGCCTGCTGGTGTGCAGGGCAAGGTCACAAGTTGATTGCAGAGTCCCTGGAGGTCCTGGGGATAGTACTGGCCCACTGGTGTGCAGAGCTGGGTCCCAGGGTGGCTGGCTGCAGGGTCAGGTTCCTGTAGCTAGTGACAGGCTGTTGGTGGGCAGGGTCGTTTTCTGACATGGCTGGCTGCAGGGTCTAGGATGTCCTAGAGCTCGTGTCAGACCGCTGCTGGGTGGGGCTAGATCATGGAGTGGTTGGCTGAGAGGCCCAAAGTGTCCTGGAGCTGGTGTCCACCTGCTGGTGGGCAGGTCTGGGGCCCAGGACATCCCAGGGTGGTGCATGCCTGCTGGTGGATGAAGCTAGGTCCTGGAGCTAGTGCTGGCCCAGTGGTGAGTGGAGCTGGGTCCAGGCATCTCTGGTTGTAGGGCCTGTGGGTTCCAGAGCTGGAGTCGGGTTTTCAGTGGTGGGGCCAGGGCCCAGAGGGTCCTGGAGCTATTGCCAGCTCACTGATGGGTGGAGCCATGTCCTAGGGTCTCTGGCTGTGGGGTTTGTGGATCCCGGTTTTTTTGTTGGCTCACAGATGGGTGGGGCTGGGGCCTAAGAGGTGCCAGGGTTGGTGCCCACTGTCTGGTGGGTGAATCTGGGGCCAGGGGCTAGTGCCATCCCACTGATGAGCAGAGACAGGTCCTGGGGTCTCTGGCTATGGAGTTTGGGGGTCCTGGAGCTGCTTTGGCCTGCTGGTAGGGGGGTCTAGTCTGGTGACTGACTACAGGGCTCTGGAAATCCAGGGCTAATGCCAGCCCACTGGAGGATGGGGCTGGGTCCTGGACCATCTGGTGGGCAGGGCTGGGTCCTGGTGTTAATAGGCTAAAGGGGGAATTCCAATATGGTGCTTGCCAGCACCAGTGTCCTCATGATAGGATAAGATCCCAAAAATGGTTGCTGCCAGTGTCTATATCTCCAGGGTGAGTTCCAGTTGCCTCCTGCTTCTCTTGGAGTCTCTGCAAGATCAGCAAGTGGGTCTGACCCAGGCTCCTTTCCAATTACTGCTTCTGTCCTGAGTCTTGGAGTGTGTGAAATTCTGTGTGCACTCTTTACGAGCAGAGTCTCTGTTTCCTACAGTCCCTTTACTCTCCCAAAAGCAAGCCACACTGGCCTTCACAGTCAAACGTTCTGGGTCTCCTCTTCCTGGTGCAGGACCCCCATGCTGGGGAGCCTGATGTGGGGCTCAGACCCCTCAGTCCTTGGGGAGAACCTCTGCAATTGTATATTCTTTCATTTTTAGGCCACCCACCTGGGGGTATGGGTCTTGACTATACTGCGAATCTGCCCCTCCTACCCATCTCACTGTGGTTCCTTCTTTATATCTTTAGTTGCAGAAGATCTTTTTCTTCAGGTCATTCTCATCGGTAGCTGATCTGTAAGTGGTTGTAGTTTTGGTGTGCTTGTGTGAGGAGGTGAGCTCAGGGTCTTCTTACTCCACCATCTTGGCCACACCTCTCTCTGCCCCTCTTCTATTTTATTTTTGTTATTTTGTATTTTTACAGCAGAATTGCCTTATGGCCATTTAGTTGTGCAGTGAAACTGCTTGCAGGGAAACTGCTTGTAAGGAAACTGCTTGCAGCAAAGATGTTTATAGCAAAAATGCCAGACACATTTCCAGACCTTATCTATATCTATCTGTATGTATTTATATGTATGTCTACATCTATCTATCATATTACCCCCTTCTTCATAAAAGGTGGTATGTACAATAAAAAACATTGCTCTATATTTGGCCTTTTTCATTTTTCAATGTGTCCTAGAGATCATTTCATAGCACTATATAGAGAATTCCCTCATTCATTTTTACATCCGCAGTATACTCCGTAAGTGGGGCACTTATAAATACTTCTTGGATATCCTCTATTAAGGGCCTACTTCTGAGGTCCCCGTGACATAGGCAATGCCTTTCCTCATAGCTACTTATGATCCCCTTTCAGTCTATCTGATGGGAGGTCTTCAATTCTGCACATTATTCTTTTGCCTGGAGAAAGTGTCATGTTCGAAAAAGTACAGCTTGCTGCAGATGCGTCTTTTAGTTTCATCATTTGTGACTGACCTAGGCTCAGCCTCTTAACATGTTGGCCATGTTTAGGGGTTATTTCAACACCAGACCCTGCACGTTCTTGACACCAAGAGACTCAGACCCACCTTTCTGAGTGGTTCTCCTGAAGCTCCCTCTCCTGACTGGCTTAAAGTGAGGGATAAACACTGCTTTCTCTTCTTCCTAGAACACTGACAACCTACTCCAAATATTTTCTCCTATTATCTCTGTTCCCCCAACCTTAATTACTTATGTAGCATTTTAGCATGCCTTGAAAACATGGTCTAACACCTTGCTTTGGAAGGCAGAGATCCTTCTTGCTTCTCTTTATATTGGTCTCAGCTTTTGGGGTTTCTGACAAAAATCTGAAACTACAGGAGGAAGATTCTCAGTTAATATCCTCATTCTATTGCTAAGAATAAGAAGCTGTACTGGGTGATTTGAAATGGATAATTAGTAATACTTTAAAATTAGTATAGTGCATAGTGGTTAAGGTGCCAATTCTAGAATGAGGTTTAAATCCTCATTTAGGTTCCTCCACTTATTAGGTATATGACATCTGGCAGCTTTCTTACAACCTCTGTGCCTATAGAGGGTAATACCTACATCAGAGGGTTATTATGAAGACTAATTGGATTAATATTTGCAAAGCAATTAAAATAGTATCTGGCACATAATAAGTGTTATATGGAGGACAAATTTTAAACATTAATTAAATAAGTGAACAAAGAAGTAGGATACTTTTGTCTTTGACATTTTAGCTGTTCCAAACACCTGAAAATTAATTACTTATTAGTGTTTGGGCCTGAAAACCTGAACTTTTGACTCCTTATCTGATTTTCATATCCAATAGTTTTATGACACTTAGCCAACATTCCAGCTAAGGCCCTACCTATGACATGCAATCTAATGCTTCCCATCTCTTCAACTCATTCCCTGGCATGTTATGCCATATTTTTTTAATTTATTAATTATTTTTCTTTGCTTTATTTTTGTTTATTTATTTAGTTAGTTAGTTATGGCTGCGTTGCATGTTTGTTGCTGCGTGTGGGCTTTTCCTAGTTGTGGCGTGCAGGGGCCACTCTTCGTTGTGGTGCACAGGCTTCTCATTGTGGTGGCTTCTCTTGCTGTAGAGCACAGGCTCTAGGCATGTGGGCTTCAGTAGTTGTGGCACACGGGCTCTAGAGCGCAGGCTCAGCAGTTGTGGCTCACGGGCTTAGCTGGTCTGTGGCATGTGGGATCTTCCTGGCCCAGGGCTCAAACCCGTGTCCCCTGAATTGGCAGGTGGATTCTTAACCACTGTACCACCAGGGAAGCCCTGTTTCCTTTGCTTTAAATCAAGACAGCAGTCAGCATTATACTCCTAAATGGGTGAATTGTTTTCAAAATAAGGTTCTTGGGAATATATCAAAATTTCATTTAAGATTATTCATTGAGATAAGCAGGAAATTGAAAGCCCAAGAGACATAAAGTGAGGAAATGATGAAACAACCTAATATATATTATACTTTCTCTCTTTAGAGTTTTAAAATCTGTATGTACGAATTGGGTACAATTGGAATCTAAAATCTAGTCTGAGTGCAAACACAATAAATGTTTACAATATCAATAAATTCAATGTAAACCAAGCTCTTCTAAAGTGCCAATATCTCTCTAGAGCCAGTTTCTGAGCATGTCTTTTCTATATATTTATCATTAGATATAACTTCATTCTTTTTTTTTTTAGGTTTTTTTTTTTATGTGGACCATTTTTAAAGAAGTCTTTATTGAATTTGTTACAGTATTGCTCCTGTTTCATGATTTGGCTTTTTGGTCGCGAGGTATGTGGGATCCCAGCTCCCTGACCAGGGTTCAAACCCGCACCCCCTGCATTGGAAGGTGAAGTCCCAACCACTGGACCGCCAGGGAAGTCCCTAGATATAACTTCATTCTAAAGTTAAAATTAACTAGCTAATGTTCGCAGGCAAACTTACAACATTGGCTTCAATGTATAAATAAAGCTATGCCATTCTCTTTCTGAGGTGATATTACATCTGACCATAAGTTATATCTGTGTGAGAGTTGTGCAAAAGGTCAAAAAATATAAAGGTAGTGAATGTGAGTTAGGACAACTCCTCAAGAAATGACAGAATAACAGTAATTTTCATAGTCTCTAAACATATATTCTGTGAAGGCAAAAACTTTAGAACACCATATCATTAGAGTAGATCATGAAGGCCAGCAAGAACCAAAGAAAATCTTTGTGATGAGACATAATAAATTCTCTAAGAACATTTGCAGGTTGAATTTAGGACTGCTACACCAAATTCTCTAACTGCTGCAAATTCACAGCTGGAGCCAACCTGTCTAATTACATTCCTCGTCAGATAAATCTCCTTCCTGCAGCTATTCCACAACTTCATGGCAGTATGAATATACTTGCCTCAAGTGTTCTGAAAGCAGAAGGGTATCTTATTTCTATCCTCCCTACTCTACAGACTACAATAAACAGGGAACTCGGTAATTTTGTAATTAGATTACTCTGTTTTATCTCAAATCCTGCATGTCAGAACACACAGCTTTCTTTATTTAAAAATATAAGAAAATTCTCATGATCTAATTGGTGGCAAAAGAGCACCTTCTAACATGTTGTGTCAGGCACTGGTAATTTCACTGATCGCGTATAGCTCACACAGAAAAAAAATGTAATTATCCATTTCTGTTATTCTTGGCAATTTATTTAGATTGTTCCTGAACCCATTCCCTGGTGTTCATGAAAATTACTGTTTGACTTTATTGTTTTCTTAGGTCTTTGTGCTGGCACTAAAGAATTTCAGATTTTTGTTTGGTGTTTTGGTTAACCCTGCTTTTCTGTCTTTGAGAAATTATGGAACACAGTAAGTCCAAGACTTAAAAAGGTTAAAAGTTTTATACTACACAATGAGGGATAAGGAAAACATCAAAAGCATAGCCCTTGAGCTAAGCGTGTTCAGTTGTAAAGATTTAGATATAAGGCACAACTGCTGTCATATAGTGCAGGGAAGACTTGAAGACAGGAAGCTCATGGATCACTTCACTCATGCATCCGTATCATTTAGCACAGGGCTTGGCACATAGCTTAACACATACTTGTTGAATGGATTAATTACTATCAGAATGTAAAGGAGAGGTACAGTTAACATACAAGATGTCACATTAGATATAACATTGACTGACTACCCACATAGTACTTAATTTTATCTTTTGAAATTTTCATGCAAGATGTGCCAGATCATCTAAAAGTGAAGGCAGAATGATATAAAACAGTATTCTTCAATGTTTTGAAAGGCTTTTGCACTTTAAATAAATGTAAAATTTCACCTCTCTGCTTGAAAATTCTAAAATTCATTCCCCTTATGTATACATAGACAATCATTGCTATTTTTTGCATATTCCCAGGGGCAAAGGAAGTGTGTCAAGCTTTGTTTTCTATAGCATTTATGAAAACAATATTTTTTATTCATTCTCCAAAGATAAAATTGTATCATAGTTTTGAATATGTATTTTGAAATGTTACCACAGGAACTCATATATACTATACACCTCCCCTCCACACACCTTGAGAACTCTAATAATTGGATCCGTAATCAAGCAATGTATCCAGTTTAAAGGCCATCAAACCCAAACTCAATGACATTTCCCTTCAAAAATACGGGAAGTTCAACTGAGGCCAGTTAATTGTGGACTAATAGAAAAGGCACTGGACTAGAGTCAGACAGTCCTGAGTTTAAATCCCAGCCCTACAACTCATTAGTTGTTTGATTTTGATCACTAGTTGTTTGATCTATGACTAATTGTTTGATTGAGTTGCTTAATCCTTTTAAGTCTGTTTCTTTATCTATAAAATATAGATAATCATGTTAATTTTCTGTATAAATTACCAGATATTTAGAGGGTACTCAGCAACCATTAGTTGAAAATGAATGAGAGCAGTTCCTCATCAGCTCTTACCCTAGCTCAGCTCTGTAACAAATCATGTAATTTTGACCATGTAAGTTCACTTCTCAAGGTTTAGATTTCTCATAAAAAATAACATTTTTCCATATTGCCTCACAGGGTTGCTGTAGGAACTACATGAAATAATTACACATAATGTATTAGCTTTTCTTTCTTGTATTTCCTGTTTAAATGGAAGGAGCATACCATCTATCACTCTTGATTTATAATTACTCTAACTCTGTTACAGGCTGACTTTCTTGGAAAGCCGATTATAAAACAGCGATTAGCATAAGGGAAGATTTACGCAATGCTCTTAAGATCAACCACCTGTGGAAAGGAGGAGAAGAAGTAGGAGTGGGCAGGGGGAGAGGCTGAGCCATAATGCAGCCTCAGTGGAAGTCTCAGCTGACTCTAAAGGGCACTGTGAAGATGGAATGAACTTCCAGAGCTGATCAAAGTTAGGACAAGATGACCAGGACTTTATACCCCTGCACCAATCAGTCGTTAGATGTGAGCTGCTCAGGAAGGAGGTGTGACCTCAAGGAAGGCAACCCACTTCAGCTGAGACAATCCTAAAAGGAGGATGATAACTGGTAGCCATCTGCTGGAAGCATTTCCAGCAGCTGGGATAATAAGATCTTCATTTCTGAAGGGGGAACTGGGTGGTGAATCACAGTGTCCACCACAGTCTATTTCCTGAACTCCTGAGATCTTTTTCCTTGTCAAGCTCATAGCTTAAAGTTCAATGGAGCTTTTATTGTGTCCCCTAGGAGAAGCATTCTCCTTTAGGAAACCGGGACCTCTAAACCCACAGATCCCAGGGTTTCATGGATGGGAAGCATAAATTCCCCAAACTGTTCCCTGGGTGTGATGGTAATTGTGGCCAATTCTACTTCCTCACCTTGGTTCCATGATCCAAGTATTCTTCCAATTGTAACACAGCATCACATAAAGGCATTTCTGCCACAACACTTTTGCTGTAAAATTGATCACTTGGTCTGATGCAGTGTTATGTAGCATCTCATGTTGGTGGATCAAACATTCTGTAAGCCCTTGCATAACAATGATGGCTGAGGCCCTACAGGCAGGAGAGGCAAATTTGTACCTAAAATATGTGTTTATTCCTGTCCCCTTTCTCCTTTACTAGGTCCATCATATTCCTAGCTTGTTTAAGTTGAAGCATAACCCTAGTCATAGGCTTAGTGGCCAGGATGAAATGTGGGAGAAGATGAAAGGAACACACATTGTCCTGTAAGGGAGGGGCTTCTGCACTGTCTCCAAACAAGAAGGGAACACCAGGCCTTCATGGGAAGGAGTGGCCCTTTTCTACATGCTCAGAGGAGTCACGGGACTGCAGATTCAAGATTTTCAGGAGCATCAATCCAGATCTTCCCATCCCATGTGTCAATGTCCCATTCTTTTCCAGTCAGAGCCCTTACCTTGTTAAAGCAGACCTGCCTTGGTTGAAACTTTAACTTCTTTGAAACTCTGCTATTCTTACGATTAAGTCCTCAGCCTAGTTCTGAGCTTTGCCCTTCTGCTTAAGAAGAGAGTCTCTTTCAACGCTATCAAGGAGGCCTTCTGGCGATCACACTTAGCCTATAAGGTCCAATTAATCATGCTCAATTTTTTCCCAAAATATTAATTGAGCTTATCAAGATAACCAAATTTCAATACCCTTACAGTTACTATCTCCTCCCCCAATTCTCAAAAACCTGATATAACCCACTGAATCATTTTCTAATAACATACCATCTCAATTTATCACATGTAAAAGTTTTAACAATTATACCACTAGCTTGTGCCAGAAGTTACCTGAGCTCCATCTATGATCAATGATGGAGGTGTCGTTACCAGCCAGACAGTAGGTGACACAAACCTAAAATCCCATTCCAGAATCTGCTTTCTAAGACTACTCCTGGCCTTAGCTGAACGAGGTTAGCTCTCCAGGAACCAGATGCTTGAAATACTAGAATACAGCAGGCTTATTATAGAGTGCTACTAGGGACAAAAACTATGGAAGTTAAGATAAAGAATAAGAATTTGCCATAGGAAAAAGGTTGAGCTGTGAAACAGCCTCAATGGAAGCTCCAACCAACCCTATTGGGTGTTGTGAAAATGAAATGGTCCTCTGTAGCTGTTTTGAGTTGGGGCAGTATGACAAAGTCAAGATATCCATCAGTCATTGGAGGTAGGCCACCTAAGGAAGGGGGGGATGACCTTAGGAAAGGTAGCTCTCTTCAGCTAAAGAAGTTCCCAAAGATGGCTGAAAGCTGAGGGCTGTCATTACCAAAGGGAGATTCTAGGCAACCCATCACAGCATTTTCTATACATCCTCATCCCTTATCTTTGGATATTTTAAAGAAAACTATTAATGTCAAATTTGCTTTATTACCTACTTCAGTGCCCACTAAATCTAGTCTAAATCTAGTAGAAATCTCTATTTCTAGATAAGTACACCTCTCTGTCTGGAGCGAAACATTCTATTGGTAGTTCTTTACTTCACAGGAATTTCTCCTTGTATGCTTATCTTTGGAGTGAATTTCAGACTGGAGCTAGGGGCAAAAAGAAAGCTCAGAAAAGACGTAAATGAGTTGAGGCACTTAAGCAGACAGAAGTCCATTTTTACAAATTCATGAGGATAGAGAGGAAATTAGGGGGAAAGAGAAAACTACGGTTGCAACTTTTTGCTTCTGAGCTGACTGGAGAAGTTTCCCTCTGAGCATCTGAGAAGGAGTCAAGCCTGTCTGCTACATAAACCAAATGGAGGTAATACTATCTGCCTTGCTTAGGTGCATAGGCTTATTGTGAAATCAAATGCACAAGTGAGATAATGTATGTAAAAGCACTTCAGAAAGAATAAAGCACAGGGAATTCTGGGTTGTATTATTTAAAATGCACTATCTAAAAGTAAGTTTCAATCCCAGTGCCTTTTCAGTTCTCCATCAGGAAGCCTCCTTTTGTTCTCTTCCCATTGAACTGCATAATTCTCTTTTGGAGACACTATATAAGTGTTAGTTTGACAGACTGACACTGACATGAATTATATGAGTCTATGAATTTGAAACATCCATATCATTACTGACAACCCAGAATCTGACCATTCACTTCTATATCCCCTTGTCACAAAAACATGTGCTATGCAATCATATGTTACTGGAAATGAGTGGCAACTCCAGTAATTACTACCCTAGTAGATATGCAATAAGGATTAATTGAATAAATGAATGAATTTTTAAACCTATAACCAATTTTCAAGATGTATTTTAGGACTTCCACATTGTACAGCTTGGTTTGTGACAATGGAAAATCACTAAGTTTCGCAGTCTAGGCTAGTTGTTCTTAATCTGTTGGGGAGAGATCTTGCAACTCTTTGTGAATTTGATAAAACAGAAATACCTGTATGCACAATCTCATAAAATTTTGCATATGATTTCAAGAAAGGTTACAGACTTCCCAAAGTCCATTCGTGGGTCCTAAGTTAAAAATACAGAGTCTAGCCTTATTTGGCTATGATTTTCTACCCCAGTACTATCCAGTAGAGATATAATGTGACTCATACAGTAACACCATGTGCTTGTTTACTGATATATTAAGTAATTAAATTATTTGACAATTATTTAATAATATCAAGTATATTAAATAATAAAATCTACCAGTAGATATAATAAATGACATAATTTCAATTTAGTGATGAGTATAAAAATATTTCAAGATATTTGCAGTATATATGAGTTTGACTGTTTTAGATGTCACATGTAGGTAGAATCATGCAGTGTCTATCCTGTGACTGGCTTATTTCCTTAGCATAATGCCCTCCAGGTTTATTCATGTTGTCACAATTGTCAGGAGTTCCACCTTTTACAAGACTGAATAATATTCCATTGTGTGTATATAGCATATTTTCTTTATCCGTTCATCTGTTGATGGACACTTGGTTTGTTTCCATATCTTGCTGACTAGCCACATTTCAGGGGTTCAGTAGCCACATGTGGCTAGTGGCTACAGTATTAGCATAATTCTAGACCCAACCTCAAATTATGATAGTTAAATAAATAGCTTGAGTATTTAAAATGTAGTATTATTTAATGATCTACAGAAATTATTCTAATACTTCATAGATTTCAAGGTATACATCTTTGAACACTTCTCAGACTCAGAACTCAGAGGATTGCCATAAAAATTTTCTTGGTCTCTATTTTCAATCTAGGTGATAGGATACACTATGCAAGGAGTGAAACACAGGGGAAGTACAGCACACATGAAATTCATAGGCTAGCTCAGGAATGCAATATAGGTTTTAACTGGCAGTGGATTTCTATATTGAAAAGATTCTTACACTGCTTTCAACCTTGAAAAAAGTACCATAACAGATTTAAAATGTCTGCTAAGCTAAATAAAGTAGCTTATTTAGATCATACTAAAGTCAAAAGTCTAGCAAGGATGTCTGCTTCTGGCAAAATGCCAGATAAGATATTCTAAATATTATATTTGTATACTAGATAAAGTAAATACACATTATTTAAATGTATTTTTGAGCTTCCACTAAATGAAATCACCATGGTCCAACACAAGCAAACTATAAAAGAAAGATAAGAGCAGTGAGCTAAAATTTGAGAGGTGAATAATAACAGAACACAAAATCTCAGGATGTCCTGGGTGCAAATACTGATGCCAGGAGCTAAAATTTGGGGGATGACAAAGATAATAGTAAACTGAGGTATACTAGGAAATATTAACCAAAAGAAAGCTGGGGTAGCTATGTTAATATCACAAAAAAATACAAAGGTGAAAGACAACATTATTATTGGGGCAAAAGAATATTCATATTGATAAAAGGTTTTATTCACCAGGGAGATATCACAAATCTAAACTTGTAATGCCTAATAATATAGCCTTGAATGTATACAGCAATCACTGATAGAACTAAAGAAAAATTGGTAATTGTTTTATGACAGGAAGGGATAAAAATATACCTCTCTCAAATATCGATAGGTTAAGAGATGAAATTAAAATAGTAAAGATATAGAAAATTTAAATAACACAATTAATGCACTTAATTTAAGGAATATACATATAGAACCCTCCCCCTCAAACAGACAATCTTCTAAATACACACAAAATATTTGGAAAGTTGATCACATATGTGGTCACACAGCACATCTCAAAACACCTTAAGAATTTGTATCAAACAGACCATGTTCTAAAACCGGAATGAAATGGTCAAAACTCTATACATTTGGAAATTTAAAAACATGATGTTAAAATTCTACTACTCAAAGAAGAATTCATAATAAGAATTTTTAAATAATTAAAACTGTATAATAAAAATTCTTCAAATTTGTGGAATACATCTAAACTGATACTTTAAAAAAAACACTTTAGGTATGATTGACATGTGAATAGCTGTACATAATTAATGTATACAACTAGATGAATTTTTAGATACGTATACACCTATGAAACCATTACCACAATCAAGGCCACAAACATATCCATCACCTCCAAAAGTTTCCTCCCGCTCACTTTTAAATTTTTTTTTCTTTTGTGGTTACAGCACTTAACATAAAATCTACCTTCACGGAAAAATTTTAAGTAAATAATACAGTATTGTTAACTATAGGTACTTTTCTTTAATGATAACAGAAAGCATGTTTCCAGGGTGTATTAGTTACTATTTCATTGATAAGGAACTGAGGCTTAAAGAGATGAAGGAACAATTAAGGTCAAACTGCAAAACATGCAGTTAGAAAGAGCAAAACCTTTTTCACTGAATCTGTAAAATACTGGTAAGAAACCATAATTTGTCCAAGGCCAAATAACAATTAAAGTGAAGAAACAGCATTTGGATTGCAGCAATGTAGCTTTAGAATCCATACCTTTTAATGAGTATATCATGCTGCTTTCTCTCCTTTTCCTTCCATTGTTTGTTTTCTTTCTTCTCTGAAAGAGACTTACATGGAAACTATTGCATGCATCTGTCTACCAACACCTTTACTTGGAGCAGAAAGAGTTGAGGACAGTTGAGACTGTGGGACTGAGACCAGCAGGCACAGAACTGCCATAAATGTTGTCATAGGTCAAAAACTCGATTGGGCTACTTTTGTTGTTGTTCTATTTAAAAATTAAAGGAAAACAATGTCTTTAAAAGTGTTAAATGCGTCAGTCAACTGAACGTTCCATCTATTTTAGAGCATATTTCTAGAGATTAAAGGAGTCTTCTTTTAAATAGATAATACTATGTTACAAGTCAAATGGTTTGGGATCAAATGTTTATATGCATGCCACCAAGCGTTCTGCTTCTTTACACATATTGACTAAGTTCACAACATTTTCACATAGCTAAAAATCAATATTCCAAAGAGAGAAAAGACTAATTCACACCTTCAAAATAAACTATATAAGTTGCAACTCCTTTGTTAAACTATTGCTAAAATCAACAGGCCATGATCAAACCACCGTTTTCCACGCAAGTCATAAAAATGGTGTTTTAATTAATACTGCCAATCAACGTGTTGAGGCACTAAGTTGAAGATAATGAAAAATACTTCCAGTGATACTTAGAAATGATTATACACCACATATTTTCATTGAGATATTTCTAATGTTCATTGGAAAGGCATATAGCTAACAATGGCTTACGGCAGGGAAGATATGTTAGAGAATATGTTATTCTCCTCTTGAATGTGATTATTTAAAAAAACCTAAATGTTGGTTGTTCAAAGTTTTATATCTTGATCAGAAATGATTATATATAAATATATAATTGCATACTAGATACAACTCCCAAGTGTAAAATTCAAGATGTTAAATACTTGTTAAATCCACATCTACACTTTCATATTTTTATGTATATCATTATGATCCTCTAAATGATATCCTCTTTTCTATTTAATAAAATCTCACATATATTTCCCATGTTGTTACATATTTACAATTATGATTTAATGCCTAATTTCTATACTGTAATTTACTTACTCGTTCAACTATTTTTGGACATGTATCTAGGTTCCAATTCTTTGCTATTATAGATAACGCACTAACAAATATTTCCTTAGGCTCAGTTCCCAAGAGTAAAATAAGTAGTCAAAAATTTATGGCTCTTTATATATATCACCAAATTGTTTTACATGTTATACTCGTTTGCTCTGCCATCAACAAGGCTGGAGTGCACTAATTTAACCACAAGTTTGTCTAGTTTGAGTAGACTCAATTTTTCTAATTTAATAGGTGCAAAACGGCACCTCTTTATTGTTTCAAATTGCATTGCTTTAGTCACTAGTAAGGCTGAATATTTTTCCCTATGCTCCCTCTCTATTTTTCCTTTTCTATTTTACTGACTGTTGATTCCCTTTACTCATTGGCATCTTAATTATATTCTTGTGAATTAGAATCCTCGTTTTGTTCATTATTGATGTTAATTTTTGATCTGCCATACCTGATACCAGTGTATAGTTTTCTCTTTTATTTTCATTTCATGTTCTGTTGAACAGATGTTTCACACTTTATGTAATTGAGTTTGTCAATCATCCCCTTTAAACTTTTCTTATTACTTCAAATTGTGGAAAGTTATCACCTATTTCTGCTAGCTTTTCTATGTCATGATGTAATGGGTAATGCTTAATTCTTCTGGAGTTTATTGGAGTCAATATAAAATATTTATCTAAACATATTTTTAAGTCAAATTTTTCTCCCAAAGGCACTATTCAGTTATCCTAATACTACTCATTAAATAATTCCCCATTTGTGTGTTATTTTGGGATACATGATTTTATTATATATTTAAACTTCCTATATAATTAGGTCGATCTTTAGGATAAGTCTATTTCACTGAAAATATTAATATAATGACCAGAGTCCAACATCTTCTAGAGCAGATTACTCCTATTGCTCTAGTATCTTCTCATATTTAAAATCTTACATGCTTATTTTAAAAATTAATTTCAAGAAGAATATTATTGTGTTTTAGAACAAATTTTATTGGAATTTTCCTGGTACCATATGACTACATAAATTAACACGTCAGAGTGACATGGTTTTGTAGATGATTCTTTTAGATTTTCCAGCATTCATTCAAGCTATCCACAAATAAGAACATATTGGTTTCTTCTAATACAATACTTCTCCATGTATTTATTTTTTCAAGTCTCATTGCATCGGTCAGAATTCTAAAAAGCATTAATAATGCCCATCTAGAGAAAAGTGACCTGAAAACCTCACAATAACTTTTTGAAACCTTTGGCAGATCTATTTGTGCAGTGCAGATAGAGGTATTAGGGTAAAGCATCTCAATAACACCATCATTAATATTGCTTAGTTAATGTTTAAATCCCAGGCTTCCTATGTATGTTTATTTACATAGAGAATAGCATGGCTTGATGAAATAAGCATTTCAGGCAATTTCAGAAAATGGCATTAGTGGGGTTTTTTTAGTGGCAATGTTTTCTTCCTATTTTCCAGTGGCTATGTCTCCAGGGTTTGTACAACAAATAAGCAATATTAAATACATTGCTACTCTTTAAAAATATTTCCTCTTTACCATGTTAAGGAAGTTTCTTGTATTATTAATGTATTTTTCACCTGCCTCTCTAGCTTCTGCTTCTGCATCTGTGACTCTGCCCTCAGAGTCATTCTTTCTTTTTCTTGAAGGGTAGTACATATTTGCCACCAACTGGCTATCTCAGCCCATTTCCTGCTTGAAAATTTTTGAAAGGCCAACTGCTCTCTTTCACTTAGTTCTGTCTCTGTCCCGTTCAGTCCATGCAGGCAATATCTCTGCTAATACAACATTTTGAAAAACCTCACCAGTCTCCTGTGTGTGTGAAGAGGGTCCACTCCATCAGACATGAGGGTTCATCACAGATCATTCCTGGATAACCCCATCTCTATCCCTGGCTTCTGCTGAGATTGTTGATTGGATCCATGAGTCATACATCTAATCTCTTCAGTAAAGTTTTTCCAGCCACACAATTGACCTTCTTTCCAATCAATGAATCTCCCAACATTGGCATCTTTTGCAATCTGGATAGCCTGAGACTGTCCCAAATCATCAAGTGCTGTTTCTTTTTTGCTTAACTGTTCCTTCCTCAACATATTTCTTTCCTCTTTCATTTTACTAGAAGCAGCAAGGAGATACACTTTGCTTGGAAATCTCAGCTAAATATCCAGGTTCAGCACTTATAATTTCTGTTTCCCATCCCAAAGTAGAACACAATTCAGTCAACTTCTCTGTCATTTTAAGACAAGAATCACCTTTCCTGTAGTTTCCAATAATCTTCATTTCCATCTGAGACCTCACCAGAAACATCCTTAACATTCATATTTCTACCAACATTTGGTCCATGATGACATATGTATTCCTTAAGATGATAGAAGCTTTCTCTACAGTGCTCTTCACTTCCTTCTGAACCCTAACCAGAATAGCCTTTAACATCCACATTTCTACCAACAACCTCTCCAAAACAATCTAGGCATTTTTTATCATGTGCCTCAATATACTCCCAGCCTCCACCCACTATCCAATTCCAAAGCCACCTCCACATTTTTAGGTATTTGTTATAGCAGCACTCCACATCCCACTACCAAAATCTGTATTCATTTCCTAGAGCTGCTATAACAGACTACTTCAAACTGGACGCTTAAAACAGAGAAATTTATTTAATCACAGTTGTGGAGGCTAAAGTCTGAAATCAAGATGTTGGTAGGACTATGCTCCTTTTGAAGGCTCTAGTGGCCAATTCATTCCTTGCCTCTTCCAGCTTCTGCTGACTGCAATCTTTGGCATTCCTTGCTTTGTAGATGCATCTCCAATCTCTGCCTCTGTCTTTACATGACCTTTCCCCTCTGTGTGTCTCTGTGTCTTTTCCTTTTCTGTTTCATACAGGGACACTGTCACTGTCACTGTATGCAAGACCGACTCTAACTCCAGGATGATCTCATTTTAAGATCCTTAATTACATCTGCAAAGACCCTATTTCTAAATATAATCACATTCACAGGTACTGGAGTTTAGCACCTGAACATATCTTTTGGGGGCCATTATTCAACCCACCACAAACATATACAAATTATTTCTATCATACTAATACTATTTTTAACATTCTCTTCCTGTATTTCTTTTGGATACTTGAGTAGGAATGCTAATTTAATTCTACAAACATATCAATTTCTCTGTGCATTTATTTTTTATTATTGCTTTCATTAGGTAAAAATATATTAATATTATGTATTAGTGGCCTCCCTTTTATCATTATGAATATATACTTTTTATCTCCTCACTAGTTTTTGCTTTAAAGTATGCTCTTCAGCTGATCAATATATATTTGTCCAGTAATTTTCTTTGTTTTCTGGGGACTTTATTATAAGAATAACTCTTAAAAGTCTATATTGTTGTATTTGTTTTCCTAATCCACTATGAAGAATTTTTTTAATATTTATTATTTATTTATTTGGCTGTGCCAGGGCTTAGTTGAGGTACACAGGATCTTCATTGCCGCATGCGGGATCTTCAGCTGTGGCATGAGGGATCTACGATCTTCATTGTGCCACGCGGGCTCTTTTAGTTGTGGTGTGCGGCCTCTTAGTTGCGGCATGTGGGATCTAGTTCCCTGACCAGGGATTGAACCCAGGCCCCCTGCATTGGGAGTGCGGAGTCTTAGCCACTGGACCATCGGGTAAGTCCCTATGAAGAATTTTAACCTTTAATGGTAAAGGGGTGGGAGTGGGACTCATCATTATACAAACACAACTTTAAAATTTGTGTTTGGTTTTTCCTCTGTCTTCCAACTTTATACTTATGTATTTTTTCTTACTTTCTAAAAGTTATTTTTTTATTTACTTATTTATTTTTACTAAAATAACTGCCTCATGCTCAGAGGATATACTTACATATTATCTCTTTTCTATCATGTCTCTTGTAAGCAATATGTTGTAACTGCTTCCTTTCACTAGTAAACTTTAAAAATTTATATTTACCTGTGTGTTTATGTGCATGAGATATATATATATATATATATATATATATATATATATATATCAGATATACATACAGATACAGAAAAAACACTTGCACCATAAATTTTCAACAGCTTAACTTTTACAAAATGAACATATCTGTGTAACTTCCCCTTAATCAAGAAATAGAACATTACCAACACTCCAGAAGCCTTCACGGTAAATATTCCTGCCTGCTTCCCCAAAATAATCACTATCTGATTTCTTTACCATAGATTAGTTTGCTTGTTATTAACTATAAATGAAATCATACATTATGTCTTTTCTTTTGTCTGACTTACTTTGTTGAACACTATGTTATATATTGCTGCATGTAGAAATAATTCATTTTAATTTATGTATAGTATTACACTATACAAATATACCATAATGCATTTATCTATTCTAATATTAATGAATATTTAGGTTGTTTTCAGTTTTAGCTGTTATGAATAATGTTGCTATAAACATTCTAGTACATGTCTTTGGTTATAACATGTGTATTAAAATACGATTGATTTTTGAGTGCTGAATTTGTGTCCTGCTACCTTGCTAAACTCTCTAATTAGTTCTAGGAGATTTTTGTAGAGTACTTTGGATTTTCTACATGGACAATCACATTGTCTGAAAATAGGGACAGTTCTGTTTCTTCTTCTCTAATATGGGATGCTTTTCATTGTGTATTTGCCTTGTTGCATTGACTATGAGTTCCAGTACAATGTAGAATAGGAGGGGTAAGAGAGACCATTGTTGCCTTCTTGCTTAATTCCAGTCTTAGGAGGAAATAATTCACTATTTCACTATTAGGTATGATGTTTGCTATAGGGCTTTTTTTTTTAGATACACTTTATCAAGCAGAGGAACATCCCTTCTACTCCTAAGCTGCCAAGAGTTTTTATCTTGAAAGAATGTTGTATATTGTCAACTGCTTTCTCTGCATATGTTTTTATTTTTAAGGCTGATTATATGATGAATTAAATTGATTATTTCTGAATATTGAAGCCACATTGCATTCCCTGGGTGAAACCCACTTGGTCACTGTGTATATAATTATTTTTACATATTCCTGCATTAGATTTGCTAATATTGCTGAGGATGTTTGCATCTATCCACATTAGGAATATTGGTCTATAGTTTTCTTTTTAATCCTGTCTGGTTTTGCTATCAGGTTAATGCTGACTTCACAAAATGACATGGGAATTATTCCCACTGCTTTTATTTTCTGGAAGAGCTTGTAAAGAATTGGTGTTATTTCTTCTTTAAATGTTTGGTAGAATTCACAAAGGAAATCATATGGGCCTAGAGATTTCTATTTTCAATGTTTTTTACTAATTCAATTACTTTAATTGTTATAAAGACAATTCAGGTTACCTACTTCACACTAGGTGACTTTTGATAGTTTGCAGTTGTATTAGTTTTCTTGTTGCTTCTGTAACAAATTACCACAAACTTAGTGAATTGAAACAACACAAATCTGTTGCCTTACAGTTCTGGAGGTCAGAAAGTCTAAACGAGTCTTAATGGGCTCAAATCAAGGTGTTGGCAGGTCTGTGCCCTTCAAAAGACTCTACAGGGTCATCCATTTCCTTGTCTTTTCCAGCTCTAAAGCTGCATCCCGTGTAGTACTTGGCTCAGAATACCCTCCTCCATCTTCAAGGCTAGCAGTATAGCAATTTCAGATCTCTCTCTGCCTCTGTCTTTACATTGCCTTATCTCTTATAAGGACCCTTGTGATTACACTGGACAAAACTGGATAATTCAGATAATCTCCCTACATTAATATTCTTAGTTATATTTGTAAAGTCTCATTTGGCCATATAAGGTAACATTCATAGGTTCCTATGATTACGATGTGCAAATACCTTGGGAGGGGTATTTTAAGCCAACCACAGTGGTTTTGGAGGATTGGTCCATTTTATCTAAGCTGTTGAACTTATACATGTGGAATTATTTCTGAAATTCTCTTAATATCCTTTTAATGTCTATGGGGTCTATTATTATATTCCCCTCTTTCTTTTATGATATTGGTCATTTTTGTTTAATCTCTTTTTCTTTGTAAGTCTTGCTAGAGGTTTTTTATTTTATTGATTGTCACAAACAAACAGCTTTTGGTTTCACTGATTTTGATCTTCTCTATGTTTTTTCTGTTTTCAATTTCATTAATTTCTGTGGTTGTCCTTAATTCTGCTTGATATGTGTTTTTCTGCATATTTTTCTACTTTCTTAAGATGAGATCTCTCATTATTGATTTGATTTTTTTAGCTATTACAATTTAAATGAAATATATTCTGAAGGATACAATTATCTGACTGTTTCAGTGCATCTGGGGCCCCACATGTAGCTACAGGGATACTTGTTTTAACATGCACAAATATGTACAATCCTTTCACAAGATTCAGGAAATATAATAGGATAATCACGACCAGCACAAAGCATACTAAGTTTAAATCAATTGACTGAATGTTACCCATCTCCCAATGATGTGGGACTTTGAAGGAAATGATAAGAATGGCATATCATGATGTGGAGGTGGGATCAAGATGGTAGAGTACGAATACGCTGAGCTCACCTCCCCCCATGAACACATCAAAACTACAACTACATATATGGCAACTCTTGCTGACCTAAGACTAGGAGAATGGCTCTTCTACAACCAAGGCCATAAAGAAAAAACATACGGAATCTGGTAGGAGGAGAGAAGAAGCAATCTAACTGGTACCTGTACCACTAGCGTGTGACGCAGAAGAGGAGGGGAATATCACAGGCTTTGAAATCCTCCCTGGGGAGTGAGGGATTTGAGCTGCATATTAGGCACCCCAACCCTGAGGTCCAACATCAGAAAGATGAGCCCTCTTAGCTGGTTTGAAAACCAGTGAATGGGGACTGTAAGAAACCGAGACTCTGCTATTAAAGAGCATGTGCATAGACTTGCTTGCTCCTAGTCCCAGTGCAGTGACAACACATTGAAAACTGCCTAGCATGCTGGATGGCTTACTAGGAATGCTCCAGTGTGCCCCAGCCCACACCAGGCCACTGCTCAAGCACATCCTGCTCTAGCACTATTCCTTGCTAAGGCAGAGGCCACCATTGCCAACGTGTGTGTACATACACACACACCAGGAAAGGAACAGAGCCAGCTCAGCAGTGCAGCTCCAACCTCTCTGGACCCAACCCAGTCTCTAACCAAGGCACACACACCTGAGAAAGAGCAGAACGAGCTTAGAAGTGCAGCCCCAAGCCGTCAGGCCCCAGACACACCCCCAACCAAGGCAGAGACTGCCAATACACTGGGGAGAAGCCCAGTTCCCTCAGAGCTCTTGCTCCAGCTCCCGCTCCAGCTCCTCAGGCCCTGACCCACTCCCTGACAGAGCAGCAACTGCCACTGAGCCTAAGAGAAGCCCCAGCTTATACCTGGCTCTGGCTCCAGCCCCTCCAACTCCAGACCTACCTCCTAGGAAGGTAGCAGCTGCCAGCACACTCCAGTAGAGGATGCAGTCTGTGCTCACTTCAGATCCAGCTCTCCCATCAAATCCACTGGGCACATGCAGACTAAATAGTGATTTGCCCACACAAGGACACACCTTCAAGACCAGTACAGGTAACTGCTTCACCTAGTTACATAGAGACAAACAGAGAAAGTTAACTAAAATGAGAAGACAGAGGAATATATTTCAAATGAAAGAACAAGATAAAACCACAGGAAAAAAAATCCCTAATGAAACAGAGATAAATAATTTATTTAAAGAGTTTAAGGCAATAGTAATAAAAATGCTAACAGGACTTGCAAACAGAATACATGAACACAATTAGAACTTAAGCAAAACTAGAAAATATATAAAAGAATCAGTGAGACCTGAAGAATACAATAACTAAAATAAAAAATACACTAGAAGGAATTAAGAGCATATTAGGATATACAGAAGAATGCATGAGTGATCTGAAAGAATAGTCACCCAATCACAACTGCGAAAAGGAAAAAAACTTTAAATGATAGTTTAAGGGACCTCTGGGAAAATATCAGGCATACTAACATTTGCATTATAGGGGTCCCAGAAAGAGAAGAGAGAGAGAAAGTACTAGAAAATGTATTTGATGAAATTATGGATGAAAACGTCCCTAAACTGAAGAAGGAAACAGATATCTAGGTATAAGAAGCACAGAAAATCCCATACAAGATGAACCAAAAGAGACCCATACCAAGACATATAATTAAAATGACAAAAGTTAAAGATAATTTTAAGGCAACAAGAGAAAAACAAAGAATCATTACATCTTCTTTATCCATTCCGCTATTGATGGACATTTAGGTTGCTTCCATGTCCTGGCTATTGTAAATAATACTGCAATGAACACTGGGGTGCATGTATCTTTTTGAATTATGGTTTTCTCTGGATAAAGAAGATGTGGTACATATATACAATGGAATATTACTCAGCATAAAAAAAAACGAAATAATGCCATTTGCAGCAACATGGTTGGACCTAGAGACTGTCATACTGAGTGAAGTAAGTCAGAAAGAGAAAGACAAATATCATATTATATTGCTTATATGTGGAATCTAAAAAAGGCTACAAATGAACTTATGTATAAAACAAAAATAGAGTTACAGATGTAGAAAATAAACTTTTGGTTACTGGGGATTAAGCTGGGGGGATGGATAAATTGGAAGATTGGGATTGACACATACACACTACTGTATATAAAGTATTGATAGATAACTAATAAGAACCTACTGTATAGTGCAGGGAACTCTACTCAATACTCTGTAATGGCCTATATGGGAAAAGAATCTAAAAAGAATGGATATATGTATATGTATAACAGATTCACTTTGCTGTAAACCTGAAACTAACACAACATTGTAAATCAACTATACCCCAATAAAATTTTTTTTAAAAATCATGTACAAGGGAATCCTCATAAGGCTGCCAGCTGATTTCTCAGCAGAAATTTTTCAGGCCAGATGGGAGTGGCATGAAATACTTAAAGTGCTGAAAAGAAAAAACCTACAACCTAGGATACTCTACCCAACAAGGGTATAGTTCAAAATTGAAGGAGAGACAAAGAGTTTCCCAGACAAGCAAAAAATAAAATAATTCATAACACTAAACCAACCTAACAAGAAATGTTAAAGGCTCGTCTTTAAGCAGATAAAAGGATATGCACATGTTAGGCCACAAAACAAGTCTTAATAAATTTAAGAAGACTGAAATCATACAAAGCACCTTTTCTGACCACAAAGATATGAAACTGAAATCAATTATCGGAAGTAAAATAGAAAAAACAAACATACAGAGACTAAACAACTTGCTAGAAAAAAACCCAATGGGTCAATGAGCAAATCAGAGAAATTAGAAAATACCTTGAGGTAAATGAAAATAAAAACACAAGTTTTCAAAATCTACATGGTGCAGCAAAAGCAGTTTCAAGAGGGAAGTTGTAGAGATACAGGCATACCTCAAGAAACAAGAAAAATCTGCAATAAACAACCTAGCTTACTATCTAAATGAATTAGGAAAAGAAAAACAAAGGCCAAAATCAGCAGAAGGAAGGAAATAATAAAGATCAGAAAAGAATAAAGAAAATAAAGGGAAAAAATCAATAGAAAAGATCAATAAAATAAAGAGCTGAGTTTTTTAAAAAGATAAACAAAATTGATAAACCTTTAGACAGGTTCATTAAAAAAGGGAGAGGGGGCTTCCCTGGTGGTGCAGTAGTTGAGAGTCCACCTGCCAATGCAGGGGACACGGGTTCGTGCCCCGGTCCCGGAGGACCCCACATTCCACGGAGCGGCTGGGCCCGTGAGCCATGGCTGCTGAGCCTGCGCGTCTGGAGCCTGTGCTCTGCAACGGGAGAGGCCACAACAGTGAGAGGCCTGTGTACCGCAAAAAAAAAAAAAAGAAAAAAAAAGGAGAGGACCCAAATAAAATTAGAAAAGTTACAACTTTTTGTAAAAAGAAGGCCTTGTAAAGAACTTCTTTGTAAAAGAAGAAAACTTACAACTGATATCAAAAAAAAAATACAATCATAAGAGGATACTATGAACGTTGACAAGTTGGATAACCTAGAAGAAAGGAATAAATGTCTAGAAAGATACAATCTCCCAAGACTGAATCAGGAAGAAATAGATATTATGAACATACTCATTACTAGTATTGAAATTGAATCTGTAATGAAAAAACTCCAAACAAACAGAAGTCCAGGACCAGATGGCTTCACAGGGCAATTCTACCAAACACATTAAAAAAAGAGTCAATACCTATCCTTCTCAAACTATTCCAAAAAACAGAAGAGGAAGGAGCACTCCCAAACTCATTCTACAAGGCCAGCATTACCCTAATACTAAAACCAGACAAAGACACTACAAAAAAGAAAATTACATGTCAATATTCCTGATGAACATAGATGCAAAAATCCTCAACAAAATATTAGCAAACCAAATTCTACAATATGTAAAAAGTATCACAGACCATAATCAAGTAGAATTTATCCCAGGAATGCAAGAATGGTTCAATATCTGCAAATCAATCAATGTGATAGACCACATTAACAAAACGTAGGACAAAAATCATATGATCATCTCAACAGATGCAGAAAAAGCATTTGACAAAATTCAAAATCCATTCAAGATAAAAATTCTCAACAAAGTTGGTATAGAAGGGATAAATCTCAACATAATAAAGACCATTTATGACAAACCCACAGTGAGCATCATAATCAATGGTGAAAAATCTTTTCCTCTAAGATCAAGAATAAAGCAAGGATACCTACTCTAGCTATTTCTATTTAACATAGTATTGGAAGTCCTAGACACAGGAATCAGACAAGAAATAAAAGGCACCCAAATTGGATGAGAAGAAGGAAGACTGTCACTATTTGCAGATGACATGATAGTGCATATAGAAAATCCTAAAGACTCCATCCCAAAACTATTAGAACTAATAAATGACATAAGATGCAGAGTGCAAGATTAATATACAGAAACCTGTTGCTTTTCTATAAACTAATAATGAACTATCAGAAAAAGAAATCAAAACAATCCCACTTACAATCATATGAGAAAGAATAGAATACCTAGGAATAAATTTAAACAAGGAGATGAAAGACTTATACTCTGATAACTATAAGACATTGATGAAGGAAGGTGAAGATTAATACAAATAAATGCAAAGCAATCCCATGTTCATGGATTGGAGAAATTAATATTGTTAAAATATCCATACCACCCAAAGCAATCTACAGATTTAATATAATCCCTATCAAAATACCCATGACATTTTCCATAGAACTAAAACAATAATCCTAAAATTCATATGGAACCACAAAAGATGCTGAATACCCAAGTCATTCTTGAGAGGGAACAAACCTGGAGGCATCACAGGCCCTAGTTTCAAAATATAATACAAAGCTATAGTAATTAAAAACACTTTGGCACAAAAACAGATGCATAGATCAACAGAACAGAATAAAGAGCCCAGAAATAAACCTACACACATACAGTCAATTAATCTATGACAAAGATGGCAAGAATATACAATGAGGAAAAATCAGTCTCTTCAATAAGTGCTGTTGAGAAACCTGGACAGCTTCATGTAAAAGAATGAAATCGGAACATTTTCTCACACCATATAGAAAAATAAACTCAAAATGGATTAAACACCTAAATGTAAGACCTGAGCCCATAGAACTCCTAGAAGAAAACATAGACAAGTACACTCTTTGACATAGGTCTTAGCAATGTGGCTTTTTTTTTTTTTGATCTCTCTCCTCAGGCAAGGGAAACAAAAGCACAAATAAATATATGGGACCCAATTAAATTTAAAAGCGTTTGCACAATGAAGGACACCATCAACAAAACGAAAAGGCAACTGACTGAATGGGAGAAGATATGTCTGTTAAGGGGTTAATACCCAAAATATACGAAAAACACATACAACTCAACATCACAAACAACCCAACTTAAAAAAGAACAGAGGACGTGAATAGACATTTTTCCAAATAAGACATACAGATGGCCAACAGACACAAGAAAAGATGCTCAACATAACTAATCATGAGGGAAATGCAAATCAAAACGACAAAGAAGTATCACCTTACACCTGTCAGAAAGGCTATCATGAAAAAGGAAGGAAATAACAAGTATTGGCAAGGATGTGGAGAAGAGGGAACACAAGCACATTGTTGGTGGGAATGTAAATTACTACAGCCACTGTGGAAAACATTATGGAGGTTCCTCAAAATATTAAAAATAGAACAACCCTCTGATCCAGCAACTCCACTCCTGGGTATATATCCAAAGAAAATGAAGACACTAATTTGAAAAAATACATGCACCCCAATGTTCACAGCAGCATTATTTGCAATGGGTTAGATATGGAAGCAACTTAGGTGTCTATCAACAGATGAATGGATAAAGAAAATGTGATATATATATATATATATATATATATATATATATAAAATAGAATACTACTCAGTCATAAAAGAGAATGAAATTTTGACATTTGCAATAACATGGATGGACCTGTAGAGTATTATGCTTAGTGAAATAAGCCAGAGAGAGAAAGACAAATACTGTATGTTTTCACTCATATATGGAGTCCAGAGTAAAACAAATGAACAAATGTAACAAAACAGAAACAGACTCAAAGATACAGAGAACAAACTAGTGGTTACCAATAGGGTGAGGGTGGAGGGAGGGGCAAGATAGGGGAAGGGGATTAAAAGGTACAAACTACTAGGTATAAAATAAATAAAATACAAAGATATAATATACAGCACAGGAAATACAGCCAATATTTTATAATAACTTTATAAGGAGTATAATCTATAAAAATACCAAATCACTGTTGTACACCTGAAACTAATAATATCATAAGTCAACTATACTTCAATTTAAAAGAAAGAATGGCACATCATGGCTAGAAAATTCCTTTGTATACATTATTCTGAGCCAAATGTATTACATTTCCCAAAGTCCTGAGGTCAAAGTCTCTAGGAAGAATTTTTATTTTAGTTGTTGACTCAATTTTGTTTCTTTTAGACATCAACTGTTACTAGCTTCAACTCCAATTTTGAGTAGGCAATTCCAGACCTAGATTCTTAATCATAGATATTCTGTTGGGCACCTGACCTTTAAAGAGCTTGTGAGTGAGCCATGAGTTTAATGCTTGCTTGTTCTATGGTGAAAATACATAGAATAAGAAACTTATCTGCATTTTCATTGTTATTATTATTCAATTTATTTAAACTGAAAACAAAAACAGTTCACCCATTTCTCCCACCACCCCTCCATCACTTGCCTCTGGTAACCACCAATCTGTTCTCTGTATCTATGAGCTTAGTTTTCTTTTTTTATAGACTCCACACATAAAAGAGATTATACAGTATTTGTTTTTCTCTGTCTGACTTATTGCACTTAGCATAATGCCCTCAAGATCTATCCATTTTGTCACAAATGGCAAAATTTCTTTTTTTTTAATGGCTGAATAATATTCAGTTGTGTATATATCATATCTTTATCCATTCATCCATAGATGGACACTTAGGTGGTTTCCATATCTTGCCTATTATAAATAATGCTGCAATGAACATGGGGGTGCATATATCTTTTTAGTGTTTATGTTTTATTCATATAAATACCCAGAAGTGGAACTGCTGGATCATATGGTAATTTGGTAATTCTATTTTTAATTTTTTGAGGAACCTCCATACTGTCTTCCACAGTGGCTACACCAATTTTATATTCCCACCAACAGAACATAAGGGTTCACTTTTCTTCATATCCTCACCAACACTTGCTACTTCTGGTCTTTTTTTGATAATAGCCATTCTAACAAGTGTGAGGTGAGAGTTCACTGTGGTTTTGATTTACATTTCCCTGATGATTAGTGATGTAGAGCATTTTTTTTTCATTTACCTCTTGGCCATCTGTATGTCTTTTTTAGAAAAATGTCTCTTCAGATCTTTTGCCCATTTTTTCTTTAAAATCTTTATTGGAGTATAATTGCTTTACAATGGTGTGCTAGTTTCTGCTTTATAACAAAGTAAATCAGCTATACATATACATACATCCCCATATCTCCTCTCTCTTGAGTCTCCCTACCACCCGCCTTGTCCCACCCCTCTAGGTGGTCACAAAGCACTGAGCTGATCTCCCTGTGCTATGTGTTTTGCCCATTTTTTAACTGGATTGTTTTTTGGTTTTGCTTGTTTTGTTTTACTGATGTTGAGTTGTATGAGTTCTTTATATATTTTGGATATTAACTCTTTATCAGATAGATGGTTTGCAAGTATTTTCTCTCATGCTATATAGGATGCCTTTTCATGATGTTTCATGATTGTTTCTTTTGCTACACAGAAGTTTCTAGCTTGATGTATTCTCACTTGTTTATTTTTGCTTTTGTTGCTTTTGCTTTTGGTGTCAGACTCAAAAAATTATCACAAGACCTATGTCAAGGAGCTTACTGACTATGTTTTCTTCAAGGAGTTTTATGATTTCAGGTCTTTAATCCATTTTGAGTTAATTTTTTAATATGGTATAAGATAGTGGTCCAATTTCATTCTTGTGCTGTGGCTGTCTAATTTTCCTAACACCATTTATTGAAGAGACTCTCCTTAATGCATTGTATATTCTTGATGCCTTGGTCATAAATTAATTGATCGTATATGCCTGGGTTTAATTCTGGGCTCTCTATTCTGTTCCATTGCTCTGTCTGTTTTTATGCCAATGCCATACTGTTTTAATTACAATAACTTTTTAATATTATTTGAAATCAGGGACCATGATGCTTCCAATTTTGTTCTTTTTTCTCGAGATTGCTTTGGCTATTTGAGGTCTTTTTGGGTTATATACAAATTTCAGGATTTTTCATTTCTGTTTTTGTGAAAAATGCCACTGGAATTTTGACAGGGATTGCATTGAATCCATAGATAGCTTTGGGTAATATGGACATTTTAACAATATTAATTCTTCCATTCTATGAGCACAGAATATCTTTTCATTAATTTGTGTCTTCTTCAATTTCTTTCACTAATGTCTTGTACTTCAATCTCTTACTCTTTTTTAAATGTAACCATTTAGTGCTATAAATGTCCTTCCAACATCAGCTTTAACTGCTACAAATTCTGATATGCTGTATTTTCTATTTTTGTTCAATTAAAATATTTTCTAATTTTTCCGTGGTTTCTTCTTTGTCCCAGGGATTATTTGGAAATTTTCTGCTTAACTTCCAAGTGTTTGGAGATGTTGTTGTTATTATTTTTCCCTTTTACTGATTTTATATTATATCATTCTAATTTATATATTGTGATCTTGACTTTATCACTTGTATAATTTTTCAACTAATTTTTTCCAGGAGTTAAAAAATATATATACTTACCATTTCACAGTCTATTTAGGATAGATAACTTACCACATTGTATTGGAATATAGAAATTTTATACTTCCATAGGTCCCTTTATGCACCCACGTTTATGTCTTTATTACACCTTCATTCCTGATGTATATTTTCAATGAGTATATAACTCCAAAATGACAGCACTTTTAATACGTCATCCCACTTCCTTCCAGGCTCCATCTTTTCTGATGAGAAACCAGCAATCATTGGAATTATACCCCATCAGTAATACTTCATTGCTCTCTGGCTTCATTTTAAGATTTTTTCTTTCTTTAGTTTTCAGCAATTTGATTATGATGTGTCTGATCCTGGATTTCCTTGGGTTTATCTTATTTGGCTTATACTAAGCTTCTGGAATCTGTAGGTTTATAGCTTTCCACAAACCTGAGAAGTTCTCAGCCATTTTTTTTCCCAATATTTTTCAATACTACATGTTTTCTCTACTTCTGGGACTCTGATGACATGGATTCTAAAGTACCTGAGTTTCTGCTCATTTTAATTTTTAATATTTTTCTTTCTATTGTTAATATTTGGTCTTTTCAACAGATCTATTTTCATGTTCACTGACTCTTTCCTCTGTCATCTCCAATTTATTATTGAGCTTATACAGTGAGTTTCTTTCAAACTTCAGTTAATGCACCTTTCAGTTCTAAAACTTTCCATTTTTTCCACATTTTGTATTCTATTTCTTTGATGAAACTTCCTATTTTAACAATGTTGTAAAAGTGCTCAAAATTTCTTAATCACTTTTGTAACAGCTACTTTATTTTTTTTTAGTATTTTTCAGCTTTATCGAGGTATAGTTGACATATAATATGTGTAAGTTTAAGGTGCACAATGTGTTGATTTGATACATTTATGTATTGGAATATTCTTACCACTGTAGCATTAGCTCACACCTTTATCACATCACATAATTACCATTTCTGGGCTTCCCTGGTGGCGCAGTGGTTGAGAGTCCGCCTGCCTATGCAGGGGACACGGGTTCATGCCCCGGTCCGGGAAGATCCCACATGCCGTGGAGCGGCTGGGCCTGTGAGCCATGGCCGCTGAGCCTGCGCGTCCGGAGCCTGTGCTCCGCAACGGGAGAGGCCACAACAGTGAGAGGCCCACACACCGCAAAAAAAAAAAAAAAAAAAAAAATTACCATTTCTTTTCTGTGGTAAGAACACTTAAAATCTACTCTCAATAACTTTCAAGTACATTTTTTTTGTACCTTTTTCATTTTCTTTCATCAGGGTCTTGTACTTTTCAGTGTACAGATATATCCCCTTGGTTAAATTTATTCCTAAGTATTTTGTTTTTTTGATTCTATTGTGAATGAGATGCTTCTCTTTATATAGCTACTTTAGAGCTACTTTTATAGCTACATTAGAGTTTTTGTCCAATAATCCCAAATCAGTGTTATTCTGGCCTTTGGTACCTGTTAACCAGATTTTCCTGTGGGATTTTAATTTTCATGGTTCTTTATATGATACATAATTTAGAATATTATTCTAAATATTTTGCTTATTAAGTTATGAAACTACATGTCTAATTTAAATTCTGTGAAGAATGTTGACTTTGTTTTTAGTCCTGGTTAGGTCAGGCTGCAAGTTCACAGCTTCCTTCTGTGGCCTTATTTCCATATCAGTTCAGTTTTCCCAATCTTTGTAGTGTTTTTCAAATATGTCCTTGGTTTACAGTCTGTGACCTAGGTGGTAGTATATCATTCGCTAAGCTCTCCCGTGACTTTAGAAATATGCTAATCTGGATCAGTTCCAGACATGTATGGCTTGAGGGTGATTTTATAAACTTGATGAGGTTACTTTCCAAAGTTTCTCCCTCTCCATGATTTCCCCAGTACTTATTGGGTTCAAGTGACACAAGAACAGAGACCCACCCTTTTGGAACCACAGCTCCACTAAATGAAGAGAAAGGTTACTCTTCCTCAGAGTTTGGCTCCTAAGTTTCCTATCATTGGCTATTGTTTCTGCCCTCATGGAATTTCCTGATTGCTGGTGCACAAGAGAACAGAGGGGGAAAAAATGGGTGATTTCCGCACTCCATGAGCATTAGGGATACCATTTCCTGGCCCTCAATATAGAGCTAGAGGGCTTCTCTGGAGGTATCTCTGTCTGTGCTATAGTGCTCATGTCTAGGTGTCTTGCTGTGGTGAGTTTAGGCTTAAGGAAAGCAGAGGAAAACAATAATAAATTCACAGCCAGCTTGGTGTCACGTCAATTCTGGCAATCTTTTCATATTTCTCAAATAGCTGTATCATGCATTCTGTCCATATTTTATAGGTGCATTCATTAGGATAGACAGGAAAAAAGTGAACTTACTCCATCTTCCCTGGAACCGGAACTTCTCCAGTATAATTTGAACAGACATAAATACAAAAATAGAAGCTATTTTTGTATTGTTTCTGAGCTTAAGGAGAGAGCTTTCAATCATGCAGCATTTATTTTTGTTAGCTGTTTTATTCTTATAGATACCTTTCATTAGATTAAGGAGTTATCTAATATGTCTAGTTTTCTAAGAATTGTATCATAAATCTTATAAACCATTTTTTACGTATCTATTGAGAGGATCATATTGCTTTCTCCATTATTCTGTTATGATAGCAAATTACATTGAATGATTTTTAAAATGAACTTCACATTTCAGGAATAAAGTAAAATTGATCATAATGAATTATTTTTCATATACCCAAGGATTTTCTTTGCTAATATTTTGCTTAGAAATTTTCCATTTATGTTTGAGAGTTTGCTTCATAATTTTCCATTGTTCCATTGTCCCTGTCAGGTTTTGGTATGAATGGTATTCAGGCATCATAAAATAAGCAGGGAGTTTTCCTGATTTTCTATTGTCTAGAAAGATTTCCATAAGATTGGTGTTATATCTTCTCAGAGTTTTGGAACAATTAACTGGTTAAACCATATGGTTCTGAAATTTACTTTGTGGGAAAGCTTGAAATTATAGATTGAGTTCCTTAATTGGTATAAGATGACTCACATTTATATTCATTATTGTGTCAGTCTTAGCGCGTTGTCCTATTCAAGAAATTTATCCACATACTCAAATACATTGGCTTACATTTGTTCATAGCGGTCTTTTAAAAAAAGCTAATGCAACATCTGTAGTAACATCCTCTTCTTCCTTCCTAATGTTGATAATTGGTGCCATTTCTATCTTGTTTCTGATCATTCTTGCCAGGATACTGTTAATTTTATTTAGTCTGTTAACCAACTTTTAGCTTTGTTGATACCATTTATTATTATTCCATCTACTTCTGCTCTCATTATATTTCTTTCCTTCTACTTTATTTGGCCTTAATTTTCTATTCTCTATTTACCTTCTTAATATGGACATTTAGATAACTGATTTTTATCCTTTTTTCTATTTTTACATATGAATTTAAGTTTATATATGACAATCTAAGCATGGTTTAAGCTGAAGCCCACATATTTTGATATATATTTTTATTATCACTACTTTAAAAACATATATTCTCATTTCCATTGAAATGTATTGTGTTAGCTATGAGGTATCTAGAAATGAAATGTATTTCCCAATTTACAAACATATGAGTTTTTTATAGTTATCATTTTTTTATTTATTTCTAGTTTAATACCCTTGGGGTCAGAGAATATATGATTTCAGTCTTTTACCGGTGCTGATACATGCTTTTTCGCCTGACTGCAGTCATGAACATGGAAGATAATGTGTATTCTTTGATTATCCATCACCACTTTCAATACATATGTCAATTAGGGCAAATTTGTTAAAATATCATTCAAATCTTCAATATCCATACTGTTTTCTGTATGCTTTTATACTCAGAGTTTTGTGTTAAAGTCTCCTATTGTGATTATGAACTTGACTATTTCTCATTGTAAGTCTGTCAATTTATATATTATATATTTTGATAGCATGCTATTAGGTAAATACAAATTTATAATTGTTATATCTTCATTGAAACTTTTATCATTCATATTCAATAATGCTTCTAGTCTTAACATTTCCTTTATCTGATATTAATAAAATAAAACCTCACCATCTTTCTTTTGGTTAGTGTCTGCCGGGTATATTGTTTGCATCCCCTTATTTTCAACATTCCTGTATCTTTATATTTAAAGTGTGTCTCTTAAAAGTAGCATAGGTTTTTTTCTCTTGAAAACTCACTCTGGGGGACCTTCAAGATGGTGGCAGAGTAAGACGTGGAAATCACCTTCCTCTCCACAAATACATAAGAAATACATCTCCATGTGGAACAACTCATACAGAACACCTATTGAACACTGGTAGAAGACCTCAGACTTCCCAAAAGGCAAGAAACTCTCCACATACCTGGGTAGGGCAAAAGAAAAAACAAAAAACACAGACAAAGGAATAGGGATGGGATCTGCACCTCTGGGAGGGAGCTGTGAAGGAGGAGACGTTTCCACACATTAGTAAGCCCCTTCACTGGCAGAGACGGGGGGTGGACGGGGGGTGAAGCTTCAGAGCCATGGAGGAGAGCATAGCAACAGGGCTACAGAGGGAAAAGTGGAGAGATTCCTACATAGAGGATCGGTGCCGACCAGCACTCACCAGCTGGAGGGGCTTGTCTGCTCACCCTCCAGCCGGGACTGGTCGGGGCTGGGAGCTGAGGCTCAGGCTTCAGAGGTCAGATCCCAGGGAGAAGACTGGGGTTGGCTGCATGAACACAGCCTGAAGGGGGCTACTGCACCACAGCTAGCTGGGAGCAAGTCCGGGAAAAAACCTGGACCTGCCGAAGAGGCAAGACACCAGTGTTTCAGGATGTGCGAGGAGAGGGGATTCAGAGCACTGCCTAAACGGGCTCCAAAGACGGACGAGAGCTGCGGCTAGCAGCGCAGACACCAGAGACGGGCATGAAATTCTAAGGCTGCTGCTGGAGCCACCAAGAATCCTGTGTGCGAGCACAGATCACTATCCATACCTCCCCTCCTGGGAGCCTGTGCAGCCCACTACTGCCAGAGTCCCGTGATCCAGGGACAACTTACCCAGGAGGACACACGGTGCAACTCAGGCTGTTGCAACGTCACGCCGGCCTCTGCCGCTGCAGGCACGCCCCGCATACTGTACCCCTCCCACCCCCGGCCAGAGTGAGCCAGAGCCCCAAAATCAGCTGCTCCTTTAACCCTGTCCTGTTTGGGCTGGGAACAGACACCCTCAGTCAACCTACATGCAGAGGTGGAGCCAAATCCAAAGCTGAAACCCAGAAGCTGTGCGAACAAAGAAGAGAAAGGGAAACGTCTCCCAGCAGCCTCAGGAGCAGCGGATTAAATCTCCACAATCAATTTGATGTACCCTGCATCTGTGCAATGCCTGAATAGACAACGAATCATCCCAAAATAGAGGTGGTGGACACTGGCAGCAACTGTAGACTTGGGGTTTGCTTTCTGCATCTAATTTGCTTCTGGTTTTATGTTTATCTTTACAGTTATTTTCTTTATATTTAGTTTATTATCATTGGTAGATTTGTTTGTTGATTTGGTTGCTGTCTTCCTTTTTTAATATATATATATTTTTTCCCTTTTCTCTTTTTCTGAGTGTGTACGTGTATGCTTCTGTATGTGAATTTGTCTGTATAGCTTTGCTTTTACCATTTGTCCTAGGATTCTGTCTGTCGATTTTTTTGTTTTTTGCGGGGTTTCTTTGGAAACTTTTTGCACTTGTTATCATTGGTGGATTTGCTTATTGCTTTAGTTGCTCTCTTCTTTCTTTCTTTCCTTTCTCCTGTTAATTTTTTATTTCTTACATTAAAATTTTTTTTCTTTTAATAACTTTTTATTTTATATTTTTCTTTCTTTTATTCTCCCTTTTCTTAAGAGCTGAGTGGCTGACAGGGTGTTGTTGCTCCAGCTGGGTGTCAGGCTTGAGCCTCTCAGGTGGGAGAGCCAGGTTCAGGACACTAGTCCACCAGAGACCTCCCAGCCCAACATAATATCAAACAGCAAAAGCTCTCCCAGAGATTTCCATCTCAACACCAAGACCAAGCTCCACTCAACGACCAGCAAACTACAGTATTGGACACCCCATGCCAAACAACTAGCAAGGCAAGAACAAAACTCACCCATTAGCATAGAGGCTGCCTTAAAATTATAATAAGTTCACAGACACCCCAAAACACACCACCAGGTGCGGTCCTGCCCACGAGAAAGACAAGATCCAGCCTCATCCACCAGAACACAGGCACCAGTTCCCTCCACAAGGAAGCCTACACAACTCACTGAACCAACCTTACCCACTATGGTCAGACACGAAAAACAATGGGAACTACGAAACTGCAGCCTGCCAAAAGGAGACCCCAAATGCAGTAAGTTAAGCAAAATGAGAAGACAGAGAAACAGAGGAGATGAAGGAGCAAAGTAAAAACCCACCAGACCAAACAAATGAGGAGGAAATAGGCAGTCTACCTGAAAAAGAATTCAGAGTAATGATAGTAAAGATGATGCAAAAGCACGGAAAAAGAATGGAGAATATACAAGAAACGTTTCACAAAGACCTAGAAGAACTAAAGAGCAAACAAACAGTGATGAACAGCAAAATAAACGAAATTAAAAATTCTCTAGAAGGAATCAATAGCAGAGTAACTGAGGCAAAAGAATGGATAAGTGACCTGGAAGATACAAGAGTGGAAATAACTACCTCAGAGCAGAATAAAGGAAAAGAACGAAAAGAATTGAGGACAGTCTCAGAGACTTCTGGGCCAACATTAAATGCACCAACATTTAAATTATAGGGGTCCCAGAAGAAGAAGAGAAAAAGACAGGGGCTGAGAAAATATTTGAAGAGATTATAGTTGAAAACTTCCCTAATATGGGAAAGGAAATAGTCAACTCCAGGAAGCGCAGAGAGTCCCATACAGGAAAAATCCAAGGAGAAACACGACAAGACACACTTTAATCAAACTATCCAATATTAAATACAAAGAAAAAATATGAAAAGCAGCAAGGCAAAAATAACATACAAGGGAATCCTCATAAACTTAACTGCTGATTTCTCAGCAGAAACTCTGTAAACCAGAAGGGTGTGGCAGGACATATCTAAAGTGATGAAAGGGAAAAACCTACAACCAAGATTACTCTACCCAGCAAGGATCTCATTCAGATTCGATGGAGATATTAAAACCTTTACAGACACGCAAAAGCTAAGAGAATTCAGCACCACAAAACCAGCTTTACAATAAATGCTAAAAGAACTTCTCTAGCCAAGAAACACAAGAGAAACAAAAGACCTACAATAACAAACCCAAAATAATTAAGAAAATGGTAATAGGAAAATACATATCGAAAATTACCTTAAATGTAAATGCATTAAATGCTCCAAGCAAAAGACATAGACTGGCTGAATGGATACAAAACCAAAAACCCTATATATGCTGTCTAAAAGTGACCCACTTCAGACCTAGGAACACATACAGACTGAAAGTGAGGGCATGGAAAAAGATATTCCATACAAATGGAAATCAAAAGAAAGCTGGAGTAGCAATTCTCATATCACACAAAACAGATTTTAAAATAAAAAATGTTACAAGAGACAAAGAAGGACACTACAAAATGATCAAGGGGTCAATCCAAAAAGAAGATATAATAATTGTAAATATTTATGCACCCAATATAGGAGCACCTCAATACATAAGGCAAATGCTAACAGCCATAAAAAGGGAAATTGACAGTAACATAATCATAGTAGGGGACTTTAACAGCCCACTTTCACCAATGGACAGATCATCCAAATGAAAATAAATAAGGAAACAAAAGTTTTAAATGATACATTAAACAAGATGGACTTAAATGACATTTATAGGATAGTCCATCCAAAAACAACAGAATACACTTTCTTCTCAAGTACTCCTGGAACATTTTCCAGGATAGATCAGATTTGGGTCACAAATCAGGCCGTGTTAAATATAAGAAAATGAAACGGTATCAAGTATCTTTTCCGACCACATTGCCATCAGACTAGATATCAATTACAGGAAAAAAAGTGTAAAAAATACAAACTCATGGAGGCTAAACAATACGCTACTAAATAACCAAGAGATCACTGAAGAAATCAAAGTGGAAATCAAAAAATACCAATGACATGAAAAAATGACGAACCAAACCTATGGGATGCAGCAAAAGCAATTCTAAGAGGGAAGTATATATCAATACAATCCTACTTCAAGAAACAAGAAATAGCTCAAATAAACAACCTAACCCTACACCTAAAGCAATTAGAGAAAGAAGAATAAAAAAAAAACCCCAAAGTTAGCAGAAGGAAAGAAATCATAAAGATCAGATCAGAAATAAATGAAAAAGAAATGAAGGAAACAACAGAAAAGATCAATAAAACGAAAAGCTGTTTCCTTGAGAAGCTAAATGAAATTGATAAACCATTAGCCAGAATCATCAAAAAAAAAAAAAAGGGAGAAGACTCAAATCAATAGAATTAGAAATGAAAAAGGAGAAGTAACAACTGACACTGCAGAATACAAAGGATCATGAGAGATTACTACAAGCAACTACATGCCAATAAAATGGACACCATGGAAGACATGGACAAATTCTTAGAAAAGCACAACCTCCTGTGACTGAACCAAGAAGATATAGAAAATATAAAAAGACCAATCACAAGCATGGAAGTTGAAACTGTGATTAAAAATCTTCCAACAAACAAAAGCCCAGGACCAGATGGCTTCACAGGCAAATTCTCTCAAACATTTAGAAAAAAGCTAACACCTATCCTCGTCAAACTCATCCAAAATATAGCTGAGGGAGAAACACTCCCAAACTCATTCTACGAGGCCACAATCACCCTGATACCAAAATCAGTCAAAGGTGTCACAAAAAAAGAAAACTACAGGCCAGTATAGCTGATGAAGATAGATGCAAAAATCCTCAACAAAATACCAGCAAACAGAATCCAACAGCACATCAAAAGGATCATACACCATGATCAAGTGGGGTTTATCACAGGAATGAAAGGATTCTTCAATACAGGCAAACCAATCAATGTGATACACCATATTAACAAATTGAAGGAAAAAAACCATATGATCATCTCAATAGATGCAGAAAAAGTTTTTGACAAAATTCAACACATATTTATGATAAAAATCCTCCAGAAAGTAGGCATAGAGTGAACTTACCTCAACATAGTAAAGGACATATATGACTAACCCACAGCCAACATTGTTCTCAAAGGTGAAAAACTGAAACCATTTCCACTAAGATCAGGAACAAGACAAGGTTGCCCACTCTCACCACTCTTATTCAACATAGTTTTGGAAATTTCAGCCACAGCACTCAGTGAAGAAAAAGAAATAAAAGGAATCCAAACCGGAAAAGAAGTAAAGCTGTCACTGTTTGCAGATGACATGATACTCCACATAGAGAATCCTAAAGCTGCTACCAGAAAACTACTAGAGCTAATCAATGAATTTGGTAAAGTAGCAGGATACAAAATTAATGCACAGAAATCTCTTGCATTCCTATACACTAATGATGAAAAATCTGAAAGAGAAATTAAGGAAACACTCCCACTTACCATTGCAACAAAAAGAATAAAATACCTAGGAATAAACCTACATAAGGAGACAAAAGACCTGTATGCAGAAAACTGTAAGACAATGATGAAAGAAATTAAATATGATACATACAGATGGAGAGCTATACCATGTTCTTGGATTAGAAGTGTCAGCATTGTGAAAATGACTCTACTACCCAAAGCAATCTACAGATTCAATGCAATCCCTATCAAACTACCACTGGCATTTTTCACAGAACTAGAACAAAAAATTTCCCAATTTGGATGGAAACACAAAAGACCCCGAATAGCCAAAGAAAGCTTGAGAAAGAAAAACGGAGCCGGAGGAATCAGGCTCCCTGTCTTCAGACTACACTACAAAGCTCCAGTAATCAAGACAGTATGGTACTGGCACAAAAACAGAAATACAGATCAATGGAACAGGATAGAAAGTCCAGAGATAAACCCATTCACATATGGTCACCTTATCTTTGATAAAGAAGGCAAGAATATACAATGGAGAAAAGACAGTCTCTTCAATAAATGGTGCTGAGAAAACTGGACAGCTACATGTAAAAGAATGAAATTAGAACACTCCCTAACACCATACACAAAAATAAACTCAAAATGGATTAAGACCTAAATGTAAGGCCAGACACTATCAAACTCTTAGAGGAAAACATAGGCAGAACACTCTATGACATAAATCACAGCAAGATCTTTTTTAACCCACCTCCTAAAGAAATGGAAATAAAAAGAAAAGTTAAGAAATGGGACCTAATGAAACTTAAAAGCTTTTGCACAGCAAAGGAAACCATAAACAAGACCAAAAGACAACCCTCAGAATGGGAGAAAAGATTTGCAAACAAATCAACGGACAAAGGATTAATCTCCAAAATATCCAATCAGCTCATGCAGCTCCATATCAAAAAAAAAAAACAACCCAATCCAAAAACTGGCAGAAGACCTAAATAGACATTTCTCCAAAGAAGATATACAGCTTGCCAACAAACACATGAAAGGATGGTCAACATCACTAATCATTAGAGAAATGCAAATCAAAACTACAATGATGTATCACCTCACACTGGTCAGAATGGCCATCATCAAAAAATCTACAAACAGTAAATGCTGGAGAGGGTGTGGAGAAAAGGGAACCCTCTTGCACTGTTGGTGGGAATGTAAATTGATACAGCCACGATGGAGAACAGTATGGAGGTTCCTTAAAAAAATAAAAATAGAACTACCATAGGACCCAGCAATCCCACTACTGGGCATATACCCTGAGAAAACCATAATTCAAAAAGAGTCATATGCCACAATGTTCATTGCAGCACTATTTACAATAGCCAGGACATGGAAGCAATCTAAGTGTCCATCAACAGATGAATGGATAAAGAAGATGTGGCACATATATACAATGGAATATTGCTCAGCCATAAAAAGAAACGAATCTGAGTCTTTTGTAGTGAGGTGGAAGGACCTAGAGTCTGTCATACTGAGTTAAGTCAGAAAGAGAAAAACAAATACCGTATGCTGACACATATATATGGAATCTAAAAAAAAAAAAAAAAAGGTTCTGAAGAACCTAGGGGCAGGACAGGAATAGTGATGCAGATGTAGAGAATGGACTTGAGGACATGGGGAGGGGGAAGGGTGAGCTGGTACAAAGTGAGAGAGTGGCATGGACATATATACACTACCAAATATAAAATAGATAGCTAGTGGGAAACAGCCGCATAGCACAAGGAGTTCATCTCGGTGCTTTGTGTCCAACTAGAGGGATGGGATAGCGAGGGTGGGAGGGAGATACAAGAGGGTGTAGATATGGGGACATATGCATATGTATAGGTGATTCGCTTTGTTATACAGCAGAAAGTAACACACAATTGTAAAGCAATTTTACTCCAATAAAGATGTTAAAAAAAAAAAAAGATAATTGAACAGTTAAATATGGTGCCCATATCTAACCTAAACAGAAGAGCATTGTAGAACTATCTGTTTAGGAGAATTTAAATTTGACAAATAAAACCAGCATTGTTGCAGAACTTCAATATTTGTTCAAACCATGGAGAAAAAGAGAAGAAAATTCACTGACAATTTTTCTTTTATAATTGGAATATTTACTCAAATATTTATCAATTAGGTTTAGGAATAATTAGGTTTAATCATCACCTTAGTGTTTGTTTTATTTGTACCACCTTGACTGTTGTTCTTTTTAAATATATTTTTTAATCTTCTTTTCTGTCAATACTTTTATTATTCCCTTGGTATTTATATATTCCTTTATTATTCTATTGGTATTTACCCCAAAGATACCAAAATGTATCCTTCACTTATGGGAGTATGACATAAATTAGTACTTTTACCACTTCTCAACAATAGAAGGTCCTTCTTCCCTCTCCCACCTCCTACGTTATCATTGTCTTGTACCTTAGATCAGGGGTCCCCAACCCCTTGGCCACGGATCAGTACTGGTCCGTGGCCTGTTAGGAACTGGGCCTCACAGCAGGAGGTGAGCGGCAAGCAAGTGAAGTTTCACCTGCTGCTCCCCATCACTCCCCATCACTCGCATTACTGCCTAAACCATCATTTGCATTACCACCTGAACCTCTCCCCCTCCTCACCACCCATCTGTGAAAAAACTGTCTTCCACGAAACCAGTTCCTGGTGCCACAAAGTTTGGGGACCGCTGCTTTAGATCATTATGTTTTTCCAACATCATATTTTCATTTTTCTTATTTCATACAGTCAACATTTGTTAATATTCACCTCCAGCTCATTATAAAGAAAATTACTATTTAATAAATACAGTCAATCTTTTGCCTCATTCCAAATAGCTTTCTCATGGATCTCAGATTTCTCTAGCAACAAACAATATTTGTGGACCCAAAAGTATTTAAAATCACAATAAGTAGACAGAAGATGAGTAGTCTTTGCTTTACTCTCATGAGGTCACATATGTGCTTGCTTACGCATTTCCACTATGAAACATTAAGAAACAAAACACTTAGAACAACTAGTACAAAACATGCAATCCATTGTAATCTGTATGATATCGCCTGGACATTATGTGATAGAAAGTGAATCATGTTGACATCCTTGATCTCCCTTGATTATGTTGATCTCCTTATTTCTTCCAGCTTATTTCGACATATATGATTCTTCCTTCTGTTTCTACATTAATTGATCCAATTATGCTCCTTATTTGTCTCCCTATGGCACTTCAGTTTACCTAGACATTATACCTGGACCTTGTTTAGTCTGCCACAGATGATCCCTCCTATACCTTAGGTGGGGAAATGGGGCTTATGGGAAAGATATATAGGTGAGACCCTAAAAATATATATATTTTTGTAAATTATTTACTTTTGAACCATATATTTTATATATTCAAAAACATAATTAAACAAAAAGGGAAAACAGTGATCTCTAAAACAAGCCAAAATAAATCTAACTGCGTATCAAATTGGGAAAATAATCACACATAAAAAAATTGTTTCAAGTGACGTGACTTTTGAATACAGTGTTGAGACTGTACATCTTTAGTAGGATATATTTTAAGGAAAAAGAAAAAGGCAGAGAAAAGTAAAAATCCACTTAGTAATTTCACTCTTAGTAGCAATATTGGCATTGTAATTTTGAAGCTATTATGTATATTGTGGGTAGGGTAAATCAACCTTTCTTAAGAATGAAAGACAAAAGACACAGATGTAAAATAAAAACAATTTTAAGAAAAATTGACTTAATGTTTAATTTCAATTGAGCATATACATGAGAACTTATGATTTTCTTCATTGTTCTCACTAATATATTTCCTAGTTTGCTCCTCAGAAGGCCTAGAGGCAATGATGCCAGCGACAATGAGAAGACCTAGTCCCCAGATCTTGGTTTCTAAATACTATTGCCAATTAAAAAGGACCATGGCTTATTGCTGAGATGGTTTATTCCATGGCTAGAATAGAGAAGTACAAGTTTAGCCATGGACATCATGTTACAGCAGAATGCAAGGGAGAGGATCGATAATTTACAAATAACGAGAATTGACATTTTAAAAATTGAGCTGTAATTTGATAACAAAATGCAGATTTCAGGGTTGGGGCACCAAATTAAAAGTAGAGGGAAAATATAACATGTTTTACTTCTTTACTATACAGGTTTTTTTTTCTCTAGTGATATTTTATTGTGAATCAACTTTCATTATGTTCTTAATGTTTCTCATAACTCCACCATGTGATTATCTGATCCACCAAGGCATTCATTTAACAGTACTTTTGGTCTGAGATCTATATTTCCACATTATCTTTGCAACAACTGTTTATTTGATGAAGTTGGTATCTCAAAAACGTAATACTAATGCTTTAATTAATGTTTTGCATGGTTCTGAGTAATCATACGGTATGCATTACATCCCTCAATTATCCCCTGAATGGTATAATGGATGTATTGTAAAATCTGTTGATTTCTAATTGCAGAGTAGAATGTGCATGCATGTATGTAAAAATATGTATTTTAAATAGATAATGCTGCAATTTGTTTTTCTAAAAGCTACTGCTACTTTATACTATTTAGTTGCCAGTGAATATAGTCTGTGCATAAACAAAGTCCTTTTTAGTGTAATGCGGTACCATACTAGTAATTCATAAAATTATCTCAGCCCTGAGGGATTGATCTGGTTGAAACTGCACTATTAATTTGTTTAAACATTAACCTTAAAAGAGAATTAGACATAACCCTTTCTTTACTTTTACTAATGTCTGCTTATATATAATCTATGTTGACAAAACACATTGAATATTGACTTCATTATTTCATAATATTTTTATTGAAATGTAATTTACATAACATAAAGTTCAGCATTTTAAAGAGTACAATCCAATGGTTTTTAGTATATTCACAGAGTTGTGTAACCTCACCGCTATTTAAATTTAGAATATTTTCATCCCTCATAAAGAAACTCCATAGCAGTTATAATCACTCCTCATTCCCCCTGTCTCCAGCCCCTGGCATATACTAATCTGCTTTCTGTCTCTATGTATACTCCTATTCTGGACATTTCATATAAAAGGAATCATATAATAGGTAGTCTTTTTTGACTGGCTCCTTCCACTTACCATAATGTTTTCAAGGTTTATCCATGTTATAGCATCATTACTTCATTTATTTTTATGGCTGAACAATATTCCACTGTGTGGATATACCACATTATATTTATCCATTTGTCAATTAATGGACATTTGGGTAGTTTCCATTTTTTGGCTATTACGAATAATACTGTTATAAATATTCATGTACGAGGATTTGTTAGCATATGTTTTCAATTCTCTTGGGTATAATAACTTCTTGTTTTAACATTATGAGAAACTCCCACACTGTTTTTCAAAGTGGTTTCACTATTTTATAATCTCACCAGTAACACATGAGGGTTCCACTTTCTCATTATCATCGCCAACACTTGTTATTTTATGTCATTTTTATTATAGCCATTCTAATGGATATGCAGTGGTATCTCACTGTGGGTATGATTTGCATTTCCTTAATAACTAATGATGTTGAGCATCTTTTCATGTGCTTATTCGCCATATGTATATCTTCTTTGAAGAAATGTCTGTTCAGATCTTTTCTGCATTTTTAAATGGGCTATTCATCTTGTTATCATACAGTTATAAGAATTCTTTACATATACTAATACAAGTTCCTCATCAGATACAGGATTAGCATACTTGTCTCCCATTCTGTGTGTTTTTAATTTATAAATGTTGTTCTTTGAAGCATGCTTTTAATTTTGGTTCAATACAATTTATTTTTTCTTTAGTTATTTGTGCTTTTGATGTTGTATGGAAAAAAACATTGCCTTACCCAAGGTCACAAATATGTACTCCTGTGTTCCCTTCTAATAGTTCTCAAGCTTTTGTTCTTACATTTAGATCTATCATCCATTTCAAGTTAATTTTAGTATATAGTGTGAGGTAGGGGTCTAACTTCATTCTTTTGCATGTGTATATCCAGTTGTCTCAGCACCAATTGTTGAAACATCTATACTTTTCTCCATTAAATTGTCTTGGCAACCTTGTCAAAAATCAATTGATGGTAAATGTATTTATTTCTGTAAACTCAACTCTATTCCACTGACCTATATGTTTATCCTTATGCCAGTTCCACACTGTCATTATTACTGTGGCTCCGTAGTCAGTTGTGAAATTGGGAAGTCTTTCAACTTTGTTCTTTTTCAAAATTGATTTTAGTATTCAGAGGCCCTTATATCCCCATATTAATTTGGGGAGCAGCTTGTCAATTTTCTGGGAAAAAAGCTGGAATTTTGATAAGGTTGCATTGAAACTATAATTCAGTATGGGAACTATTTGCATCATAACACTATATTAAGTTTTCTGATACATGAACATGGGGGGTATTTCCATTTATTTAGGCCTTCCTTAATTTCTGTAAACAATATTTTGTAGCTTTCAGTTTAAAAGTATTGTACTTCTTAGGTTAAACTTATTCCTGAATATTTTGTTCTTTTTGACCCTTTCGTAAAGTATAGCTGTATTTTTTAATTTTATTTTTTTCCTTTTTTTTATTGGAGTATAGTTGCTTTACAGTGTTGTGCTGGTTTCTGCTGTACAGCAAAGTGAATCAGCCACACATATACATATAACCCCACTTCCTTGGATTTCCTTCCCATTTAGGTCACCACAGAGCATTGAGTAGAGTTCCCTGTGCTATACAGTGTGTTTTCATTAGTTATCTATTTTATACATATTAGTGTCTATATGTCAATCCTAATCTCCCAATCCATCCCAACCCCCTTACCCCCTTGGTATCCATACGTGTGTTCTCTACGTCTGTGTCTCTATTTCTGCTTTGCAAATAAGTTAATGTACACCATTTTTCTAGATCCCACATATATGCGTTAATATATGATATTTGTTTTTCTCTTTCTGACTTACTTCACTCTGTATGACAGTCTCTAGGTCCATCCACGTCTCTGCAAATGGCGCAATTTCATTCTTTTTATGGCTGAGTAATATTCCATTGTATATATGTACCACATCTTTTAATTTCATTTTTTATTGTTCATTGTTAGGACATAGAAATGCAAATGATTTTTAAAAATATTGATCTTGTGTATTGTAACCTTGTTGAACTTATTTATCAGTTCTAATAGTTCTTTTGTGGATTCCTTTGGACTTTCTATATATAAGATCATGTCATTTGTAAATATAAATATATTTATTTCTTCCTTTCCAATCTGAATGGTTTTGCTTCCTTTTCTTGCCCTAATTACCTTGGCTAGAACTTCCAGTATAAAGTAGAGTAGAAGTGGTGAGAGCAGACATCCTTGTCTTCTCATTTTTTAGTAATAAACTTTTAGAAAATATTTTGCCAAGCTTAATAATCATTATTTGATATTAGAGTTGGATGTTACATCTACATTGTCTACCCTTGCAATGTCTTCACTGGCAGTTGTGATAAGGAAAATATCTTTCTTTTCTTTAAAAAAAATTGTACTCTCTGAGAAGCAGGAAATGATAGTCTAATAATATGCATAACCTCCCTGTGTGTTAGTGTTTTCTGTATTTATCAGGCATAGTTATTAGTGAATGGAAAATATTTAAATTTCTTTTTGTATTGGGTCTCTTTCTACAAATGTGGCTAAGTTTGAGGGAAGGAGAACAGAGCACTCACAATATACTAATTTTTGAAACAAAATTTAATGGTTTCTATACCCAATATGGAAAGCATTTAGTATCATTTTCTGATAGCTATTTTTGCAGAAAAGGTTATGTGGTGGTGCCATTCAAGGCTTACTTTTTTTCTTGCTTTTTCCTTAGTTTATATGACTGTGAATATTCAGAATTCAGTTTTAATCCAGCTGCAAATGACTCTTCTCAGTAACATTCCATGGCAGAGATTTCACAGGTCAACCATATCTGTTGCAGAGTCAGTTCCTTTTATTCATTTCAAATTAACTGCCTTTTAGTTCCACCAATTGTCTCCTGATTTTCAGGAATATGTTCAAACCACTGAGGAGCAGTGGAAACTGACATTCACTATGTCCATAATTATTTAGGGAGGGTCAGTCAAGGTCTTTTTTTTTTTCAGCCTTAAAAGAATAATTTTCATGCCCTTATTAGGACTCAGAGTTTTCTATCTCGGAAGGAAGGAAAATACAAAATACATTTATCACCATCCATGGAGATAGTGCTACAGTATGTACTTTTTGGAACCTCTCTATGCACAGAGTATTTTCAGCACTTAATTTTATTTGTAATTATAAATTTTCAATAATCAATGTTGGTTTCTTTTTAAAAGAATTTTTCAAACGTATAGTATGTTTTAAACAAATAATAGAGAAGGATTTATTATGAAAACAATCCTAGGCTCTACTCCTCCCTGGAGGGAACCATTCTTAAATATTTCAACTCCTTAGAGCTGTCACTTCCATGTCTCTAAATAATATGCTTACACTGCTAAATCTTGACTGATCAATTTTACACATTATCTTTTGCCTTCCTGATACAGATTAGGACTAAGATTACTTATATCCTATAAAATTAATACCATGCAAATATAATGACATATCTATTTTTCAGTACCTCTATTAATTGTTTTTGTAAATAAAACACTTACACCCTAATGTCTTGTTCCACCAAACATAAACAGAATCTCTCAATTTGCACTTTGTAAGGAAATGATGTTAACACATATTTTCACTTCAGTTTTCCTCTCCCTTTCCATTCCCTTACATTTGCTGCCTATATGTATACTTTTCCATGACAACTGAATTTAAGTTGTCCAGTCTTCATCTACAGATTTTTCTAAAAGTTTAAAATAAGAAAACAGTGTTTATGTTAGTATGAGAACATAAAGAACATGAACAAAGTTGTGTACTATGATTGCATTTCTTATTTTGTTATAACTTTTTTGCTTTTGCTGGGGTTTCTTCTTAAATAGTATTTATTGAGGTACAAATCATACACTATAAAATTTACCATTTTACAGTTTACAGTTGAGGATTTTAGTATACTCAGAGTTTTGCTGCATCACCACAGTCTAAGATTAGAAGACTTTTATAACTCCAAAAAGAAGCCCTGTATTCATCAATGCTTCCTCCCAATACTCGACTCCAAGTCCTAAGTAACCACAAATCTACTTCCTATCTCTTTGGAACTGTCTATCCTGGGCATTTCATGTTGGTCAAGGGGAACAAACTTGCAGTTAGAAAATGAATAAGTTCTGGAGACCTAATGCAGAGCACTGTGATTATAGTCAACAGTACTATATTATATATTTCAAAGTTGCTAAGAGACTAGGTCTTAGATATTCTCACTACAAAATGAAATGATAATTATGTGACATGATGGAGTTGTTAACTAACACTATGGTGATAATCATATTGAAATATATAAATGTATCAAATCAACAAGTTGTATACCTTAAACTTACAACATGTCATATGTCAATTACATCTCAAAAAAAGTAATCATACAGTATGTGACCTTTGTGACTGGCTTCTTTCACTTAGCATAATGTTTTCAAGGTCCATCAATACTGTAGCAAGCTTCAGTACTTCATTCCTGTCTGTGGCCAAAGAGTAATATTGCACTGCATGGACATATCAAATTTAGTTATCCATTCATCAACTGATGGATATATAAGTTATTTCTATATTTTGGCTATTGTGAATAAAACTGCAACAACTATTTGTGGACACATTTCTGTGTAGGCACTTGTTTTCACTAATCTTGGATATATAACTAAGTAGCAAAGTTTCTGGGTCATATGGTAACTCTATGTTTAATTTTACTATTAGTTATATATCCAAGAGAAATGAAAACAAATGTCCACACAAAAATGTGTATACAACTGTTTGTTGCAGTGTTATTTGTAAGAGCCAAAATATAAGAACAACTTATATATACAAAAATGAACTCAAGATGGATTAAAGACCTAAATGTAAGACCGAAAATCTTAAAACTCCTAGAAGAAAACATAGGCAGAACACTCTTTGACATAAAATGTGGCAATATTTTTTTTGGATCTGTCTTCTAAGCCAAAGGAAACAAAAGCAAAAATAAAGAAATGAGACCCAATTAAGCTTAGAAGCTTTTACATAGCAAAGGAAACCAAAAGACGAAACAAAAAGACAACCTACTAAATGGGAAAAAATATTTGCAAATGATATAACCAATAAGCAGTTAATATCCAAAATATATAAAGAGCTCATACAACTCAATATCAAAGAAACAAACAACCCAATTTGAAAATGGGCAGAAGACCTGAATAGACATTTTTCCAGTGAAGATATACAGATGGCCAACAGGCACATGAAAAGATATTCAATATCGCTAATCATCAAAGAAATGCAAATTAAAACCCCAGTGAGGGCTTCCCTGGTGGCGCAGTGGTTGAGAGTCCGCCTGCCGATGCAGGGGACGCGGGTTCGTGCCCCGGTCCGGGAAGATCCCACATGCCGCAGAGCGGCTGGACCTGTGGGCCATGGCCGCTGGGCCTGCGCGTCCGGGGCCTGTGCTCCGCAACGGGAGAGGCCACAACAGTGAGAGGCCCGCGTACCGCAAAAAAAAAAAAAAAAAAAAAAAAAAAAAAAAAAAACCCCAGTGAGATATCACCTCACACCTGTCAGAATGGCTATCATCAAAAGGACCACAAATAACAAATGTTGGCAGAGATGCAGAGAAAAGGGAACCCTCGTACACTGTTGGTGGGAATGTTAACTGGTGCAGCTACTATGGAAAACAGTTATGGAGGCTCCTCAAAAAACTAAAAATAGAACTACCATATGATACAGCAATTCTGCTCTTGGATATATATCCAAAGAATATGACAACACTAATTCGAAAAGATACATGCATCCCAATGTTCATAGCAGCATTATTTACAATAGCCAAGATTTGCAAGCAATATAAGTGTCCATCAACAGATGAATGGATAAAGAAGATGTGGTACATATATACAATGGAATACTACTCAGCCATAAAAAGAATGAAATTCTGCCATTTGCAACAACATGAATGGGCCTGGAGGGTATTATGCTCAGTGAAATAAGTCAGATAGAAAAAAACAAATATTCTATGTTATCACTTACCTGTGGAATCTTAAAAAATAAAACAGACTGATGAATATAACAAAACAGAAACAGACTCACAGATAAAGAGAACTAACTGATGGTTACCAGTCGGGAGAGGGAAAGGGGAAGGGGCAAGAAGCGGGTAGGGATTAAGAGGCACCAACTACTATGTATAAAATAAATAAGCTACAAGGATATATTACACAGCACAGGGAATATAGCCAATATTTTATAATAATTTTAAATGTAATATAATTTTTAAAAATACTGAATCACTATGTTATATACCTGAAACTAATATAATAATATAAATCACCTATACTTCAATAAAAAAATTTTTTTGAGGAATTGCCAGATTATTTTCCAAAGAGGATACACTATTTACATTTTCATCAGCAGTGTAGGAGAGTTCCAATTTCTCCATGTCCTCCAAACATTTGTTATTATCTATATTTTTACAGTCACCTTAACACCTGTTATCACCTATTATTTTATAGTCACCCTAGTACATGTGAAGTTATACCTCATGAAGGTGCTGATTTCCATTTCCCTGATGACCAGTAATGTCAGGCATAATTTCATATACTTATTTTCCATTTGAATATCTTCTTTAGAGGAATGTCTAAGCAGATCATTTGCCCATATCTAATCAGGTTATTTGTCTTTTTCTTATTGAGTTGTAAGAGTTTTTGAGGTTGTCTGTATACAGGTCCATTACCAGATATATGATTTGCAAATATTCTTTCCCATTCTGTGGGTTATCTTCTCACTTTTTGATCATATCATTTGCAGCAGGAAAGTTTTTAATTGTGATGCAGTACAATCTATCTACTTTTGTCTTTTGCTGCTTTTGCTTTTGGTGTAGCAAATAAACCATTGCCAAATCCAAAATAACGAAGATTTACCCCTATGTTTTCTTCTAAGAGTTTTATAGTTTTACCTGTAACAATTAAGTCTATTGTCTATTCTGTGATGTGTCTAGGTGTGGACATCTTTATTCTAGTTGGAGTTTTCTGTACTTCTTGGATGTGTATATGAATATTTTTCATTTCAAACTTGGCAAGTTTCAGTCATTTCTTCAGATACTCTTTCTGCCTCTTTCTCAGTCTCTCCTCTCCTTCTGGTATTCCCACTATGCATATGTCCCACATTTCTCTGAGGCCATGTTTTTCTTTATTTTGTTTTCTCACTATTCTTCTGATGACATAATTTCTATTGGTCTATCTTCAAGTCCTTCTGCTAGCTCAAATACTACAGACTCTCATTGTCCTTATCAAAATTTAGTGGATTTTCTTGACTTTCACCATTTGTTTTATGCCCTCAGGACAATTTACAGAGATGTTAAATGATGTTTTTGTTACATATATATATGTGTGTGTGTGTGTGTGTGTGTGTGTGTGTGTGTGTGTGTGTATATATACGTATATATATACATGTATTATATATGTATGTATTTTCTTCATTTAAATGGCTGTTTCTTGAAAGGGAGAGATTTTACTATACTCCTCCACAAGTCATCCCTGCCTGAGATTTCTGTCTTTTTAAATTTAGGTTTTAAATTAATTGTGGTAAACAAAAGGTGGTCCCCCAAAGATGTCCATGTCCTAATACCCAGAACCTATGAATGTGACAGGTTACAGAGAAAAGGGGGTTTAAGTTTGCAGATAGAATTAAGGTTACTAATCTGAAGACTTTGAGATAGGGGTATTATCCTGGATTATCTGTTGGACCCAATGTAATCAAAAGGGTCCTTAGAAGTGGAAATATAAGGCAGAGGAGGAGTTAATGTCAGATTGTTGCAATGTGAGGAACTTAACTATTTATTCCTAGTTTTGAAAATGGAGGAATGGACTATGATCCAAGGAATGTGAGCAGCCTCTACCAGCTGCTTACAGAAAAAGAAAAAAGATGGATTCTTCCTTAAAGCTTCCAAAAAGGAATATTGCCCTGTACTGACACGATGATTTCAGCCCAGCAATAACCACATCATACTTCTGAACTACAGAACTGTCATATACTAGGTTTGTGTCACTGTAAGCAATCACATTTATGGTAATTTGTCAAAGCATCAGTAGGAAACAATGTACCCACCAACATGCCATTTAACCCTCCTTACCTTCCAGAGTTCTCTACCCAGTTGGTCCAAGCTTTGCTGGTTGCACTCTAGGTCTGCCACACAGCTACACATATATCACCTGAAGAAGTAGAGGTAAGATTATAATCATTGTTGACTAAATCTCATGTTGTATTAGTTATGCATAAATCACCTTAAGTTTTCAATTGCTGAAAGGACTCATAGGATTTACCTGTTTATACTCATCAAAGAGCTTCACAACATGCAAAGGATATAACACAGCATCCGAAAAAGAAGGATATGCATTAACAAATATCCAAAGATCTCAGGTGCTGGCTTCTTTTCTTCCAATTGTTGGATCATGCAAGGATGCACTTTGGTTCCAGACCTCAAATGATTACGAGTGTGAACGCACATCATTTGGGTACCAGGAAGCCCAAAGTCTATTCATTGTGTGAGTATTTTATAGTAAACTGATCATGTAAGCATATACTACCTATGTGACTAGCCTTAATCACTGAAATTCCCCAAGCCTCACGAAAACCCATTGCAAAATCATCAATCCAATTATTATTACACAGTGCTGACAAAATGTTAATCTCTACCCTTGAAACACTCATGGACCCATGGTTACAGAGCATCATTTATCTTTACTTAATACATTTCATAGCACTGGCCATTGGTCAGTACCTTGAGATAAGCAAAAAATCAATTTAGACTAGATGAGATTAATCTATGTGATGTGTGTTTCTCTGTTTCCTTTTATGTCTTACATACTGTTTTCTGGAAGCTTCTTTTTATCTTTGGAGTTCCAAACTTTCAAAGAGATGCACTTAGGTATAGATCTGTTTGTTTGTTTTTGTTTTGCAATTACTCGCTTCTTTCATTTATTGCACCGGGTACACAATGAGCCCTTAATTCATGTTCTTTAGCTTCATAAAATTTTGTTATGACTTCCATAGTTTCCTCACTTCTATGTAATATAGTCTCTGTTTTTGGATTCCCATTAGATATTGGGTCACGTGAACTGATGACCTGACCCTCTTAATGTTTTTCACTCTTATTTGCTTCGTGAGCTTGTTTCAGTAGTGTGTGTCCTTCTAGAAATTTCTCCATTTCATCTAGTTAACTGTTTTTTTTGACATACAACTGTTCATAGCATTCTCTATAACCCTTTTTATTTTCGTAAAGTCAGTATTCCATTGTAGCTAGAGAACATATTTTATATGATTAAATCATTTAAAATTTGTTTGACTTATTTTATGGCTTAAAATATCATCTATCCTACAGAATATTCCATCTTCAATTGAAAAGAATTTTTATTCTGCTGTTATTGGATGGAATGCATTACAGATGTATATTAGGTCTAGCTGTTTTGCAGCGTTGCTCAAGTCTCCTATTTCCTCGTTCTTAGCTGTCTTATCCATTGACCAAAGTGAGTGATTAATTGGCCCTACTATTATTATTAAATTGCCTATTTCTCCCTTAAATTATTTCAGTTTCAACTACTTATATTGTGGATTTATGTGGTTAGGTAAATTTATGTTTATAATTGTTATGTCTGTTAGAAGAATTGCCCCTCTTATCATTATAAAATTGCCTTTTTTGTCTTTAGAAACATGTTTGCCTTCAAGTCTATTTTATCTCATATTAGTATGCCCACTCCACTCTCTTTTGGATACTCCTTGCATGATATATCTCTTTAAATTCTTTTAGATTAAAACAATTAGTGTCTTTAAATCTAAAATGTATCTCTTGTAGACCACATATATTTGGATCATTCTTTTAAACAGTGACACAAATATTCTAAACAAAATGCTAGCAATTGAATCCTGATATATGAAAGAATATAATACATCATAGCCAAGTGAGGCTTGTCCCAGGAGTGCAACATCAGTTTAACATTTAAAAATCAATAATTATTCAATAAAACAATCAATAATTATAATCTCTTATATTAACAAGAAAAATACAAAATACTATAACGAACACAATAGAAGTAGAACAAATATTTGATAAAATTCAACCCTTATTCATGATAAAAATTATCCAGATAGGAATCGAAGAAAACTTTCTTAAACCTAAAAAATCTGTAAGATAAGCTGCAGGAAATATTAAATTTAGTAATGAATAATTGAACTCAAGTTCCCTAAGAACAGGAACATTGCATGGATACTGGCTATTACCACTTCTATTAAACATTGTACTGAAGGTCCTAGTTAGTGTTATTTGGCAAGAAGAAAAAATAAAAGTCACAAGAATTGGAAGAGGAGGAATAAAGTTTCTGGATCTGTAGAATTAATTTTACATGACTGTGCATGTAGGGAATCCAAAATAATTTACAATTAGTATTAAGAAGTTAATTGGGCAAATTCTGCAGCCTGTGGAATGAAAACCACATTCACAGAAAGACAGACAAAATGAAAAGGCAAAGGACTTTGTACCAGATGAAGGAACAAGATAAAACCCCAGAAAAACAACTAAATGAAGTGGAGATAGGCAACCTTCCAGAAAAAGAGTTCAGAATAATGATAGTGAAGATGATCCAGGACCTCAGAAAAAGAATGGAGGCAAAGATTAAGAGCAAGAAGTGTTTAACAAAGACCTAGAAGAATTAAAGAACAAACAAACAGAGATGAACAATACAATAACTGAAATGAAAAATATACTAGAAGGAATAAATAGCAGAATAACTGAGGCAGAACAACGGATAAGTGACCTGTTAGACAGAATGGTGAAATTCACTGCCGCGGAACACAATAAAGAGAAAAGAATGAAAAGAAACAAAGACAGCCTAAGAGACCTCTGGGACAACATTGAATGCACCAACATTTGCATTATAGGGGTCCCAGAAGAAGAACAGAGAAAGGACCTGAGAAAATATTTGAAAAAATTATAGTTGAAAAAGTCCCTAACATGGGAAAGGAAATAGCCACCTAAGTCCAGGAAGCACAGAGTGTCCCAGGGAGGAGAAACCCAAGGAGAAACACACTGAGACACACAGTAATCAAACTGACAAAAATTAAAGACAAAGAAAAATTATTGAAAGCAACAAGGGAAAAATGACAAATAACATACAAGGGAACTCCGAGAAGGTTAAGAGCTGATTTCTGAGCAGAAACCCTACAAGCCAGAAGGGAGTGGCACGATATATTTAAAATGATGAAAGGGAAGAACCTACAAGCAAGATTACTCTACCCAGAAAGGATCTCATTCAGATTCGATGGAGAAATCAAAAGATTTCCAGACAAGCAAAAGCTAAGAGAATTCAGCACCACCAAACCAGCTCTACAACACATGCTAAAGGAACTTCTCTAAGTGGGAAAAACAAAAGAAGAAAAGGTAATAGGAAACAATTAAGAAAATGGTAATAGGAACATACATATTGATAATTACCTTAAACGTGAATGTATTAAATGCTCCAACCAAAAGACACAGGCTTGCGGAATGGATACAAAAACAAGACTCATATATATATGCTGTCTACAAGAGACCCACTTCAGACCTAGGGACACATACAGACTGAAAGTGAGGGCATGGAAAAAGATATTCCATGCAAATGGAAATCAAAAGAAATCTGGAGTAGCAATACTCATTTCAGATAAAATAGACTTTAAAATAAAGAATGTTACAAGAGACAAAGAAGGACACTAAATAATGATCAAGGGATCAATCCAAGAAGAAGATATAACAATTATAAATATATACGCACCCAAGATAGGAGCACCTCAATACATAGGGCAACTCCTAACAGCTATAAAAGAGGAAATCAACAGTAGCACAATAACACTGGGGGACTTTAACACCTTACTTACACCAATGGACAAATCATCCAGACAGAAAATTAATAAGGAAACACAAGCTTTAAATGACACAATAGACCAGATAGACTTAATTGGTATTTATAGGACATTCCATCCAAAAACAGCAGATTACACTTTCTTCTCAAGTGCACACAGAATATTCTCCAGGACAGATCACATCTTGGGTCACTAATTAAGCTTTGATAAATTTAAGAAAATTGAAGTAATATCAAGCATCTTTTCTGACCACAATTCTATGAGATTAGAAATGAAACACAGGGAAAAAAACATAAAAAACACAAACACATGAAGGCTAAACAATATGCTACTAAATAACCAAGAGATCACTGAAGAAATCAAAGAGGAAATAAAAAAAATACCTAGAAGCAAATGACAATGAAAACACGATGGCCCAAAACCTATGGGATGCAGCAAAAGCAGTTCTAAGAGGGAAGTTTATAGCAATACAAGCCTACCTCAAGAAACAAGAAAAATCTCAAATAAACAATCTAACCTTACACCTAAAAGAACTAAAGAAAGAAGGAAAAACAAAACCCAAAGTTAGTAGAAGGAAAGAAATCATAAAGATCAGAGCAGAAATAAATGAAATACAAACAAAGAAAACAATAGCAAAGATCAATAAAACTCAAAACAGGTTCTTTGAGAAGATAAACAAATATGACAAAACTTTAGCCAGACTCATCAATAAAAAGAGGGAGAAGACTCAAATCATTAAAATTAGAAATGAAAAAGAAGTTAAAATGGACACTGCAGAAATACAAAGTATCCTAAGAGACTACTACAAGCAATTCTATGCCAATAAAATGGACAACCTGGAAGAAATGGACAAATTCTTAGAAAGGTATAACCTTCCAAAACTGAACCAGGAAGAAATAGAAAATATGAACAGACCAATCACAAGCACTGAAATTGAAACTGTGATTAAAAATCTCCCAACAAACAAAAGTCCAGGACCAGATGGCTTCACAGATGAATTCTATCAAACATTTAGAGAAGAGCTAACACCCATCCTTCGCAAACGCTTCCCAAAAAATGCAGAGGAAGGAACACTCCAAAACTCATTCTATAAGGCCACGATCACCCTGATACCAAAACCAGAAAAAGATACTACAAAAAAAGAAAAATACAGACTAATATCACTGATGGATATAGATGCAAAAATCCTCAACAAAATACTAGCAAACAGAATCCAAGAGCACATTAAAAGGATCATACACCATGATCAAGTGGGATTTATCCCAGGGATGCAAGGATTCTTCAATATACGCAAATCAATGTGATACACCATTTTAACAAATTGAAGGAGAAAAACCATATGATCATCTCAAGAGATGCAGAAAAAGCTTTTCACAAAATTTAACACCCATTTATGATAAAAAAAACTCTTGAGATAGTGGGCATAGAGGGAGCTTACCTCAACATAATAAAGGCCATATACGACACACCCAGAGCAAACATCATTCTCAATGGTGAAAAACTGAAAGCATTTCCTCCAAGATCAGGAAAAAGACAACGATGTCCACTCTCGCTACTAGTATTCAACATAGTTTTGGACGTCCTAGCCACGGCAATCAGAGAAGAAAAAGAAATAAAGGGAATACAAATTGGAAAAGAAGAAGTAAAACTGTCACTGTTTGCAGATGACATGAGACTATACATAGAGAAACCTAAAGATGCCACCAGAAAACTACTAGAGCTAAGCTATGAATCTGGTAAAGTTGCAGGATACAAAATTCATGCACAGAAATCCCTCGCATTCCTATACACTAACAACAAAAGATGAGAAAGAGAAATTAAGGAAACAATCCCATTCACCATTGCAAGAAAAAGAATAAAATACCTAGGAATAACCCTACCTAAGGAGGTAAAAGACTTGTATGCAGAAAACTATAAGACACTGATGAAAGAAATCAAAGATGATACAAACACATGGAGAGATATACCATGTTCTTGGATTGGAAGTATCAATATTGTGAAAATGTCTATACTACCCAAAGCAATCTACAGATTCAATGCAATCCCTATCAAATTACCAGTGGAATTTTCCACAGAACTAGAACAAAATATCTTAAAATTTGTATGGAGACACAAAAGACCCCGAATAGCCAAAGCAGTCTTGAGGGAATAAAATGGAGCTGGAGGAATCAGACTCCCTGACTTCAGACTATACTACAAAGCTAGAGTAATCAAGACAATATGGTACTGACACAAAAACAGAAATATAGATCAATGGAACAGGATATAAAGCCCATAGATAAACCCATGCCATATGGTCAACTGAACTCTGACAAAGGAGGCAAGGATATACAATGGAGAAAAGACAGTCTCTTCCATAAGTGGTGCTGGGAAAACTGGACAGCTACATGTAAAAGAATGAAATTAGAACATTCCCTAACACCATACACAAAAATAAACTCAAAATGGATTAGAGACCTAAATGTAAGACCAGACACTATAAAACTCTTGTAGTAAAAAAAACTCTTTGACGTAAACCACAGCAAGATCTTTTTTGACCCACCTCCTACAGCAATGGAAATAAAAACAAAAATAAACAAATAGGACTTAATTAATCTTAAACGCTTTTGCACAGCAAAGGAAAACATAAAGACAAAAACACAACCCTCAGAATGCGAGAATATACTTGCAAACGAATCAACAGACAAAGGATTAATCTCCATAATATATAAACAGCTCATGCAGCTCAGTATTAAAAGAAAAAAAACAACCCTATCAAAAACTGGGCAGAAGACCTAAATAGACATTTCTTTAAAAAAAAACATACAGATGGCTGAGAAGCACATGAAAAGCTGCTCAACATCACTAATTATTAGAGAAATGCAAATCAAAACTACAATGAGGTATCACCTCACACCAGTTAGAATGGGCATCATCAGGAAATCTACAAACAACAAATGCTGGAGAGGGTGTGGAGAAAAGGGAACCCTCTTGCACTGTTGGTGGGAATGTAAATTGATACAGCCACTATGGAGAACAGTATGGAGGTTCCTTATAAAACTAAAAACACCATTACCATATGACCCAGCCATCCCACTACTGGGCATATACCCTGAGAAAACCATAATTCAAAAAGACACATATACCCCAATGTTCATTGCAGCACTATTTACAATAGCCAGGTCATGGAAGCAACCTAAATGTCCATCAGCAGACGAATAGATAAAGAATATGTGGTACATATGTCCAATGGAATATTACTCAGCCATTAAAAGGAACAAAACTGGGTCATTTGTACACATGTGGATGGACCTAGAGACTGTCATACAGAGTGAAGTAAGTCAGAAAGAGAAAAACAAATATCATATATTAACACATATATGTGGAACCTAGAATAACGGCACAGATGAACCGGTTTGCAGGGAAGAAATGGAGACACAGATGTAGAGAACAAACCTGTGGACACTAAAGGGGTAAAATGGCGGGGGTGGTGGTGGTGGTGGTGGGATGAATTGGGAGATTGGGATTGACATATATAGACTAATACGTATAAAATAGATAACTAATAAGAACCTGCTGTATAAAAAATATACAAAATAAAAATTTTAAAAATAGTTGAGCAAGGTTGCTTGATACAAGGTCAGCACTTTAAAAGCTATATTTATTTATATAGCTATAAATAGAAAGTGAAGTTTAACATAAGTCCTTTTTAGTAATATGAGAAGTATCAAATCCTTAGAGTAAATAAAATAAAATATGTGCAAAGCCTTTAAAATAAAAATTTGAAAACATTTTTTTGCAAGAAATTAAAGACCAAAATAAGTAGAATTTATCATGTTCGTATATAGAAAGACACAATATTGTAATCACTTTTCCCACAAATTGATCTATTCAATGAATCACAGTAATAATCCTGGAAGTTTTAATTTTTTGTAGAAATTGACAATCTGATTATAAATCTACATGGAAATATGTAGGGACAAGAACAGACAACACAATCTTGAAAAAGAACAAAGCTGGAATACTTACATTATTAGATATAAAAATTATTATAAGGCTATAATAATAATTAAGACAGTATGCTATTAGTAATACAGAATAGTGAAACAGTATAGCAAGTCCAGAAACAGAACCACGTATATATGGATATATACGTGGTTCTGTTTCTGGACTTGCTATACTGTTCCACTATTAGTGTAGTAAAATGTGAAAAGGATAAAATTTTCAACAAATGAGCTCGATTACTCATATGGGAAAAAACTTTATCTTTCCTCCAACCTGTCATACACAAAAATCAATTACATAAGGATTGTGCTACTGAATGTGAAACATAAAAAGAATTAGATAATATTTTCTTCAAGAGAACACAGAAAGTGTTAAATAAAGGGAAAAAATTTTAATTGAAGTATAGTTGATCTACAGTGTTTTGTTAATTTCTGCCGTACAACAAACTGATTCAGTTATACATACACATACATTCTTTTTTTACATTCTTTTCCATTATGGTTTATCACAGGATATTGAATACAGTTCCCTGTGTCTATACAGTAGGACCTTGTTGTTTAATCCATTCTATATATACCAGTTTTCATCCACTAACCCCAAACTCCCACGCCAACCCTCCCCCACCCCCCTCCCCCTTGGCAACCACATGTCTGTTCTCTCTGTCTGTGAATCTGTTCCTGCCTCACAGATAAGTTCATTTACGACGTATTTTAGATTTCACATATAAGTGATATCATATAGTATTTGTCTCTCTCTTTCTGACTTACAAAGGGAAAACATTTTAAACTTCTTTTTATCAAAAAAGACCTTTAAGAGAGTACAAACTCAAGCAGCAGAGTGAAAAATAGTTTCCAATCCATGTATCTGAGAAAGAATCTGTATCCAGAATATGTAAATAACTTCTACAAATCAATAAGGCAAACAGTCCAACAGAAAAATGGATAAAATACTTGAACAGACACTTCACAAAAGAGTACAATCAAATGGCCAATTAAGATATGAAAAGATGCTCTTTCACATTAGTCATAGAGAAATGAAAATCAATGCCAATAGTGTAATATCATTATACACTCTCCAAAATGGTTTAAATGGCACAATTCAAATACCTTAGAAAAATCATATGCGTGTTAGAAATATTAGATACCACCCATATCTTGCCCAAAATATACTAATATATAGGTATTTAATTAGTATATTTAATATATCAAATATCCAAAGGTGTCATGCTAGCATTATTCATTTTCTTTTCCTTACATATCAGTTTTTAGGCATGATAACTTTTTCTCCTATTTCAGCTTCTGATTGTCAGAGAATTTTGGTCTTGCAGTTTGCGTCTGCCTTTCATTTTATCTTCAGATACAGATTGTTTAACTTAAGATTATTATTAACCACCTATGTATCATCTACAGAATCTCCTTTCTCATAACCTTAAATATCCACTGTGATCCCTCTTGCTGTCTTACCATGTGACCTTTAAAAATTCCATCTTCCAGGTATTCAGGGAAGCCATCTTTGCTGATTCCAATGAACAAGCGCTCTCTCTAGTTTTATTATTGAAAACAGTACTCTATATTAATGATTAAGTGTTTACTCATTCATTCATGAATTCATTCAAAAAGTACTTAACACAGACATAGTACTATACCATACAATAGTTAAGAAATGGTGAGTATTTTGTAATTCTGCATTACTGATAAAAGTTATAAAAACACAACTTTGGTTATATTAAATTTCCAAAATAAAAAAAAACATTCAATTAAATTAGATATAATTCATTAAGACTGGTGGTAGCCATGACTTTAAGAAATCATTTATAATACTTAAATACACTTAAAATGATGTGGTTGGATTTGAGGGACTAAAGAAAAAGGAGGAACATGTATTTTCATCATTTCTAGGAAAGAGCTTAGGCAAGAGCATACACACATCATCATCATCATCATCCATACTAGCAGGAACACACCCACTAAAAACTTTTGCTGGCAAGAGCCATACCTCTGAATATAAAAGGCATTGTTATTTTTCTGGAAGGAAAAAATTAGAAAAGAAAAGGAAATTCCCAAAATGGCTACTATAATGAATGCAGAAGAAATACAGTTTCATATTTAGAAAGCAAACGTTGTAAAGAAATTGGTGTAACATATTTGTCTTTCCAAGTATGTAACACATTGGCTATGTCTCCAGCTTCCATTTACATCTCCATATACCAGCCTTAGATCCTTTCCACTAGGAAAATGTTTAAAGCTGCATATTTTGTAACTCTAAGAAAACCTAGTAGCTCATTTCCCCAAGAATATTCTAAAAATTGCATTTAATATTTGACTCTTTTTTTGGCAGTTCAAACTATACCCATTACTCAAAAAATTAAAAACAGAATTACCATATGAACTAGCAATCCCACTTCTAGGTATAGGTCCACAAAAATTGAAACCAGAGTATCAAAGAGAGACTTGCACACCTACATTCATAGCATTCACAATACCAAGAGGTGGAAGCAATCCAAAGGTCCATGAACTGATCAAAATAAATTGTGATATACACATACTACGGAATATTATTCATTCTTTAAAAGGAAGGAAATCTTGTCTCATGCTACTATGTGGATGAACCTTGAAGACATGATGCTAAGTGAAATAAGCCAGCCACAAAAAGTCAAATACTATATGATCCCACCTATATGAAGTATCTAAAGTAGTCAAATTAATAGGAACAGAAAATATAATGGTGGTTACCTGGAGATGGGAAGAGGGGAAAGTGGGAAGTTGTTTAGTAGGTGTAATAAAGTTTCAGTTTTGCAAGATGGAACAGTTCTGGAGATCTATTGCACAGCAAAATGAATACACTTAGGAGTACTGAACTATGAATTTTAAAATGGTTAAGATGGTAAATTTTATGTTATGTTATGTGTTTTTGCCACAATTTTAAAAATTAAAAAAATATATATACACATATATATATATGTATGTATATATAGACAGATACATATATATGTATCTCCAATTGTGGAGAGTTGTCCTGCTTTATGGTAGACCAGGACGATTTCTACTCAAAGGGGCTACTGGGATCAGTAAAAAAGGACTAGGTGTACTATTACTTACATTTCCTGGCCAGAATTAGCTAGTTTGGCTATCATGAGTTCTGAGGAAAAGAATAAATATCTATTGATTGGATTTGGGGAGGAAATGTTTTCCTTAAAATATATCTAGTATATTAATAAAAGAATACATATAAACATAATAAATAGGAAAAATATATAGATAATCTTATCAGAATAATAGTTAATTTATATAGGGTACACTAATCCTATCAGTAATTTAACAAATAGAAACTTACAACGCGTAGTAGCAGAAAATATATCACAAACATTGTAGTCTAGTGTAGTTCATGATGGCAAACCAGAAAAGTTATAGACCTATTTAAAAATAAAAGTGCAGCACTGTATCCTATAAATAAAGCCTTCAGTTCTTTGAATGCATTTTTGAAGTGAATTTTCCTCTTTTGGAAAAATAATATTAGTTGCATTGAAAATCACTATATTCATTTCATTTTGACAGATCCAGTGTTTGATTTGTATTTTGTTATATTTGATCTGTTGTCTTAGGGGAAAGAGACACATATGACCCTTTCATTGAATCTTCCTATTTTCCCCATATGAGTCATATCTGTGCAACAAGTATGTAAGAAACTGAGTAAGTTTTCAAGACAGTCTTTGCCAGTCATTTATTGAACTGAAATCTAAACATAGGTATGGCTTAATTTTAAGCAAATTTAATAAACAGAAACATAGGTTTATAAGACAGATCAGTAAATCAGTGACTGCTCATTTCACAAAAGGATTCTTCTTAAATTATATACTTCCCTAGAAAATTTTAACTGGAACTATTTGTTTTATACAAGTTCTCACTAAGACGTTTACTATGTTGCTAATACCCTTCAGCCAAAGACCACCAGGAACATACCTGTAGGTGAACAAGTTGGCTTTATTACTCATTTCAGTGTCTTCAGTAAGAACGTGTTAGGAAGAATTTATGATAGGATTTGGGCTTTGGTTGGGTAATATTGTGGAGGATCTAAGGAAGCAAGGCTTTGCTTTGTAATGAGTGCTGTCAGGAAGTGGGGACAATTCTGTGACTGGGCATCTTAATAAATTTTATCTGTAGGGAGGGTAGACTACAGTAAGAATAAAGCTGTAATTGGTTAAGAAGCAGCAGTCACTCATAGTGATTTAGTTTAGATCATGTAAGCCTTGTATATAGAAAGGCTAAAACTTTTATATTTTATATTAAAAATGAAGAGTAATTGAAGAATTTTAAGTAAAGAATGGCATAACCAGATTTGAATTTAAGAAAGACAATGAAGATTAGAGGGGGTAAATAATATATACAATGGCACATTAGTAGGTAGCTGTATTAATTCAGATTTTGAGGGCTCAAACTGACCATAAAGATGGAAAGATACAGATCTGATAATTATTTGGGAGGTAGAATCTACAATACTCAATGACTAACTGTGTATTAGTCAGGGAGAAAAGAAAGTCAAGCATGACTCCAAGATTTCTGAACCATTACCTGAAATGAGAATATGAGAAAAGGTGCAGGGGTTTTGAAGGGGAGTGGATGGGTAGGGGGAGGGAGATGTTGAATTCACATTTGAACATAATTCATGTCCTAGAAGACATCCAAATGGAGACATCTAGATAGAAATTTAAATGTGTGACTCAAGAAATAAACAAACAAACAAACAAATGGCTTGCCCTGAAGGTAACATTTCAAAATCATTTCATTGTACATATAATGTAATGGTAAGTTTCATGTGTCAATTTGGCTGGGCTACAGGATGCCTAGATATTTGATCAAATGTCTTCTGGACGTATCTGTGAAGGTGTTTTTGGATAAGATTAACATTTAAATCAGTAGACTTTGAGTAAAGCAGATTGCCATCCATAATGTGGGTCAGTCTCATGTAATCAGTTGAAGGTCTGAGTAGAACAAAAACACCATCCTCCTCTGAGCAAGAGAGAAAATCTCCAGCAGATCGCCTTCAGACTTCATTTGCAACATCAGCTCTTACTGCTTGTATTGCAGATGGCTTTCATTCTGGAACTGCAGCATCAGATTTCCTGGGTCTCCAGCCTGCTGGCCCACCCTACAGATTTTGGACTTGCCAGTCTCCATAATCATGTGAGCCAATTTTTATAATAAACTTCTTCATATATATAATATATACATATATCCTGTTAGTTCTGTTTCACTAGAGAACCCTGACTAACGCATACTATATATGTGTATGTATATATATATATATATATATATATACATACACATATATATACACACACACATACACACACATGAATGGTTTGCCATCACGTAGGAACAAAGTATAAAATAACCAAGAAAAGTAAAAATATTTGGAAGGTGCATGGAGCAAGAAGAGTGATGGAAACAGGCTGAGAAGGGGTATTAAGAAATATAGGATGGGAAGCAGCAAAAAATAGCGTGCAAGAAGAGCTGACAGGAGAGTTTCCAGAAGTGAATGGTGAACGGGGTCAAATGCTGCAAGGAAGTACAAAAAGATAAGGACTAAAAAGTGCCCAAGTGGATTGTGTGAGTACGAGGTAGAAGTTAGATCAGCCAGAGCATCATCCTGTCTTTTATGAGATGCTGTGACAGCAGAATATGAGAATAATACCTTATATTTGTAGGGTACTTCATCAGCTACACAGCCCTTTTACATACTTATTTATTTCATTTAATCTTCATAACGCACTGTGAGAGAGGAAGGTATAGTTAGTCTCATTTTGAATTTAAGGAGCTCAAAACTTGAATAAGCTTCCCAAAGGTTTAACTTTTAAATGTCAAAATCAGAAAAAAAAAAAAAAAAAAAAAAAAAAAATTCTAGACCTGCTGATTCCTAATGTAATTCAATTACACTATACCACAATGAACTTCTACCAAGCTACATAAAATTCTAGAGAACCTAGATACATACTAGCAAGAAACTTGGTTATGCTTGACATCAACATGAGAAGTCAGATTTCCCAAACATTCTGGGCTTCAGTAAGCCATTATGGAGGTTTCATTCTTTAATCTAAACCATTGTGGGAGCTACTCTCATTTTTGTTCTCTACTACCTTGTAGGGTAATTATATTCCAAAATGTACTATTTTGCATGCAGTCACACTCTTTTAAAATAGTAATAATAATAGCTAATATTTACATTGTGATTACCATATGCTGAACACTCTTCTAAGCATCTTACATATATTAAATCATTTAATCCTCACAACAAACTTATGAGGTAGGTCTTATTATTATTACTCCCATTTTGCAAATGAGAAAACAGAGGTAATGATTATTTGAATAACTTGATCACGATAATACAGCTAAGAAATTGTGAGACTGGGATTCAAACTTATTCCTTTCTAGTATGCTAGCTGCTATTGTCTCCTAAATTCAAAGAGGCCCATTAACTCTGATATTCTAGCATTGGTTAACAAATCCATATATACTCAGTTTGTCCCCTTATTATCTTACAGACTTCAGAGGATTTCAGCCTCTGTGTTTAAAAATGAAATTATAATCATCTTAGCCTATACTCATATGGCAGCCCCTCTAGTTCTCCTCTCCTGTCCCTCTCCCCTATCTCTTGTACGCTGTTTTTGCTGTTTTTCTGCATGTTATTCAACATTTTAGCCTCTTTCTTCAAATGTGGTACCTGAATCCCAAATAAATTTTCATGATTTACAGATTCGTGTGTTTTTATATAGACTAAAGATAAAGGGCTCAAATGCTCTTAGCAATGTTGTCATAAAATTATATTATTACCGTGTTTATCTTTTGGACTGTAAGTAACAATTATTCATTTCTAAAGTCAGTAGGTTTATGTAAGCCTATTTCATCTGTTCAAAAAAAAAAAAAAGTAGTATGACAAGAGCAGTGTGCTTATCCAGCTTTTGAAAGGACAATTCTCTTGATCTTTGCCTCTCCCCTACCCCAAAAGAAGACTGCAATATAGTATTTTCATCAATCTTCATTCAAGCCCTTTAAAAACATTAATTTGCTTAATCCATAGGACTAGTAATTAGAGCTGTAGAAAAGACTGTACTGAACTGTACAGTTTAAGTACTTTACATAGACACGAGGTTGATAGGTTTTTGAAACCTCTAACTGCTTAAAGCACATCTTCTACTCTGTCGTTAATCGACTGGCATTCTTTTGACTGTTTGCTCTACAGTAACAGAGAAAACTTCATTACACATTTCAATGACACTTTAGATAGAGTGAATACTGGAGAGACAGTAGATTGCCTGAACTAGAAGAGAGAAGATAAGTAGATTTATACCCTTTTTTGTTTTTCTTCTTGCAACTCTGCAAAAACACAAACAGAATTATATAGCCAATCATTAAAACTCCTTTATTTTATTACATGGACCTAGATCAAGATAATTCCTTTTTAACACAACAGTGATGATGTCGCAGTGCTTCTCAAAGCAGTTCTCTTCCTAATGTTTCATCAGCTTTTTAAACTTCTTGCTTTGATCCAGAGTATTTTTTCTTTATTTCATTTGTAAAGCAAGTAAATGTAATAAGCTTCCTTTCGGAAAATCAGCCCAGTTTAAATCATGCATTCTTTATACAATGTTAGGAGGAGAATGGTTAACATTTGTAGCCTCATGACTTGCAAATGAAAGAAAATAATAATGCTTAGCAAGACATTAGAAGAACACATTCACCACGAGTCATACTGCCCTTGAAGGTGCAGCTTACAAAGGCAGAGAAATAGATTGACCACTTGGACTTGCAGCTCGGACATGCTGCATTAAACTGTTCAAAATTAACTTAATCTGAGCAAGGAGAATAATAGCCTCTCAGTTCAAGGCTTCTGACAGCAGTAACTTGCACTCGAAAGTACTTCCAAAAGGGAAGGAATAAATGAAGGGCGACTCTCCAAAACCGAGAGAGCAAATGTATTCACTAAAATGAAAGCCTCTTGATCACCCTATAAAAGATCATGCCCAAAAAATGACAAATTCTATGTCATTCTCTTGGGTAGGAATTTTACCTTGCAACTGTTCACTTGCTCTGTTTTGGGGCTAGACTTACCCCCTTTTGAACTATTGTGGCTCTAGAGGAAGTGTCTAGCTTCAGTTGCTACATTAATTCAGTGGCCCAAAACCAGTTTGACAAAAGATCATGCACTTGTGGGCTTTGGGCCCAATATTCTCTTTCATACTCTTGGGGAAGGCATTCCTTGGTGAGTAAGTGAACAAGCGTCATAGCAAGTATTTCGGGTTTGAGAAAATCTATGCTGCTTTCTTACAGTCACAGAAATGCTCTCACCAAAGCCAGGTGCCAAGGTGCTGAGCAAAGGAAGGACATGTACCCAAAAGAGGGGGCTCACGCGAAAAAGGTCTGACTCATCAAACTAATCAATGAAGTAACCAGTGTGGGCAAACTGGTATATAGTGCAATTTGAGGAGAACCACTAGGGTTTCCTTGCTCAAAATTCTCTCTTCCATCGACTTATCACAGAGTCAAAAATTCTGCCCATACGTCACTGCCTTGGGGATAATGCCTTCAGGAATAACTGACATATTTACTTACTGCATTAGCAATCATCTAGCACTTCCCAGAAATCTGAGAAATCGGGACACCACACAGGCATTGAGAAAATTGGCGTCAACAGTTCTGGGCAGGTGAGTCCCTTTGAAAGTAGATGGAAGAGAGGACTCCTGATAAACGCCTCTTATTCATAACTAGTAAGAAAGGAGTAAACACAGACAAAAATAGTGATGATAAGTACTCAAATAATTACACACACAGAAAGACAAAACTAACTTCATTTTTGACAATTTCTTTTCCTCGATGTTAATCAAGTAGTTTTCTGCATACACTGGGAGAAATTATTTTTCCCTTGATTTGAGATCTAATGGTGGTGAGAAAGAACATGCAGGGAAATACAAAGAATGAGTTTTTCCAAATAGCATGAGAATAAGTAATATATTAGTATTCAAGTTTCATTTCCACTTCCTTAGTTGCTTTTCTTTTGCAAATTTAGAGGAAGGAAAACCAAAAGGTCTTAAATTCTCTGGTAACGCTTAATTTCTTCTGAATAATTTACCTGCCAGTAGTTATTTGTTCTATAATAATTCAAAGAAGGCTGGTTATGCCAAAGGCCTTTAAAAACAACAACAACAACAACAAAAATAAAACAGTAATGAATATAATTTAAAAGTTGCACACAATGTCTTGTATACTTATCTGGTCTTTAATGAACACTAATGAAATTTCTTCCCAGAGTTGTACCATTTTTCATGAGTTAGATTGATATTATTAGTGGTTTTAAGACATTTTTAGTTAACAGAAAATTTCAGAAATGGTTAAAATTCTGTTAATCTCCTTAGTTAGCCAATTTCTTTTCACTTCAGAAGAAACATAGAATTCTACATACTATTATTTGATTACAAATCAGATCATGTTTCTCAAAGTGGGCCTGTGAACCATTTATATCAGAATTACTTGTGGTATTAAGAAAATATGCATTCAGGCCCCATCCCTGAGGCCCCCTCCCTAATCAATTGACTTGACTAATTAAAAATTTTTTTTTCATTCTGATTTTTGAGAACCACTGTTTTCCATATTTTAGACCAACTACTACCCAATGCAGAAACCCACCCTACAGTATCATTGAAGGATAGGTTTATAGTCTCTGCTTTAAAACCTCCAGTGAAATGTAACTTATGAGGTCACAAATCAGCCATTATTAAACAGCCTTAAATAGTCAGAAACTTTTTCCTTGTACTAGGTCAAAATATATCACGAAACTTCTACTTGTTGGTTCTAGTTCTTCCCTCTGAAACCACACAAAATAAATGTAATCCATTTCCACATGACAGTCTTTCAAATATTTGGAGACAAGTACTATGTTCCCTCTGTTTTCTACCCTGGGCTCAATATCTTCCGTCTCCACAACCATTCCTTCTCTGATCCATTTCCATATGCTTTACCATTCTTGTCGCCAACCTTAGATATGTTACAGTGTGTCACTATTAGTCTTAAAAGTGGTGCCTAGAGCTGAACATAATATAGAAGATGTGATTCGACCAGTGTAAAGTATTGTGACACCATTCTTTCTGTGACTTGTTTAGAACAATAGACATTAAGAAAATACCCTAAATTCATGCAGGCTTCTGTGTCTGTGTGTGTTTTGTTTGTTTGTTTTTGCATTCACATGTCACTGAAGCAGCATATTGTGCCCACAATGAGCAAAAGCCTCTAGGTCTTTGTCATGTAGAAGGTTATCAAGCCGGCCCTGCTTCACACTCTATGCATACAGTTGACTTTCTCATCTAAGGCCAGGACTTAGATTTATTTCCTTTATATAAAATGATATTAATAGTGAAACATCATTGAAGCATATCGACATTTTGTTTATCAAACATAATTTGGTAATATCCATTCCAACCAGCTTTTGTTAATCTGTTAAATTTGAGAAGTCTCATTTTTTTATGCCTTCATTCAAGTCACCAACCAAAATACTGAAATTCACGACAAAGTTTATAATCCTATAGCAAGCCCTTAGTGATCTCCTACCAGGCTGATCTAAATCCATTAATTAAAACCCCCCAATTTTTTTCACTTACATTTATTTGTGACTAAGTTTTAATTTTTTTTCAGGCATTTGGTATTTATATTTACTTTTTGGTTATTAACTTTATATCCTTCACTCACTCTTTTTCCCTTAATAGTTTCATTGAGATCTAGGTCACATCTCATAAAATTGACTTATTTAAAGCATACAGTTAAGTGTTTTTTTTAAATACAGCCACAGAACTATGCATTCATCCCAAAATAAATTTTAGAACATTGTCATTACACCATAAAGAAATCCCATACCCTTTAACAGTGACTCCCCATTCCAATAACCCCAGCAATCCTAGGCAACAACTAATCTACTTTTTGTCCGTATACATTTGCCTATCCTAGACATTTCAACTAAGTGGAATCATACAATATACGGTCTTTTCTTCTGTCACTTGGCATAATGTATACAACATTCATCCGTATTGTAGTATGTATTAGCACTTCATTTCTTTTTATACCTGAGTGGTATTGTATTATATGGGTATACTACATTTTATTTATCTTTTCATCAATTGATGGACATTTGGATTGTTTCCAAATTTTGACTATTATGAATAATGCTTCTATGGACATTCCTGTACAAGTTTTTGCATGGACACATGCTTTCATTTTCCTTGAGTATACACCCAGGTGTAGAATGTAGGTCAGACCTAAACCCTATGTTTAATCCTTTGAGGAACTGCCAGATGTTTTCAAAAGTGGCTGCATCATTTTATATTAGCACCAGCAGTGTATAAGGGTTCCAATTTCTCCATATGCTGAGCAACACTTGCTATTGTATGGCTCTTTTATTATAGCCATTCTAATGGATAAGTAGTATCTCACTGTGGTTTTTATTTCCATTTTCCTCATATCTAATGATGTTGAGTCTAGTTTCATGAGGGTATTGTCTATTTATCTTCTTTGAAGAAATGTCTACTCAGATAATTTGCCCATTATTTTAAGTTCTTTTTTTTGTCTTTTCATTGAGTTGTAAGAGGTCTTCATATAATCTGGATGTTAGTCCATTATCAGATATCTGATTGGCAAAGATTTTCACCCATTCTACAGGCTGTCTATTCACTTTCTTGATGATGTCCTATGACATGCAAGGGTTTTTTGTTTGTTTGTTTGTTTGTTTGATGCTGTCCAATTAATCTACTTTTCTTTTGTTGTGCTTTTGGTATATCTTAAAAAATCGTTTCATAATCCGAGGTCATGATGATTCACACCTATGTCTTCTACTAAGAGTTTTATACTTTTAGCTCTTACATTTAGGTATTTGATCCATTTTTAGTTAATTTTTTGTATATGGTATGAATTAGGGGTTCAGTTTCATTTTTATGCATGTAGATATCCAGTTGCCCCAATGCCATTTGTTGAAAAGACTATTCTTTCCCCTTTGAATTGTCTTCATACCCTTGTTGAAAATCATTGGCCATAGATAAATGGGTTCATTTCTGTACTTTCTATTCTACTCCACTGATATCTATGTTTGTCCTTATTCCAGTACCACACTGTCTTGATTACTGCAGCTTTGTAGTAGGTTTTGAAATCAGGAAGTGTGAATCCATCAACTTTGTTGTCTGTTTTCAAGATCATTTGGCTGTTTTGGATCCCTTGAGTTTACACATGAATCTTAGGGTTAGCTTGTCAATTTCTGCAGAAGAGGCAACTGTGATTTTGATAAGGATTGCACTGAATCTGTAGATCAATTTGGGGAGTATTGCCATCTTAACAATATTAAGCATTACAATCCATGAACATAGGATATCATTCCATTTATTTAGATCTTTAAATTCTTCAATGATGCTTTATAGTTTCCAGGTGTATAAATCTTATACTTCTTTTGTTATCTTTATTCTTTATATGCCTTGCAAATGCAACTGTTTTCTAAGTTTTAATTTTGGTTTGTTTATTACTATATAAAACACAATTGATTTTTCTATATTAATCATGAATCCTGCAACCTTGCTGAAATTGTGTATTAGTTCTAATAGTTTTAAATGATTCCTAAGGATTACCTATGTACAAAGTAATGTCATTTTCAAGTAGAGATAATTTTTTAAATTTATTTCCAGTATGTATGACTTTTATTTCTTTTTCTCCTTCCCTATTTGCCATGGCTAGGACCTCTAGCACAATTTTGAATAGAAGTGGTGAAAGTGGACCTCCTTGTCTGGTTTTTGATATTAAAGGGTAAGCATTCAATCTTTCACCATTACGTCTGATGTTATCTGTGGGTTTTTCATAGATGGCCTTTAAAAACTTAGGAAGTTTCCTCTGACTCCTTGTTTATTCACTGTCTTCATGATGAAATGTTGTTGCATTTTGCCAAAAGCATTTTCTGCATCTATTGAGATGACTATGTGGTTTTTGTCCCCTCTTCTGTTAATGTAATGAATTACAATAATTGATTTTTTTGGAGGTTAAATTAACCTCATTTTTATGGTACAAATCCCACTTGGTCATGCTTTATACTCATTTTCATATATTGCTAAATTTCATTTGCTTGTGTGTTATTGAAGGGTTTTCTGTCTGTATTCATAGGAGACATTGTTATTTTTTTGTTTGATATTTTAATCTGGTTTTGCTGTCATAGTAATCCTGGCATCACAGAAAGAGTTGAGGTGTTTCCTCCTCCTCTATTTTTGCAAGAGTTTGTGAAAAATTGGTATTAGCTTTTTTCAGTGTTTGGTAGAACTCAAAAGTAAAGCCATCAGGGTACATCCATAACACATATGTTGGTGCACTTAAAGACATCCTACATTTCTCTGAAGTTCTCTTGATTTTTCTTCATTCTAGTTTCTCCTCTTTAGATTGCATAATCTCTATCAATCTATTTATTTTCAAGTTTGCTGATTGTTTCTTCTGCCAGTTCATGTATACTGTTGAGATTCTCTAGTAAAATTTTTCACTTTGGTTACTCTACTTTCCTACTCCAGAATTTCTTTTTTTTTAAATAATTTCTACCACTTTAGTGATACTCTTTGTTTGATAAGGCATTGTCTTTATATAGTCTCTTACTTCCTTAAGCATGGTTTCCTTTAGTTCTTTTAACATATTTACAATGGATAATTTGAAGTCTTTGTCTGTTAAATCAGACATCTGACTCTCTCAAAGACACTTTCCATTACCTGCTTCTTTTTACCATGTATTGGTCATATATTCCTTTTCCTTTGCACGTGTCATAAGTTTTTGTTCAAAACTGGACAATTTAGAAAATATGGCAACTTTAGATGCTGATTACCCTTACTCCTCTCCAAGTCTTGTTTGTAATATTGTTTGCTTATTTGTTTACTTTGTGACTTGTCTAGGCTATTTTAGTAGAGTCTATTTGCCCTGCAATGTTAAGCCATTTGTGTTACCCCTTAGCAGGTACAGCCTCACAAAAATTTGCAGTCATTCTGGGACCATGATTTTAACAGGGCTCTCTTTGACTATATCTTCCCCTAATCTCTCTGTTAAGCTGCCTGCCTCTTTTTGTGTATCACTCAGCCCTTCCACCCCACTAATTCCTGAATGACTATTCTATTATTTTTGACAATGCCCTGGGGCATACACTGTTTCACAGTCTGATCCAATTAAATTCAGACAGGGATATATCTTGAGGCCAGCTTTGAGGTTTGCTCTGACTGAGGAGGGCTCTTCTTACCTATCTCCTTCCATGGTTCTGTTTGATGAACTATCTAGTATTTTACCTGTTACTCTTAATTAAGAGGAGAAACTTGTTGAGACTGCCCTTAGGCTTGAACTGCCCAACTCTGTTTCAGATAGAATCAGTTCCTTTGAGGAGACCTCTTTTCATATAGACTGCCTTACCCCAGGACAAATGCTCTGAATCACTAATCTGGGCACCTGGAAGGTGTAGTGGGTTCTATGATGGCCACCCTCAAAAGATATTCCCAACCTGAACTTGTGAATGTGAACTTATTTTAACAAAGGATATTTGTAAAGGTAATTAGGTTAAGGATGTCAAGATGAGATAAACCTGGGTTATCCAGGTGGGCCCTAAACCCAATGACATGTGTGGCTTTAGAACTGGGTAATGGACAGAGGCTGGAAGAATTCTAAGGCAAATGATAGCAAAAGGTTAAATTGCTTTGAAGAGACTGTTGGTGGAAATGTGGAATTTAAAGGCAATTTTGGTAAGGGTTCCTAAGGAAGTAAGGAGCACTTTAGAGAAAACATCTATCATGTTGTAATGTATTTTTTTAAACATCTTTATTGGAGTATAATTGCTTTACAATGGTGTGTTAGTTTCTGCTTTATAACAAAGTGAATCAGCTATATGTATACATATATCCCCATATCCCCTCCTTCTTGCATCTCTCTCCCATCCTGTTGTATATCTGTGCAAAGGAATACTACTCAAAAATAAAAGGAATGAGCTATTGATGTACGAACTGCATGGATGAATCTCAAAATAATTATGTTGAGTGAAAAAAGTCAGATAAAGAGTACATACCCTATGAGTTCATTTACATAAAATTCTAGAAATGCAAAGTAACCTATAGTGACAGAAAGTAGATCAGTGGATGCTTGAGAACATGAGGAAGGAATTACCAAGGGGTACAAGGGAAATTTTGTGGGTGATGAATATTTTATATTGATATATCTCTTTATTGTTGTGATGGCCTCATAACTATATACATGTCAAAACTTCTTAAATTGTATAGTTTAAATATGTGTAAGTCCTTTCATGCCAGAAGCTTCAGGCACATGTTATCTCTTTCTTAATTAGTAAGAAAGATAGTCTGCTTGTCATATAGCTCAAACATACATCTCAAAATTTAGACTTACTTGCCCTGATGGGCATGGCTAATATCATGCTCCTATTCTCGAACAAATCACACTAGCTTGTGAATAGTATATATGGCTTATACCAATTAAAGCCTATCCCTAAAGCATGAACTGAGGTCCCAAACCACATGGTTGGAAAATCCAGGGCTGTTAAGTTTGGAGAAGAGAGTAATAAATCCTGGGGAGACGACCAGAAGTGTCCATTACAGATTTTAAATGATTGAGGATATTTAAAAATCTCAGAATTTCTCATCAAATTCCTCCGAAGAGCTATGTTCTTTGATCCAGTCAACAAATATTTGTCGGGCTCCTGCTCATTTGTCAGGCAATGTGATAGGCTCTAGGATATAGCAGTGATAATAATAAGCAATATCCCTGCCTTCATGAAATTCACATTCTGGTGTGAGAGACAGAGCATAATAAAGTACACAAATTTATCATTTTAAGTAGTGATAATTGCTTTAATAAAAATAAAACATGGTAAGCAGAAATAGTTATGGGGCTATTTTATTTATTTTAACTTTTATTATGAGATATTTATTACATACAAAGTCATAAATATAAACACATATGTATGCTGGTATATATATTATACTTGCATATCCACCACTAAGTTTGAATAATAGAAAATTACCAATACCTTGGAAACCCATGTTTTCACTTTTCCTACCATATACCATACCTGTTTAGAGGGGGGATACTGCAGATAGGAATGAAAAGAAAGTCTCTCTGAGGCCTTTCTATATTTTATACAGAGGCCTAAATGAAGGAATGAAGTGAGCTATATGATAGTCTTCGGGAACAGCATTCCAGGCATAGGAAACAGCAAATGCAAAAGCCATTAGATAATAAATGAACTCTGTTGTTTGAGGAAGGGCAAGAAGAGCACTGTGGCCGAGATCTGGTTGAGCCTTAAAGGCTGTGGAAACAAGAGTAGATTTTATTCCAAATGTGACTAGAAGTCATTGGAGAATTTGAGCAAAGGTGTGATGTGATCTGACTTTACTCTAAAGAAAAGATTACCCTGATTGGAGGGGGACAAGATAGGAAGAAGAATCATTCATTATGATACACTGCTACAGTCCAAGAAAGAGAGATTATGGTGGCTTAGACTAGGATAAGACAATTAAGTGGATTTGTAATTAATTCGATTTGGGATATATTTTAAAGTTACAGCTGACATGACTTCCTGATAAATATGATGTATAAAAGAAAGAAAGAAATCAAAGATAACTACCAGTTTTTGGCCTGAGCAACTAAGAGAACTGTGGGCCTATTTACTAAAACAAGGAATGTCAAGGCAGGAATGGGCTGGGGGACAATCAAGAGTGATGTTTTGGCCATGATAAGTATGAAATGCCTATCAGATATCCAATGAGAGATACTGAGTAGGCAGTTGGAATAATTCTGGAACAGAATTTCCTGGCAGAAATCAGGAAAAAATATATCTGTAGGAGAGGAGTAGAAGGATATAGCAGTGAACAAAAGAGACAAAAATCTGACCCTCATGAAGCTTATATTCTAGTGACAATAGACAATGCTTCTTTAATTTAGCTTACTATGTGCTACATATTATTCTAAGTGCTTTGCTTATAATAACATATAATATGCACAAAATCCTGTGTGGTAGGTGTTACTATTATATTCATTTTTGAAATGAGGAAACTAAGGAAAAGAAAAGTTAAGAGACTTGACTTGCCAAAGGTCATACTGCTATTAGTTGATAGAGTGAAATTTGAATTGAGTCTGGTCCTAGAGTCTGTGTTCTTAACTATCACATTACAGTGTCTCATTCAAAAGAGCAATAATTCATATATAGATAAAGGTGCAGGTATACAGATTTAGAGAGAGAGTTTTACGTGACAGAGGCATATATCATGGGTCCAGAAAGGGAGGAAAAGTAAAGAAATTCACAGGTAATTATGCAGCAGGTGCTTTCAAATTAGCATATTTGTTCAATCCCCACGACAACCCTAAATGCTAGATTATATTATTCTCATTTCCACATAGAAGACATACAAGTAGAAGGGTTGGGCAGAGATATGTTTACAGGGCATAAATAGAAGACCTTAAATCTTAGGGTTATAACCCTAACTGTAAAGTAAACAATGACAGGTTATGCCGAGTAAGTAAATATGGTTCAAAATGATGTGACCAAAAGGACATAAAATTAAGTTTCACTTAACTCATAACTGCACCTGACTTGATGAAGAAATACGGGGCTACTAGGGAGACATTTTGTTCACACTAGATCACAGTATTTCTATTTTCAGATCACTAGCATGTTTGAGCAAAACAAAATCAGAAATACACAAGTTAATGTAAGTAAGGCAAATGAAAGGAGGACATCCAACATGGCTGACTTTATTTCAACTTCTTTCCCTGTCATTAGAATTACTATAGTTATTTAGCAAAAAAAAAAAAATCTAGCTTCTGTAAATAATTTGTCATTTATATTTGCCTATATTATTCATCATGAGTTATTCAGGGTTAACTCTGGTTATGCTTACATTATTTTACTATGAAGGGTGAAAATGCTCCTGATAAATTAGCTTTCCTCTGGGGTCTGAATTTACCTTTCCAGAGCATTCAATTTGAAATATATTTATAAATACAGCATGATCATATCCCAGTAATATTTCATGTTTGGTTATTTTTTTCTACACTCTTTGAACAACTTTTAATTTACCCAGGTTTGAAAATATGGATCAGATATGGCTCTATTATCAACATGATAAAATGCATTAATGGTCTTCAGTCAATCTAAGTCTCTATGGGACTCCCGACAATCATTCAGGGGTTTAAATTAACAGAAATCTTGTGATTTTATAAGTACCGAGCATCAGAGTCACTTCAGGAACATTTGCTTAGAACAGTATTTATCTGACCACTTCTTTTGAGACAAAAGAACAATGAAGATACCAGTGCATGTGTTTTAAAAGTTATACTGGGACTTCCCTGGTAGTGCAGTGGTTAAGAATCCACCTGCCAATGCAGGGGACACGGGTTCGATCCCTGGTCCGGGTAGATTCCACATGCTGCAGAGCAACTAAGCCTGTGTGCCACGACTACTGAGCCTGTGCTCTAGAGCCCGTGAGCCACAACTACTGAGCCCACGTGCTGCAACTACTGAAGCCCACGCGCCTAAGAGCCTGTGCTCCGCAACAAGGGAAGCCCCTACAATGAGAAAACTGCGCACCGCAACGAAGAGTAGCCCCCACTCGCAGTAGCTAGAGAAAGCCCGTGCGCAGCAATGAAGACACAACGCAGCCAAAATATATATATATATATAAAATACAAAATATATAAAAGTTATACTTTAAATAACTTACCACTAGATGCTTTTGTTTTATTTTTAATAAGCTTCATTGATACACACTTCATAGCCAATAAAATGCTCACAATTAAGTATATATTTTGATCAACTTTGGCAAATGAATATACCCATGTTACCACCACCACAATAAAATTACAGAATATTTTGTTCATCCCCAAAAGGTTCCCTGGTGCTCCTTCCCAGTCAGTCATTGTAGTCAAATCACCCCTAAACATTTGACCACCTGTTCTGGTTTTCCAGGGACTGTCCTGGGTTTTGCACTAAAATTCCTGCATCCTGGGAAATATCTCAGTACCAGATAAAGCAGGATGGTGGACCACTGATCTTCTTTCTATCATTATAGATTAGTATTGCCTGTTTTAGAGTTTCATACAAATGGAATCATGCAATATGCATTCTTTAATGTCTCAGCATAATAATTTTAAGATTCATCCTTGCTGTTGCATGCAATAGCAATTCACTTTTTTTAAAATACTGAATAGTATTGTATTCTCTGGGTATACCACAATTTGTTTATCCATTTACCTACTGATGGACATTTTGGGTGGTTCTCATTTTTTAGCTGTTGTGAAAAACACTGTTATGCATATTGACACACAGGTCTTTTTGTGGGTATATGTTTTAATTTATCTTCAGTAAATACCTAACAGCAGTAATTCTGGGTCATAAGACAAATATATGTTTAAGTTTATACAAAACTGGCAAACTATTTTCCAAAGTAGTTGTACCATTTTACATTCCTACAAACAATATACGAGTGTCCCAGTTGCACATTTTTACTAAAACTTTATCAGTGTTTTTAATTTTAGCTCTTCTAGTAGTTATGTAGTAAAAACTCGTGGTTTTAGTTTACATTCCCCTGATAATAATGTTGAGAATTTTCATGTGCTTATTTGCCATCCAAATATCTTTTGGGTGCTTGATAAGCATCACAATCAGCAAATATCTGATGCCACCCCCCCCCCACGAACCTTGAAGTCATCTTTGACTCTCTGTCACATCCCACAGGAAGTCCAATAATAAATTAAATTTGCCCTATATTTTAGTATATTTGTAAACTACCCTGATCCAAGCCACCATCATTCTCTTGTCTGGACTAATCAATAGCTTATCGACTGGTCTCTGCTTCCACTCTTGCTCAACCGTCAGTTTATTCTCCACACAACAGCCAAATTGATGCTTGTAAAATATATGTCAGATCATGTGTTCAACATCTAATGAATCCTGATGGCCCCAGGCCTGTAAATTAACCTATATAAGACACTATATGATCTTGCCCCTCTGCTACCATTCTGACCTCATTTCCTACCACTCATCCTTGTTTTACTTCATTCCACCCACAGTGACTTCTTTGTTGTTCCTTGAACATGCCAAGTATGCACCTGCTTTCAGGATATTTGTACTGTTTTCCTCTGCCTGATTTCTTTCCCCCTAGATATTCATGTGGCTTGCTTGCTCACTTCTCCAGATGTCACCTTAAATGCTTTCTTAACACTGAGGTAGTCTTCGACCACCTTATGTAAAATCACTCCTGTCACTCTCTATTCCCCTTTCCCTATTCCATTTTTATTCACACTACATACCTCCACTCCTGCCTTCTCCATAAAATTTACTCTTCAACACTGTGATTTTCTCATACCGGTATCCCTACGGCTCAAATTATTCTTGGCATAATGAGAGGACTATATAAACCCTTGTTGAATGAATAAACGTGAATTATTCCTCCATGACCACCAAGTCCACCTCCTGGACCACATGTTAAGTTCCTCATAGGGAGGAATCTTGCCTCATTCTTTCCATAGTACCTTATATGAGGTAAATATTAAGCATTCAAAGATTCTTGATTGGTTTTTGCATATTTGAAATACTGTCCAACAAGCCTAGTTAGGATTAAAATTAGCTAGGAAATGCTGATGTCCAACAGTATCTTGAATTGATATTATAGGAATAGCTAATGCATTTGATAAATTGTAAAATAGATGAAATTCGTTTTTCAGGTTCAACTAATACTTACTGCACTTGCTTCATAACAGAAATAATTTAAAATGTTTTTGTATAACTTTTAATATTGAATAAATTGATTTTCAGAGACTTAAATAACTCTCCTAAAGTCATAGATCTAGGATATTACAGAGTTAGAATTCTAATTTTTCACTCATAGTTCCAAATTTTGTGCTTGCACTCCTCCCTTTCATTGTTTCTCCTCCAGCCACATGCTTCCTAGCTATTGCCTCTGTCTTCCCCATCTTTCGTCCTCTAAACCATGTCACATCCTGAGAAGTGAGCCATTAGTCACACTCTAGCCAATCTCTTCACCTTCATCAAAACTTACCCCATTATTGGCTTATCGTTACACTAACCCAAATCAAGGGTAAATGACCACTACTGCTTAGTGTGGTAACGTCACATAACAAAATTGACACCCAGTTAATAGGAGTCTTTGACTACCTAATAAAATCAGAAATTACTTTGAGAATCTTAGCTACTGGGGCCATAATAGAGAGGGAGCATAATGATGTATTTAGGCATTTTTGAAGGCCCCTTGCACACATCCCCCTAGATAACTGCTGACTGGGCCTTCTTCAAGAACAAGCTATGGGTATACATACACAGATATGTTGATACACTACTCATCCCAGAGGGTATGAAATGATGAGAATTTATTTTCACTTACCCTCACTTAGCACTCCACTGACAGTTATAATTTTTATTTTAAACTAGGGGACACTGGAAATGAAAATAAGGGGTAAGAATTAGTATAAAGATTACTATTTTTCTTGATTTTCATCTTTAAATGATATGAAGTAAGTTAAATAAACTTTTAAGCCACACAATTTTTACTTATTTACATCATCCACACGGGTAATAAACATTTATCAAATAGCATCTATGTACAATGTACTGCGTTTGCCACTATGAGAGTTAAAAAAAAATACAACTGAATATTACACAATTCTAGCTCTCAGAGATTTGTGTAATCTGCTGGAGAATACAAAAATGTCCATGAGAACTGGCAGGGAAGTGAACTTAGTATAGAAACATCCAGCTACAAGTTCAACCCACTCATTCAACAATATATACTAAGCACCTACTATGTGTGAGGCACTATGCTGGGAACTGGGGATTAAATGACACACATAACCCACCACAATCCCTATGTGATGGTATACATGAGAATAGTAGAGAAGATATAGACATAAAGAAAAGTATTCTAAAAATGGAAATTTTTCAACTGTGAATAAGTGCTATGAAAATGAGGTAATAAGAGGATTTTACCCGGACAGGAAGCTCAGGGAAGGCTTCACTGATGGAAGGATAATTGAGTTATGATCTGAAGAGTGAATAGGCGTTAACCAAGTAAAAAAGGGAGGGAATAATGTCCCACACCCTCTGGAAAGAACAAGGAAGAAAGAATCTGAAAAAAGATCAGTGGGGCAAAAGCATAGAAAGCATGTACATAATGAATCTAGAGAGGTAGATGAAGCCAGACTATGATGCAAAGACTTGTGGAATTTCAAGTTTCAAAATTAGAATAGTATTCTCATGATTGAGTACAACCTCCTTAAAAATTCTGTCCTATGGATATGCCTGATACTAAAGTCTTGTTTATTTATATGTGAATTATATGTGTATATTATTCCTGTACATTATAATTAATTTGGTTATTCATGTAAATTACTGTTTGACACAAATATACAACAGATGAGAAAATTTAGCACTTAGTCTTTCATATTCTTCCCTAAACTGTACACTGAAAGAGAAAGGTATGCATTTGCAAAGATTCAGAGATCATGAGATAAATTTAAATTGGGAATTAAATATGAAAATCATTCTGGAAATGAATTCTGTAATTTTAACATATTGAGATCATTTGTTTTTCTGAGAAAAGGCCTGAGGAAAATGTGATTTAAAGAAAAAACAGCTATGTTAAATATTCTCTAGTCATCAAACTTCTCTGACTTTTAAAGAAATAAGAGATGCAAATTATTTCCTAAGATACACACTTTTGCTACTCTCCTCCACTTGGAGTTAAAATTTTGTACTATATTTAAGGTTTGACCAAGTGTGTTTTTAACAATCTGGATAGTGCAACAAATACATGCTTTTCTAAATACTATCTATGTCACTAATAAGAGAAGCTTTTATATCTATGCAAATCCGAAATTGAAGGTAAATTAAACCCATGGTACCTACTTAAAGGTCTGCTTCAACCCACACATAGTTGTATGTTTTTTCCATTATATTCATGGCAGGTACGCATTTAGCAGAAGAAATTCATACGCATTTAGCAGAAGAAACAGACTGCATAGGTCATGATCTACTCATTATGCATATCTCTAACTTCAACAATGATGGCTCCTGCTAACCTACAGAGAACTATGTAGGTGAGATATTCCCACAAAAAGTTATAGCCTCAAGAGAGAAAACTGTGCTTCCCGGTTCCTAGACTAAGTAGAGAACAAGAGAGCAAGAGTAAGCACAAAGTCCTCTTTCTATTTAAACAGTACAATGCCTTTGTTAAATATGTATTTGATCCAGGACCAAAAGTATCCACTTTTGTAATTTATAAAATATTAAAGCACATTTTTAAAAATCAAATTTTACTAACACAAGAAACATTTCAACATGATGTTTTTTTGGCTAGGTAATTTGTGTTTGTTTATTTATTGAGGTATAGTTGATTTACAATGTCATGTTAGTTTCAGGTGTACAGCCAAGTGATTCACTTATGCATATACATATATCCACTCTTTTTCAGATTCTTTTCCCATATAGGTCATTACAAAATATTGAGTATAGTTCCCTGTGCTATACAGTAGGTCTTTGTTGGTTATCTATTTTATATATATAGTAGTGTGTATATCAACATGACATTTTTTAAAGAATTCTTGAATAAAGGTTATTCTGTTGCTCAGTTTTGTTTTGTTTTGTTTTTCTTTTACATATACAAGAAGCTTGAGAGATTTTGCAAACTTCAAAGATCAAACAGGTTTAATTTTGTCAATTCCACATTTCTTAAAAGCATTCTACAGCAATCAGCACTTGAAAGCCAATCTGATTATGTAGCTTAGCTCAATGTAGCTGTAATACCTCATTTTCTTTCAGTGCAATGGTCAAATGCAGGGCAATTGCTTCTCATAACTAAAATGGTGGCTGCTACTAAATACAAGCTATGTTACTGATTTAATAGTTATTATTATTATTATCACTATTTCGTATGACATTTTGAATTTTCTTTTAAGCAACTTTTCCCATACTGTGACTTCTAAAATATTAGTTCATTAATGTCATAGTAATTTTAAAATATCTCTTAGTCAGTTTGGGCTGCTATGACAAAGTACTGCAGATTGGGTGGCTTATAAACAACAGAAATTTATTTCTCACAGTTCTAGAGGCTGAAAGTCCGAGATCAGGGTGCCAGGATGGTTGGGTTCTGGTGAGGGCCCTCTTCTACGATACAGACTGCTGAATTATCCTTGTATCCTCACATGGTGGAAAGAAAGTGAGAGAGCTCTCTAGGGCTTCTTTTATAAGGTGCTAATCCCATTCATGCGGGCTTAATCCTCATGACCTAATCACCTCCCAAAGGCTCCCACCTCCTCATACCATCGCACTGGGGGTTAGGGTTTCAATGTACAAATTTTGAGAGGACACAAACATTCAGTCCATAACAGTCTCCAAAGCAGCAAGTTATTTAATTTACAATTTATCTGAAATTATAATAGAATATGTTTTCTGAAATCAGAAGTAAATGCCCCCATATAAGATTTCTTAAATTTATTAAATAAATTTATTAAAACTCTAAGAAGCTGAATGCCATTGTAAGTCAAGTATGGTTTATTTCTGACATTTACTTTGTTCATTACTGAAATCTGTGTGCATCTTCTGAGATTTTTGGTATATTTGAGTACCAAGGAGAAATCATATGCTGTAGTTCATTATTCAATATTCTTGTATCATTAGTGAATCCAAACCTCTGGAAAGCCTTAGGTCTGTGTGATATCAGTGTTTATTTACATCATTGCAATTAATATAAATTGAGCATGAGAATTATGACAAATGGAACATATTTGATGGGGGGAAGCTGAAATATAGTCCTTTACTGTCTGTGGAAAACTGTAAAACAGTAACACTAAAAAACATAAAATGATAGGAGTAGAAAACTAGATATGAGTTTCCAATGTGAAAAAAGAATAGAAAGGCAAGTACTCCCCTCACCATTTAATACAAGGAGTCTTTGTTCAAGAGAAAGCAGGACATAGCTTCATCAAGCAATGAATGAGGTACTCTGCCAGTACAACAGAATGTGAAGGAAGGAACTCCGATAGTGTTTATTTGCAAAATAATTCTTTGGACGATTAAGTCAGCTCTAGTCTCACCAGTAGAGAAATACGTTGTTGATGAGAAATGGTGGATTTCTGAAGCTGTCAAAATTTTTAAATGCATAATTCGTGGTGCTTTGCTGTCATGCAACCCTCCAAAATATAGCATTTGTCTGAATTTGGGTACATATTGGAACTCCTTCTTAAAATATTTAGTTACCACAATTATCAACAAGAAAAAAATCCTTGCTCATTAATAGTTTTTCTGTAGCCAAAACATTTGTAGGGGTGGTGGTGCTGGGGAAATAGAGAGGCTCATAGTTGCCTTCTATTACATTAATCTGAAAAAGTTGGATTATATTTTGTAGACTCCTTACTTCCCTTAATAATTCTGTAAGGGATAACTAATCTATGAATTTACCTAAATCTTGGCAAAGCTATTTATATCACTATGCTATCTATACATTAGGTGATGAAAATTCTTAACTATACATTGCAGTAAAAGGTAGTCGATTTATGTTGTGTCTACATTCTATGCAGGGAATAAATCTAGATCTCACGCTTTCAGAAATCACAAGGGTTTCATCTTAGGTTCATAAGAAGACAATGAGACACTGAGAAAGAAGATAGTGTTGGTGTTTTCACTTACAAAATCATCATCCATTTTGAGTTTATTTCATATCTAAGAAAATTATACCATTAAAATGTTCATACTAAACTCTTCCATCCAGCCTAAAATGCTGCCTATAGTAGATCCACAAATACCTCAATCTCTCCGTTGAGAGAAATAACTGTTATTGGCACAATTTGGGATAGTGGGGATTCATTAGTCATATATTCCAGTTAATATATTAATATTAATATACTAATATGTTCTATATATATGGATTGCCAGTCAATAAAACATACAGTAAAGTTAATAATATTTTCATGTGTGCAAGTATTCTTCTGCTGCTTCTACACTTGTTATTTCATTTAATCTTTACAATGTCTTTCTGTATTCAGTAATTATTAGTATCCCATTTTACAGATGAGGAATTTGAGGCTTAGCAAGGCTAAGTAAGTTCCCTATAGTCACATAACTAATTAATGATTAGTTAGAATTTGAAAGAGATTCAATCTAACCTATGCTCCTTCTGTGGCCTTTGATGTAAAAACTAAATACATATCATCTATTTTAACCTTTGCTTCATAATCATCCTGATACAAATCATACTTAGCCAATAGATGTATAGATGTCATGTATCAGAGTTTTAAACAGCTCTATATTCTTCTGGGTTCATGTTCCATGTGTTTCAGTGGGACTCCAGATTTGGGTTTTTTTTAATTTCTTGAAAAGAAATTCATTTTCTCTGATTTTTCTTTAGAGTTTTTAAAGTTTTCATTTCCTTTGACCTTATTTTGAAAGGTATTTGACATAAACATTGTATAAATTTAAGATGTACAATGTGTTGATATGTATATATATCACAAAATGATTGCCATTGTAGAAATAATTAGCACCTCTATCATTTTGGATAAACAAGCCTATGGGTCAGTTTATGAGAGGACCTAGCATTTGAATACAGAAATATGTGGTATAATTATTTGACATAAGCTCAATTTCCTTTTGGATGAGATTTTCTGCCTTGAACCTTTCTTTCTCTCTTTCTCTTTCTTTTCTCACCCTTGGCCCTATCGACATTTTGCACTGGACAATTCTCTGCTCTGTGCAAATGTCCTGTGCATTTTAGGATGTTTATCAGCATCTTTGTTCTCTGCCCAGTAGATGCCAGTAGCACCTCCCTCCCCAAAAATGACAACTAAAAATTTCTCCAGGGGCAAAAGCACTTTCTGCTGAAAACCACAGGTTTGTCACAATACCACTAAAGAAAAAGAGAACAGATAAGCATTCTTCAGTGTAGCTTTATTCAGGAAAGAAAGCAGCATCATAGACATTGCTTTTCTGACCAACTTGAGGATTATAGAGTTGCCTATTGAATGAAGTTTTGAATACATAATTATAGGCATAGTTTATTTTCATTAATTTTTCATTAAAATTCAAATTATTTTATTAAATTTCATATAGATGATAAAACCCTGAAAACTACAAAGAAATCTCCATGTATTTGGTGTTTTTTTAAATTATTACTGTTACAAATAATATTCTCAGTTGTGGTTATACATTGCAGAGATTTCCCTACCTTGTGCTCCTGTGAGTTGGATTCTATGCTTGGCCTAAGAAGCTATTTTCTCACTAGATTAAATATTGTGAAATAAAAAAAACTATGTAAATATAATATGCCCCAAAGCAAAAAAATAATTTTCAACACAGATGGGTTTCAGAAGGTTTAATGCCAAAGGTTTTTAAAATCTTGTGCCGGGGGAACTTTGTTTGCAACTAAAAAAAAAAAAAAAAATGTTTCCTATATTACCCTCACAGAATGATGACTTTCATTCCCAAAGCAGACATTTGAAGGGTCATTTGAAATAAAGTGAAAAGCATTAAATATCCAATTTCTTTAGTCAAAACAGTATCATTATCTCAATCTTTCCTGCCCCAGAAAATGGAAAGAAGAAATGGTATATAGGAAGGTAGGTAAAATGCTTTATGATGTGATTTTTCCCAAACAGAAACTAATCACAAAAGGATAATTCTCAAGTTTTTATTCAGTGATAACCTTATATGAAGTCAATGGGAATGGAATCTAAAAAAGGACAAGCTTAATTCCCATTCTATATGGTGAACTGACACCAATGAAGCCTTCTACATTTAAACAAGAAAACCTTCTAATAATCATCAAATGATGCATTTACTTGCAGCCTTCCTTTGGCAATAAACACTGCAGTGTATGTACAGGTCAGGTTACTGTTAAATAATGGATCCTGTCATTGCCTTCAAAGAGCTGTTAGTCTATAGAAGGTAGTTAGGACAGAGATATAATTATGCTTTTTTTTCCCCCTGAACATACAACTTGCATTCAATCAATGTTGAATGAAACTAAACTGAGAGAAATTACAAGAGTTAGAAAGCAGACTGAATTGTTCTAAGAAGATTTACACCCATATAAAAGAAAGTTGCAAATGACCTCAAATTCTTAAAATCCTCTTTAGGGATGTTTCAGGAAATCTCAAGAAACTCCACTTGATTATTCAAAATGTGTAGCTTGGGCTAACAAACAAGTTAAGAAAGCATGATATTTGCAGCCACCGTACATCTCAGAACTTCTGCAAGTCCATTAGCCCCATAAATTCATTCATATTTTCCAAATTTTTGGTAAAGAAAGTTTGCTCAAAATAGATACCTTGTTCTTAAATGCAAATCCCAAGGCATACTTCTAGTTGTGGCTTTGTCACTGGTTCAAAAAATTCTCTGTGTAAATGTTCCTCTATAACTTAATTTGTAGTTGGACTTATACAGACAAATTTGGGGGGAGCTATTTCTTTATAAATGCTCAACATCCCCACTGTGGCAATATGACTAACCTGGGAGACTCACTTCCAAATGAATATATATGAAAGGAGAGAGTTTATGGCTAAACTCAAAGGCACAAAGTATACCCTGTAAGAAGTTGCTCTCAAGGCTATGGTTTCTTCTTAGTAAAAGAGTAATATAATTCAGAGTTTGGATGATTCAACATGCTTAAGCCACCTTATGCCTAGTCTAAATAAAGGTTTATTATTTTGTACTACACAGTTCCAAAAAAAAATCTGTCTAATGATAATGATACTTAGCCCTGAAACTGTTATGCATACATAATTATTTGTAAAGACTAGATATTATAAGATATACTCTTTTATTTTAGGTGGATATCAGACATAAAAAGTTACTCTAAATAAAAGTTTTGGTCAACTCAAACAAAAAAGCTAACCTTGTATATATACCTCAAAGGGATTCTCTATAGAGAGAAGACCATTCTATAAATGAATGACAAGGGACACCAGCAATGTAAAATTATTAAATGATAAAATCTACTTCTTACCACTAAAAGTGCATTTAAAATATCCACATTGTGAATGAAGCCTTATTTAAAATGATACCTGTACTTCATACTATCTTCAGAGAACAAATCATGGAAATTTACATTTAAAGTACCATAAGAAAAACACATTGTAAAGCAACCACACTCTAATCAAAATTAATTTAAAAAAATTTTTAAATAAAACAATTTTTTAAAGTAACATAACAGATTCAGCGTACTATAATTATATTACTCAGTTTACTGTTACCATACAAATATTTAGTTTTTACTTAAACTTAAGGTCCATATTTGAAATATATATAATAAAGTCTACATTGTTCAATGTGGTAGCACTAGTCACATGTCTTTCATGTTAAAATTTAAATTAATCAAAAATGAATAAAATATAAAATTTAGTTTCTCCATCATGCTACTCACAGTCCCAGTGCTCAAAAGCCACGCACCCATCACTACAGAGACTCTGCTATGCATAGTATAGATAATTACATTAAAAATATATGTATCTCAAAAATACTTAAGAATTTCAAGAGAATTTATATTTGTCCCATTTGTAAAGCACTCGACTTTCAAAGGAAAGGCACTTCTAAACACTGACCAATTCTAATTGATTATGCAACACTTCTATCAATTATTCTAATTAGAAGCTTAATATTAAATTAAGATTTTTCTACTTCATGCACTTTTGAAAATAACTTTCCTAATTTCACTGACCAGCTATCCACCAAACTGATGACAAGGGTGAAGAGTACAAAGAGAAGATTATTATATGTAATTTGACTGATTGTCCCACTATTATCATTATTTTCTACTTAGTTTTAACTTTATTTAAAAACTTTGGGATAAGAATGGCATACCAGTAAAGATTCTCCAGATAAACTAAACTAATAGGAATATGAATGAATATATGTATATACATATACATATATATATATGATTTATTTCTAAGGAAGTAGCTCACACAATTGTGGGAGCAGGCAAGTGTGAAAGCTGTCAGGCAGGCCAACAAATAGAAAACTCAGACAGGAGTTATTTCCACAATCTTAAGGCAGAATTTCTTTTTCGCTGGGAAACCTCAAATTTTGCTCTTAAGGCCTTAAACTGATTGGACAAGGCCTGTTCATATTGTTAAAGGTAATCTTCTTAAAGTCAACTGATTGTAGATGTTAACCACATGGAAAAATTACCTTCACAGCAACACCTAGATTAGTGCTTGGTTAAATAACTGGCCCTAGCCAAGCTGACACAAAATTAGCCATCACATATGGTAATGAGGTCATCTGAATTCTCTAAAATGGGACTGGGGTGGGAGGGAGGTCTCTTCCCATAGCCAAAATGTGCCCAGGTCCCTGTATTTCTGCCCACCACTTCAAATGTGGGTGGAAGACAAAGTAACCCTTGTTATGATAATGATCTACATAAGAGGTTCTTCATCAATGTGATTAAATGGGTAAATTGCAAGGATCTCCCTTCTTTTCAACTTTGGTGAATTGTCTGCAGCTTTCTGCCCTTATCTAGAGGACTGTTTCCAAAAGAGTAGTAAGTTTTTATTTTCTTTGTCAAAACTCAGTGAAAATAACACTACACACCTGTGTCCTGCCCTCTTTCCTCTCAACTCGATACTTTATTCCTACAACCACTGACCTTTTTCTCAGCCTCCTTCCTTTTTCTCTATTGCTCTAGCCTCAATTTATTTCAAAAACTTAAATATAGGTCAACTTTCTAAACAAAATTTTTAAACAATGTGTTCCCAAAAAGTACTTTGTACTAAAGGCTATAATTTTGGACATTGAAAACTACTTCAAATTAAGATAAAATCATGGGAAAACATTATAACAATTCATGCTATAAATTCCTTAAACTCTGGGTTTAAGAGTACACATTCTGTATTTCTTGTAGACATTCATTTAATATTTATCTGTGGTTTTAGAATAAAGCAAGAGGGAAGCTGAATATTCTTGCACATTTTAATCTTAAAACAAATGTACACACTTCATGCATATATGCCTATGAACTCAAATATGAGAATGGTAAAGAATGTACTTTGTGATAAGATCCTGCAATAACACAGATAATCATACATCCACAGAATTCTAAGTTATATGCTTTGAAAGATTCAAATAAGAATGTTCAAATTTATAACTTGGAAGAGCAATTGCATTAAAAGATAAAAGATGGATAGTGAACACATACAAGGTTGTAATCATTCACTTAGAAGGCCCTTGCTGAAATTATAAAAACATGGGAGCATAGCTTGAATAGTTTTTGTATGTTGGGAGACACCCAGAAGTGATTTGTAGCTACTTGCTTCTCCACTGCTGCACTTGATATATAGAGGGTATGTTCTTTAACCCTTCTAAGAGCTTCACCTGAAAAACTTTTTTTCAATCTCTGAGGAAATTGGGAGGAAGTTTCCCAGCCCATTTCCATGAAAATACAGTTTGAAACTTTTTATCATGACGTGACAATGTTTATTCATTCAAAAAATATTTGCCAAGGACTGTGCTAGCTGCTAGAGATAGAGATGAATACCATCAAGTACTGGCCTGAAGGAGCTTACAGTGATTTGAGTGCAGTTATCATTGATTTGTATCAAAGCGCCACCAAATAGGCAATTGTTCGATTTGATTCCTGCATAACCAAGGATCAAAAATTCTGGATAGATATTTTTAGATGAATTTTTATTTGGGCACAATTTTAGATGTATAGAAAACTTGAAAAGTTAGTATAGAGATGTGATGGTATTTCATGTGCCAACTTGTCTAGGCCATGGTGTCCAGACATTTGGCCAAACATTGTTTAAGGTGTGTCTGTGAGGGTGTTTCTGGATAAGATTAACATCTGAACTGGTAGACTGAATAAAGCATATTGCCCTCCCTTATGTGGGCAGGCCCCATCTAATCATTTGAAGTCCTGAATAGAAAAAAAGGTTGACCTTCCCATGAGTAATAAGAAATTTCCTCCTTTCTGACTGCCTTGAGCCGTTAACACTGTGCTTTTCGTTTCCTACATTTGGACATGGACTGGAACCACATTATACTACTACTATATACTATATTATATACAGGCATATCTCAGAGCTATAACTCAGAGGTTTGGTTCAAGACCACTGCAATAAAACAAACAGCACAATAAAAGCGAGTCACACGAATTGTCTGGTTTCCCAGTACATATGACAGTTATGTTTTCTCTATGCTGTAGTGTATTAAGTGTGCAATAGCATTATGTCTAAAAAACAATGTATGCTTTAAGTTAAAAATACTATATTGCTAAAAAATTCTAACCATCATCTGAGCCTTCATGGAGTCATAATCTTTTTACTGGTGGAAGGTGTCCCCTTGATGTTGATAGCTGCTGACTGATCAGGGCAGTGGTTGCTGAAGGTTAGGGTGGCTGGGAAATTTCTTAAAATAAGATAGCAATGAAGTTTGCCATATCAACTGACTCTTCCTTTCACAAATATGTCATCTGTAGCACGTGGTGCTGCTTCATAGCATTTTATCCATAGTAGAACTTCTTTTAAAATTAGAGTCAATCCTCTCAAATCTTGCTGCTGCTTTATCAACTCAGTTTATGTAATATTCTAAATCCTTTGTGTCATTTCAAGAATCTTCACAGGGAATAGATTCCAGCTCAAAAAACCACTTTCTTTCCTCACCCATAGGAAGCAATTTCTTATCCATTAAAATTTTATCATGGGATTGCAGCAATTCAGTCACATCTTCAGGCTCCACTTCTAATTCTAGTTCTGTTGTATTTCTATCATATCTGCAATGACTTCTTCCAATGAAGTCTTGAACACCTCTAAATCATCCATGAGAATTGGAATCATCCATGAGAGTTGGAAACTTTTTCCAAACTCCAGTTAATATTGATATTTTGACCTCCTCCCATGAGTCACGAAGGTTCTTAATGGCATCTAGGATGGTGAATAATTTCCAGAAGGTTTTCAATTTACTTGGCCCAGATCCATCAGAAGAATCACTATCTGTGGCATCTGCAGCCTTATGAAATGTAAGCATTTCTTGAATAGTAAGACTTGAAAGGACTTCCCTGGTGGCGCAGTGGTTAAGAATCGGCCTGCCAATGCAGGGGACATGGGTTTGATGCCTAGTCTGGGAAGATCCCACATGCCACGGAGCAACAAAGCCTGTGCACCACAACTACTGAGCCTGTGCTCTAGAACCCATGAGCAACAACTACTGAGCCCATGCACCACAACTACTGAAGCCCACGCACCCTAGAGCTTGTGTGCCGCAACTACTGAGCCCATGTGCTGCAACAACTGAAGCCTTCACACTCTAAGGCCGAGATGCCACAACTACTGAGCCCGTGTGCTGCAACTACCGAAGCCCACGCGCCTAGAGCCTGTGCTCCGCAACAAGAGAAGCCACCACAATGAGAAGCCTGTGCACCGCAACAAGGAGTAGACCCTGCTCGCCACAACTAGAGAAAGCCCGCACATGGCAACAAAGACCCAACGCAGCCAAAAATAAATAAATTAATTAATTAAAAAAGACTTGAAAGTTGAAACTGCACTTTGACCCATGGGCTGCAGAATAAGTGTTGTGTGTCTCTACCTGCAGGCCTGCAGCAGGTGCAGGAACCCTTAAGCCATGCAGTCAGCCATAACAGGACCTATCCCCACCCATTAGTGAGCTGGCATCAGCCCAAGGACTCCCTAGGCCTGCAGATAGCCATGTCAGGACATGACACCACTCACCGGTGGGCCAGCAATAGTCAGCCACACATGGGACTGGGCCCTGCCCATCAGTGATCCAGCAACCACCATATGAGGCAGGGGCTGGGAACCAGCAACAACTACCAGCACACCACAACAGCAGCCCACACAGGGAGAACCTCATAGAGCAACAGCTTTGGTTACCAGAAAGGAATGTGCTGTAAGGCCCCATAGAAAGTCTCCTACATAAGGTCACTTCCCCAAGATGGGGAAACATAACAAACACAGAGATTTAGGCAAAATGAGGAGACACAGGAATATGTTCCAAATGAAGAAAAAGACAAAACCTCTGCAAAAGAACTAAATGAAGTGGAGATAAGCAGTGTACCTAATAAAGAGTTTAAGGTAATGATCATAAAGATGCACAATGAACTCCGGAGAAACATGAATGAACATGGTGAGAATTTTAACAGAGTTAGAAAATATAAAGAAGAGCTAAAGAATACAACAACTGAAATTAAAAATACACTAGAATGAAGCAAACATAGATTAGATGATACAGAGGAAGAGATCAGCAAACTGGAAGACAGAGTAGTGCAAATCACTGAGGGTGAACAGAAAAAAAAAGGATTTTAAAAAAATGAAGATAGTTTAAAAGAGCTCTGGAAAAATGTCAGGCATACTAACATTTGCATTATATGGATCCCAGAAGGAAAAGAGACACAGAAAGGGGCAAAGAACTTTTTGAAGATATAATAGTTGAAAACTTCCCTATCCTGGGAAAGGAAACAGACAGTAGTTCCAGGAAGTACAGAAAGTCCCTAACAAGATGAACCCAAAGAACTCCACACCAAGACACATTACAATAAAATGGCAAAATTTAAAGATAAAAAATATTAAAAGCAGTAAAAAAAAAAAAAGGCAACTAGTTACATACAAGGGAACTCCAATAAGACTATAAGCTGAGTTTTTATCAGAAACTTTGCAGGCCAAAAGTAAGTGGCATGATATATTCAAAGAGATGAATAGAAGAAACCAACCAAGAATACTCTACCCGGCAGGGCTATCATTCATATGTGAAGGGAGATGAAGAGTTTTATAGACAAACAAGTGCTAAAAGAGCTCAACACCTCTAAATAGGCTTTACAAGAAATGTAAAAGGGACTTCTCTAAGTAGAAAAGCAAAGACCAAAACTAGAAATATGAATATTCTGAGAGAAAAAACCTCAATGGTAAAGGCTAACATAGAGTAAAGATAGTAAATCAACCACATATAAAGCTAATACAAATTAGCAGTATGGAATTAACAAACTACTATACATAAAATATTTAAGCAACAAGGATTAACTGCATAGCACAGGGAATTATGCAATAACCTATAGTTGAATATAATCCGAAAAAAAATAACTGGGAAGAAATGGACAAATTCATAGAAATGCACAACCTGCGAAGACTGAATCAGGAGGAAATAGAAAATATGAACACACCAATCACAAGCACTGAAATTGAAACTGTGATTAAAAATCTTCCAACAAACAAAAGCCCAGGACCAGAAGGCTTCACAGGTGAATTCTATCCAATATTTAGAGAAGAGCTAACACCTATCCTTCTCAAACTCTTCCAAAATATAGCAGAGGGAGGAACACTCCCAAACTCATTCTACGAGGCCACCATCACCTTGATAACAAAACCAGACAAGGATGTCACAAAGAAAGCAAACTACAGGCCAATATCACGGATGAACATAGATGCAAAAATCCTCAACAAAATACTAGCAAACAGAATCCAACAGCACATTAAAAGGATCATACACCATGAGCAAGTGGGGTTTATTCCAGGAATGCAAGGATTCTTCAATATACGCAAATCAATCAACATGATACACCATATTAACAAATTGAAGGAGAAAAACCATATGATCATCTCAATAGATGCAGAGAAAGCTTTTGACAAAATTCAACACCCATTTATGATAAAAACGCTGCAGAAAGTAGGCATAGAGGGAACTTTCCTCAAAATAATAAAGGCCATATATGACAAACCCACAGCCAACATCGTCCTCAATGGTGAAAAACTGAAAGCATTTCCACTAAGATCAGGAACAAGACAAGGTTGCCCACGCTCACCACTCTTACTCAACATAGTTTTGGAAGTTTTAGCCACAGCATTCAGAGAAGAAAAGGAAATAAAAGGAATCCAAATCGGAAAACAAGAAGTAAAGCTGTTACTGTTTGCAGATGACATGATACTGTACATAGAGAATCCTAAAGATGCTACCAGAAAACTGCTAGAGCTAATCAATGAATTTGGTAAAGTAGCAGGATACAAAATTAATGCACAGAAATCTCTGGCATTCCTATACACTAATGATGAAAAATCTGAAAGTGAAATCAAGAAAACACTCCCATTTACCATTGCAACAAAAAGAATAAAATATCTAGGAATAAACCTACCTAAGGATACGAAAGACCTATATGCAGAAAATTATAAGACACTGATGAAAGAAATTAAAGATGATACAAATAGATGGAGAGATATACCATGTTCTTGGATTGGAAGAATCAACACTGTGAAAATGACTCTACTACCCAAAGTAATCTACAGATTCAATGCAATCCCTATCAAACTACCACTGGCATTTTTCACAGAAGTAGAACAAAAAATTTCACAATTCGTATGGAAACACAAAAGACCCCGAATAGCCAAAGCAATCTTGAGAATGAAAAACGAAGCTGGAGGAATCAGCCTCCCTGACTTCAGACTATACTACAAAGCTACAGTAATCAAGACAGTATGGTACTGGCACAAAAACAGAAAGACAGTTCAATGGAACAGGATAGAAAGCTCATAGATAAACCCACGCACATATGGTCACCTTATCTTTCATAGAGGAGGCAGGAATGTACAATGGAGAAAGGACAGCCTCTTCAATAAGTGGTGCTGGGAAAACAGGACAGGTACATGTAAAAATATGAGATTAGATCACTCCCTAACACCATACACAAAAATAAGCTCAAAATGGATTAAAGACCTAAATGTAAGGCCAGAAACTATCAAACTCTTAGAGGAAAACATAGGCAGAACACTCTATGACATAAATCACAGCAAAATCCTTTTTGACCCACCTCCTAGAGGAATGTAAATAAAAACAAAAATAAACAAATGGGACCTAATGAAACTTCAAAGCTTTTGCACAGCAAAGGAAACCATAAACAAGACCAAAAGACAACCCTCAGAATGGGAGATAATATTTGCAAATGAAGCAACTGACAAAGGATTAATCTCTAAAATTTATAAGCAGCTCATGCAGCTCAATTTCAAAAAAACAAACAACCCAATCCAAAAATGGGCAGAAGACCTAAATAGACATTTCTCCAAAGAAGATATACAGACTGCCAACAAACACATGAAAGAAGGCTCAACATCATTAATCATTAGAGAAATGCAAATCAAAACTACTATGAGATATCATCTCACACCAGTCAGAATGGCCATCATCAAAAACTCTAGAAACAATAAATGCTGGAGAGGGTGTGGAGAAAAGGGAACCCTCTTGCACTGCTGGTGGGAATGTGAATTGGTACAGCCGCTATGGAGAACAGTATGGAGGTTCCTTAAAAAGCTACAAATAGAACTACCATATGACCCAGCAATCCCACTATGGGCATATACCCTGAGAAAACCATAATTCAAAAAGAGTCATGTACCAAAATGTTCATTGCAGCTCTGTTTACAATAGCCCGGAGATGGAAACAGCCTAAGTGTCCATCATCGGATGAATGGATAAAGAAGATGTGGCACATATATACAATGGAATATTACTCAGCCATAAAAAGAAACGAAATTGAGCAATTTGTAATGAGGTGGATAGACCTAGAGTCTGTCATACAGAGTGAAGTAAGTCAGAAAGAGAAAGACAAATACCGTAAGCTAACACATATATATGGAATTTAAGAAAAATAAATGTCATGAAGAACTTAGGGGTAAGACAGGAGTAAAGACACAGACCTACTAGAGAATGGACTTGAGGATATGGGGAGGGGGAAGGGTAAGCTGTGACAAAGCGAGAGAGAGGCATGGACATATATACACTACCAAATGTAAGGTATATAGCTAGTGGGAAGCAGCCGCATAGCACAGGGAGATCAGCTCGGTGCTTTGTGACCGCCTGGAGGCGTGGGATAGGGAGGGTTGGAGGGAGGGAGATGGAAGAGGGAAGAGATATGGGAACATATGTATATGTATAACTGATTCACTTTGTTATAAAGCAGAAACTAACACACCATTGTAAAGCAATTATACTCCAATTAAAAAATAAATAAATAACGGAATCACTTAACTATAAAAATAGAAAGTAACAAAATATTGTAAATCAAGTATACTTCAATTTTTTAAAAACTAGTATGAGACCTGGAGGGGACAAGATGGGGATGTGGAAGGACTTGAGCTCACCTCCTCTCACTGAAATCAATCACAACTAATTGCTGAACAACCACTGACAAAAAAGACTGAAACCTATCATAAAAGATATTCTACATCCAAAGACAAAGAAGCAGCCACAATGAGATGGTAGGAGGGGCGATTTTGCAATGTAATCAAATTCCAAACCCACCAGGTCGGCAACCCACAAACTGGAAAATAATTATATCACAGAGGTTCTCCCACATGTGTGAGAGTTCAGAGCCCCACATCAGGCTCCACAGCCTGGGGGTCTAGCATCAGGAGGAGGAGCCCCCAGAGCATTTGGCATTGATGGCCAGTGGGGCTTGAGTACAGGAGCTGCACAGGACTGGGTAAAAAGAGACTCCACTCTTGAAGGGTGCACACAAGTTTTCATGTGCACTAGGACCCAGGGCAAAGCAGTGACTCCATAGGATCTTAGGCCAGAACTACCTGCGGATCTTAGGGGGTCTCCTGGGGAGGCAGGGGGCAAGGACATTGGCAGCAGAGTCACCAGGGAATTTTCAGCACTGAGACCCAACCCCACCCAACAGCCTGCAGACTTCAGTGCTGGGATGCCTCAGGCCAAAGAACCAACAGGATGAGAACACAGACCCACCCATCAGCAGACAAGCTGCCTTAAGTCATCCTGAGCACACAGCTGCCTCTAAACACACCCCTGCCCACTAGAGGGACAAGACCCAGCTCCACCCACCACTGGACAGGCACAAGTCCCTCCCACACATAAGCCTGTAAAACCCCTGGACCAACCTCACCTACCAGGCAGCAGACACCAGAAGCAAGAGGAACTACCACCCTGCAGCCTAAGAAATGGAGATCACAAACACAAAAAGTTAGACAAAATAAGACAGCAGAGAAATATGTTCCAGATGAAGGAACAAGATAAAACCCCAGAAGAACAACTAAGTGAAGTGGAAATAGGCAATCTGCCTGAAAAAGAATTCAGAGTAACGATAGTAAAGATGATCCAAAATCTTGGAAAAAGAATGGAGGCACAGATTGAGAGGATACAAGAAATGTTTAACAAAGAGCTAGAAGATTTAAAGAACAGAGATGAATAATACAATAAATGAAATGAAAAATATACCAGAAGGAATCAATAGCAGAAAAAATAAGGCAGAAGAACGAATGAGTGAGCTAGAAGACAGATTGGTGGAAATCACTGCTGAGGAACAGAAAAAAGACAAAAGAATGGAAAGAAATGGGGACAGTCTAAGAGACCCTTGGGACAACATTAAATGCACCAACATTAACATTATAGGGGTCCCAGAGGGAGAAGAGAGAAAGAAAGGGCCTGAGAAAATACTTGAAGAGATACTAGACAAAAACTTCTCTAATATGGGAAAGGGAATGCTCACTCAAGTCCAAGAAGCTTAGAGAGTCCCATACAGGATAAACCCAAGGAGGAACACTCCAAGACACATATTAATCAAATTGACAAGAATTAAAGACAAAGAGAAAATATTAAAAGCAACAAGGGAAAAGCAACAAATAACATACAAGGGAATCCCCATATGGTTATCAGTTGAATTTTCTGCAGAAACTACAGGCCAGAAGGGAAATACTTAAAGTGATGAAAGGGAAAAAGCTACAACCAAGAATACTCTACCCAGCAAGGCTCTTGTTCAAATTTGATGGAGAAATAAAAAGCTTTATAGACAAGCAAAACCTAAGAGAATTCTGCACCACCTAACCAGATTTACAACAAATGCTAAAGGTACTTCTCTAGGTGGAAAAGAAAAGGCCACAACTAGGAACAAGAAAATTATATATGGGAAAGATCACCAGTAAAGGCAAATATACAGTAAAGGTAGGAAATCATCTGCACACAAATATGATATCAAAACCAGCAATCGTGAGGAGAGTACAAATGAAGGATATTGGAAATGCATTTAAAATTAAGAGACCAGCAACTTAAAACTATATATATATATAGACTGCTATATATATCAAAACCTCATGGTAATGGTGAACCAAAAATCTATGATAGATATACACACAAAGAAGAAAAATGAATCCAAACACAACACTAAAGATAGTCATCAAATCACAAGAGAACAAAAGAGGAAGGGGGAAAAAAGGACCTACAAAAATAAAACCTAAACAATTAACGAAATAGCAATAAGAATATACATATCAATAATTTACTTACATGTAAATTGATTAAATGCTCCATCCAAAATACAAGACTGGCTGAATGGATACAAAAACAAGACCCATATATATATTCTGTCTAAAAGAGACCCACTTCAGATCTAGGGATTCAAACAGACTGAAAGTGAGGGGATGGAAAAAGGTATTCCATGCAAATGGAAATCAAAAGAAAGCTGGAGTAGCAATACTCATATCAGACAAAATAGACTTTAAAATAAAGAATGTTACAGGAGACAAAGTTGGACACTACATAATGATCAAGGGATCAATCCAAGTAAAAGATATAACAATCGTAAATATATATGCACCCAACACAGGAGCACCTCAATATATAAGGCAAATGCTAATAGCCATAAAAGGAGAAATTGACAGTAATATAATAGCGGGGGACTTTAACACCCCAGTTACATCAGTGGACAGATCATCCAAACAGAAAGTCAATAAGGAAACACAGGCCTTAAATGACACATTAGAACAGATGGACTTACTTGAGATATATAGAACATTCCATCTGAAAGCAACAAAATACACATTCTTCTCAAGTGCACATGGAACATTCTCCAGGATAGATCACATGCTGGGCCACAAAGCAAACATCAGTAAATTTGAGAAAACTGAAATCATATCAAGCATCTTTTCCAACCACAATGCTATGGGATTAGAAATCAACTACAAGAAAAAACTCCAAAAAACACAAACACGTGGAGGCTAAACAATATGTTTCTAAACAACCAATGAATCACTGAAGAAATCAAAGAGAAAATCACAAAACACCTAGAGACAAATGAAAACAAAAACATGACAATCCAAAACCTTTGGGATGCAGCAAAAGCAGTTCCAAGAGGAAAGTTTATAACAATACAATCTTACCTCAGGAAAAAAGAAAAATCTCAAATAAACAACCTAACCTTACACCTAAAGCAACTAGAGAAAGAACAAACAAAACCCAAAGTTGGTAGAAGGAAAGAAATCATAAAGATCAGATCAGAAATAAATGAAATAGAGAAGAAGAAAACAATAGCAAAGACCAATGAAACTAAAAGCTGGTTCCTTGAAAAGATAAACAAAGTTGACAAAGCTTTAGCCAGACTCATCAAGAAAAAAAAAGGGAAAGGGATCAAATCAATACAATTACAAATGACAAAGAAGTTACAACTGACACCACAGAAATACAAAGGATAAGAGACTACTGCAAGCAACTATATGCCAATAAAATGGACAACCTAGAAGAAATGGACAAATTCTTAGAAAGGTACAAACTTCCAAGATGGAACCAGGAAGAAATAGACAATATGAAAAGACAAATCACAAGTACTGAAATTGAAACTGTGATTTAACAACTTCTAACAAACAGAAGTCCAGGACCAGATGGCTTCACAGGTGATTTCTATCCAATTTCTATCAAACGTTTATAGAAGAGTTAACACCTATCCTTCTCAAACTATTCCAAAAGATTGCAGAGTAAGGAACACTCCCAAGCTCATTCTACGAGGCCACCATCACCCTGATTACAAAACCAGACAAAGATGTCACAAAAAAAGAAAACTACAGACCAGTATCACTGATGAACATACATGCAAAAATCTTCAGCAGAACTAGAATAAATAATTTTAAAATATACAAAAACACAAAAGACCCTGAGTAGCCAAAACAATCTCGAGAAAGAAGAACAGAGCTGGAGGAATCATGCTCCCTGACTCCAGACTATACTACAAAGCTACAGTAAACAAAACAGTATGATACTGGCACAAAAACAGACACATAGATCAATGAAACAGGATAGTAAGAAATAAACCCACAGACCTATGGTCAATTTATCTATGGCAAAGGAGACAAGAATATACAATGGAGACAAAACCATCTCTTCAATCAGTGGTGCTGGGAAAACTGGACAGCTACATGGAAAAGAATGAAATTAGAACATTCTCTAACACCATACACAAAAATAAACCAAAATGGATTAAAGATCTAAATCTAAGATGGTATGCTATAAAACTCTTAGATCATCAACTTAAAATAATCATATATATGTGTGTGTGTGTGTGTATATATATATATATATATATATACACACACACACACACACATATATGTATATTATATATATATACACATATAACCCCTCATGGTAACCACAAACCAAAAGCCTATAATAGATAAACACACACACACAAAAAGCGAAAAAAAGGAATCCAAACATATCACTAAAGATAGTCATCAAATCACAAGGGTAGTGAACAAAAGAAGAAGAAAGGAACAAAAAAGAACTACAAAAACAACCCAAAAACAATTAACAAAATGGCAATAAGTACATACCTGTCAATAATTACCTTAAATGTAAATGGAATAAATGCCCCAATAAAAAGCTATACTAAAAATCTACAGTAATCGAAACAGTATGGTACTAGCAAAAAAACAGACACAACATCAGTGGAACAGAACAGAAAGACCAGAAATAAACCCACACTTATAAACCCACAATTAATCTATGCCAAAGATGACAAGAATATGTAATGGGAAAAAATAGCCTCTTCAATAAATGGTGTTGGGAAAACTGGAGAGCTACATGCCAAAATTCAAACTAGACTACTTTCTCACACCATATACAAAAAGAAACTCAAAACGAATTAAAGAATTAAAGGAAAGACCTGAAATCATAAAAATCCTAGAAGAAAATACAGGCAGTATACTCTTTGACATCAGTCTTAGCAATGTTTTTTGGATCTGTATCCTCAGGCGAGGGAAACAAAAGTAAAAACAAACAAATGGGACTCCATCAAACTAAAAAGCTTAAAAGCTTTTGCACAGTGAAGGAAACTATCAACAAGTGGAAAAGGCATCCTACTTAATTAAAGAAGATTTTGCAAATGATATATCTGATATGGGGATAATATCAAAAATATACAAAGAATTCATACAAGTCCACATCAAAAACAAAAAAACCTGATTTTAAAATGGGCAGAGAACCTTAACAGACATATTTCCAAAGAAGACGTATGGATGGACAAAAGGTACATGAAAAGGTGCTTAATATCACTAATCATCAGGGAAATGCAAATCAAAACCACAGTAAGAACCACCTCACATCTGTCAGAATGTCTATCATCAAAAATACAACAAATAACAAGTTTTAGTGCAGATGTGGAGCAAAGGGAACCCTTGTGCAGTGTTGGTAGGATCGTAAATTGATGTAGCCACTATGGAAAACAGTATGGAGGTTCCTCAGAAAATTAAAAATTATCATATAATCCAGCTATTTCACTTCTGGGTATTTACCTGAAGAAAACAAAAGTACTAATTCAAAAATATATACGCACTCCAATGTTTACTGCATTATTTACAAAAGCCAAGATATGGAAGCAACTTTTGTGTCCATCAACAGACGAACAGATAGAGAATATGTGATACAATGGACTATTACTCAGTCATAAAAAACGAAATCTTTCCATTTGCAACAACATGGATGGATCTAAACGGTATTATGCTAAGTGAAATAAGTCAGACAGAGAAAGATAAATACTACATGATTTCACTTATATGTGGAATCTAAAAAGCAAAATAAACAAACAAAATGAAAATAGACTCATAGATGCAGAAAACAGACATGTAGTTACCAGAAGGGTAGAGGGTAGCGGGTGGGTGAAATAGTGAAGGTGATTAAGTAGTACAAACCTCCAATTATATAATAAATAAGTCATGGGGATGTAATATACAGCAAAAAGAATATGGTCAATAATACTGTAACAGTTTTATATGGGGACAGATGGTTACTAGTCTTATTGTGGTGATCATTTCATAATGTATGCGTATGTCAAATCATGATGTAGTACACCTGAAACTAACATAATATTGTACATCAACTATATTTAAATAAATACTTTTTAAAAATCGACACTGTGTTAGCAGGCATGAAAACAACATTAATCTCATTTTACATCTCCATCAGAGCTCTTGGGTTACCTGCTGCATTGTCAGTGAGCAGTAAGATTTCGAAAGAAAACTTTTTTTCTGAGCACTTGGTCTCAATACTGGGCCTAAAATATTCAGTAAACCATGTAGTAAACAGATGTGCTGTCATCCAGGCTTTGTTGTTTCTTTTGTAGAGCACCAGCAGAGCAGATTTAGCATAATTCTTATGGGCCCAGGGATTTGGGGAATGGTAAATGAGCACTGGCTTAAACTTAAAATCACCAGCTGCATTAGCCCCTAACAAGAGAGTCAGCCTGTCCTTTGAAGCTTTGAAGCCAGGCATTGACTTCTCCTCTCTAGCTGTGAAAGTCCTAGATGACATCTTCTTCCAATAGAAGGCTGTTTCATCTACAATGAATATCTGTTGTGTAGTGTAACCACCTTTATTAACGACCTTAGCTAGATCTTCTGAATAACTTGCTGCAGCTTCCATATCAGCACTTGCTGCTTCACCTTGCACTTTTATGTTATTAAAATGACTTCTTTCCTTAATCCTCATGAATCAGCCTCTGCTGGCTTCAAACTTTTCTTCTGCAGCTTCCTTGTCTCTCTCAGCCTTCATAAAATTGAAGAGAGTTAGGGCCTTGCTCTGGATTACACTTTGGCTTAAGAGAATGTTGTGGCTGGTGTGATCTTCTATCCAGACCACTAAAAATTTCTCCAAAGCAGCAATAAGCTGTTTCAGTTGCTTATCATTCATGTGTTCACTGGAGTAACACCTTTGATTTCCTTCAAGAACTTTTCCTTTGCATTCACAACTTAGCTATCTGGTACAAGAGGCCTAGCTCTCAGTCTATCTTGCGGCTTTCAACATACCTTCCTCACTAAACTTAATCATTTCTAGATTTTGATTTAAAGCAAGAAACATGTGATTCTTCCTTTCACTTGAACACTTAGAGGCCACTGTAGGCTTTTAATTGGCCTAATTTCAATACTGTTGGGTCTCAGGGAATAGAGAGACCCAAGGAAAGGGAGGAGAGATGGGGAGAATGGCCAGTTGGTGGAGCAGTCAGAACACACACATTTATCAATTGTTTGCCATCTTATTTGGGCTTGGTTCATGGCGCCCCAAAACAATTACAACAGTAACATAAAAGATTATTGATTACAGATCAACATAACAAATATAATAATAATGAAAAAGTTTTGCAATACTGCAAGAATTACCAAATTGTGACACAGAGACCTGAAGTGAGCAACAGTTTTGGGAAAATGGTGTGTCAATAGACTTGCTCAACATAGGGCTACCCCAAACTTTCAATTTGTAAAAAAAGCAATATCTGCAAAGCACAATAAAGCAAAGTGCAATAAAATGAGGTATGCCCATATAACAAATATATATACATATATATATATATATATATATCCATTTGGTTCTTTTTCTCTGTAGAACCCTAATACAAGAGAGTTCCCATATATCCTTCATCCAGTTTCATTTTCTCATAATGTTATCATCTTCATTATGATGATGTATTTGTCAAAATTTTTTCAAAAGGCTGATTATTAACTGAACTACAGCCTTTATTCAGCTCTTACCAGCTTTTCCTTTGTGTACTTTTTCTGTTCTAGGATCCCATCCAGGGTACAACATTGTATGTAGTTTCCATGTCTCCTTAGTCTCCTCTGGTCTTTGACAGTTTCTCAGATTCTCTCCTTGTTCTTCATGACTCTGACAGTTTTGAGGAGAACTAGTTATGTATTTTGTAGTATGCATCCCTATTTGGGTTTCTAATGTTTTCTTTTCTCAAGATTAGACTAGGATTATGAATTTGGGAGAAGAATACCACAGAGGTGAAGTGTTCTTCTCATGACATCATAACAAGAGGTGCATGATATCTATATCACTGCTGATATTAACACGAGTCAGTTTTCTAAGGAATGTTTGCCAGGTTGTTCTATTACAATGTTAGCATTTCTCACTTTCTGTATTCTATTCCTGTGAAACAAGTCACTATGTTCAGTTCATATTAAGAGGGGTGAAGGGAGTCATCTCCACCTCTGGGAGGTGGAAGTATCCACATATATTATTTGGAATTTTGAGAATTACATATTTAAGATAGTCTTATTCCTCAGTAGAAGACATTTCATCAAGAAACTATATGATGCTCAGCTATAGAGATTCATAGTATAGAGCCTGTGATTCATCTTTGCTTATACATATCATGTTCATAGTGACACTTCCGAGGTTTATGGGTAGTAAATCATTAAAGGCCTTTTTTTTTTTCTTCACTAGGAGATGTTTTTATGTCCCTCAGACAGGTGGAAGCTAGGACAGAGAAACACAGACTGATTTTTAACTCCTGTCCATTTCAATTTCTGGCAATATTGGTCCTTTTGCTCTCAACAGTAAGTTAAAGTGTGGATCTCACATCCTTGACAATGGGAACTAATAAGAAATTTTATGAATGCTGAACACATTGTGAAAGTTACTAAAAGTCTCATGTGGTTAGCTCTATTTTAAAAATATGATACTGTCTTTGAAACAAGTCTTTCTCATTGTTGTCATCCTTGCGTTTGCGGTTTGTTTAGGCACTTTAACTCCTTTTCCATTTCTTATCACAGTTGAGCATATCCTATTATTCTCTATGTTGTATTAAGCAACTAATTTTTTCTCCTAAAATGCATCAATGTGTGCATTGGAATATCATTTTGTTACCAATTCAAAAATTACATTTTGCCTTCTAACACTCCCTTTTGAAAAACCGGCAACATCACTGAACATTGCTCACTAAATAATAAAGGTGAAGGAGAAACTATGATTCCTACTTTAATAACAATAAATATTGTATTGCCTTGCAGTTTACAGAGGGCTTTCATATATGTTCTCTCATGTGATCATGTGATTTGCCCCCAAAATCTCAGGAGGAAGGCATAGACTAGAAATCATAATTTTACAGCAGAAAAACTAAGACACATAGAAGTGAGTGGCTTGCCCTTACTGGTCATGAAAATTAGGGGCATGTGTCTGAATATGTTTCAATCAGATTAGATGAGTTTAGGCTATGAACCAACATCTCAGTAGCTTAACATACCAAAAGTTTATTTCTCACTCACACAAAATCCACTCTGAGTCTGGGAGAGTCTCCAGAGCATATGACATCTATTTGGTCATTCAATATTTCAGGCTGCGTTTGCCTTTCCTCCTCACCTTCAACACAATAAATACATGCTTCTACAATTACTATGGCAAAGAAAGAGAACACGGAGAATCTCACACCAGCCTTTAAATACTCCTAACCAGAAATGGCACAGGTCACTTCTCTCGTCCCATTGGATAAAGCAAGTCATATGACTCCGTCCAACTTAAAGGAGGCCTGGGTGAAGAGAATCAGAGATTTGGGTGAACATTTGTATGTCCACTACAGATATTTGTTTGGTTCCCTTCCACAAGATCATACTGCCTCAACTCAGAATGTTCATGAGTAGTGTCAGTAATGACCCACCAGCTAATGAAGTACCCTTCTGGACTTAAGAGTCTGAACTATTTTAAGACTCCAATATACTTTTTCAATCCACATTAGCTAAAAATTCTCAAAGAGGCACTATTACCTAGTAGTCAAAGCTTGAGCTTTAAAGTCAGAACAACAGTTCAAACCCAGCTTTACTACTTAGTATCTTTGAGACTTGGGGCAAGGTGTTTTACATCTCCAAGTAAAAAGGAAATAAAAATAGTATCTACCTCACAGATTGCTTCTGAGCATTAAGAAAGATAATGCATAAAAGCACAGTGCTTGGCATATAGTAAACCCTCAATCAATGTGTACAACTTTCATTATACTGTAGCCCACTGTAATTAAGACATAGGTCCTAAATTTTCAAGGACAATCCCAGTGTTGCCTTCTCTTACCCTATATGTATTGACTTAGGTGCAAAAACATTGCTAGAAGTATAATCCACAATAAGATAAATTTGAAATCTTAAAGAAAAACGTTACACCTAAAAATGTTCACATATGAATATAAATACACTAGACTAATATTTCGGGAAGAGTGACAGGAACATAACATCTGCTTCACTTCCATTCTATTTAATAAGGCCATTTGTCAGTAAGAGGTAGAAATTTAAATATTCCAATATGAATGATTCTTTATAATTCCATGTTGTTTATTATATTATTCTGAAGTCTTATAGATATGTGGCTATTAATTGTTTAGTATTTAGAGCCATGAACTCCTAAGATGGAGTGGTCTTACAAATTAGAAAGCGGGAACACAAATAAACCATAAAACCCTTTTCAACCAGGTACCGTTTATGATATCACTGAAGGTACAGAAATTTCTTTTTAATCACCATAAGCACTAGCATAACAGAAATAATTTCTTTAGTATTATTTTTGAAGTGCCTAATGGGACAGAAACACTTAATATTGTCAATTAATATGCTTGCAAATATTAGCTTTCCCTCAACACCAGTAGAATGCTATAAAACTGGGAACTTTTTATTTTCATTCACTTTAAAATAAATAAAATTCTAAGTTTACAACAGTTCCAGATAAGAAACCATTTAGATAAACTCCTAATCAATATCAGGCTCATCTAACTGCTAATCAAAAAGGAATTTCTAAACTTTTGAAGTTTAGCCATACACAATATTAACAACTTAGTATTTTGTGTGTGTGCCTCTGTGAAGCATGAATTTATCCTTAAAATTACACTGAGATAATCTGCTAACCTCTTTTGTGTACCTCAACAAACATACACAAATGGAAGTGAACTATTGACCTAATGTGAAGACAAAATTATGACTTTACCTCCAACTCTATGCTAGTTGATAAGCACTTACTGAAATAATATTTTTCACACAAAGAACTAATATATTTTCTAATACTTTCCTCGCCCTACTATTCTTTTTATAAAGTAGTATGTTTATCATGACTGTCATTGATTAAAATTTGGTCCATTTTCCCACTTTCAGAAGTGTAAGTTAACTTTTGAAATCTGACTGAAATAAATTACAAATGACAAACTTTGCGCTCCTTTGTAGAAAGAAGCTAGATTTCTTTTAAAGTCCACTTTCCTATAGTCACCCACACGTGTCTGTTCTGAGAAATGAATTTCCCAGATTGCTTCAGTAAGGTCATGTTTCCTTACTAATTTATACTAAGTGAATTTTGTACCCTACATGAGGGGGACAACATCCAACTCAATTGCTAAAATCCCACCAGATTTGAACTGTAAGTTTATAGTTTTATACCAGATATTTTTGACCTTTCTATTTTCCAAGATCAATTTAAAAATACTTTCCACTAAGATTTCTTCATGTAAAAAACTAGTTTGCATATTAGAAAACTGAGATTTCTTTTCATTATTCCAGAAAATTCAGAAGCGGAATAAAAATAATAACATGGAAGTAAATAACTAGTATCTTATAGGAGCACTGTTCTTCTAAACATGTATTGGGAAATATTGATCTAGACAGCATGCTGCTCAAGGGCAGTGACCATGATTTATTTTTCTATGCAATTTCCCCAGTACGTAGTTCAGTGCTAATAAGTGTCTACGAAATGCTGAAAATGTTGAATGAATGAATGGACAAATGGATGGCTAGATGGATGGATGGAAGAGTGAATGAATTAACAAATGAATAAAATGACTTTCAGTCAACAGTTACAAGAGGTCAGAGACTTCACTTTATGAGGTCAAAATTTCTTCGCCCCTAGAAAAATTCTTTTTGTACTGTATTACATGGCCTTTTAAGATTTGAACTTGACATTATCATCAAATCAGTGGATACATTTCAAGAAATAATACATGATTTTGACCTTTTTTATTGTAGCCACCACATCATCACTCTGCTTGATTAACTTGTCAGCTTTCTCCTCTTCAGATGGTGAGCCAAGCCCTTTGCACTGAAAGCTTTTTAAATGGCTAAAGAATTCATGATAAGGTCAGGCTATATCAACAGAGAAAGCAGAGCAAGACTTTTAATTTAATTTTATTTTATATTTATAAGATGAAAATGACTAAAAATTGATTAGTGGCTGTCTCATGACACTTCATTTACTCATGATTTTTTTAATGCAAGTTGGACATAGGGTTTTCTCAAAGTAAAGACTTTGAAATCAATTTAAGGTATATTTCTGTTTTAAGACCCCATAAACTAAAAGTTCTTTATAGAACTGCAGCCTGAGCTGCATCTTCAGGAAGTATCTTATTTATTAAACAAACAGAATAGTAAAATATCCTGACCTAAGCAGGGAGAAATAAACTACATTTCCCAAGACTAGCTGTTATCAATGTCAATCAATATTTTTGACAATCCCATTTGACACAAAGCATTGTATTTTGTTTTATGAAGGAGTTAGAAAATAAGTCTTCTAAATATCTAAAACCTATATTATTCATGTAGAGAGAGAAAACAGCCATATGTGATTCAGCCTAAGACCACTTAAAAACATTGTGATAAACACATATAAATTTATGAGACTGACACACTGCCCACTGAAAACATATAAATTTAAATACTCAGAAGAAACAATATGCAGAGGATACCACAGTGAAGGAAGGATTAGGATGGTGGTTCAGAATGGATCAGCTAAGTCAGTGGTTCTCAACTGGGGGAGATTTTGCCCCCAGGAGACATTCAACAATATCTGTGAACATTTTTGTTTGTCACAATTGTGGGCGTGCTAATAAATTTAGTGGGTAAAGACCATGAATAATGCTAAGCATCCTACAATGCACAAGACAGTACCACAACGAAGAAGGTGGCACAAAATATCAGTAGTGCTCAGGTTGAGAAACCCTGAACTAAGTTCTGGTAAGACAAATTCATGGTATTCTTGTTCCAACTCAACATCTTCCCATAGTATTGGGTTACTAAGTTTGCACTAAAGCAATCAATATTTGAATGCACACACTGCTCTAAAAATTATGTGATCTAAGTCTATTTTCCTACTTTAATGCAACGACACTTGATCCTTATGCATCAAAATGATTTTAGTGGTGGATATAAACAATATTATTGTTTATTAGGGTATGAGATAAGATTATTTGATTTTCCATGGCGCTTTTAAATTTTCAAAGAAGAGGAATAGTGAAATCAGCAAAGAGTTAACGACAGCTATTATAACATCTTATCTTGAAGGTAAAAAATATATATATATAGAACTATCCATAATGACCGTAAGTCATATAATTAGCATTGATGATTTTGATTTTAAATGACACTCTTTACTCTAGTGCTTTTGCCTCTCAGAGAGGGCAGTATACTAATATCAGACCTTAGTTTATTTCCTCATTTCTCTCATCAAAGGTTTTATTTGTTTGTTTGTTTGTTTACCGTATAGTGAGAATCATCATGATTAGGAAAAGAAAGTTTGAATATTGGTATAATGAACTTCTTTTTATAAGGCAAACATTTACTTCTCACTTTTGTCAGCGAAAAGTACCTGGCCAATGCGTGAAAATATCTCGAACATGATGGTCTCAGTTCTCAGTGTCTTTGGCCAAGGTTTTATAGACTCTTTGATTTGTGTTCTTAAAAAAATGCAACAATCTCAGGAATAACTTAGAAATTTCAGGACTCCATTTCACATTTGGTCTGAGCAGATGAGACATGATTTTCAAATGACCTTTAGCAAGAGGTATTAAATAATGTCCTGAGCTTCTGTATTAGACAGGTAAATTCAGAATGGAAAAAAGGTTTTAGTAAAACCTTTTGAGTATAGCTCATGTAGTAACCCTATCGCTCTATCTCTGGAACCTTGCTGCATCCATAATGCTCCTCAATTCCCAGCATCCTTTACTTCAATGTTTCCATTCTTCCCTCCCTTGCTAGGGCGAAGTTCCATAGCCAGAACTTATATGGCCCTGCTTCTCTCAGCAGATGTTCCATTTGACCACTGACAGGTAATCAAAATAACCAATCCATACTAATCATCGCCAAAGTATAATTTCTCCAAGATACTACATCTGCATTTTAATATGAGCCTTTTAGAAATACAATGCCTTACATGAAAGCAGTGATTCCAAAACAACACTAGTTAATTACCATATTGATTGCATTTTTGGCTTAATAGATTTATTAATATGTGAAAGATGCAACTTAACCAAATGATAATTGAAACAATGAATTCAAAGGCCTAAAAAAATAAAATATGAAATAATTGAGAGATGGGTGTCTCTGATAGAAAGTGACCCTGATCATAATAAAATATACACATGCATATTCAGTGATTGCAGGAAAGGATACAATCCTGTCTAGTATTAATATACTTTTAGAATATTGGTAGTAGAATCTGAAGTTGGTTCATTTTTGATAAATATTAATATAAAATATTACTCTAAAAATAATGCATTTCTTTGTTGCAGTGGTCATTTTCTGGTTATTTTTATTTAAAACAAACAAAAGAATACCGAATTGATAACTGTTTAAGTGTTCATCATAAGATAAATAGTAAGGACACATCTACCAGCTTATTTTAATAGTAATTCTAGCAAAAGTCAACTATTACATTTTACAAATGAACAGAATATAACAAGGGAATATAGAAAGACAGGGATTCTATTAGACTAGGACTGTATGTAACTTGGCTTGAAGTTTATTTTCTGTGATACTTACAAGTGAGTGTGGTAGTCCTCTCCATTATCAACCAAAATCCAAGAAAACACAGATAAATTATGGCTGAACTCCTACAGCCTGAGAGGGAAGTTAAGGCGCATGTTACCATGACAAACTGTAAAAGCTGGGAAGGAATAAGTCCAGATGTTACAGTTGAGAACATTACGTGAAATGATAGATTGAAAATAATGGTTACACCAAAGGAAGAGAGAAAATTTCACTGTAGGAGGAAAAGATATAACATGATAAAATAGTATGTAGGAAGGGTCATAAAATAATGAATTGCTAAGACAGTAAAAACTAATATAAGAAAAATGAAGAAAATGCTACAATCACTTACCACTGAAATATATTTTTAAAAGAATTATAGCAATAGCATATTGGCTTTAGAATGAAGCACAGAAAGCATCTAGTCCATCTCCATCATTTTGAAAATGAAGAGAATGAGATCAGGATTGAAAAAATTCATGTAAAGTCACAAAGTAAATCAGTGGCACAACAGTAACAACTGTCACTTAAATGCTGCAGATAACTTGTTTATCAGAATTAGAGCCCAACGTCCCCCACACTAATTCTCCGAAGTAAGAAGAAATATTATCCAATGGGGACTTTTCTCTCACTTAGCAAAAGACTGCTGTTCATTTTAGACTGGTTTTATCCATATTGGAAAATAATAATTAGCATGTATTCATTGCGTACTGTGTCAAATACTGTACATATTTTTCTTTTCTCTCACTTAGCTCTTATAGCAACCCTAGAAAGAAGGCACATTTAGTGTCCCTATTTTCAGATGAAACAAACTAGAGGCTTAACAGGGGAATAAATTGCCCAAATTTTCACAAATAGAAGGACCAGCAGTCTCCCAAAGTAATAGAAATAAAAGCAAAAATAAACAAATCAAGTTATAAGCTTTTGCACAGCAAGGAAACCATAAACAAAACGAAAATACAACCTACAGACTGGGAGAAAATATTTGCGAATGATGTGAACAATAAGGGCTTAATTTCCAAAATATACAAACAGCTCATATAATTCAATAACAAAAAAAACAACCCAATTGAAAAATGAACAGAAGACCTAAATAGACATTTCTCCAACAAAGACATACAGATGGCCAAAAAGCACATGAAAAGATGCTCACCATCACTAGTTATTAGAGAAATGCAAATAAAAACTACAATGAGGTACTACCTCAAATTGGTCAGAATGGCCATCATTAAAAAGTCTACAAATACTAAATGCTGGAGAGGGTGTGGAGAAAGGCGAACCCTCGTAACACTGTTGGTGGGAATGTAAATTGGTACAGCCACTATGGAAAATAGTGTGGAAGTCCCTCAAAAAACAAAAAACCCAGCAATTCCACTCCTGGGCATATACTCAGACAAAAAAACATAATTTGAAAAGATACATGCTCCCCTATGTTCATAGCTGCACTATTCACAATAGCCAAGACATGGAAACAACCTAATGTCCGTCAACAGATGAACGGATAAAGAAGATGTGGTATATGTATACAGTGGAATATTACTCAGCCATTAAAAAGAATGAAATAATGCCATTTGCAGCAACATGGATGGGCCTAGAGATTGTCATACTAAGCACAGTAAGTCAGAAAGAGAAAGACATATACCATATGATACCACTTATATGTGGAATCTAAAATATGACACAAATGAACATATCTATGAAACAGAAACAGACTCACAGACATACAGAACAGACTTGTGGTTGCCAAGGGGAAGGCGGGGGGTGGAAAAGGGAAGTATTGGGAGTTTGGGATTAGCAGATGCAAACTATTATGTATAGGATGGATAAAAAGCAAGGTCCTACTGTATAGCACAGGGAACTATATTCAATATGCTGTGATAAACCAGAATGGAAAAGAATATGAAAAAGAATATATATATATATATATATATATATATATATATGTATAAATGAGTCACTTTGCTGTATGGCAGAAATTAACACAACATTGTAAATCAACTATACTTCAATAAAATTTTTAAAAAAACAACTAAGGCCCAGAGAAACAATTTTCACAAAGTCACAGCAATTTTACGGTAGAACAGGTCTAAAATAGTTTTTCCAGCACACTGCCAAGTGTTCAATCCATTACATATCTTTTCTGAGTTTGTACGGAATTTATAGTCTGTGACTCAAGATTTCAGTCAATGTTGTATTCACTTCAAGTTATTTCTCATATACACATGGGTCCTTCTCCCAACTAAATTGTCATCATTTAAATTCTCTCTCTTTTCTCTTGTTTCATCTTTCAGAAGCATGTTTATCATCCATTCCTGGTAAGCACAATTTTTCAACATCTTGCTAATACATAATTTTAAAAAATAGAAAGACCAGGATTTTGACTTCAAGTGGTCTAGTTTTGGATACCTCTACTGCCTCAAATACCTAGTTTGTCAAGGTCTGTAGGGTAACAAAATGAACAAGGCTTCGCACCCTTGACTATTCAGTAAAGCAACATGAAAATTAAGTAACATGCAAATAAAGCAACAAATAAAAGAACAGAAAATTGCTTGGGATCTAAGCAAACATTACTGCAACAACACTACAACAACAAAAGAAACCTTCAAGGACAATACTTCTTTATGGGAGAAGTTTGATTTATTCATGAGGTCCATTAATGAGGACAGACACTTAGAATGAACCAACAGGAGCAGAGAGGTTGGCAATAAAACAGAGAAGGAGTAATTCATAGTGCAAGACTCCTGCAACAAGAAAGGATGGGACTCAGCTCACAGGTGAGACAGTTAGCTTCGGAAAGAAGAAAGGATACTGCTTCCCTGTAAAAGAACAAGAGGAAAATAGGGGCATGAGTGAAGATATAATTTTTGGTTTGGTAGCAGTGAGACAAAGGGAGAAGTAATTTAATGGTGCCCATTTCTCTGTGAAATAAGCAAGAGGTAAAGAATGGAAGATAGCTGAATGGGGACATGTAGAAATCTTGTCAGGCAGCATTAAAGGTCCCTCTGAAGTAGGAAGTAATTTATGTAAATATTTTGTTGTGAAATATACCATCTATGGTGGTTAATTTTATATGTCAACTTGGCTGGGCCACTGTGCCCAGATATTTGGTCAAACATCATTCTGGATATTTCTGGGAGAATGTTTTTCAATAAGATTTACATTTAAATCAGGGAACTTTAAGTAAAGCAGATTGCCCTCCATAATGTGAATGGGTCTCATCCAATCAACTGAAAGCCTAAACAAAACAAAAGGCTGACTTTCCTCTGAGCAAGAGGGAATTCACAGACTGTCTTCAGTCTTCATCTGCAACATCAGCTCTTTCCTGGGTCTTCAGCCTCACTGCCTTTGGACTTAAACTGCAACTCTTTCCTGAGTCTCCAGCCTGCCAGCCTCCCTCATCAGATTCTGGACTCATTAAGTCTCCCCAACTGCACGAGCCATTTCCTTAAAATAAAGCTTTTCCTATATATTTACACATACAATTGGTTATTTTTCTCAGGAGAGCCCTGATTAATACATCACCTATACAGAACAGTGAATTAAACATAAATATATAAAGAAAAAGTTAAAATTACAAACATTGATGTTTACAGATCAAGAAATAGACCATTCCCAATGTTCAGAATACCTTATGTACCCCATCCTGATCGCACTTCCTCCCAAGACCATATTCTAAAATTGACAACAGTTTGCACAGTTGTATCTTTTTTTTTTCTTAATAGCATTCAGGATCCCTCTGTAAACTCCAAAAAAGTAAATAGGTGGATTGAGCCAAAGTTGTATTTAAAATGATGGTACAATATAAGGACAACTGAATAAAAAAATAAGAATATTAACAGAGTGTCATTGATGGAATGGGCCATACAGGGAAACAGGTAAGCTGAGAAGACTGGAAACCTATGAAATATGAGCTTAATAGACAATAGCCACTGCTGGCTAATGGTTGCCAGAAAGAATGGCTTCCAGTGTTCCAAAATTAGTTATAATTTTCAGTAAATATCCCCTAATATTTAACTGACTTATAACTAATAAAACTGTCTCATCATATAACCTAACCAGCTTATACTAGAAGGCTAACTGGAGATTACGTTGCTTGATTAAGATGTATAATGGATGATATACTGAAATTTCTTCTTACAGATGAGAACGCATGTGGCACCAAACTTTGGGATGTTGGGTATTTGTTTATCTGTGTGCCAAAGCACAGAACATATTAACTTTGCAACTCTCAAACCACCTCTACAAAGGTGAAAGGGTCTTTTTTTCAAACATGAACTCTCACTAGGCTTCTTGACTTGATAAGAAGTCATTGCTATGCCCTATTGACGCCTAAAGTTTATGCGTCTGTACTTAACCATTACCACACTTAATGTTATATACCTCAGACCTATTCCAAACCAATATTTATTTTAAAAATTACTAAGTAAAATAGGGTTTAGAGGAGTGCCTAAAAATTTAGCATTATGCAAACCATTTATTTCTCTATTCACCAAAAATTTGTCCTTAGATTAAGCTAGACCAGCAGGGAGTGATATATTTAAATCATATTATTTAGGACTCATATAGAATTATTTTTATTAATGTCACTGTCTTATCTTGAAGAAGCCTATAGAAAAATCTTATGAAATGCTTCATTGTATTTACTATAAAGCTATGGTTGAGGACATTGTTAATCATATTATATAACATCTTCCTTATAACAAAGCACTGGGAAACTTTCTCTTATGTCTCAGTACCAGGTATAATTGTATTTCTTTTATGAAACTGGCTTATTTATATCTTTTGTTTACTGTAAATCATGTGTCAATCATTGCATTAAATGTTTGAAAGCTCAGAGCTAAATATTAGGCCAACTTCTAGCAGGTGTACCGACACGATGGCACTAATTCTGTGTATTTATATCACCCTTAGCTTTGTTTTACTTTTCTATGTTTATTTTTATTTTGCCCTGATTGATCTTCCTTACTTTTTGCTTCAACCCTTTTATGCTGTATGAATTTTATAAGCCATCTTAAATCCTTTTGGGAACAAGACAGGACATAAATCAGTAAATATGCTATATATAAATTATGGACAAAGAGGGAAGCATGGACTAGTGGAAAGAACAAATGCTAAGGTCACTTAAGTGGACCTCTGTTTCCTAATATAAAAAATATATGTTACACTTCCTTCTATTCCTCAAGATCTTTGTGAAAAGAAAATCAGATAGTATATATGAAAACACTTTAAACAGCAGACTAATATTTAAGTGCAAAATAACCATAGTATTGTCATCTTTCAAGTAGAATATAATTGATGATTTGTGCAATAATTAGTCAAATAAGAATTATATCCCCCAATCACATTGAAAATAAAAAGTGCCATCTAAAAATAAAGACACTGTGGCCAATATCAATGGTTTTATCCTAACTCTTGGTGACAATCTGAAATTTGGCATTATCATCACCTAGTTAAAAATTATTTATTTCCTTCCTATGAGCACAACATGTTCTGCTACAATTCACAAAGCTCTTTATTCCAAAAAATAAGTTACTAAAATTACACATCTGTAAATTAAAGAGGTTGGACCACACATTCCCTATATTCCCTTCCAGACAAAATCTATGTGATTTTATAGCTTTTCTGGATTATATAAGCCAAACAACTATTCACAGTATTTTTATGGTGTCATAAAATAATAATTACTATTTACTTTATTAAACATTTATTTACAGAACTAATTACTACAAGTTCAGTGCTCTATTCATCGTTTTATGCCATATAATAGCCTCCTGCTTAATACCAAGGTCCAATCCACAATGGTATCATAAAAGATGTTAGCTTAGTGAAACAGAAAACCACTGGTAGGGCTGAGGAAATATCATATTCAACACACATGTTAGGAGCCAAACACAGGACAGATAAAACATTTCCTGGAAAATAGATACAAGTGACTGCTTTAAATATGGCTGTCAAAACCCAGGAAAGAGCATTAAGTCTATCTGGAAGCACTGTTAATAAGGTATATAATAACATTAAGATATTAACGTGACTATAGGAAAAATATACAGGTACCAACTACCATAGCTGCCATTAAAGCCATAGAGAAATAAAATCATACATCCAGATAGCTTTCTTAGTGACTATGAGGAATGACCAAGAGGAATAAGTGACCAATCTGGTGGCTTTAAGATATGTACACAAATCCTATGACACTCCTCACTTCAAGAGGCAGAGCCTAATTTCCCTCCCCTTGAGTGTGAAATGCTTCTAACAAATAGAATAAAACGTTGTGTGACTTCAGAGATTAGTTCATAAAAAGCACTTCCTCTCTCTCTCTCTCTCTCTCTCTCTCTCTCTCTCTCTCTCTCTCATCACTCATTCTGGAGAACACCAGATGCTAAGACGTGAAGACACTCACTTATCCAGAGACCCACGTGGTAAGGAGCTGAGGCCTTCAGCCAGTGAGGAGCTTGAGGACTCCAACCAACAGCCATGTAAGTGAGCTTGGAAGTGAATCCTCTAGCATCTCAATCCTTCAGATGACTGCAGTCTTGGCTGACAACTTGGCTGTAAGCTCATGGAAGACCCTGAGCTAGACTCACCCAGCTAAGCTTCTCCCAAATTCCTGACTCAATGGAACTGTGAGATAATAAATATTTGTTGTTTTAAGCCACCAAGTTTGGGATTAATTTATTATGCAACAATACAAAACTTACACAAATAAGGGTCTCAATCTGAAATATATCAGGTATATGAATTCATGGAGAAGAGGGAGAAAGAAATTAGTGAATAATGGAGAACACCAAAGTATTATACTTTCATGTTTCAATGGATGTGGGGTCATCTACGTAAGTAGGTTATTCCAGTGTGAGAGTTTTTTAAACATATTTTGAATCCAGTTTTCAAAATTTAATCTTTTAATAGGGCTTTACTAGTGACTCTAAAGAAACTCTTCTTTATGAAAGAAGCATTGTTCATACAATACAGGGTGCTTCTTCCTACTTTTTCCTTCCTTTTTAGGCACTGTGATGATTCCTAATCCCCACCAGACTAGTTATCAATTTGAAAGCATTTGTCATTTTAGTATTGCTAGAATCATAACCATTGCTAGGAGTTCAGAAACCAAACAAGAAATGCTTTTAAATATCACAGAGGCATAACATTACCTATCTATAAACAAACCTGAAAAAATGCAGATAATCAGTCCCCCAAACATGTGCTACTTAAAATGCACTCCCCCATCCATTTTGATTGCCCTCATCATTTTTCAAGCTGACAAATCAGAAAGCTGGACCTCTTACTTTCCCTTCAGCTATTGTATTTATTCAAAAGTGAGCCATGAACAGACTTGGAAAAAGGTAAATTTAACTGACAAGATGACAGTTGGGCAATGATATAACATACTACTCCAGCCTTCACCCGCCTCACTTTTAAAAATCCCTGGTGCTTTCATGTTGTACATTTTTACTCCTTGATTCTTATACATGCAAAATAGAAGAAGCCTTTCCATCTTATTTTTATTAGATAAAAATAACACTGAAAAGTTTACACTGTCCTTCTCATTGATTAATACACTAAATCACCATAAAAAGATTTGCTACATAGAAACCTCCATTCAAACACACACTAAAATACAAAAGACCTCATTATGAGGCAGTTTGGTCTTTGATAGCCTCAAGGAAGACTGCAAGGCTACACTAAAGTGCCTGGCGTGCTTATTTTACCTCATCAAAACTACGCCGGAATGAGTACTAAGAATGTTAGTTGAAAATAATAGGATATCAGTATGAGTTCTGAAGCTTGATTTTTTAATTAAAAGCACATTTACTTTGAATAATATGGCAAATAATTTAAATTAATATGTATTTGTTAGGCTTTTAAAAATTATATAAAGTATGTGAAGTTGCTACAACAGGCCACAGATTGCAGCATGGGCTCAATAGATAGTACTTACTTATAGTACTAAGTACAATAGATAATATTTATTAGCAGATAGTATTTATTAGTAGTGCTACTGCCAGTACTGCTGGGCTCTCATTTTTACTATAAGTAGTAATAGTAATAGCAGTAATAATACAGTACCTTTATAGTAGTTCCCTGCTCTCCTCTCCCTTTTTACGTGTGCATTTTTTCCAGAACATCTTATCAATCGTAGCAGGGCCAGCCTCTGAAACATATTACCAAAATGATCATTGAGTCCGCTTATTATATATAATCAAGAGAAAAGGTCCAGATTCTATGCAAGACAATGAAAGACCCAAGTGAGAATAGAAAGGAGGGAAATCTGGAGAATTCTCCCCAGCTTTTGCAAAGGAAGAAAAGCCCATATTTTAGCTACTGACACATATAATAATACTAATCCACTGTGGGATCCACTGCTATGTGATGCAACAGATATTACCACTACAGAAAGAAGAGGAGAAAAAGGAAGAGAAAGAATAAAAATCATCATCACCATCATCCAATATGGAGAAGAGTACAGAAAGGAAGGCAGTGACCTATACAAAAAAATAAACTCAAAATGTGTTAAAGATCTAAATGTAAGGCCGGATACTATAAAACTCTTGGAGGAAAACACAGGCAGAACACTCTCTGACATAAATCTCAGCAAGATCCTTTTTGATCCACCTCCTAGAATAATGAAAATAAAAACAAAAATAAATAAATGGGACCAACTTAAAAGCTTTTTCACAGCAAAGGAAACCATAAACAAAAAGACAACCCTCAGAATGGAAGAAGATAGTTCCAAATGAAGCAACTCACAAGGGCTTAATCTCCAAAATATACAAACAGCTCACGCAGCTCAATATCAAAAAACAAACAACCCAGTCAACAAATGGGCAGAATATCTAAATAGACACTTCACCAAAGAAGACATACAGATGGCTAAAATGCACATGAAAAGATACTCATTATCACTAATTATTAGAGAAATGCAAATCAAAACAATGAGGTATCACTTCACACTGGTCAGAATGGCCAATCATGAAAAAATCTACAAACAATAAATGCTGGAGAGGGTGTGGAGAAAAGGGAACCCTCCTATACTATACTGTTGGTGGGAATGTAAATTGGTATAGCCACTGTGGAGAACAGTATGGAGGTTCCCTAAAAAAAACTAGGACTACCATATGATACAGCAATCCCACTCCGGGGCATATATCCGGAGAAAATCATAATTCGAAAAGATACATGCACCACAATGTTCACTGCAGCACTACTTACAATAGCCAGGACATGGAAGCAAATTAAATGTCCATCGACAGAGGAATGGATAAAGAAGATGTGGTACATATATACAATGGAATATTGCTCAGCCATAGAAAAGAATGAAATAATGCCATTTGCAGAAACATGGATGGACCAAGAGACTGTCATACTGAGTGAAGTAAATCAGAGGGAGAAAGACAAATATCATATGATGTCACTTATATGTGGAATCTAAAAAAATGGGTACAAATGAACTTATCTACGAAACAGAAATAGAGTTACAGATGTAGAAAACAAACTTATGGTTACCAAGGGGTAAGGGGCAAGGAGATAGATAAATTGGGAGATTGGGATTGACATATACACACTACTATATATAGATAATTAATAAGGACCTACTGTATAGCACAGGGAATACTACTCAATACTGTAATGGCCTATATGGGAAAATAATCTAAAAAAGAGTGCATATAGGTATACGTATAACTGATTCACTTTGCTGTACACCTGAAACTAACACAACATTGTAGTTCAACTATACTACAATAAAATTTTTTTTAAAAAAGAAGGAAGGCAGTGACAACAAGTGAAGATAAATTTGCTAACTGTAAAATCATATTGACAAGAAGAACAGAGACAAAATGTGGACATCTCTTTCAAAGCTTAGTATTTTACAGTCCTAGGCATTTACCTGGTCTATTTTTTGTAAGGAGGTTACTCTGGTCCTAACTTCTCCACAGAAGAAGTTGAATTTATAGAGGCATACAGATTTCCAAGAAAGGCAATTTAAGAGAAGCTTGTGGGTAGATATTTTGGTTAAGGGATTGTAAATCCTGGGAGATCTCTGGTTCAGACACTGAATTACCCTTAATCCTCTCTTAAATCACTCAGCCTCTCTGCTCTATTGTTTCACCTAGTTAAGCGGTCTCATTTCAAAAGTCTAAACAATGTATATTCCTATATCAGTCATGAAAAAGACTCCACAGAAATGCAAAATAAATTTCAGCTGTTATAATTTCTTTTAAAATTAAAAGCTCTGGTTTTATCTAAGATCAGAATGAAACTGAGACTGAGGTGGAAGTCCAAGAGGAATTTAGAGTCCAGGAGATTAATTTTTCTCTATCTTTAGCGCTTCTGAAGAGTTCACAGAAATACTAGCATCTGTTTAATTGAAAGTAAGAGAGAGGGAGTAGTGGTGAATGAATTATAAAAAAGAACTGGATTTCATATTTAGTTCCTTTAGTCATTGAAGTTCTTTCAAAATACTTTTCACATTAATGAGTTAAATGTTAGCAGCACTGAGCATAGGTCAATTGAGATATTTTTTGCACTTTTGAAGTGGGGGCATTTGGTAGTATGCAAAATGCTATTATTGTTATTCTTCCTGTTGAACAAACATTTGTACAGACTCAGTATTTTAACAAGTGCCTAGAATAATTTTTATTAGTTATTGTTCATAGGTACCTAAAGAAATGATCCAAAATTAATCATCCCATTTTCCAAATGAAAACACTGAAGTACTTAAATTTTCAGGTAGTTGTTACCTGAATCATTCATCGACAAAGACCCTTTTAAAAGTGGTTCACCCAAATAGGAACCAGCTCTAATTAGGAGTTATTCTTACAATCAGTAGGACTTTAACTAAAATGGCATTTGAGTCCATCCAATCCAAATGTCTTATTAAAACATAAATTGATACTGTAAATTCAAAACTTCAAAAGAATCACGAAAATATAAGGAGAACAAAATCAGAACTTGATAATAGATATATACAGTTTGCTGAGTATCAATTTAAGCATACAAACTGTACATTAAAAAGCAAATATCAGGGCTTCCCTGGTGGCGCAGTGGTTGAGAGTCTGCCTGCCGATGCAGGGGACACGGGTTCGTGCCCCGGTCCGGGAAGATCCCACATGCCGCGGAGCGGCTAGGCCCATGAGCCATGGCCGCTGAGCCTGCACGTCCGGAGCCTGTGCTCCGCAATGGGAGAGGCCACAACAGTGAGAGGCACGCGTAACGCCAAAAAAAAAAAAAAAAAAAAAAAGCAAATATCAGACAATCCCTTTTCACTGGTCTCTGATACTTCCACAACTGTCACTATTTTATGCCTCTGCTGGACCACAAGACAACTTCTGATATAATAATTGTTGACTTGTCATTCTCTCTCAGAAATTATTCAAAATTCAGACTTTATATTACTTAAAGGTCTTTTCCTCTTAGCCATTTTCTTAAGACTGCACACTACAGAAGCTAGAATTAAAAGTTGATTCCTTGCAACATTAAAAAAAATGGTGTTTTGCTGAGGTTTTCCCACTCAACTATCTCATGCCTTTGGCCTGTGGGTTACAAATACAATTCTCTACTCCTGTCTTTCTATTCAGTTGCTTAACTACCTGTGAAAATCCTTTACTACCTTCAACACCTGAATAATCATTGCTATTTGACCAAGAAATGACTACCGCAGGAAAACAAAACTGTATGGGGAAGGAAGTAGATAACTAGCCTTATTCTAATACTGCCTTCTACCAATATTCTCTTTGTGAATATTTTTTAACCAAATGGGTGAGTTCCTGAAAAGGAGATTACATGTTTCTGTCCACAAAAACATAATTTTTCCTCTGGCTTATATTTTGTTAATTAGAGGTATATATTCCAGTGGGGTGATGTGACAGAGAAAGGAGAAAAAGACCATTTAAAAATTGTGCAAGCAATGTATAACCACACTTTTAAGGAATTATTAAACTCTTTATTTTATTAATGAAAATACTCAAAATCATGAATAATTATTACCAGATACTTGTACATAGTTGGTGATCAAAAACTATTTACTGAATAATAAAATATCACCATATAATCTTGCATGATCTCAATGGAAAATATATCCTTTAAGGCACTGGAGTAACATGAAATTATATATACCCTCTGAAAATTCAAAGGTCTGTAGAAAGCGATAGAAAAAACAGAACTGCCTCATTTCTAACACTTGAAAATATTCACTGTGTGCCAACTAAATATTCCTTTTTTCTATGCTTACTATTGAGTTGGTAACCTACAGCCATGAGTTTCTGAACTTGTACGATAATCTCTTAATCGCTCCATTAATGTTTCTAACTGGTCTTGTTAACTTCTTAAAGAATATGGAAATAGAGAGGAAGGTATTTCCATTCCATTTGAAATATACTTGTGAACTAGGCAGCACTGTCCTCCTTAGCAGATGCGTCTCCATGGATTAGAAGAATTAATAATCTTTATTATTTTCATAAAAATGATTATTTCATCTACTTTGGAATTCCTTTAAATAAAGTGTATAATGTCTTATATATGCCCCCCTCCAAAAAAAAAGCTGTATTTTTGTTTGGTTAAGTAATACCTTCATCCCACATAGCAAATTCTGTCCATGCTCTTTATAGTTTCACCTTGTTATAAACAATTGTAGTTTTCATTCATTTTACATCATTGTGTTCAGTAAAGGAGTCATTCTTCTTTTTTTTTTTTACTTCTTTATTGGAGTATAATTGCTTTACAGTGTTGTGTTAGTTTCTGCTGTATAACAAAGTGAATCAGCTATACGCATACGTATATCCCCATATCCCCTCTCTCTTGCATCTCCCTCCCTCTCACCTCCTTATCCCACCTCTCTTGGTGGTCGCAAAGCACCGAGCTGATCTCCCTGTGCCATGCAGCTGCTTCCCACTAGCTATCTATTTTACATTTGGCAGTGTATATATGCCAATGCTACTCTCTTACTTTGTCTTGTCCCAGCTTACCCTTCCCCCTCCCCGTGTCCTCAAGTCCATTTTCTACGTCTGTGTCTTTATTTCTGTCCTCCTCCTAGGTTCTTCATGAGCATTTTTTTTTTTAGATTCCATATATATGTGTTAGCATACGGTATTTGTTTTTCTCTTTCTGACTTACTTCACTCTGTATGACAGACTCTAGGTCCACCCACCTCACTACAAATAATTTCATTCCTTTTTATGGCTGAGTAATATTCCATTGGATACTTAGGTTGCTTCCATGACCTGGCTATTGTAAATAGAGCTGCAATGGACATTGTGGTACATGACTCTTTTTGAATGATGGTTTTCTCAGGGTATATGCACAGTAGTGGGACTGCTGGGTCATATGGTAGTTCTATTTTTAGGTTTTTAAGGAACCTCCATACTGTTCTCCATAGTGTCTGTACCAATTTACATTCCCACCAACAGTGCAAGAGGGTTTCCTTTTCAAGGAGTCATTCTTCTATACAAAAGTCACAACATGTAAGTGGAGCTAAGCCCTATTTAATGTAGTTTTAAAGTTTTTCAACAGTGTTGAATTAGAAAAGCAACACAGTACTTCCCTGGTGGTTAAGAATCCACCTGCCAATGCAGGGGACACAGGTTTGAGCCCTGGGCCGGGAAGATCCCACATGCCGTGAAGCAACTAAGCCCATGTGCCACAACTACTGAGCCTGCACTCTAGAGTCCATGAGCCACAACTACTGAGCCCACCTGCTGCAACTACTAAAGCCCACACTCCTAGAACCCATGCTCCACAACAAGAGGAGCCACTGCAATGAGAAGCCCGTGAACCACAACAAAGAGTAGCCCCCACTCACCACAATTAGAGAAAGCCCACGTGCAGCAACGAAGACCCAACAGAGCCAAAAATAAAATTAATTAATTAATTATTTTTTAGAAAGCAACATAGAGATAGAAGATGATCAGAATCTTCAACACTGGATAAAAAAATAATTTGAATAATGCCACCCTAAATCACTATCACACACCACCACTAGTCTGCAAAAGAAACAAACACTAAGGGAAACTCATCAGAAGAAAAACTCCAAGATTTAACTAAGGAGTCCAGAGGATTTAACTACAGACATTTTTCTTCTTTATAAGAATGGCAAAGAAAAAAAGAATTTGAGTTTGAATTTACTTACTTACTTCACTCTGCCCACCCAGAAGTAGAAGTAGTGACGAGATTAAATAGCCATACACCTGAAGAATAAGAGAAAACAAAATAGCACTTGGATTATCAATCTATGAACATTTGAGTGTGAATGGTATTGGAAAAAGGTTTCTTCATTTGTCTTATGTTAGTAATCATGCTTCACCTTGTACTTATGTTTTCTCCCAGTGTTTGCTAAATTCCTAGCAAACACTTGTCTTTTAGAAACATAGTTTAAAGTATTTTAAAATATGGATTCTTAAAGCCCTGATGCTAGAATTGGGCTGTGAAATGAGTGAGAATTATCCTACACTAGCTGCCAAGATAAATCAATCTTCACTTGAAACTCTGACTTGGTTAAAGTTCAGGGACAGATTTTCATCAGGGGATTTTTCACATAATTGCATAGCCAAGAGTAAAAACATTTGACAGATGATCACATAATTCATTACTAGCTAGTATCTTGGTCGAGCAGGAGAGCCAACTGTTTGTCCCCAGGATATGTACCTGTAATTGAAGCTTTGCAGCCACTAATACAGCTGTTGACCTTTCACATGTACACAGAACATCTGCACAATTCAGTCACAATGATCAGTTTTAGTAAAAGAAAAAGATGAGAGAAGGAGGAGAAGGTAAGAAGAGGAGAGGAGGAAAGGGAGGGTGAGAAGAGAGGGAAGAGAAGAAATCATAATGTGTTACTGAATCAAACTTGGGTCCACTCACTCACCATGCAACAAAGCCAATCTACTGACACCGGGTGTGGTGAAAGCACAGCGCTGACTTGCAGAGCACCAAACAAGGAGATTGGGCAGCTCATGCTCAAAAGATACCCCAAACTCCCCAATGGCTTTCAGGGGAGGGTTTTTAAAAGGCAACATTTGGGTGAGGGTTGTGGACTTTCTTCTGATGGATCATTGATGAGGTAACAGGGTGATGTTTTGGGAATCTTAATCATAAACCTTGGGGTTCTGGGACTTTCCTGATAGTCCAGTGGTTATGACTTCTCGCTCCCACTGCAGGGGGCCCGGGTTCAATCCAAGGTTGGGGAACTAAGATCCCACATGCTGCGCAGCATGGCCTAAATAAAGAAAAAAGGAAAAGAAAAAAAACCTTGTGGTTCCAACTAGTCTGGGGTCCACGGGTTTGTGGTCAGCATGTAGTCACCATCTGTCTAGCTGGAGGAGTCTTAGCTTCTACAGACCTCAAAGATATGCATCAGATTGTTACATACATTCCCCTCCCTTTGAGTGTAGGTGGGACTGATGACTTTCGTCTAACCAACAAAATATGTCAAAGGTAACAGGATGTCAATTCCATCACTGTGTTATGCTATACAAAACTCTATCTTGCTAGCAGACTTGCTCTATAGGGTCTTGTTCTCCTTCCTGGCCTTGAAGAAGCAAGCTGCCATGAGTCCTACAGCCATAAGGAAATGAATTCTGTCAACAACCTGAGAGAGCTTGGAAGCAGACACTTAGACAAACCTCCCTGTGAAAATCCAGCCCTGGCTGACACCTAGATTACAGCTTCGATGAGGACTCAGATAAGCTGTGCCTGGATTCTTGGCCAACAGAAATTATGAGATAGTAAATGTAATGTTTTTTAAGCCATTAATTTTGTGATAATACGTTTTGTAGCATAGAAAACTAATACATCTCCTTTTGATAACATAAAATTAACCTATCCTATTTATTGTTTTCTCCTGAATAAAATAAAAAGTCTGGCATAATATTTTGAAATTTTCATATCCCGTCTATAATTGAGATGTGAATGCCAACTACTGATAACTTATTTTCCTCAAAGTAATACTATAGAATACTTGGAAAAATAGAAAAATTGGTTTCTACTGCTATCTACATGTATCAACTCACAGTAATTAGACATATTGTTTATGAAAAGCATTAAATGCTAAAATTTTAGACACTCATTTATTGTCAATATTAAGATTATTTAAATTAAATCATAGATATACTAGAAGTGAAAGGGACCTTTGAGACATTTAAATCTTTATTATTCTTTTCAGAGATGAAGAAGTTGAAGCCCAGGGAGGTAAAGTGACTAAGGTAACTTAGCTAGTTAGTGGCAGAGCAGGAAACTTGGATACCTACTACTTTTTACCATTTTATCCTTACACCTAATAATTGTGCCATTATTTTAAAAGAAATGCATAACACATTCAAATGAATATTACATATTCAGAATGTAACTAAATGTTTAGTTATACAGGTAAGAATTATAGTGCCTACTATATTTCTGGGTTTTCTTTTTCTATTACCAGAAATGGTGTGCCATTACATTCACGAAGTTATGACATCTCTTTTTCTATCACGCTGCCTCTGCATTAGTGCAAAGTGGTGGGGGGTCAATCCATTTTTGCTTTTACTGTTTTGAGACAGAGTTACATATGATTCTTGTTGAAAGACATAATATTTGAATTGTATAGTGGAATATTTCACTATATTGATTAAACACTGCAGTTTCTGAAAGTGGCTCCTGAGTTGTTGAGTCAATATTGAAACACTATAATTCTCATACTTGCAGTTGGCTCAAAACGTTTCTATATCAATCTGCCATATATTAAAGACCAGCTGGTACTACATTCTATATTATAACATTTTATTTGGGTTTTGTTAAGACAAATTTTTTTTTCAAAATAAATCAATCAGTTCTTTTCCCCCAAAAAGTGAGCTAGTTATGTTATTCTCATTCTAGAGCGTCATGAGGTAACTGAGTCAGCAAATACTCCTTAGTCACAGTTTCCATAAATGGAGCAATCCAATTAGGTAACCTTTCAAACTATAATATTTGGGTCACAAATCATCCCTTTAAAGATGTTCTGGTAAAAAAAAATAAATAAAGGAAAACATACTATCCACATTCAAAATTCAAGCTGCAGCCTTAAATTTATAATATCTTTATAAATTATTATTGCCCAATAGATGTTTCTGTACTCTATAGCCTTGAATGCCTCCCAGGGAAGAAAATAAAAGGAAAAGGAGAGGAAGAAAGGATAAATGTAGGGAGAGATAACAATGCACTAATAAAAGAGTAGTAGAATGTCACTAAAGATTGCTTCAGCTAATTGAATTTTTCACACCTATCCCTTGGTCATCCAAACTATATTTTGAAACTTTCAACACACGTACATACACACACACTTTGATCTGACCTTTTGAAAAACAAACAGAAGTAAACTAAAGGAATTTACATGGAGAATAGCACTTTTTGGCATTCATCCTTTGGTAAATACATTCCCACCCCAATAGGCCAAATTGTCCATTATTGTCTTTGTGTAGCTTATGAGACAGCAAGGCACTACAGTATATGGATATGCCAAGCAATAAGCGGCCTACAGCTTGGGAGCCAATTCAAAGGTATCAGATCACCCCCATGTTACAGGATTGCTCAGAAATGAATGGAGACCCTTTATTAATGCCTTATCATTACTTGGGAACTATATGACTGAGTTCAACCACATCTTTTCATTTCCATTTTAGTTTCTCCAAATATATAGATAATAAATACACTGTGGTGGTCCAGTGTTGTAAAAGTTGTTAAACTAGTACTCTTAAACAATATTTAAAATGGCATTTTTATTAAGTTGGCATGAACCATGCTGCTAAATTGCTTTTAATATGATAATGTTTGCAGTTTACTATGCCATAAGTGCAGTTTGGCAGTAGAGTGTACGTGAATATTTCATCTAGCAAAGGCCATGATTCTGTAATTATAAGTAGACCTGTTCCAACAGAAGTAGACAGATGCTTGTGTTTCAAAGCAAATGTTCTAAAGTATGAGGAGTTGGTTAAAGGCTTGGGGAAAGGCAGAGATATGCGGGGGGGGCGGTTATGTGTGGATGTGTGTGTGCACACACGTACATGTGTGTGCAAGTGCGCACACCCAAGTGTGTATGTTATCTGTAGGAAGTCATTTTAGGCACCGTGAAAGCTGAGAAGTCAACACTAAAGTCAGCCATAGCTGTGACTTAGACTACACTACCTCTGTAGCACTCCATTGTACTTTTGCTTCTCTTAGGCTGCTTCCATTTCAGAAAAGAGCTTCTGTCTTTTGCCCCAAGAACAAATATCCCCCTAAAACCTAATCAAATAGTACACACATTACCAAAGGGCTTAAGCAAGCTGTATGTTCTATATTCTGCCACGAGTAAATTAATTAGCTAATGCAATGTTTTTCTCTTTTCTTTTTTCAAAATTATCACATGATATATACTGGGTATGATGTTGCCCGGATGAAATGACTTGTAACAAAATGAAGTAAGAGTAAGTATTGTCCACCTCCTTGTGTATACTCCTAGTGAACTCTTAATAGTCTGAAATTTTCAATGCTCTACTCATTTGACAGTGCCTGTTAAAGACTGACACACTGATGAAGAGATAGGCCAAGACGGTGGAGTAGAAAAACTCTGAGCTCACCTCCTCTCAAGGGCACACCAAAATTACAACTATTTAAAGGACACCTATTGACAGAAAAGACTGGGACCTACCACAGAAGATCTTCTACAACTAAACACATAAAGAAGGAACCACAATGAGATGGGTAAAAGGGGCAGTTGCAGCAGAGTCAAGACCTATATGTGTGGGTGGGCAACCCAAAAATGGAAGAATAATTACAACTGCAGAGATTCTCCCCAAGAACCGAGAGGTCTGAGCCCCACATAAGGCTCCCAAGCATGGAGGTCCTGTGCCGGGAAGACAAGCCCCTAGAGCACTTGGATTTGAAGGCCAGCAGGGCTTCCTTCTGGGAGACCCAGAAGGCTGTGGGGAATAGACATTGCACTCTTAAAGTGGAATCTCATAAAAAAATCTCACAGGCTCCAGGACACAAACAGTAATTTGTTTTGCTTTGTTTTATTTTTTTTATATATCATTACTGAAGTGTAATTGCCTTACACAATGTTGTGTCAGTTTCTGCTGTACAACAAAGTGAATCAGCTGTATGTATACATATATCCCCATATCCCCTCCCTCTTGCGTCTCCCTCCCACCCTCCATATCCCACCCCTCTAGGTGGACACAAAGCTCCGAGCGGATCTCCCTGTGCGATGCAACAGCTTCCCACTAGCTATCTATTTTACATTTTGTAGTGTATATATGTCCATGCCACTTTCTCACTTCGTCCCAGCTTACCCTTCCCCCTCCCTGTGTCCTCAAGTCCATTCTCTACGTCTGCGTCTTTATTCCTGTCCTGCCCGTAGGTTCTTCAGAAGCTTTTTTTTTTTTTTACATTCCATATATATGTGATAGCATACGGTATTTGTTTTTCTCTTTTGGACTTACTTCACTCTGTATGACAGACTCCAGGTCCATCCACCTAACTACAAATAACTCAATTTCGTTTCCTTTTACAGATGAGTAATATTCCATTATATATATGTGCCACATCTTCTTTATACACTCATCTGTCGATGGACATTTAGGTTGCTTCCATGTCCTGGCTATTGCAAATAGTGCTGCAATGAACATTGTGGTACATGACTCTTTTTGAATGATGGATTTCTCAGGGTATATGCCCAGTAGTGGGATTGCTGTGTCATATGCTAGTTCTATCTTTAGTTTTTTAAGGAACGTCCCTACTGTTCTCCATAGTGGCTGTATCGATTTAAATTCCCACCAACAGTGCAAGAGCGTTCCCTTTTTTCCACACCCTCTCCAGCTTTTATTGTTTGTAGATTTTTTGATGATGGACATTCTGACTGGTGTGAGGTGATACCTCATTGTGGTTTTGATTTGCATTTCTCTAATGATTAGTGATGTTAAGCATATTTTCATGTGTTTGGTGGTTATCTGTAGGTCTACTATGGAGAAATGTCTATTTAGGTGTTCTGCCCATTTTTGGATTGGGTTGCTTGTTTTTTCAATATTGAGCTGCATGAGCTGCTTGTATATTTTGGAGATTAATCCCTTGTCAGTTGCTTTTTTTAACATCTTTATTGGAGTATAATTGCCTTACACAATGTTGTGGTAGTTTCTGCTATATAAAAAAGTCAATCAGCTATATGTATACATATATCCCCATATCCCCTCTGTCTTTCATCTCCCTCCCACCCTCCCTAACCCACCCCGCTACGTGGTCACAAAGCACCGAGCTGATGACTTCCCTGTGCTATGTGGCTGTTTCCCACTAGCTATCTATTTTACATTTGGTAGTGTATATATGTCCATATACACACTACCACTCTCTCATTTTGTCCCAGCTTACCCTTCCCCCTCCCCGTGTCCTCAAGTCCATTCTCCAGTAGGTCTGTGTCTTTATTCCCATCCTGCACCTAGGTTCTTCATGACCTTTTTTTTTTTTTTTTTTTTTTAGATTCCATACATATGTGTTAGCATTCGGTATTTGTTTTTCTCTTTCTGACTTACTTCACTCTGTATGACAGACTCTAAGTCCATCCACCTCACTACAAATAACTCAATTTCGTTTCTTTTTACAAACGAGTAATATTCCACTGTATATATGTGCCACATCTTCTTTATCCATTCATCTGTTGATGGACACTTAGGTTGCTTCCATGTCCTGGCTATTGTAAATAGTGCTGCAATGAACATTGTGGTACATGTCTCTTTTTGAATTATGGTTTTCTCAGGGTATATGCCCAGAAGTGGGACTGCTGGGTAATATGGTAGTTCTACTTTTAGTTTTTTAAGGAACCTCCATACTGTTCTCCATAGTGGCTGTATCAATCTACATTCCCACCAACAGTGCAAGAGGGTTCCCTTTTCTCCACACCCTCTCCAGCTTTTATTGTTTGTAGATTCTTTGATGGCCATTCTGACTGGTGTGAGGTGATACCTCATTGTGGTTTTGATTTGTATTTCTCTAATGATTAATGATGTTGAGCATTCTTTCATGTGTTTGTTGGCAACCTGTATATCTTCTAAATGTCTATTTAGGTCTTCTGCCCATTTTTGGATTGGCTTTTTTGATTTTTTGATATTGAGCTGCATGAGCTGCTTGTATATTTGGGGGATTAATCTTTTGTCAGTTGCTTCATTTGCAAATATTTTCTCCCATTCTGAGGGTTGTCTTTTGGTCTTGTTTATGGTTTCCTTTGCTGTGCAAAAGCTTTTAAGTTTCATTAGGTCCTATTTGTTTATTTTTGTTTTCATTTCCATTTCTCTAGGAGGTGTGTCAAAAAGTACCTTGCTGTGATTTATGTCATAGAGTGTTCTGCCTATGTTTTCCTCTGAGAGTTTGATAGTGTCTGGCATTACATTTAGGTCTTTAATCCATTTTGAGCTTATTTTTGTGTATGGTGTAGGGAGTGTTCTAATTCATTCTTTTACATGTAGCTGTCCAGTTTTCCCAGCACCACTTACTGAAGAGGCTGTCTTTTCTCCATTGTGTATTCTTGCCTCATTTGTCAAAGATAAGGGGACCATATGTGTGTGGATTTATCTCTGGGCTTTCTATCCTGTTCCTTTGATCTGTATTTCTGATTTTGTGCCAGTACCATACTGTTGATTACTGTAGCTTTGTAGTACAGTCTGAAGTCAGGGAGCCTGATTCCTCCAGCTCCATTTTTCTTTCTCAAGATAGAAGCAATAATTTGAATGGAGCCTGGGTCAAACCTACCTGCTAAAATTGAAAAGCCTCTCAGAGAGGCAAGAGGCAACTGGAGCTCACCCTGGAGACGTAGAAACTGGCAGCCGCCATTTTGGAGAGCTTGGTCTACCATGACGACACTGGTACTGAGAAGCATCATTTTGGAATCCTCCCTCTAGCTTATTAGCATTGGCACTCGGCCCCACACACCACCCTGTCAGCATCAGTATTGGGAGAAGCAACTAACTGGGCAGGGACACAGCCCTATCCACCCACCAGCAAACAGGTTGCCTTAAGAAACCCTGAGCCCAAAGGAACCCATGAACATGGCCCTGGCCACCAGAGGGGCCAGGACCAAGCCCCACACACCAGTGCACAGGCACTAGATCTAGGATCCCCAGGGCCCTGTAACCAGAGACCCCAGAACCCAACTCCACCCAACAGTAGGCAGGCACCAACTCCAGAATCACCAACCCTGCCCACCTATGAGCCTGCTCAAGCCCTGGGACCAGCCTCACCCACCAGGGGGCAGATACCCACCCAAGGAAAACTACAGCCCCACAGCTTGTGGACTTAGCCAAATTACCAGCAGGCCAGCACCAGGCCAGAGACCAGCCAGACCCCAGCCCCGCCCACCAGTGAGTCTGCTATAGCCTCAAGACCAGCCTCACCTACCACCAGGCAGACACCAGCCCCAAAAACATCTCAGTCCTGCTGCCTGTGGACAAGGCCCATCTACTAGCAGGACAGCACCAGACCCAGGACCAGCAGGGCCCAAACCCTGGCCACCAGCAGGCCAACACAAGTTTTGGGACACCCCAGATACTGCAGTCAGCTGTGTCAGGAACCAGCACCACCCACCACCAACTCTGGGACCCCTATGTTCTGCAGCCAGACCCCAGGACCCAGCGCTGCTGGCCAGTGGGCCAGCACTACTTCTAGGACATAGCTTCATCTACCAGTGTGCAGGCACCAGGTGCAGGAACTCCTGGAATCCACCTCTGGCCAGCAGAGAGCCAGCACTAGCTCTGGGACCCACAGGATTCTACAGCCAGCCACCGTGTGACCTGGCCTCACCAAGCAGCAGCCAGAAGTCTCTGCACAAGGCAGGGATTAGCAACGAACTGGACCAGGGTCAGCCAAGCCTACCAGACAACCCACAGTAGTCATGCCACCACAACAGAAAGACTCAAGAAGCTCACATAGAAGGCACAACTAGAGCATATACCTCTAGTGACCAGAGGGGAGTACATACTTCTGGGGCTAATAGGATATCTCCTAAAAAAAAAAGGTCACTTTTCCAAGTTCAGGAAATATAACCAACATACCAGATGCATAGAAATAAAAACAGCAAGTTAGGTGGAATGAGTTGACAGAGGAACATGTTCCAAACAGAAGTACAGGATAGAACCCCAGAAGAAGAACTAAGTGAAGTGCAGATAGCCAACCTACCTAAGAAAGAGTTCAAGATAATGATCATAAAGATACTGAAAGAACTCAGGAGAAGAATGGATGCATTGAGTGAGAGGATAGACGTTCATACAAAGAGTTAGAAAATATAAAGAAAAACCAAACAGAGATGAAGAATACAATAACTGAAATGAAAAAATACACTAAGAATTATTGAAAGTAGGCTAAATGATACAGGGGAAAAAGATCAGCAAGCTGGAAGACAGAGTAATGGAAATCACTGAAGATGGAAAGAAAAGATAATAAAAAGAAATGAGGACATTTAAGAGACCTCTGAGACTACATTATACATACTAACATTCAGATTATAGGGTTCCCAGAAGGAGAAGGGAGACAGAAAGGGGCAGAGAGTATATATGAAGATATAATAGACAAAAACATCCCTAATCTGAAAAAGGAAACAGACAGTCTAAGAAGCAAAGAGTCCCAAAGAGGATCAACCCAAAAAGGACCACACTAAGATACATTGTAATTAAAATGGCAAAAATTAAAGATAAAGAGAGAACATTAAAAGCAACAAGGGAAAAGCAACAAGTTACATACAAGGGAACTCCCTTAAGGCTACTGACCTTATAGTGATACAAGTTTACCTCAGGAAACAAGAAAAATTTCAAATAACCTAACCTTACACCTGAAGGAACTAGAAAAAGAAGAACAAACAACACACAAAGTTAGTAGAAGAAAAGAAATCATAAAGATCAGGGAAGAAATAAATAGACACCAAAAAACAATAGAACAGATCAATGAAACTAAGAGCTGGTTCTTTGAAAAGATTTTAAACATTGATAAACCTTTAACTAAACACATCAAGAAAAAAAAGAGAGGGTCCAAGTCAAGAAAATCAGAAATGTAAAGAAGTTACAACTGACACCACAGAAATACAAAGGATCATAAGAGATTACTGCAAACAGCTATATGCCAATAAGATGGACAACCTAGAAGAAATGGACAAATTCCTAGAATTGTACAATTTTTCCAGACTGAACCAGGACAAAATAGAAAATATGAATAGAACAATTACCAATAATGAAATTGAGTCAGTAAATTAAAAAAACCCTCCCAACAAACATAAGTCCAGGACCGGATGGCTTCATAGGTGAATTCTACCAAACATTTAGAGAAGAATTAATACCCATCCTTCTCAAACTATGCCAAAAAATTGCGGAGGAAGGAACACTTCCGAACTCATTCTATGAGGCCAGCATCACACTAATACCAAAACCAGACAAACATATCACACAAAAAAGAAAATTACAGGCAATATCACTGATGAACATAGGTGCAAAAGTTCTGAACAAAATATTAGCAAACCAAATCAAACAATACATTAAAAGAATCATACACCATGATCAAGTGGGATTTATCCCAGGGATGCAAGGATGGTTCAATATACACAATTGAAACAATGTCATAAACCACATTAACAATTTGAAGAATAAAAGTCATATGATCATTTTAATAGATGCAGAAAAATCTTTTAACAAAATTCAACATTCATTTATGATAAACATTCTACAGAATAGGGATATAGAGGGAACATACCTGAACATAATGGAGACCATATATGATAAGCCCACAGCTAACATCATACTCAATGGTGAAAAGCTGAAAGCATTTCCTCTAACATCAGGAACAAGACAAGGATGCCCACGTGCTCCACTTCTATTCAACATAGTATTAGAAGTCCTAGGCACAGCAATCAGGCAAAAAATAAGAAATAAAAGGCATCCAAATTGAAAAGGAAGAAGTAAAACTGTCATTGTTTGCAGATGACATGGTACTATACATAGGGTATCTTAAAGACACCACCAGAAAACTACTAGAGCTCATCAATTAATTAGGAAAGTCGTAGGATACAAAATTAATATACACAAATCTGTTGCATTTCTATGCACTAACAACAAACTACCAGACAGAAATTAAGGAAACAATCCCATTTACAATTGCATCAAAAAGAATAAAATACATAGGAGTAAACCTACCTAAGGAGGTAAAAGACCTATACTTGGAAAACTATAAAACACTGATGAGAGAAATTTAAGAAGACACAAACATATGGAAAGATACACTGTGCTTGTGAATTGGAAAAATTAATATTGTTAAAATGACCTTACTAACCAAGGCAATCTACAGACTCAATGCAATTCCTATCAAAATACCAATGGCGGGGGGACCTTGAAGATGGCGGAAGAGTAAGACGCGGAGACCGCCTTCCTCCCCACGGATACACCAGAAATACATCCACACGTGGAACAACTCCTACAGAACTCCTACTGAAGGCTGGCAGAAGACCTCAGACCTCCCAAAAGGCAAGAAACTCCCCACGTAACTGGGTAGGGCAAAAGAAAAAACAGAGACAAAAGAATAAGGACGGCACCTGCACCAGTGGGAGGGAGCTGTGAAGGAGGAAAAGTTTCCACACACTAGGAAGCCCCTCCGCGGGCGGAGACTGCGGGAGGCAGAGGGGGGAGTTTCGGGACCGCGGAGTAGTGCACAGCGACGGGTGCGGAGGGCAAAGCGGGGAGATTCCTGCACAGACGATCGGTGCCGACCAGCACTCACCAACCCGAGAGGCTTGCTGCTCACCCACCGGGGCGGGCGGGGCTGCGAGCTGAGGCTCGGGTTTTGGTTTTGGACGGAGCTCAGGGAGAGGACTGGGGTTGGCGGCTTGAACATAGCCTGAAGGGGTTAGTGCACCACGACTAGCCGGGAGGGAGTTCGGGGAAAAGCCTGCACCGGCCGAAGAGGCAAGAGACTTTTTCTTCCCTCTTTGTTTCCTGGTGCGCGAGGAGAGGGGTTTAAGAGCGCTGCTTAAAGGAACTCCAGAGACGGGCGCGAGCCGCGGCTAAAAGCGCGAACCCCAGAGACGGGCGCGAGCCGCGGCTAAAGCCGCGGACTCCAGAGACGGGCGGGAGACGCTGGGGCTGCTGCTGCCGCCACCAAGGGGCCTGTGTGCGAGCACAGGTCCCTCTCCACACCCCTCTTCCGCGGAGCCTGTGCAGCCCGCCACTGCCAGGTTCCCGGGATCCAGGGACAACTTCCCCGGGACAGCGCACGGCGGGCCTCAGGCTGGTGCAACGTCACGCCGGCCTCTGCCGCAACGTCACGCTGCCTCTGCCGCCGCAGGCCGGCCCCGCACGCAGTGCCCCTCCTTCCCCCATCCCCCAACCCCCGGCCTGAGTGAGCCGGAGGCCCCGAATCAGCGGCTCCTTTAACCCCGTCCTGTCTGAGCGAAAAAACAGACGCCCTCCAGCGACCTACACGCAGAGGCAGGGCCAAATCCAAAGCTGAGCTCCTGTGAGCTGTGAGAACAAAGAAGAGAAAGGGAAATCTCTCCCAGCAGCCACAGAAGCAGCGGATTAAAGCTCCACAATCAACTTGATATACCCTGCATCTCTGGAATACCTGAATAGACAAGGAATGATCCCAAATTGAAGAGGTGGAATTTAGGAGCGAGATCTATGATTTTTTTCCCTTTTCCTCTTTTTGTGAATGTGTACGTGTATGCTTCTGTGTGAGATCCTGTCTGTATACTCTTGCTTCCACCATTTGTCCTAGGGCTCTATCCGTCCATGACTTTTTTTTAAAAATTCTTTTTCTTAATAATTAAGTTTAATTGTAATAACTTTATTATACTTTACCTTCGTTCTTTCTTTCTTTCCTTCCTTCCTTCCCTCCTTTAGACAACGAATCACCCCAAATTGAGGAGGTGGTCTCAGGGAGCAGGATTTATGATCTTTCCCCCTTTACCTCTTTTTGTGAAGGTGTATGTGTATGCTTCTGTGTAAGATTTTCTCTGTATAGCTTTGCTTCCAACATTTGTCCTAAGGTTCTATCGGTCCCTTTTTTTTTTTTCTAAATATTTTTTAATTCAATAACTATATTATACTTTATTTTATTTTTACTGTATCATCTTTCTTTCTGTCTTTTTTCCTTCTTTCCCTCCTTCCTTCCTTCCTCCCTCCCTCCCTGCTTTCTTTCCTTCTTTGCTTCTTTCTTCCTTCCTTCCTTTCCTCCTTTCCTTCTTTCTTTACTCATACTTCTACTAATTCTCCCTACTTTTTCTCCCTTTTATTCTGAGCTGTGTGGATGAAAGGCTCTTGGTGCTCCAGCCAGGAGTCAGGGCTCTGCCTCTGAGGTAGGAGAGCCAACTTCAGGACACTGGTCAACAAGAGACCTCCCAGCTCCACATAATATTAAACGGTGGAAATATCCCAGAGACCTCCATCTTAACACCAGCACCCAGCTTCACTGAACGACCAGCAAGCCACAGTGCTGGACAACCTATGCCAAACAACTAGCAAAACAGGAACACAACCCCACCCATTAGCAGAGAGGCTGCCTAAAATCATAATAAGGCCACAGACACCCCAAAACACACCACCAGACGTGAACCTGCCCACTAGAGAGACAAGATCCAGCCTCATCCAGCACAACACAGGCACTAGTCCCCTCCACCAGGAAGCCTACACAACCCACTGAAACAACCTTAGCCACTGGAGACAGACATCAAAAACAACGGGAACTACGAAAGTGCAGCCTGCAAAAAGGAGACCCCAAACACAGTAAGATAAGCAAAATGAGAAGACAGAAAAACACACAGCAGATGAAGGAGCAAGATAAAAACCCACCAGACCTAACAAATGAAGAGGAAATAGGCAATCTACCTGAAAAAGAATTCAGAATAATGATAGTAAGGATGATCCGAAATCTTGGAAGTAGAATGGACAAAATGCAAGAAACAGTTAACAAGGACCTACAAGAACTAAAGATGAAACAAGCAACGATGAACAATGCAATAAATGAAATTAAAATCACTCTAGATAGGATCAATAGCAGAATAACTGAGGCAGAAGAACGGATAAGTGACCTGGAAGATAAAGTAGTGGAAATAACTACTGCAGAGCAGAATAAAGAAAAAAGAATGAAAAGAACTGAGGGCAGTCTCAGAGACCTCTGGGACAACATGAAACGCACCAACATTCGAATTATAGGGGTTCCAGAAGAAGAAGAAAGAAAGAAAGGGACTGAGAAAATATTTGAAGAGATTATAGTTGAAAACTTCCCTAATATGGGAAAGGAAATAGTTAATCAAGTCCAGGAAGCACAGAGGGTCCCATACAGGATAAATACAAGGAGAAACACGCCAAGACACATATTAATCAAATTGTCAAAAATTAAATACAAAGAAAGCATATTAAAAGCAGCAAGGGAAAAACAACAAATAACACACAAGGGAATCCCCATAAGGTTAACAGCTGATCTCTCAGCAGAAACCCTACAAGCCAGAAGGGAGTGGCAGGACATACTGAAAGTGATGAAGGAGAATAGCCTGCAACCAAGACTACTCTACCCAGCAAGGATCTCATTCAGATTTGATGGAGAAATTAAAACCTTTACAGACAAGCAAAAGCTGAGAGAGTTCAGCACCACCAAACCAGCTTTACAACAAATGCTAAAGGAACTTCTCTAGACACGAAACACAAGAGAAGGAAATGACCTATAGTAGCGAACCCAAAACAATATATAAAATGGAAATAGGAACATACATATCGATAATTACCTTAAATGTAAATGGACTAAATGCTCCCACCAAAAGACACAGATTGGCTGAATGGATACAAAAACAAGACCCTTATATATGCTGTCTACAAGAGACCCACTTCAGAACTAGAGACACATACAGACTGAAAGTAAGGGGATGGAAAAAGATATTCCATGCAAATGGAAACCAAAAGAAAGCTGGAGTAGCAATTCTCATATCAGACAAAATAGACTTTAAAATAAGGACTATTAAAAGGGACAAAGAAGGACACTACATAATGATCAAGGGATCGATCCAAGAAGAAGATATAACAATTGTAAATATTTATGCACCCAACATAGGAGCACCTCAATACATAAGGCAAATACTAACAACCATAAAAGGGGAGATCAACAGTAACACATTCATAGTAGGGGACTTTAACACCCCACTTTCACCCATGGACAGATCATCCAAAATGAAAATAAATAAGGAAACACAAGCTTTAAATGATACATTAAACAAGATGGACTTAATTGATATTTATAGGACACTCCATCCAAAAACAACAGAATACACATTTTTCTCAAGTGCTCATGGAACATTCTCCAGGATAGATCATATCTTGGGTCACAAATCAAGCCTTGGTAAATTTAAGAAAACTGAAATTGTATCAAGTATCTTTTCCGACCACAACGCCATGAGACTAGATATCAATTACAGGAAAAGATCCGTAAAAAATACAAACACATGGAGGCTAAACAATACACTACTTAATAATGAAGTGATCACTGAAGAAATCAAAGAGGAAATTAAAAAATACCTAGAAACAAATGACAATGGAGACACAACGACCCAAAACCTATGGGATGCAGCAAAAGCAGTTCTAAGGGGGAAGTTTATAGCAATACAAGCCCACCTTAAGAAGCAGGAAACATCTCAAATAAACAACCTAACCTTGCACCTCAAGCAATTAGAGAAAGAAGAACAAAAAAACCCCAAAGCTAGCAGAAGGAAAGAAATCATAAAAATCAGATCAGAAATAAATGAAAAAGAAATGAAGGAAACAATAGCAAAGATCAATAAAACTAAAAGCTGGTTCTTTGAGAAGATAAACAAAATAGATAAACCACTAGCCAGACTCATCAAGAAAAAAAGGGAGAAGACTCAAATCAATAGAATTAGAAATGAAAAAGGAGAAGTAACAACTGACACTGCAGAAATAAAAAAAATCATGAGAGATTACTACAAGCAACTCTATGCCAATAAAATGGACAATCTGGAAGAAATGGACAAATTCTTAGAAATGCACAACCTGCCAAGACTGAATCAGGAAGAAATAGAAAATATGAACAGACCAATCACAAGCACTGAAATTGAAACTGTGATTAAAAACCTTCCAACAAACAAAAGCCCAGGACCAGATGGCTTCACAGGTGAATTCTATCAAACGTTTAGAGAAGAGCTAACACCTATCCTTCTCAAACTCTTCCAAAATATAGCAGAGGGAGGAACACTCCCAAATTCCTTCTACGAAGCCACCATCACCTTGATACCAAAACCAGACAAGGATGTCACAAAGAAAGAAAACTACAGGCCAATATCACTGATGAACATAGATGCAAAAATCCTCAACAAAATACTAGCAAACAGAATCCAACAGCACATTAAAAGGATCATACACCATGATCAAGTGGGGTTTATTCCAGGAATGCAAGGATTCTTCAATATACGCAACTCTATCAATGTGATAAACCATATTAACAAATTGAAGGAGAAAAACCATATGATCATCTCAATAGATGCAGAGAAAGCTTTCGACAAAATTCAACACCCATTTATGATAAAAACCCTCCAGAAAGTAGGCATAGAGGGAACTTTCCTAAACATAATAAAAGCCATATATGACAAGCCCACAGCAAACATCATCCTCAATGGTGAAAAACTGAAAGCATTTCCACTAAGATCAGGAACAAGACAAGGTTGCCCACTCTCACCACTCTTATTCAACATACTTTTGGAAGTTTTAGCCACAGCAATCAGAGAAGAAAAGGAAATAAAAGGAATCCAAATCGGAAAAGAAGAAGTAAAGCTGTCACTGTTTGCAGATGACATGATACTATACATAGAGAATCCTAAAGATGCTACCAGAAAACTACTAGAGCTAATCAATGAATTTGGTAAAGTAGCAGGATACAAAATTAATGCACAGAAATCTCTTGCATTCTTATACACTAATGATGAAAAACCTGAAAGTGAAATCAAGAAAACACTCCCATTTACCATTGCAACAAAAAATAAAATATCTAGGAATAAACCTACCTAAGGAGACAAAAGACCTGTATGCAGAAAATTATAAGACACTGATGAAAGAAATTAAAGATGATACAAATAGATGGAGAGATATACCATGTTCTTGGATGGGAAGAATCAACATTGTGAAAATGACTCTACTACCCAAAGCAATCTACAGATTCAATGCAATCCCTATCAAACTACCACTGGCATTTTTCACAGAACTAGAACAAAAAATTTCACAATTTGTATGGAAACACAAAAGACCCCAAATAGCCAAAGCAATCTTGAGAACGAAAAAAGGAGCTGGAGGAATAAGGCTCCCTGACTTCAGACTATATTACAAAGCAACAGTAATCAAGACAGTATGGTACTGGCACAAAAACAGAAAGATAGACCAGTGGAACAGGATAGAAAGCCCAGAGATAAACCCACGCACATATGGACACCTTATCTTTGATAAAGGAGGCAGGAATGTACAGTGGAGAAAGGACAGCCTCTTCAATAAATGGTGCTGGGAAAACTGGACAGGTACATGTAAAAGTATGAGATTAGATCACTCCCTAACACCATACACAAAAATAAGCTCAAAATGGATTAAAGACCTAAATGTAAGGCCAGAAACTATCAAACTCTTAGAAGAAAACATAGGAAGAACACTCTATGACATAAATCACAGCAAGATCCTTTCTGACCCACCTCCTAGAGTAATGGAAATAAAAACAAAAATAAACAAATGGGACCTAATGAAACTTCAAAGCTTTTGCACAGCAAAGGAAACCATAACCAAGACCAAAAGACAACCCTCAGAATGGGAGAAAACATTTGCAAATGAAGCAACTGACAAAGGATTAATCTCCAAAATTTACAAGCAGCTCATGCAGCTCAATAACAAAAAAACAAACAACCCCATCCAAAAATGGGCAGAAGACCTAAATAGACATTTCTCCAAAGAAGATATACAGAATGCCAACAAACACATGAAAGAATGCTCAACATCATTAATCATTAGAGAAATGCAAATCAAAACTACAATGAGATATCATCTCACACCAGTCAGAATGGCCATCATCAAAAAATCTAGAAACAATAAATGCTGGAGAGGGTGTGGAGAAAAGGGGACACTCTTGCACTGCTGGTGGGAATGTGAATTGGTTCAGCCACTGTGGAGAACAGTATGGAGGTTCCTTAAAAAACTACAAATAGAATTACCATATGACCCAGCAATCCCACTACTTGGCATATACCCTGAGAAAACCAAAATTCAAAAAGAGTCATGTACCAAAATGTTCATTGCAGCTCTATTTACAATAGCCAGGACATGGAAACAACCTAAGCGCCCATCATCGGATGAATGGATAAAGAAGATGTGGCACATATACACAATGGAATATTACTCAGCCTTAAAAAGAAATGAAATTGAGCTATTTGTAATGAGATGGATAGACCTAGAGTCTGTCATACAGAGTGAAGTAAGTCAGAAAGAAAAAGACAAATACCGTATGCTAACACATATATATGGAATTTAAGGGAAACAAATGTCATGAAGAACCTAGGGGTAAGATAGGAATAAAGACGCAGACCTACTGGAGAACGGACTTGAGGGTATGGGGAGGGGGAGGGGTGAGTTTTGACAGGGCGAGAGAGAGTCATGGACATATACACACTAACAAACGTAGTAAGGTAGATAGCTGGGGGGAAGCAGCCGCAAGGCACAGGGATATTAGCTCGGTGCTTTGTGACAGCCTGGAAGGGTGGGATGGGGAGAGTGGGAGGGAGGGAGACACAAGAGGGAAGACATATGGGAACATATGTATATGTATAGCTGATTCACTTTGTTATAAAGCAGAAACTAACACACCATTGTAAAGCAATTATACCCCAATAAAGATGTTTAAAAAAAAAAATACCAATGCCATTTTTCCACAGAAATGGAACAAATAATTTTTAAATTTCTATGGAAACAAAAAAGACCCTGAATGGCCAAAACAATATTGACAAAAAAGAACAGAGCTGGAAGTATCACACCCCTGACTTTAGACTACACTACAACACTACAGTAATCAAAACAGTATGGGTACTTGCACAAAAACAGACATATAGATCAACAGAACAGGACAGAAAGCCCAGAAGTAAACCAACACACTTCTGGACAATTAATCTATAACAAAGGAGGCAAGAAGGAGAAAAAACAATCTTTTCAATAAGTACTGCTGGGAATACTTAACAGCTACATGTAAAACAATGAAATTAGAACATTCTCTAACACCATATACAAAAATAAACTCAAAATGGGTTAAAGACCTAAACGTAAGAGCAGAAACCATAAAACTCCTAGGGGAAAATATAGGCAGAACACTCTGTGACATAAATCACAGCAATATTTTCTTGGATCTGTCACCTAAGGCAAAGGAAATAAAAGCGAAAATAAACAAATTGGACCTAGCTAAACTTAAAAGCTTTTGCGCAGCAAAAGAAACCATCAACAAAACAAAAAGAAAACCTACTGAATGGGAGAAAATATTTGCAAATGATATGACTGATAAGGAGTCAATACCCAAAATATATAAACAGCTCATACAACTCAACATCAAAAAAACAAACAACCCGATTAAAAAATGGGCAGTAGAACTGAATAGACATTTTTCCAAAGAGGACATGCAGATGTCCAACAGGCACATGAAAAGATGCTCAACATTGCTAATCCTCAGGTAAATGCAAATAAAAACCACAATGAGACATCACCTCACATCTGTCATAATGGCTATCATCAAAAAGAACACAAATAATAAATGCTGGTGAGGATGTGGAGAAAAGGGAACCCTCCTGCACTGTTGGTGGGAATGTACATTGATGCAGCCACTGTGGAAAACAGTATGGAAGGTCCTCAAAAAACTAAAAATAGAACTACCATATAACCAAGCAATTCCACTCCTGGGCACATATCCAAAAAAACCCAAAAACACTAATTCAAAAAGATACATGCTCCCCAATGTTCACAGCAGCATTATTTACAACAGCCAAGATATGGGAGCAACCTAAGTGTCCATCAACAGATGAATGGATAAAGAAGATGTGGCACATATATACAATGGAATATTACTCAGCCATAAAAAGAAACGAAATTGAGTTATTTGTAATGAGGTGGATAGACCTAGAGTCTGTCATACAGAGTGAAGTCAGTCAGAAAGAGAAAGACAAATACAGTAGGCTAACACATATATATGGGGAAAAAAATGTCATGAAGAACCTAGGGGTAAGACAGGAATAAAGACACAGACCTACTGGAGAATGGACTTGAGGATATGGGGAGGGGGAAGGGTGAGCTGTGACAAAGCAAGAGAGAGGTGTGGACATATATACACTAACAAATGTAAGGTAGATAGCTAGTGGGAAGCAGCCGCATAGCACAGGGAGATCAGCTCGGCGCTTTGTGACCACCTGGAGGGGTGGGATAGGGAGGGTGGGAGGGAGGGAGACGCAAGAGGGAAGAGATATGAGAACATATGTACATGTATAACTGATTCACTTTGTTATAAAGCAGAAACTAACACACCATTGTAAGGCAATTATACCCCAATAAAGATGTTAAAAAAAAAATAAAATAAAATAAAATAGAAAAGATGTGGTATACATATACAATGGAATACTACTCAGCCACAAAAAAGAATGAAATAATGCCATTTGCAGCAACATGGATGGACCTGGAGGGTATTATGCTTAGTGAAATAAGTCAAGCAGAGAAAGACAAATAATGTATGTTTTCACTTACACGTGGAATCTAAAAAACAAACTAGCAAATGTAGCAAAATAGAAACATACTCACAGTTACAGAGAACAAACTAGTTGTTACCAGTGAGGAGAGGGAAGGGCACGATAGGAATAGGGGATTACAAGGTACAAACTACTATGTATAAAATATATAAGCAACAAGGATATATTTTACAGCAGAAGGAATATAGCCAATATTTTATAATACTATAAATGGAGTGTAATCTATAAAAATTTTTAATCAATATTTTGTACACCTGAAACTAACATAATATTGTAAATCAACTATACTTCAATTTTAAAAAGACTTACACACTGCTTGCCACATTTTTATGTTTATTTTGTGTTCCTTTTTCTCATGTTTGATTTGATGAAGGCAATAGAATACATGTTGGTAGAACGCAACACGTGGATAATACTAACATCACACAGAACTAACAATTATGGTAATTTTCCATACGACTAATTCTCCACCAATACATCTAAAAGGGATTCTCTTAGTATATCTCAGGATCTAAAAGGAGTCTCAGAAATATTAATATAACCTCCATTTTACATATGTGGAAAATGAAGTCCTGAGTAGAAATGCAAATGGTCTATACACCTGGAAAAAGAAAAAAGCTCTCTGAACCTGTTAAATGGCCAAAAACAAATCTAGTCTGAATGAGTTTGTATTTGAATAGAAAGCACTGTCTTGATGAGCAGTGTAAATTGCGATGGAGTTACAAAGTACTCAATATTTCCTTGCTTTACCAATAATGGAATTTTTGGCAATGAGATAATTTAACATCATTTCATTACAATTTTTTTCTATGATTGTTTTTTCAAACAGTATTGGATTAATAATAAATGTAAACTATAACTTCTATGTAATAATTCATGCAATTAAGATGTATATGAGTTACTTGAGTATTTATGTTCATTTATCAGTGAACTTTAGAGTTTGTATTGTTTCCTTAGCCAGTGGAAAATTAGATGGATACAGTTTATATGTAAGAGAAACAAAAAAAATTTTTGAAAGTTGTAAAATACATTCTTGGAGGATGTTTTAACATCTTCCCAACAATACTGCATATGGGTTCTAAATTCTCTACCTCTCACCAACACATGCTATTTCCTTTTTTATTTTTTTAAATCATAGCCATCCTATTGGATATGAAGTGGTATTTAGTGGCTTAATTTCCATTTCCCTAATGACTAATAACTTCTTTACATGTGCTTCTTGGCCATTTGTATATCTTCTTTGGATAAATGTCTAAATAAATCACATGTCCATTTTTCAATTGGGCTGCCTTTTTGTTGTTGAATTGTGTTTTTTATATGTGTTTTTTATATGTTTATTAGACCCTTATCATATATATAACTAGTAAATATTTTATCCCATTCTGTAGGTTTTTTCACTTTCTTGATAATGTTCTTTGATGAACAAAAGTATTTTCTCACCTATAAGGTTTTTTTCTATCATTTTTTCATAGCATTTTGAGTGTTCCAAGTACTGATATAAATTTTACTTTTGTAGCAACCGTTATTGGTTTCTTTCATAAGTATGCCTGTAATTGTATACCACTAGTGTCTACATTCATCTGACAGATGGGTTTTGTTCTGTTATACTTTTACTAAAGCTATGAGTCACTATAAAAATGAACAAAAATGAATTACTTGAGTTCCTTTATCATTCTGTTTCAATTAAATGGCTGACAGTTGCTTCCCATAAAGTTGCTACAAAATTAGATAAAATCAGAATATTATTGCACTTATTTAAAAAATGTATTCTCTTTCAACTCATGGTGCCTTTCCCCCTAGCTTTATATGATAAGGATCTACTTTTTTAAAGGATCTACTTTTTCTGTTTAGAAAATAAACTATTAAATTTTTATTTCAGTTTTGCAGAATTCCTCTGTTCTCCTGCATTACATTTAATATCTTCTTTTTAAAAAAGATGTTCCTTCGAAACTGAGTTGTTTGTAGTGAGGTGGATGGACCTAGAGACTGTCATACAGAGTGAAGTAAGTCAGAAAGAGAAAAACAAATACCATATGCTAACACATATATATGCAATCTAAAAAAAAATGATCATGAAGAATCTAGGGGGCAAGACGGGAATAACGATGCAGACCTACTAGACAATGGACTTGAGCATACGGGGAGGGGGAAGGGTAAGCTGGGACAAAGTGAGAGAGTGGCATGGACATATATACACTACCAAACGTAAAACAGATAGCCAGTGGGAAGCAGCCACATAGCACAGAGAGATCAGCTTGGTGCTTTGTGACCACCTAGAGTGGTGCGATAGGGCGGGTGGGAGGGAGGGATATGCAAGAGGGAAGAGATATGGGAACATATGTATATGTATAACTGATTCACTTTGTTGTAAAGCAGAAACTAACACACCATTGTAAAGCAATTATACTCCAATAAAGATGTTAAAAAAATAAAAATAAAAAAGATGTTCCTGAGTTAATATGTGCACAGATTTTCATGAGATCATAAATTACTTTCATTTTTTAATGTTCTCAAAATGTTTGCTTTGATACAATTGCCTAAAATATTAACATTAACACAGAAGCTAGTAGAAACCTTCCTGCAAAAGACAATGAAGAATGCTATTCTGAAATAGCTATAAACCATCAAGAAATACAGTAAGGGCTTCCCTGGTGGCACAGTGGTTAAGAATCTGCCTGCCAATGCAGGGGACACAGGTTCAAGCCCAGGTCCGTGGAGATCCCACATGCCGTGGAGCAACTGAGCCCATGTGCCACAACTACTGAGCCTGAGCTCTAGAGCCCGCGAGCCACAACTACTGAGCCCTAGTGCCACAACTACTGAAGCCTGCGCGCCTAGAGCCCATGCTCCACAACAAGAGAAGCCTCCACAATGAGAAGCCTGCGCACCGCGATGAAGAGTAGCCGCCACTTGCCGCAACTAGAGAAAGCCCATGCGCAGCAACGAAGACCCAACGCAGCCAAAAATAAATAAAAGAAATAAAGAAATATTTTTTAAAAAGAAATACAGTAATATTTTCATCATCGCATAGTTTTTCTGACCAGCAGGAAAAACAGATCTTTTCTTACTTGAATCCAAAGAATATGGCCAGTACAAAACAGGGAGCTTAGGCATATGCAGTAAGAGACTCTGGTATTTACTTTTTGAAAAATCTAACATTTGTACAGAATTAAAGAAAGAATGTTCATCACTTTAAAGGTGACAATGTCAGGGAAAATATAGTTTTCCTGGGGTGGGTGCTAACAAATCAATTAAAAATATGACTAAAGGAGTCATTTTAGTTGCCTTTATAACTAATGGCAAGAATTCTAGAAAAAAATGAGGAGTAAGAAGACTCATGATACAAGTTATAACATAACTACTCTGAGTCTGGGACCAAGTGTTTAAATACTAGGCAAGGACTTCCTTGGTGGTGCAGTGGTTAAGTATCCGCCTGCCAATGAAGGAGACACAGGTTCAAGCCCTGGTCCAGGAAGATACCACATGCCACAGAGCAACTAAGCCCATGCGCCACAACTACTGAGCCTGTGCTCAAGAGCCCACAAGCCACAACTACTGAGCCCTCAAGCCACAACTACTGAAGCCTGCGCACCTAGAGCCCATGCTCCGCAACAAGAGAAACCATTGAAATGAGAAGCCTGTGCACCAGAATGAAGAGCAGCCCCTGCTCTCTGCAACTAGAGAAAGACTGCGCACAGCAACGAAGACCCAACACAGCCAAAAAATAAATAAATAAATACTAGGCAAATATATAAAGGCCTTAGTAAGTCCAAATGTAAAACAGTATCCTATAATGCAACACTTTCAGTAACAGAGGCATCCTTTAGAGGAGGCAGGACAAGTAATGCCAGCAATGTGGTAGGCAGCAGACAGGTGCTTGGTACAAGAATAGTACAGTAGAGGGCCAAAAGCCGATTTTCAGTTACCAAAAAAGTAATGTGCATGAGTGGAGAATTTTGCCATTAATTATTAGTGATGCTATAAATCTGTGCATATACATCTCGAGCACCAAAATAAAGATAGAATTAACTTTATTAAGAAAGCATTGTAGGTCAAGATTCTGTATTATGTAAACATCTTAAAAGGGAGAAATTATTTACCTACAAATATTCCAGATCTGAAACAAAAAAGGATAAGACTGTTATAGTAATAGTTTCTTTTTTAATACTTCACTATTAAGGCAGTTTTACATTCACAGAAAAATTGAGTGGAAGGTAAGAGATTTCCCATATATCCCGTAATCCTACACATGGATAGCTTCACCCATTAGCAACATTCCACACTAGACTGGTACATTTGATACAATTGTTGAACCTACATTGACACATCATTATCACGCAGAGTCCATAGTTAGGGTTCACTCTTGTACATCCTATGGGATTTGACAAATATATAATGGCATATATACACAATCATAATTTCTTACACAGTAGTTGTACGACCATAAGAACCTTCTGTGTTCCAAGTACTCATCTCTCCTTCCCATGACACCTGGCAACCACTGATCCTTTTACTATCTCCATAGTTCTGTTTTTCTAGAATATCATATAGTTAAAATCATACAGTATATATAGCCTTTTCAGAGTCACTTCTTTCCTTAATAATATGTATCTAAGGTTACAACATGTCTTTAATAGCTGACAGCTCATTTGATTTTAGGCACTAAACAATATTCCATTGTCTGGATGCACTACTACAGTTTATTTATCCATTCACCTAATGAAGGACATCTTGGTTGCTTCCAAGTTTGGGGCATTATGAATAAAGTTGATATAAACATTCATGTTCAGGTTTTTGTGTGGATAGAAGTTTGCAATTCATTTGAGTAAATACCAAGTAATGCAATTGATAGATTGTATAGTAAGAATCTGTTTAGTTTTGTAAGAAACAGCTAAACTGTCTTCCAGTGCTGCTGTACCATTTTGCATTCCCACCAGAATTGGATGAGAGTTACTGCCGCTCCACAATCTCACCAGCATTTTGTGTTGTCAGTGTTCTCAATTTACGACATTCTAATAGGTGTTGAGTGGTTGATAATTTCTTGATAGATTATTTCTCTATAAAATAATCTTAATTTCCTTTCTTAAGAATATCCATAATATATACAATATGTTATAGCATACATATGTTGTCAGTAAGGATAGAAAGTCCTCAGACTTTCCCCTTGGGGCTGTCTCCTCTTTAATGATGCTCTCTACCTGAGAGTAAGAAAGGAGAAACCTGTACCCTAGGTAGCCATTGCCAAAACTATAAGAGAATAAGTATCGTTTGAAAACAGAGCAGTGATTTCTGTTTTGCCATTGTGTGGATTTTCCTCCTTCTAAATCAACTTTATTTTAACATTGTTTATGAAAAATTAAAAGCATTAATTTTAATTGTACAGTCCAATGAATTTTGACAAATGTATATACCTATTTAACTACCACCACTTTTACAATAAGAACATTTACATCACTGTCCCCCCCTCCAATACCTCCTCCAAACCTCCAAATCCCTCCAAACCTCTACTTCCTTCCCCTTTTGCAGTCAGTCATACCTTCCCACACACACACCAATCCACGTCACTAAGCAACCACTGATCAGATTTCCCTCATTAAAGATTAGTTTGGCTGTTCCATAATTTCACATAAATGAAATCATAGCGCATTATTTTCTGTCAGTTCTTTCATTCAGCATGTTTCTGAGATTTATCCATTTTTTTGTGTGTATCAGGAGTTTTTTGCTTTTTATTATAAGTAATATTTCATTGTACAGATATACTATAATCTATCCATTTATCTGTGATAGATCTTTGAGTCATTTCAAGTTGTGGGCATATGAATAAAACTGCTGTTAAAATTGGAGCTTAAGTCATTTTGCAGACGTATGTTTTTATTTCTGCTGTATAAATAAACACCTACGAGCAGAATGGCTGGGTCATATGGTAGGTATAAGTTTACCTTTATGAGAAAGTAGAAGACATTTCCGAAGCGGTTATACCATTTTATATATGCCCATCAACAACACATGAAATTCCTGGCTGCTCCACATCCTTGTTAACAATTGTCACTCTTTTTTTTGGACTAAACTCTACTATTTATTGGACAATTTGCAAAGCACTGTGCTACACTGCTACACATCACATACATTATTTCAACTGTTTCTCACGGAAGCCCTATGAGGTAGGTATTGTATCCACATCTTACAGAGAACACAACAGTTTCAGAAAAACAAGCTGCTTGCCCCTGATCACACTGCAAGGGAGAAGCCAAACCATAATATGATCCTAACCTGTCTCACGCACCAGTACAACCTGACAGGGACAAAACTTATCTCCATGTATGAAAGATCCAGGTTTTCAAAGAGAAGTAGAATCACTTCATTTTATAATCACATTTAGTATCAGTGGCATCACTGTCTGGAAAAAAGGTCTCTAAACCATTCTTCCAGTTTACTAATTCTGCTAAAATGTCTTCAGAAATGGCATCATCAGTGAAACTACCCAACAAGCCCTCTAGAACAAAACACCCAATGAAATGGGCCTTTATTTATATTTTCTGCAAATTACACTTCCAGGACTTTAGCTTGGAGCTATCCCCCTGCACAGATATGTATAATAACATTGGGTTTAAGGTTATCACTGTAATAGCAACAGATAGGAAACAACCTAAACATTCCTCAGGAGCAGATTAAATAAATTATGGTATATTCATTCAGTAGAACCTTATGTAGCCAAAAAAGGAAAGAGGTTCTTTGTTCCTTAACTACTGATATGGAATGACCTCCACTGGGGAAAACACTGTATATAGTTTGTTATCATTTGTATAAAAATCCCCATGTACATGTGTTTGTTCAGGCACAAAATCTTTTGCAAAAGGATACAGGAAACTAGCAAGTGCCTGACTCCAGGGAGAGGAACTAGGAGCTGGGGGACAACCCAAATCACTCTGTATTGACCCAGGGGGAAAGTTATGTATTTAAATGTTTTTCAATTAAAAAAAATTATGGACTGATTATACACTTGAAAAATTACAAGAGTAATTTATGGTTGCAGAAGAAAAAACAAAGTCTTCTTATGAGAATCACTATAAAGTTATAACGTAAATACATTTTTTTAATGTAAAAAGGCATAGAATTTCCTTTATGGACAACTTCTCACTTATCTACCATGTAATGTCAAATGTGCCTGTAATCCCATAAAATAAGTATGATTCTTATGAGAGAATAGAGCCAGATCAAATGCATCATTAAGAAAAAACATGCATACTAGACTATGAATTCTACTGAGAACAAAGGCCATTACTTTAAATACTTTCAAACTTCCTAGTTCCTGATAGGGTTTTCAGAACAGAGTTTCTTGGTTAATGAATAGCAAATTGATTTATTGGTTAAATTAGCAACTATGGAGCTTCCTGACAACAATATAAAATTAGTGGATAATTCACCAGAAACTAGCTTCTAGATTTTCATTTTAATTACTACTTTGAAACAACATAATTTAGTACCAAAGGTTTAAACACCCAATATAAATGCTAGACTGTGAAATCAGCATTATTTATATTTCATCAGCTATACAAAACTCATCAATTTTTCTTTTGAAAACGGTAGCAGAAATCCCATAGAATAAAAGAGAGACTACTAATTAAAGGTCATGTTTACTAATCTAGCACCATAATTCCATTCTCAGGACCTCCCAAGTGGCTGGAAGGAGGAAGGGAAGAAGTGAGGATGTTGGAAAAGTGAGGGTTGCTCTTAACTTGTGGCCCCATTTGTGCTGTAAGGCAATGCAGGGTCTAGCAAAGAAGAAAATTGCTGAGGCTGGAGATGAAAACAAGAACTTTTGGTTTAGATGGTAAAGGAGGCCCTCAAGAACAGTAGAATCAGTTTATCTAGGAGGCAGTGCTAGAGTCAGCCTCATGAACTAGGGGGTTTCTTCTTGGCGTCCACGTCCTTTTTAACTTCTTCAGGTTTTTTAGACAGGTTTGGTATGTCATAGTTCTGAGCCAGATACATTCCCACCACGTTGCCAAGAGTAAATCCAAGCAGGAACTGGAGCATAGTGTTGGCAAGGAGGGCGCGAAGGGCCTCCCCCTGGCGCGATGAGTCAACAATTGTCACTCTTAATTTTAGCCATTCTAGCCGGTGTAAAGTGGTATCACATGTGGTTATCATTCATAGTTTCCTAATGATTAATGAAGTTGAGAATATTTTCATGTGCTTAGTTGCTGTTCATTTATATTCTTTGGTGAAGTGTCTTCAAATATTTCTCCCAAATTATACTGAGCTGTTTTTCTTCTTAGTATTTAGTTATAAGAGTGCTATTTATAAAACATATTATAGATACTAGTTATTTGTCAATTATATATAGAAAGAATCTTTTCTCCCAGTCTGGAGTTTGACTTTTCATTTTCTTCATGTTACATTTCAAAGAGCAGAAGTTTTCATTTTGATGAAATCCAATTTATCTTTTTATTAATTTTATGATTAGTGCTTTTGTGTCATCTGTAAGATATTTTTGCCTATCCCAAAGTCACAAAGATTTTCTCCTATAGTTTCATTTAGATGATTTATACTCTTAGCTCTTTCAGTTAGACCTATGATCCATTTCAAATTTAGTTTTGTATATGGCATGAAATAAAGGTCAAGGTTCATTTTTTTCCATATGTATATTCAGTTAATTTAGCACTATTAACTTACTGGAAAGACTATCCTTTCCCCCATTGAATTTCTTGATAATTTTGTTGAAAATCAATTTACCATACATGCGTGGGTTTTTTTCTGGACTCTTTTGTGTTTCCTAGATCGATATGATCTATAATAATCTTTGAAACTAATTTTAGAGTAAGTTTTGAAACCAGATAATGTGAGTCACCAAACTTGTTACTCTTCTTCAAAATTGCTTTGACTAATATATTTCCTTTGCATTTCCATATTAATTTCAGAATCAACTATTAAGTTTGCTATAAAAGCTGCTGGGAATTTATTTGGGTTTATAGGGAATCTATGGATTAGTTTGGGGAGAATTGACATGTTTACAATATTGAGACCTGAAATCCATGTACATGGTATATCACCTCATTTATTTAAATCTTTTAAAATTTCTCTCAGGAGTGTTTTTTAAAAGTTGTTTTTGTTTGTTTGGTTTGGTTTTTGTACACACTATTTAAGAGCCAGAGGAAGTTTCTTCCCCTTCCTAAATTGCTGGAAGTTTTTATCAGGAATAGGTGCTGAATTTTGTCAAATTCACTTTCTACATTCATAGGGAAAATTTTTTCTCCTTTATTATGTTATTAGGGTAAAATAGAATTGATTTTAAAATATCAAACCAGGCTTACATTCCTGGAATAAACACAATTGGTTATGATGTATTGATATTATCCCTCTAAGTACTGCTTCAGCTACATTCCCAAAATTTTGATATGTTGGGTTTTCATTTTCATTCAGTTCAAAACTTTATTATCTAATTCTCTTGTGATTTCTTCTTTGAACCATGGTTTATTTGAAGATTTGGGTTGTTTTTTTTTTTTTAATTTTTAATTTTATTTTATTTTGATTCTTTTCTTTTTTAAAAAAATTATTTATTTATTTTTGGCTGCATTGGGTCTTCATTGTCACGTGGGCTTTCTCTAGTTGCAGACAGTGGGGGCCACTCTTCGTTGCGGTGCATGCGCTTCTCATCACGGTGGCTTCTCTTGTTGCAGAGCACGGGCTCTAGGAGAGCGGGCTTCAGTAGTTGCGGCTTGCAGGCTCTAGAACACAGGCTCAGTAGTTGCAGTACATGGGCTTAGTTGCTCCAGGGCATGTGGGATCTTCCCAGACCAGGGCTCGAACCTGTGTCTCCTGCACTGGCAGGCAGATTCTTAACCACTGTGCCATCAGGGAAGCCCTAAAGATTTGTTTTTAATATCTAAATATTTGGGGATTTTCCTAATATATTTCTGTTACTGGTTTCTAATTTCATTGTGATCAGAAAAAATCTGTATGACTTTAATCCTTTAAAATGTATTAATACTTCTTTTTATCACAGACCATATTCCATATCTCAGTAACTATGCCATATGCACTTGAATATAATGTACATTTTGCTTTTGGGGGTGTGTTTTATAAATGTCAATTAAGTCAACTTAGTTATTAGTGTTTTTGTGTACAGATTTTGTGTGAACATATTTTTTCATTTTGATGGAGTAAATACCCAGCAGTAAGATTGCTGTTTTGTATGGAAACCTTATGTGTAGCTCTGTAAAAAATGCCAACGTGTTTCCCAGAGTGGCTGGATTATTTTACATTCTCACCAGCAATGTATGAGTGACCAGTTTCTCCAAATTATTACCAGCATTTGGGGTTGTGATTTTTAAATTATGCCTATTATGATAGGTACCTAATAATATTACACTGTGGTTTTACTTTGCATTTCCTTAATACCTAATAAGGTTGAACGCCTTTTCATATGCTCATTTGCCATATGTATATCTTCTTAGGTGAAATATCTCTTTATGCCTTTTCTCATTTTCTAACTGGATTCTTTGGGGGTTTGTGCTGTTGAGTTTTGAGAGTTCTTTATAGATTCTAGACATTAACCTTTGTTGGATATGTGGTTTGTAAATATTCTTTTAGTCTGTAGCTTCTCTTTTCACCTCAAAAGGGTATTTCATGAAGTGAAATTTTCTAATTTTGATGAAGACCAATATATCATTTTTTCTCTATGAATTTGATATCCTCTAAGAAACTTTTCTAGCCCTAGATCCCAAAGAGTTTTCTTTTTTCCCTAAAAGTTTCATAGTTTTACATTTGACATTAAAGTCTGTGATCCACCTTCAGTTAATTTGTACATAAGATGTGAGGTTTGGGTCAAGGTTCATTTATTTGGCTATGGATATGCAGTTGCTTCAGCACTATTTTTTGAAAATGCTATCCTTAGCCCATTTAGTCTGTTTTACACCTTTAACGAAACTCTGTTGATGTACTTGTGTGCCTGTATTTCCAAGTTCTCTATTCTGTTCCATTGATCTATGTATCTTTCTCCACAATCACCACAGTCTTGATTACTGTAGCTATATAATAACTTTTAAAATCAAGTAGACTGATTGTTCCCACTGTATTCTTCTTCATGTCATGTTAAGTTATTCTAGTTCTTTTGTTTAATATAAATTTTAGAATAATCTTGTCCAAATCTACAAAAATAATCTTGCAAGTATTTTGATAGAAATTGCCTTAAACAAGTTTATCAATTTGGAGTGAATTGACATTTTTACTATTTGGGGTCTTCCACTCTATAAACATGGTATATCGCTCCATTTATTTAGATGTTATTCAATTACTGTCCTCATTGTTGGGTCGTTTTCAGCATACATCTTATACATGATTTGACTGATTTATACTCAAGGATTTCACTTTTTGGATGATTATAAATGGTATTATGTTTTAATACTGATATCCACGTGTTTATTGCTAGTACATAAAAATGCAATTAATTTTTGTATATTTATCTCATGCACTCTAACCGTGCTGAACTTATAAGTTCTAGAACATTTTATTGTAGATTCATTGGGATTTTCTACATAGTCAGTCATGTCATCTGAAGATAGGAACAGTTTTATTTGTTTCTTTCTAATCTGTATGCCTTTTATTTCCCTATCCACTGGCTAGATTTTTTTCAGCACCGTGTGGAATAAGAGTGGTGAGAGCAAACATCTTTGCCTTCACAGTCTTCTACCAATGAATAAAATACTAGCTATAGATTTTGCTAGACAGTCTTTATCAAGTTGAGAAAATCCCCCTCCATTCCGATTTTTCTGAGAGTTTTTACCATGAACATGTGTTAAATTTTGTCAAGTGGTTTAACTTCATGAATTGGTATTATCATGTGATTTTTCTTCTTCAGCCTGTTAGTCTGGTGGATTACATTGCTTGATTTTTAAATATTGAACCAGCCTTGCATCACTGGAATAAATCCCAGTTGGTTATGGTGTATAATTCATTTTACATATTACTGAATTCTGTTTGCTAATATTTAATTAAGTTTTTTGTATTTATCCTCATTAGGTATATTGCTCTGTAGTTTTCTTTTCTTGTACTGTCTCTTTCTGGGTTTGACATCAGAGTAATACAAGCTTCATAAAATGAATTAGAAGTGTTCCCTCCTCTTCTACTTTTAGAAGCGATTGTCTAGAATTGGTGTTTTATTTCTTCTTTAAATGAATTACAATTCACCAATAAAACATCTGGGACTGGAGATTTCCATTTGGGGATTGTTTCCATTATTAATTCAATTTCCTTAAATATTATGAGATTATTCTGTACTTCGTATTGAGTGAGCTGTGGTAGATTGTGTTTTTTGAGAAATTGTTCCATTTCATCAAATTTATTTGGTGTCAATTTTATTTTTATATTGCTGCTTGAAGTGTTCTCATATTATTCTTTTGATATCTTCAGGGTATGTAGTGATATGCTGTTTCATTCTCATTACTGAAAATTTGTCTCTCTCTCTTTTTTCATTCGCAGTCTTGACGAAGGTTTCTAAATCTTATTTTTTTCAAAGAACCAGCACTTTGTTTCATTGATTTACTCTACTGTTTTTCTGTTTTCAGTTTTATTGATTTCTGCTCCTTATTATTTCTTTCCTTCTGCCTACTTTGGATTTGGTTTGCTCTTCTTTTTTCTAGGATCTTGAGGTAGGAGCTCAGATTGGTTTGAAACTTTTTATGTGCATTTCGTGCTCTAAAGTTTCCTTTTAGCACCACTTTATCTATGTTCTACAAATTGTGATATGCTGTATTTTCATTCTCATTCAATTCAACGTATTTTCATTATTTCCATTGGAGACTTCCTCTTTGACCCATTGATAATTAGAAAGTACTTTGCTTACTTTCCAAATGTTTGGAATTTTTCCTGTTTTCTTTCTGTTAGATTCCATTTTGAACTCTAATTAGATTCCATTGTGTTTGGAGAGCGCACTCTCTTTGATTTCAGTTGTTTTACATTTGTTAAAGTTTTTTTTAGAAGCCCAGAGTATGACCTATCTTGGTACACATGCCATAGCCACTTAAAAAGAATATGTATTCTGAGTTTTGGGGATGGAGTGATCTATAAAATGTAAATGTAAATCAGATCTTATTGGTTACTAGTGTTGTTGAGTTCTCCAACACCTTTGCTTATTTTTTGTCTGTTGTATCAATTGTTGAGAGAAGGATGCCAAAGACTCCAACCATAATTATAGATTTGTCTATTTTCAGTTTGATCAGTTTTCGTCTTATATTTTTCAACTGTCTTTTTGGAGCATATGCATTCAGGGTTGCTAGGTTTTCTTAATGGATTAACCCTTTTACCATTATGTACTTACCCTGTTTGGGGTAGTTTTCTGCACTCTGAAGTCTATCTCAAGTTAGTATAGCCACTCCTGTTTTGCAAGGATTAATAATTACAAAATGTTATTTTTCCATTCTTTTACTTTCAACATGCCTATACAATTATTTTTTAAGTTACTTTCTTAAAGATGGCATATAACTACATCATGCTTTTAAATCTAGTTTGTCAATCTTTTAACTGATGTGTTTACACTACTTACATATTGATATATAATGGCTTATGTCTGCCATCATATTTTTTGTTTTCTCTGGGTTCTCTCTGTTTTTATAGTGTTTTATTTTTTCTGCTTTCCTGTGAGTTAACTGAATATATTTTAAAATTCATTTTTGATTTATCTGCAGTGGTTTTTTAAGTGTCTCTTTGCATAATATTTGTGGGGGTTTCTCTAGTTATTAACAAAATAAAAATAAAATTATATATACATAACATCACATTGTGCTGGTATCATTATTTTACCAGTATATATATTTTACCATTATTTTACCAGAATAAACCTTAATTCCCACCTCCTTTACTCTCCTACATTAAAATTGTTTTAAATATTTCCTCTATATACATTTAGAACTGCATTGGACAGTGTTATAAGTTCGCTTCAACTGAAAAACATAATTTAGAAAATTCAAGAGGAGAAGAAAAGCCTATTGTATTTACCCAACACCTTCCTGATGTCCCAAGATTCCTTTTATATCATTTCCTTTCTGTGTAGCCAACTTCCTTTAGCCACTCTTTTAGGGTAGAATTGCTGGTGAAAGAACCCCTTAATTTTCCTTCATATGAAAATATCTTGATTTCCCCTTCATTCCTGAAAGATATGTTGTGTGATATAAGGTTCTGGACCGATAGTTCTTTTCTTTTGGCACATGAAAAAATGTGCCATTTCCTTTTGGCCTCCATGGTTTGTGATGAGAAATTTAGTTATTCAAATTTCATTTCTACTATCAGCTTGGCATTTTCAAGACTTTGTCTTTAGTTTCAGAAATTTAATTATGATTAGCCTTAGTGTGGATTTATTTACATTTATCTTCTTTGGTATTCACTCACCTTCTCAATTATGTAAGTTTATGTCTTTTGCCAAATTTGGAAAATTTTCAGACATTATTCTTTCAAGTATTTTTTTAGTCCTGCACTCTTTCTTGTCTCTTTCCAGGGCTCCAATATGTGGCTATTAGATCTTTTGCTATTATTCCACAGGTACCTGAGGTTCTGTTAATTTTTTGCCTATTTCATCTCTATTGCTCAGATTAGGTAATTTCTACAGTTCTGTATCCCTGTTCACTGATTCTTTATTCTGTTCCTTCCCTTCTGTCACTGAGTCAATCTACTATGTTTTTAAATTTCAGTTACTATGATTTTCAGTTCTAAAATTTTTATTTCCTTCTTTATATCTTCTCTCTTCTGATATTTTCTATTTCTTTGCCAGGGCTATGTTCTCAACTGTTTCAAGCACATTTGTATGCTTGAAACACTATACCCACACTTCAATTACTCATTGAAGCATTTTTTGATGGTTATTTAAAACCTTTGTCAGATAATTCTAACATCTCTGTTATCTTGGTGTTGGCATCTATTGATTGACTTTTTAATTAACATTGTTATCTTCCTAGTTCTTAATGTGATGTTATTTTTATTGTAATTTGGACATTTTGTGTTTTACAAAGTTTTTTACATTTTGTGTTCTACATTATGAGATATATCTTTTTAAAATACTTAGCTTTACCTGGCTTCTTCTGACATTGCTCTGTCAAAACAAGGGCTGGGACAGGAAGGGTTGCTGTCTTGTTACTGCCAGTTAGAGGAAAAGGAGGTTCTTAATTACTGCTGGGCCATGGGAGTTCTATCTCCTTATATGACCTCCACTAAAACCACAGAGGGAGTGGCCTCATTACTCCTAGGCAGTGGTGAATGTCCTAGGCTTTTTATGACATCACCACAGTAGGGAGAGGCTACAGTACCTAGTAACTGTTTATGGGGCTGGAATTCTAGGCTTCCCACATTGTTTCCACTGACACTGTAGTGAGGAGCTTATTACTTCCACACAATGATGACAGTCCCATGTTGCTACTTGACATTCTCTGACATTATCTTGGCAAGTGTTTTCAGGTGCCTCACTGCAGCCTTGTGAGCACAGAAGTCTAAGCTTCCCACCCAGCCTCCGCAGGCATGGATAGGGGTAAGAATACAGTTTTTTCTGTGGTGTTTGGATGAAAGAACAGTTTTTTCTAAAAGCGTTCTGTCTTTCTAAGCTATCCCTGTCCTGGTCCTTTAGCAAGAGAGTCAGTTCTTGGTGGAACTCTTTGTGTATGTGTCCATTGGTATTTCTGGGTTGCTGGTTTCTTCTGATCCAAACCTGAGATATGTGTAGAAAAAAGAAAACCCAGTGAGTTTACCACCATATTATCTCTTGGGTCCTGAGTTCTCTAGCTGAATTGCCTTATTTCTACCTTTCAGTCTCCTTATGTTTGTTTTACAGATAATATTCAGGGTTTTCAATTTTACTTAGTAGGAGGAATAGGGGAAAGTATGTCTACTCCATCTTCCTAGAAACATAATTCTACAGTTTGCTTTTTTTTTTGATCCTGACATTTAGTTAATTTTGTAATTTCCAGTAACAAAGAGAGAAACTTAAGATTGCTATGATTATCATGAGGAAATTTTTTTTAACTGGGAAACACAAGTCTGACACAAAAATCTCCTTAGTTGCTATTTGTTGTTGTTGTTGTTCATTTTAAGCACATTTGGGGACTTCCCTGGTGGTGCAGTGGTTAAGAATCTGCCTGCCAACACAGGGGACGGGGGTTCGAGCCCTGGTCCGGGAAGATCCCACATGCCGCGCAACAACTAAGCCCATGTGCCACAACTACTGAGCCTGTGCTCTAGAGCCCATGAGCCACAACTACAGAAGCCCGCATGCCACAACTACTGAAGCCCGTGTGCCTAGAGCCGGTGCTCTGCAACAAGAGAAGCCACCACAACGAGAAGCCCGCGCACCACAACGAAGAGTAGCCCGCACTCGCAGCAACTAGAAAAAGCCCACACGCAGCAACGAAGACCCAAAAGAGCCAAAAATAAATAAATAAATGTATTCTTTAAAAAAAAATGAGCACACTCAGATTTTTTTTTTTGTTCCTATGAACCAAAGTTACCCATACATAGTTTTGATGACCATACAATATTATTTTCCACACTGTTCTATGACATTTGGGCTTTTTCCAGCTATCATTAGACTTAACCAGGAAACACTGTGCATACATATAGTATACTTTGAATTACTGTTCAAAAATTGCTTTATCTACTTCATCTGATACATATGGTTATTTTTTTAAGCTATAAATGGATTTTTTCTAGAAAAAATGGAGAAAAAACATGAAATTATCTGAGTTGTCTTTATGTTCAGGTGCAAGTACTAGCAAGACAACAGTCAAATTGTAAAAGTAGTAATAAAAATAGTCTTCCTATCTTTATTTGAATTCCCCCTTTACATAAACCAACTGTTTAGTAATTTCCACTGAGTTATCTTACCTGTGCTTTTGCTCCACCTGCATTACCAAATATGCTGGCTATTTTTCTTTCATCTCTCTCCTTGATCAAAATTCATTTTCCCAGTGCTATCTGTGGGGGGGGGGGGTGACTCTGCTTTCCCTAGGAATATCTGATAAACTAAGGTACTACTAGGTACCTTATCTATAAAATTAGAATAATAAATAGTATCTAGCTTATACGGCCTATATCATGATTAAATGAGATAATGGATATAAAAACATCTAAAAAGTACATTTTAAAAGCAATCATAAGAACATTAAACATTCATTATAATAGAAATTTCAGTTTAATTTCTTCAGCTCATACTTTTTTTAAGATGTGCCCCATGTGGCACTCTTAAAATAATACCACAGTAGTATTATTCCCTTTGTCCATGCCCAAGGATGTACCTGATGATGACTCAAAGGAAAAATATACTGAAATAGCAATTGATCTATACTAGGTCATAACACTGTATTATCCATCTCAATATTCTATTACTAAGAATATTTTGATTCATTCAACAAATTTAGTATCAACTATATGCCCACTATTGTTCTAGGCACTGAAGAGATACCAGTAAAAACTACAGACCAAAACAAACAAAAAAAGGGAACTCTTTCTACAGAGTTTCATGACTGATGTCAAATTTCAACTTTCTAAAGTAGCCACATCTAGCTCTAGTATTCACAAATTTATCTGATCTGTGTTTGAATATATTCATATTTCTTGCAGTGTTACCTCTTGGCATGATATGCACTATGCACCTATTATCTGCTGGTTAAGTATATTTTCCTAAATTTACCTGTTAAAATAAGTTATCACATCCAGATTTGATATATAATTCTATGTTATATATAGATTTATATAATTCTATGTTAACCTTATACATATAATCATTATTTTATAGATGTGAACTACATATTATTTCATCTTTTGATATTCCAAGCTGGAAAGTCCTGGTTTTCTGTTTATTCATATGGCAATCCACATCAACCCTCTCATAATTTTAATGGTGCTCTTATAGACTTTCTCTGGTTTTAATATCCTAACAGATATGCAGTAAGCTGAATATAACACAGGATTACAGGTGCAGATATGCCATAACTTTAATTAAATTAGAGCAAGATCTATGAAAAACAGTATGGGGTTCCTCAAAAAATTAAAAATAGAACTACCATACGATCCAGCAATTCCACTTCTGGGTATTTATCCAAAGAAAACAAAAGACTATCTTGAAAAGATATATGCACCCCATGTTCATTGCAGCATTTTTACAATAGCCAAGATATGGAAACAACCTAAGTTTCCATCAATGGATGAATAGGTAAAGAAAATGTGATATATATACACAATGGAATATTATTCAGCCATAAAGAAGAAGGAAATCTTTTCATTTGAGACAACATGGATGGACTTTGAGGGCATTATGCTAAGTGAAATAAGTCAGACAGAAAGACAAATACTGCATGATCTCATTTATATGTGGAATCTAAATTAAAAACAAATAAATAAAAACAGAAACCAAAGCTCATAGATACAGAGAACAGACTGGTGGTTGCCAGAAGCTAGGGGTAGGGAGGCATAAAATGGGTGAAGGGGGTCCAAAGGTACAAACTCCAGTTATAAAATAAATAAGTCATGGGGATGTAATGTACAGAATGGCAACTATAGTTAATAATACTGTTCTCACATTTGAAAGCTGATAAGAAGATGACATGATCCTATACATAGAAGATCCTAAAATGTCCACCAGAAAACTAGAGCTCATCATGAATTCAGTAAAGTTGCAGGATACAAAATTAATATACAGAAATCTGTTGCATTTCTATGCACTAACAACAAACTATCAGAAAGTAATTAAGGAAACAATTCCATTTACCACTGCATCAAAAAGAATAGAAAACCTAGGAATAAACCTACCTAAGGAGGCAGAAGACCTATACTTCAAAAACTAAGACACTGATAAAAGAAACTGAAGATGACAAAAACAGATGGAAAGATATAACGTGTTCTTGGATTGGAAGAATCAATATTGTTAAAATGACCATATTACCCAAGGCAATCTACAGATTCAAGGTAATCCCTATCAAATTACCAATGGCATTTTTTACACAAATGGAACAAAAAACATTTTAATACGTATGGAAACACAAAAGACTCCGAATAACCAAAACAATCTTGAGAAAGAAGAACAGAGCTGGAGGAATCATGCTCCTTGATTCAGACTATACTACAAAGCTACAGTAATCAAAACAGCATGGTACTTATACAAAAAGACATATATATCAATGGAACAGGATAGAAAGCCCAGAAATGTAGTACAGTATTGTAATTATAGTCACCATGCTGTACATTACATCCTCAGAACTTATTCATCTTATAATTGGAAGTTTGTACCTTTTGACTCACTTCACCCATTTCACCCACCCACGCCTACCACTGCCTCTGGCAACCACCAATCTGTTCTGCTTCTATGAGGTTGTTTTTTATAGATTCCACATATAAGTGAGATCATACAGCATTTGTCTTTCTCTGTCTGACTTATTTCACTTAGCGTAATGCCCTCAACTTCCATCCATGTTGTTGCAAATGCCAGGATTTCCTTTCTTATGGTTGAATATACCACATATAATATTACATTTTCTCTATCCATTCATCCACTGATGTACACTTAGGTTGTTTCCATGTCTTTGCTATTGCAAAATAATCTGCAATGAACATGGGGGTAGAGTTATCTCTTTGAGATAGTGATTTTCAGTTTAGTTAGATGTATTATAAATAAAGTGCACATGAAATTCATGTAAAAGTCTTCATGTGGATTTTTTTTTCATTTATCTTATGTAAATATATAGCAGTGAAATTGCTGGATTATATGTTTGGCATTTTAAGAAACTGCCAGACCCTTTTCCAAAGGTTTGTGCCATTTTTACACTCTGACCAACAATGGATGAGAATTATGATTGCCCTACATTCTTGCCAATATTTGGTTTTGTAAATATTTTTAATTTTAGTTATATGGCTACATGGGTAGAGGTCCTGTACCCTCTGGAATGGTGCCAAGCACTGGCTAATCTTTTTGACTACAGAATCATGTGAATATGTTATCCTTAGGAAACACTCTACAATGAATCCAAAAGTCTTTAAATGTTAACTATTATCTCACAGCATCTTAGAGAGCTAGATAGATATAATAATTAACTTCTCTATATAATTATATAGTGATAATAATAATATTGCCACTCACACAAACTTGTAAGATCATTTCACATTTTATCACTGCTAGTTTGGCTCTCAGTAACTGAGAGGAGCTTATAAAATAGGCTAACAAATTGTCATAGGAGTATGAATCAATGTGACTTAGAGAATTATTGGTTGTCTTCAACTGGATAGTTACATCTATGCATTACTTAGCAGATTCCATAAAAAATCTACTTAAATATGAAAGATAATGGTTAGTTCCCTCATTATATAAAAGATCCTTAAATAATAAATTAATTAACATCAAAATAGAAAATTGGTGAATGATATATACAAGTAATTTGCAAAAGAAAAATACGTATTGCAAAAATATGAATGATGCTGATATATACATATATACAATTATAATACGATGCTGATATATACATATATACAATATATAATAACATGTTTTATATATAAATACATGTTTAATGTATACAGCAAATTAGTGATATACAGATTGATGATGACAGTGCAGAGAAGCCAGTGCTTCTACACATTATTGATGAAAATGCATATTAGTAAAACATTAGTGAAGTTCAGTTGGGCAATACATATATCCAAATTTTAAATGTGAAGTGTATAAAAACTTTGCCCCAGGTATTCCATTTCTGGAAATTTACCCTAAGAAAATAAGCAGATAAGTATACAAATATATGTATAAGGATAATAATTGCAGCAGTGTTCATAATAATAAAAATACTTGAAACAACCAAAATGCTCACAACAATACTAGTTAAACTATGACATACTATAATACTATTAATCAATTTTAAAAGATGAGACAATTTACAACTGACATGTGAAGGTATCCATACACATCATTAAGTGAAAAGAACTGGTTACAGAAGAATATGTGTAGTGTGATTATTTTTGTAGAAAACAAAAATGTGCATAAATATGTAAGCTTTATATATGCAGAGAGAAAAGCTCAGAAGGAAAAACACTATACTTCTGAAAAGAGTCAGATAAAAAGTGTTTTAGAATTTGTGACCCACATGGCATCTGTCACAACTATACAGCTCTATCATTGTAGCATGAAAGCACAACAGATAATATGTAAATGAATGATCATGCCTGTGTTCAAACAATACTGTATTTATGGATCCTGAAATTTGAATTTCCTGTCATTTTCATGTGACACAAAATATTCTTCTCTTCATTGTTTTAAATCATTTATAAATGAAAAATAATTTTAGTTTGTAACCCGTAAAAAAAAAGCAGGCTAGATTTGTCCCACGGGCTTTAGTTTGCCAACTCCTGTTCAAAATTATTAGTTCTTACATTGTGAGGTACAATTTTTTTGGAGGTTGTGGTGGGTGAAAGCACTTTTTATTTTATACTTAATAAACTTTCAAATTATTTAAAAATTTTAGAACAAATCTGTGTTACTTTTAATAAAAATAAAAATATTTTATACTGAACAAAATATTGGTTTTCCGATAGGAGTTAGTAGAATTCTAGAATGGATACTTCCTACTTCTTTGGTAGATAGCTTTCTTATCATTGTTAATTTTCCTCACTATCACCTAAATTAAAATAGAATTTTTCTGGGAGAAATATATAGGTATAGATATAGATGATACAGATTTAGATTAGATATAGATATAGATATTACTTAGAGCTGAAATCGTCTTTGGTGGATAAAGACTGAATGATTTCCCCCTAAGTTTGGGAATAAGGCAAGAATGTACTCTCACCACTTTTATTCAACAATGTACAATGGGTTCTAGTTAGTGCAACAAGCAAGAAAAATAGCTAAAAAGGCATACAGATTGGAAAAAAGGAGATAAGATTCTTATTTGTTTACAGACTCTATTTATTTATCTCTTTATTTATGGTCACAGATTTAGAAAATCCCAAAAAGTCTACATAAAAGCAACTAAAACTAATAAGTGAGTTTAATAAGGTCACAAGATACAGGATGCTATAGAATGAATGTTTGTGTCCCCCCAAATATATATGTTGAAACCTAATGCTCAATGTGATGGTATTAGGAGGTGCGGCCTATAGGAGGTGCTTATTATATCATGAGGGTGGAGCCCTCTTGAACTGAAATTAGTGCTTTTATACAAGAGATCCTGCAGAGCACCTTAGCCCCTTCCACTATGTATGAACACAGTGAGAAGTCAACAGTGTGCGACACCAGAGAGTGCCTTCATCAGAACCCCAACCATGCTGGCACCCTGATCTTGGACTTCCAGCCCCCAGAACTGTGAGAAATAAATTCCTGTTGTTTATAAGGCACCCAGTTTATGGTAGTTTTGTTATAGCAGCCCAAATGGACTGGGTCAATACACAAAAATTTACTGCATTCCATACGCAAACTGTGGAGAATAGGTAATAGAAATTTATTAAATAAAAAGTACCATTTACAATAACATCAAAAATATAAAATACTTAAGGATATATCTAACAAAATATGTATGTTGCAAACTATAAAGCATAGGTAAAAAAATTAAAAACATATAAATGGAGAGATCTACCATGTTAATGACTTAAAATTCAATATGTTTGAGATATCAATTCTTCCCCAAATGATCTATATATCCCAGAGTAATCCCAAACAAAATCCCAGCATGCTTTTCTTAGTAGAAATGGAAAAGCTAATTCTAAGTTTTATATGGAAAAACAAAGAACCTAGAATAGCCCCACCCAAAAGATAAAAGAACAAAGTTGGAGGACTTACAGTCCCAGATTTTAAAACTTACTATAATGGTAGACTAATCAAGATAATATAGTGTTGGCATAAGGCTAAACATACACCAATGAACACAATAGAGAATCTAGAAATAAACCTATACATATATAGTCAACTGCTTTTGAACAAATTTGACAAAGTACTCAATGGAGAATGAAGAAGCTTATCAATAAACTGTGTCAGAAGAACTGAGTATCCATATAGAGGGAAAAAAACACTTAACACTTACCTTGCATCATCTACTAAATTTAACTCAAAATGGATCATAAACCTGTATATAAGACCTAAAACTACAAAAGTTCTAGAGAAAACATGGAGCAAATCTTTGTGACCTCGGGTTAGGCAAAGATCTCTCAGTAAAATCACGAAAAGCAAAAGTGATAAAAGAAATATTTGTTGAATTTTAAACTTCTCATCCTTTAAAGATGATGTTTAAAAAATAAAAGGACAAGTCAATACTAGGAGAAAATATTTGGACATATATTTCTGATAAAAACTCATATCCAAAATATATAAAGAATTCAAACCACTCAATAATAAGAAAACAGAAAACCCAGCAATAAAATGGACAAAAGATTTAAACAGACACTTCACTCAAGAAAAGATATAGATGGCCAAAATGCATATGAAAACATGGTCAGCATCATCGGTCATTGGAAAAATGCAAATTGAAACCACAAGAAATTACTACACACCTTTTAGAATAGTTAAACAATTTTTTAAAAATTGACAATACCAAGTGCTGGAGAGTGTGGAACAACTGAAATTCTCAGATAATGCTGGTGGAAATGCATAATGGTAAAGCCATTTTAGAAAACAGTTTGCCAGATACTTATAAAGTAAAACATACACATACTCACCATACTACTCACCAATCCCTGTCCCTGAGTATTTATCCACATGTAAACACAAAGACCTATGCTCGAATATTTATGTAGCTCCTTAAAAACTGGAAATAATCCAAATGTTGGTCAGTTGCTAAATGGATGCACAAATTGTGGTACATCAATAAATAGAATACTACTCCTTAATAAAATCAATTGAACTACTGATTCATGCAACAATAATGATGAATCTCAAAAGCATTATGTTAAGTGAATGAAGCCAGAAACAAAAGACTACACATTCCATTTATATGATATTCTGAAAAAGTTAAACTGCAGGGACAAAAATCAGTTCAGGGAATAGGGTAGATGAGGTGACTGATTACAAAGTGGAATAAGGGAACCTTTTAGAATGATGAAAATATTCTATAACTTAATTTCAATAGTGGTTGTATGACCATCATGGTTACATAAATAACACACATGGTTACATATTACTCAAACCCATTAAACTGTACATCTAGGGACTTCCCTGGCGGTCCAGTGGTTGGGACTTCGCCTTCCAAAGCAGGGTGTGTGGGTTCGGTCCCTGGTTAGAGAGCTAAGATCCCACATGCCTCGCGGCCAAGAAGCCAAAACATAAAATAGGAGCAATATTGTAACAAATTCAATAAAGACTTTTAAAAAAAACTGTACATCTAAATAGGAACAATGTTACTGTAAGTAAATTATACCTTAGTAAACCTGACATTAACAAAATATCAAAGTTTCAAATATTATAAATTTGGAGATTTTTATTTTGATAGAACTTTGAAAACCTGCTTTTTGTGAAATATTCAAGTATATGGACCATAGCTTACAAAGTATACTTCTAAGTGGAAGATTATATTAATTGCTCAAATAGAAATAGTACCTTTATTATTTTGTTTTGGGTTCATCACATTTATCATGAAATCATTAAAACAATTATCTTTTTTCCTTTTCCTAAAGGTGAAAACTATAAACACTAGTACTAGTATTTAACACTAGTACTAAAGGCAAAGGATTATTTTTAATATTATTTTTTCTCTTTACAGTTTTGGAAAATTATTTTGTAAATATCACGGGTAAGTCATTTGTTTCTGAAATTTATTCTTAAAAACTTTAGGGAAAAAAACCTCAGCTCATTCTGCTAGAACAAATGTTGCTTTATTACACAATTATCAGCTTCAGAAATTACTTCCTACAGATTTGTCTAGTCCAGCTGAAAATGCATTCTGTGATTTCTTTGGACCCATATGCAAATATCTTTGGTGAAAATAAACATTCCCTTTGGAACCTGTAGATTCTTATGAATTAGGGTAGTAGGTACTAAACTATGCACTGAAATTCGAGGAGCTCTAGAAAGGAACTACCTGACAGAATCTATTTTCTCTGCTTGTTGGCTACTGATATGAGAAATCCCACTAATGTCCATCTGCTTAAGATGCAAGTGCTGTTAGAAGAGAAAACCAATAATTTCTCAACACCTTAGTGTTAATAATATTAATTTGTTTATTTTTCTCTATCAGAGTAAGGAATCAATTTGAAAACTTTGGAAGAGTGAGGAGGGTGCTAAAAGTGAGAAGAAAGGATCAAGAAAGGAGAAGATTGGCCCACAGAAGAAAAACTTCTACTAACCTCACAATACTGCCTGGTACTAATTGTTTAAGGTTAAATGTGACTGTCTCTCTACAAAGTTCCTGAATGATGAAAAATTTTTTCCTTTATATTGTCAATAAAATTCTTATTTTAAGATACAAATAATTTTAACAGCTATCATACATTTGCCCGTTTTTATTTACCAAGTTTTAATTTCATAACTCACACACTCACTTTATTGGATTCCAGGAGCACAATGGAAAGAACGGGCAACCTGTATATCATTCACTGAACATCCATCTTATTAAAAAAAAGCAATCAATACAGGATACTTTACTCCTATTTGTAACGCTGCAATGTGTGGTGTTTCAACAGGAAAAAATAGTGATGGTAAGCTTTTTCATTCTTTAAGTCTTCAGCAAGGTAAGAAATATGGCCACTTTTCTTTTAAGGTTGTATTCATTTTTAATGATATAACTTTTGGTAAACAGTAATGTTCTAGCCTTAAGAAACTGTATATATAGCTTAAATATCAGTTTCATTGGAGATCCATGCCTTTGTTCTACTGTGTTCATCAAGTAAGATGAAGTGCCACTGATTTTCTAAGTAAATTTTAGATTTCTGACTACCTATGAATTTTTTGTTTTACTCTGTATAGGGGAGAGCCATCAGCTTCATCACCCACAAGCAGTTATTACCATCTTAAAAAGTATTTTTTTTACATTCAACTTCAGTTCCAAGAATATCACCCCAATATATTAATACAATTTTATTTTCTAATCACGGTTTGGAAAATTATAGTTGAAGGTGTAATGGAAAATTACAGGTCTGGAAGGAATGGCAAGGACCTCTTATAATGTTAAAAAAATTACTTCTCCCTCTTTTTTAGATTATATGGTGAACATATTTTATCAAATCAATTCTCATAGATACTATATATGGATACAATGTTAACAGAGTAATACATTTATTTATAAATACTATATAAAGATACTACATATGGATATATAGATACCATATGTGGGTATCATTTATACATACTATATATGGATACTACTAACTCCTAATAAATCATCTTGAGGTAGTTAGATCATGTTTGCTAATTAGTTCTTGGGACTTTGTTATAAACCTTAAAAATCTAAATTCTGTACATATGGGTACCTAGCTTTGGGGACCCAGTCTTACAGTAAGATGTTATAATGAAAATTGTGTCATTTTAATTTTAATTTATAAAAGATTCTCAGTGTTTGAGTCTCATTTGCAAAGCTCAAATAAATAGATGATTATTTATTCTATAGTGAAGAAACAGCCCAATGACAATTCCATATTTAATATCCATGTCATAAGAGTATTAGGCAAATTTAAAAGGTCATAAAACAACCTCACACAATGTATTGCTGGCTAGCTCAACTGGATATACTAACAGGCCTAATAGGTCAAGATCATGTGGTAAGATGACATCAGCAAAAATGACAGTAAGAACCTCTAAAAAACTGCTCCTTCATAAAAGCAATGAGAACACTGGCAAAAAATTGTCAAATCGTTTTTTTCAGAAACATGAGAACTAACCAAAGTCTTGCAGAAATCTAGGTAGCGTTTATTCAAAAAAAAAAGAAAAACAGCTGAATTTCAGTAATAACAGCAAGCTATGTGGTGTTTTAAACTTCCCCTATTCTCATCTGCCCCTCTACCAGATCAGCAGTACTCCTGAAAATCAACAGCACACAATCATAATGAAAACCAAAAGCCTTGCAGGAACCACAAGAGGCAATAAGGAGTTTGAGATCCTTCTAAGCCCCGTTCCCAGAGGATTATCATTATTTGACCTGTTGGCTATTCCCTGAAAGATCTCACTTATAAGAATGTCTTGGGCTTCCCTGGTGGCGCAGTGGTTGAGAGTCCGCCTGCCGATGCAGGGGACACAGGTTCGTGCCCCGGTCCGGGAAGATCCCACATGCTGCGGAGCGGCTAGGCCCGTGAGCCATGGCCGTTGAGCCTGTGCGTCCGGAGCCTGTGCTCCGCAACGGGAGAGGCCACAACGGTGAGAGGCCCGCGTACCGCAAAAAAAAAAAAAAAAAAAAAAAAAAGAATGTCTTTATTTTAGGAGCTTATCCAGTGTGAAAGTCTTTTGCCCAGGAGCCTTGGTCAAAGACAATTGCAGGCAATTATGGCTGCCTAGGTCAGTGTATACCAGTTGGGGCAAACAACAGATTATCCAAAAAGCTTAAAAGTAAAAACTTTTGAATAAGGAGGCTTAAGAAGCTATGAAATATTCCTGGGAATTTAGAAGTCCATGTGTGTAGGGCTGTGCACAGCCTGGTACTGTGTACATAGTCAGGGAAGATCTGAGAAGGCCCTTATTTCTCATAGTTGGCTAACCTTGAGGCTCTGCAGAAGCAGGAAATAGAGACTAAGGCAGAGTTTTTAACTGTTTGGTTGAGTGTGGAAGGCATGCCTCAACAAACATACAGAGCCTCTTGGCGAAGACTGAGAAACGTATTGGTTCTATGCATTTAAGGAAATCTTGGCTAATCTTGGCTAATCATTAGCTAACCACTAAACTAACCAAGCAGAGACTTCTGTGGCCATACACAACAAAGGAAACGGACTTTACAGAATTGGTCCATAAAAGTCACCAAGCAAGCACAACGACTAATAGCAAAAATAGCAAACCTGGGGAGGGTGGAGAATCTGATATCCAGAGTTGCTACATTATATTATTTAAAACATTCAGTTTTCAATCGAAAAATACAAGACATGCAATGAAATAGGAAAATATAGCCCATTCACAGGAAAAAAAGAATCAGTAGAAACCAATCCTGAGGAAGCCCCAGACTTAGTGGATAAAGATTCTAAACCAGCTATTTGAAATATGTTCAAAGCAAATATGTCTAGAGAATTAAAGTATGAGAATGATGTCTCACCAAAGACAGAATTTAAAGAAAGAGATAGATATAAAAAGAGACTGATAGAAATGCTTAAACTGTAAAGTGAAAAATTCCACTAGAGAAGCTCGATGTAAGATTTGAGAAGGCAGAAGAATCATTGAACTTAATGATAGAACTTAATGATAGATCAACTGAAATTATCCAGTCTGAGGAGAAGAAAGAAAAAGGAATGAAAAAAATTGAACACAGCCTAAGAGACCTGTGGGATGCCATCAAAAGTACCAAAATATGCATGAGGAGAGTCCCAGAAGGAGAGGAGAGACAAGAGTCAGAAAAAAATTTTCAAGAAAAAATAGCATAAAATTTCCCAAATTTGATGAAAAACATTCATCTAACATCCAAGAATCTCAACAAATTCCAAGTAGGATAATCTCAAAAAAATCCATACCTAGACACATCGAAAGAAAGCTGTCTAAAGACAAAGTCTTGAAAATAGAAAGGTGGAACCCATTTATTATGTATAAGGGATCCTCAATAAGATTAGCAGCCAATTTCTCATCAGAAACTACAGAGGCCAGGAGGCAGTGTGATGGCATATTCAAAGTGCTGAAAGAAAATTACTGGCAACCAAAAATTCTATATCCAGCAAAAGTATTCTTAAAAAATGAAGGAGAAATTAAGACATTTCCAGATAAGCAAAAACTGTGAGAATTTATTGCTAGCAAAACCACTCTAGAAGAAATACTAAACAGAGTGTTTCTAGCTAAAATGAAAGGCTGTTAGACAGTAGCTCATATCTAATGAGGAAATAAAGAACATAATAGGTAAATATTAAAGACAATATAAAATACATTTTTGTTTGTAACTGTTTTTTTTTCCATCTAATTTAAAAGACAAATCTGTTTGACAGGCATAAAATATATATAAATGTAACTTGTGTGACAATAAAAGCACAAAAGATGGGGTAGGAAATGGAGCTACATAGGAGCAAAGTTTTTATATACTATTCACATTATGTTGGTATTAATATGAAATGATTGTTTCAAGTCAACATATTAATTGTAATCCGTATGGCAACCACTACAAAAATAACTCAGAGTCTGATAGAATTGCTAGCCAGTTACACACTTTTATAACATCGGTTAAATGGCTTAATTTAGTTAAGACTCTATTTTCTCCTTTGTAAAATAGAAGGTGATAATACCTAGCTCATAAGATGGCTGAGAGGAGTAGAAAACAGAAACATCTAATTATATCAAACATCTTATTATGGCATCTGGCACATAGTAAGCACTCAAATATTACTCACATATGATTCCATGGGTAGCATGAGTAACATGCTACAGTAGGTCCAATAAATGCTTCCATCAACATCCTACCAGTGCCACGGCTCATTCTCAGAATACTCAGGGTTTTTTTTTTCAGTTGTTTTGTGTTAAATAATGATTGCATCCATTAGTGAAAATGCATCAGCTACTATACAAGTAAATGGTTCATGTGAAAGTTGTGAGCTGTAGCTACTCTTTTAGATTAGTAACCATGCCAGAGGAATGCTTGTCTGTACAGAGACAGGCAGTGGGGGAATAAAATGTCACCTATAAGAGGTGGATGTAAGTCAGTAACCATTGCCACATATAGTCCCCTGCCAGGGAAAGTAAATCAAAGAATTAAAATAGTAGCTACTATTTATTGAGCATGTACTACGTGCTTAAATTGTACTTTACCTCTATTACCTCATTTTTTCTTCACAACAGCTTTATGAGGTTGAAAAACTGCTATCTCAGCCTTTAAAAAGTGAATGCAATTATTATCCCTGTTCTACTAATGGGGAAACTGAACCCAGGAGAATTGACTTGCTGAACCATTCAGAAAATGTATTCAGCAGTTTTGAAGATTAAATGAGGAGATGTGTATGGAACACTTAGTTGATCCGATGTTTTTGTTAGACTTGGTACTGGGCTCTCAATCTTAATTTCATGACTGAATACTGTATTTCTGAGCCCACCTAGTTTAATTCCTCACAGTTGAACCAGTGCAAAAGAGAGTTGCATCCAACTCCACAATTAGCCCTGATTCCTCTCTGGATGGGAGGAATAAAGTTCAGCTAATATCCACAAAAGTACTGTTAAACACAGACCTTCAACTGCCCAACAAGTCAAATCTCAGGTGAACAAATTTCCTTTCACAGTTCCTTATTTTACCCCTCCCCTTTCCACTGCCCATTTTGGTTGCTTACACTCTGTGATGTAAGGCCTAAAATTAAGCCCCAATATTATGTGTTGCCTTGACACCTGGTAAAACTGGGAGGGTCTTAAATGGCCTAACGGCATATTCTCCTCGCCACTCTGCTCCTGTGGATAAAATATCCAAGCAAAACAACTCCTTATAAAATGGACCAGGTACACTTTCTGCTTTTCCCTGAGTCGTGAATTTCAGTTCCATGCAAGCCCATGGAATTAAATAAGCCAATGACATTGTCCTGCAGGTACGAGGTGTCACCTCATCCTCTTAATACTACAAAGCCTGCTTCCCACAGCCTCTACTTGTTCACTCTGTTCCCAAGTACAACCCCCATGAGACCCTGCATGGCATGCTCTTTATTCTTCCCAGGCCATGAGTGTATGTGGCTGACTAACTGCTGTCCATCTCATCTATCCAGCATCCGGTGTCATGTGTTTGGCATTCGCCATAACCCTATGGCAGGAATCCCTCCCTCATCAATGGGGTGAATAGAAAACAAAACAATTGGCATCATAAACAGGATGGTCCACCATGACTGATAACACCTGGTTAACTTTACCTAACTCTTGGCTAACTGGTTCCATGACATGGTGAAGGCCACCTACAGTGGAACCACAAATTGCTGCTGGGCTTGTGCTTTGGCCTGAGCAGCACTTTGCTGCTTTTGCTGGATGTCACAATCTCTTTTCACCCTAAAATGCTCTTGTCCTCAAGGTGATAACTGATTTTAACTGAATATACCCCAGCATGATGTGCTGTTAGGTTCAACCTGTGTTTGGGAAGTGGTCTCTGAGGTTCCCACCTATTAAGGTGGTGACAACACAGCACCTTAACCAGTTGACACTTGAGTTCCGTATACCAAAGATCAGACTAGAGTTCTCTGGACACAGCATATAGCCTTGTGACCATCATTGGGTGCTTGGGGCAGCCACATGGACATTTCTTGTGATTGTGCACTCTTAGGACAAGCTCAAGAATGAGCCTTTGTGTAAAATAAGGAAGCCACCAACCTGAGGAAAATTAACAATAGCACCCCAGTTGCCTAACAAGACTCTTGTTGTTCAGGCAAGGTGGCTGCCTTGTCCATCTCCTGTACTGCTGTTTCCCTTGTGGCTGGGGGTCATCTGGGGTCTCCTGACCCCCAAAGATATCAAGGTGCACGTTTATGGTAGTCCATTGCCCAGGTGCTAATGAGAAATAAATTGGGAAGGAATATTTGGTATTAGCCCCTTTAGAAACAGTGAAGAACAGCAGTCCCACCCCCTGCGCCCAGAATGGAGCCCGCGTTTCCACAGAGCTGGAACTCCTGGCTCAGGGTCTCTTCCCTCCGCCATCACTGAACTACCCCAGAGCCCAAGGCTGCCAGCCTCACTGAGGCTGCCAGCTTTGGAGGGGCCCCAGCAGCCGAAGCCGTGACAGTCCTGCGGACCGCAGGCCGGATCACTCATTCTGGAGTAAGCCAGCTGCCATGTCATGAGGACACACAAGCAGCCCTAAAGAGAGATCCATGTGGCAAGAAACTGAGGCCTCCTACCTACAGCCACATGAGCTCTTGGTGCTCCAGCCAGGCGTCAGCGCTGTGCCTCTGAGGTGGGGGAGCCAAATTCAGGACACTGGTCCACAAGAGACCTCCCAGCTCCACATAATATCAAAGATCGAAAATCACCCAGAGATCTCCATCTCAACACCAAGATCCAGCTCCACTCAACAACCAGCAAGCTACAGTGCTGGACACCCTATGACAAACAACTAGCAAGACAGGAACACAACCCCACAAAGCAGCAGAGAGGCTGCCTAAAATCATAAGGTCACAGACACCCCAAAACACACCACCAGACGTGGTCCTGCCCACCAGAAAGACAAGATCCATCCTCATCCAACAGAACACAGGCACCAGTCCCATCCACCAGGAAGCCTACACAACTCACTGAACCAAACTTAGCCACTGGGGACAACCACCAAAAACAACGGGAACTATAAACCTGCAGCCTGTGAAAAGGAGACCCCCAAAACAGTAAGAAAAGCAAAATGAGAAGACAGAAAAACACACAGTAGATGAAGGAGCAAGATAAAAACCCACCAGACCTAACAAATGAAGAGGAAATAGGCAATCCACCTGAAAAGAATTCAGAATAATGACAGTAAAGATGATCCAGAATCTTGGAAAGAGAATGGAGAAAATACAAGACACGTTTAACAAGGACCTAGAATAATGAAAGAGCAAACAAACAGTGATGAACAAGACAACAAATGAAACTTAAAACTCGCTAGAAGGGATCAATAGCAGAATAACTGAGGCAGAAAAACGGATAAGTGGCCGGGAAGATAAAAGAGTGGAAATAACTACTGCAGAGCAGAATAAAGAAAAAAGAATGAAAAGAATTGAGGACAGTCTCAGAGACCTCTGCGACAACATGAACTGCACCAACATTCGAATTACAGGGGTCCCAGAAGAAGAAGAGAAAACGAAAGGGACTGAGAAAATATTTGAAGAGATTATAGTTGAAAACTTCCCTAATATGGGAAAGTAACTAGTTAACCAAGTCCAGGAAGCACAGAGAGTCCCATACAGGATAAATCCAAGGAGAAATACACCAAGATATACATTAAACTATCAAAAATGAAATACAAAGAAAAAATATTAAAAGCAGCAAGGGAAAAGCAATAAATAACACACAAGGGAATCCCCATAAGGTTAACAGCTGATCTTTCAGCAGAAACTCTGCAAGCCAGAAGGGACTGGCAGGACATATTTAAAGTGATGAAGGAGAAAAACCTACAACCAAGATTACTCTACCCAGCAAGGATCTCATTCAGATTTGATGGACAAATTAAAACCTTTGCAGACAAGCAAAACCTAAGAGAATTCAGCACCACCAAACCGGCTTTGCGACAAATGCTAAGGAACTTCTCTAGGCAGGAAACACAAGAGAAGGAAAAGACCCACAATAACAAACCCAAAACAATTAAAAATATGGTAATAGGAACATACATACCAATAATTACCTTAATATAAATGCATTAAATGCTCCAACCAAAAGGCACAGGCTGGCTGAATGGATACAGAAACAAGACCCGTATATATGCTGTCTACAACAGACACACTTCAGACCTAGGGACACATACACATTGAAAGTGAGGGGATGGAAAAAGATATTCCATGTAAATGGAAATCAAAAGGAAGCTGGAGTGGCAACTCTCATATCAGACAAAATAGACTTTAAAATAAAGACTATTACAAGAGACAAAGAAAGACACTACATAATCATCAAGGGATCAATCCACAAAGAAGATATAACAATTTCAAACATTTATGCACCCAACATAGGAGCATCTCAATACATAAGGTAAATACTAACAGCCATAAAAGGGGAAATCGACAGTAACACAATCATAGTAAGGGACTTTAACATCCCACTTTCACCAATGGACAGATCATCCAAAATGAAAATAAATAAGGAAACACAAGCTTTAAATGATACACTAAACAAGATGGACTTAATTGACATTTATAGGACATTCCATCCAAAAACAAAAGAATACACATTCTTCTCAGGTGCTCATGGAACATTCTCCTGGATAGATATCTTGGGTCAGAAATCAAGCCTTGGTAGACTTAAGAAAATTGAAATCATATTAAGTATCTTTTCCGACCACAATGCTATGAGACTAGACATCAATTACAGGAAAAAATCTGTAAAAATTACAAACACATGGAGGCTAAACAATATACTACTTACTAATGAAGGGATCACTGAAGAAATCAAAGAGGAAACCAAAAAATACCTAGAAACAAATGACAATGAAAACATGACAACCCAAAACCTATGGGATGCAGCAAAAGCAGTTCTAAGAGGGAAGTTTATAGCAATACAATCCCACCTTAAGAAACAAGAAACATCTCAAATAAACAACCTAACCTTACACTTAAAGCAATTAGAGAAAGAAGAACAAAAAACCCCAAAGTTAGCAGAAGGAAAGAAATCATAAAGATCAGATCAGAAGTAAATGAAAAAGAAATTAAGGAAACGATAGCAAAGATCAATAAAACTAAAAGCTGGTTCTTTGAGAAGATAAACAAAATTGATAAACCATTAGCCAGACTCATCAAGAAAAAAAGGAAAAAGACTCAAATCAATAGAATTACAAATGAAAAAGGGGAAGTAACAACTGACACTGCAGAAATACAAAGGATCATAAGAGATTACTACAAGCAACTCTATGCCAATAAAATGGACAACCTGGAAGAAATGCACAAATCCTTAGAAATGCACAAACTTCTGAGACTGAACCAGAAAGAAACAGAAAATATGAACAGACCAATCACAAGCACTGAAATTGAAACTGTGATTTAAAATCTTCCAACAAACAAAAGTACAGGACCAGATGGCTTCACAGGCAAATTCTATCAAACATTTAGAGAAGAGCTAGCATCTATCCTTCTCAAACTCTTCCAAAATAGGGAGGGAGGAACACTCCCAAACTCATTCTACAAGGCCACGATCACGCTGATACCAAAAATAGACAAAGATGTCACAAAGAAAGAAGATTACAGGCCAATATCACTGATGAACATAGATGCAAACATCCTCAACAAAATACTAGCAAACAGAATTCAACAGCACATTAAACGGATCATACACCATGATCAAATGGGGTTTATCCCAGGAATGCAAGGATTCTTCTATATACGCAAATCAATTAATGTGATACACCATATTAACCAATTGAAGGAGAAAAACCATATGGTCATCTCAATAGATGCAGAGAAAGCTTTCAACAAAATTCAACACCCATTTATGATAAAAGCCCTCCAGGAAGTAGGCATAGAGGGAACTTTCCTCAACATAATAAAGGCCATATATGACAAACCCACAGCCAACATTGTCCTAAATGGTGAAAAACTGAAAGCATTTCCACTAAGATCAGGAACACGACAAGGTTGCCCACTCTCACCACTACTATTCAACATAGTTTTGGAAGTTTTAGCCACAGCAATCAGAGAAGAAAAAGGGATAAAAGGAATCCAAATCAGAAAAGAAAAAGTAAAGCTGTTACTGTTTGCAGATGACATGATACTCTACATAGAGAATCCTAAAGATGCTATCAGAAAACTACTAGAGCTAATCAATGTATTTGGTAAAGTAGCAGGATACAAAATTAATGCACAGAAATCTCTGGCATTCCTATACACTATTGATGAAAAATTTGAAATTGAAATTAAAAAACACTCCCATTTACCACTGCAACAAAAAGAATAAAATATCTAGGAATAAACCTACCTAAGGAGACGAAAGACCTGTATGCAGAAAATTATAAGACACTGATGAAAGAAATTAAAGATGATACAAATAGATGGAGAGATGTACCATGTTCTTGGATTGGAAGAATCAACATTATGAGAATGACTCTACTACCCAAAGCAATCTACAGATTCAATGCAATCCCTATCAAACTACCACTGGCATTTTTCACAGAACTAGAACAAAAATTTCCCAATTTGTATGGAAACACAAAAGACCCTGAATAGCCAAAGCAATCTTGAGAAAGAAAAACAGAGATGGAGGAATCAGGCTCCCTGACTTCAGACTGTACTACAAAGCTACAGTAATCAAGACAGTATGGTACTGGCACAAAAACAGAAATATAGATCAATGAAACAGGATCAAAAGCCCAGACATAAACCCACGCACATATAGTCACTTTATTTTTGATAAAGGAGGCAAGAATATACAGTGGAGAAAAGACAGCCTCTTCAATAAGTGGTGCTGGGAAAACTGGACAGCTACATGGAAAAGAATGAAATTAGAATACCCCTAACACCATACACAAAAATAAACTCAAAATGCATTAAAGACCTAAATGTAAGGCCAGACACTATCAAACTCTTAGAGGAAAACACAGGCAGAACACTCTATGACATAAATCACAGCAAAATCCTTTTTGACCCACCTGCTAGAGAAATGGAAATAAAAACGAAAATAAACAAATGGGACCTAATGAAACTTAAAAGCATTTGCACAGCAAAGGAAAACATAAACAAGATGAAAAGGCAACCCTCAGAATGGGAGAAAATATTTGCAAATGAAGCAACTGACAAAGGATTAATCTCCAAAATATAGAAGCAGCTCATGCAGCTCCATATCAAAAAAACAAAAAACCCAACCACAAATGGGCAGAAGACCTAAATAGACATTTCTCCAAAGAAGATATACAGATTGACAACAAACACATGAAAGGATGTTCAACATCATTAATCATTAGAGAAATGCAAATCAAAACTACAATGAGGTATCACCTCACACCATTCAGAATGGCCATCATCAAAAAATCTACAAACAATAAATGCTAGAGAGGGTGTGGAGAAAAGGGAACCCTCTTGCACTGTTGGCAGGAATGTAAATTGATACAGCCACTATGGAGAACAGTATGGAGGTTGCTTAAGAAACTAAAAGTAAACTACCATATGACCTAGCAATCCCACTACTGGGCATATACCCTGAGAAAACCATAATTCAAAAAGAGTCATGTACCAAAATGTTCATTGTAGCTCTATTTACAATAGCCAGGACATGGAAGCAACCTAAGTGTCCATCAACAGATAAATGGATAAAGAAGATGTGGCACATAAATACAATGGAATATCACTCAGCCATAAAAAGAAACAAAATTGAGTTAATTGTAGTGAGGTGGATGGACTTAGAGTCTGTCATACAGAGTGAAGTAAGTCAGAAAGAGAAAAACAAATACCGTATATAACACATATATATGGAATAAAAAAAAAATGGTCATGAGGAACCTAGGGGCAAGATGGGAATAAAGATGCAGACCTACTAGAGAATGGACTTGAGAATACGGGGAGGGGGAAGGGTAAGCTGGGACAAAGTGAGAGAGTGGCATGGACATATATACACTACCAAACGTAAAATAGCTAGCTAGTGGGAAGCAGCCGCATAGCACAGGGAGATCAGCTCCGTGCTTTGTGACCATCTAGAGGGGTGGGATAGGGAGGGTGTGAGCGAGATGCAAGAGGGAGGGGATATGGGCATATTTGTATATATATAACTGATTGACTTTGTTATAAAGCAGAAACAAACACACCATTGTAAAGCAGTTATACGCCAATAAAGATGTTAAAAAAAAAAAACAGTGAAGAAGGTCGCGTTGGTGGTATAGTGGTGAGCATATGCCTTCCAAAAACACTGAAAAAGGTAAGTTAATTACTCTCCCAATACAAAATCCCAAGCCAGTGTGCCTGGGCTTTTGCTTAGTGCTTCTGCCTACCAACACATAAAGAGTTAATCTTGCAATCACAGGGCTTAATTACCCCTACCTGGTTCACAGACAAAATGACTTTATTGGATGTGGCCCCCTCAACCCGGGGAGACACTCCCTGGAGAAGGAGAAAGCAACCTATGAGATGAGCCACTGGGCACTCAAACTTTTCCCTGTAACCAACCAGAAGGTTTGCACGGTGGGTAATCAGATGGAGACAGAAACTGAAAGTTGTGATTTCACGTAGCTAGAACTCCAACATATTCTGTGGGAATCTGTACTAAGAGAAAGGAGGGAAAAGTACCCATTAGATTGTAAACTGAGGTCCACATTCCTAACAGCAGACAATTCACTAGTACCCTTAAATACTACTGCTGCTGCCGCCTATGACTGTAACAGCAAAGATTCTGGTTCTCAGGGTTATAGGGGAAACACCCATGGTACCCCTGTGGCACAGTGAAGGGGTTAATTCAAACCTGACTCAAGCCTGGGGTCCTAAAGCCCTATAAAGCAACCATGGCCATGGAGGAGGCCCCTAACCCTGGGAATATTTGATTTGAGGCTCTCTGGAGGAAGACATTTATAAATATGAGCAGAATAAAGGGGACAACTCCTGAAGTATATCAAGTTAGGGCTGGGGAACAGGAAAGAAACAAACCTGGATACAGGGGAGGAAACAAAAAACTGAAACAGAGGTCCACAATTTGAGCAAACTGGAAATTCAAAGTTTACTAAAAGAATTTATATAAGAAAAAGGTAAAGGTTGCTGATTGTCTTTTGCATCTTTGCAACATAGGTTTTGACTTAACTTCAATAGCTGCTGAAATGCATCAGCTGTGAAGCCTTCATGATCTTAATCAATACTGGGGCTCAGATTACAGTTACACCTGGGGATCTCACTAAATTTAAACATGGCACACCCTTTAATCTTAGTAAAGTTACTGAATATAAAAGACATATATGGGGCTTCTCTGGTGGCGCAGTGGTTTAGAGTCCGCCGGCCGATGCAGGGGACGCAGGTTCATGCCCTGGTCCGGGAAGAGCCTGCATGCCGCGGAGCGGCTAGACCCGTGAGCCATGGCCGCTGAGCCTGTGCGTCCGGAGCCTGTGCTCCGCAATGGGAGAGGCCACAACAGTGAGAGGCCCACGTACCAGAAAAAAAAAAAAAAAAAAAAAAAAAAATATATATATATATATATATATATATATGTTTCACCTTAACGAATGGAACCATTCCTTTGCCTAAATTCCCCATGGTCATAGCACCCACTGGCCTAGTTTTAAGACAAATTCACAGTGAGTATAGACACTCTGACACAATGAGTAATAAGTTAAAATTAAGTCTTTGACACAAATTTGCTCAAGATGGGACTCCATAAATCACACCCCAGTTACAATAGGTAATATGGCCCAATGTAAATTAAAACAGGGTCTTCAAGGATTGACACCCATCATACAAGACCTATTTAGTAAAGGGGTGATTATCCCCTGTTCCCCCTTTCAGCAGTCAAATTGCATTTTCTTAAGCTCGGAATGAGTGGCACCTCACAGTGGTTAACACAACCTTAATGCTGTGGTCCCATCCATTAAGGCCTCCAAATCCAGTACCCAATATTATCTAAATTCCAAAGTCCATCCAATAAGCAAATAATATACATTTTGCTATTACAGATTTGGCCAATATGTTATGCTGGGTGCCTATTTCAACATCCTTTCAGTCATAGTTTACTTTCATGTCCAAAGGGAAATGATACTTGGTACCCCATGGAGTACCTCAGCACCCTTGCAATCACACACAGTCTTCACAGGCAATATTTTAACTGTATCAACCTTTCGCCATGAGCATAGATATGACATAAGATGGATGACATCCTGAGGAGAAAATTCATTTGCCACATTTATTCAGGACATACACATTTATAAAAGGGCTCATAAAAGCGGCATGGGCCATTGCCCTATATACAATGCAATGGCCATGCCACTTTGGTTAAATTCCTAAAAATTATTTGGTAACCTAAAGGTTGCTCCACCCCTGACACTGTCAAGAGACAATTATTGATCCTTTCCACACCCTCAATGTTAAAACAAGTCCAACATCTTTTAGGCCTTTTTAGGCTCTGGAGGCAACAAAATCCTCATTCAAAAATTTTATTTAGTCTGTTACTTGCAAATCAGCCCACCATGAATAGCAGCCACTCAAAAAAGGCTCTAGAATGTGTCCAAATTGCCATACAACAGGCACTCTCATTAGTGACCCTGAGACTTAATTTTAGAGGCTTTAAGCAACCTCCTCTCATGTCTCCTGGTCTCTGGACCACCCATGATAACTAAAAATTGCCCACAAACTTCTGATGCAAGGCACTGCCCTCCTTGGCCACATGCTATACACCATTACATCAGCAATAGCTGGCCACCTACTTGGCTCTTTTGGAAGTTTAGGCCCTGGGCCCACAACCCTCTGTACTTAGCTGACCATTATACCTTGAGTTACAAAAGCAGCACCTTGAAAGCTTGGCATGGCTACTAAGGGCTCCTTGCTACAGGATGAAGCCAAACCTGGTCCCTCTGGCATATCACACCTACAGGAAGGGGTGGACTCCTTTGCTCTCAGTCCCTTGCCAGATGCCATGGTACTGGAGGGGTCACTCCTCTTCCAGACCCATTGGCTACTCAGAGAGTCCCTTGGGATCAAATGAGTGGAGAGCAACAGAAATTCATACACGTTATGGATAGTACTGCCACCATGTAGGTGATGGAGCTAATTGGGGAGTTGCTGCTTTTTCATCCCTTAACCAGGACCTCCCTGATAAGGGGCCAGACCTAAATGTCAGCACAATTGGCTGCACTTCATACAATCACCTCAGCACAGGATGCCCTGGCCAGAAAATGGCCCCACCTAGACATTCTTTCAAACTCTTAGACCACTGCCTAAGAGCTGTCCCCTCTGGGGTAAAGAACTCTGGCAATCTCTTGCCTCACAGATACCCAAAATATAAAGCAAGGTAACAGATGTCTCTATGATATTAAGACCATAATACAAGGTCTTACCAGGATACCTTATCAACTTCAGAGCCCCAGACATTGCTGATAGTGACCAAGACACTCAATTCACTTCTCAGAATACACAATGCTGGGCTCTTGAAGAAGGCATTCGATGAAACTTCTACCTCCCCCATAAGCCCTAGGCAGCTGGAATAATTGAGGAATAATGGGCTCCTCAAAGAACTCCTATTTAAGTTCAAAAGAGTCAAATGGACCCCCTTGTGGTTGTCACTATTGCCACAGGCATTGATTAGTCTAAATTCATGGCCCCTGGGAATGTGTATTTGTTACTCTAATGCCACACAGGTCTCTCAATTGACTTTATTGGCCATAAAGGGGAATACTTCTAAAGTTCATGGTTTTTACTACCACCTCACCATGTGCCCTCTCCCTTTTGATCAAGGGCCTACTTTATTTCCTAAGGAGGCACTCTACCTACTTCCTTGAAATCCTAGTCATCACCTAGGTTTAAACTGATGTCAAGATATCAAGGAGTCAATTGCTGTGTAAGGCCTAAAATTAAGAGCCAATATTATGTGCTGCCTTGACATGTGACAAAATTGGGAGGGCCTCAAATGGTGTAACCACAAGTTCCCCTCCCTAGTATGTTCCTGCAGATAAGGCCCCCTAACCAAGTAACGCTCCTCATCAAGAAGACCAGGTACAGTTCCTATTTATCCCTGAGCAGTAGACTGCAGTTCCCTGCCAGCTCACAGAATTATGCAAACAAGACAAACACATCCTCCTGTGGGAACCAGGGGGGCACCACACCCTCTTAATACTATAAAACCTGACTCCCACAGCCTGTGGTTATTTACTCTGTTCTCAAATGCAACCCCCAGGTCACCCTGCATGGTATACTGTGTCCTCCTCTGGATTGTGACTATATGTGCCTAATAACTACTGTCAGTCTCATCTGTTGGGTACTGGGTGTCATGTGTTTAGCCATACTCCTAATCCTACGGCAGGAATTCCTCCCTCACCAACAGGTAAATAAGTGATTAAAACACACCCTTTCATTGGGTCACCAATAAGCACAGATGAACGCCAAGCAGCTGTGCTTTCAGGCAAGCCTGTCCTCTGCCAGACGTGGAAAACAGGAGGGGGCAGGAGATAAATTTCATTTGGAAGAAGTGCAAGCTGTGTCAGGGTAAATATGGATCATGTGGGAAAATGATGTACAAATTAGTCAGATTTGAGAAATATAGGCTACATGATCTTCCTCATCCCAAACTAAAATTATGAGTCGTGAGAATTAAAGGTAGCAAAGTAAAAGGAGAGCAAAGCAGTGGGGGGAGGGGGGTTAAATACCACTTCCCAAAATGTTCCTAAGGAACCTGTGAGACAGGAGGTAAGTGACTTGAAAGAGAAAGATAGCAGGTGGATAATGCACAAACACATGTTTAAATAGAAACTGGAGTTCTATTTAAATGGAGAAAAATGTGCAATTGTAAGAATGAGAGCAAGTGAGAAAAAGTCTAATACAGATGAGCAGGAACCATTTCTTTGTTCCTTTATTGTTACACGTATTCACAGACCCTAATAAGCAGTGGGTCCATGCAATGAATATAAGAGCTAAATAACAGAAAGAATCATCTAATCTACTAATCCCTTATGTCAATATACAAATTCAAGATTGTTTTGTAATTTTCTCTACATTGTATTGTAATTAATTTATGTTACCTGGAATAATTAACCACCCTGAATAAGAAAAGACCTCTGCTTAACCTTTTAATAAATATTTTTATGAGCTATTTATTGGAAAGCTAGGATTCCATTAGGCCCTGTTAAAAATCAGATTCAGGACTGAGCTTCCCCTTTCAGTTTGAAACCTGATAGCCTAAAACAGGAGCAAAATTAACTTTGGAAAACTGATCAGTCTCTACATCTATTTCCAGGAAGTTGTAGCAAGCAATAGCTAGAACTTCAGATAGCAACATCATACTTCCAGAGCAGGTAAATAACCTCTAGCTCTGGAAGACAAAGTGTCCATCCCTCTTATGAAACCAACATTGGAGCAAGAAACAAATATGAGAATTACTGTGGTTCCCTCCCTGGAAACATTTTTTTTTTTTGGAGTATAGTTGCTTTACAATGTTGTGTTAGTTTCTGCTGTACAGCAAAGTGCATCAGCCACATGTATACATATATCCCCTCTTCCTTGGATTTCCTTCCCATTTAGGTCACCACAGAGCAGAGTTCCCTGTGCTATACAGTCTGTTCTCATTAGTTATCTATTTTACACATAGTAGTGTATATATGTCAATCCCAATCTCCCAATCCATCCCACCCCCCCTTCCCCCCTTGGAATCCATATGTTTGTTCTCTATGTCTGCCTGGAAGCATTTCTGATTTAACTACAACAGTTTCTTAGTGCCCATTATATAGCAGCTGGGTAATCTTCTGATTACAAGGAAACCTCCTTCTGCCCTGCTGCCCCTGGATGAGATCTCCCTCAGTTGTCTGCATCTGGAATAGATCCATTTTGTTTTTCACTTTACCCTAGGAATGGTGCAGTCCTTGAAGTTTGCAAAAAAAGTAAATGTAGCCAAGGCACTAATATAACTTATTGCCAAATGAGAGGTGTTACTTTGATTTATTTAGGAATTCAGAGTTGGGAAGTCAAGAAATGAAGGACTTGTGACAAAGTGAGAGAGTGGCATGGACATATATACACTACCAAATATAAAATAGATAGCTAGTGGGAAGCAGCCGCATAGCACGGGGAGATCAGCTCCGTGCTTTGTGACCACCTAGAGGGGTGGGATAGGGAGGGTGTGAGCGAGATGCAAGAGGGAGGGGATATGGGCATATTTGTATATGTATAACTGATTGACTTTGTTATAAAGCAGAAACAAACACACCATTGTAAAGCAATTATACGCCAATAAAGATGTTAAAAAAAAAAGAAATGAAGGACATTGTCTTTGGTTTGGTTCTTTTTTTTAAATGTTTATTCATTTTAATTTTGCCTTTTTAAAAATTTTGAAGCCAATATATTGTGTTTTCCACATCAAATATTTTTTCTTCTTTTTAATTTTTTTTTTTATACAGCAGGTTCTTATTAGCTATCTATTTTATACAAATTAGTGTATATATGTCAATCCCAATCTCCCAATTCATCCCACAACCACCGCCACACCCCTTGGTTTGGTTCTTTTTTTCTCCTCACATAGCACCTAGCAGAGTTCTAAGCACACAGTAAGTGTACAATAAATACCTACTGATTGTTTTTCTACTAAATATGCAAACAGATGACTGTACAAATTGCTTTGACTACAAATTACTTTTTAGCTTTGGTCCACATAGTGCACTGCCCTGAGTATCTGAATTTGGATGTTGTATCTGTCTTCACAGCTTTAAAGGGTCTACTTGTCTGTTGATTAAAGTGGGCTGATATCTCAGCAAATACTTGGACTAATATGTAGCCAAAATGCCCTGCATTTTTTTGTGCAGGAATCATTTAGGGAATACACTGTGAAAAATAACAAAATATATCAAGGGACTATGTTAAGATAGATCAGCAACTATTACATGAGGTTTTTTTTTTTTTTAGCTTTGTGTAAAAATGCAAGGTAACAAGATAGGATTCTTTTTAAATTTCTGCTTTCTTCAGTAGAGCTGAGGCCTTCCTCATGTTCCACTGTAATCCAGATAAAGAAACTATAAGGCATGCAGTTAATATGAGGCAGCACAAATTGGGTAGTATTTCCAAGAAACAGAATGTCCTGTACTGTTTTTCAGCTGAAATCTTTGTCTTGGCTTTGTTTTAAGAGTCAAGAATTTGGAGACACAACACTACAGTTTGAGTCCCAATGGTAGCACCTATCATTTCTTTAACCTTGGGTAACAGGTATAATTTCTGTGAACCTGATTTTTTCTATTAAAAGGGTAAACATTATACAATATAGTATCTATAATATTAGTTTCTATAAATAATAACACCATTTAAACAATGGTAATGATTCTTCCCTGGCCTGTATGTTATAAAATGCCACACAAATAGTACCATTATTCATATTAGTATTCAATCTTCAAGTCTCTTTATTTTCTTAAGGGAATTCGAGAGAAGAGATATAAGCTTTCAACCAGCACCTTACCGTGAAGAGTGCAACCCACTATATTGAGCAAAATTTCTTGCACCTACTATGTGGAAAGCTTTATACTAGGGAATGCTATGACATCTCTTAAAACATTCTTTGGTTTTTTATTGTAGTAAAATTTACTTAACATAAAATTCATCATTTTAACTATTTTAAAGTGTATAATTCAGTGGTATTTAGTACATTCACAATGTTGTATGATCATCACCATTATCTATATCCAGAATATTTTCATCACCTGAAAGGAGACCCCATACTCTTTAAGTACCCACTCCTATTTCCCCCACTATTTGGTAAATATCATGTAAGTGCAATTAACATGTGGCCTTTTGTGTCTGGCTTCTTTCATTTAGCATAATGTTTTTGAGATTCATCCACATTGCGGCATGTGTCAGTACTTCGTTCATTTTCATGGCCAAATAATATTCTATTATATAGATAAACCACATTTGTTTATCCATTCACTGGTTGATGGACATTCTGCTTTTTGACTATTGTGAATAATGCTATACTGAATATTCTTGTACAAGTTTTTGTATGGGGATAAGCTTTCAATTTTCTTGGTTATATACCTATGAGGGGATTGCTGGGTCATGGAAATTCAATGTTTGGCACTGTTTTCCACAGTGGCTGCACCATTTTACTTTCTCACCAGCAATGTAAAAGTGTTCCAATTTCTCCACATCCTAACCAACACTTGTTATTTTCCTTTTTATTATAGCCATCCTAGTGGGTATGAAGTGGTATCACGTGATTTCAATTTGCCTTCCCTAATGACTAATGATGATGAGTATCTTGACATGTACTTGTAGGCCATTTGTATCTTTTCTTTGGAGAAATGTCTATACAAGTCTTTTGGCCATTTTTTAAAAACTGGGCTGTCGGGCTTCCCTGGTGGCGCAGTGGTTGAGAACCTGCCTGCCAATGCAGGGGACACGGGTTCGAGCCCTGGTCTGGGAAGATCCCACATGCCACGGAGCAACTGGGCCCGTGAGCCACAACTACTGAGCCTGCGCGTCTGGAGCCTGTGCTCTGCAACAAGAGAGGCTGCGATAGTGAGAGGCCCGCGCACCGCGATGAAGAGTGGCCCCAGCTCGCCACAACTAGAGAAAGCCCTCGGACAGAAACGAAGACCCAACGCAGCCAAAAATAAATAAATAAAATTTAAAAAAAAAAAAAAAACTGGGCTGTCTTTTTGTTGTTGAGTTGCATGAGTTCTTTATATACAGTATTCTGGATACTACACCCTTATAAGATATATGATCTGAAAATATTCTCTCCCATTCTGTGGGATGTCTTTTCACTTTCTTTTGATGATGTCCTTTTGAAACACAAAAGTTTTAAATTTGATGAAATCCAATTTAACTATTTTTTCTTTTGTTGCTTGTGCTGTTACATCTAAAAGTTCTTTGCCAAATCCAAGATCATGAAGATTTACCCCTATGTTTTATTCTAATACTTTTATAGCTCTAGCACTTATATCTGAGTCTTTGATCCATTTTAACTTTCACATATGTTGTGAGGTAGGGTCCAACTTCATTCTTTTCATATGAATATCCAGTTATTTCACCAATATTTGTTGGAAAAACCTGTTCTTTCCCCACTGATTGGTTTGGGCACGCTTGTCAAAATTAACAGGTCATATACATATGGGTTTATTTATGGACTCTCAATAATATCCCATTGGTATGTATGTCTATCCTTATCCACAATCACGCTATTATGATTGCTGTAAGTTTGTACTGTGTTTTGAAAACTGAAAGTTGAGTCCTCCAATTGTGTGCTGTGTTTTGAATACTGTTTTGGTTCTTTGGGATCCCTTGAAATTCCACACAAATTTTAGAATCAGGTTTTCTATTATTGTAAAAAAACAAAAAAAAATTGGGATTTTGATAAGAACTGCACTGAATCTATATATTGCTGTAGTGAGTACTACCATCTTAGCAAAATTAAGTCTTCCAATCCATGAACATAAAACGTCTTTCCATTTACTTAGGTCTTTAATTTCTTTTAGCAATGTCTTGCACTTTTCAGTATACGTCTCCCATCTCCTTAGATAAATTTATTTCAAAGTATTTTATTCTTCTCAATACTATTGTAAGTTGAATTGTTTTCTTAATTTCCTTTTTTGAATGTTCACTCTTAATGTATAGAAATACAACTGATTTTTATGGGTTGATCTTATATACTGCAGCATTGCTGAAATCATACAATATTTTTTCCTGGATTCTTTCGGTTTTATTATATATAGGATCATGTCATTTGTGAATAGTGATAGTTTTACTTCTTCCTTTCTGATTTGGATGCCTTTTATTTATCTTCCTTGCCAAAGTTGTCTTACTAGAACATCCAGTACAACACTGAGTAGAAATGGCAGAAGCAAGAACCTCTGTCTTGTTCATGATTTTAGAGAGAAAGCTTTCAGTCATTCACCATTGAGTATAATGTTAGATGTGGGTTTTTCATAAATACCCTTTATCAGGTTAGGAAATTCCCTTATATCCTTAATACGTTAAGTGTTTTTATCCAGAAAGGGTGGTGGGTTTTTTTTAATTCTTTTTCTACATTAAGATGATCATATAAACTAACACAACACTGTAAATCAACTACACATATATATATGATCATATAGTTTTCTCCCTTTGTTCTATTAATATGCTATGGTAGGTACATTGATTGTTTTTCATATGTTGAACTACTCTTGGATTCCTCAAATAAATCCCACTTAGTCATGGCATATAATCCTTTTAATATGCTACTGGATTCAACTTGCTAGTATCATGTTGAGAAATTTTACATCAGTAGTTATAAGGGTTATTGGTTTGAAATTTTCTTTTCTCATAATGTCTTTGTCTGGCTTATTATCAAGGTAATACTCGCCTTATAAAATGAGTTAGGAAGTATCCTGTCCTCTTCTATTTTTTGGAAAAGTTTAAGAAGGATTGGTGTTAACTCTTCTTTCAACATTTGAAATAATTCACCCTTGTACATGTCCAGTTGCTTCTCTCTTGCTACTTTCAAGATGCTCACTTTATTTTTATCTTTTGACATTTTTATTATAACATGGCCTGATGTGGATCCCTTTGTGTCTATTCTACTTAGAATTTTTTTTTTTTTGGCTGTGCCACGTGGTTTGTGGGATCTTAGTTCCCCGACCAGGAATCAAACCCAGGCCCTTGGCAGTGAGAACAAAGAGTCCTAACCACTGGACTGCCAGGGAATTCCCCTACCTAGAATTTTTTGAGCTTCTTAGATGTGTAGATTCATGTCTTTTATAATTTGGGAAGTTTACAGCCATTATTTCTTCAAATATTTTTCTTCTTATTCTACTCCTCTCATTCTCAGTCTCCTATTATATATATGTTGTTATGCTTAATGGTATCCCATAGGTTTCTTAGGCTGTGTTCATTTGTCTACACTCTTTTTTTTTTTTTTTTAACATCTTTATTGGGGTATAATTGCTTTACAATGGTGTGTTAGTTTCTGATTTATAACAAAGTGAGTCAGCTATTGTCTACACTCTTTCTTATTTCTGCTTCTCAAGAGTGGATACTCTCAATTAACCTATCTTCATGTCCACTGATTCTTCCTTCTGCCTTCCCTACTCTGCTGTGAGCTCCTCCTCTAGTGTAACAATTTCAACTGTTACACTTTTCAGCTCTAAAATTTCTCTTTGATTCCTTTTGATAATTTTTATCTTTTTTAAAATATTCTCTATTTAGTATGACATTGTTCTCCTGGTTTCCTTCAGTTCTTTCCATGGTTTTCTTTAGCTCTTTGAGCATATTCAAGACAGCTGACTTAAAGGCTTTCTTTAATGAGTCCAATTTCTGTGCTTCCTCATAGACAGTGTCTATTAATTTTTTTTTCTGGGTATGGACCAACTTTCTTATTTCTTTGCATGCTTATAATTTTTTGCTGTAATTGGATGTTTTGAATATCATAATGTGCTAACTCTGAAAATCAGATTCTTCCTTCTCCTCAGGGTTTGTTGTTCTTACTTACTGTGGGTTGTGGATACTTGCTTATTTAGTGACTTTTCTAAAGTATATTTAAAGACTATTTCTTTGTTGTATGTGGCCTCTGAAGTCTCTGTTTCTTTAGCTTGTGGTCAACTAGTGATTGACAGAGATTTCCTTAAATGCCTGGAGCAAAAAAGAAAAAGGAAAAGAAAAAACTCTCCTGGTCTTCGCAAATTATATGTGCACTGGATACTCCCTCAATACTTACCAACCCTCTTAACAACTTTACCTTAGCTTTCACTAGGTCCTAGTTGGGCTGAGCCAAAAGATCAGCCACAGGTGAAAGCTTAAGGCCTTCACAGGTCTTCTCTGAACATGTGCACATGACTTCCCAGATTCCCTGTTATTTGTGGGAGTTTTTCAATTCTCTTATTCACCAAACTAACTCTTTCCCCAGATTTTCTACCTGAGCTTTCAGCATGTCTATTATTTTTTCCAACTGTAATACTCTGCCCCTAGTAGGCAGTAGTTTGTTCATATGCCTTATAATTTTTTGACAAACACCCTCTATTTAGTCCTTTTCCACCCTGAGAGAGTTCTGAGTTAGGTAAAAAAACAAAACAAAACCTTGTGTCAGGCCTTTGAGGAATCCTCAGATAGGTCAAAGCAGATACATACAAGTTCTTAGAAATAAGCTCTGCTCTGCTCTCTCTGAAAACAGGTACCCACACCAAGAATGTGAGTGCTGTCTCTAAGACAACTGCCACTCCAGCAAGGGGAATGGAGTAAGGCTAATTAAAACACCACAAAACCTGACTTCCATGTGTAAGTCACCTTTTTCTTGATTCTGTTATTGCTTGGTTGCTATTAATTTTTGCCTATTTCCCAGAGTTCCAAAAAAGTTGATTTTGAAAGTTTTCACTCATTTTTCAGTGTTTATTTGGAGATATCAGCCCTTGGAACTCCTTTCTCCTCCATTTTCACTCTGATCATATTATGAAAGTAGCAGATGGGTGATTGGATACAGTCAGGAAGGAGGGTAGAAGGAATAATCAAAGGTGATGGGCTTCCCTAGTGGCGCAGTGGTTGAGAGCTCGCCTGCCGATTCCGGGAGCACGGGTTCGTGCCCTGGTCCGGGAAGATCCCACGTGCTGCGGAGCGGCTGGGCCTGTGAGCCATGGCTGCTGAGCCTGCGCGTCCGGAGCCTGTGCTCCGCAACGGGAGAGGCCACAACAGTGAGAGGCCCGCGTACCGCAAAAAGAAAAAAAAAAAAGGTGGTATGATTTACTTTTGCTTGTATACTATTTTACCAATTATGGAGCATTCCCACCACAGTGAATATATAAAAAGTTTCAAAAGGTGTGACCCTCGCAGTTCACAGTGTTGAAAGCCAAGTCATCTTTTGTTTTTGTAATATAATAGACCCTTAGAACAACACAGGGATTGGGACACCAACCCTCCACACAATTGAAAAATCTGTGTATAATACACAGTTTACACAGAAATCCTCTGTATCTGTGGTTTCACATCCATAGATTCGAACAACTACAGACCATGTGGAAAACATCCATGTATAAGTGGACCCACGTTGAGCGAACCCACGTTGCTCAAGTGTCTACTTATTGGTAATGAAGGGATAAGGCAAAAATGTGTGATTTTGCCAGAGAATCTATACATATACATAGAAGAATCTAAATCTAGTCAGATTTAGAAGAGAATTTAGAGGTATAAAAAGTAATATTGCAGGTTGGAGGTCTCTGGAACCAAGTTCTAACATTTGGAAGGAAGAAGGAGAAAGCAAAATTGGGCACAGGGTGAAGTCAAACTGTGATGTAGACCTAGCCATTTTTGGTCAATTCCACCAGGAGCTCTGTAGCATATATGGCCCTTCAGACTTATCCTACAGTGGACCAAAATGGTTGGGCCTTTATGCCTCATCTCAAGCAGTCATTGGCTATGGGCTGCCCCTGGAAGGACGTGATCTCAAACGGCAATTTTCTGCAGTTGAGTCACTACCTAGAGCTGCTGACAGCTGAGGCAACTAGTCCTTCCTTGCAGGGTCTGAACGATACATCTCTGAGTCAACCATAAGTCGAAATTCTAGTCTAAATTAGGGACATGTTAATATAACTGGCACTGTTCCATCTTCATAGAACTTTGAAGAGAGGTGTATAATACAAAGTTTAAATTGATGCTTAAATATCAATAGGGATATACATTATAAAGATAATGTCATTTCAAAGCCCTTCACTAGTGCTTCTTAAGAAAGTAGATTTTAAGTCAATTTATGTTTCAAAGGAAAATAAAGATATTTGATAGTGCAGAGAAGGAGTTGTGCTAAGATAGGAGATAGCAATATGTTATTTAACAATAATTTTTGGTTGCCTGTTTTTTCCCCAAGGATGATCTGGGGACAGAATAGATGTAGTCTTCTCACTGAAAATTTCTTTAGGTACACCACATTAGAAGTCTGTAGAGCATCTTACTTTTATTGTTTTTATTCATTACCCTTTCAACCATAAGACTATACATCAATGTACTCCTCTATTAGTTATAAAATGGCAATAAGGACACATAATCCAGATTGAATCCCTGAAAAACATAGTTATTCTAATTTTAATGACCATCCCCAATAAGATTCTAAAAGACAGCATATAGCATTATATTCTCCAGAAATATGACATTGCTGTTCAAGAAGTTAGAAGGATAACATATCATAAACATAATGCCTCTCCTTCCTGACTTGTTACAGAAAAAGTATAGAAATATTAAACATATTAAAGACTCATCAATATTAATGATTATATTACAGTAGGTTATTAATAAGCTCTGATTTCAAAATTAGTAATTGCTGTCTTCTGTTTTAAATATTCTATTTGTCCTGCTATACAGTGTTATAATAGGACACTTCTGTATTCTTTGTTATTCAAAAAATGTTTACTCCTAGAAAAATCTGAAGAATGAGTAAATGCCTCCTTTTTAAAACAAAATGCATCTAGAAGGTTTAAAGGATAAAGCAATTAAGTTGTGTCTCATATTTCTTTGTAGCTGAAATGAAAATGCCAAGACTCTTAGAACACTGGCTCATGTGTATGTAAGAGTAGACTTGCCAATGAAATTGATACAACTCAACAGATTTTTTCTCAATTTTCAGTTCTTTGCCAAATATCTTTATCATCTCATAGCAATTCTCTAAAGGCTTATTACAATTGAGAAAAAGGGAACAACTTAAAATTTTAGTCTGAATCAACAAGCTACTGGATCAATTCAAGCTAGTGTATCAATTCAAATTTTAAAAGTTCCTGGGCCAAGCAGTTTTTACCTATAGTACATTATACATACCTAAACCTATATGAAGGATCATACATGAATGCAAACTGAGGAAAATATTAGCAGTGCTAAGTATTGTAGTCTAACAGAAACACCAGAAGCAGCAAAAATTTCCCAAGTCAATAAACAAAACCATTCTCATATTTAGTGGTATTATGTGATGTGATCAGTAACATAAATACGTACAGAAAAATTCCTGGTATGGGCAGGAGAAATATTTTTGTTTCCCAAGGGTTATTTAATAGCACAAGAAGATGTTATACACTGTCTCTTGGAGCTCCATAGAGTCCTCATCTTTTAATAGAACACTTTTTTTCCATTTTAATTTTAGAAATGTCTATTTTGCATCAAAGAGAGGGAAAAACTTTATTCGGTCATTCAGTCAGTCATTCAAGAAATAGTTTTAGTGCATCAGCTATGACAGGAAATAGACAAATAATTATTTAACAAATGAAAAGTTGGTAGTTGGTATAGAGAAGAATAAAGCAAAGAAATAGGAAGTGATATGGTGGAGAAAGTAGAAGGGTTGCCTCACAGGCTACAGAGCTTCACAGGGAATACAGTTAGGAAAAGGATGATCTAGGATTCTAGAAATCCTGGACTTCTTTCAGGGATTGATGAAAACAGGAGAGAGGACATCATGGGATTCATCAGGATAGTCTCACAACACATAACAGAGGTGAAGTTGGGACACTGAGAGGTCCAGAAGGGTGGTGGACCGAAGTTCTGGGCCCTCCCCTTCAGTCCTGCCAGTGATTTCTGGGAAAGAAGGTAATCTTGTCCTAAGCTAATGGAGACTTCCTCTTGACTCTGGGACTTCCTCTTGACTCTTCTTGAATGAGATGTGGAGGCCTCCACACAATAAAATAGAACATTTGTTTTATTTAACACCTCAGAAATAGCCAACAACCTATTCAATGAAAACCAAAGGAAACATTTTTACAACTGTAAATAAAGCCTCACACACACACTATTTGAGAGACTGCAAAGGTTTGTGGCACATTGACTGTTGGTGAGTTCTTTTTTTTCTTGAAAAACTGCAAATTCATGGGACTGGAAATTGCTGATGGAACTTACTCTATGTCTTACAGATATTTTGTTGGACAGCACAATATAAAGCAAAGTACAGTAATCATGTTTGGTTCACATTTATTCTTGAGTTTCTACAATATTTTACTGTCCACCAACATAAAAGCAAGTAACCTGAGGCACTGGCAAGATTTTATTGTGGCATTCTTCAATAACTTTTATATACTGTTTCCTTTCATAATTTGAGATGATTTTTGTTATAAATTTCTTCATAAATATTCTTAATGATGGATGATGCATTTATTTAAGCATCAGTGGACAAATAAAGTTATCCGTGGGTGACTAACAACCTTGAATAAATACTACTTCACTCAGTTACTATCCATAGTACCTAAGAAATGCAATTACATGCTGGGACCTATTATCCCAATTAATGGACTGTTTTATATTCATTGTGCATTATACTTGAAACACTTTAGAGGCCTGGCCTTCACTTAGCTATAGGCAAAGTAAAATTTATAACAAATAACCAAAAAAAGGCTTTCATTTACTTACCAAGATATGTAGCGTGTAATTATACTTTAAGCATAACTAGGCAGGGCTCAAAAATGCCCTTTGATTTAAACCACAATAAAAGTATATTTTTAAAACCATAACAAATATAACTTTGTAATGAACAAGTCACTGTGGGTTGTTGCAACACTGGAGTTTTCATTATCAGCTATGCCTATCTTTCCCTTCTTGTAATGATGTGGCCAAAGGTTAAACTTGATTATTATTTATTATATTCAGAGAGAATCTCATTATTCCAGGCATATGAACTAAGAGAGCAACAATACACGGAGGTCTTCCACTAGTAGTATGGGTGAACAAATAAAATAGGCTGCTAAAAAGTACACAACCCCTTGTTGTGTTGCTACTTTGTAAAATGTCAGCCTGAGGCTATGTTTTACCGCAATGGAATTTGACCACTGAAGTCTAACTCTACTCCCTCTGGTGGTTTCCAAAGCTGTATTACCAAAGCTATAAAATAAAACACAGTTGTAATTCTTCTCCTTATTGTAAGAAGCATTGATCGCCTCTGATTGTATATTATAGCAAAGGGGTAGTCTATTACATGAATTTACTGCACTTTCTTCCTGATAATTACTGGAAGTTATTGAACAAGGCAGGGAGTTATAGCCAGTAAGTTCCTACGCTAGCTGAGGAAGCAAATCTACAGATATTTAGTGGATCTAAACAGCTGTAAACAACACATCCTGTTTACAGTGTACTAGAAATTTATAATTTACAGTGCATTTGAGGTTATTTTAAGAATCACACTCAATTCCACAAATTTAAAATTGAAATATGAACTGTAGCAAAATGTCATGCTAACTATATCATCTTTGTTTTTTAAAACGGTTTTGACAACACTTAAAATGTCAAAAGTCAAACCATTTGGATTTGCTATTCCACTTTGTTAAGACAGATGAGTTTCGTTAATTTTTATTTAAATTTGTCATGTATAGTGAATATACAATCTTTGGTCATATTTATTTTTGCACTTGAAATTATAATTATTTATGTATCTAAACTCATCCTTATCTAGTAGAAAAACTGTCCAATAATAAAAAATATAACCAATTTAAAAACATCAAGTTCACCAAAAGAAAAATATACAAGTTAAAATATAATACTTAAATTCTCATTCTGCAAAATATACAATTAAAAAGGGGTAAACATAAGAAATAAAGAAACATTTAAATCAATCAATCAACCTCCAATTCCTTCTACTGATATATTAAGTCTGAAATAAGGTTATATTTGTACAACAGTCAAAAAATATAGATTGGGAATCAGCCAGTACCATTTACTATCTTATTTATATATTCTAAAATCACATAGTTTAAATATTCCCTGTAACAGAGGATTAACTACTATAAGACCAACGCTCCTAGAGATACAACTCTAGGGGAAAAAATGCCTGAAGGTAGTAGAGAGCAAGCAGAAGCAAGCAGATACTTTAGGGAGATTATACTTGGAAGAAGGAAAGGGCAATGGTTGAGTTTCCATATTTTAGAGCTTTCTGCGTGAAGGGAGGCCCTAGGCAGTCCCACCTGACATAGATAAAAGTGAATAGAGAACCCCAAACCATAATGACTTGAAGAAATAAATAATAGACTTAGGAGCAATGACAGCGGCTGGAAAGTGAAGGCAGTATCTCATAAAAAAGAGAGCTATAGAGGGGGAGCTACAGAGGGGGATTTAGTGTGTAAAATCTTCCTATATATCTAGCTGACTTCTGAATTACAAAGGTGTGAGACAGATTGAAAGCATCCCAATTATGACTAAAAGAACTAAACAGAGATTTCAACTCCTGGCCACCACAGGGGAGACAGAGCTAGGAGCAAAGTTAACTGCCTGTTGTAACAAAAACAACAATGACAAAAAGCAATACCCTTCAGAGGAATATAACAGAATTCAGAATTTCTGGAGTGTATCATGTATAACGTCCAGAATATAATCTAAGACTACTAGACATATAAAGAAGCAGGAAAAAAAAAAAGAAGCAGGAAAATGTGACCAATATTCAGGTGGAAAGGGAACCAACTGAGACTGTATCAAGATGAACCAGATGTTGGAATTAGCATATAAGAGTTTTAAAGTAGCTATTATAACTATGCTCAAAAACACAGGAAACTCTGCTTGTAAGAAATTACATAATAGAAACTTTCAGCAAAGAAATGGAACTATAAAAAAAAGAGCCAAAGGGAAATTGAGAAAAGAAAATATAATTTCTGAGAAAGAATATCACATGGCTAGATTTATTATCACATGGGAGATGACAGAAGAAAAAGTCAATGTACATGAAGATATATCAATAGAAAGTATCCAATCTGAAGGACTGGGAGAAAAATGATTGAGTCTCAATAACCTGAAGGATAATATCAAAAGGTTAAACATGTATGTAAATTTAGTACCAGAAGGAGAAAAGAGAGAGAAAATAGGTCAGGAAAACAAAACATATAAAGAGAAAAATGACTAAAATTTTCTCAAATTTCGTGAAAAATATAAATTTAGAGACTAACAAAACTCAGCAAACCCTGTCAAGTTAATACAAGGAAATCCATACCAAGATATATCATGTCATTTTGCTAAAAAATAGATATGTAATATTTTATATCTATATACCTAAGGCTTATAAGGAATACATGTGTCATATATATCTTATAAGATATACACAGTACTATACATTATATATAATATTCCTTGCTCCTCTCTCTATACACACACACACACACACACACACACACACATATACACACACATACACACACACATATATCTCCATCCATTCCCAGGCCTTCTTTAGACTTTGATAAATTGATTCTAAAATTTATGTGGAGTCAAAAGACCCAGAATATCTAAAATAATCTTGAAAAGGAAGAATAAAGTTGAAGGAATTATCTGTATGTCAATTACATCTCATTAAACTGGAAGGAAAAAAAAGTTGGAGAACTATTCTACTTGATTTCAACACTTACTATAAAACTATAAAAATCAAGAGAATATAGTCCCAGCATAAGGATAGACAAATGTACCAAGGGAAAAGAACAGAGGGCCTAGAAATATACCCACATTATATGGTCTATTGATTTTTGGTAAACGTACCAAAGCAATCCAATAAATGTCACTAGAACAACCTACCTCACATCACACACAAAAACTAAATTAAGATGTGCCATAGTCCCAAACTAAAAACTAAAACTATAAAATTTCTAGTAGAAAACAGAAGAAATTTTTTTTTACTTGGGGGTTGGCAAGGGTTTCTTAGACGTGACACAAAAAGCAGCAACCATGAAAGAAAACTGTAATGAATTTGACTTGATTAAAAATAAAACTGCTGCTTGTTGATAGACACAATTAAAGAAATGAGTGGCCAAAACATAGGCTGGAAGAAAACATTTGAAAATCATAGTCTAATAAAATAGTCATCCAGAATATATAAAGAACTCTTCTAACTCAATAATAAAAAGACAAAAGCATTTTTAAGGGACAAAAGATTTGAACTGACATTTGACCAAGAATTTATACAAACAGCCCATAAACACATGAAAAAATGCTCAACATCATTAATCACCAGGCAGATGCAAATTAAAACCACAATGATATACCATTAGACACCCTCCAGTTACAATTAAAAGACTACAACATCAAATGCTGGCAAGGATGTAGTGTAACTAGAACTCTCATACATTGTTATTAGGAATGTAAATGATATAACTACTTTGAAAAAGCATCAGGCAGTTTCTTATAAAATTAAACATACACTATCACCCGGCAATTCTACTCCTTAGTATTTACCAAAGAGAAATGAAAGTTTATGTTCACAAAAAGACTTATATGAGAATGTTCAGAACAGTTTTATTCATAATAACTAAAATCTGGAATCAATTTGGATCCACGACCAGAAAAATGGATAGACAAAATGGGATGCATTCATACAATGGAATTCTACTTAATAATAAAGGAAATAAACCTCTACTAAACACAACATGGATGAATCTCAAAACCATTAATCTGAATGAAATAAGTCTTACACAAGAGTAGAAAATCTATAGTAACTTTTATATTAAGTTCTAGAACAGACTAAATTTATAGTAGAAAAAAATTAAGCAAATGCCTTCTTGGGGTGCTAGCTACATGACTTAGACGGGACATAAAGGAATTTTCTGCAGCAATGTTAACATGCTATATCTTCATGAAGGCTTGGGGTTATACATGTGCACGAACTGGTTAAAACTCAGCAAATTTCACTTAAGATCTCTGTGTTTTACTGTATATCAATTTTCTCTCAAAAGAAAAAATACAGGGGCTTCCCTGGTGGCGCAGTGGTTGAGAGTCTGCCTGCCGATGCAGGGGACAGGGGTTCGTGCCCCGGTCCGGGAAGATCCCACATGCCGCGGATCGGCTGGGCCTGTGAGTCATGGCTGCTGAGCCTGCGCGTCCGGAGCCTGTGCTCCGCAAGGGGAGAGGCCACAACAGTGAGAGGCCTGCGTACAGCAAAAAAAAAAAAAAAAAAAAAAAAAAATACATATAACCACATATTGAACTCTAGTTAACAGTATCCACACTAAAATGTTTAGGGATGAAGTATACTGACGACAACTTATTTTAAAATGTATCAAAAGATAAGGTATTTTGATGCATCAACAGAACCATGGTAAGAGAGATAAACATCTGATAAAGCAAATATGTCAAAAATTTCATTGGAAAATTTAGATGGTGATATATGGGTGTTCACTGTATGATTCTTTCTACTTTTCTGTATGTTTGAAATTTTTCAAAAAAAATGTTGAAAAAGAAGTATATGGTTGAAGACACTTGGTCTTTTAGTTATCTATTAACAAAAACCATGCCAGGGGAGATTGGTTCAAGATGGCGAAGAAGAAGGACATGCGCTCACTCCCTCTTGCGAGAGCACCAGAATCATAACTAATTGCTGATCAATCATCAAAAGGAAGACACTAGAACTGATGAAAAAAGACACCCCACATCCAAAGATAAAGGAGAAACCACAATGAAATGGTAGGAGGGGCACAATCACAATAAAATCAAATCCCATAAGCACTGGGTGGGTCACTCACTAACTAGAGAACAATTATACCACAGAAGTCCACCCACTGGAGTTAAGGTTCTGAGTCCCATGTGAGGCTTCCCAGCCTGGGTCTGGCAACGGGAGAAGGAATTTCTAGAGAATCAGACTTTGAAGGCTAGTGGGATTTGACTGCAGGACTTCAACATGGCTGGAGGAAACAGAGACTCCACTCTTGGAGGGCACACACAAAGCAGTGTGTGCATTAGGACCCAAGGGAAGGAACAGTGACCCATAGGAGACTGAACCAGATCTACCTGCTAGTGTTGTAGGGCCTCCTGCAGAGGCAGGGGGTGGCTGTGGCTCACCGTGGGGACAAAGACACTGGCAGAAGAAGTTCTGGGAAGTACTCCCTAGCTGAGCCCTTCTGGAGTCTGCCATCAGCCTCACCAAAGAGCCTCTAGGCTCCAGTAATAGGCTGCCTCAGGCAAAACAACAGGGAGGGGACTCAGCCCCACCCATCAGCACACAAGCAGATTAAAGTTTTACTGAGCTCTGCCCACCAGGGCAGCACCCAGCTCAACCCACCACCAGTTCCTCCCATCAGGAAGCTTGCACAAGCCTCTTAGATAGCCTCATCCACCAGAGGACAGATAGCAAAAGTAAGAAGGAACTACAATCCTGCAGCCTGTGGAATGAAAACCACATTCATAGAAACATAGACAAGACGAAAAGGCAGAGGCCTATGTACCAGACAAAGGAACAAGATAAAACCCCAGAAAAACAACTAAATGAACTGGAGATACACAATATTCCAATAAAACAATTCAGAATAATGATAGTGAAGATGATTCACGACCCCAGAAACAGAATGGAGGCAAAGATCGAGAAGATGCAAGAAATGTTTAACAAAGACCTAGAAGAATTAAAGAACAAACACCTAGAAGAACTAAAGGACAAACAGAGATGAACAATACAATAACTGAAATGAAAAATATACTAGGAGGAATCAATTGCAGAATTACTGAGGCAGGAGAACGGATAAGTGACCTAGAAGACAGAATGGTGGAATTCAAAGCCATGGAACAGAATAAAGAAAAAAAGAATGAAAAGTAATGAAGACAGCCTAAGAGACCTCTGGGACAACATTACACATACCAAGATTTGCATTATAGGGGTCCCAGAAGGAGGAGAGAGAGAGAAAGAACCAGAGAAAATATTTGAAAACATTATAGTTGAAAACTTCCCTAACATGGAAAAGGAAATAGCCACCCAAGTGCAGGAAATGCAGAGAGTCCCAGGCAGGATAAACCCAAGGAAAAACATGCCGAAATACATAGTAATAAAATTGACAAAAATTAAAGACAAAGAAAAATTATTAAAAGTAACAAGGGAAAAACGACAAATAACATACAAGGGAACACCCAGAAGGTTAAAAGCTGATTTCTCAGCAGAAACTCTACAAGCCAGAAGGGGGTGGCATGATATATTCAAAGAGATGAAAGAGAAGAACTACAACCAAGATTACTCTACCCAGCAAGGATCTCGTTTAGATTTGAAAGAGAAATCAAAAACTTTAAAGACAAGCAAAAGCTAAGAGAATTCAGCACCACCAAACCAGCTCTATAACAAATGCTAAAGGAACTTCTCTAAGTGGGATAAACAAGAAAAGAAAAGTACCTACAAAAACAAACCCAAAACAATTAAGAAAATGGTCATAGGAACATACATATCGATAATTACCTTAAATGTAAATGGTCTAAATGCTCCCACCAAAAGACACAGATTGGCTGAATGGATACAAAAACAAGATCCATATATATACTGTCTACAAGAGACCCACTTCAGACCAAGGGAAACATACAGACTGAAAGTGAGGGGATGGAAAAAGATATTCCAGGCAAACGGAAATCAAAAGAAAGCTGGAATAGCAATACTCATAACAGATAAAATAGACTTTAAAATAAAGAATGTTACAAGAGACAAAGAAGGACAATACACAATGATCAAGGGATCAATCCAAGAAGAAGATATAACAATTAAAAATATATATGCAACCAACATAGGAGTACCTAAATACATAAGGCAAATGCTAACAGCCATAAAAGAGGAAATCGAAAGTAACAGAATAATAGTGGGGGACTTTAACACCTCACTTACACCAATGGACAGATCATCCAGACAGAGAATTAATAAGGAAACACAAGCTTTAAATGAGACAATAGACCAGATAGATTTAATTGATATTTATAGGACATTCCATCCAAAAACAGCAGATTACAGTTTCTTCTCAAGTGCACAAGTAATATTGACCAGGACAGATCACATCTTGGGTCACAAAACAAGCCTCGGTAAATTTAAGAAAATTGAAATCATAACAAGTATCTTTTCCGACCACAATGCTATGAGACTAGATATCAATTACAGGGAGATAAACGTAGAAAACACAAACACAAGAAGGCTAAATGATATGTTACTAAATAACAAACAGACCACTGAAGAAATCAAAGAAGAAATCAAAAAATACCTAGAGACAAATGACAATGAAAACACGATGATACAAAACCTATGGGATGCAGCAAAGGCAGTTCCAAGAGGGAATTTTACAGCAATACAATCCTACCTCAAAAAACAAGAAAAACCTCAAAAAAACAACCTAACCTTACACCTAAAGCAATTAGAGAAAGAAGAAGAAAAAAAACACAAAGTTAGCAGAAGGAAAGAAGTCATTAAAATCAGATCAGAAATAAATGAAAAAGAAATGAGCAACAGCAAAGATCAATGAAACTAAAAGCTGGTTCCTTGAGAAGATAAACAAAATTGATAAACCATTAGCCAGACTCATCAAGAAAAAAAGGGAGAAGACTCAAATCAAGAAAATTAGTAGTGAAAAAGGAGAAATAACAACTGATACTGAAGAAATACAAAGGATCACGAAAGATTACTACAAGCAACTCCATGCCAATAAAATGGACAACCTCGAAGAAATGGACAATTTCGTAGAAAAGTACAACCTTCCGAGACTGAACCAGGAAGAAACAGAAAATATGAACAGACCAACCACAGCCACTGACATTGAAACTGTGATTAAAAATCTTCCAACAAACAAAAGCCCAGGACCAGATGGCTTCACAGGTGAATTCTATCAAACATTTAGAGAAAAGCTACACCTTTCCTTCTGAATCTCTTCCAAAATACATCAGAGGGAGGAACACTCTCAAACTCATTCTAGAAGGCCACCATCACTCTGATACAAAAACCAGACAAAGATGTCACAAAAAGAAGAAAACTACAGACCAATATTACTGATGAACATAGAGGCAAGAATCCTCTTTGTTTATTCAAATTCTTTGCTCAAGGGAAACCATAAACAAGATGAAAAGACAATCCTCAGAATAGAAGAAAATATCTGCAATTGAAGCAACTGACAAAGGATTAATCTCCAAAATATACAAGCAGCTCAATATCAAAAAAACAAACAACCCAATCCAAAAATGGGAAGAAGACATAAACAGACATTTCTCCAAAGAAGATATACAGACTGCCAACAAACACATGAAAGAATGCTCAACATCATTAATCATTAGAGAAATGCAAATCAGAACTACAATGAGATATCATCTCACACCGGTCAGAATGGCCATCATCCAAAAGTCTACAAACAATAAATGCTGGAGAGGGTGTGGAGAAAATGAAACCCTCTTGCACTGTTGGTGGGAATGTAAATTGATATAGCCACTATGGAGAACAATATGGAGGTTCCTTAAAAAACTAAAAACAAAACTACCATATGATCCAGCAATCCCACTACTGGGCATGTACCCTGAGAAAAGCATCATTCAGAAAGAGTCATGTACCACAATGTTCATTGCAGCTCTATTTACAATAGCCAAGACATGGAAGCAACATAAGTGTCCATCCACAGATGAATGGATAAAGAAGATGTGGCACATATATACAATGGAATATTACTCAGCCATAAAAAGAAACAAAATTGACTTATTTGCACAGACATGGATGGACCTGGAGTCTGTCATACTGAGTGAAGTAAGTCAGAAAGAGCAAAACAAATACCATATGCTAACACATATATATGGAATCTTAATTTTTTTTTAATGGTTCTGATGAACCTAGGGGCAGGACAGGAATAAAGACACGATGTAGAGAATGGACTTAAGGACATGGGGAGGGGGAAGGGCAAGCTTGTATGAAGTAAGAGAGTGGCATGGACATATATACACTACCAAATATAAAATAGCTAGTGGGAAGTAGCCGCATAGCACAGGGAGTTCATCTCGGAGCTTTGTGTCCAACTGGAGGGGTGGGAGGCAGACACAAGAGGGTGGAGATATGGGGATATATGTATATGTATAGCTGATTCACTTTGTTATACAGCAGAAACTAACACAACATTGTAAAGCAATTATATTCCAATAAAGATGTTTTCAACAAAAAAAAGGAAAACTAAAAGACACTGATGAAAGAAATGAAAGATTATACCAACAGATGGAGAGATATACCAAGTTCTTGGATTGGAAGAATCAATATTGTGAAAATGACTATACTACCCAAAGCAATCTACAGATTCAATGCAATCCCTATCAAATTACCAATGGCATTTTTTACGGAACTGGAACAAATCATCTTAAAATTTGTATGGAGACACAAAAGACCCCGAATAGCAAAGCAATCTTGAGGGGAAAAAAATGGAGCTGGAGTAATCATACTCCCTGACTTCAGACTGTCCTACAAAGCTACAGTAATCAAGACAGTATGGTACTGGCACAAAAACAGAAATACAGATCAATGGAACAGGATAGAAAGCCCAGAGATAAACCCATGCACGTATGGTCAACTAATCTATGACAATGGAGGCAAGGTTATACAATAGAGAAAAGACAGCCTCTTGAATAAGTGGTGCTGGGAAAACTGGACAGCTACATGTAATAGAATGAAATTAGAACACTCTTTAACACCGTACACAAAATTAAACTCAAAGTGGTTTAAAGACCTAAATGTAAGACCAGACACTATAAAACTCTTAGAGGAAAATATAGGATGAACACTCTTCGACATATATCACAGCAAGATCTTTTTTGACCCACCTCCTAGAGTAATGGAAATAAAAATAAACAAATGGGACCTAATGAAACTTAAAAGCTTTTGCACAGCAAAGGAAACTATAAACAAAACGAAAAGACCACCCTCAGAATGGGAGAAAATATTTGCAAATGAATCAATGGACAAAATATATAACATCTCATGCAGCTCAATATTAAAAAACAAACAACCCAATCAAAAAATGGGCAGAAGACCTAAATAGACATTTCTCCAAAGAAGACATACAGATGGGCAAGAGCACATGAAAAGCTGCTCAACATCACTAATTATTAGAGAAATGCAAATCAAAACTACAATGAGGTATCACTTCACACGGGTTAGAATGGGCATCATCAGAAAATCTACAAACAATAAATGCTAGAAAGGGTGTGAAGAAAAGGGAACGCTCTTGCACTGTTAGTGGGAATGTAAATTGATATAGCCACTATGCAGAACAGTATGGAGGTTCCTTAAAAACTAAAAATAGAACTACCATATGACCCAGCAATCCCACTACTAGGCATATACCCAGAGAAAACCATAATGCAAAAAGACACCTGCACCCCAATGTTCACTGCAGCACTATTTACAATAGCCAGGCCATGGAAGCAACCTAAATCCCCATCAACAGATGAATGGATAAAGAAAATGTGGTACATATATACAATGGAATATTACTCAACCATAAAGAGGAACAAAACTGGGTCATTTGTAGAGACGTGGGTGGACCTAGAGACTGTCATACAGAGTGAAGTAAGTCAGAAAGAGAAAAACAAATACATGTGGAATCTAGAAAAATGGTACAGATGAACCAGTGTGCAAGGCAGAAATTGAGACACAGATGTAGAGAACAGACATCTGGACACCTAAGGGTAAAGGGGGCGGGGATGAATTGGGAGATTGGGATTGACATATATACACTATTATGTATAAAATAGGTAAGTAATAAGAACCTGCTGTAGAAAAATAAATAAATAAATAAATTTCAAAAAGAAAAACATTATCCCAAAGTTTGGTAGTTAAAAATTACAACCATTTTGCTTTCCCACATGATTTTGGGAGTCAGGAATACAGTCAGGGCTTGGCTTGACAATTCTGCTTCCCATATTGTTGACTGGAATCACTCTGTAATATTCAACAAGCAGCTAGACTGATCTGGAGGGTACCAGTTTCACTCACATGCCTGGAACCTTGGCAGAATTGGCTAGAAGGCTGGCCATAGGTAGGCCCTTCTCCCTTTCTTTGTTGTTTCTAGACCTCTCCCACTGGTCTTTCCAGCCATATTGTTAGATTCCTTACATGACAGTTCAGGGTTCTGAGAGACCATTGTGGAAGCTCTTTTAATGGTTAGGCCATCATATTCTGTTAGTCAAAACAATCATAAACCAGCCCACATTTAAAGAGAGGAATGTCAAATACTTTGCAGCTATCTTTAATCTGCCAAACCTAGCAGAAACATTTTTTAACTGAAGCAATTTTGGTATTTAAAGTGTTTGAACTACTGAATACATATGAATTGACTACTTATTATAAGAGGACAGAATTTAGTGATACATGGTTTGAAAAGGTGAGTCTTGCCTTCAATGAGCTTACTGTTTAAATTATGAAAGGAGTGGTAAATATAAACTTAATATAATATGATAATTACTTTAATGGAGAAATATACAGGGTAGCTGGGAACATAGAAGAGGGAGCAGAGAGGAGTCAGGGAAATTTTCCTAGAAGAGAGAAAAACTCCATAGACTCTAAGAGCAGTAGGGGAAATTTACCACACAGATAATAACAAGATGGCATTCCGTAAAGAGGGGGGAAGCATGTTACTTGGAAATCGTAACATTAATTCCAATGTGATAACATTAATTCCACTCTGTTAAGGAGGGACGCTAAGAACTAAGCAAAGCCCTTTGTCATTATAAAGAAAAAGTAAAGCAAATAAAAAGCTACCAAACATTCTATCAACTAAGGTGAAAAACCTTGTCTCCTGCTCTGATCCTCTGGTTTGAAGAACAGAGTCAGAATGAATAACCTCTTCAAAGGTCCCTAGTGAGATAGACAAGAGCAGAGAGTCCTTTTCTCAACAGAGCCTTGATCAGATGCTTTCATATTAGATTCCCACAGGAGTAGGGACAGCCTCAGCCATTTCCCTGTCTAGTCAGCTATATCAAAACTTACAAAAAACAGATCCCAATCTCTCTACACAAAGATTCAGCTTTAGCTGATACCAAAGCCCTAGTATTAAATTATTACTAAAGAGAGAAAAATAATCACTCCTTAGCTCAGGAAGTCTCCTTAAGACCATTCTGTTTACTCTGATTTTGAGAAAAGCCCAGACTGAGAAAGCAAGTGTGCAATTTTCACATAGTTGTAATATTCAGAAACACTGTCTGTCACTGATAGCAATTAATGCTATAATAAACAAGGAGACCTGTGATGGGCAAGTAAGAATTGTAGTGGACAAAAGAAAAATAAATGTGAACAATCAATGAGTTAATAATTGGTCTCTCTTTAATAAGAATCCCAATTTCCTCTTTAGCTACGGATCTTCCAGTTCCATCTTTCTTTCCTGTGTATATAATTTACATGTACATTTCTCCTGGTTGTCAACAATTTTTTTTATATTGACACAATTATATTTTCATTTGAATGAATGTTCATCTATATAGCACACATGCTTAGGACTAAGCCTAAAGAAAAACAGAAAGAAATTTTGATGCATTTTCCCAAACTTCTTTTGTCTAAATGAAAATTATTAAAATTGTCTTATTATTATACATGGCAAGCTTCCCTAAAGGTTGTTGGCTAAACAAATATGTATGTCCTTTTACTTTACATTTATTGACACATCATATTACTTTGGAGAAGATAAAGGATTTATCTTTAGTACAAAGTCATTATTGCCATAATATTTCACAACTGACTTGCCATTTCCTCTATTATCATAAAATCCAAATTATCCCTGATGACCACCCAAGTCAGAGCTAAAGACAGAATAAAAGGCACCATATTAAAGGAAATTTTTGAACTATTCATCATTGTCCTGGTCTTATTTTTTTAATATAAAGAACTTCAGATAAAATATTTAGAATTATGCCCTTTTAATCTTTTTTTAAATAAAATGGATCTTTTTCTCCTAAAAATATTTCCTTCCAAAATATTTATATTTATTTTCCACTCAATGCATATTTTATTATTTAATCACATACAGGAAATTCTTGTTACATAATAAGAGCTAACATTACTGAGTCCCTACAATGTGCCTGGCACTGTTTTACTTGTTTTATATAATAATACTAAAAGCAACGTTCATATTGACAGATAACAGTTAATGAGTCAAGTATTATTCTAAGTACTTATATTCATTTAATTCTAACAACCTTATGAGATAGCCTAATCATTACAATTTTACAGATAAGGACACTGAAATGCATCAAGATATAACTTATGACACTAAAGCATGAGCAACAACAGAAAAACCCAGTTCAACTTGACTTCATCAAAATTAAAAATTTTGTTCTTCAAAGGATACCAACAAGAAAGTAAAAAGATAACCTACAATATGGGAGAAACTAGTTGCAAATCATATGTCTAAGCAACTTGTATCCCAAATACATAAGAATACTTATGATTTAATAATAAAAGACAAATAACCCAACTAAAAAATGGGGAAAGGTCTTGAATAGACATTTCTCCAAGGAAGATACACAAATGACATCATTAGTCATCATGGAAATGCAAAACAATACCACAATAAAATACAACTTCACACCCGCTAGTATGGCTAGAATAAAAAAATCAGAAAACAACAAGTGTTGCCAAGGATGTAGAGAAATTAAAACCCTTTAGCTGTTCTAGTGCACCATGTAAAATGGTACAGTCACTTCTGAAAATAGACTGGCAGTGTCTCAAACGATAAATATAGAGTTACTATGTGACCCAGCAATTCCACTCCCAGATATATAATATATCAAATAGAAATGAAAGCATATGTCCACATAAAAACTTATATATAAATGTTTATAGCAATATTATTCACAATAGCCAAAAGATGGAAACTAAAATGCTCATCAACTAACAAACAGATAAACAGAATCTGATTTTCCATACAGTGGAATATTATTCTGCCTTAAAAAGGAATGAAGTTCTAACTCGTGCTTATATATGAATGGATCTTAGAACATTATACTAAATGAAAGAAGCCAGTCACCAAAGGCCACATATTATATGATTCCATTCATATGAAATGTCCAGAACAGGGAAATTTACAGACTCAGAAAGTAGATTACTGGTTGATAGGGCTGAGGGAAAGGGAAAGGGGGATGCTGGGATGATAGCAAAATGGTATGGGAGTTTCTTTTTGTGGCAATAATAATGTTCTAAAATTGACTGTGATGATGGTTGCACATCTATGAATACACTAAAAACAACTGTATTGTAAACGTTAAAGGGACGAATTGTATGGTATGAGTTATATTCCAATAAAACTGTTTTAAAAAAAGATTAAGTAACCTGTTCAAGATTTCACAGCTGGTTAGTGACAGAACTGGGATTCAAACTCAAGGAGTTGGGCCCCTGAGTTCAAACTTTTACCAAGCATATCCGTAGCCTCTCATGTGTTTTCTTTAGTTTAATCTTTATAATAACCCAGAGAGGTGGGTACTGTTATTAAATGCATGTTATAGATAAATGATAAATGAATATATAAACATGCTCTCTGCCTTTGGGGAACTTTTTTTTTTCCAGGCCTCTCACTGTTGGGGCCTCCCTCGTTGTGGAACACAGGCTCCAGACACGCAGGCTCAGTGGCCATGGCTCACGGGCCTAGCCACTCTGCAGCATGTGGGATCCTCCCTGACCGGGGCATGAACCCGTGTCCCCTGCATCGGCAGGCAGACTCTCAACCACTGCGCCACCAGGGAAGCCCTTTGGGGAACTTTTAATCTAGCATGGAGGAGGTACATGCATTAAAAAATAACTAAGTAGGGCTTCCCTGGTGGTGCAGTGGTTGAGAATCTGCCTGCCAATGCAGGGGACACAGGTTCAAGCCCTGGTTTGGGAAGATCCCACATGCCACAGAGCAACTAGGCCCGTGAGCCACAATTTCTGAGCCTGCGCGTCTGGAGCCTGTGCTCCGCAACAAGAGAGGCCGCAATAGTGAGAGGCCCGCGCACCGCGATGAAGAGTGGCCCCCACTTGCCGCAACTAAAGAAGCCCTCACACAGAAACAAAGACCCAACACAGCCAAAAATAAATAAATAAATAAATAAAATTAAAAACAAACCAAAAAACTATAAAAAAGATTCCTGTTCTTTAAAAAAAATAATAACTAAGTATAATACAAGGCAAAATAAAATGAATATTATAATAAAGTATGGAATACTGATATAGTGCAGAGATCAGAGAAGCATTTGTTGTATAAAATTATTGTTGCAGAACATTCAAGAAACTTAACCCATATAGCACTATTCCTTTAAATGAACAAAAAGGACTTAGAACCATTTTTGGAAACTGCTCAAAAACCTTCACTGCTCTGTCTTACCTACCCATCATCACATTGCCTGTAGAATGAAATTCAAACTTCTTATCAATGATATTTAGGGTCTGTCACCATCTGGCCTTAAATGTACCTCCTAGCTTTTTCAATGACTGCATCCTAACACATATCTTATGCGCTAGCCATAGTAAGCCATGTATTTTCAGGCCTCATCACTTCTGTCATGATTCTGGTATGGAATACCCATTTCTCCCATTTTCCCATCCATTTGGCATTAATTATTCCTTCCTCTGCACTCTACATCAGCTTTTTGTACCACTATAATAAAGCTTATTTCAACTTATTTTGTTCCATCTTGTATTGTACTTCATTTTCCCCCCACTCCCACTAAATTACACACTCCCTGAAGACAGAGACCACGTCATCCTTTCCAGTACTTTAAACATCAAAAATGTTTGCTGAATGAAATCCTGCTAGCTCTAGATGGCAATTATATAATTGTTTCCCCTATTTTACCTGTGTTCTTATTTAGATATTTGTGTCAAAGCTTGTTATATACTTCATTAGCAACTGTCACTTGGAACAATTAGCTTATGCATGAACTGTAATGCATAGACCAAGTGCCCTGGAGACTCTGACTTTATATTTTGTATCTGTATCTCTAATTCTGTGACTAGTACACATTAGGCCCATAGTGAAGTGTTACTGAATAAATAGACAAACATTCAGATGAGACTATTTCTCCTAGTAACATAAAACATGCACACAGTTATTATAGATATCATATCTGAGCAATATAAACAATGGACATAGCAGCTTAAAAGTTGCATAAGTAAAGATTAATACCTAATATTGCAAGTACTAGTTTGTCACTCTCATTTCCCTTAAATTGCATTGCCAATCCTTAGTTTCAGGACATTTGTAATCACAGTTGTTTCTTAAATAACTCAAGAGTCTGGTTATAAAAGGGAATTAACGTAAAAACACATTTAAATGAGTATCGTGTCAGAAAATACAGTGTCACCATGAATACTATACTTAAGGCTAAAAAGGCAACTAGACTATAAGCACATAATTTATTTATTTTTATTATTATTATTTTGTGTGTGTGTGGTATGCGGGCCTCTCACCATTGTGGTCTCTCCCGTTGTGGAGCACAGGCTCCGGACGCGCAGGCTCAGCAACCATGGCTCACAGGCCCAGCCGCTCCACGGCATGTGGGATCCTCCTGGACCGGGGCACGAACCCATGTCCCCTGCATCGGCAGGCAGACTCCCAACCACTGCGCCACCAGGGAAGCCCTATAAGCACATAATTTTAAGGCTTTTATTTCTCACAGAAAGATTTGTGAAGGTAAACGTTTTCATGGTTGTTCTTAGCCTAACTGTCCATTTTATTTTAGAAAGTTTTAGAAAATGCGTCAACGTTTTGTAGTGAGTCTGGCCTAAAATACATATTCTAGTCACTACGAAATTATTTATATGCTTTTCTCACTGCTAAATGATTCAAAACAATTTTATTTTAAAATGTCAAGCTTGTCACGTGTGCAATACTGAATGGTGATGTGTGACGTTACAATAATCAAGTGAGTTTGATTTTCAAAATTGAAAAAAATTTATGGAATTTTAAATAGCATATTTAAAATGGTATGCACTACAAGGATTACTGTTTCTCTTCAAAAGAGACAAGTCTGATGTTTCCTCTACTCTCTGCAGTTGTAGATATTAAAGGTTCCAGTAGTCAGAGAGGAGGGAGAGGAGGAGGAGGAGGAGGAGGAGGAAGGGAGGAAGGAGGAGGGAGGGGAGGGAGGGAGGGAGAGAGAGAGGGAGAGAGAGAGGGGGAGAGAGAGAGAGAGAGAGAGAGAGAGAGAGAGAGAGAGAGAGAGAGAGAGAGAGGTTGATTCAGCTCTCTCTTTTTAAGGAAATGTGTTCTTCCTAAACATTTCTTCTTGGTGTTCCAAGAACATTTATATGACAAAAACATTACTTTTCTATTGGAAGAGTCAGGAAGAAGAAATAATTCTCCACTGCAATAATTGATCCATGCAAAGCTCATTTTAAAAATTATTATATTATAAAATAAACACATGAGATTTACCCTCTTAAATATTTAAGTACAATATAGTATTATTAACTGTAAGCACAATGTTTTACAGCATATCTCTGAATTTTTCATCTTGCATGACTGAAACTTTATATGCAATGAAAGAACCTCCCCATTTCCTCCTCCCCCCAATTGCCAACAACCACCATTCTACTTTCTGCTTCTGTGAGTTTTACTACTTTAGATACCTCATATAACTGGAATCAAGCAGTATTTGTCCCTCTGTGCTGGTTTATTTCACTTAGAATAATTTCCTCAAGGGTTCATTCATACAGCATATGACAGAATTTCCTCCCTTTTTAAGTCTGAATAATATTCCACTGTATTTATATATCACATTTTATTTGTTCATCTGTCAATGGACATTTAGGTTGTTTCCACCTCTTGGCTCTGAATACTGCTACAATGAACATGGGAGTGCAAATATCTCCAGCAGATCCTGATTTCAATGTTTTTGAACACCCAAAATTGGGATTGCTGGATAACATGGCAGTTCTGTTTTTAACTTTCAGAGGAGCCTCCATACTGTTTTCCATAGCAGGTGCGACATTATACATCCCCACAAACATTCCAATTTCTTCACATCCTTACCAACACTGGTTATTTTCTGGTTTTCTGATAATGGCCATTCTAACAGATGTGAGATGATATCTCATTGAGCTTTCAATGTGCATTTCCTGATGATTAGTGAAGTGGAGCATCTTTTAATGTGTCTGTTGGCCATTTGTGTCTCCACTTTGGATAAATGTCTATTGAAGTTGTTTGCCCATTTTTTAATCAGGTTATATGTTTTTATGCTAAGTCACAGAAGTTCCCTATGCATTTTGGATATTAACCCCTTATCAAATATATGGTTTGTAAATATTTTCACCCATTCCACAGGTTGGTTTTTCACTCTGTTGATTGTTTCTTTTGCTGTACAGAAGTTTTTTAGTTTGAATTAGTCCCACTTGTTTATTTTTATTTTTGGTGTCATATCCAAGAAATCATTACCAAGCCAATGTCAGAAAGTTTTTCCACTATATTTTCTTCTAGGAGTTTTACAGTTTCAGGTCTTAAATTTAAGTCTTTAATATCAAGTTGATTTTTGTGAAGGTCCAATTCCATTCTTTTGTATGTGGATATCTAGTTTTCCCAGCATCATTTGTTGAAGAGACTATCCTTTCCCCATTGTGTATTATTAGCACCCTTGTCAAAGATCATTTGATCCTACATACATAGCTTTATTTCTGGGTTTTCTATTACATTCCATTAGTCTATATGTCTCTCTGTCAGTGCCAAACTATTTGATTATTGTAGCTTTGTAATATATTTTCAAATCAGGAAGTGTGAGGCCTCCTGCTTTGTTTTTCTTTCTCAGGATTGACTTGGCTATTCGGGGTCCTTTGTGGTTTCTTACACATTTTAGGATTGTTTCCTTCTATTCCTATAAAAATGCCATTGGGATTTGATAGGGATTGCACTGACTCAGTAGATTATTTGGGGTAGTATAGACATTCTGACAATATTAATGCTTCCAATTCACAAACGTGGAACATCTTTCCATTTATTTTTGTCTGCTTTAATTTCTTTTATCAGTGTTTTGTAGTTACACAATTATTCATTGTTAGTGTAGTGTTCATTGTTAGTGTATCAATGTGCACAACGGATTTTTATGTTGATTTTATAGGATGCAACTTTACTGAATTCATTTATTAGTTACAACAGTTTTTGTGGAATCTTTAGGGATTTCTATATATATGATCATATCATCTATGAACAAATGTAAATCTACTACTTCCTTTACAATTTGGAAAATTGGAAATATTTCTTTCCTAACTTCTCTCTCAAGGACTTCTAGTACTATGTTGAAATGAAGTCACAAGAGTAGGCATCCTTACCTTGATCCTGATCTTAGAGGAAAAGCTTTTCGTTTTTCACCATTGAGTATGATGCTAGCTATGGGCTCTTCATATATAGCCTTTGTTATGTTAAGGTAATTTCCTTCCATTCCTAGTTTGTTGTTTCTATCGTGAAAGGGTTTTGAAATCTGTCAATGCTCTTTCTGCATCTATTGAGGTGATCAAGTGATTTTTATGCTTTGTTCTGTTAATGTGGTGTATCACTTTGATGGATGCTTTTTTTCATGAGATGGTCAGTCAGGTTCAGCCACAAGAGGGGGACACAAGAGGGGTACAGGAAAACAAAATGTATTATACTCACAAGCCCTAGAGAGACAGAGTCACTGCATTCCATGAGGGGAACACACAGGGTGAGCACCAAGGGAGCAGGCGCCACCAAGCAGGTAGGAGCTGAGAGAAAGAGCAAGAACCCATGGGCAAGTACCTTTATTGGGGGTCTGGATGGAGTACCAAGCAAAAGGCATGAGGTGATTTCATTGGTGTGTTTGAATGTCACAGTGTGGGGAGGGCAAAAAGGGGAACTAGAGGCAGGGGCCAGCCTTATCACACTAGTGCACTGGTCACCTGAACAGGGTGCAAACAGCCTGTTTGTGGGGATGTTGAAACAGAAGTAAATAATTAAGTTTTTTAATTTACTATAAAATTTACTTTTGTATGTTTTTAAACCATCATTACCAACACAGGGATAAATTCTAATTGGTCATGGTGCATGCTCCTTTTAATGTGCTGTTGAATTCAGTTTGCTAGTATTTTGTTGAGAATTTTTGCATTTATATTCATAAGGGATACTGGCCTGTGGTATTCTTTTCTTTTAGTTTGTTTTTTTGTTTGTTTGTTTGTTTGTTTTTAATTTCTGGCTTTGGTATCAGATTAATACTGGCCTCATAAAATGAGTTTGGAAGTATTCTTTCCCCTTCAATTTTTCGGATGAATTTGAGAAGAACTGGCATGAATTATTTAGATGTTTGGTAGAATTCATGAGTGAAGCCATCTGGTCCTGGGTTTTGCTTTGTTGGGAGATATTTGAATACTGATTCAATTGACGTACTAGTTACAGGAATGTTCAAATTTTCTATTTCTTTATGATTCAGTCTTGGTAGGTCAAATGTTTCTAGGAATTTATCTATTTCTTCTAGATTGTCCAATTTGTTGGTGTATAACTGTTCATAGTATTCTTTTTTAATGCTTTTTTATTTCTCTGGCATCGGCTGTAATGTCTCCCCTTTCATTTGATTTTGAGTCTTCGCTCTGTTTTTCTTAATCTAACAGAAGATTTGTCAATTCTGTTTATTTTTTTAAAATAACAACTCAGTTTCATTTATTTTTTCCATTGTTTTTCTATTTCCTACTTTATTTCTGCTCTCATCTTTATTATTTCCTTCCTTTTGTCAGCTTTGAGCTTAGTTTGTTCTTTCTTTTCCCTGAGGTGTAGAGTTAGGTTGTTTGAGATTTTCCTTCTTTTCTATTGTAAATATATCCCTATAAACTTACTGCTATATTGCTTTTTCTGCATCCAATAAGTTTTGGTATGTTGTGTCTTCATTTTCATTTGTCTCAAAATATTTTCTAATTCCCCTTTTGATTTCTTCTTCTACCCATTAGTTGTTCAAGAGTTTAATTTTGACATATTTTGAAATTTACTTTTCCTTCTGCTATTGATTTCTAGTTTTCATTCTATTAGAGCCAGAGAAGATACTTAGTATGATTTCGATCTTCTTAAATTTTGTTTAAGAAAGCTTGTGATCTAACATGTGATCTATCCTGGAGAAATGTTGTGCTTGAGAGTGTGTATTCTGTTGTTGGGTGGATTGTTTTTTATATGTTTGTTGGGTCCATTTGGTCTTTAGTATTATTCAAGTCCTCTGTTTCCTTATTGACCTTCTGTCTGGATATTCTATCTGTTATTGAAAGTGGGATACTGAAATCTACATTACTGTGTTACTGTCTGTTTCTCCCTTCAGTTCAGCTAATGTTTGCTGCATATATTTAGGTACTCTGATGTGGAATGCATATATGTTTACAATTGTTACATCTTCCTGGGGAATTGACCCTTTTATCATTATATAATGTCCTTTATTGTCTATTGTGACAGTTTCTGACTTGAAGTCTATTTGATATATATGTGGCCACCTCTGCTGTCTCCTGTTGCCATAACCATGGAATATCATATTCCATCCTTTCACTTTCAAGTATGGGTATCCTTAAATCTGAGGTGAGTCTCCTTGTAGACAGCATAGAATTGGATCCTGTTTTTAATTCAGTCAGTCACTCCATGTCTTTTGATTGGGGAGATTAATCCATTTACATTTAAAGTAATTATTAACAGGGAAGGATTTACTATTACTATTTACTATTGCCATGTTGTTGATTGTTTTCTGTTAGTCTTGTAGTTCTTTTGTCTGTCTTTTCCTCTCTTGCTGTCTTCCATTGTGTTTCACTGATTTTTTTGTATTGACACACTTTGTTTCCTTTCTCTTTTCCTTTTGCATGTTTTCTATTGGTATTTTCTTTGTGGTTATCCTGGGGATTATATGAAGTGTCTTGAAGTTATAACAATTACTGTTTATTTTAAACCAATAATAATTTAAGTTCAATTGCATACAAAAACTTTACACATTTTGCTCTCCTTTCCCAACACTTTATGTTAGTGATGTGACAAATCACATCTTTTTATATTGTGTATTCATTAACATATTTTTATAGTTTATTTACTTTTAATTTCTATGCCAGAATTAAAAGTGATTTATGTACCACTGTTACAATATTACAATATTCTGTATTTGTCTATATATTTATATTTACCAGTGAGCTTTATACTTTCATATGCTTTTATGTTGCTGTTCAGCATATTTTTGTTCCAATTTGAAGGACTCTCTTTAGCACTCAGCAAGTCTATTAATGAACTCGCTCAGCTTTTGTTTGTCTGGGAATATCTTTATCTCTTCTTCATTTTTAAAAGAAATTTTCGCCAGGTATGATATTGTTGGTTGACAGGTTATTTTCTTTTGGGACTTTGAAAGACTACCATCCTGCTCCCTTCTGGCCTGCAATGTTTCTGCTGAAAAATTCACTGATAGTCTTATGGGGGTTCCCATGTATATGCTAAGTGACTTTTCTCTTGCTGTTTTCAAGTCTTTGTCTTTGAATTTTGACAATTTGATTATACTGTGTCTCAGTGTGTTCTCTTTTTAAACACCAGTCCAGTGGTATTCTTGAATATGGATGTCCACTTCCTTCCCTAGATTTGGGAAGTCTTCAACCAGTTTCTTTGAATAAGGTTTCTGCCCCTTTCTCTCTTACTTCTCCTTCTGGGACTCCTAAAATTCGATGTCTCGTAAGTCCCTTAGCTTTCTTCACTCTTTTTTTTTTTTTTTTTGCGGTACGCAGGCCTCTCACTGTTGTGGCCTCTCCCGTTGCAGAGCACAGGCTCCAGATGCGCAGGCTCAGCAGCCATGGCTCACGGGCCCAGCCACTCCGCTGCATGTGGGATCTTCCCGGACCGGGGCACGAACCTGCGTCCCCTGCATCGGCAGGTGGACTCTCAACCACTGCGCCACCAGGGAAGCCCTTCACTCTTTTTCATTATCTTTTCTTTTTTGCATTTCTGACTGAATAATTTCAAATGACTTGTCTTCAAGTTCACTGATTCTTTCTTCTGCTTGATCAAGTCTGCTCCTGAACCCCTCTAGTGAATTTTTCAGTTCAGTTATTGCATTTTTTAGCTGTAAAATTTGTTTTGTTCTTTTATGTATTTTCTCTTTGCTGAAATTCTTGTTTTCTTCACACAATGTTTTCCTGAGCTCATAGAGCACCTTCATGATGGTTTTTTTGTTTTTTTTTTATGGCGGTTATTTTTAATTCCTTGTCAGGTAATTCAAATACCCTCCACTTCTTTAGGGTCAGTTTCTAGAGATTAATTTTGTTCCTTTGGACAATTTTTCCCTGTTTCTTAGTGTACCTTGTAACTTTGTGTCAGTATCCATACGTGTGAAGAAACCAGGCTGTATAGACTGACGTTGTATAGGGAAAGATCATCAATCATCCTGACTAGAGATTTGGGGGGCCTCTCAAACCTTTTCTGTGGATGTGACTTCTCTAACCTTCTGTGTGTAGATTCCTTATTAGAGGGATTTGCCAGTTTCTTTTTTTCAGGAGCTTGCTATCTCTTGATCCTTCTGGTATCTCTCTGCTGTCCCTTTGGACCATGGAGTAGCAACACACCACCCATCCCTTTTATTGTTTCCAGTGGCTCCCAGGTGGTAGAGTATCCTCAGTCCTATCTACATCCTGTTGGGTGAGACAGAATCCAGTTCCTCATGCAGCTCTCCAAAAAGCCAGAACTTTGTACACTTGCTCCACTCTTCCCTTTCCCCCCTAAGGGAAAGGCCACAAACTGTATTATCCTGTCTAATTTACCATAGGCCCTTCGGAACAGTAGCATGAGTCCAGCTCTTTTATGTGCTCAGTGCCCCAGGCTTCTAGTGTATGTCAGATCCTGTTCACGTTTTGAGAGAGGTGAGACAGATACCAGTCCCTCAGGTCACCCCTAAAAAAAGCCAGAATGTTCCATTCTTCTCTTTCCCCATGAAGAAAAGACTATTAAGCTGTATTGACCTTTGTATTCTGTACTACAGATCCTCTGGAGCAGCAACATGTTGCCCAGAATTTTTTTTTTTAAGTCTTAGTGGTCTCCATGCATCTAAAGCATGATGGATCATATCAGTGCTCCAAGAAGGTGAGACAGAAGCTAGTACTTTGGGCAGCCCCCTGAAATGTCAGAACACTGGACATATGATTCCTCTCTTCCTCCCCAGGGAGAAGCCAGAAGCTGGGAGTTTCCTCCCAAGAGGATGGCACTGTGCCAGGAAAAGAGAGTATCATGAGGAGGTGACATGAATTTTCCTACTGGCTTCAATGTGGTCAGTTTCACACTCACCTGGGGTGCAGGAGCCTCTTAACCTTCTCACAAAGGAAACTGGTGCATGTATTATTGAATTGGTGTCTCTGTGAAAGGAAGGTCTGTTGCTTACTTTTCTGCCATCTTGCTGATGTCACTTCTGTGAAAAACCTCATCTTGACTGGTAGAATATAGATAGAATTATTGGGGAATATTATTTTAATTCCTATGGAATTAAAGGAGATTTCCAAAGTACTATGTTAAATTAGACTTTTCTAGGATCAAAATGCATGTTTATCATGTTCTTTTTAATACGAATCAAACACCTAAACTTTGCCTATTTTAACCACCCAACTTCACAACAGAATGTCTTGACTAAGTATCCTTTAGTTTTCATCTACTTTAGTTTTGTTTATTTATTACTTATTCATTCTTTCATTCATCCATTCTCTAATTTATTTATTAACATTCTGCACTTTAGTTAGGGGGCTTAGGAGAAACAGAGTCCACAGAGCTTAGCAAACTATGGCCCAGCTCCAAACTGACTCATCATGTGTTTTTATTAAGGTGTTATTCAAATATGGCCACACTTATTCATTTTATCTAGGCCTATTTTCATTGTACAATGGCAGAGCTGAGCAGCTGTTACTAAGACCATATGGCCTACAAAGTATTTATTATCTGGTCCTTTATAGAAAAAATTTGCCTACCCTCCTCTAGGCTATAGTTAGTTCTCATTATTGGCTTGTGTAGACATTCTTCTTTACATAAAATACTGATATTTATAAATGTTTGTGTTCAAATTATATTTTTGTGAATTGAATCATGTTATAGAAACCCCATCTCTAAGTTCTGTCATCCGTGAAGGAACCCTTGGGAGTACAAATAGTACACTGCATGTGTTCTACTGGATTTAAATTCAAAAGAACTTTTTTATAGTAGCACCCAGATAGAACAGCATGGTGTACCAGTGGAATGGCATCAAAGAGCATTTTGCTCTTAAAAATAAGAAATATAGGCTTCCCTGGTGGCGCAGTGGTTGAGAGTCCACCTGCCAATGCAGGGGACACAGGTTCGTGCCCTAGTCTGGGAAGATCCCACATGCCGCGGAGCGGCTAGGCCCATGAGCCATGGTCGCTGAGCCTGTGCTCCTCAATGGGAGAGGCTACAACAGTGAGAGGCCCGCGTACCACAAAAAATAAAAAATAAAAAAATAAGAAATATGTCTTTTATAATTCACTATTTAAAAATTCTGTTTTGAAAACAGGATATACACAGAAACACCATACACCCGAAGTTGAGATTGTTAATTATCACCCTGCACTTTTAGTGGAATACTTAATGTTCATTTGAAACCTAATTGTGATTATTTACTAATTTCCTGCTCTATTTATTTTAAACCTGTATTTTTTTAATAAGAGGCTGTTTTAAAGTAAGTTGCACTTCTACCTTTACTTAGAATGTATTTTTACCCACATAGAGTGTAGTTTATACATATAAATATATTTTTCATGAATAATTGCAAACTAGAAGGCTATTTCTAATGTGTATATTTTATTACTTTATGTAAGAATCTTCCAAGATCTTTCTGTAGCTATATCATATTCCTTTTATAACTTTCCAAAATACAGCCAAGTAAAGATATCTCGGAGAGTAATAAAATTCATTTTACTTAGTCATGTATACATTTTAAATAGAAGAGACCATTTCGATAACCAAACAAGATGCTATCTGGCAGCAAATGTAGTAGAACTCATTTGACATGTTTCTTTATCCATTTTCTGGTCCTCTGGTTAGAAATGGAGGGGAAAAAAATGAATTCGGCATTTCTCAGAAATTACACATCATTATAAAAATAATATAAATAAATATCCAACTTCTCTTAAAAAAACTAATCAGCTTCTCCTTTAGATTTTTACTGTAAAAAATTAGCTCATAAAATGATTTTGCCTCCATAAACGAAAACAACATAATTAGATTCCAAATAAAATGTAAGTATCCCACCACATAAAACTCTATGGTAGAGAGACCATAGATGGCAGAGGAGTAATACGTGGAGATCGTCTTCCTCCCCACAAATACATCTACATGTGGAACAAACCCTAGAGAACACCTGACCAGTGGCAGAAGACCTCAGACTTCCCAAAAGGCAAAAAACTCCCCACGTACCTGGGTACAGCAAAAGAAAAAACAGAGACAAAAGACTAGAGACAGGACCTGCACCTCTGGGAGGGAGCTGTGAAAGAGGAAACGTTTCCACAAACTAGGAAGCTCCTTCACTGGCGGAGACATGAGGTGGCAGGGGTAAAGCTTCAGAGCCACGGAGCAGAGTGCAATAGGGGTGCAGAGGGCAAAGCGGAGAGATTCCCACACAGAGAACCAGTGCCGACTAGCACTCACCAGCCTGAGAGGCCTGTCTGCTCACCCGCTGAGGCAGTTGGGGGCTGGGAGCTGAGGCTCGGGATTTGGAGGTCAGATCCCAGGGAGAGGACTGGAGTTGGCTGCATGAACACAGCCTGAAGGAAGCTACTGTGCCACAGCTAGCCGGGAGGGAGTCCGGGAAAAAGTCTGGAACTGCCGAAGAGGAAAGAGACCATTGTTTAGGGGTGCACAAGGAGAGGAGATTCAGAGCACTGCCTAAACAAGCTCCAGAAATGGGCAGGAGCCACGGCTATCAGCGCAGACACCTGAGATGGGTATGAGACACTAAGGTTGCTGCTGCAGCCACCAAGAAGCCTGTGTGTGAGCACAGGTCACTATCCACACCTTCCCTCCCAGGAGTCTGTGCAGCCCGCCACTGCCAGGGTGCCATGATCCAGGGACAACTTCCCTGGGAGAATACATGGCGCGCCTCAGGCTGTTGCAATGTCACATTGGCCTGAGCCACCACAGGCTAGCCCAGCATTCTGTACCCCTCCCTCCCGTCAGCCTGACTGAGCCAGAGCTACCTAATCAGCTGCTACCTTAACCCTGACCTGTCCCGACAAAGAACAGATGCCCTCAGGGGACCGACATGCACGGAGGAGACAAATCCAAAGATGAACCCTAGGAGCTGTGTGAACAAAGAAAAGAAAGGGAAATTTCTCCCAGCAGCCTCAGGAGTGGATTAAATCTCCACAATCAACTTGATGAACGTTCCATCTCTGGAACACCTGAATAGAAAACGAATCATCCCAAAATTGAAGCAGTGGACTTCAGGAGCAACTGTAAACTTGGGGTTAGCTTTCTGTATCTAATTTGTTTCTGGTTTTACGTTTATCTTAGTTTAGTATTTTCAGTTTATTATCATTGGTAGATTTCTTTAGTGATTTGGTTGTTCACTTCCAGTTTTTTACATATAAATATATTTTTTTCCTTTTCGTGCGTATGTGTATGTGTATGCTTCTTTGTGTGATTTTGTCTATATAGCTTTGCTTTTACCATCTGTCCTAAGGTTCTGTCTGTACATTTGCTTTGTTAGATTCTTTGTTTGTTTTAGTATAGTTTTTAATGCTTGTTATCATTGGTGAACTTGTTTTTTGGTTTGGTTGCTCTCTTTCTTTTTTCTTTTTTAATACTTTTTAATTTTAAATAATTTTTTAATTTTAATAAATTTATTTCTTTTTATTTTATTTTTTCTTTCTATCTTTCCTTCTTTTTTTTTCGCTTTTCTTCTGAGCCGTGGGGCTGACAGGGTCTTGGTGCTCTGGCCGGGTGTCAGGCCTGTGCCTCTGAGGTGGGAGAGCCGAGTTCAGGAAATTGGTCCACCAGAGATCTCCCAGCTCCACATAATATCAAACAGCGAAAACTGTCCCAGAGATCTCCATCTCAAGGCTAAGACCCAACACCACTCAACGACCAGCAAGCTACAGTGCTGGACACCCTATGCCAAACACCTAGCAAGACAGGAACACAACAATAGGCATTAGCAGAGAGGCTGCCTAAAATCATAATAAGTTCACAAACACCCCAGAACACACCACTGGATGCAGTGCTGCCCACCAAAAAGACAGGATCCAGCCTCATCCACCAGAACAGATGCACCAGTCCCCTCCACAAGGAAGCCTAGACAACCCACCGAACCAACCTTACCCACTGGGGGCAGACATCGAAAGCAACGAGAACTATGAACCTGCAGCCTGCGAAAAGGAGACCCCAAACACAGGAAGTTAAGCAAAATGAGAAGACAGAGAAACACACAGCAGATGAAGGAGCAAGGTAAAACCCCACCAGACCAAACAAATGAAGAGGAAATAGGCACTCTACCTGAAAAAGAATTCAGAATAATGATAGTAAAGATGATCCAAACTCTTGGAAACAGAATGGAGAAAATAAACGAAACATTTAACAAGGACCTAGAAGAACTAAAGAGCAAAGAAACAATGATGAACAACACAATAAATGAAATTAAAAATTATCTAGAAGGAATCAATAGCAGAATAACTGAGGCAGAAGAACAGATAAGTGTCCTGGAAGATAAAATAGTGGAAATAACTACCACAGAGCAGAATAAAGAAAAAAGAATGAAAAGAATTGAGGACAGTCTTAGAGACCTCTGGGACAACATTAAACTCATGAACATTCGAATTATAGGGGTCCCAGAAGAAGAAGAAAAAAAAAAAAGGTAGTGAGAAAATATTTGAAGAGATTATAGTTGAAAACTTCCCTAATATGTGAAATGAAATAGTCAAGTCCAAGAAGCACAGAGAGTTCCATACAGGGCAAAGCCAAGGAGAAACACACCAAGACACATATTAATCAAACTACCAAAAATTAAATACAAAGAAAAAATATTAAAAGCAGCAATGGAAAAGCAACAAATAACATACAACAGAATCCCCATAAGCTTAACAGCTGATCCTTCAGCAGAAACCCTACAAGCCAGAAGGGAGTGGAAGGACATATTTAAAGCAATGAAAGGGAAAAACCTACAACCACGATTACTCTATCCAGCAAGGATATCATTCAGATTTGACAGAGAAATTAGAACCTTTACAGACAAGCAAAAGCTAAGAGAATTCAGCACCACCAAACCAGCTTTACAATAAAGGAACTTCTCTAGGCATGAAACACAAGAGATAGAGAATACCTACAATAACAAACCCAAAACAATTAAGAAAATGGTAATAGAAACATACATACTGATAACTGCTTTAAATGTAAAGGGATTAAATGCTCCAACCAAAAGACATGGACTGGCTGAATGGATACAAAAAGAAGACCCATACATATGCTGTCTACAAGAGACCCACTTCAGACCTAGGGACACATACAGACTGAAAGTGAGGGGATGGAAAAAGATATTCCATACAAATGGAAATCAAAAGAAAGCTGGATTTAAATGATAAATTAAACAAGATGGACTTAATTGATATTTATAAGACATTCCATCCAAAAACAACAGAATACACTTTCTTCTCAAGTGCTCATGGAACATTCTCCAGAATAGATATCTTGGGTCACAAATCAACCCTTGGTAAATTTAAGAAAACTGAATTCGTATCAAGTTTCTTTTCTGACCACAATGCTATGAGCCTAGATATCAATTACAGGAAAAGAACTGTAAAAAATACAAACACATGGAGACTAAAAAATACACTACTAAATAACCAAGATACCACTACAGAAATCAAAGAGGAAATCAAAAAATACCTTGAAACAAATGACAATGAAAACACGACGATCCAAAACATATGGGATGCAGCAAAAGCAGCTCTAAGAGGAAAGTTTATAGCAATACAATCCTACCTCAAGAAACAAGAAACACCTCAAATAAACAACCTAACCTGACAACCAAAGCGATTAGAGAAAGAACAAACAAACCCCAAAGTTAGCAGAAGAAATGGAATCATAAAGATCAGATCAGAAATATATGAAAAAGAAATGAAGGAAACAATAGCAAAGATCAATAAAACTAAAAGGTGGTTCTTTGAGAAGATAAACAAAATTGATAAACCATTAGCCAGACTCATCAAGAAAAAAAGGGAGAAGACTCAAATCAATAGAATTAGAAATGAAAAAGAAGTAACAACTGATGCTGCAGAAATATAAAGGATCATGAGAGATTACTACAAGCAACTCTATGCCAATAAAATGGACAAGCTGGAAGAAATGGACAAATTCTTAGAAAAGCACAACCTTCTGAGACTGAACCAGGAAGACAGAAAATATGAACAGACCAATCACAAGCACTGAAATTGAAACTGTGATTTAAAATCTTCCAACAAACAAAAGTCCAGGACCAGATGGCTTCACAGGCAAATTCTATCAAACATTCAGAGAAAAGCTAACACCTATCCTTGTCAAACTCTTCCAAAATATAGCAGAGGGAGGAACACTCCCAAATTCATTCTAGGAGGCCACCATCACCCTGATACCAAAACCAGACAAAGAGGTAACAAAAAAAGAGAACTACAGGCCAATATTACTGATGAACACAGAAGCAAAAATCCTCAACAAAATACTAGCAAACAGAATCCAACAGCAGATTAAAAGGATCATACATCATGATGAAGTGGGGTTTATCCCAGGAATGCAAGGATTCTTCAATATATGGAAATCAATCAATGTGATAAAGCATACTAACAAATTGAAGGAGAAAAACCATATGGTCATCTCAGTACATGCAGAAAAAGCTTTTGACAAAATTCAACACCATTTAAGATAAAATCCCTCCAGAAAGTAGGCATAGAAGGGACTTACCTCAACACAATAAACGCCATATATGACAAACCCACAGCCAACATCGTTCTCAAAGGTAAAAAACTTAAACCATTTCCTCTAACATCAGGAACAAGACAAGTCTGCCCACTCTCACCACTATTATTCAACATAGTATGGGAAGTTTTAGCCACAGCAATCAGAGAAGAAAAAGAAATCGAAGGAATCCAAATTGGAAAAGAAGAAGTAAAACTCTCACTGTTTGCAGATGACATGATACTATACATAGAGAATCCTAAGGATGCCAACAGAAAACTACTAGAGTTAATCAATGAGTTAGGTAAAGTAACAGGATATAAAATTAATGCACAGACATCTCCTGCATTCCTTTACACTAATGATGAAAAATCTGAAAAAGAAATTAAGAAAACACACCCATTTACCATTGCAACAAAAAGAATAAAATACCTAGGAATAAACCTAATTAAGGAGACAAAAGACCTGTATGGAGAAAACTATAAGAAACGGATGAAAGGAATTAAAGATGATACAAACAGATGGAGAGATATACCACGTTCTTGGATTGGAAGAATCAACATTGTGACAATGACTATAGTACCCAAAGCAATCTACAGATTCAATGCAATCCCTATCAAACTACCAGTGGCACTTTTCACAGAACTAGAGCCCAGAATTTCCCAATTTGTATGGAAACACATAAGACCCCGAATAACCAAAGCAATCTTGAGAAAGAAAAACAGAGCTGGAGGAAGCAGGCTCCCTGTCTTCAGACTATACTACAAAGCTACAGTAATCAAGACAGTATGGTACTGGCACAAAAACAGAAATATATATCAATGGAAAAGGATTGAATGCCCAGGGATAAACCCATGCACATATGGTCACCTTATCTTTGATAAAGGACACAAGACTATACAATGGAAAAAAGACAGCCTCTTCAATAAGTGGTGCTGGGTAAATTGGAGAGCTACATATAAAAGAATGAAATTAGAACATTCCCTAACACCATACACAAAAATAAACTCAAAATGGGTTAAAGACCTAAATATAAGCCAGACACTATCAAACTCTTAGAGGAATACACAGGCAGAACACACCATGACATAAATCACAGCAAGATCCTTTTTGACCCACCTGCTAGAGAAATAGAAATAAAAACAAAAATAAACAAATGGGACCTAATGAAATTTAAAAGCTTTTGCACAGCAAAGGAAAACATAATCGAGACAAAAAGACAACCCTCAGAATGGGAGAAAATATTTGCAAATGAAGCAACTGACAAAGGATTAATCTCCAAAATTTATAAGCAGCTCATGTAGCTCCATATCAAAAAAACACACAACCCAATACAAAAATGGGCAGAAGACCTAAATAGGCATTTCTCCAAAGAAGATATAGAGATTGCCAACAAACACATGAAAGGATGCTCAACATCACTAATTATTAGAGAAATGCAAATCAAAACTACAATGAGGTATCACCTCACACCAATCAGAATGGCCATCATCAAAACATCTACAAACAATAAATGCTGGAGAGGGTGTGGAGAAAAGGGAACCCTCTTGCACTGTTGGCGGGAATGTAAATTGATACAGCCACTATGGAGAACAGTATGTAGGTTCCTGAAAAAACTAAAAATAGAACTACCATATGACCCAGCAATCCCACTACTGGCCATATACCCTGAGAAATCCATCATTCAAAAAGAGTCACGTACCATAATGTTCATTGCAGCACTATTTACAATAGCCAGGACATGGAAGCAACCTAAGTGTCCATAGACAGATGAATGGATAATGAAGATGTGGCACATATATACAACTGGAATATTACTCAGCCATAAAAGGAAACGAAGTTGAGTTATTTGTAGTGAGGTGGATACACCCAGAGTATGTCATAGAGTGAAGTAAGTCAGAAAGAGAAAAATACCATATGCTAAGACATATAAATGGAATCTAAAAAAAAAAAAAAAAAAAGGTTCTGATGTACCTAGGGGCAGGACAGGAATAAAGACGCGGACGTAGAGAATGCACTTGAGGACACGGGGAGGGGGAAGGTTAAGCTGGGACGAAGTGAGAGAGTGACTAACCAATGTAAAATAGATAGCTAGTAGGAAGCAGCCACATAGCACAGGGAGATCAGCTTAGTGCTTTGTGACCACTTAGAGGGCAGGGAGATGCAAGAGGGAGGGGATATGGGGATATATGTATGCATATAGCTGATTCACTTTGTTATACAGGAGAAACTAACACCCCACTGCAAAACAATTATACTCCCAATAAAGATGTTAAAGATGTTTTTTGTTAAAAACAAAAAACTATGGTCATGATTAACAATGTCAATTTCTCACGTACAATGCTTGTCTCTATGTTCCATTTTCAAACATAGACTATGTCACTTTTAATAGCAAATTTTAAAACACATATTTTAACTTTAAAATCTTCCTTGGTGTCATTTCACTGGCTCACCAAGTCACCTCTAGCTACGTTCTGCTATAAAGTACTTCTCTGTTTAGAAATTTAAACCTCCAGTATTTGTGCCATTACACTAAAACATATCTTTTATCTTTTTGCTTAAATAATGGTGGATGCTTCCAATCCTCCCATTTCTTTAGTTTGTCAAGCAAAATCACAGAGTAGATTCAAGTGACCTTGGATATCTTTTATTTTAAAAAGAAATGTTTCTTTGTTAAGAGATTCTGTGTACTTTGGCAATGATTCTCATGGTGAGATCAAAGGCTATCAGTGACAACCCATTAATTTAGTGCCAATTCTGCTCTTACTAAGCTTAGCTAATTCAAGATAGCAAGTACTAGCGTTAGTCCCAATCTGAGTTCATTGAACCTGCTTAAGCAATTGATATGAGAGTAAGTCAAAAGTTGTCTTATTTTTAAGGTGGTTCACTCATCACCTTCATTCTTTTATCACATACAGTCTTAATTTGTCTTAATTTAATTTAAGTAACCAATAAACATTAAGGACCTACTCTCTATACTATGTAAAAGATACTATATTGGGCTCTACTGGTCATAGATAAAAAAGGTAAAAAGCAATATATATATATATATATATATATATATATATATAGAAGCTAAGTTGCAGTAGATATTACATAAGTTCCTTTAATATTAATAAATGGAAATCTATCCCATTATTTGACAAGAAATTAATACTCTAGTTAGGATTTAAGTTAGTGGAAGACATCAGAGTATCTGCTTTCAATTATTCCTTCCAACAAAAGATTTTTAGCTGTAAATTTAGTCACGAAGTTTTACCAGTATCAGGGAAAAACACAAAATGTTCTTCTGCACTGAAGAAAAGCTAAAAACATTGGCAGAAAAAAAAACCCAACACACCACAGTACAGGATTTGGAACATTTTTTAATAATGACACAAGTTTCTCTATTCATTCTATTATGGGAATGGAGTAGCAAACCCTGAGTTGCTTTTTGAATAAAAACATTGAAATAGCCAAAGAAAATATGGGCTTTGGTGACAATGAAGTAGTCTGTTTAATATTTCCTCTTCATATCCAGGACCTCTTGGTCATTCATGAGAATGGGATACTTTGACTGGCTGCTGCTATTGGGATCTTGGGATTTTGGAACGTTTGGTCATTGTGTAAGGAAAACAGAAGGAAAAACGCCAAAATGGAAAAGAGGTTTTAGTGCTCAGATATTCTATCTAGCTCTGTAAATTCAAGCTTGTCCCCCAAATTGGCACGGAAATTCACCAAGTATGTATTTTCATTTATTGTTTTTTACTTTTTATTTTAAAATAATTTTAGACTTACACAAAGTTTGCAAAAACAATACACAGTTCTACCATATGACCCAGCAATCCCACTACTGGGCATATACCCAGAGGAAACCATAATTCAAAAAGACACATGTACCCCAATGTTCATTGCAGCATTATTTACAGTAGCCAGGATATGGAAGCAATCTAAATGTCCATCAACAGAGGAATGGATAAAAAAAGATGCAGCACATATATACAATGGAATATTAGCCATAAAAAGGAAAGAAATTGGGTCATTTGTAGATACGTGGATGGACCTAGAGACTGTCATACAGAGTGAAGTAAGTCAGAAAGAGAAAAACAAATATAGTATATTAACACATATATGTGAAATCTAGAAAAATGGTATAGATGATCTTATTTGCAAAGCAGAAAGAGAGACACAGACATAGAGAACAAATGTATGGACACCAAAGTGGGAAGGGGGGAGATGAACTGGGAGACTGGGATTGACATATATACACTATTGATATTATGTATAAAATAGATAACTATATAGCTCAGGGAACTCTACTCAATGCTCTGTGGTGACCTAAATGGGAAGGAAATCCAAAAAGGAGGGGATATATGTATACATATAACTGATTCACTTTGCTGTACAGCAGAAACTAACACAACATTGTAAAGCAACTATACTCCAATAAAAATTAATTTTAAAAAATATACAGTTCTATTTAATGCCTTCACTCAGCTTGTTATGTCTTTCATAGCCATAGTAAAGTTATCAAAACTAAGAAATTAACTTTGGTATGCTACTAATAGCTAAACTACACATTTTGGATTTCACCAGTTTTTCCAATGATACCATTTTTTTTAAAGTCTTTATTGAATTTGTTACAATATTGCTTCTGTTTTATGTTTTGGGTTTTTTCTGGCTGTAAGGCACATGGGATCTTAGCTCCCCAACCAGGGATCAAACCCGTACCCCCTCCACTGGAAGGCAAAGTCCTAACCACTGGACCTCCAGGGAAGTCCCAATTATGCCATTTTTTAAATCTTTTTTTAATTTTAAAATTTGTAATTGTGGTAAAATACACATAACATAAAATTTACCATTCTAACCATTTTGATTACATACTTTAGAAGTATTAAACATATTCACATTGTGCAACTCATCTCCAGAAATTTTTCATATTGCAAAACTGAAAGTCTATACCCATAAACAAAAGCTCCCCATATCCCTCTTCCCCCAGGCCCTGGCAACCACCATTCTTTTTTTTTCTATTGAGTTTGACTATTCTAGATACTTTATATAATTGGAATCATACAGTATGTATTTTTTTGTGATGGGCTGATTTCACTTAACATAGTGATCTCAAGGTTCACCCATGCTATAGCATGTAGCAAACTGTCCTTTCTTATTAGGACTGAATAATATTCCATTGTATGTATATACTACATTTTGTTTATTCCTTCATCCACCAATGGACATGTAGGTTGCTTCCACCTTTTGGCTATTGTGGAGAATGCTATGAACATGGGTATACAAATATCTCTTCAAGACTCTGCTTTCAATTCTTTAGGATATATATCCAGAAGTTGAATTGTTCTATTTTTATTTATTTTTATTGTGAAGTATAAAACACCTAGAGAAGAGTGCACAAAATGGAAATGAACAACTTAAATGAGTTTTCACAAAGTGAACATCTATGTAACTCCTAGCCAATTGAGATCATTACCCCAGAACACTCTCCAAATCCTACTCCTTCCCTATCAGTACTCCTTCATTCTTCTCTGAATTTAACCACTCTTAATTTCTAAACATCACAGTTCAGATTTGCGTATTTTGGGACTTTTTATAAATTGACTAAAACAATATATATTCTTTTGTGCCTAGCATGTTTCATTCACATATATATATATTTGTAAGAGTCACCCATGTGATTGGTTGGTAACATGTAGCTGTAATTCATTCATTTTCATTATCACATGCTATTCACTGTGTGATGATAACACAATTTCTTTATCAATTCTACTCTTGACGGGCATCTGGATCCTTTCAAGTTTAGGGATACTCCAAATAATTCCACTATGAACATTCTTATATATCTTTCTTGCGGCAAATGTACACATATTTCTTTAGGGTATTTATCTAAAAGTGAAAATCTTGTGTTGCTCCACATTATTGCCAATATTTGGTATTTTTCATCATTTTCATTATAGTCATTCTGGTGGTAAAATCTTGTGGTGCATTTAATTTTCATTTTCCTAATTACTAATGAAGAGCACGTTTACACAATTTATTGGTCATTTGAATGTCTTCTTTTGTGAGTGTCGGTTTAAATCCCCACCTATTTTTTATTAGGTTGTCTATATTTTTCTTATTGATTAGTACAAGTTCTTCAGATGTTCTGGATATGAGTCTTTTGTCCATTATGTGTGTTATAAATGATTTTTTCCACTCTGTGTCTTGGCTCTATTTTTAAACTCTATTAATGATGTATGCTTATCAAGCTTTTCTCTTATATTAGTGCTTTTCAGTCCTCTTTAATAAATCTTGTCCTACCTGAAGTTCATGTAGATAGTCTTGTGTTATCCTGTAGACATTGTGTCATTTTGCCTTTGATTTTAGGATGTGGAATATGCATTTGCATATGCTGTGAGAGGCCAAATTTACTTTATTTTCCATATGAAAATCCAACTGACCCAGCAACAGTTATTAAAAAGATTGTCTTTTCCTCACTGTTCTGCAGTCTCCTTTGCCCATATATGTGAAGATCTTTTTTTTTTTACTCTATTTTCATTTGTCTTTTATCCAACCCAGTGCCAATACTACATTCTCTTCATTACTGTACCTTTAAAATGGACACTGATATCAAGTAGATCATTTTCTTCAACATTGTTGCACTATTCTTGGCCCTTAGTATTTCAATAATAAATCTTAGAATCAGTCAAGTTCCACGTAAAATCTATTGGTATTTAGTTGGAATTGCACTAACTTTTTAAAATTGCATTTTTTTATTGATACATAAGTCACATACCATAAACTTTACCATTTTAAGGTGTACACTTCAGTGGTTTTTAGTAATTCACAATGCTGTGCAACCACCACTATCTATTTCCAGAATATTTTCATCACCCCAAACTGAAACCTCATATTTGTTAGTAGTCATTCCCAATTCTCTCTTTCCCAATCCTCTGGCAACAAATCTACCTTCTGTATCTATGGGTTTGCCTGCTCTGGACATGATATAAATGGAAACATAGAGGTATCCTTTTGTGGTTAGCTTCATTCACTTAACATGTTTTCCAAGGTTCATCCATGTTGTAGTATGCATCAGTACTTCATTCCTTTTTAATGGCTAAATAACAACCCACTGTATGGACACACCAATTAAGTTTATCTATTCATCACACCAATTATGTTTATCTATTCATCAACTGCTGGACACTTGGCTTGTTGGCACATTTTCGCCATTATGAATAATGTTGCTATGAATAATTTGTCTACAACTTTTGTGTGGACATATGTTTTCATTTCTCTTGTGTATAAACCTAGGAGTGGAATTTCTGGATCAGAGGGTAACTCTGTTTAACCATGTGAGGAACTGCCAGACTGTTTTCCAGAGCACCTTCACCATTTTACATTTCCACCAACAATGTATAAGGGCTCAAATTTCACCACGTCTTTACCAACTTTCCTTATTGTCATTTTTTTTAATCTGCATTCCCCTAACAACTAATGATGTTGCATATCTTTTCATGTGCTTGTTGGCCATTTGTATATCTTCTTTGGAGAAAAGTCTATCTGGATCCTTTGTCCATTTTACAAGTGGGTTGTTTGTATTTTGGTGATTGAGTTATAAGAGTTCTTTACATATTCTGGATACGAATCCCTTGTCAGATAAATCATGAGCAAATATTTCCTTCCATACTATAGGTTGTCTTCAGTTTCTTGATAATGCCCTTTGAAGGATACAAGTTTACAATTTTGATGTAGTCCAGTTATCTATTTTTTTCTTTTATTGATTATACTTTTAGTGTCATAACTAAATAAATAGTGAGCTAATCCAAGATCATATTTTTACCTGTCTTCCTCTAAGGATTTTACAACTTTAACTCTTGTATTTGGGTCCATTTTGAGTTAGTCTGTGCCTATGGTGTGAGGTAGGAATCAAAATTCATTCTTATGCATGTGGATAAACACTTATTCCAGCACCATTTGTTGAAAAGATTATTTTTTACCCCACTGAATGGTCTTGGCACCCTTGTCAAAAATCAATTGATCATACACAGCAAAAGACACCATAAACAAAACGAAAAGACAACCTACAAACTGCGAGAAAATAGTCACAAACATGCGACCGACAAGGCCTTAATTTGCAAAATATACAAGCAGCTCATGCAGCTCAATATCAAAAAAACAAACAACCCAATCAAAAAATAGGCAGAAGACCGAAACAGACATTCTCCAAAGAAGATACACAGATGGCCAACAGACACACGAAAAGATGCTCAACATCATTCATTATTAGAGAAATGCAAATCAAAACCAGAATGAGGTATCACCTCACACTGGTCAGAATGGCCATCATCAAAAAGCCTACAAACCGTAAATGCTGGAGAGGGTGTGGAGGAAAGAGAACCCTCCTATACTGTTGGTGGGAATATAAACTGGTACAGCTACTATGGAAAACAGTATGGAGGTTCCTTAAAAAACTAAAAATAGAGTTATCATATGACCCAACAATCCCACTCCTGGGCATATTTCCAGAAAAGATGAAAATTCTAATTTGAAAAGATATTCGCATCCCAATATTCATAGCAGCACTATTTACAATAGCCAAGACATGGAAGCAACCTAAGTGTCCATCGACAGATGACTGGATAGAGAAGATATATATACACAATGGAATATTACTCAGCCATAAAAAAGAATGAAATATTGCCATTTGCAGCAACATGGATGGACCTAGAGATTACTGTACTAAGTGAAGTCAGACAGAGAAAGACAAATGTTATATAATATCATATATATAGGGAATCTAAAAAAATAATACAAATGAGCTTATTTACAAAACAGAAACAGACTCATGACAGAAAGCAAACTTATGGTTACCAAGGGGAAAGCCAGGCAGCAGGGGAGGGATATATTAGGAGCATGGAATTAACATATACAAACTACTATACATAGAACAGATAAGCAACAAGGATTTACGCTATAGCACAGGGAACAATATTCAATATCTTGTAATAACCTATAATGAAAAATAATCTGAAATATATATATATATATATATATATATAACAATCACTTTACTGTATGCCTGAAACTAACACAATATTGTAAATCAACTATATTTCAATTTGAAAAAAAAAAAGCATGAGGGGAACTCTGAGAATCAGGGGGGAAAAAAAAGGATAACCAACACAGATTTTTTTAAAATTGAGGTGAGGGTCACATAACACAATTAACCATTTTAAAGTGAACATTTCAGTAAATCAACTATACTTCAATAAAAAATAAAATGAACAGTTAGAGAAAGGAAGGAAGGAAGGAAGGGAGGAAGGGAGGGAGGGAGGAGGAGGGAAGGGAGAGGGAGGGAAGGAGGGGGAGGGAGGGAGGGGGAGGGGAGGGGAGCGAGGGGGAGGGGAGGGGAGGGAGGGGGAGGGGAGGGGAGAGAAAAAGTAAGAAATGAAATAAAATCTACGGCTTAATGCTTTTCATCAGTTTTGGAAAATCCTTGACTATTATCACGTCAAAGATTGTTTCTGCTTCAGTTTCTTTCTCTTTTCAACATGTGACTACATTACAATATGTGTTAGAACTCCTCCTATACCCCTTATGCTCTTACATTCTTTTTCTGTATGCTTTAAAATTTTTTTCTCTTTGCTTCAGTCTACATATTTACTCTAACATATTCCATTTCCCTACATAACTCTTCAGCTGAGTCTAATCTCTTAAACCCATCCATTGAGTTCTTAATTTCATTCATTGTATTTCTTAGTTTTAAAATTTTTATGTGGCTCTCTTTTATAGTTTTTAGGGTTTTGTTATGCTTTTTGTTTATAATCCTTGATCTTAATAGGCAGTTATTTTAAAGTTTGGTTTTCAGAATTCTATGATCAGAATTTTCTGTGTTTCTCTCTTTGTTGTGTATTGTTTTCTTTTTGTTCATCTGTTTGGTTTTGGTCACCCTGTTTCACTATCTTCATGTGCCTGGCTGGTTTTTTATTGTGGATTGGCTGTTGTATATTAACATCATAAAAAATATACTGAGGCCTAGGATGATGTTGTCTTCCTCCATAGAGGATTTGCATTTGCTTCTGGGAAAAGGGCTAGGATACTAATCATGTAGATCAGTGTAATCCAGTTATAGAGTTTGAGATTATTTGAAGTATACCTTTAGTCCCCCAACAGTGCCAGAGTATTTCTAGGTCACCCTTAATCTAAGTTATAATTCTTTGGAGTCTGAACCCAAAGCATAAAGGGTTTACAAAGTTCCCCACTCTGTGGTGAGCCATAGATACCCCTATAAACTGTGTTCAGCTTCTCAGGCTCTCAACAGCCTCTTCCAAAATCAACAAGTATCCCTTGAGAAAAAGCTGCCCCAAAGCAGAACTCAGTTTCCTTCTTCTACCCAGTTCTCAACTCCATAATTCTTCAATACCAGTTAATTTTCCTATGTCTTCCAATAGATGCTTTTAAACATTTTGTTCAGGTGTTTTCTAGGTGTTCTCAGTAGGCAAGTTGGTCAGCATTAGCTATTTAGCTAGTCTGCCACAGGAAGTGGAAGTTTTCCTAAATAGAACTTTAATTAAAAACTTCAAATTTCTTCCAACCAGTATGTTGAAACTTGAGTGCTTTCTCCTTTCCCTGCCCTAAGGTTCAACTGTTTCCCCAAAAATAGACCAAGAGGAAAGGGGAAAGGGGAAAGGAGAAAGGAGGAAAATGAAAAATAATATACAACCTGGATAAGTCTTCTGATCATTCAAGAAGTAGTTTTATGTTAATAATAAAATGTGCATTAATTAAATTGGGGTAATCACTATGATGAATATTGAACACTACTTATTTCTAAAACTTTAATTCCCAAACTTATTATTGATTAGTCCCTCCTTTCCCTCTGATCTAAATGCCACTTCTGTCATATACCAATTTCTTATTTATGTGCAGTTCTATTCTACTGGCCCATTTCTTCCTCTCTACCCCATCTCCTTCTCTCCTTCTCCCTCCCTCTCTTCCTCCCCACAATACGGCACTTCATTTTTGTACCTTTATAATATGTCTTATAAACTAGCAGCTAAAATGGACCTTTCTTTTTCCTCAAATTGTTTTGATAATTCTTCACCATTTTTCCACTGATCTGTGAAAAAACTAGTTGTCACTGACTGTAATTGCACTGAATTTACAAGTAAATTTAATGAGAATTGATATCTTGACAATATTGAATCCTTGCCTTCCACCATTATGTATCTTTAATTTACACTACACTCTGGACACTTAATAAAGTTATAAATATAATTTTCTCTAAATAGTTCTTAAACATCAGTTGTTAGACTTACACCTAGTTACCTCATGAATCTTTTGAGAATATGATTTTTTAAAATTTCAATTGCAATTTCTAGTTGCTGTTGCTGGTGTGTAGGATCACTACTGGGTTTTGTACATATTAACATTAGGTCCGAGACCTTCAAGATGGCAGAGAAGACATGGGTATCACCTTCCTCCCCACAAATACATCAAAAATACATCTACATGTGGAACAACTGCTACAGAACACCTACTGTACGCTGGCAAAAGACCTCAGATTTCCCAAAAGGCAAAAAACTCCCCATGTACCTGGGTATGGCAAAAGAAAAAATAAAAAACAGAGACAAAAGAATAGGGACATGACCCGCACCTCTGGGAGGGAGCTGTGAAGGAGAAAATATTTCCACACACTAGGAAGCCCCTTCACTGGCAGAGATGGAACGTGGGTGGGCTGGGGGGAGCTTTGGAGCCACAGAGGAGAGCGCAGCAACAGGAGGGCAGAGGACAAAGAGAAGAGATTCCCGCAGACAGGATCAGTGCTGACCAGGACTCACCAACCTGAGAGGCTTGTTTGCTCACCTGCTGGGGCGGGTGGGGGCTAGGAGCTGAGGCTCCGGTTTCGGAGGTCAGACCCAAGGAAGAGGACTGGGGATGGCTGCAAGACAGCCAGAAGGGGGCTAGTGCACCACAGCTAGCCTGGAGGGAATCCTGGAAAAAGTTTGGAAGTGCCTAAAAGTCAAGAGACCTTTGTTTCTGGGTGCACGAGGAGAGGGGATTCCTTCCCACTGTGCCCACAGAAGGCAGAGCACCACCTAAACAAGCTCCAGAGACAGGCACGAGCCACGACTATCAGTTCAGACCCCAGAGACAGGCATGAACCGCTAATGCTTCTACCGATGTCACCAAGAATCCTGTGTGCAAATGAGGTCACTACCCACACCCCCAGTGAGACTGTGCAGCCCGCCACTGCCAGGGTTCCACTATCCAGGGACAACTTCCCTGGGAGAACACACGGCACGCCTCAGGCTGTGGCAACGTCATGCCAGCCTCTGCCACCTCAGGCTCACTGACCATTCCAATTATAACTACCATACCCCTCCCTCTCCCCCGCCTCAGAGAGCAAGAGAGCCCTAATCAGCACCTGCTTTAACCCCCTCCTGTCTGGGCGGGGGGGAAAAAGACGCCTGAGGGCAGCCTACATGCAGAGGCAGAGCCACAACCAAAGCTGAAGCCCAGGAGTTGTGTGAACAAAGAAGAGAAAGGGAAATTTCTCAGTGCAGCCTCAGAAGCAGCAGATTAAATCCCCATAATCAACTGGATAAACACCGCATCTGTGGAACACCTGAATAGACAACAAATGTTCCCAAAATTGAGGCAGTGGACTTTGTGAGCAACTGTAGGCTTGGGGTTTGCTTTTTGCATCTGATTAATTTCTAGGTTTACGTTTATCTTAGTTTAGTTTTTAAATGCTTGTTATCATTGGTGGATTTGTTTGTTGGTTTGGTTGCTCTCTTCCTTTTGTATATTTTATTTTTTCTCCTTTTTCTCTTTCGGTGACTGTGTATGTATATGCTTTCTTGTGTAATTTTGTCTGTAAACCTTTGCTTTTAACATTTATCCTACAGTTCTGTCTATTCATTTTGTTATTTTAGTTTTTGTTCTTGTTTTTGTTTTCTTTCTTCCTTTCCCTCTGAGCCATGTGGCTGGCAGGGTCTTGGTGCTCCAGCCAGGTGTCGGGCCTGAGCCTCCAAGGTGTGAGGGCCCAGTCCAGGACATTGGACCACCAGAAACCTCCTGGCCCACGTAATATCAATCAGAGAGCTCTCCCAGAGAACTTCGTCTCAACACAAAGACCCAGCTCCACCCAAGAGCCAGCAAGCTCCAGTGCTGGAGGCCCTATGCCAAACTAGCAAGACAGGAACACAAACACACCCGTTAGCAGAGCAGCTGCCTAAAGTCATACTAAGTTCACAAACACTCCAAAACACACCACCAGAAACGGTCCTGCACACCAGAAGGACGAGATACAGCCCCACCCACCAGAAGGCATGTACCAGTCTCCTCCAGCAGGAAGCCTACACAACCCACTGAACCAACCTCACCCACTGGGGGCAGACACCAAAAACAATGGGAACTACAAACCTGCAGCCTGCAAAAAGGAGACCCCAAACACAGTAACTTAAAGAAAATGAGAAAACAGAGAAAAATGCAACAGATGAAGAAGCAAGGTAAAAACCCACCAGACCAAACAAATGAAGAGAAAATAAGCAGTCTACGTGAAACAGAATTCAGAGTAATGATAGTAAAGATGATCCACAATCTTGGAAATAGAATGGAGAAAATACAAGAAGTGTTTAACAAGGACCTAGAAGAACGTAAGAGCAAACAATGAAGAACACCACAATAAATGAAATTAAAAATACTCTAGAAGGAAGAAATAGCAGAATAACTGAGGCAGAACAGATAAGTGATCAGGATGATAAAATAGTGGAAATAACTGCCAAAGAGCAGAATAAAGAAAAAAGAATGAACAGAATTAAGGACAGTCTGAGACCTCTGGGATAACATTAAATGCACCAACATTCGAATTATAGGGGTCCCAAAACAGGAATAGAGAAAGAAAGGGTCTGAGAAAATATTTGAAGAGATTATAGTTGAAAACTTCCCTAACATGGGAAAGGAAATACCACCCAAGTCCAGGAAGTGCAGAGAGTCCCATACAGGATAAATCCAAGGAGAAACGTGCCAAGAGACATACTAATCAAACTACCAAAAATTAAACTAAAACAAACAATGTTAAAAGCATCAAAGGAAAAGCAACAAATAACACACAAAGGAAACCCCATACAGTTAACACCTGATCTTTCAGCAGAAAATCTGCAAGCCAGAAGAGAATAACAGGACATATTTAGAGCAATGAAAAGGAAAAAGCTACAACCAAGATTACTCTACCCAGAAAGGATCTCATACAGATTTGATGGAGAAATTAAAACCTTTACAGACAAACAAAAGCTAAGAGAATTCAGCACAACCAAACCAGCTCTACATCAAATACTAAAGGAACTTCTCTAGGCAGGAAACACAAGAGAAGGAAAAGACCTACAAAAACAATCCCAAAACAATTAAGAAAACAGTAATAGAAACATATGTATCAATAATTACCTTAAATGTAAATGGATTAAATGCTCCAACCAAAAGGCACAGACTGGCTGAATGGATATAAAAACGAGACCCATATATATGCTATCTACAAGAGACCCACTTCAGACCTAGGGACACATACAGACTGAAAGTGAGGGGATGGAAAAAGATATTCCATGTAAATGGAAATCAAAACAAAGGTGGAATAGCAATACTCATATCAGACAAGATAGACTTTAACATAAAAATTATTACAAGAGACAAAGGAGGACACTACATAATGAGCAAGGGAACAATCCAGGAAGAAGATATAACTATTGTATTTACACACCCAACATAGAAGCACCTCAATACATTAGGCAAATGCAAAGAGCCATAAAAGGGGAAATCGAAATTAACACAATAATAGTGGGGGACTTTAACACCTCAATTACACCAATGGACACACCATCCAGACAGAAAACTGAAAAGCAGACACAAGCTTTAAATGACACAAAAATACGAGAGAGACTTAATTGATATTTATAGAACATTCCATCCAAAAACAACATAATACCCTTTCTTCTCAAGTGCTCATGGAATATTCTCCAGGATAGATCATATTTGGGTAACAAATCAAGCCTGGGAAATTTAACAAAAATGCTATCATATCAAGTATCTTTTCCAAACACAATGCTATGAGACAAGATATCAGTTACAGGAAAAAAATCTGTAAAAAATACAAACACATGGAGGCTAAACAATATGCTACTAAATAACCAGGAGATCACTGAAGAAATCAAAGAGGAAATCAAAAAGAACCTTGAAACAAATGACAATGAAAACAAAATGAACCAAAACCTATGGGATACAGCAAAAGCAGTTCTAAGAGGGACTTCTATAGCAATACAATCCTACCTCAAGAAACAAAAAACATCTCAAATAAAAACCTAACCTTACACCTAAAGCAATTAGAAAAAGAAGACCAAACAAACCAAAGGAGAAGGAAAGAAAAAAAAAAGATCAGACCAGATAAATGAAAAAGAAATGAAGGAAACAATAGCAAACATCAATAAAACCAAAAGCTGGTTCTTTGAGAAGATAAACAAAATTGATAAACCATTACCCAGACTCATCAAGAAAAAAAGGGAGAAAAATCAAATCAACAAAATTAGAAATGGAATAGGAGAAGTAACAACTGACACTGCAAAAATACAAAGGATCATGAGAGACTACAACAAGCAACTCTATGCCAATAAAATGGACAACCTCAAAGAAAGGGACAAATTCTTAGAAAAGCACCGCCTTCCAAGATCAAACCAGGAAGAAATAGAAAATATGAACAGACCAACACAAGCACTGAAATTGAAACTGTGATTAAAAATCTTCCAACAAACAAAAGCCCAGGACCAGATGGCTTCACAGGTGAATTCTATCAAGCACTTAGAGAAGAGCTAACAACTATCCTTCTCAAACTCTTCCAAAAGATACCAGAGGGAGGAACACTCCCAAACTCATTCTATGAGGCCATCAGCACCCTGATACCAAAACCAGACAAAGATGCCGCACAAAAAAACTACACACCAATATCACTGATGAACATAGAGGCAAAAATCTTCAACAAAATATCAGCAAAGAGAATCCAACAGCACATTAAAAGGATCATACACCGTGATTAAGTGGGGTTTATTCCAGAAATGCAAGGATTCTTCAATATACGCAAATCAATCAATATGATACACCATATTAACAAACTGAAGGAGAAAAACCATATGATCATCTCAACAGATGTACAAAAAGCTTTCGACAAAATTCAACATCCATTTATAGTAAAAACTCTCCAGAGAGTGGGCATGGAGGAAACCTACCTCAACATAATAAAGGCCATATATGACAAACCCATAGCCAACATCATTCTCAATGGTGAAAAACTGAAACCATTTCCTCTAAGATCAGGAACAAGACAAGGTTGCCCACGCTCAACACTATAATTCAACATAGTTTTGGAAGTCTTTAGCCACAGAAATCCGAGAAGTAAAAGAAATGGAAGGAATTCAACTCGGAAAAGAAGTAAAGCTGTCACTGCTTGCAGATGACATGATACTATACATAGAGAATCCTAAAGATGCTACCAGAAAACTACTAGAGCTAATCAACGAATTTGATAAAGCTGCAGGATACAAAATTAATGCAGAGAAATCTCTAGCATTCCCATACACTAAAGACAAAATATCTGAAAGAGAAATTAAGGAAACAATCGCATTTAACACTGCAACAAAAAGAATAAAATACATAGGAATGAGCCCTCCTAATGAGACAAGAGATGTATGCAGAAAACTATAAGACACGGATGCAAGAAATAAAAGATGATACAAACAGTTGGAGAGATATACCATGTTCTTGGATGGGAAGAATCAACATTGTGACAATGACGATACTACCCAAAGGAATCTACAAATTCAATACAATCCCTATCAACCTACCAATGGCATTTTTCATAGAACTAGAACAAAAAATTTCCCAATTTCTATGGAAACATAAAAGACCCCAAATAGCCAAAGCAATCTTGAGAAAGAAAAAGGGAGCTGGAGGAATCAGGCTCCCTGACTTCAGACTATACTACAAAACTACAGTAATCAAGACAGTATGGTACTGGAACAAAAAGGGAAATATAAACCAGTGGATCAGGATAGAAAGCCCAGACATAAACCCTTCCACATATGGCCACCTTATCCGTGACAATTTATGCAAGAATATACAATGGAGAAAAGAGAGTCTCTTCAATAAGTGGTGCTGGGGGCTAGAAAGATGGCAGAAGAGTATGACGCGGAGATCACTTTCCTCCCCACAGATACACCAGAAATACATCTACAAGTGGAACTGCTCCTATAGAACACCCACTGAAAGCTGGCAGAAGACCTCAGACATCCCAAAAGGCAAGAAACACCCCACATACCTGGGTAAGGCAAAAGAAAAAAGAATAAACAGAGACAAAAGAATAGGGATGGGACCTGCACCAGTGGGAGGGAGCTGTGAAGGAGGAAAGGTTTCCACACACTAGGAAGCCCCTTCCCGGGCAGAGACTGCAGGTGGCGGAGGGGGGAAGCTTCAGAGCCGTGGAGGAGAGCACAGCCACAGGGGTGTGGAGGGCAAAGTGGAGAGATTCCCACACAGAGGATCGGTGCTGACCGGCACTCACCAGCCCGAGAGGCTTGTCTGCTCACCCGCCGGGGCGAGTGGGGGCTGGGAGCTGAGGCTCGGGCTTTGGTCTGATCAGAGGAAGAGGACTGGGGTTGGCGGCGTGAACACAGCCTGAAAGGGTTAGTACACAATGGCTAGCCGGGAGTCCGGGAAAAAGGCTGGACCTGCCGAAGGGGCAACAGACTTTTTCTTCCCTCGTTGTTTCTGGATGCTGGAGGAGAGGGGATTAAGAGTGCCACTTAAAAGAGATCCAAAGACGGGCACGAGGCACGATTAACAGCGCGGACCCCAGAGACGGGCATTAGATGCTAAGGCTGCTGCTGCCGCTACCAAGAAGCCTGTGTGCAAGCACAGGTCATGCTCCACACCTCCTCTCCTGGGAGCCTGTGCAGCCCGCCACTGCCAGGGTCCCATGATCCAGGCACAACTTCCCCGAGAGAATGCACAGCACGCCTCAGGCTGCTGCAGCGTCACGCCAGCCTCTGCCACCGCAGGCTCACCCCACATCTGTACCCCTCCCTCCCCCCGCCTGAGTGAGACAGAGCACCTGAATCATCTCCTCCTTTAACCCTGTCCTGTCTGAGCGAGGAACAGACACCCTCAGGCGCCCTACATGCAGAGGTGGGTCCAAATCCAAAGCTGAACCCCAGGAGCTGTGCGAACAAAGAAGAGAAAGGGAAATGCCTCCCAGCAGCCTCAGGAGCAGCGGATTAAATCTCCACAATCAACATGATGTACCCTGCATCGGTGGAATACCTGAATAGACAATGAATCATCTCAAATTGAGGAGGTGGTCTTTGGGAGCAAGATATATTATTTTTTTCCCCTTTTCCTCTTTTCGTGAGTGTGTATGTGTATGCTTCTATGTGAGATTTTGTCTGTATAGCTTTGCTTTCAACATTTGTCCTAGGGTTCTGGCCGTCCGTTTTTTTTGTTTTTTTTACTTTTCAAAAACATTTTTATCTTCATAATTATTTTTTATTGTAATAACTTTATTTTATCTTACTTTATTACATTTTATCCTCTTCCTTTCTTTCTTTCTATTTTTTCTCCCTTTTATTCTGAGCCATGTGGATGAATACTCTTGGTGCTACAGCCAGGCATCAGGGCTGTGCCTCTGAGGTGGGAGAGCCAAGTTCAGGACACTGATGCACAAGAGACATTTTCCGACCACAACGCTATGAGACTAGATATCAATTACAGGAAAAGATCTGCAAAATATACAAACACATGGAGGCTAAACAATACACTACTTAATAAACAAGTGATCACTGAAGAAATCAAAGAGGAAATCAAAAAATACCTAGAAACAAATGACAGTGAAAACACGATGACCCAAAACCTATGGGATGCAGCAATAGCAGTTCTAAGAGGGAAGTTTATAGCAATACAATTCTAACTTAATAAACAGGAAACATCTCACATAAACAACCTAACCTTGCACCTAAAGCAATTAGAGAAAGAAGAACAAAAAAAAACCCAAAGTTAGCAGAAGGAAAGAAATCATAAAAATCAGATTAGAAATAAAAGAAATGAAGGAAACGATAGCAAAGATCAATAAAACTAAAAGCTGGTTCTTTGAGAAGATAAACAAAATTGATAAACCATTAGCCACACTCATCAAGAAAAAATGGGAGAAGACTCAAATCAATAGAATTAGAAATGAAAAAGGGGAAGTAACAACAGACACTGCAGAAATACAAAGGATCATGAGAGATTACTTCAAGAAACACTATGACAATAAAATGGACAACCTGGAAGAAATGCACCAACTCTTAAAAATGCAAAACGTGCCGAGACTGATCCAGGAAGATATACAAAATATGAACAGACCAATCACAAGCACTGAAATTGAAACTGTGAATAAAAATCTTCCAACAAACAAAACTCCAGGAACAGATGGCTTCACAGGCGATTTCCATGAAACATTTAGAAAAGAGCTAACACCTATCTTTCTCAAACTCTTCCAAAATATAGCAGAGGGAGGAACACTCCCAAATTCATTCTATGAGGCCACAATCACCGTGATACCAAAACCAAACAAAGATGCCACAAAAAAAGAAAACTACAGGCCAATATCACTGATGAATACAGATGCAAAAATCATCAACAAAATACTAGCAAACAGAATCCGACAGCACACTAAAAGGATCATACACCATGATCAAGTGGGGTTTATTCCAGGAATGCAAGGATTCTTCAATACACGCAAATCAATCAACGTGATACACGATATTAACAATCTGAAGGAGAAAAACCATATGATCACCTCAACAGATGCAGAGAAAGCTTTCACAAAATTCAACACCCATTTATGATAAAAACCCCGCAGAAGGGAGGCATAGAGGGAACTTTCCTCAACATAATAAAGGCCATATATGACAAACCCACAGCCAACATCGTCCTCAATGGTGAAAAACTGAAAGCATTTCCACTAAGATCAGGAACAAGACAAGGTTGCCCACTATCACCATTATTATTCAACATAGTTTTGGCAGTTTTAGCCACAGCAATCAGAGAAGAAAAAGAAATAAAAGAAATCAAAATCGGAAAAGAAGATGTAAAGCTGTCACTGTTTGCAGATGACATGATACTATACATAGAGTATTCTAAAGTTGCTACCAGAAAACTACTAGAGCTAAACAATGAATTTGGTAAAGTGGCAGGATACAAAATTAATGCACAGAAATGTCTGGCATTCCTATACACAAATCATGAAAAATCTGAAAGTTAAATGAAGAAAACACTCCCATTTACCATTGCAACAAAAAGAATAAAATATCTAGGAATAAACATACCTAAGGAGACAAAAGACCTGTATGCAGAAAATTATAACACACTAATGAAAGAAATTAAAGATGATACAAATAGATGGAGAGATATACCATATTCTTGGATTGGAAGAATCAACATTGTGAAAATGACTCTACTACCCAAAGCAATCTACAGATTCAATGCAATCCCTATCAAACTACCACTGGCATTTTTCACAGAACTAGAACAAAAAATTACACAATTTGTATGGAAACACAAAAGACCCCGAATTGCCAAAGCAATCTTGAGAACGAAAAATGGAGCTGGAGGAATCAGGCTCCCTAACTTCAGACTATACTACAAAGCTACAGTCAAGCTACCATCAAGACAGTATGGTACTGGCACAAAAACAGAAAGACAGATCAATGGAACAGGATAGAAAGCCCAGACATTAACCCACACACATATGGTCACCTTAACTTTGACAAAAGAGGCAGGAATGTACAGTGGAGAAAGGACAGCCTCTTCAATAAGTGGTGCTGGGAAAACCGGACAGCAACATGTAGAAGTATGAGATTAGATCACTCCCTAACACCATACACAAAAATAAGCTCAAAATGGATTAAAGACCTAAATGTAAGGCCAGAAACTATCAAACTCTTAGAGGAAAACATAGGCAGAATACTCTATGACATAAATCACAGCAAGATCCTTTTTGACCCACCTCCTAGAAAATGGAAATAAAAATAAACAAATGGGACCTAATGAAACTTAAAAGCTTTTGCACAGCAATGGAAACCATAAACAAGATGAAAAGAGAACCCTCAGAATGGGAGAAAATATTTGCCAATGAAGCAACTGACAAAGGATTAATTTCCAAAATTTACAAGCAGCTCATGCAGCTCAATAACAAAAAAACAAACAACCTAATCCAAAAATGGGCAGAAGACCTAAATAGACATTTCTCCAAAGAAGATATACAGACTGTCAACAAACATATGAAAGAATGCTCAACATCATTAATCATTAGAGAAATGCAAATCAAAACTACAATGAGATATCATCTCACACCAGTCACAATGGCCATCATCAAAAAAATCTAGAAACAATAAATGCTGGAGAGGGTGTGGAGAAAAGGTAACACTCTTGCCCTGCTGGTGAGAATGTGAATTGGTACAGCCACTATGGAGAACAGTATGGAGGTTCCTTAAAAAACTACAAATAGAACTACAATATGACCCAGCAATCCCGCTACTGGGCATATACCCTGAGAAAACCATAATTCAAAAAGAGTCACGTACCAAAATGTTCATTGCAGCTCTATTTACAATAGCCCGGAGATGGAAACAACCTACGAGCCCATCATCAGATGAATGGATAAAGATGTGGCACATATATACAATGGAATATTACTCAGCCATAAAAAGAAACGAAATTGAGCTATTTGTAATGAGGTGGAGAGACCTAGAGTCTGTCATACAGAGGGAAGTAAGTCAGAAAGAGAAAGACAAATACCGTATGCTAACACATATATATGGAATTTAAGAAAAAAAAATTGTCATGAAGAACCTAGGGGTAAGACAGGAATAAAGACACAGACCTACTAGCGAATGTACTTGAGGATATGGGGGGGGAGGGTAAGCTGTGACAAAGCGAGAGAGAGGCATGGCCATATATACACTACCAAGCGTAAGGTAGATAGCTAGTGGGAAGCAGCCGCATAGCACAAGGAGATCAGCTCGGTGCTTTGTGACTGCCTGGAGGGGTGGGATAGGGAGGGTGGGAGGGAGGGAGATGCAAGAGGGAAGAGATATGGGAACATATGTATATGTATAACTGATTCACTTTGTTATAAAGCAGAAAGTAACACACCATTGTAAAGCAATTATACTCCAATGAAGATGTTAAAAAAAAAAAAAGTATGTTACTGGCCCAAAAACAGAAATATAGATCAATGGAACAGGATAGAAAGCCCAGAGATAAACCCACGCACATATGGTCACCTTATCTTTGAAAAAGGAGGCAAGAATATACAGTGGAGAGAAGACAGTCTCTTCAATAAGTGGTGCTGGGAAAACTGGACAGTTACATGTAAAAGAATGAAATTAGAACACTCCCTAACACCATACACAAAAATAAACTCAAAGTGGGTTAAAGACCTAAATGTAATGCCAGACACTATCAAACTCTTAGAGGAAAACATAGGCAGAACACTCAATGACATAAATCACAGCAAGGTACTTTTAGACCCACCTCCTAGAGAAATGGAAATAAAAACAAAAATAAACAAATGGGACCTAATGAAATTTAAAAGCTTTTGCCCAGCAAAGGAAACCATAAACAAGACCAAAAGACAACCCTCACAATGAGAGAAAATATTTGCAAATGAAGCAACTGACAAAGGATTAATCTCCAAAATTTACAAGCAGCTCATGCAGCTCAATAACAAAAAATCAAACAACCCAATGCAAAAATGGGCAGAAGACCTAAATAGGCGTTTCTCCAAAGAAGATATAGAGATTGCCAGGAAACACATGAAAGGATGCTCAACATCACTAATCATTAGAGAAACGCAAATCAAAACCACAAGGAGGTATCACCTCACACCGGTCAGAATGGCCATCATCAAAAAATCTACAAACAATAAATGCTGGAGAGGGTGTGGAGAAAAGGGAACCCTATTGCACTGTTGATGGGAATGTAAATTGATACGGCCACTATGGAGAACAGAATGGAAGTTCCTGAAAAAACTAAAGGAACTACCATATGACCCAGCAATCCCCCTACTGGGCATATACCCTGCGAAAACCATAATTCAAAAAGAGACATGTACCACAGTGTTCACTGCAGCACTATTTACAATAGCCAGGACATGGAAGCAACCTAAGTGTCCATTGACAGATGAATGGGTAAAGAGGATGTGGCCCACATATACAATGGAATATTACTCAGCCATAAAAAGAAACAAAATTGAGTTCTTTGTAGTGAGGTTGATGGACCTAGAGTCTGTCATACAGAATGAAGTAAGTCAGAAAGAGTGAAACAAATACCATATGCTAACACATATAAATGGAATCTGAAAAAAAAATTGGTTCTTATGAACCTAGGGGCAGGACAGTAATAAAGACGCAGACGTAGAGAATGGACTTGAGGACATGGGGAGGGGGAAGGGTAAGCTGGGACGAAGTGAGAGAGTGGCATGGACATATATACACTACCAAATGTAAAATAGATCTGTAGTGGGAAGCATCTGCATAGCACAAGGAGTTCAGCTCTAGGTGATGTGTGACCACCTAGAGGGCTGGGATAGGGAGGGTGGTAGGGAGGCGCAAGAGGGAGGGGATATGGGTATACATGCATACATATAACTGATTCACTTTGTTATATAGCAGAAACTAACACAACATTGTAAAGCAATCACACTCCAATAAAGATGTTAAAAAATAAAATCATTTATCCATAAAACAAACAAATATAATTAGGTTCAACAAGACTGCTGATTAGTTTTAATATTTGGTCTTAATATTTGTTTGGATTTTTATTTAGATACTTAAATCATCTTTGAATGCATAGAATTTTTATTCCCTCCCTTCTGATAACTGTTTTTCTTTTTTCCTTTTATTTTTGTACTGGCTAGAATTTCTATTGCAATGTTGAAAAAGATGAGAATGAGCATTTCCGCTTGCTGACATTAAAGAATGCACTTAATATTTCACTGTGATATCTAAATAGGTTTTTGGTAGATAGATACCATTGATAAGGTTAAAGAAGTTAATAGTTTGCTATGATTAGATGTTAATTTTATTAAAAGCTTTTTCTGTATCTCTTAAGATGATACTATTTATCCCTCTTTTCTTCTGTTAATTAATAGATTCTCTAATATTAAATCTTTCTTAATTTTTAGAATATAATATATTTGAGTTTCTTTTTAAAAATATGTTGCTGGGACTTCCCTCGTGGCACAGTGGTTAAGAATCTGCCTGCCAATGCAGGGGACATGGGTTCAATCCCTGGTCCGGGAAGATCCCACATGCCGCGGAGCAACTAAGCCTATGCGCCACAACTACCGAGCCTGCACTCTAGAGCCCACGTGCCACAACTACTGAGCCGGCGTGCCACAACTACTGAAGCCCACGCACCTAGAGCCTGTGCTCTGCAACAAGAGAAGCCACCGCAATGTTAAGCCCTCACACTGCAACGAAGAGTAGCCCCTCCTCGCCGCAACTAGAGAAAACGCGTGCAGCAACGAAGACCCAACGCAGCCAAAAATAAAATAAAATAAAATAATGTTGCTGGATTATATTTGCTAATATACATCTCAGTATTTTTGCATCTATGTTTCTGATATTTGCCTATTATTGTCCTTTATTTTATTATTCTTATCAATATGGTGTATCAGGGTCACAAATTTCTCATAAAATAAGGAAAAACACTCCCTTTTTCTCTCTGGAACTGTTTGAATAAAGAAAGGGATTATCTGTTCCTGGAGGGTCTCCAAAACTTCCTTTTTTTACACCCTCTGGACCTGGTACTTTGGAGAAGGAGTAGATTAATAACATTAATTCAGTATATTTAATGTTTGTAGGACTATTCTGAGTAATTGAGTAAACTGATCTAACTTTGTTAATACATTTACCTGGAAGTTTTTCCATTGCATCTTTGTTTTCTTATCTAGTGGAATAGAGCTATTGATAGTAATGTTATAACTTCAAAAGTTCCTACCAAAGCAATACAATGGCCCCCTTTTCATACTAATACTATTGAATTGTGCCTTCTACTTGTTCAACAATATTGCCAGAAGTTCCTATATCTTAATAATTATTTCAAATATTTAGTATTTCAGTTTTTTATACTATTGTTTCTCTGTCTTTTCTTCGAATTAATATCTGCTTTTCTGAGTTACTTCTATTTTGGGGCAGGGGGGGTTGCTTTATACTGTTCTTTGTCCAACTTTCAAAGTGAATGCTCGCCTCAGTAATTTTCAATATTTCTTTTCAAATACATTCCTTTTAGGCTATAAATGTCCTTCTTTAACTGCTTTTTCTGCATTCTACAAGTTTTGATTTATAGTGGTTTCATTATCCTTCAGTTATAAGTATTTAATAATATCCATTATGGTTTCTTATTTGGATCATTTATTTATTTAGAAATTTCTTCCTTCAGGTGCTTTTAATTTCCACATATGGCAGTTGCACATGCAAGCTTTATTTGGGTGACACAATGACAGGTTTGCATGCATGCTGGAAGTCCCTCACAGCATGAGACTGCCCAAGGGCTTGGTGCTGGTGCATGGTTACCATCCAGAAGAGAATGTGGGCAAGGGAACTCCAGGAGAGGCAATCAGAGATGAGGTCCAGGTGTCTAGGTGATGTGGCTCAGCAGCACTGCAGGGAGTCTCTGGGTCAGAGCGCTCTGAAGGGCAGCAGTGGCTGGGAGTCTTTATAGCCACAGGGTTTATCTTATCTGTGGCTAACAGATGTCTTGCAGTTTCACTGGGTATGCAAAACAGGCAGACTCTCTAAATGGCTAAAAATCTGCTTATTTGGATACGTTTAAAGCAATCAGATGTGTAAAAATTTGAGTTGGTGCCAGAGGGCATTTGGGCTAGGATGTCAGCCTGCTCTGTAGGAATAAACAACCTAGGGGCCAATATACAGAGGCTATCTTTGGTTCATTTATATAACAATTTTTAAAAGGGCATGTGCAGTAGTTTAATATATCATGTTGCCTGAACTACTAGGCTTAGTTTTTTATCAATGAGCAGCATGCTGAAATAGTTTATATTTCAAGTATACTGGGCTAATTCTTAAAGAACTCTTTTAAACTCCAGTAGTAATTTCACAATGAATGGTAATAAAGTAGTACTTAGCTGGCTATGGCCAAGACCGGGTCTTCCTATATAAGCCAAAGTCAGTGAAATGTAAGATGTTTGAGGGGAAGGAAACTTGAAGCTAAATCATCTGATCCAATGCTTCATTTTAAAAATGAAAAAGTTGAGTCACAGAAAGACTAAATAAATTGTTTACAATCACATACTAATTAGTGACGGAACCACAGCTAGAATCCAGGTCTCTTGGTTCTTAGCCTAGTAGTCTTCCAACTGTACTACAACAGGCCAAACCTATTAGTTGTATTAATAATTTAATAAATAAAATCTACCAATTGTTTTGCTCCTACAATACTCCATTTATTTTAGCTACATTCCTCATTTTGTCTTTATCAAGTTTTATGTTACAAATGAAAGCAGAGTAAAAGTGTAAACACACATAAAGCCAGGGTTAGCACCTAGGTGTCACTTCCCAAACTCTTCCTCTTCGTGCTACACAATGGTAATAGTGGGAATATATTTATAGTTAGTAAAGACACAGTGTAGTTAATGCTACATTGCTATGCTGAAATTTCATCATGACTAGCACTTTTTCTTACTAAATCAGCTACATCAAAGTGTTATCTGAAAAGAGCAACAAGTAAACAGCTTTACCAACTCAATTCATTCTTAGCAATGGGTGGTATTTTCAGTAGGTGATTTTATGTGTACAAACAAGTTTCTGCTTGCTCCCTAACAACTCTTACCTCATGAGAAAGAAAGAATATACAGGAGATATGAGGGATGCACACGGTGGGCTTTATTTTGTTGTGCTCATTATTGTTTTGTGTTTCAAACAAAGTAGAGTAATAAAGAGTATTTACCATGTACTGTTATCAGTAACTCTTGTGACCCAGTCTTTTGTCAGCCTTTGTGGACATGTATTTGTTTAACTACCATCTTAACTTAAGAAACTGAAGTAAGGAATGCTTACCAGTTGCTTCAATGTTCTTGTTAAATTTAGGCACGTTTTCCTCTTCAAATGATATGAGTGACATCTTTAAAGCTAATTTTGGCTCCTCAAATAAAAAAAGCTGAGTATACAGTAAGCACAAAATTTACATTTATATGCAGACATGAGAAAAGCAAGAGAATATGCTGTGAAAGGTGAATATTTCAGAAATATTGGGAGTATGCACATTTCAAAGTAAGTTATGCTGATAACCTATCAATCTTGGAACACAGATCATCTGTAACAGAAGCACTTCACCTGAGTCATCTTAATTTTATAGAATAAGGGATTCTCTTCTTAGTTTATTAGTCCTCTTTTATTGCTTTTAGTACAAAGTGTTCCACAAGAAAAATAACACTGATGACCACACATCATCATTTCATAAGTGTCTCTGGCATTAATCAGTGTGTTTGAATCCAAGGAGCGAATATTTTAGCTACATTTAAATCCTGATTGCATTTTATTCTGCTTTGGCAATGCTCACAATGTGATCTTCATTAGAATGTATTTTAAGCTTTCACATGCTGGCATGGCCATTATTTGTATCCTGCACTGTGAGCAGTAAATCATGTGGAAGATGCCTAGATGCAGGGTTCCAGGCTCCAAAGTTTGCCTTCTTTTCGTTTTTGTTTTGTTCTTAGGTTTTCAAGGACTGAAAGGGGGTGTAGAATATAACTGTCTCTGGAAACTAAGTGCATTTCCTGGAGAATCTCAGATCCATACTATTTTCAAATAAATTTAGACGTCTGCCCAGTTCCTCAAGTACTTTCACTCTGGTGAGTAAACATAAAATAGATTGGGTGTATCCAGGCATTTTGGTCCATATCAGAACTCCGCATAATTACTTCAAATGCTTTGGGTAGTTGAAGCAAATGTTAAAGAGCCTAATGTCCTGAAGGTTTTCCTACACCACCTGCACATTTGTGTCCCTGCTGTGGAAGCTTTTTTAATTCACTTCAGAAAGGGCCTCAAGGCCTCACACTTGTTACATTCCCCTTAGCAGTGTGAAGCTCTAATGTAAGAAGCCATTTATAACGAGTTTTTCAGTCATCATGAGTTAGGTCAAGTTGGGCATCCACACCTGACTTCTCATAGCATGTACTCCTTTATTCTGCTTGGCCATTCAGGGCATATCTATGTCACATTCTTAGGAACAGTTTCACATAATGTTAAAAATCATGGCATTCTGAATCAGGTAGACTTGAGTTTGAATCCCAGCTCCCACCTTACAAGCTTATGACCTAAGGCAGTGGTTCGCAACAGGAGGTAATTTTATACCCTGTCCTCAAATGCCCAGAATATTTGGCAATGTTTAGAGATATTTTTGGTTAGCACAGCTGGTGAGTGCAACTAGCATCTACTGGTAGAGACTAGGGAAGGTATTAAACATCCTACAATGCACAAGATAGTCCCTTAAAACAGAGAATTATCTGTACCAAAATGTCAATAATGCCACACATATCCACATATCCATTTGTCAAATAAGGCAAATTATTTAGCCTTTTTATGCTGCCTCATATTTAAAATGGGAATAATACAGTCAACTCTCAATTATATGGTTCAAACTGACTATTTGGACGTTAACTTTAATTAGGGCTCAGCGAGTGACCCAGGATATATACACAAGGGGGAGGGAGATTGCTAATTTTGCCTCTAGGAGTGGAGGAGGCAAACAGCCCCGTGATTGAAGCAGGGCTGGAGGCAGTGGGCCACAACTCCTTCTGCTAGGCCTCTCCATCCTTTACCAGTCCCCAGTTTAATCAGATATATTTAAGTCTGGTTTAATGTCAGAGAACAAGAGAGTACATAGTTTCCTAGTAACTTGAGTTAGTTGCTGAGTCCTTCTGGAGATAGTGCCCCCTCCTTCTCTCTGTGTTTTCCATCAGTAACTCTAATGGCTAGAATTTCAGACCAAGTCAGAAGGAACACCATGAAAGTGCATTATGAGACAGTTTTCTTCCAGTTGGTCCTTTCAGCATCTCACACAGCATAACAGGCAGCTAGCTATTCTTCTGAAACAGAATGCAGCCTACAGGTAAGCACACAGGACATGTATAATAACACTTATATAGCACTATGTGCAAGGCACTATACCATCTAAGTGCTTTACATTACTCACTCACTTTAATCCCCACACGAATCCTATGAGGTAGCTACTAATATCTTATTGTTACAGATGAGAAAATTTGGGCACTGAGAGGCTAAATAACTTGTCCAAGTTTACACTGCTAACAAAGTGGAAGGGCCAAGATTCAAACCCAGGATATCTGGCTCCAGAGTCTCTAGAGTCTATGCTATTAACCACCATACAAATCTGAGTCTCAAATAAGGAATACAGAAGGGACTTGGAGTACAACAATCTGTATTCCAAAGGAGAAATCTTGCTCGAAAGACAACTGAAGTTTTATGAATTGGGTGGAAAGGAAAATGTAGTTCAAATACATAAAAGCTAGTCCGATTTTAAAGTGCAAGTTAATGCAGCATAGAAGAATGTACATAGGCTCTGAAGTCAGAAAGACTTCTGGGCCTAAATTCAGGCTTCTTAGATAAAGGAATTCAGTGACCTTAGAGAGATTACTGTAGTCTCTGATCCTCACTTCTTTTAGAAGGCCAAATTAACCAGATTTGCAAAATACCTTAAACAGTGGCTGGTACATAACAGTCACTTTATAAATGTTCAGTTGCATCCTTGCCGCCAACATTCTGCTCACATCTATCCTTCCCCAAGGAAGACTAGACAGATAAACATTCTCCTTGGAATACCCTAACCTACAAAGAACCATACCCTAGATCACATAGACGAGATGGTGGCCTAGACAATATAGAGGGCTATACATCCTCATTGTGCTTCAACTAGGAATGTATCTCTGCTACCTTTGAGTATATGTCTCCCTATTTCAAGACTAAGGCTAATATGGCAAACCCACCATCATCAGAGAAATTTAGTGTCACCAAATTAAACAATTTTAATAGACTACACAAGCTTAGAAAAACCAGCAAAGAAGGGTAAATATTATATTGTGAAATATTTGTTTTGCATTACATACACATGTGCAATATAATTATATATATATGCACATATACTTATGTGCACACATATATAAACATACATTCATACACACACACACACACATATATACAATACGCCTTGATATAAAATGCATATCTTTTGTAGTTAAAAAAAAGTTGAAAAGGACTACATTAAAGTTTGGGATTTGGTTTTCGTTTCTGACAGGATGTGTTCACAATGTGCCATTCATAATCTCTCAGAGAGAGACTGGCCCTGATCACAAAGTCCCCCTTGTGATCACAGCCACAGAACTATAAGGTGATTAGCTAACACTGAGGTATAGAGCAGTCTGTGACAGTAAAAATACAATGTGTTTCATTAAAAAGGATCATATAGTTATTTCTTGGTGTCCTACTTGTCTATCGCAGTACTCTGAACAGAGTAAGTGGTCAGTAAATAATGTTTGATTTGATTTCATGAAGTAATTCAGTAACAGGTAAAGCACCACCATGATGCTTTCAGAACCATGTCCTAGAGCAGCCACTGAAGAACTTTTTTGCTGGCTCAACAACTTTTCTAAAAATAACAAACAAACAAAACCCACTTCACTTTAATTTTAATTTTCTCTTCTGGAAGGGTAAATAATTGGTAGACAAAGGATACACTCCAAAATAGTATCTTTAGATATCAGATTTTTGCCAGATTTTAACAGGCTAGAGAAATTTTAACAGGATAGTATCATGTGGGCCAGATGACACTAAAGTTAAGGGAATGTATAACTAGTTGAATAACTAAAACAAAGGATGCAATTTAATAAAATAATGTCGACCTAAAATGGAATAATGTTAACCTAAAAGGAGATCAACAATATGCCAAAGAAGTTCTCTGGTCTGTGGCCTGTTTAATAATTTGATTAGTGAATTCTCTGAAAATATGAATGGCATATCTAGGATATTAGTAGATGCCACATATCTGGGCAGAGGAGAAAATGCTTCTGTTGGCAAAAATCAGAATCACTATGGATTGATCATCACAGGTTTGGCAAATGACAGGTAAAATCTAACAAGATGAACAAGGTCCTGAATTTGGATTCAAAAAATCAACTCTACAAGTGCAGCATGGGAAAGACGTGACTCAGCAACAATACATATTAATAAAATATAGAAAAGAAAAAGATTTGGACATTTTAATTTAAAATTAATACAAAATGAGTTAGCCTTCAAAAAGTGGGTTGTAATTTAGGTTATATTAATACAAATATAGTATTTAAAAGATGGGAGTCACGGCTTCCCTGGTGGCGCAGTGGTTGAGAGTCCGCCTGCCGATACAGGGGACACGGGTTCGTGCCCCAGTCCGGGAAGATCCCACATGCCACGGCGCGGCTGGGCCCGTGAGCCATGGCCGCTGAGCCTGCGCGTCCGGAGCCTGTGCTCCGCAACGGGAGAGGCCACAACAGTGAGAGGCCCGCGTACTGCAATAAAATAAAATAAAATAAATAAATAATGGGAGTAAATAATCTTGCTTGGACCACACCTGAGTATGGTGTTCAGTTTTGTGAGCGATAATTTAAGAATCTGTTTATATGAAAGCAGTCAAAATGATGAGAGAACTTGAAATCATTTTACATGAATAATAGGTAAAGAACCTAGTAATATTTAATCTGAAAAAGAGAAGTCAACAGAAAGACACTAGATTACTTCTGTAAACTCCCAAAAGAAGAAATTGGGACTGCTGGGTGAAAGTTGCCACATGTCAGCTTTCATCTTGGTATAGGAAAAACTCTGCTTTCTCCAGAGGTTATAAGTTGTGTAGAATGAGGGAGTAAACTATTTACTTGGACACTTGCAAACCAAACAATCACTTTAAGGAATGTTGCAAACAGGACTGAAGTATTGGAATGTTCTGATGTTCACTGACCTTTAAGGTCCTTTCCAACATCCAAAGCAAATACTTTTAAAAATAAATATATATGCTATACATCCTTTTGTAGACTTAGCATTGTCTCTAAATTATAATAATTTTAAAAGATAGAATATTAAAACTACACAGGACTGCAAATCCTTACATTAAACCTTTTACATGATACCTGTTAGCTGACACTCTATTGGCATAAAACAAATTTGAAACTAGCAGTAGAAACGTATATTTTAAAGCAAAAAGTATAATAAACTCCATGATAAACGTCAAGTAGTTACATGAAAAGTAATGTATCTCTGATGACTGACAGATTAAAGGAGACAAAATTTCACGTGAATATTTTCAAAATATCTGTATACCTGCACTCACACATATTAAAAAAAAAAAACTAATGCTATGGCAGATTTTCTTTTCACTTTTATTTTACTATTGGATAAATGGAACCTGAAGCCCCATTGCGGACGGATTTGCTGGGAGCAAATAGTAAGGGACTTTCTAACACCCCACTTTCACCAATGGACAGATCATCCAAAATGAAAATAAATAAGGAAACACAAGCTTTAAAAGACACAAAAATACCAGAGAGACTTAATTGATATTTATAGGACATTCCGTCCAAAAACAACAGAATACACTTTCTTCTCAAGTGCTCATGGACCATTCTCCAGGATAGATCATATCTTGGGTCACAAATCAAGCCTTGGTAAATTTAAGAAAATTGAAATCCTATCAAGAATCTTTTCTGACCACAACGCTATGAGACTAGATATTACAGGAAAAAAATCTGTAAAAAATACAAACACATGGAGGCTAAACAATACACTACTTAATAACCAAGAGATCACTGAAGAAATCAAAGAGGAAATCAAAAAATACCTAGAGGACTTCCCTGATGGTGCAGTGGTTGAGAGTCCACCTACCGATGCAGGGGACACGGGTTTGTGCCCCTGTCCGGGAAGATCCCACATGCTGCAGAGGAGCTGGGCCCGTGAGCCATGGCTGCTGAGGCTGCACGTCCAGACCCTGTGCTCCGCAGTGGGAGAGGCCACAACAATGAGAGGCCCACGTATCACAAAAAAAAAAAAAAATACCTAGAAACAAATGACAGTGAAAACACAATGACTGAAAACCTATGAGATGCATCAAAAGCAGTTCTAACAGGTAAGTTTATAGCAATACAATCCTACCTCAAGAAACAAGAAACATCTCAAATAAAAACCTAACCTTACACCTAAAGCAATTAGAGAAAGAAGACCAAACAAACCCCAAAGTTAGCAGAAGGAAAGAAATAATAAAGATCAGATCAGAAATAAATGAAAAAGAAATGAAGGAAACAATAGCAAAGATCAATATAACTAAAAGCTCATTCTTTGAGAAGATAAACAAAATTGATAACCAGACTAACCAAGAAAAAAAGGGAGAAGAATCAAATCAACAGAATTAGAAATGGAAAAGGAGAAGTAACAACTGACACTGCAGAAATACAAAGGATCGTGAGAAATTACTACAAGCAACTATATGCCAAAAAACTGCACAACCTCGAAGAAATGGACAAACTCGTAGAAGAGCACAACCTTCGAAGATTGAACCAAGAAGAAATAGAAAATATAAACAGAGCAGTCACAAGCACTGAAACTGAGACTGTTATGAAAACTCTTCCAACAAACAAAAGCCCAGGACCAGATGGCTTCACAGGCGAATTCTATCAAACATTTAGAAAAGAGCTAACACCTATCCTTCTCAAACTCTTACAAAATATAGCAGAGGGAGGAACACTCCCAAACTCATTCTACAAGGCCACGATCACCCTGATACCAAAACCAGACAAAGATGTAACAAAGAAAGAAAATTACAGGCCAATATCACTGATGACCATAGATGCAAACATCCTCAACAAAATACTAGCAAACAGAATCCAACAGCACATTAAAAGGATCATACACCATGATCAAGTGGGGTTTATCCCAGGTATGCAAGGATTCTTCAACATACGCAAATCAATCAACGTGATACACCATATTAACAAACTGACGGAGAAAAACCATATGATCATCTCAATAGATGCAGAGAAAGCTTTCGACAAAATTCAACACCCATTTATGATAAAAACCCTGCAGAAAGTAGGCATAGAAGGAACTTTCCTCAACATAATAGGCCATATATGACAAACCCATAGCCAACATCGTTCTCAATAGTGAAAAACTTAAACCATTTCCTCTAAGATCAGGAACAAAACAAGGTTGCCCAATCTCACCACTATTATTCAACATAGCTGTGGAAGTTTTAGCCACAGCAATCAAACAAGAAAAAGAAATAAAAGGAATCCAAATCAGAAAAGAAAAAGTAAAGCTGCCATTGTTTACAGATGACATGATACTACACATAGAGAATCCTAAAGATGCTACCAGAAAACTACTAGAGATAAACAATGAATTTGGTAAAGTAGCAGGACACAAAATTAATGCACAGACATCTCTTGCATTCCTATACACTAATGATGAAAAATCTGAAAGAGAAATCAAGGAAACAATCCCATTTACCATTGCAACAAAAAGAATAAAATACATAGGAATAAACCTATCTAAGGAGACAAAACACCTGTATGCAGAAAACTATAAGACACTGATGAAAGAAATTAAAGATGATACAAACAGCGGGAGAGATATCATGTTCTTGGATGGGAAGAATCAATATTGTGAAAATGACGATACTACCCAAAGCAATCTGCAGATTCAATGCAATCCCTATCAACCTACCAATGGCATTTTTCACAGAACTAGAACAAAAAATTTCACAATTTGTATGGAAACACAGAATACCCCGAATAGGCAAAACAATCTTGAGAAGAAAAAAAACGGAGCTGGAGGAAGCAGGCTCCTTGACTTCAGACTATACTACAGAACTACAGTAATCAAGACAGTATGGTACTGACCCAAAAACAGAAATATAGATCAATGGAACAGGATAGAAACCCCAGACATAAACCCACGCACATATGGCCACCTTAACCTTGAAAATGGAGGCAAGAATATACAATAGAGAAAAGATAGTCTCTTCGTGATGCTGGGAAAACTGGACAGCTACACATAAAAGAATGAAATTAGAACACGCCCTAACACCATGCACTAAAATAAACTCAAAATAGATTAAAGACCGAAATGTAAGGACAGACACTATAAAACTCTTAGAGGAAAACATAGGCAGAACACTCTATGACATAAATCACAGCAAGATCCTTTTTGACACACCTCCTAGAGAAATGGAAATAAAAACAAAAATAAACAAATGGGACCTAATGAAACTTAAAAGCTTTTGCACAGCAAAGGTAAACATAAACAAGGCAAAAAGACAACCCTCAGAATGAGAGAAAATATTTGCAAATGAAGCAACTGACAAAGGATTAATCTCCAAAATTTACAAGCAGCTCATGCAGCTCCATATCAAAAAAATAAACAATCCAATGCAAAAATGGGCAGAAGACCTAAATAGGTGTTTCTCCAAAGAAGATACACAGATTGCCAACAAACACATGGAAGGATGCTCAACACCACTAATCATTAGGGAAATGCAAATCAAAACCACAACTAGGTATATCACCTCACACCAGTCAAAATGGCCATCATCAAAAAATCTACAATCAATCTATGCTGGAGAGGGTGGGGAAAAAAGGGAACCCTATTGCACTGTTGGTGGGAATGTAAATTGATACAGCCACTATGGAGAACAGTACGGAGGTTCCCTAAAAAAACAGAAATAAAACTACCATACGACCCAGCAATCCCCCTACTGGGCATATACCCTGAGAAAACCATAATTCAAAAAGAGTCATGTACCACAGTGTTCACTGCAGCTCTATTTACAATAGCCAGGACATGGAAGCAACCTAAGTGTCCATCGACAGATGAATGGATAAAGAAGATGTGGCACATAAATACAATGGAATATTACTTAGCCATAAAAAGAAACAAAATTGAGTTCTTTGTAGTGAGGTGGATGGACCTAGAGTCTGTCATACAGAGTGAAGTAAGTCAGAAAGAGAAAAACAAATACCATATGCTAACACATATACATGGTATTTTAACAAAAATGGTCATGAAGAACCTAGGGGCAGGATGGAAATAAAGATACAGACCTACTAGAGAATGGACTTGAGGACATGGGGAAGGGGAAGGGTAAGCTGGGACAAAGTGAGAGAGTGGCATGGACATATATACACTACCAAATGTAAAACCGATAGCTAGTGGGAAGCAGCCACATAGCACAGGGAGATCAGCTCGGTGCTTTGTGACCACCTAGAGGGGTGGAATAAGGAGGGTGGGAGGGAGGGAGATGCAAGAGGGAAGAGATATGGGGATATATGTATATGTATAGCTGATTCACTTTGTTATAAAGCAGAAACGAACACACCATTCTAAAGCAATTATACTCCAATAAAGATGTTAAAAAAAAAAAGGAGACTTCTACCACAGTGTTCATAGCACCTCTATTTACAATAGCCAGGACATGGAAGCAACCTAAGTGTCCATCAACAGATGAATGGATAAAGAAGATGTGGCACATATATACAGTGGAATATTACTCAGCCATAAAAAGAAACAAAACTGAGTTCTTTGTAGTGAGGTGGATGGACCTAGAGTCTGTCATACAGAGTGAAGTAAGTCAGAAAGAGTGAAACAAATACCGTATGCTAACACATATACATGGAATCTAAGGAAAAAAATGGTTCTGAAGAACCTAGGGGCAGGACAGGAATAAAGACGCAGATATAGAGAATGGACTTGAGGACACGGGGAGGGGGAAGGTTAAGCTGGGACAAAGAGAGTGGCATGGACATATATACACTACCAAATATAAAATAGATAGCTAGTGGGAAGCAGCCACATAGCACAGGGAGATCAGCTGGGTGCTCTGTGACCACCTGGAGGGGTGAGATAGGGAGGGTGGGAGGGAGACGCAAAAGGAAGGAGATATGGGGATATATGTATATGTATAGCTGATTCACTTTGTTATAAAGCAGAAACTAACAAACCACTGTAATGCAATTATACTCCAATAAAGATGTTTAAAAAAAAAAGCACCTGAAAGAAAATGACTGGTTCCACTAATCATGTCATTAATGGTATTAATCACTGTTACATTCCTAACCATGTTTATCACTGCTTCTGGGAAAGCAGCTATATGGCCACTAGGCAGTAAGGCATCCTTCAATATATCATAGCATAGTTTGGCATCCCAAAGCATATCATAACATATGATCATCATGAAACTTAGGTACTTAAAATACTAGGTATTCACAACATAAATCTTATCCACGTGAATGTACATAATTACACATAAACCAATGATTTCCAGGAGCGATGTGTTCTGTGCAGTTTAAAGCCACAGCTATAAATTTCAAAAGTTACCAGAAAATAATAACAATAAATGAACACAAATACTTTAATATATATAGTTCCCTTTACTCAGTCAACCTTATGCATGTTTGCATTTATTTTTTTAAAGGTTAAAAGTAGTTCTACAGCATCATGTGTTGTCTCTCATGCTATAGAGGATAAACACATTTTCAAATATTCCTTCAGTTACTTTCTCATCATTATTATTAGGCACTATTAGTTTTATTTTGCCCTTTTATCATCTCACAGAATATTACAAGTGCAAATTGTAAGGCCAACTGGCCCGAGGCAGGGGAACGCAATCAGATTCACAGGTTGCATCACACCGAAACTCTCCGGACCACCCAGCTCCAGAAACTGACCTGGAGACTTTCCGGACCACCCAGTTCCAGTAACTGACCTGGGGACTTTCCACCGGGCCCAGCCTTCCCGCCTTTCGAGGGGCGGGACTAACGGTCCCAAGACGATGCAACCGGCACCGGATATTGCCACGATACCCGAAGAGACCACCAAATAAGGAATACCCTGCGCCCTCCCAGATTCACCACACCCCTTTCCCTTCTTCCCCTATAAAATCTTGCCCAACCCTCGCCCGGGTGCGACTTCTCTGGCCCCTTTCTCTCGGACCAGTGAACCTCGCCCGGGAGCGCTCCCTAATAAAGCTCACTTGAAGCTTTCCTCTGTTTCGTGGTGCCGTTTATTAAGATCCGACCTTACACAAATAACAGGGATCAAAAGAAAACGAATGTTACGTGCATCTGTTAAGTGCCATAGCAGATAAAGTCATTTGTTTATTTGGTCACCTTTTCTCTGGCCAGAAGAAGCTATGTCTTTAAGCTTCAGAGAAATATTGGCCTCTCATATGAGATCACATACACAAACACACACACACACACACACACACAACTATGAATTACTTTAATCAAACATAAAGTATTCAGTGTGTAAAACCAAATTGCAGGCAGATGAAAAGGTGATTACTCCTATCTAATAATGGATACTATATCTTTCTTTTAAAAGTGAGGAATATAACAAAGAGCCATGTTGTGAATATATTTTTCCAAAAGACAATATGTTTTTCTTTTCATATTATCTTAGCTCAAAGCAGTTTTATAAAGCACTCAGTTTTTCCTAGGGACAGAATGTAATTATATGTGAATTATTCTTTGCTAGTGTTTTAGCTGGTCATGTGACTCATGAGGAAATCAAATCAATATGTTCACTTTGCTTCTCTTATAAAGGCAAAAGGATGCCCAATTTGAATCACTGCCACGTTGTCATTTTTTTTCAGAGAAACCTCAGAGCAGAATTCTTCACCTTCAGTGTTACAACAAATCTTCTTACTTATAACAAATCAGGGGAATAGTGGCTTTTTTTCAGTTAAGACTTTCTTCTACATGTCTAAATATGGAACTATCCAGAGGTATGATAAATTCCATTAAAAAACAGCTGAAGGTGTTAGATACATGTAAGACCTTTGTGTGTGTGGTTTTAAAGAATCAGTTTATTATTTCAAAGTTCTGTTGCTATGTATCTCTTATAAGAGGTGAAGAGAGGTTTCTGTGTTTTCATAATAAATTTTTAATTTATTCTAAATCCTTTAATTATTTTTCCAATGAAACCTATGACCCACTTATTCTGCAATGAAAAACAGTGTTGGGGTGTATGGTTCATGAATGCAGAATATGACCTGTATTCAACAAAAAGTAACCTAAGAACCCAATGCATATATCAAAATTAGTTCAGGGTGTTCATAAATGTGGAAAGTTTTATCTTCTAATTTTTCAAATAGTTTCATAAAATTTTAATTTTGATTATATATATAAAACATGCTCATTGTAAAACTTGAAAAGAACAACATTTTAAAGGTCTTGAAATCCTTCCACCAGAGATCACAACATTTAATATTTCATTCACATTCTCTTCATATTTCTATATATCCACATGCATACATATTTTAAAGAAAGTACAACAGATGAGAGAGAAAACTAAACAAAGAACAGTGAGCCAGCTGGAAGTTCACATGATTTTAAACATGAAGAAAATACTGTGAGTTCTGTATCAGTACTTGTAGTAGACAGCTTCTGACATAGTCCCATGATCCCTGTCTCCCCAAGTTCACAATCTTATGTAATCCCCTCCCCTCCATTGTGGGTTGGATCTAATAACTGGCTTCCAACAAATGGAATACACCAAAAGTGATGAGATATCTCTTGTGTAACTAGGTTACAAAACACTGTGAATTCCATCTTTTCAGTTCTCTCTTGCTTGCTTTCTTGCTCTCTTGCTCTCTCTTGTTTTTGCTCTTTTTGAGTGGTTGCTCTGATGAATCAAGCTGGAGAGGTCCACATCGCAAGGAACTAAGGATGGCCTCAAGCCAACCACCAGCAAGGAACTGGGGCCCTCACTCCAATAACCCCTGAAGAACTGAATCCTGCTGCATTAGTTTCCTATTGCTGCTATAACAAATTATCACAAACTTAGCAGTTGAAGACAACACAACTTTATTATCTTACAGTTCTGGAAATCAGAAGTTTGAATTGAATCTCACTGGGCTAAACTCAAGGCATCAGCAGTGCTGCATTCCTTTCTGGAGGTTCTAGAGAAGAATCCATTTCCTTGCCTATTGCAGTTTCTAGAGGCTAACTGAAATCAAGCAGAACCCTGTGGGGCCCTCCCAAGTACAAAAGCCTTTCCTGTCTCCCGTTTCTTGTTGATAGGAAAAAGGTTTCAGCCTCTTAGACCACCCCTGTGTTCCAAAGGGCAGATTCAAACAGTTAATTAGAGTGAGGGAATGCAAAAATAAAGGAAAGGCAGTCAAAAAATGATAATGCAGCCGATGTGGCAGGGTTCTGGTTCCTCCTCAAGGGATATACATAACAATCTGATACATATCTCTGAGTTTTTCTACAGGAACTAAGCCCCCCACCCGGGTGGAGGATGGCAACTTCAGGCTGAGCACAAGCACATGGACCCCAGACTGGTTGGAACCAGAAGGCTGATGATAGAGATTCCTGGAACATCACCCTGTTACCTCCCCACTAAGCAATGAGAGGAAGGTCACACACCCTGCAGCCCTCCCCCCAAATTTTGCCTATAAAAACTCTTCCCTGAAAACCATTGGGGAGTTCAGGTCTTCTGAGCATGAGCCACCCATTCGCATTCCTCGGTCCTGCAATAAACCTTTCTCTGCTCCAAACTCCTACATTTTGGTTTGTTTGGCCTCACTGTGCGTAGGGCACATGAACTTGGCTTTGACAACATGACCACATTTTTTGACTCACACCCCACCCTTTTCTATCTTCAAAGCCATGCAGCAATGAATGGACAGCTCTAGCTCACTGTATCACTCTCACACTGATTTCTCTTCTGTCTCCCACTTCTACCTTTAATGCCCCTTGTGATTACACTGGGCTCACCCAGATAATCCAGGATAATCTCCCTATTTTAAGATCAGCTGATTAACAACCTTAATTTCTATCTGCAACTTTAATTCCCCTTTGTCATGTAACATAACATATTCACATGTTCCAGGGATTAGGACATAGGCTTCTTTAGGGAACCATTATCCTGCTTACCACAACTGCCAATAACCAAGTAAGTGAGCTTGGAAGTGAATCCTTCCACAGTGGAGCCCTCACATGAGCCTCTAGCCCTGGCTGACACTTTGACTGCAGCCTCGTAAGAGACCCTGAAGCAGAGGACCCAGCTAAACCATATCCAGATTCCTGTCCCATATAAACTGTGAGATAATAAATGTATATTGCTTTAAATTGTGAAAATCTGGGTAATTTATTACACAGCAACAACTAATACAGTACTTTAAATTATTGTTTTTATTTTCACATTTTCCCTCGATTTTATTTTGGCATCCTTTTAATTAAAAATAAATGTACTCCACTGATTTCAAGTTGTGGAAATTAGGAGTTACATTTAAGTTCAATAGCTAAAATGATCCATTATGACAGTGTTTGTAATGAAAAGCTCCAATTTGCAACACTCACACAGTAATTCTATTACATCAACAATACAAATCACTCTTCTTTTAGCAACAGACTGATCCTCAAAATATGATTACAGTGTAGAAAGATGATCAGTCAGAAGAAAAGGCATGGTGGCCCAGCTACACCACAATGCTTGTAATTATAAAGAAATTGTGGTACATTCAACTGAAATTTTAGCTGCTTAAATCAAATTAATGTGTTGCTAGTTAAATTTTTTCTTCTTCAGAAATTAAGAATGCTTTTTTCTTCTTTGTAAAACAAGGAACACCAAGAGACGATACTGCTTTAAAAAATGAAAAGTTGATTTACCTTTTAAAACTTTTGTTATATTCAATGGGTGACATCTATACCAATCGATCTGTAACTGATTCACTCAATTGGTCAAATCATGGAGATAATGAGTGAAGCTAATTCCCCTAGGTAGACTAGAGCTCAAGAGTTTGTTTCTTTAGCACTATGTTCCCATCAGCCAAATGATCACTCTTTTAAAAAACCATTAGGAGGGACTTCCCTGGTGGCGCAGTGGTTAAGAATCCGCCTGCCAGTGCAGGGGACATGGGTTCAATCCCTGGTCCGCGAAGATCCCACATGCCACGGAGCAACTAAGCCCGTGTGCCACAACTACTGAGCCTGTGCTGTAGAGCCTGCGAGCCACAACTACTGAAGCCCACGCGCCTAGAGCCCGTGCTCTGCAACAAGAGAAGCCACTGCAATGAGAAGCCCGCACACAGCAACAAAGACCCAACACAGCCATAAATAAATAAATTTATGGGGAAAAAAAAACATTAGGAATATTAGTTGAAACTCTCTCTCTCATTAGTAAGAAAGTCTAAAATTGTACATTTCCATATGCTTGTATTTGGTAACTATTCAGAGAGATTACCTGTTTAACACTAACCAGTTAGGTTTCGTTGTTACTTCTGAGAAAACAAATCATACAAATTATTTTATAAACTGAAGCCAGTATTGTTCTAAGTGCGTTTTCATATATTACTTCATTTAATCCCCATAACATCCTTATTCAGTAGGTATTATTATTCCCATTTTATAGATGGGAAAACTGAGGCACAGAAGTGATAAGGAACTGGCTTAATATCACACAGCTAACAATTGGCAGTACTGAGATTCAAATCTACTTTACTCACTATACTAGAAAAGAGTTCTAAGAGCTTTGAGAGTTTTAATTGTTCTTAAATTCAGATGTCTAAGTAGAAAAAAACATATTTAGGATTCTCACGGGTTGAATTGTGTCCCCTAAAAATTCACATGATGAAGCAGTACTAAACTCCAGTACCTCAAAATGTGACCCTTACTTGGAAACAGGATCACTGCAGATGTAATTAAAGATGAGGTCATTAGGGTGGGCCCTAATCCAATATGATTGGTATCTTTATAAAAAGCGGAAATATGGACACAGAGACAGAGACACACATACAGAGATGATTTGAAGAGGAACTGGTAGAAGATGGCCACCTATAAGCTAAGGAGAGAGGTCTGGAACAGATCCTTCCTGCACACCCCTCATAGCCCAACTCTGCGAACACCTTGATTTTGAACTTCCAGCCTCCAGAACCGTAAGAAACCAAACTGCTTTTTGAAGACCACACCAAATCAAAAGATATGAGCTGTGAGATGTTAAAAAAGCTCTGCTGAACCGTGCCTCTTTCTACAAGTTCAGGAAAACTAATTTCATTTAAAAATGAGCAACAAAAAGTGACAGAAGTAAAATCCCAAACAAAGTTATTATAAAAGAGAATACAGAGCAGAATGACATCTCTCCTCTCAATGTGTGTTTGTCCTGGAAGGGAGCTTGGGATGCAGTTTTGAGAGTTCATAACGCCTAGGTGATCCAACCCCATCAACATTACCACATACCGCTTGCACCCATTCTAGTTCCACTTGCTTTTCTCAAATTGGTCCACTGTGCTCTCTAGTAAATACTTGTAGAGTACTTGGGTTCGCAGAGTATTTTAGGGTTTTCCTATTTTCTGGTCTGTGAGATGATCCATTGTTTCCCTATGCTCATTCCATCACAGATTGCTCAGGTTGTGTAGCTGTCATTTGCCCCCAGCCTCTTATACTTAGGGCTTATGAGAATATCTTATCACATACATTTTTGCAGATGCTGTTCACGGATTAATATTAAAATGTTAATATTAATATATCACATGCACAGTTCACTCACCCGTTCTGGTGTCAGCAGTCCCGGTCCCGCCCCTGCTCAGCCTCCGGGCCTGAGCCCGGTCCCCAGCACCGGGCCACGGGCCCCTGCGAACAGGCGCCATACAGTGACTCTCAGTGGGGGAGTGCACGGGGGATGACGCATCGATGAGGATGGCGTTTGCTTGATAGGTGGTGCGAACCAGACTCCTTGTGAACGAGTCTGGGGCCAGAGGCCTCTGGCCTCCGCCACACGCCGGTATTTCTCACCCTAGGGCTGTCCTGCCAGCCCCCTTAGAACCCCCGAGATCCCGCGAGATCCCGAGAGATCCCGCGAGATTTGGCTTCCTCTGGGGAATGTAGTAACGGTGGCCACACTTTGAGCCTAATTCTGCCATCCTGTAAGCCACGCCTCTCAGTCAGCGCGCCCCAGCCCATTCTCTCCCTGCCCCTCCATCTGTACCCACATTTACACCTCCACACACACCCGAAGCCACAAAGTATACCCTGAGCACTCCAACTGCACTCTACCGTCCCGGCAAACCCCACACTCCACCCACCCGGACCAGGCCCTGGTCCTCGCCCCGGCCTGCAGGCATCCCCTATGCTGTTGAAAAGGGAACATTTACGGATGGAGGGGCTTGGGTAAATGGGCCCGTTTCCTCATCGCAGGGTGCTGGCAGTTGGGCTGGGTCCGAGAGAGCAGTGCCCTGAGTCTGTTCTTCAGGGCAGAGGCTCCAGGTACAGGCAGCGATGGTCTCCTGGGACGAATTCTAGACACCTAACTACTGCTGGGAGAAACAACTGGCCCCAACGATGTGCAGGGGAACCTGTGTGTTCGGGTTGCTTTGGCCTTGGACCTTGGGGCCCCATGGTTCCTGGCCAGAGGCCCACATCACTGCCCCAGGAGAGACTTGCGCCACTTGCATGTGCAGTCCATTCCCCCGTTCTGGCCTCCGGCAGTCCTGCCCCTACACAGCCTCGGGGCCAGAGCCCTGTCCCGGACACCTGGCCACAGGCCCTGAGCGGAGGCGGTGCTGCACTGTGACTCTTGAGTAGGAGGGAAGGCATTGAGGAGGATTGGGGTTTGCTTAATAGGTGGCATGAGCCACACTCCTTATGGAGGAGTCTGGGACAAGGGGCCTCCAACACTGGGGCACCCAGGTGTAAAAGAAAAATAAATTAATTTAAAATAAGGCTATAAAGTTTCAATTATGCAAGATGAAAAAGTTCTAGAGACCTGCTGTACAACATTGTGTTTATAGTTAACAGTGTAGTAAAATTTTAGAGTTAAAATTTTGTGAAGAGGGTAGATCTCATGTTGGTTTTTTAATCACAAAAAGGCGGCTATAAAATACGTACAATTGCATGTAAAGGATGTTTTTAAAAAATGTATCATGCCAGTCTGTGTGTGTATGTGTACAGATATGGAATTAAACACATAAAAATATAAACAGTGGTACCTCTGGTGGTGAGATTCTGGTTGAATTTTTTTTCTTTTTTTGTTTTCTAATTTTTCTAAAGTGAAATTAAGCTATGTTTATAGCTTTTTAAAAATATAGCTATATTTATAACCAGAGACCTACCCAGGAAATTGATTTCTGTTGTTTCAGATCTCCTTGGTTCTCTCTTACATTTCTGAAATCAAAGAGGACTGCCCCATAAGGAGACAGAACTCCTGTCCAGGATCAGACATCTCCTTCATTTGAAGCATGGTTGCATCCCAGGAATCATTTTTTACCACTTTCATCATTCCAGTCCCTTGGTTTTTACAAGGTATAATTCTCTCATCCCTAAGGGATCTTAAGAAATGCTGAGCCCTTTGTTCCTGTCCATTCTGCCACTGAAGCTGCCGCCACCTCTTGTCTACCACAGGGACTTTTTTCCGTAACCCACACCTGCCAATATGCTATGCTAGCAGCAGATGCTCTCACAGGAAGTGCTCTTATTTGACGTGCTTCTGATTCTGCTTTTATTAGTGGGAGTGGAAGGGGTTAAATGATAGATGGTATACTAATTGTGGAAATGGGAATGGGTGTTTGAAGGCACTGCTCCTGTGTAGAGTCCAGTAGCAGGTATGAGTGATAGAATGGGTGAGGAGGTGCAGTGGAAGAGAATATTGCTATGATCCTTCACTTTCTCCACAGATTTTTTTCTTCTCTTGCTCTGAAGCTCCCACAGGATTCAAAAGGCCTCTTCCCCAGCCGCATAACACAGGGATATCAGCTCCGTGCTTTGTGACCACCTGGAGGGGTGGGATAGGGAGGGTGGGAGGGAGGAAGATGCAAGAGCGAAGAGATATGGGAACATATGTATATGTATAACTGATTCACTTTGTTATAAAGCAGAAACTAACACACCATTGTAAAGCAATTACACCTCAATAAAGATGTTAAAAAAAAAAGTAAACCAAGTTTTCATCCTATTTAATTCAAATACTGCAAAAAAAATTTTTTTAAAAAATAAAATAAAAGGCCTCTTCCCACCTCCCCTGCACTCTCCTGCTCAGAGAAATACCCATATCCCTCCTCCAGCATCACCACCTTCATAAGTGCCTGTAAGGGACGAGTGCCAGGCCCACCCCTACCATCAATAATGGCATTAGCTGCTGCCAGGCCTGATTCTTTCCTCCTTTGCTCCACCACCATTTATACTCTTCCTCTATTGCACCAGCACTGAATTTAGATACAGCAGGAAAAATACCAGCACATGCCCATCTTTCCAAGTGTACAGGGGACATTAGGATCTACAGAATATCATTCTATCTCCTCTCCTCCCCCTCAAATAGTTTTACGTTTATTCCGACAGCCCTCTTCTTTTCCTTTACTCCTATCCCAAGTAACCAAGGTTGTTAACGGTTAGTCATCTCTGAGAGAAGAGAGTTCTGGTACGACAGGGTCATTTTTATCATCCACCCCCTCATCACACCATACCCATTCCAAAGGTGTTCAGATCTTGCCCCCCCTTATCCCAGGGGAGGTTTACGCTGCCAGCCTGTATTTGGCTTTCTATAATCCTGACCACTTGAACCGAATTAGGCTAAGAGAGACAGGAGTGACTTAGAGAACAGAAAGGAGGAGAATGCTGCTTATGATACCTAAGCACTCCTTACTCTGTGCCAGGACCCCAGGGAGAAGGCACAGCCCCAGAGGGAAATGGCTGCATGGGGTATTTAAAGAGACTGGACCCTTGGCATTAGGGCTTCTGGCACTGAAAGACACCCCCAACCCCCACTGGCTGTGGAGAAGCAGACATGCCCACCCTCAAGGGACCATGTGGACTTGGGACAGTGAGGGTACCAGGGACAATAACAATGGATTGAAAGCCCCATAGAAGGCCCTCCCCCTCCCATTCTTGGGTAATTCACAGGAAGAGGAGAAGCCCTTAAATAGTGAATGAAATTGAACTTTCCATTACCTCAGTGGGATAGAGGGAAGATGCAGATTTAAACTGCCGCTTCTGAGCAAACCTGCCCCGAGGTACACACTACACAGAAGACACAGCAAGTAAGTGCACACTCTTTATTACTAGCTAGAATCAGGAAACCTCTGGCAAAGGTTGAGCTTGGTGAGCTGGAATCTCCTGGGGGAACTCGAGGACACGTTTTGCTCAGACTGGAGGCTGATCTGACTTCCCAGCCCCGGGGCTCCACTTGCCTCTGAGAAGCTGGCAGAGAACACACTAAGTGGAAGAGAAGGGCCCACGAGCATTCTCAAGCATGCCCGTCCCAGTCCAGTTCTAGTTTTAATCCAATTAGTCCTCCCAAGAGAAGCGCCATCCAAAGCACGATGTCTGTCCTTGGAATCCATTTTGTTCTTCATCCACTGACCAGAAAGGGGCTTGGGATGGTGGCTGCCCGAAGCTGAGGGCTCAAACACTCCCCCAAGCACTGTCCTTCTTTAAGACAGTCGCCCAGTGATCTTTCAGGCAACCAGGAAACTAGCTGTCCCTCTCAAGGGAGGAAATGAGGAGAGTATCAGAGAAGTCCTGCCTGCAATTTTGTTAGGCCACTTTTCCACTCTTTGCCACTACTCACTTGTCTCACATGGGACCAGTGAGATGAGCAGTTCGGCAATCAAGTCCTTCCACTAAAGTCTCTTTGAGATTGCTCCCAGAACTGCAAAAATATCTGGATGTTATATCAATTAGGTTTACCTGAAGGTTACAATACATGCAAGACAAATAAGTCACCTCTGATCTGTAATGTATCTCAAATTATGCTCTCTCCTGTCATCTAACCAAACTCACCAAAAAGAGTTATTGTGTGCACTAGATAATTCCACATAATTCTAGCTCCTATCATACACTAGGCAAGCAATAACTAATTACTTAAATGAAATCCAACAAATTTGCTATCATCTATGGTATTTAACACTGCAATCCCCCCCAACACTTCTGAATTAATTCCATGTCCCAACAGAGAAATCCTAACAAAATTATTTTGCCCCCCTTTTCCCCCTAATAAGTGCCAAAGCATCTCTTCTACCCCGACTTCTCACTCTTCTTGGCTTCAGCCAGTGGTGGGGGGATGGGGGTCTCACTGAGTTGTGGGTCAGTCAGAAACGAAGAGTTATTTCTTTAGACTCTTGAGAGATCTTCTAATGGGACAGGTTCAGATTCTTCAGCAACAAGCAAATTCTGTGGGGCTCAGAGACACAAAAAGAGGCCCTCACCTATAAAACTTAAAAACAAGAAGAAAACATGAATACTGCAGTAGGTTACAAAGGAACAATAGCATTTTCAAGGAAAAACAGTGCTCCTAAAATTCAATACAGCTTATAACTCTAAAAACACACGGCTGTTCCCAGGCAAAGACATGGTATTTTCAGGAAAAGAAGGTTAATAAAACAGACATGAGTGAAAAAGAAAATAAATTCTTCATGACTTCAGCATCTCCAGGGTGTCAACGAATCAGCATCAGCCATCCAGAATCCAGCCCCTGCAAACATACAAGAAATTAGGAGAAATCCCTTATTTTAAAAGTATGATACTCAAAGTGGTCTATCTTTGTTAAAATAAATGTACAAAATAAGAATATAAATGTGTGTGTGTATATATATTTGCGTGTGTACTCAGATGATAAAAATTGCTTAATTTGGGTAATGGGATAATGAATTATTTCATTTAATTTTCTATATCATGATTTTGGTTTTCAAATTTTCTGTGAAGTAAATTAATTACTTTTTAATCAAAAGGGGGGGGGTGTTAGGAAATTGGTTTTTCTTTGGAGTGTTTCCATTCTTACTTACCTTCCTGAAATTAGTGGGTTTGTCCTGGGTCCGGGCCTTCACTCTCAACTGCCATGCAGACTTTCTTGCATTTGTAGCAGGCCTTGCGCCATTGAAAATTCGTCACTTTACACGACGGGCACTCCCAATTATTAGGACTGAAGCATGAGGCAGGCTTCCCCCGATGCTGGGAATCTGAGGCTTTTTTCCCTTTTGGTTGCTTGGCCTTCTTTTCCTGAGGCTGCTGTTTCTTTGGGCTTTTTCTCACATCATGGATTGTGCTGCCTCCCGGGGGAGATGTCCCCTGGGAATTCTCTGGACCTTCTTCTTGCTTGTGGCTCTCGCTCTTCCCCAGGGGATACATTTCCTGGAGCAGCAGTGGATATTCGTTCTGGCTGTGGCTCCTGCTGTCTCCCAGGGAATATTCCCCCTGGAGGTTCTTGGAATATTCCTCCTGGAAGAAGCAATTCTGGTCATACGGTAGGGCTATCTCTTCCTGGGCCCCCACTGCAGCCCACAGGCCAGGTGGGTAGGTTCCCGGAGTAGAATTCTGGGGTGTGACTGCTGCTACTGTTGTTGCTGTCGCGGTGGCGGCTCCTTCTGTAACTGCTGAGGATGGTAAAGATGTCGAGTACGGGAATCCCGTTGGGAATGGCATATGGAATGGGAATGGCTGTGGCACCTGCACTGGCACAGGGGGTTGCATGACCTGGGCCCAGGGGCTCTGGGATCCCGGTACATAAACCACAGCTGCAGTGGCTGCCATCTGGCCCTCTGACTGAGGCACTCCCTGTGCCCCCATAGCCACCATCTTGCCCTGCTCCCCTGCATCCATGGCCCATGCTGTGGCCCCAAGCTGCTCAGGTTGAGGCTGAGGCACCCTTTCAGGGGCCAATGGGGCTACATGGACCAATCTCTGGAGCTGGAGCAGTTGCCCATGCAACATATCTCGCTCATCCAATGCCTCCCGCAAGGCGGCCTGCGTGCGTTGCAGCTGCACTGCGGCCTCCTCGTGCCCCTCACACAGGCGCCTCAGCTCGCAGGAGACGGCCCGGGAAGCCGCCTCGCATTCCCCTAACTTCTCCTGGAGCTGCTGAACCCAGCACGCCTGCTGCTCCCGCTGCCTCGCGCCCACACGCACGCTCAAGGCCAGCGCGCTCCAGGCACAGGCCCTCTTAATGGCGCACGGCAGCTGCGGGTCAGTGATGACGTCACGCAGCTGATCCTCTACCTCATTCCAGGAACGCGAACAGAAGTCCACGTAGAAATCAGGGCTGCCCCCGTTCACGAGGACTTCATTGTTGATGAATTCGATCACCTCATTGTGGCGGAACCCGCTGGCATGGTCCCCAAAGTACACGGCCATGGCGGCTGCGGCCTAGTCAACCAACCGCCTCACGGGAGATGCCGCCTGCCGCCGCCGCCACCGCCGGTAAAGCCCCTCACCTCCCGGCTCAGTCCTCCTTCAGTTCTAGCCCAGTCCTGGCCTCCTCCTCGGCCTCTTTCCTCTGTCACGGTCCGGCTTTCCTCACAGAAAGTAAGGCAGAACCCGCACTGCGCCGCGCCAACCCCAAAAAGGCCGACGCAAGCGCCACGGGTCGCACGTGAGCTCCAAGTCGCCCCGCAAGGCCTGCTGGGACCAACCTCGCTGCCAGAGCCCCTCCTATTGGGTGAGCAGGCCGGAAGCTGCACTGAGTGCCCCTCCTACTGGGTGAGCAGGCCGGAAGCTGCATTGAGTGCCCCTCCTACCGGGTGAGCAGGCCGGAAGCTGCTCTGAGTGACGCAGTGAACCCAGACGTGGCAGAGGCGGGAAGCTGCACTGGGTGCTGCAGTGAATCCAGACGTGGCAGAGGGGAGGGGGGAGTAGGAGCAGGCAGCGGGGCGCAGGCGCACAGTGGCAGCTAGCATAGCGGATCCCTTGAAGATGCTAATAGTTGCCAATCCCACACCTAGGGCCTGCAACCACACACACACACACACACACACACACACTCCTGTTCTAAAAGGAAGGGTGAGTCAATGGAGGTCAGAGAACTTCTGGGGGAGGGAGGGAGTTGAGGTGGAGGAGACGGGGGCTGCAAGACCCCTAGTTTAGAGAGGTAAATAGGGTGCAAGCTTGGCATCTATCAAAACCTAGGAAAGGGGAGGGACAGTGCTGGGAGAGACTTGAGAGAGAAGGCTGTGCTTGTACTACTGTAACAGGGAAGAACAAAATTTGACTCCATGTTGGATCCGTTTCTTTCACTTTGACCTTTGCTTTCCATTGTTTTTGTTCTGTCTCTAGCTATAGGCATACATAATGGCCTGCCTCAGGGAAACCTGCCCTTCTGCCTGAATGTTAAGCTAAAGTGCCTTTTATTTACAATAGCCAGGACATGGAAGCAACCTAAATGTCCATCAACAAAGGAATAGATAAAGAAGGTATAGTACATATATACAATAAAATATTACTCAGCCACTAAAAGGAACGAAATTGGGTCATTTGTAGACACGTGGATGGACCTAGGGAGTGTCATGCAGAGTGAAGTAAGTCAGAAAGAGAAAAACAAATACCATATATTAATGCATATATATGGAATCTAGAAAAATAGTATAGATGATCTTATTTGCAAAGCAGAAATAGAGACACAGAGGTAGAGAATAAATGTATGGATACCAAGGGGGAAAGGGGTAGTGGGAGGAATTGGGAGATGGGGACTGACACATATACACTATTGATACTATATATAAAGTAGACAACTGATGGGAACATACTTTATGGCCCAGGAAACTCTACTTAATGCACTGTAGTATCCCAAATGGGAGGGAAATCCAAAAGGGAGGGGATATATGTATATGTATGGCTGATTCATTTTGCTGTGCAGTAGAAGCTAACACAACATTGTAAAGCAACTATACTCCAATAAAAATTAATTAATTTAAAAAAAGTGCCTTTGTTCAGCTCACAGGGAAACATCCTGACCCTGCCCACCTGTGAATGGCTGCAGAAAAGAAGAAATTAACACATCCCCTCCCTGAGGCTGATAAAAACTAGGAGATATTTTGCAAGACTTATGGCCTTTTTACTTTAATTCCTCACCTCCTCCCCCTCTCTGTTCTATAAAAGAAACTAGCATCCAGACCCCGATAAGATGGTACTCTAGGACACTAGTCTGCCATCTTCTCAGATGCCTGGCTTTCCTAATAAAGTCGATATTCCTTGCCTCAACACCTTGTCTCCCGATTTATTGGCCTGTTGTGCAGCAAGCAGAGCGAACTTGGACTCGGTAACAAATTTGGCTTAGCCATCCAGGAGCCTTGCTGCTCGTGGCTAGCTGGCCCGGGTCAGGGAATTTTGGGGCAAGGCCCTAGCAGCTGCTGGGACCATTTGTCCTGAGGATATTCCCTTCAAAATTCCCTGAAGCAGCACCAGCTACCCCAGCACTTGGCAGTTGGAGCAAGGAATTGACGAACTTCTGTGAGTTGACGGACTCTACCTTTGCTGGGTAAGTTGCTCTGGTGTGTATAACCAGGAATAAATTCCCCCCTCAATTTGTTTTGCATTTGGTTGGGGTACCCTACTGGAGAGGGGAATTGTTGGACTCTACCTGATATGGGAACCGGTTCATTTGCTTTTGTTTTGTGTGCATCAATGTTGGAATTTGTTTGTGTTCTTTGTGTTGGAATTTGCTTGTATCTTTTGTGTTGGAATTTGTTTGCATCTTTTGTGTTTTGGTGTTATCAAACTTATAAAAATGGGAAATACTCCATCTATCCCAAAGGAGAGCCCTTTGGGGCATATATTAGATAAACGGGCAAAACATAGCCATGAGCCTATGACTAAGAAAGAGGTGATATATTATTGTAATAGGGTGTGTACCCAATATATGTTAGGATCAGAGGAGCGATGGCCCCTGAATGGCTCACTCAATTATTATACGACCTCACAATTAGAAGTGTTTTGCAAAAGAGCAGGGAAAAGAGATGAGATTTCGTATGTAGAAGCATTTATGCTATTGCATCAGGAAGAAAAGGAGTCAGAGGGCTGCCACCTTATGGTGCAGCGGTCTGAAAGAAAACCCAAGGAGGGACCTAGACAAAAAAGCTTAAACAAAATTTAGGAGATAAAACAAAAACCAAATGAGGATCCATCAGAGTCTCTAGAATAAGAAGGTGAATAAGAGAAGGAAGACAGGAGCATCTCATACGGTAGAAAGAGAGGAAAACTCTGATAATGAATTAAGAGGCCCGAGGACTCCCTTGGACTTGAGGCGTCTGATTCTAATTTCCCCCACAGGAGCCCCGGGTAACTCTGACAGTGGGGAACAAGTTGATTGACTTTTTTTTTTTTTTTTTTTTTTACTTTTGCTATGTGGGATGCATTTTGATATACTTTTTTTTTAACATCTTTATTGGAGTATAATTGCTTTACAATGGTGTGTTAGTTTCTGCTTTATAACAAAGTGAATCAGCTATACATATACATATATCCCCATATCTCTTCCCTCTTGCGTCTCCGTCCCTCCCACCCTCCCTATCCCACCCCCTCTAGGTGGTCACAAAGCACCGAGCTGATCTCCCTGTGCTATGCGGCTGCTTCCCACTAGCTATCTATTTTACATTTGGTAGTGTATATATATGTCCATGCCACACTCTATCTTTGTCCCAGCTTACCCTTCCCCCTCCCCATATCCTCAAGTCCATTCTCTATCAGGTCTGTGTCTTTATTCCCATCCTGCCCCTAGGTTCTTCATGACCATTTTCTTTTTTCAGATTCCATATATATGCGTTAGCATATGGTATATACAATGGAATACTCAGCCATAAAAAGAAATGAAATTGAGTTATTTGTAGTGACGTGGATGGACCTAGAGTCTGTCATACAGAGTGAAGTAAGTCAGAAAGAGAAAAATAAATACTGTATGTTTGACTTTCTAAATGATACAGGTGCCACATATTCTGTGGTAAATACCAAGGTGGCACAGAAAACATCTCAGTTTATCCCGGTCACGGGAGTTTCTGGAGAAGTAGAAAACCGTTTGTTCTTACAACTTCTAGAATGCCAACTAGGGGACCTCACCCTGAAACATCCAGAGTGTCCAATCCCCCTTTTGGGACGAGATCTCCTTTGTAAAAGGGATTCTGGGACACCTAATCTAAAACAATATCCTCTGAGACAAGAGGCCCAAAAGAGTATTCAGCCAATTATGGGAAAGTTTTTAAAAACAGGACTGACTAAACCTTGCAGTCCCCATATAACACCCCTATCCTCCCAGTCAAACAGCCAAACTCAGCAGAGTATCGCTTTGTCCAAGATTTGAGGGCTATTAATGAAGTAGTCCAAGACTTACACCCTGTGGTACCTAATCCATACACTCTGCTCACAACTATTCCAGGAGAATACAGCTGGTTTTCAGTCCTGGACTTGAAAGATGCTTTTTTCTGCATTCCTATTGCAGAAGAATCACAGCAGCTGTTTACTTTTAAATGGCAGAACCCAGAAACACAGGTAGTCTAACAGTATTGTTGGACAGTCCTGCCTCAAGGATTTAAGAAACCTTCCAAACTGTATGTACAGGAGAGACAAGGCATCAGCCTTGGGGTGTTAATTCAAACCCTGGGGAATATCCCTCGACCCACTGCCTACTTCTCAAAGCTACTAGAAGGGATAGCCCCCTTGCCTTGGAGCTGTAGCAGCTACTTGTGACTTACTGTGAAGTACTTCAGGAAGCTGAGAAGTTTACCCTGGGGCAACCCACCATTGTGTATGTTCCTCACTGTGTCCTTTCTTTGCTGGAACAGAAAGGGGCCCTGTTTATATTATATGTCTGTGTACACATTATACATAAGAGATCTCTATCTCTGAAAAAATATTATCAAAATTGAATTGATAAAGAGCTCTATTCAATTTAAAAGTAAGCACTTACAAATTAAAGAAACCGGCCAAAATGACCTTCAGGTTCATGTGAACTGGGAAGTATTCAATATTAAGTTGACACCTGGTATAAAAGGCTGTTTGTTGATCTAATTAATATAGACTTGTCTTTAGAGTCATCAACATTAAATATAATACTTTCCCTGCACCTAGGTTTAATAGAAGTTAAATGAAATCTTGTTATATCTGTTGCAAATTTGTCAGCAAGAAAAATAACTTGGTATGATAAAATTTTTATGAGTGAATTAAATGCAAACGAGATAAAGAGCTTTTAGGTAAACACTAGAAATAATTACGTTCTGAAAATTATCTAAAACAGTCTTTCCAGATTTTGGTAACTATTACTTGCCTCTTGGTTTTCACTAGAAATTATGGTTTTTAAGAGTTGGGGATTCTAATTTAAATATGTAATTAAAGCAACTAAAAATAACAAAACATTTCACTATACAGTAGGAAAGTGGGATACATGTTTTGAGTAAAAAGGAGTTTTAGGCATGGTCTGAAATTAGATTAAACTTAATTGGGTAAATGAATTTTGCTATTAAAAGTAGGCTGGTATAGGACTTGACTTGGTTCCTCTCTGCTAAGAGAACAAGTTTACTTAGAATGCTGCTTTTGATAACAGATTGTGTGAACTATCTTGCTTTTAACTGGTCTGTATTCTTAAATGTTCTATCTGACCAAATGTTTTTCAAAAAACTTTTTGATACTTTTGACAAACTTCCTATCAAATTCTAATTAAAGTTCTTTTGACTTCAGCTAGCTCTGGGATGCTTCAGAAGGCCCCTGAGAACCTTCCCTATGGCGTACGTTTCGCCTGTGGCGAGGCGTTGGTTGGGATTTTCTCTTTTGAACTAGCCTTGATCATTCATTCAGCTTCATCTCCAATGGGGCATTGGCTGGGGTTCTCCCCTTTTGGACTGATGGGGCATTAGTTGGGAATCTTCCTATTTTGGGGCTAGGGAACTGTAACCCTGAGGCACCTCAGAAAAAAAATGTATATATATATATATATATATATATATATATATATATATATATATATATACACATATATATATATATACATATATATATGTATATATATATATTAAACTGACTAGAATTGGTTGATATGCTAAATTACATAGAAAGCATTGTCAAATAAGTGATAAGCCTCCTCAGAGTATATGGTATGAATAAATGTTATTAATATAGACATTCTAGAAATTATATAAAGTTTCTGAAATTTGTATATGTCCTGGTATAATGTTATAGTTTTAGTCATTATCTTAAAATGTTGTATGTCACAACAACTTAGATAAGCTTCATTGCCAGGAAGAATTGTAATCAGATCTTTAACCTTGCCTTTTTAAGACCTTTATCATTCACAGGCAGCTAAGGTGATGCTTTACAAAACTGCCACATCTCCAAGAAGACTCATGAAAAAGAACTTTTAAAAATATATATAAGTTTCTGATAGCCTTTAGATAATACCACTGGGTAACAAATGACAAAACTAATGGAAAACCTGATTACTGCACCCAGATCAACAGGAATTAATTACATGGGACTGAATGAACTGATGAATATGACTTATAACTTTATGAGTTTGGGAAATGTATTGATGCTAGCCTTAATCTTTGTTTTCCAGAAAAACCTTTTCTCTTATGCTATGACCTACAACAAGTTGATAAAGTATACCCTTGTAAACAAAGATGAAACATTTATCTTTTTCTCTCTACATGATCCTGCCAGAATTTGGCTTCCCCAGCCAGCTCTACTGTGGATTTGATGGTTTATTGTAACTGGATTACAACCAGTTATACTAAGCATTGTTTTAATTTGTTCTTTGTTTCCCAATTGTTTATGCTTTGTGTCTCCCTGCTAAACTAGGACTTTGTCAGTATTACTAGCTGCATTACTTATATCCTATTTTATGACTGTTGTCTCTTATAGTACCCAGTATGTAACCAGGCCTCCAACAAAATTGATGATGGCTAAACATCTTGAGGAAATAGATCACATTTATGACTCTTAGAGAATAATTGTAATAGTGTGATTCTAGGTATGGGAAAAGCAATAAGGGAAAACATTTCCTGGATCATAATAGACTAGTAAGACAGAGGATCCAGAGAATCTTTGATAATCAACAGGGCCAAATCTGGAAATTAGCACCTGGAGTGGCATATCAACAAGAATTTTCACCTGATCTGGAATGAGCCTCCCAGCACCATGGAACAAAATTTGGTCATGAAATGTCTCCCAAATATTGGTCGAACTCCTAACCAAGAGGGGGATCTGAGAAATGGAATATTTCCTGCCACAGTCTTCAGTGATTGAAGCCACCACTGATGGTGAGCTGGTAAGCCCTGAGGGAAATCAGGAAGGAAAGAATGCCTGCCATCTAGCAGCCATCAGACTGCAGCCACTCCCTATGGTGAGCCTTGAGGAAAGTCAAGATATGAAAACACCGGGTACTGGCCCCAGATAGGTGAGGTGCATATCAAAGGAATAATTTCAGTGAGCCCAGACTCTTGTATCTTCCCTTACATAGAAAAGCACTAAATTCCATAACTTGAGATTGCAATTTCCTTACAGCTGGAGAAGGGTGGGTCAATCTACTTGTTTAATCCTGTTCTACTGAACAACACAGCATCAGGTTCAAATAATTGAGAGTTGTACTATTTACTAAAAATTATTCCCTACCCAAGGCTGATCAATTCCATCCCACCATCACCCCTCATCACCCCTACACAGCAGGAAGCAGTTAGAGCTGTCATCGCCCTTTATCCCACAAGATTGTGGAATGGACATTGACAGTGAGGAATTGTAACAGGGAAGAACAAAATCTGACTCTATGTTGGATCTGTTTCTTTTACTTTGACTTTTGCTTTCCATTGGTTTTGTTCTATCTATAGCTATAGGCATACATCAAACTAATAAAATTAGAAATGAAAAAGAAGTAACAACTGACACCGCAGAAACAAAGGATCATGAGATTTTACTACAAGCAACAATATGCCAAAAAATGGACAACCTGGAAGAAATGGACAAATTCTTAGAAAAGCACAACCTTCCAAGACTGAACCAGGAAGAAATAGAAAATATAAACAGAGCAATCAAAGCACTGAAATTGAGACTATGATTTAAAATCTTCCAACAAACAAAAGCCCAGGATCAGATGGCTTCACAGGCTAATTCTATCGAACATTTAGAGAAGAGCTAACACCTATCCTTCTCAAAATCTGCAAATCCGTAGCGCAGTAGGCAGCAGGTCGGTCTCATAAAGGCTACCCAAGTGAATTCAACATTCAAAAGAAGAGCAGAATTTTCTTTAAAAACAATTTGAATCAGCTACAATAATCATGCATGGGCTTATTGGGCTTCTGGGTACAAGCCTGAATTTTATTCCCATCAACTGGCTTTGGCAAAACCCTAGGAATTGCCAACTGTAGTTGCCTGGTGATTCCCCAAGCCCGATGGTATAACAAAACAGCAGGGATTAGTTTATCTCCAGGGTGTAACTCTAAATACTTCCAAGGATTATTCCAATTAGCAGTTTTTATCCAGTGTTGGGTCTGGCCTTCATCAACAGGCGTATGAGCTAGCTGATAAGTCAGAGAAACCAGGATGACAAGTTTGAATGACTATATTAAATTCCTCAGGAAATCTGTGGGGATCCCCAGTTGTTTGGGGGAAATCTTTGACTATGGCTTATAGTTCAGCTTTAATCCAAGGAACATAAGAAAATAGGGGTTTAGCATTTAGATCCTCAGAGGGTCTGATTTTAAGAGGTTCAGGGGAAAAAGAAGCAGGGGGAGGTTGGGAGAAAAGGGAAAGTTCAGTGGGGGTATTCAAATGAGGAAGCAGAGGGTGTAGAGGAGGTAGAATGGTGCAGAAGGGAAAGAGGAAGATGGGAATAGAGACAAAAAGGAAAGGGAAGGGGGAAAAGTCCTCAGAATCTTTTTTGTTTTCTTCCAATTATTTGTTCCCCTCAGTTTATTTAGAAATGGTATCTTATAAAGAGGGAATTTTAGAGGCTTGAATGTGTTTGAAAGCTTCCAGGTACCAATTAAAATAGCATCCCATTCAGTCTATTTAATTTTAGAGGCATAATGTTCTAACTTAGTTCTGAGAAAAACAAGTTTGGAGAGGTCTAAAGTTCCCCATAATGGCCATTGGAGTTTTAAATTATTTTTAGTTAAGTTGACCCATTTAGTTAAAAATGTGCATGAGGAGGAACCATAATTTTTAACATAAAACCAGCCAGAGTCCCAGAAGGAGGACCCTTCCAAGAGAATTTAGAGGCTTGGAATCACATACTTTAAAACCAGAGGTTAAGAACTTCCCTGGTGGTGCAGTGGTTAAGAATCCGCCTGCCAATGCAGGGGACATGGGTTCGAGCCCTGGTCCAGGAAGATCCCACATGCTGTGGAGCAACTAAGCCTATACACCACAACTACTGAGCCTGCACTCTAGAGCTCACGAGCCACAACTACTGAGCCTGTGTGCCACAACAACTGAAGCCTGCGTGCCTAGAGCCTGTGCTCTTCAATAAGAGAAGCCACCACAACGAGAAGCCCACACACCGCAACGAAGAGTAGCCCTCTCTCACCACAACTAGAGAAAGCCCATGCACAGCAACAAAGACCCAATGCAGCCAAAAATAAATAAATAAATAAGTAAAAATAAAGTAAAACCAGAGGTTAAGAAAACAAATGAGTACTTACCAAAAAGGCAATACCTTCACACACACACACACACACACACACACACACAAAGAGATCCCAATTAAAGTCAGAGAACTCAATCAAAAAGAAGGAGCTCAAATCTGAGAGACTTGCCAGATCAGAAGGAAGAAGACAACTCTTAGAAATGAAGAGCACAAGGGGCTCAAGTGGGTACTGCACACAGTTGCAGGGGTCATTAGTTCCTTCAGAGTTCAGCTCCTTCTATCCCACTTCGGACACCAAGTAATATCAACCTTTAAAACAAAAAGATAAGTGGTTGAACCGGTGAAATCAAGTTTATTCAAGAATGGCAGAGGAATTGCAATTCAGGACATGTGAGCTATGGCAAACCATAGCCAAGTCCAGAGAATATAGGAGAGGAGCACTCTTTTACAGAGGAAAGGAAGAATTTGGAAGGGGCTGTTTTGAGACAAGGTTCGTTGGAGGAGAGCGAGAGTTCTGGGTTGTGTAAAATAGACTATGACAAGTACTGTGTGTGAGAGCTCTCCCTTCAGGGCTTCCCAATTCCATTTTGAATGGGGGTTTTCCTTTATTCATTTTCACACCAGAAATAGGGAATTTAGAGCCAAGAAGGCTGTATAACAAACATTGTTACTTCACTAATTTACTACCCCAAACCCAAACATTTTTCTCTTGTCAAATCTTTGCAAATGCATTGTTTCTCTGTCTAAAAGTATAAAAGCTGCCTGCGTTGGCCACTTATTCGTCTCATATTTTTATGGTGCTCTCATACTTAAATTTGTTTTTCTCCTATTAATCTATCTTATGACAATTTAATTATTAGACCAGGCAAAGAACCTATAAGGAAGAAGGGAATCGTTTTTTGCCCCTACACAGGCTCAGTTGTGTACCCTGCACATGAGTGAAGGGAAAGCCTGGCAACTACAGGAGATATAAGTCTAAACTTGTTGGTGAAGTCTGGTGAGGGGCACTAGAATCATGTCCGAGTGGATAAGGAGGAATGGGAAGCCAGACCAAGATGTTCTGGGAAAATAGGTAGCTCTCAAGAATAGGAAGCCACACTGAGGATAAGTGACCTGATTCAGTGAAGAGGAGGGAAAGACTGTTCAGATTTTAGCATTCCAAGCTGGAGTACTCTAATGGATGATGAGACAATGTTTGTGAGTAAGTATGGGACAAGTGAATCATAGTGAAGATGTTGAATCTCAATTATTTCTGGGGGCTTCGAGAGTATACCACAAGCCATATAAAGGGGTTTTCCATTCTGGATTGTGTGGAAGGGAGTTCTCTTTGCTCAGCTCCTCTTATACTTCTTAGTTGCCATCCTCTCCTCAAGCCTCCTACATATTTCCCGCCTCACTTGCTCCTGAAGAAGAATTTTCTCTCCTCAATTTTAAAGCTACATCCTTCACCTGTGATTTGTATCGTAGCCTCTTCCATCTCCTTAGGGAGTTAAATCCAGTCAGAATCTCTCCACTGTCTTCTATATTTCAGCCTTTTCCTCTCTACTAGCTTTTCCCCATCATGGTATGAGCATGTTCAAGCTTCTTCCATCCTGTAAAATGTTCTTATATACATTCCTGTACCTTAATTTACACTCATAAAACTAAAGAAAATATTCTAAAGGTAACACCAGTGACCTTCTACCCTCTATTAGTTCAAGTTTCTTCTAACTTGACTTTTCTGTAGACTTTAACTCTATTGATCACTCCCTTTTTGGAATTCAATCTTCCCTTTTCTTTGGTGACACCAAATTCTATTGATTTTCTCCTGTCTTTCTGGCTGTTCCTTCTTAGTTTCCTTTTGCTGTCTGCTATGCTTCCATTCAGCCCTTAAATACTGGTGCCTCCCTGAGTTTTGTCCTTAGACACCTTAATTTTTTTAGGTACCCTTCCTTATTCCAGACACTTTTTCTATGTGATCGTATCTATTCTCTTGTTCTTAACTACCATAATTAATTGCCAAAGACTCAAAAACTTTATATCCAGTCCTGCTCTGTGTCCCAAACTTGAGAGTTACCTAATCAACTAACTAGAAACCTTTACTTGGATCTTCCATAGGCACCTTATTTTCCACAAATCCCAAAATCAACACTACGTTGGACAAATGGCTTGCCAAATTTCTTACCATTTTTGAGGATCCACTTCCTCAAAGAGTTGTTGCAAGGATAAAATAAGAACATATATATATATATATATATATATATAGTAATTTTCACTTTCATCCTATCATCCTTATTATTATTAAAGAAATCTTCATGCAGAAGGTAGGGCTTTATCTGGGATTTGAACAATAGGTAGAATTTAGATGAGAACAGTGAGGGAGAAAATGAAATTGACAAAATATGTTTCTTTGTTATTTACCAATCAACTGCTTAGCCAAGATTTGTACTGGGTCACCCAGTTCTTCCATATCCAGTTGAATTATATTGCTCAATTCATATAATAACTGCCTCTTGTGCTTTTGTTCCACTATGTTTTTAGAAGCTGACATCTGGTCCCCCACCTACTTGCCTTCTACATTTCAGCTATTTCCATGGATGCCCTTTGCTAGAGCTACACATGTGAACCACCAAGGAGGCACCATGTGAGTACTGATATTTGTGATATTCCCAGGATCTATGTTGCTTTCTGGGTGCTGAGGCATCATCTGTCTCTGATCAGAAACAAAACGTATCCTGTATATGAAAGTAGAAAGATAGAGTTGTTAGAGAGTACATATAAGACTATAATTGGAATATAGAGAAAAAAAAGAAAACATATTAAGAGGATATAATTATGAGGGTAAATGATTTTATATATAATAATAATAATATCTTCTTAGGTCAGTAATAGAAAAATGAAAATAAAATGGAAAAATCTGGTATGACCCCGAAATATTAAAAAGCTACATTCAGTGTGTTTATATATGTCTCTATGTAGATAACCAGATAACAGCTTTCCCTGAGAATAAAAACACTTTCATGCTTGGACCTGTTCAACTTACCAAGTATAGAAAAAATATTATAAATAACTGCACTGTTTTTCTATCTATATAAAAAAGCATTCAGGTGTAACAGGAGCAATTATCAATATTACCAGATCTAATTTCCAAATTGGCACTAATTATTGTTGCATATTATGTGAAGGTAGAAGTGATTCCATTTAAACTAAAACTAAAGTTGTTCACTGATGATCTTTTCAATAGTTTCTTGCATATTTATATTATAAACAATAATAATGGTGTTAATAAAAAGTTTCTCTTCTGGGCTTTTTATATAGTAATAAATAATAGATAACTTTTTAGTACTTACTATGTGCTAGATGCTGTGCATAGTTTGTGAGCTTTATTTCATGCAATCATCACCACAACCGTGTGAGTTAAGTAACAGTATTACCTTCATTTTTTAAATATGGAAATTGGGGCTTAAGAAAGCTAAATAATTTTTACAAGGACCCACCACTAGTATGTGGTGAAGCCAGAACTAATACCGTGATTGGTCTGAGTACAAAACCCATGCTCCTAACATTACACTCTACTGCCTTCAATGACACATTTCCCCAGAATGCTGAGACCCAAACTAATAAAGTCAACACATGATAGTTGTGATTATACATGTGCAAAAGTCATACTAAAAGAGAAAATGTCTTTCGATCCAGAAACAAAAACAACTCTTGCCTATAACCTATTAGGTAGCCTAAACATATTTTAAAAATGAGTTGAATGAAGAGAAATGAACAATTTGAAACATAGGAAAGCAGGAATCAGAGGGTACAAATTGAAATTGGCATTAAAACCTGTACAGTGTAGAGGTTGTTCTAACCAATGGATGGTAACATTCTGGTCCTCTGGTCAGATCTGTCTCTATAGTGGAGACAGAGGCATCAGATCAGAGCATTCCATGACAAAATTCTATGAAAATCTTCCAACCTATTCCAGTTGTTCTCATTACATGTTCATCTATTGTTTCCTGATAATATTTGGACTTCCGGTTTAACTTACAAATATAGAGGGAACTCCCTCATCATCAACCTAAGTGTTGCAGTCTGCTTGATGGTTATGCTTATAATTGTAAACAAATAAAGCAACACTCTGATTTTAAACGTTGATCCCTTTTGAATTAAACTAATATAATCTAGTCTTGTATAAATTGGTAATAGTTGGGAACCTGATCAAATTGAGCATCTGATCTACAGAGCTGAGAAGCATATCCTGGATGGGGTATCCCCACAAAGATATATCCATCCCAGATAACAACTCTATGTCAGGATTCATGCAGCCACAGGTTTCACCTACTTGATCTAAACTAATCAAGATAATCATTATAATTTTAGGGAGAATCAGATATATAGTGCCATTTGTAATGTTTCTCATTGTCTGAAAGCCCTACAAATAATTGAAATTACAAATAATATAGCATTTGTAAAAAATTTAAAATGTTTGGTTACATGTTATAATAACTGCCAATATTCCACTAAAGCAATACCCCTCTCTGATGTTCTACTTCAAGAATTGACCTTCTATAACTAATGAGTATTAGCAATTAATTTTAGATGGCTGTAATAGAATACTATTGCTTTTGATCCACCAGTTAGGTCATCATTGTTCATATTTCTAGTGGCAAGCTTAGTGTGTTTTACTTCCCAGGAGAGTTATTTCCTACTCTACCCCTGTGGTCTTGCTTCTGTTGTTTTCCTCTCAATAGTCTTTGTCAGAAAGCTAAAAATATTGCATTACCCTTCTGAGATTGCATTCTAAATTGACAGGAAAATTAGGATGCAGTCATGTGTTCCCATCCCTGCGCTTATAAGTATGTCAATAGGGTAAATAAACCCATGAGTTATCACCCATTTGGTATTAATCCAGACAACATTACAAATGGTCCTATGGGTGAGTGTTATGATAAAAACATAAGAAATGCCTTTTATGTCTATGCATGTCAGTTTAATGAAGCTAGTGCAAACAACCTTTCTTTTATTAATAAATACCATGTATCTGCAACTCACAAAATTATCTAAAAAATGTAAGAGTTTTTTTCAATCTGTATCATGTCTTGGAAGTTAGAAATTCCGGGGCTCTTCTACCTGGTCTATGTAAAAGAAATGAAGGGAACATCCTTCTATTAATCCTAAGTATTGCCCTCTTAGCTTCCTACTCAATCCTCGAATTTCCTGGATTCTAGATTCTATACTCACTATCATAACTGACCTTGCAAAGCTTTTAATTGTAAGCTCCAAGGGAGATTTTTTAACCCTTACTTTTCTGGACCTCTCTACTGTATTTGGTAATGATAATCACTCTCTTTTCCTGAAATTCTTCATTCTTGACCCCCAGGCCCCCAAATTCCTCCAGTTAATTTAGTATATCTTCAACCATTTTTTTGTTTGCATTTGCTCAGTAAATATTGATGTTTCCCAGAGTCTGTATCATTCCTCTTATCTTCTCACTTTACACCTTTCCCCAGATGATCAAATTCATGCACAAGTTCTTAAATATTACCTATATATTCATAACTCCTACATCTGTATCTCTAACCTGTATCACTCCTTCAGGCTTAAGACTTGTACTAAATTGCATGCTAAATGTCTTACAGAACTTAATACCACAACTGAGCTCATCTCTAAATCTCATGTCACATCCTCTCCTCCCTCTGTAATTATTTGGTATCTATTGGCATGTATTCAATCACCAAAACTAGAAATTTTAAAGTCATCTAGACTCCTCCCTCTCCTTCCCTCCTCCTATATCCAATTGGTGGCTATATCCTCCTTAATATTCCCTGGGTCTGTCATCACTTTAACATCCATACCACCATTATCCAAGGCAACTGTCATCATTTGCCTAGACTAGTACAACAGCTTCCTAACTGTTCTCCCAACCTCTTATATATTCCCTTTCAAATTTATCTTCCAAAAAGCTTCCAGGATGATATATTTTTAAATTTATATATAAATACTATGCCTAAAAATAAATGAATGCCCATATTTCCTTAACAATAATGCCCAAACTCCTTAATATGTTACTTAAGCTCTTCATGATTATCCCTATTGGCCTTGCCAATCTCATTTTTCATCCATTCCCCTATCAAATGCTACATTAAGCAATGTTGAACTGCTTGTAGTCCCTTACACATGCCTTCCTGTTTCTCTTTTTTTGTTTGTTTGTTTGCCAAGCCATGTGGCAGGCGGGATCTTAGTTCCCCAACCAGGGATCAAACCTGTGCCCCCTGCAGTGGAAGCACGTAGTCCTAACCACTGGACCTCCAGGGAATTCCCCCTTCCTGTTTCTCTTGTATTTCCTTTGTTTCTGCTGTCTTCTCTGCCTAGCTCCAAATACTATTCACCTGGTTATCTTCTAATCATATTTTAATATTCAAAATAAGTATCACCTTATCCAGAGAGCATTTCCTAAAATTCCCACATCAGGCTTTTATGGACTATCCTATGAACTATTTTATTTTATTCATCTTTGTGTCTCCAGCATCTAGCACAGTACCTGTTACACAATGCATGACTATTGAAAGAAGGAATTCCGAAGGGCAACCCCTAGTTATTAAATATGGACATACAATGAACAGTCCTAAACTCATTCTTTCCCTTACAATGTCTAACCTTCAGCTTCCGGCTTGTCAGATTAAAGAAGCTTACTCTTCACAGTCTACTCTTGAAAATTTGCTCCTCAATCATCCCGATTACTTGTTACTTATATTTAGAACTTCTCCAGTTCAAACACATCTTCAAGATATGGGGATAAATTTTTAATTTTTTAAACAAAGTAGAATGCTGTATTTTTTATGTTTGATATCCACTGTGATTATGCTTTTAATTTTCGTGAACTTTTGGCCACAGTAGCATGCTAAACTGAGGTCTTCAGGATATCCATGCATTCAACAAATATTTAACAAGTGTCTATTTTTTTTTCTAGGAGCTGATGATTCAGCACAACAGATAATAACAACTAAAACCAGGGTACCTACTCTCATGGAGCTTTCATCTTGATTTGGAGATGGGAGAGGTCAACATAGACAACAAACAAATAAGGAATAATAAAATATGAATGGCAAGTGCTATAAAGAAAATAAAATAGGTGGATATGGTAAAGTGTCCTTGGGTGCCTGGAGAGGCTATATTAGACAGACTCACAGCTCCATTCCATAGATGTAACCGATAAACTAGGAATCCATTAGCCTATGAGTATAATTTGGATTATTACCCTCATGCTACGTACCATATGAACTTTCACTCGCCACTTTCCTGCCCACTCACCTTTAAAAGTCATACCTCCTTTCTTTAATCACATCTTCTAATTCATTTTAGTCAGGGAAATGTTAAAAGTGGTCCCTCAAAGTCCCTGGTTGAATTCATGTCTTTGCATTACAGAACGTTAGAGTGATCTCACAGAGGATGCATTTTCCTTGTTTTACAACCTCCAACTTAGCATTTCACTAACCTAAAAGACTGTGATATTAACTGCCAACTTGGCAAATGTATTATGCTCTTCCACATAGTTTTATTCAACAAACATTTAGAAAACATTATATTACAAATATATGAAAAATAAGATTAATCTTAGCATTTATACCTGTGAGACATCCCAGTTCCCACTTTATCTAGAGAAGTACATGCCTAGCATCAGTGTGTCTTTGTAGCTCTTTCCTCCTCATGAGCTCAGTAACTCCCCTTAAAGTAATAAAACTCTTGTTTCTTTGTGAAAAATACCCCAAAATATCCAACTGCTGGTGTTTGTGATAGAAATGAAGAAAAAGAGAAAATGAGAAGCTCTAAGGTAGTGATGGTTCTGAGCCAGCAAAATAGAACTTCTATGTGTGAAATTACAATGATTATAGTGGTATTTACAATACTGAGAATTTCCAAAAGTCTCTGGATATGTCCTTTGTGAACATTGAGAGTCTATAGAAGCATTTTCTAAAATTGCCTTACCATAAGAATCACCTGGGTTACATTATATCAGGCCACTCCTCCTGATTACCATTCAGGAAGTAAGCTGAGGGCAGGGAATCTGTATTTTTAACAATTGTACCAGGTGAATATAATGACCTGACAAGATTGGGAAACACTGCTCTATATTATTTTCCTCACACGATAAAGGTTGCATGAAAATAGACTGGAAAAATTTTCACAAATAATACGTACTTGATAAATGTTTTTATCCCTTTCTCTTTCTTACTTGTTTTTATGTCCCTTTTATGAAATTGTGATATTCAAGGAGGTTTGTATATCTCACTTCTAGAGCTCTGCTTCCTATGTGAAAGGAGAACCAAATTCTTACATTTTATCCCCAAATTTTGCCATATAATCTCAAAATTTTTACTCACCCAAGTGCCATATTACCTATCATGACAAATATTCTTGGTAGCTGAATTCTATTTAAGCATTTTGTTTAGGCCATTCATCAGTGTTATTTTACTTTCAGCATGTTTTCCATTTGAGTGGCCTTCAAATCTCAATATTTTTCTTAGACTTAGAGTAATGATAATTTTATCCAATTTGTTACTCCTTGGGAAGAATAGATTGGCATTACTATAACACTATTTTAATCAGGGCAATCATAGAACTAATTAGCGGTGGAATTAAACTGGAAAAAATTTCTCAATTATCAGTCCAGTACTCTTATCACCACACTACACTGTCTCTCAGCATATATTAATGTAAACAACTATAAATGCTCATTTCAGACATGATACTATATATAGAAAATCTGAAAGATGCCACCAGAAAACTATTACAACTAACCAATGAATTTGGTAAGCTCACAGGATACAAAATTAATGCACAGAAATCTCTGGCATTCCTATATACCAGCGAAAAATCAGAAAGAGAAATTAAGGAAACAATTCCATTTACCATCGCAACAAAAAGAATAAAATACCTTGGAATAAACCTGCCTAAGGAGGTGAAAGACTTGTACTCAGAAAACTATAAAACACTGATGAGAGAAATCAAAGATGACATAAACAGATGGAGAAATATACCATGTTCTTGGATGGGAAGAATCAATATTGTAAAAATGACTATACTACCCAAAGCAATCTACAGATTCAGTGCAGTCCCTATCAAACTACCAATGGCATTTTTCACAGAACTAGAACAAAAATTTTCACAATTTCTATGGAAACACAAAAGACCCAGAATAGCCAAAGCAATCTTGAGACAGAAAAATGGAGCTGGAGGAATCAGGCTCCCTGACTTCAGGCTATACTACAAAGCTACAGTAATCAAGACATTATGGTACTGGCACAAAAACAGAAATATAGATCAATGGAACATGATAGAAAGCCCAGAGATAAACCCATACATATATGGCCACCTTATCCTTGACAATGGAGGCAAGAATATACAATGGAGAAAAGATAGCCTCTTCAATAAGTGGTGCTGGGCAAACTGGACAGCTACATGTAAAAGAATGAAATTAGAACACTCCCCAATACCATACACAAAAATAAACTCAAAATGGATTAAAGACCTAAATGTAAGATCAGACACTATAAAACTCTTAGAGGAAAACATAGGAAGAACACTCTATGACAGAAACCACAGCAAGATCTTTTTTGACCCACCTCCGAGAGTCATGGAAATAAAAACAAAAATAAACAAATGGGACTTAATTAAACTTAAAAGCTTTTGCACAGCAAAGGAAACCATAAAGACAAAAAGACAACCCTCATAATGGGAGAATATATTTGCAAATGAAACAACAGACAAAGGATTAATCTCCAAAATATACAAACAGCTCATGGAGCTCAATATCAAAAAAACAAACAATCCAATTAAAAAATGGGCAGAAGACCTAAATAGACATTTCACCAAGGAAGACATACAGACGGCCAAGAGGAACATGAAAAGATGCTCCACATCACTAATCATTAGAGAAATACAAATCAAAACTACAATGAGGTATCACCTCATGCTGGTCAGAATGGCTATTATCAAAAAATCTAGAAAAAATAAATGCTGGAAAGGATGTGTGAAAAGGGAATCCTCCTGCACTGTTGGTGGGAATGTAAATTGATACAACCACTATGGAAAACAGTATGGAGGTTCCTTAAAAAACTAAAAATAGAACTACCATATGACCCAGCAATCCCACTACTGGGCATATACCCTGAGAAAACCATAAATCAAAAAGAGACATGTACCACAATGGTCACTGCAGCACTATTTACAATAGCCAGGACATGGAGGCAACCTAAATGTCCATCAACAGATGAATGGATAAAGAAGATGGGGCACATATATACAATGGAATATTACTCAGCCATAAAAAGAAACGAAATTGAGTTATTTGTAGTGAGGTGGATGGACCTAGAGTCTGTCATACAGAGTGAAGTAAGTCAGGAAGACAAAAACAAATAGCGTTTTCTAACACATATATATGGAATCTAAAAAAAAAAAGTGGTACTGATGAACCTAGTTGCAGGGCAGGAATAAACATGTAGACATAGAGAATGGACTTGAGGACACAGGGTGGGAGGGGGAAGCTGGGGCAAAGTGAGAGTAGCATCAATATATATACACTACCGAATGTAAAATAGTTAGTGGGAAGCAGCAGCATAGCACAGGGAGATCAGTTCTGTGCTTTGCGATGACCTAGAGGGGTGGGATCTGGTGGGAGGGAGGTTCAAGAGGGAAGGGAAATGGGGACTATGTATGCATACAGCTGATTCACTTTGGTGTACAACAGAAACTAACACAGTATTGTGAAGCAATTATACTCTAATAAAGGTCTATTTAAAAAAACCAATAAATAAATTGTTAGCTATTATTTATTCTGGAACATCTTTATTCTGCTTAATCTATAAACCATTTTTACTCAAATTGAATAATATCTGGAGTAAATGTTAATTTAATTCTTGAATTATCAAATAAGATTAGTGGCATTGTTATTCATTTCTAACCTTTTTATCCTTTTACATAGCAGAACTAGATATGTCAGGGTTAACTGTGAGGGGGAAAAAACATTCTAAAATGCATTCATTTCTGTTAACCTGAGTTTCTCAGAAACAACATCATTAGGGAAACTTTCAGTAACACATAGATTTTTAAATATGGTGCATCACCAAATATGACTCACCAGAAGTTTATGGGCTAATCGTAAGTTATCTTTGCACTTACATTCTCCTTTATACCATTACTTTTCCACCCATATGTCCTGTTTTCCCAAACTACATGATTAGCTCCTAGAGAGCAGAAACTACACGGTAAACCTTTGTTTTTAACCCAGAACATAGTAAATTGTCATTAAATGCGTGCTGTTTTGTTGATCACCTTCTCAGAGTATTACAAGGCACAAAGGGACCTCCTGGGAGCATCTAACTGGTTTGAACCCATTCTTAAAACTAGGTGAATGGCTAAACCATAATTCACACAAACTGGCAGCCCTCAGGTTGAATCTAGCCTCCCTATAATAATTGTCACAAGATTTTTAAAAGAAACAACCTCAATAATCCCACATCCATACCTCTCTGACATTTGTCATCTGCCTGTCATAAGTCAGTCACTAATGCCATTTTCCTCATGAAAATTTCTAGAGGTAAAGAATTTAAACATATATACATCATCACCCGGATGATCCATAAAGTTTACTTGGTAACCAACTCAAAGCTTCCCACTTTTATCATTTTCTTTACTCTTTTCCACTTCACGGTAATCAGAGATTAGACAAAAATCTTTCACATTAAAATCTTACATTGGAAGACTGTGACCAAGTCACCCCTTAGCCATTCATTCTCCAGAAGTAAGCCTAATTCACTTCACTTATCTCCGTAAATCTATTTTCTGTATCTTTCATTCTATCTCCCTGCCTCTAATCTCACCCATTCTAATCCCTACCACCACCAGTGATTTGAGCCAAATGTAAACAGAAACATGTTAATTAAACCTTAAGCCCTTCCCTGGCTCTCCATTGACCCTGAGGACCCAACTTCTATCAAACTCTTCCGCATAAACTCTAGTTACTTCCTTTTTTGCATTCTATTCTCCAGCAACTCTACTCTTGTGTTTTCCCACTGTTCACTTATACGCCTTTGCTCAAGATGCCCTCCTTACTTAGAATATCCTTCCCAAGCTGTCTCCACCACTTTCTTACTCACCCTTTAAGGTTCCAGGTTTCCATTGTTATTCTCATTCTCCATTGATTTCCACAGTGAGGAGTGCACACTTGAGGGAGTACACAAGATGGTGCTTTGGAGTGTGGAAAATATTAGAACTCTTATGTGTATATATTCTTATATCATCTTTTTAATATTGACATTTTGGTGGTATCTGTAATAAAAATATTTACAAACTATACAATATACAGTTAAACGAATATACCCATACATGCATAGAAGCCAAATGTTTTTATGGATGAAATACATCACCAATAAAATTTGGAACGTATTGCTTTTCTCTTTTCACTTTTCATGATTTCTCTAAATGATAGTGTCCACTTCTGTAGCATCAACTAACATATAAGTACAGATGACTCTATATTTTGAGCCCAAACTCCTGACCTTCACACTTAAATTTCCAACCAGCTACTGTATATCCCCACCTAGGTGTTCTGGAGTTATCTCAAAGTCTACCTAAGTATGAACCAGTTGTTTGTTCCTCTCTATTTCCCCAATCTATTTTTCCTCATATGTTTCCTACTTTTGTTAAACACAAAGTCTTCTAAGATAGAAACCTAGAAGGCTTTTTGACTCCATTTCTTTCAAATACATTTCTTATTCCATGTTCCTAAAACCATGTCTTTATTTGAAGCCCTCAAATTATTACAACGGGACTGTTGCAAGTCTCCTAACTACTTTACCTACCTCCAGCTTTCCTTTTAGTTCTTCCTTCAGTCTACTGTCAAAGGACTCATATAAATTGCAAATGAGATTATGTCACTTTTCAGGACTTCCCTGGCGGTCCAGTGGTTAAGACTCTGCACTTCCACTGCAGGAAGCACAGGTTGGATACCTGGTCTGGGAACTAGGATCCCGCATGGCACGTCGCCCGGCTAAAAAATAAATAAATGAAAGAGAGAGATTACCTCACTTTTCCTTCCTAAAACTGTTTGTCGGTCACCACTGACTTCAGAATACAATGCATGATCTCTTAGCATAGCCTGGCAGACATAGGAGGCCCTTAATGATGTCCAGGGTCATTTTCTGACCCTCCCACAAGATACAGACAATGACTTACTGTTTTCCAAGTACACCATGCTCTCATTGCTCAGTGATCTTGCAGGACTCAATTCACATGGTCAATTCAATTCAATTCAAATTCAGATTCCTCCTCTAGGAATTCTTTGCTGATAACAATTTGTTCCAAGATTGGTTATGTCCATCAGTTGTTAACAAAGAAATAATTATTTAATCGTTAATTAACAATTAATCTTGTTGACCTTCTTAGGTGTTCCCAAAGGTCCAGGTGCACAGTTTTAGTGTGTGTGGAGTGTGAGTAGAGATTATTTTTGAATGAATGAATGGTCTAAAGCTATTTTCTGAAAAATCTCCAAGTTATCCATATATCATTAGAAATTCAAAGGAAAAATTTTATTTTATAAGATCTGAACTAGTTCAGAAAATGGTGTAAAGGTGATTTGTTTGCTTTTGTATAGATTCTGTGAGGTTTAGAGCTATAAGGGAACAACAGCAATCTATTAGACTCACTTTCATTTTACTGGTTCAGGAAACTAAGGCTTGGCATTTACATACTTGTCTAAGGTATGTATTGTAGGTAATAAGCAGCAGAGCTGGAAATCAAAACAACCTCTTCTGTCTCTCTTTTCAGGGTGTTTTTTCCCCACAACAAGATAGTTCTTCACCCTTTTTGGGCCATAGACCCCTTTGACAGTATGGTGAAGCTTATGAGCCTCTTCTCAAAATAACACTTTTAAATAAGTAAAATACATAGGATCACAAAGAAACTAAATATATTGAAATAAAGCTATAAAACTATTAAAAATTGTGATATAGTAAAATACATGTTCATTAAAGCAGTAAGTAGCAAGATCTATTGGCAGGTTTAATAGCTATCCTAATTTTGAAGTAGTGATGAGCATGAATGATATTTTGAAATATCTACAAAAACTAAATGTGATTTCCATTGATGAAAAAGTCACAGGTACAACTAATACAACTGTGTGGGTTTTTTCTTTTTTTAACCTAAATTGATAATTGAAGGAAGTGCTAAATTTCAGTAACAGAGTAGTGGAAGTAAAGAAGTAATAATTTTCCCATAAAAATTCATGGATACCAGATATTTGAACCTACACATGTAATAAAATTGTACAGAACTAGACACACACACACACACACATACACACATGCACTTGACTATAAAACTGAGGAAATCTGATTGTGATCAGTAGATTGTGTAAATATTGATATCCTGGCCTGATATTGTACTATAGTTTTGTAAGATATTACCATTGGGGGAAATTGGATTAAGGGTATACAGGACCTCTCTGTATCTTACAATTGAATGTGCATCTATAATTACCTTAATAAAAATTCCAGTTAAAAAAATCCATACTCCAGGTTAAGAACCTATAGGGGAGCAAAATTTGCCACCCCAAAATATGCCTCTTTAACATATTAATTATTTTAAGCTGGTTATTTTCCAAGAAACAGCAGACAAAGGAAAAGCTCTGAAAACCACGTAAGAGTTACCCTTTTGTAAGAAACATTTACATTCATAAGGGAAATCTCCATTTGTAAGGGTGTCTCTCTCCCTGTACCAGGAAGAGGGTGACCAAATCTCTAGAAACTCATCAGTGAAGTGAAGGCAATGACTTAAATCTGCATAACAGCACTGTGCTGTTCCTGGTAATCTCCCATAACTAACTCTCCCTATCCTCGACATCCTTTTTGTCTTTAGCTGAGTATGCTATTTAAGGTGAGGACTTAAGTCATTTTGTACTCAAGTTTTCCTGGGTCTGTCCCATGTATACATGTTATTAAACTTTTGTTTTATTTTCTCCTGTTAATCTCTCATGTCAATTTAATTCTTAGACCAGCCAGAAGAACCTAGAAGGGGAGAGAAAATTTCTTCCTCCCCAACAAACACTCGCAATATCAAAATCTTGATGTAGTGTTTCCCCAAGTGTCTTGAAGATGTGTTCCAAGGCACTGAAAGGTACTGAGAAGTCAAGAAATATTTTTTTTAAAAACTCTAACTCAGACTTGTCCAAGACTATTTGCCCCAAAAAACCTTATTTTTGTGGAATACTTATTAGTATATCAAACAGACTTGCATTCCACAGACTCCACTTTGAAAGTGCTGCCTTGTTCATCACAGAATCACGTCAGCTATTATCACAAGAGCCCAAGAAAAGCATTCAAGATAGCATTTGAATAAGGATATTGCATCAGACTGTTACCACTTTCCTTTCATCACTGTTTTTGAGCTACATAGTTTGCTTTGGGGTGGAGTCTGTTTGGAAGGATAAGGCAACCAGGTGGAAGGGCTATGTGGGTGTACTGTAACACTTTCACACTCATTATTTTCCTTTGCAATTCAGTGAGCTGTACTGAATTGAAAATAAATCTGTCAACAACCAAAGCAAAAGAAAAAATAAAAATGTTCTGAGGAAAAGAAGAATCAATTTAACGGAACATAGCAAAAAAAAAATACATATATATATATATATATATATATACATACATATATATATCTCCACAGAAAGAGAGAGAGATACACTTACCATGAGATATGTACAGAATTCTCTTCACAAACTTATGCATATAAACCCACATTTAAAGAAATTTAGGCATTTGCATACTCTTTTGAATATTCTTAGAGAAGGTACTTCTAGGTTGAGTCTTGTTCAGCATATCAGCCCCTTTGAATCTTTCTTTCCCAAGATTTCTGATTTAGTACTATATGCTTTGGAATGATTATAAGTTGCATTCGACTTGATGTAGTACAGTGTGGTGAAAAGAACACTCGGCTTGGAAACATGTAAGGGGGATCCCAATCACAACAATGCTACTCACCATGTGACCTTAGGCAAGTCATTTTGAAACAGGAGGGAAGGGGGCAGGGCACAACCTCTAAAAGAATGACATAGTCCGAGGACATGACATAAACTGATTAGAATTAAATAGGTCCAAGATGGCAAACAAGTTGACTAGCACCAGACCTCGAGCTTAAGTATATGCTCATTGTAACACACCCACAGGCACCATGACAGTTCCAAGGCTGACTATAAAGGTCAAAAAGTGGGCAGTGGCCCAATTCCTGGATATCCCCACCCCTTCCCCAAAATAGCCGGAATACTCCTCCCACTCATTAGCCTATGAAATTACCCACCCCTATAAAAACTGACACCACCATACCCTGATGCCTTTCTCACTTTCTGAAATGGCCCACACTCTAACTGGGGAGTGTGTTTCTCTCTAAATAAATCTACTTCTTACCTATCACTTTGTCTCTCACCGAATTCTTTCTGTGACGAGACATCAAGAACCTGAGCTTCATTAAGTCCTGAAGCCAGGTGTGTGATCTCAGTTAAAAGACCATGGGTTGGACTTCCCTGGTGGCACAGTGGTTAAGAATCTGCCTGCCAATGCAGGGGACACAAGTTTGAGCCCTGGTCCAGGAAGATCCCACATGCCATGGAGCAACTAACCCCGTGAGCCACAACTACTGAGCCTATGAGCCACAACTACTGAAGCCTGCGCACCTAGAGCCCGTGCTCCACAACAAGAAAAGCCACCTCAATGAAAAGCCCGTGCACCACAACGAAGAGTAGCCCCCGCTCGCCGCAACTAGAGAAAGCCCGAGCGCAGCAACAAAGACCCAACGCAGCCAAAAATTAATTAATTAATTAATTAAAAAAAAAAAGACCATGGGTTCAAGTCCCAATCTGGGTTTTGGCTGGGTTCGAGTCCTGGCCTGTGGGTTTAAGTCCCAATCTGAGTTGCACGGTTTCAACTTAGCCTCCCTTGGACTTTTATATGTGGTTTGTTGCCTACATTTATAACTGAGAGAGAATAAAGTGTAGGTCAGCTGACCTCAAAGGAATCTTTTAGTTATATAGAAGCAATTGTTATCCTTGAGCTACTGTACAAAGCATGTATTATGCTCAAATCAAAAGTATAACTGCTGGGCTTCCCTGGTGGCGCAGTGGTTGAGAGTCTGCCTGCCGATGCAGGGGACACGGGTTCGTGCCCCGGTCCAGGAAGATCCCACATGCCGCGGAGCGGCTGGGCCCGTGAGCCATGGCCGCTGAGCCTGTGCGTCCGGAGCCTGTGCTTCGCAACGGGAGAGGCCACAACAGTGAGAGGCCCGCGTACCGCAAAAAAAAAAAAAAAAAAAAAAAAAGTATAACTGCTAACATTTAATGAGTTTTATTGTACAATAATTTTTCTGTGTGTTTTACATATATTATTTATTTGGATCCTCACTAAAATCCTAAGGGTAACTATTACTATTATCCCTGTTTTATAGATGAAAAAATCTGAGCCATATAGAGGCCAAGTAACTTGCCCAATGTTATGCAGCTAATGAATGGAAGAGCAGAGATTTGAACCTAGGTATTCTGACTTCAGAAACTTTGAGATTAACCAAGGTGTTGAATGGGGGCAGAATTTGTCACCCCCAAATATGCTTCTTTGGTATAAGGATTATCTTGTAGGGAAATCTCCATTTGTAAGAATGTCTACCTCTCTGTAACAGGAAGAGAAGGACGACTAAATCTCTAGAAACACTTATCAATGGAGAACGCAAAGACCTAAATATGCATAACAATGATACCCATGTTACTAATAGCCTCCCATAACTGGCTCCCCAACACCCAACATCTTCTTTTGTCTTTAGCTGGAATTGATATTTAAGGTGGTGACTTGGGCCATTTTGGAGAGTTACTCAGTTTTCCCAGATATCTCCCATGTATACAGGAAGTATACATGCTAATAAATTTAACTTTATTTTTCTCCTGTTAATCTGTCTTTTATTACAGGGGTGGGGGGTGGGGTGGGGAGGTGAGCCAAGAACCTAGAAGGGTAGAGGAAAAATTATTTTTTCTCTCCTACAGTATAAAAGAAACTGAAGAAATAAATACTGCCACAAAGAGAGAAGATGGGACCAAAAGAAAAAAAAAGAAAAAGAAAGAAAAAGGAGAACACTCTAACTAATGAATTTCAGTAGTTGCATATTCCATATGTATGTCAAGAACTTGAGTGGTATTACACAGTTGGAACAATGTGAAGCACTCAGGAAGCTGTTTTGCTGCTCTGAAAGCTATCCAGTAAAAGAAAGACACTAATAAAGAATAAGATTTAGTGGCCTCAAATCCTTATTCCCTGACCTGCACTTAAGAAAATAGATCAGTGTGTTGTTGCAAAAGCTTATGGATAAAATGTTTTCCTTTTGGTATATTCTGTTTGGAACATATAAAATAAAGTGTGTGTTCTCCATAGATAAAGAATGCTAGCCTGTATGCACGTAAGAAATCTTAATAGTTTCCAACATGTCAATGAATACTTGTATAACAAAGAATTTAGTTGGCCTTTGTCCTCAGTTCCTGGGAAGTAACTTCTATATTCTTGGAATTTCCTGAGTGATAAGAGTGTCTTTGTTATTCATGGTAGGTGCTGATAGTTTATGCCAATGAGGGGACACATGGTGGGTTTCTATAGAAGCTAGCTAAGATGACTTAGGGTAAGGAGAGCTGGCCATGCCAGAAAGAACAACTATATGATTAGAAGTTCAAGGCTTTGAACCATGTGACCTCCAGGGAGGGGCGGAAAGCGGGAGATTGAGTTCCATCACATGGCCAGAGATTCAGTCAATCATATCTATATAATGAAACTCCAATAAAAAGTCTGGACACTGAGACTCAGGTGAGCTTCCTGGGTTAACAATACTGTGTACATATTGTTACACACTGATGTGCCAGGAAGATGACACATCCTGATTCACTGGGAGAGGACCCTAGAAGCTTCACATTTGAGACCCTACCAGATCTTGCCACATGCATCTCTTCTTTCAGCTGATCTTGATTTGTATCCTTTTTACTATTATAAAACTGTAATCCTAAGTATAGCACTTTCCTGAGTTTTGTGAGTCATTCTAGTGAATTATTGAACCTAATGGGGTAGTCTGAAATGTTGAATTTATAGCCTGTTGGTCAGAAATGTGCATGGTTTGAGACCTCCCTTCCCTCAGGCTGTTGGCCAATGTCTGAGGTGAGGACATTCTGGGGAGAATTGTGCCCTTAACCTGTGAAGTTTGGCTTAACTCCACATGGCTAGCACCAGGAGTCTTTCCAATAATCCAGTAAAAACTGACTTAGAGTATAACATCAGAAATATTTAATAAAAGTTGACCACTGCAGATTTCCATAATGCATCAGGACTATACAAACAAATTTTCAAATATATATTTATAAATTTTTTCAACACCATAAATCATAATAATATTGCCAAAATAACTTTTCTAGTCAATCATTAAATCAAACTCATCATTTGTGAAATCATACATTTCAGTGCACAAAACTGAATTTTTGGTGTAAACAAAAACATTCACTGTTTCTTTTTTTCACTAAAATCAAAGCCTTTTGACCAAGGTATTTTCATCTCACTAAATAAACTGATTATATTCATCAGCTTTATGTCAGCATTAGACAGGTAATTTTCAAACAAAACTTTTTTCTCACTGAGTCTAAGTCCAAACTTTAATCTTATATCTGTGTTCTTCAAACTCAGCTTACAGCGACATCAATATGGTTAGGAAAAACTCTTAATATGTAATATGCAGATAATAGTGTTAAGTTCTCAGTAACATGAGAATTCTACAACTATGTCCAGCGATACTGAAACTTGTTTTCAGAACAAAATAAGGCCATTTTGTTTGCTGACTGTGATAGATTTCCTAAATCAAGTTTAAAGAAAACACATCCCATTAAGTAAAAGAAGACTAGGGTTAAATAAGGAATTAATTGAACTCATCCCCAGCATTTAGAGTGTGGGTTGATTGGTTTAGTGTTTCCGAAGGAAGCTGAGACTGTCCAATCTGATTTTCTAACAAAGTGAAGGACTATTGACCATTAGCGTTTAGTTCAGTTTTCCAGTCCTCATGATAAAGAGCAGTTTTAGATCCAGTGCTTCATTCATCTTTTCAATAAATTTTTATAGTTATCGTCCACTTTTCAAAAGTTCACTTGATGCCACTTCTGTTTTACTAAAGACCAACATTAGCATCTGTTTTCACTAACAGAAAGGAATCCTAATAGGATTTTCACTTTTACGAAAGAAAAAGGCAAAAAGTGAAAATAGGATTTGGTGTTTGTTTTTCAGTGAGCCATTACAGAAGCAGTGGGCACCCCAAGCAGTGGGAGTGGAAGCTCCTTCCCCACGAACTACACTCAGCATCTCAGCATCAAGCCACCATAGCTTTGTACCAGGTTTGTGAGTATCTGTGCTTTATCTCAGTTTATTTTGTGCATCTGTTAGCAAGATGTGTCTTAAGGTAACTGCTTCTTCACTTTTCGCCATTTTGGCTTATGAAAGGTTTCATAAGAACGTTCTACTTTTGGATAGAGGGGGAAACCAGTATTGATTACTTGTTATGTACCCAGCACTGTTAGGCACCCAAAAACACAGAGATGAGAAAAAACTCAGTTTCTGCCCTAAGGAGCTCTTGTCTAATGGGAAAAACGACCAAGGAAGCAATGTGGTAAATTCTGTAAAAGTGATATCCAGTGTTCTACGGGAGCAGAGAAAAAGGAGAACTTAGCCAGTAAGTATCAGAAAGTTTCATGGAGGAGATGGACTGCTTAGGCCAAGCCTTCAAGCTGATGTTTGAAAACAAGTCAAGGCAAAGACAGGGAGTTGTAGGCATAGAATAAAGACATGGAGACAGGATGACCACTCATCCTGCTTTTCCCAGAACTGAGGGGGTTCCTGAGACACAGGACTTATAATGCTAGTAGGAAGGTCCCAGGCAAACCAGGATAAGTTGGTCAAATTTCAAGGAAATTGTATGTGTATAGTGAGTCAGAACCAGCATTTTTAAAAAGAACATAGTAAGATTCAGTATTTTTTCATAATATTTTTGTTTCAGAAATGTGGTGTGTGGGTGTAGGTGGGTGGGTGTACACGCACGTGCATGTGTATAAGTAAAACCCAAGTAGAAGACTATTTTCATTTCTTTTTTTCAACATTTCTTAAGCGCTTTTGAGCAACTACCTGTTCAGAGGATAAACAGGGACCTTGTGTTCCCAAGTGAGCCCATCTTGGAAGACAGGCTTTACGTGCTTAAGACCTGTGTAGTTAGGAGGCCCTGATCTCATGAGTCCCACACTTGATTTAATGTTCTGCTGTCACTATCATGAAATTCTTAATAGTTTTGCCTTTGAACTTGTGTTTCGTAAATCAAATCCAAAGGTACAATGGAGTACGGGCATGAGCGGAGGAAATATGCATGGCGCCAGCATACATACCAAAAGCTCAGGCTCAGGAGCACAACGAGCACTGTACTTGATTGCCTGAGACCCACTTGCTACCTTAGGGCAGTCTGGGGCTCTGCTGGACCCTAAGGAATGACTGGGGTCACGACCCAGACCCATATATATGCGGCTACAGTGATGGCAGCAGCAGTAGAATTAGCAGCGGTGGTGGCAGTGGCTGTGGCCTGGGGAAAAGGAGGGGTTCCTCATGGGGGCAATGCTGAGAACTGCAGTGGGAGGTCAGCTTGCCTGTCCATCCTGGCATCCCACCCCTGCAGCATCTGTACAAATATTAACTCTCTGAGCAGGAACTGCAAGAGCTCGGGAACAGGCAGTAAATTTTTTCAGTTAATTTTTACAAAGTGAAAACATATACATGGACATTGCAATAAAACATATCAAGGAATTATTAGAATTCTTTTAAGAGTTTAGAATTTCTGGATTTGAAAATTGCTGCAACATTGTAAAGCAAATATCTACAGGCTTAGTAATAGAAATTAAATTTAAAGAACACTATTTCCATTTGAGCATCACATGAACCAATTATTAATGTGGAAGAAAATTTAAAAATTAATTTTCCTTATAATTGAAGATAAAGCAATAGAATGTATAAACAGGCATTTTGAGCTATGGACACACTTTTAGTTTCTTCTATAACCTTAACAAGTTACAGAAAATGTCAGAGGACACATTAAAATGCCATTATATGAGTTCGCATTTAAAATTAAATTCAGACTTACATGAAACTGAATTGTATGAAGAGTTAAATATTTTTAGAAAAATTGTTCTGAAAAACAATATCAGCTTTAGATGTACTAAAATTTTTATATAGAACTAATTTATCAGAAATTGTCTCAATGTCATCATGGCCTCTAAAATACTCTTAACAGTTGCATCAGCAGAAAGATCCTTATCAAACAAAAATTATTTGCAATCTTGCATTTGCCAAGAGCAACTGATGTCACTTTCAGTTCCAGCAATTGAAAATGAAGTGGCTCAGATACAGAGAACCAACTAATGGTTACCATAGGAGAGAGGGGTGGGACGAGGGGCAAAATAGGTGAAGGGGATTAAGAGGTACAAACTACTAGGTATAAAATAAATAAGTTCCAAGGATGTAATGTACTACACAGGGAATATAGTCAATATTTTATAATAACTTTGTATGAGGTATATTATATAAAAATATCAAATTATTATGTTATACACCTGAAACTAATATAAGTTCACTGTACCTCAATTTTTTAAAAAAGGAAAAGAAAATAAAGTGGCTAAAAGTACACATTTTGATGAGCTAATAAATGAAATTACAGAGCAATGAGCCAGAAAAATCTTTTGATGGATCAAGATATCACACTAATAAAGTATTATTTATTGTATTTTATAAAATTACAACACCAAAATATTTTTTTCAATTTGCAAGGTTATGTTTTTATTCATGTGTCTTTATTACCCCTATTAAGTTTTATAAGTAAAAAAATATTTCAGGGCTTGCCTGGTGGCACAGTGGTTGAGAGTCCGCCTGCCGATGCAGGGGACACGGGTTCATGCCCCGGTCCGGGAAGATCCCACATGCCGCGAAGCAGCTGGGCCCGTGAGCCGTGGCCGTTAAGCCTGCGCGTCCGGAGCCTGTGCTCTGCAACGGGAGAGGCCACAACAGTGAGAGGCCCGCATACCTTAAAAAAAAAAAAAAAAAATTTCAAAGAAAAAAGCTTTATATTTTAGTACTTTCAACTACTTTTTCCTGCTTTTTGAACAAGAGACCATACACTTTCATTTTGCACAGGCCTTGCAAATTACGTATCCCACTCTTGTTGCAAGTATTACCATAGAGTAAGAGAAACAGAGAGAATCTAAGGCATTCTACAAATAAATTTCTTTTGTTTTTTTGGGTTTTTTCCCCAGGATCTCAGTTCCCTGACCAGGGATGAAATCCAGGTCATGGCAGTGAAAGCTTGGAATCCAGGGAACTCCCTTGTATTTTTAATACATAAATCATCAAGCAAATAAAACTATGATATGTAGTAATTCTTATCTTTGTCTGCTCAAGATATTTTCCTAGCCCCATTTTTTAATAAAAATGAGCGAACATGTGACCTATGCTGAGACCATCATAGCAACCCAGTTGTTTGACCTTGGTGATTAGCAATGGGATGAGCATGCCATTCTTGCATGCAATCAGAGTCCTTCCTCAGGATTTTTCAGCTGGAGGTGGTGGTGAAGTGTCTCTCTTAACTCTAGTCAAGGAACTGTAAGGATATCAAAGAACTGTAAGGATATGACTCTGGGGGTACCATAGGCTATGTTTTCCCCCAAGTAGAGAAGCCTGAGAGGAAATACCTAATACAATGGTCCCCCCCTTATCCATGGTTTTGCCTTCTGCAGCTTCAGTTACCTACGGTCAAACATGGTCCAAAAATATTAGATGGAAAATTCCAGAAATAAACCATAAGTTTTAAATTGTGCACCATTCTGAGTAGCACGTTGAAATCTCACGCTGTCCTGGTCCATCCCACTTGGGACATGAATCATCCCTTTGCCAGCATATCGTGCCCATTAATCACTTAGTAGCTGTCTTGGTTATCAGATCAACTGTCGAAGTATCTCAGTGCTTGTGTTCAAGTGATCCTTATTTTACTTAACAGTGGCCCCAAAACATAAGAGTCGTGATGCTGGCATTTTGGATATTCTCTGTGCTTAGTTTATAAATTAAACATTATCGGGTATGTATGTATAGGAAAAAACATAGTATATATAGGGTTTGGTACTCTTTGTGGTTTAGGCATCCACTGGGGAGTCTTAGAACATATCCCCCATGGATAAAGGGGGAATACTGTATTCTCTAATGGGAGAGAGAAGCAGGAGAAAAAGAGAAAGCGAGAGAAAAAGGAATCCATGGCAATGAGACCTTACTTTACATACCCGATATTCCTAGAGCTACCCTGTCCTTGCAGTTTATTTTTTCCTTCTTTCTTGATTCAGAGAGCTACCCTATGCACTTTCAATACATTCATATTACCCCCTTAATTTAGTTGGAGTTGGATTTCCATCTCTTGCAACGAAAATAAACCAGACTAATAGAAAGATGACAACAACTTTATATGATCAAAATTCTAATGCTAACTTTTGTAGAGTATAGTTGACCCTTGAACAACACTGGTTTGAAATGCACAGATCCACTTATACACGAATTTTTTTCAATAGTAAATTCTACAGTACTATACAATCCAGGGTTTAGTTGAATCTGTGGATACGTAGGGTCAACTATAAATTATACACAGATTTTTTACTTCCTGAAGGGTCAGTGCCCCTAAACTCGACGTTGTTCAGGGTCAATTGTATTTCATAATGTGCAAAATACATACAGTATCTCATTTGACCTTCACATCAATTCTGTGAACAAGGTAGGATAAGTATTACTATGGCTTGTTTTCCATGCATTAGATGGCAAACTTCATAAGGGAAAAATCTTTATCTTTTTCAAATTTTATAATTAGCCAGCAGCCAACTATATTTCAGAAATAATAAAACTGAGGTTCAGAGGATATGATTGACCCAAGGTTATACAAATGTAAGCATCCCGTCACAGACCAGTTCCCCTTTACATCCTGTATTTTCTATTTTATGATAGGCCCCATATTTGGCATTGGAGATGCAAAGGTGAACAAAATGCTCTCAAAGAATTCAGAGTCTAGTGCAATGGTTCACAAAGACATACTCCTCAATTCTCCTATGCAGCCTGTTGGAATGACTGGTCTGGTGGTAGGTTTGTATTAGCTATTCTTACAAAAGGGTCTCAAAGTGCACATTGTTTATATATTTCATCATATTTTAATTTTTATCAAATGATAAAATAACTAACTGGATAAGAAAGAGCCCCCTCCATGGGAAATCTGCCACATCCAGTGCAGTACTAAAACCTGGTCCATAATGGACACTTAATTAACCAGCTGTATTGCTGCACTCTCCACCCTCACCCCCAATAGTCTTATTCAGAAGTGATATTTTAGGGTAGTTAAGAGATTGGGATCTTGGGATAAAAAGAACTTGGTCAAGACTCAGTTCTGCCACTTATGAGCTCTTCTACTACTATAAAGTATCATAATCTTTTTGTGCTTTACTTTCCTTTTCTGGAGTACGAGGATAATAACAGTACTTATCTCACAGGATTTGGTGTGAGGACTAAATGTGCTATTTCAATATAAAGCACTTGGCCTATATTTTGCAATGTAATATATTTTATTTTTATTTATTTTTGGCTGCGTTGGGTCTTTGTTGCTGTGCATGGGCTTTCTCTAGTTGCAGGGAGCAGGGGCTACTCTTTGTTGCGGTGCACGGGCTTCTCATTGCGGTGGCTTCTCTTGTTGCAGCGCTCGGGGTCTAGGCACACGGGCTTCAGTAGTTGTGGCACATGGGCTTAGTTGCTCCGCAGCATGTGGGATCTTCCCGGACCAGGGATCGAACCCGTGTCCCTTGCATTGGCAGGCGGATTCTTAACCACTGCACTACCAGGGAAGCCCTGCAATGTAATATATTTTAAATTTTGTTGTTTTTCCTAATTCTAAGTTAAAATAAAGTATAAGAAGTACCGGCAGGTACTTAAATAATCAGAACAGCATGATCTATAGTAAATAAAAGGGATGTGCAATGCTGTGATGGTATGCTTTCATGATTAAATAAGAAAGGCCTACAGATAGAACTTTTTAATGAATTTACTCCTAAATATCTCTATTTGCTTTGACCTTAAGATTGATACCACAACCACATTATTTGCAAGCATCTAGTTTATGAAACTTGCATGGTTCATAGAATATCAAAGTTAAAATGCATTACAAAGTAAGTTGTTACTTCTGTAGTTGAGCTTGACAAGGCACACCAACTGCAATCTCCATTTTTCCCCATTTACTTCCCTTTTGAGAATAGTACTATCCAAACTTCTTTGGGGGACTATATTATTTAAGTCTGAATGTGAACTTAGAAGTATTCAATAGATCAACTATCTTGCTAATTTGTAGTAATTATCTTACCTTTTATCTAGTCTAATTTTCAAGAGATTTAAATAGCAAAGTAGCATGCATTGATTAAAATTCTAAATTGACAAAGGCTATTAATTTGGGAAGCATAAATTTTATGCAAAATATGGTGTCACACAAAGATTTATTTATTTCAGTGTAGGATGATCCAGTATGGTGATCAAGTCACATGCAGATCAGATATCAGCATCAGTCCTATAATAGTTTTCTTTGGGGAGAATAAAGAGCTGCCTTTAGATGCTGCAATTTCAGGCACTCTTATTTCCTGAAAATAAGAAATGGGGGACACAGAAAGGCTTTTGTGCCCAGGAGGGCCCCATAGGGTCCTGCTTGGTTTCACAAACGAAACTTAATGTATTACGTATTTTAGTAAGAACTATCTGTAAGGCCAACTGGCCCAAGGCAGGGGAACGCAATCAGACTCACAGGTTGCATCAGCCCGGAACGTTCCACACACCCAGTTCTTGAAATTGACCTGGAGCTCCCACCCACTCAGTTCCAGGAACTGACCTGAGGACTTTCCACCCGGCCCAGTCTTCCCGCCTTTCGAGGGGCGGGACTAACGGTCCCAAGACTGATGCAACCGGCACCATATATTGCCACGATACCCGAAGAGACCACCAAATAAGGAATACCCAGCGTCCTCCCGGGTTCCCCACACCCATTTCCCTTCTTCCCCTATAAATTCTGCCCAAACCCTTGCCCGGGCGCGACTTCTCTGGCCCCTTTCTCTCGGACCAGTGAACCTTGCCTGGGAGCGCTCCCTAATAAAGCCCACTTGAAGCTTTCCTCTGTTTCGCGGTGCCGTTTGTTAACATCCGACCTTACACTATCACCTTGACAGAGTCTTAGTAGTATCTTGGAAGGAGAAAGTCAAAGGCAGATATTTATAAAGTTTAGGGGTTTGGTTTAAGGAACCTCTTTCAATGCAGGGATCTGATTGGAATTGGACAAAATTTGTGATATAGATTATTAGATTGGTGATTATAGCAAGGCAAGAGTTTTGAAGTATGTCCTGTTGAATAATCATTTGATGAGTGAGCAATTTTCCCATCTGAGAATGGTGATATCTACTCTGACCCGTAACCTCTTGCCTTGAGAAGGGCAACTAGTTAAGCCAGCTTATTATTTTAATAAATAACTTTTCAGAAAGTTCCTGAAACAAACAATAAAGTTATTTACAACTTTATTTTCCTAAGGAAAAATTTGCTGCACTAGTAATGTTAATATCAACTGCCTTAGTTCTGGATCTTAATAAGCAGTATGCTTACAGGAAGTTTGTTCTCACTTCTATTCCAATAACTTTCAAACAGCATCTACAAGACTCAGTCTCATTTACTCTGGCTGTCTGCTATACCAGCTCCTATTTCCAGTTTCCATTTTATTGATGGCATTAACATGTTTCAGGAATCTCAGATTTGAACCCTAGGCACTATTCCTAATTCTTCTTTCAAAATCACTCTTAAAGGGGAGCAGAATTTGCCACGCCAAAATATACCTCTTTGGCATAAGGATTACCTTGAGCTGGTTATTTTCAAGAAGGAGGAGACACAGAAGAAGCTCTGAAGCCCTAGTAAAAGTTACCCTTTTGTAAGGGCCATTTACATTTATAAGGGAAATCTCCATTTATAAGAGTTTCTCCCTCTCTGCAATAGGAAGAGGAGGATGACTAAATCTCTAGAAACTCCTGGAGCAAGGAATGACCTGTATCTGTGTAACAACCATACCCTCATTTCCCCAATCTTTCTTTTGTCTTTAGCTAGAGATGGTATTTAAGGTGATGACTTGGGCTATTTTCAGGAGTTACTCAGTTTTCCTGGGTCTCTCCCATGTATGCAGGAGGAACATATGCTATTAAACTTCTGTCTGATTTTCTTCTGTTAATCTGACTTTTATTACAGGCACAGCTGGGGTGTCTCAGCCAAGAACCGGGAAGTGTAGAAGGAAAATTAGTTTTCCTCCCCTACTCCCAATATTCAACTAGTCCCCACGTGCTACCTATTTACTTTATGAATTTCTTTGATGAATCTCTCCAAAAAGTGATGAGACTGGCCTAATGAGGAAGTAGTTGAGCAGCGTCACATAGCATGAGACTAGAAGATGGCCAAGGAGAACATTCACAGAGAGTAAGAAGAAAAGTAAGAGAAATAAGATATTACTGTGTCTCAGAGCCAACAAATGAGAGGGGACTTCTTTTTGGATGGAGTGATCATAATTGTCATGTGTGAGAGGTTTAGGATAATAAGAATTAAAAGGAGAGTGCTTAAGCCCTCTCTCTAAGGGCTATTCCTCCCATAGACTGAAGAATACCTTTGGCTGGAGGTGAACTGAAACTTTACAACAAAATGTCTCCGGACAAGGAGAGTGAGAGAAATAAAAGGACACTAATTCATCTGTAATTTACTGTTGGTAAGCCTAGCAGTAAAGAGACATTGGTCAATTGCTCTGACCCTACAGATCTAATCTTTCATACAGGTGGTTTCCTGGATGAAAGAACAGATCTGTAGATTAAACAACGTATTAGTTAAGCATTAGTTTGACGTTTAGGGTTGTACAACTTCCAGAATGGCAATGTAAAAAGAAAAGGCTAAATTACAAGACAAATGATGGGAGAGAGAAATTTGGAAACCATTGGTAAAACTGAAAGTGAAATTTGCAATGCTATGAAATGTCTTAATTAACATCTACAACCAATTAGAAGTTAGGGATCCATAAGAATTCAATTTCAGTATGCAATCAGGGTTGAATAATATTTAGCTTAATGACCAAATACCCTAAGTAGGAAAAAATAAGTATTAGCTGAATTGAAATGATGAACCCTCATTATCTTTGGGAAGCATTCAGGAGTAAAGGCAAAGTATTGTTGCTCTGTTCTAACTTACCCCAGAGGATAGAACGTATAGAAACCAACAAGCCTACTGAGCTTCCCTCAACAAAGCAATTCCTTCCCTTTCATTGACCCCCAACATTCTGATGATGGATAACTTGAAATTTGGGGAATTTTTTTTTAACTTTTTATTTTATATTGGAGCATAGCCGATTAACATCATTGTGATAGTTTCAGGTGCACAGCAAAGCGACTCAACCATACATGTATCCATTCTCCCCGCAAACTCCCCTCCCATCCAGGCTGCCACATAACATTGAGCGGAGTTCCCTGTGCCATACAGTAGGTCCTTGTTGGTTATCCTTTTAAAATATAGCAGCATGTACATGTCAACCCCAATATTGGGGGAAATGTTGATTCTGGTTGCCATTTGGCAATGAATTCCCTACTGTAGCAAACAGGTCTAAGCTATTGAGTTGGCCAAAAAGTTCGTTCGGGTTTTTCGGTAAGCTGTAACAGAAAACCCCGAACGAACTTTTTGGCCAACCCAATATTTTGGCAATTCTGGGAATGTCAGGTTCTTCTGGTAAATATCGGCAACCTCTAGTGATTAGAAAATAAATGGAGGTTACCTATCTTTAATCCTGAAGTTTACTACCAGGAGAAAGCAATTCTCAAACCAAATTCCACCAAAGGAACTAATATTTCTTGGCAACCCATTTATAGATAAAAGAGGTCCTTTTCTATGCCCTCAAGTCTACCTTGCATGAAAGGCTCACTCTGAAACAAGTACAATTATATTCTTCCACCCTAAATGGCAGAATGTGAAAGCCTTGTAGCCATACCAAGTGGCAATATTTTCGATGATAGGAGGTGCAGGGTCAATAAGCTTCAGACATTAAGCATTGTGCCTAAGGCTTTTGGGCTTACCGATTTCCAACATCTCATTCATATGAAGGAGTTTGGTCTTCTTGTGCTATTCCTAACCAATCACATATCTTAACACTGCTATTTATTTAAGATAGTTCACCAGCTAATTAGCTAGCCCCCAAGTGTTGCTACATATTAAAGACACTTCATTTGGTAATTAGTCAACCCTAGGATTTTAATTAGAATTAACTTCTTTTCTCTTACCCATCACACTGCTAACACAGCCCTGAAGTATTTTAAATTCCCACTCAAACAGTATAACTCACTGACTCCTGCAGGCCCACATATGTGTTAATGTCAGTAAAGCCCTCCCCACACTCTATAACCTGGCTGCCAGGACGTGGGAGAGCTACCTTTCACAGACAACTGGGATGAACCCAGCTTGACTCTCAGCTCTGCCCTTTAATGTATAATTGAGTATTTATGTCCATTGTCCCTACTAGAATTTCAAACTCACTATCATTATCTCTTTCTCTGAATTATCACAGCACTTCTGGATCTCTTATAAGATCCTTAAGGCAGGGTCAAGTCTGTCTTGATCACTGCTCTATTCATAGTTCCTAGAACAGTTTCTGATGAATAAATGTGTCAATGAATGAACACATTAATGAATAACCTGAGTGGTTCCAGGCTATTACTGAATCTCTCTAACCCTCTGAAATCTCCTTATGTTCAGAATAGGAATAGAAATAGTACCTACTTTATACCACTAATTTGATATCCTTAACTCAAGTGCACTTTACATAGTGCTGCCACATTAATTTTCTTGAAATACTATCTTATATATACAACCCTGCTGCTGACTGTACTTATAATATTGTTGCATAATTATCTCTTTACTTGTCTGATTTTCCCACTGGATTGTGAATTTGTTGAAGGCTGAGACTTGACATTTTAAATTGTATCCCCATATCTAACACTGTGAAAAGCACATAGGAAGCCTCCGTGAACGTTTGTTGAATGAATAAAACTGCCTGAGTCATTGAAATTGTTAAAATGAACCTAACTATAACTGCCCTCAAGAATCTGAGTACCAAATTTAATGTTACCCTTAGTTTCAAAGTCTGCCCACTCTGAAGATTTCCAGTCTATTATTAAATTGTATCATTTTAAAAGTTACCTTTTCATAGGAAATGAATTCCTCAGAGTAAGTTAACTGAGCCAGTTGATTTGCCGCTATGTGTACAAAGGCAAATGAAATAGAAAGTTGAGTAATTGCTCTGTCAATTTAGTCAATATTGACAGCTACTCTGGAGCACCCACACAGTTTACTTTTTACTTAAATAGTACAGATACTTGCCTCACATCTAAAAAGAATGACCCTGAGTTTGTTCCCCACATGACATAAAACTGGTTGCAGTGAAATGGAAAATTAAAACTCATACAAAGATACTAGTACAAGCGTACTAGTTCTGTAAGTATCAGAAGGAAATAGTTCTAAAGAACTTTTCCATATAGGACAGCTACATGACAGGAACCTTGAGGAGAACACCAGTGGGGACTGTATAGCTCTCAAGGAAGGGCACCAAAGAGTTGAAATTTTTATTTCCACCATAAACTCATTATTTACAATTCCACACCAACAAACGAGCTTAACCCTTCTTTAAAAACATTTGTCCTAAAAAAGTTTAAGTACACAGAAGAGTAAGACGCGGAGATCACCTTCCTCCCCACAGATACACCAGAAATACATCTACACGTGGAACTCCTACAGAACACCTACTGAATGCTGGCAGAAGACCTCAGACATCCCGCAAGGCAAGAAACTCCCCACGTACCTAGGTAGGGCAAAAGAAAAAAGAATAAACAGAGACAAAAGGATAGGGAGAGGACCTGGACCAGTGGGAGGGAGCTGTGAAGGAGGAAAGGTTTCCACACACTAGGAAGCCCCTTTGCGGGCGGAGACTGCGGGTGGTGGAGGGGGAAAGCTTTGGAGCCGCGGAGGAGAGCATAGCAACAGGAGTGCGGAGGGCAAAGCGGGAGATTCCCGCACAGAGGATCAGGGCCGACCGGCACTCACCTGCCAGAGAGGCTTCTCTGTTCACCCGCCGGGACAGGTGGGGCTAGGAGTTGAGGCTTGAGCTTCGGTCGGACGCCAGGAGAGGACTGGAGTTGGTGGCGTGAACACAGCCTGCAGGGGGGTAGTGCACCACGGCTAGCCGGGAGGGAGTCCGGGAAAAGGTCTGGAGCTGCCGAAGAGGCAAGAGACTTTTTCTTCCCTCTTTGTTTCATGGTGCGCGAGGAGAGGGGATTAAGAGCGCGGCTTAAAGGAGCTCCACAGACAGGCGCGAGCCGCGGCTAAAAGCACGGTACCCAGAGACGGGCATGAGACGCTAAGGCAGCTGCCGCCGCCACCAAGAAGTCTGTGTGCGAGCACAGGTCACTATCCACACCCCCGTTCCAGGGAGCCTGTGCTGTCCGCCACTGTTAGGGTCCTGGGATCCGGAGACAACTCCCCGGGAGAACGCACGGTGCGCCTCAGGCTGGTGCAACGTCACGCCGTCACGCCAGTCTCTGCCGCTGCAGGCCAGGCCCGCACTCCGTGCCCCTCCCTCCCCCCCCGCCCCCCAGCGTGAGTGAGACAGCCCCCGAATCAGCGGCTCCTTTAACCCCGTCCTGTCTGAGCGAAGAACAGATGCCCTCTGGCGACCTACACGCAGAGGCAGGGCCAAATCCAAAGCTGAACCCCAGGAGCTGTGAGAACAAAGAAGAGAAAGGGAAGTCTCTCCCAACAGCCTCAGAAGCAGCGGATTAAAGCTCCACAATCAACTTGATGTACCCTGCATCTGTGGAATACATGAATAGAAAACGAATCATCCCAAATTAAGGAGGTGGACTTTGAGAGCAAGATTTATGATTTTTTTCCCCTTTTCCTCTTTTTGTGAGTGTGTATGTGTATGCTTCGGTGTGAGATTTTGTCTGTATAGCTTTGCTTCCACCATTTGTCCTAGGGTGCTATCCATCCGTTTTTTCTCTTTTTCTTTTTTTTCTCTTAATAATTATTTTTTATTTTAATAACTTTATTATACTTTATCTTACTTTATTTAATTTAACTTTATCTTCTTTCTTTCTTTTTTTCCTTCCTTGCCTCCTTCCTTCCTTCCTTCCTTCCTCCCTCCCTCCCTCCATTCTTTCTTCCTTTCTTTCTACTTCTACTAATTCTTTCTTTCTACTTTTTCTCCCTTTTATTCTGAGCTGTGTGGATGAAAGGCTCTTGGTGCTGCAGCCAGGAGTCAGTGCTGTGCCTCTGAGGTGAGAGAGCCAACTTCAGGACACTGGTCCACAAGAGACCTCCCAGCTCCACATAATATCAAATGGCGAACATCTCCCAGAGATCTCCATCTCAACACCAACACCCAGCTTCACTCAACGACCAGCAAGCTACAGTGCTGGACATCCTATGCCAAACAACTAGCAAGACAGGAACACAACCCCACCCATTAGCAGAGAGGCTGCCTAAAATCATAATAAGTCCACAGACACCCCAAAACACACCACCAGACATGGACCTGCCCACCACAAAGACAAGATCCAGCCTTATCCACCAGAACACAAGCACTAGTCTCCTCCCCCAGAAGCCTACAAAACCCACTGAACCAACCTTAGCCACTGGGGACAGACACCAAACACAACGGGAACTACGAACCTGCAGCCTGCAAAAAGGAGACCCCAAACACAGTAAGATAAGCAAAATGAGAAGACTGAAAAACACACAGCAGATGAAGGAGCAAGATAGAAACCCACCAGACCTAAGAATGAAGAGGAAATAGGCAGTCTACCTGAAAAAGAATTCAGAATAATGATAGTAAAGATGATCCAAAATCTTGGAAAAAGAATAGACAAAATGCAAGAAACATTTAACAAGGACCTAGAAAAACTAAACATGAAACAAACAACGATGAACAACATAACAAATGAAATTAAAAATACTCTAGATGCGATCAATAGCAGAATAACTGAGGCAGAAGAATGGATAAGTGACCTGGAAGATAAAAGAGTGGAAATAACTACTGCAGAACAGAATAAAGAAAAAAGAATGAAAAGAACTGAGGACAGTCTCAGAGACCTCTGGGACAACATTAAATGCACCAACATTCGAATTATAGGGCTTCCAGAAGAAGAAGAGAAAAAGAAAGGGACTGAGAAAATATTTGAAGAGATTATAGTTGAAAACTTCCCTAATATGGGAAAGGAAATAATTAATCAAGCCCAGAAAGCACAGAGAGTCCCATACAGGATAAATCCAAGGAGAAATACACCAAGACACATATTAATCAAACTGTCAAAAATTAAATACAAAGAAAACATATTAAAAGCAGCAAGAGAAAAACAACAAATAACACACAAGGGAATCCCCATAAGGTTAAGAGCTGATCTTTCAGCAGAAACTCTGCAAGCCAGAAGGGACTGGCAGGACATATTTAAACTGATGAGGGAGAAAAACCTGCAACCAAGATTACTCTACCCAGCAAGCATCTCATTCAGATATGATGGAGAAATTGAAACCTTTACAAACGAGCAAAACCTGAGAGAGTTCAGCAACACCAAACCAGCTTTACAAAAACTGCTAAAGGAATTTCTCTAGGAAAGAAACACAAGAGAAGGAAAAGACCTACAATAATAAACCCAAAACAATTAAGAAAATGGGAATAGGAACATACATATCGATAATTACGTTAAATGTAAATGGTCTAAAAGCTCCCACCAAAAGACACAGATTGGCTGAATGGATATAGAAACAAGACTCATATATTTGCTGTCTACAAGAGACCCACTTCGGACCTAGAGACACATACAGACTGAAAGTAAGGGGATGGAAAAAGATATTTCATGCAAATGGAAACCACAAGATAGCTGGAGTAGCAATTCTCATATCAGACAATATAGACTTTAAAATACAGACTATCAGAAGAGACAAAGAAGGACACTACATAATGATCAAGGGATCAATCCAAGAAGAAGATATAAGAATTGTAAATATTTATGCACCCAACATAGGAGCACCTCAATACATAAGGCAAATAATAACAGGCATAAAAGAGGTAATCGACAGTAACACATTCATAGTAGGGGACTTTAACACCCCACTTTCACCAATGGACAGATCATCCAAAATGAAAATAAATAAGGAAACACAGCTTTAAATGATACATTAAACAAGATGGACTTAATTGATATTTATAGGACATTCCATCCAAAAACAACAGAATACACATTTTTCTCAAGTGCTCATGGAACATTCTCCAGGATAGATCATACCTTCGGTCACAAATCAAGCCTTGGTAAATTTAAGAAACTTGAAATTGTATCAAGTATCTTTTCCGACCACAACACTATAAGACTAGATATCAATTACAGGAAAGGATCTGTAAAAAATACAAACACATGGAGGTTAAACAATACACTACTTAATAAGAAAGCAATCACTGAAGAAATCACAGAGGAAATCAAAAAATACCTAGAAACAAATGACAATGGAGACACAACGACCCAATATCTATGGGATGCAGCAAAAGCAGTTCTAAGAGGGAAGTTTATAGTAATACAATCCTACCTTAAGAAATAGGAAACATCTCGAATAAACAACCTAACCTTGCACCTAAAGTAATTAGAGAAAGAAGAATAAAAAAACCCCAAAGTTAGCAGAAGGAAAGAAATCATAAAGATCAGACCAGAAATAAATGAAAAAGAAATGAAGGAAATGATAGCAAAGATCAAGAAAACTAAAAACTGGTTCTTTGAGAAGATAAACAAAATTGATAAACGATTAGGCAGACTCATCAAGAAAAAAAGGGAGAAGACTCAAATCAATAGAATTAGAAATGAAAAAGGAGAAGTAACAACTGACACTGCAGAAATACAAAAGGTCATGACAGATTACTACAAGCAACTCTATGCCAATAAAATGGACAAGCTGGAAGAAATGGACAAATTCTTAGAAATGCACAACATTTTGAGACTGAACAAGGAAGAAATAGAACATACGAACAGACCAATCACAAGCACTGAAATTAAAACTGGGATTAAAAATCTTCCAACAAGCAAAAGCCCAGGACCAGATGGCTTCACAGGCGAATTCTATCAAACATTTAGAGAAGAGCTAACACCTATCCTTCTCAAACTCTTCCAAAATATAGCAGACGGAGGAACACTCCCAAACTCAATCTACGAGGCCACGATCACCCTGATACCAAAACCAGACAAGGATGTCACAAAGAAAGAAAACTACAGGCCAATATCACTGATGAACATAGATGCAAAAATCCTCAACAAAATACTAGCAAACAGAATCCAACAGCACATTAAAAGGATCATACACCATGATCAAGTGGGTTTTACTCCAGGAATGCAAGGATTCTTCAATATATGCAAAACAATCAACGTGATATACCATATTTACAAATTGAAGGAGAAAAACCATATGATCATCTCAATAGATGCAGAGAAAGCTTTCAACAAAATTCAACACCCATTTATGATAAAAACTCTGCAGAAAGTAGGCATAGAAGGCACTTTCCTCAACATAATAAAGGCCATATATGACAAACCCACAGCCAACATCATCCTCAATGGTGAAAAACTGAAAGCATCTCCACTAAGATCAGGAACAAGACAAGGTTGCCCACTCTCAGCACTCTTATTCAACATAGTTTTGGAAGTTTTAGCCACAGCAATCAAAGAAGAAAAGGAAATAAAAGGAATCCAAATCAGAAAAGAAGAAGTAAAGCTGTCACTGTTTGCAGATGACATGATACTATACATAGAGAATCCTAAAGATGCTACCAGAAAACTACTAGAGCTAATCAATGCATTTGGTAAAGTAGCAGGATACAAAATTAATGCACAGAAATCTCTTGCATTCTTATACACTAATGATGAAAAACCTGAAAGTGAAATCAAGAAAACACTCCCATTTACCATTGCAACAAAAAATAAAATATCTAGGAATAAACCTACCTAAGGAGACAAAAGACCTGTATGTAGAAAATTATAAGACACTGATGAAAGAAATTAAAGATGATACAAATAGATGGAGAGATATACCATGTTCTTGGATTGGAAGAATCAACATTGGGAAAATGACTCTACTACCCAAGGCAATCTACAGATTCAATGCAATCCCTATCAAACTGCCGCTGGCATTTTTAACAGAACTAGAACAAAAAATTTCATAATTTGTATGGAAACACAAAAGACCCCGAATAGCCAAAGCAATCTTGAGAACGAAAAACGGAACTGCAGGAATCAGGCTCTCTGTCTTCATACTATACTGCAAAGCTACAGTAATCAAGACAGTATGGTACTGGCACAAAAACAGAAACATAGATCAATGAAACAGGATAGAAAGCCCAGAGATAAACCCACGCATATATGGTCACCTTATCTTTGATAAAGGAGGCAGGAATGTACAGTGGAGAAAGGACAGCCTCTTCAATAAGTGGTGCTGGGAAAACTGGACAGCTACATGGAAAAGTATGAGATTAGATCACTCCCTAAAACCATACCAAAAAAAAGCTCAAAATGGATTAAAGACCTAAATATAAGGCCAGAAACTATCAAACTCTTTGAGGAAAACATAGGCAGAATACTCTATGACATAAATCACAGCAAGATCCTTTTTGACCCACCTGCTAGAGAAATGGAAATAAAAACGAAAATAAACAAATGGGACCTAATGAAACTTAAAAGCTTTTGCACAGCAAAGGAAAACATAAACAAGATGAAAAGGCAACCCTCAGAATGGGAGAAAATATTTGCAAATGAAGCAACTGACAAAGGATTAATCTCCAAAATATAGAAGCAGCTCATGCAGCTCCATATCAAAAAAACAAAAAACCCAACCACAAATGGGCAGAAGACCTAAATAGACATTTCTCCAAAGAAGATATACAGATTGACAACAAACACATGAAAGGATGCTCAACATCATTAATCATTAGAGAAATGCAAATCAAAACTACAATGAGATATCATCTCACACCAGTCAGAATGGCCATCATCAAAAAATCTAGAAACAGTAAATGCTGGAGAGGGTGTGGAGAAAAGGGAACCTTCTTGCACTGTTGGTGAGAATGTGAATTGGTACAGCCACGATGGAGAACAATATGGAGGTTCCTTAAAAAACTACAAATAGAACTACCATATGACCCAGCAATCCCACTACTGGGCATATACCCTGAGAAAACCATAATTCAAAAAGAGTCATGTACCAAAATGTTCATTGCAGCTCTATTTACAATAGCTCGGAGATGGAAACAACCTAAGTGTCCATCATCGGATGAATGGATAAAGAAGATGTGGCATATATATACAATGGAATATTGCTCAGCCATAAAAAAAGGAAATTGAGCTATTTTTAATGAGTTGAATAGACCTAGAGTCTGTCATACAGAGTGAAGTAAGTCAGAAAGACAAAGACAAATACCGTATGCTAACACATATATATGGAATTTAAGGGGAAAAAAATGTCATGCAGAATCTTGGGGTAAGACGGGAATAAAGACACAGACCTACTGGAGAATGGACTTGAGGATATGGGGAGGGGTAAGAGTAATCTGTGACAAAGCGAGAGAGAGGCATGGACATTTATACACTGCCAAACGTAAGGTAGATAGCTAGTGGGAAGCAGCCGCATAGCACAGGGAGATCAGCTCGGTGCTTTGTGACCGCCTGGAGGGGTAGGATAGGGAGGGTGGGAGGGAGGGAGACGCAAGAGGGAAGAGATATGGGAACATATGTATATGTATAACTGATTCACTTTGTTATAAAGCAGAAACTAACACAGCATTGTAAAGCAATTATACTCCCATAAAGATGTAAAATAAAAAAATTTGTCCTACGCGTTAAAAGATAAAATTAACTCACAACATTCCCAATTGTTCACAACATTCCCAACTGTTCTGGCATAACTCTAAAATAAGCAGAGAACTTTAAATTCCTAGTTTGAATTTTTTTAATATAAAAAAGCATTTGAAAAGAAGCATTTATATTTCCATTTCTAGTTCTTCCAAATTCAAATCATTTTCTCTTCATTCTTATCTTCACATTATTTTGCTCAAAATCTGAAAATTATTCCTAGGGGTATAATATATTTTATCTTATTTTAAATTGATTTGTTATATTAATCAGTACCATCATCCATTAAAATTACTGAATTGACTTCAATATTAAAGTATATGTGACAATCAAATGCCATTAGTCAGTAAAATTTGAATTTTGCTGGGAGGTTAGGCTTGATCTAGTTGCAATTGAGCTTTCAATCTAGTTCTAATCTTCCTGGACTCAAAGGTAAAATGGGAAACATTATGGGGTCATATAGTTCTTATTTTCTGTAAAAGGAAACAAAAGTATTTGTTTGCAGAGAGTAATGTTACTGGCATTAAACTATCACATGAGTGTTTGAGGAACATGACACAGATACGGAGGAACATGACAGGCATTGACCTCCACTTTGATTTGATGGAATGTACAGAAATATTTTCCACATGGCCATTTCTTATACAGATTCAAAAATATAATGTAAGGTCTTTACAGAAATTTGTGATCCAGTAAAGGTATTGTTCCTAGAAAAAATTAGAATTTAAATTCCACTGGGAGAATCTCAAGTTCCTGCTGCAACATTGCTGTCCATTCCCAAGCGTCTCACAAATATGCCCTTCCCCCTCTTCACCCGTTCCAGGGCAGCCAAGAGGACAAGAAGGATAACTTCTTTAAAGTTTTCCTTATCAGATGTTTTTTGTCTCGAAACACTTGAAATAAATTTAATCTGGAATGGAAGTGAACTATTAGAGTAGAATTTGCAACAAGAGGGACCCATTACGTTTCAGGTAATCTTGGTGGAGATATACTACATTGTCTCTAAAAAGCAAATGCCAGACAGAAATGAAAATTATGTCTCAAGGGCCTCTGATTTTCAGTCCTGCAGGTATGGAGCTTAGAAGTCTTCACTCCACCCTAACAACAAATAAAAAGCTGATCAAAATGAAAAATCACCAACACTACTTAGATCCATCAGAGAAGTGAAATCACAGGGCAAACCAATGTCCCCAGAATTAGAGAGACAGACAGGTGGATACAGAGAAGCACAATTTACAGGGGCAGAAATCCATGAGCAGAAACCTCTATGGGAATGAGTGCTGTGGTTGGAAAACCTAAAATGTAACTGCAAATTGCTAGAGGCTCAGTATAGACAAGCCTAAGGAATAAAAATTCCAGAAGGACCTAGTCATAGAGGGGCCCTCACACTTCTGTGGGTTTTACCTCCAGGAGCCCTACCAGGCCCTCAGAGTGAATATCAGAAAAAAGTCTTCCCATGCTTTGGGCAGGGGGAATGGAAAAGGAACCATTTTTAAATATGCCAGAGAATTCTATTTCTCTTAACAAGGCTTGCTGTAGGAAAAATGATTTTATGAGAGCCTAACCTGCTGACATTATATCAGAGCTTAGCTTACCTGGGGAAGAGGAGGGATATCCAACACCAGGTCCCTTTAACCTTCTATATGGGGGGAAGGGAAGTATACAACTCCAGCCCTCTCCAGCCATCCTGTCCCACCTCAGCAGGGGGCAGGGGTAAGGCCTTGGGGAGAGGGGGGATAGAGAAGCACTGATGAGGTTCACAATCCAGGGGCACAGGCTCACCAAAAGACTGAGACCTAATCACCAGACTTTGCAATGCTTCACCTCCCCCACTAAAGGCCTATTTACTGCAATTCCTTTTACCCTGTATATCATATCTACCTTTAAAAAAAAAATTACAAGGCATACTAAAAGGCAAAAACACAATCTGAAGAGACCAAACAAGCATCAGAAACAGAGTCAGATATGGCAGGAATGTTGGAATTACCAGACCGGGAATTTTAAAAAGATTATGATTATTATGCTAAGGACTTTAATGCCAAAAGTAGACAACATGAAACAACAGATGCATAATGTAAGCAGAGGGTTTGAAATTCTAAGAAAGAATCAAAAATAAATGCTAGACATCAGGCACATGTAACAGAAATAAAAAATGCCTTTGATTGACTTATTAGTTGACTGGGCACAGCTCAGGAAAGAATCTGAGTTTGAGAATATGACAATAGAAACTTCCCAAACTGAAAAGTAAAGAGAAAAAAGACTGAAAAAATACAGGAAAGGACGTCTAAGAACTGCGGGAAAACTACAAGTGGTGTAACATATGTGTAATGGGAATACCAGAAGGAGAAGAAAGAAAGAAAGGAACAGAAGCAATAGTTGAAGCAATAATGAATGAGAATTTCCCCTGAGTAAGGTAGATCAGAGAACACTAAGCAGGGTAAATGACAACAACAACAACAAATATATATCATAGTTAAACTTCAGAAAATAAAAGCTAAAACAAAATTCTTGAGAGAAGCTAAAGGAAAAAAGAAAATCTTACGTACAGTGGAGCAAGTATAAGAATTACATCCAACCATGAAAGCAGTGGAGTAGAATAAAATATTTAAAGTATTGAGAGAAATAACCACCAACCTACAATCCTGTTCCTATGAAATTATCCTTCAAAATTAAAGGAGAAATAAAGACCTTCCCAGGCAAACAAAATTTGAGGGAACTTATTGCCAGTAAAGCCAGCCTTGCAAGAAATGTTAAAAGAAGTTCTTCAGAGAGAAGGAAAATAATATAGGTCAGAAATTCAGATCAACATAAAGAAAGGAAAAACATCGAAGAATGGAGAAAAGGAGGTAAGATAAAAACTTTCATTTTAAAAATTCTGAATTGATCCAACAGATAACAGCTTGTTCAAAATAATAAAACAAACAATGTATTTAATTTTATGTGTGGACATACATATATTTATATATGCTTATGTATGTTTATGTATAAGTGAACTGAATGACAGCAATGATACAAAGGATGGGAGGAAGGAATTAGGAATATTTTATTATAAGGTACTTCCACTATCCATGAAGCAGTATAGTGTTATTTGAAACTGGACTTGAATTAGTTGTAAATATGTATTGCAAACTCTAGGGCAACAACTATAAAAAGAAGTAAAAAGAGGTATAATTGATAGTCTAAGAAAGGAGAGAAAATAAAATCATATAAACTGTTCAATTAAAACCAAAAAAAGCAGAAAAGAGTGTGGAACATAAAAATAGGAACAAAAACAAGGACAACGAACAGAAAACAGTAACAAATATGGTAGATATTAATCCAACTATATCAATAATCACTTTCAATGTCAATGGTCTAAATATACCAATGAAAAGACAGAGATTATCAGAGTGAATCAAAAACAAGACCCAGCTATATGTTGTCTACAAGAAACCAACTTTAAATGTAAAGACACACATAGATTAAGAGTAAATGGAAAGAGAAAGATAGACCATGTTAACACTAATCAAAAGAAAGCATAAGTAGCTACATAAATTTCAGAAAGAGCAGAATTAAGATCAAGGAAAATTATCAGGGAGAAATATGTACATAACATAATGATAAAGGACTTAGAGGAGCCTGACTGAAGTTTGGTTAATGAGTCTTTGTCAGGGATTACTTCATATAAAATTATTTCAATATACTCTTTCATAAACTTGGGCTCTGGAAAAGGAGTTAGGGTCAAATCTATGTTCTGCCACTTGCTAGCTGTGTGAACTTAAAAAGGGATAATAAATAGTGCCTCTCTTGTGGGGTTATTATGAGAAATAAGTGGGAATATATTACAGGCTGTAAGCATAAGGGCATGAAACAATGAAATACAATGTCTACCACATAGTAAGCATCTGAATGTTAACTGGTATTAAAAATAAAGTAATAATGATAATTTAAGACTGTAGACATTGTATGACCAAGAGAGAATTTACTCCACATAAAAGCCATATTATATTATTGAGCAATTCATAATGTTTCTTTATGACTAGAATTGTAATACACTTTTTAAGAAATATTGACTAATATGGAATTTTGTCTTATATAGGTTTTGACTATATTGCTGGGGAAATTTTTAACCTTTTTAGTACTGAGATAACTGTAGGAATTTTAAGGTTACACGTTTCCTCAAAGTATTACTTTATAGAAATCTGTTCATTTGCATCCAATAATATTTCTTTGATCTGCATGCTAAGTTATCTATCACTGAATAACAGATTACTATGAAATTTAGAGCTTTAAAACAACAAATACCTCATGATTTCTGTTAGTCAGGGATCCAGGAGCAGGTTAGTTAGGTGGCCTTGACTCAGTTCTCTCATATGATTCTGGTCAAGCTGTCAGCTAGGGATGGAGTATTTGAAGACTAGCTGACAGGAGACTGAAAATTCCACTTCCAAGTTCACTCCTATAGCTTTTAGCAAGAGGCTTCAGTTCGTCATCACATGGGCCCCTCCGGTAGCCTGCTCTGACATGGCTTTCTCAAGAGTAAGTAATCCAAGAAAGACAGAAAGAGGACAAGTGGCAGTGAGCATGCCCAAGACAGAAGCCACAGCCATTTACATCATTTCTGCCATATTCTATTGGTCACACAGGCCAATTCTGGTACCATGTGATGTGGGCTACACAAGGATGAGAATACCAGGAGATGGGTATCGTTGGGGGTCATATTGGAGACTGGTCACCACGATCAGTGACTGTGGATTTAGATACATCTGCCCATAGAGTCTTTCAGGACCTATTCTCATTTTCTCCTAATACTTTAATCGCATTACAATAGTGTCTAGATTAATATGTATCTCATATATCTTCATTTCTGTTGCTGCAATATCTTAATTATATTGCAAACCACAGCATGCTCAAGGGCTGAAAATATATACAAGTGTATGTAGATTTCTTTCTCAAATACAATAAATTGTGTTTAAGACATGAACTCCTCATGGAGAGCTCACAACTTATGTAGTGCTCCTATTCTTGTATCGACCAAAAATTATGTAACATTTTAAAGTGTCATTCTGATTAGTAAATCATTGTTATGACTAAATGGAAGCTGACACCTAGCCTCCCATAATGAGATTCTGTGGAATCATAAATGAATCAACACAATTAGCTTTGAAATGACAATTTTGCCCCTGATGTATCTGCCTGTGTTGTGTATCTATGGATAGTTGTATGTACCACAATAAATATCACATTTAAATATTCTCGGGACCTCCTAGGCGGTCCAGTGGTTAAGAATCCGTCTTGCGATGCGGGGGATGCCGGTTCGATCCCTGGTTGGGAAACTAAGATCCCACATGCTGCGGGGCAACTAAGCCCACACATCACAACCAGAGAGCCCACGTGCCACAACTACAGAGCCCACACACTCTGGAGCCCACACGCCACAACTACAGAGCCCATGCGCTCTGGAGCCCATGCACCACAACTAGAGAGAAGCCCGTGTACCGCAAGGAGGAGCCCGTGGGCCACAGCAAAAGATCCAGCGTGCCACAACTAAGATCCAACACAGCTAAAACTAAATTAATTAATTAATTAATTATTATAAATAAATAAATATTCTCCCAAAATTTTCTTTGTGGGTTATCTTTAGTGCCTAGCACAGTGCCTGGCACAAAGTAAGAGCACATTTTATAATGTTGCATTGAATCTAGGAGAAGTTGACAATGGTGCTGACATTTATCAAGAACTAAAGAAATATGCATTTATGCTTACTGGAGAGCACATGGCATAGTTCAGTGGTTCTCAAACGTCCATATACAGCAGAATCTGTTTAAGAACTTGTTTAGAATTCATATTCCTTGGCCCTAAGCCCAGGGATTTGTTTTGATATGTTGGACGGAGCCATGTGATCTGTATTTTTAACAAGAATTTTTAGGTGATTCTGATATAGGTGATCAGTATTTAATATTGTACTCCGAACATGTACCTAAATATAGCATAGATGTTATCAGGTCCCTTTTAATATCCAAGCAAAATGTCTCAAGCTCCCATCTTCTCTACTGTGGAAATTTGTCACCATATCTCAGCCTCCAGCATTTCCAATGGTTCCTTAAACGTGATACCAAAAGCATAAACAACCAAAGAAAAATGAGATAAATTGACCTTCACCAGATTTTTAAATGTTTGTGCTTCCAAGAACACCATCAAAGAAATGAAAAGACAACCCACAGAATGGGACAAAATATTTCCAAATCATATATTTGATAAGGGTCTAGAATCCAGAATATATAAAAATTCTAACAACTCAAGAACAGAAAGACAATTATCCCAATTAAGGGTGGGCAAAAGATCAGGATAGACATTTCTCCAAAGAAGATATGTAAATGGCCAATAAGTACATGAAATAATGTGGGAAATGCAAATCAAAACCACAATGAGAAACCACTTCACACCCACTATGATGGCTATAATCAAAAAGACAGACAAGGGCTTCCCTGGTGGTGCAGTGGTTGAGAGTCCGCCTGCCGATGCAGGGGACATGGGTTCGTGCCCCGGTCCGGGAGGATCCCACATGCCACGGAGCGGCTGGGCCCGTGAGCCATGGCCGCTGAGCCTGCACGTCCGGAGCCTGTGCTCTGCAGCGGGAGAGGCCACAGCAGTGAGAGGCCCGCGTACCGCAAAAAATAAATAAATAAATAAGACAGACAAAAAAAAATACAAGTGTTGGCAAGGATGTGGAGAAATTGAAATCCTCATATGCTCCTAGTAGTACTGTAAAATGTGCAGCCACTTTGGGAAAGTTTTGCAGTTCCCCCAATAAATTCAACATAGAATTACTATATGACTCAGAAATTGCACTCCTAGAGGCATACCCAAAATAAGTGAAAACAGATGTTCAAACAAAAACTTGTAAACCAATGTTTATAGCAGCACTCACGTTAGCCAAAAGGTTGAAATAATTCAAATGTCCACCAACAGATTCGTGGATAAACGTAATGTGGTATATCCATACAATGGAATATTATTCAGCCATGAAAAGAAATGAAGATATGTATATGTATAGCTGATTCACTTTGTTATAAAGCAGAAACTAACACACCATTGTAAAGCAATTATACTCCAATAAAGTTGTTTAAAAAAAAAAAGAAAAGAAATGAAGTACTAATTCATGATACGACATGGATGAACCTTGAGAACATTATACTAAGTGAAAAAAGCCAGACACACAAGGCCACATATTGTGTGATTGCATTTATATGAAATGTCCAGAATAGGCCAATCTATAGGGGCAGAAAGTAGATTAGTGGTTGCCAGGGGCTGAGAGGTGGGGGAATGGGGAGTGACTACTAACAGATATGGAGTACTTCTTAGGAGTGATGAAAATGTTTTGGAATTAGATATTGATGATCAACGCACAACTTTGTGAATACACTAAAAACCACTAAATAGTAAACTTTAAAATGGTAATTTTATGGTATGTAAATTATATCTCAATAAAATTTTTAAAGTTTTTCATTTAATTTTTCCATCTTAGTTTGGCATGCCACATGAAAATTAATAAAAAACTTCAAATATTAAAGTGAGTACTTCAGACAATAAGGCACATCTTCACAGTTGTGTTTTGAGGGAAGGTATTTGCTATTATGAGAGCTAATTCAAAGCTTTCTTCCTTCTTCATTCCACATTTTATCCATCATCTTTTTTTTTTAATTTTTAACATCTTTATTGGAGTGTAACTGCTTTACAATTGTGTTAGTTTTTTCTTTATAACAAAGTGAATCAGCTATACATATACATATATCCCCATATCTCCTCCCTCTTGCATCTCCCTCCCACCCTCCCTATCCCACCCCTTAATTGGAAATATTTTCAGCTCTATCTAACAAAAAATCTCTGGCCAACAATGTTTTAGATAGTATTTAATTATATTTCATAACTAGAAGGCTGGAACCAGGCTGTCCTAGAGTTGCTTTGAGGGTTCAGTGATATCACAGTACTACTGTTGGGTTGGTATCACTTCAATTCACTTGGCCATTGTGTGGTGATCAAAAGATTCTTGCCACAGCTTCAAATACTACACCCTTACACCAATATCTGAAAGAGTGCATGGCAAAAAGGAATTTCTTCTTACTCGGCTCATACCCTGTTTTTTTTAGAGATAAAAATCTTTCCCAGAAAGCCCCATCAGACTTTTATTTGCAAGAATTAGGTAATGTGCCTACACCTAGACCAATTACTAACAAATCAAAGGGTAACTTAGAACAATCATGATTAATTTCCTAGAGCTGGAATGAAATTAGGGGGTCTGTGTTGTCAAATGATTGGAAAATGCCTGCCACAGTGTAGCCAAAATCTTTTGCCACAATGTGACTAGTCTCAGAAAGACTTAATAGTTCTTAATAACTCTGAATATAGTACTAACTTCCTGCCTCTACATAGAGTACCCAAGTGTTTGAAGAATAAAACTGATTTCTTTCCATAAAAATGACTGGTGATTTCTCCTGATTATTCCATTTTTTATTGGCCTCTCCTATGATTTCTTTAAGTATGATTAGCCTATATCCAGAGCCAAATCCAGAGTATGTGGGGACTGAACTTATATACAATTTGGGGAATCCTCCTTAAGGAAAATAATATACAATTAGGTCCAGAAGTGAAAATTTGCTTAGAATTAGGAAATAAGTCACAACAAATTACACATTTCAATAACTGACAAATACCACAAACATCACAAGAATCAGGAAAAATAACACATTTTATTAGACAACTGCCGGACATTCATTTCTTGAATAAATACTCTTTTTATTTTTTACATCTTTATTGGAGTATAATTACTTTACAATGGTGTGTTACTTTCTGCTTTATAACAAAGAAAATCAGTTATACATATACATATGTTCCCATATCTCTTCCCTCCTGTGTCTCCCTCCCTCCCACCCTCCCTACCCCACCCCTCCAGGCGGTCACAAAGCACCGAGCTGATCTCCCTGTGCTATGCAGCTGCTTCCCACTAGCTATCTACCATACGTTTGGTAGTCTATATATGTCCATGCCTCTCTATCTCTTTGTCACAGCTTACCCTCACCCCTTCCCATATCCTCAAGTCCATTCTCTAGTAGGTCTGTGTCTTTATTCCTGTCTTACCCCTAGGTTCTTCATGACATTTTTTTTCCTTAAATCCCATATATATGTGTTAGCATACGGTATTTCTCTTTCTCTTTCTGACTTCCTTCACTCTGTATGACAGACTCTAGGTCTATACACCTCATTACAAAGAGCTCAATTTCGTTTCTTTTTATGGCTGAGTAATATTCCATTGTATATATGAGCTTCTTTATCCATTCATCCGATGATCAACACTTAGGTTTTATCCATCTCTGGGCTACTGTAAATAGAGCTGCAATGAACATTTTGGTACATGACTCTTTTTGAATTATGGTTTTCTCAGGGTATATGCCCAGTAGTGAGATTGCTGGGTCATATGGTAGTTCTATTTGTAGTTTTTTAAGGAACCTCCACACTGTTCTCCACAGTGGCTGTATCAACTTACATTCCCACCAACAGTGCAAGAGGGTTCCCTTTCCTCCACACCCTCTCTAGGATTTACTGTTTCTAGATTTTTTGATGATGGCCATTCTGACTGGTGTGAGATGATATCTCATTGTAGTTTTGATTTGCATTTCTCTAATCATTAATGATGTTGAGCATTCTTTCATGTGTTTGTTGGCAGTCTGTATATCTTCTTTGGAGAAATGTCTATTTAGGCCTTCTGCCAATTTTTGGATTGGGTTTTTTTTTTGTTATTGAGCTGCATGAGCTGCTTATAAATTTTGGAGATTAATCCTTTGTCAGTTGCTTCATTGGCAAATATTCTCTCCCATTCTGAGTGTTGTCTTTTGGTCTTGTTTATGGTTTCCTTTGCTGTGCAAAAGCTTTGAAATTTCATTAGGTCCCATTTGTTAATTTTTATTTTTATTTCCATTTCTCTAGGAGGTGGGTCAAAAAGGATCTTGCTGTGACTTATGTCATAGAGTGTTCTGCCTATGTTTTCCTCTAAGAGTTTGATAGTTCCTGGCCTTACATTTAGGTCTTTAATCCATTTTGAGCGTATTATTGTGTATGGTGCTAAGAAGTGATCTAATCTCATACTTTTACATGTACCTGTCCAGTTTTCCCGGCATCACTTATTGAAGAGGCTGTCCTTTCTGCACTGTACATACCTGCCTCCTTTATCAAAGATAAGGTGACCATATGTGCGTGGGTTTATCTCTGGGCTTTCTATCCTGTTCCATTGATCTATGTTTCTGTTCTTGTGCCAGTACCATACTGTCTTGATTACTGTCGCTTTGTAGTATAGTCTGAAGGCAGGGAGCCTGATTCCTCCAGCTCCGTTTTTTGTTCTCAAGATTGCTTTGGCTATTCGGGGTCTTTTGTGTTTCCATACAAATTGTAAAATTTTTTGTTCTAGTTCTGTGAAAAATACCAGTGGTAGTTTAATAGGGATTCCACTGAATCTGTAGATTGCTTTGGGTAGTAGATTCATTTTCACAATGTTGATTCTGCCAATCCAAGAACATGGTATATCTCTCCATCTATTTGTATCATCTTTAATTTCTTTCATCAGTGTCTTATAATTTTCTGCATACAGGTCTTTTGTCTCCTTAGGTAGGTTTATGCCTAGATATTTTATTCTTTTTGTTGCAATGGTAAATGGGAGTGTTTTCTTGATTTCACTTTCAGATTTTTCATCATTAGTGTATAGGAATGCCAGAGATTTCTGTGCATTAATTTTGTATCCTGCTACTTTACCAAATGCATTGATTAGCTCTAGTAGTTTTCTGGTAGCATCTTTAGGATTCTCTATGTATAGTATCATGTCATCTGCAAACAGTGACAGCTTTACTTCTTCTTTTCTGATTTGGATTCCTTTTATTTCCTTTTCTTCTCTGATTGCTGTGGCTAAAACTTCCAAAACTATGTTGAATAAGAGTGCTGAGAGTGGGCAACCTTGTCTTGTTCCTGATCGTAGGGGAAATACTTTCAGGTTTTCACCATTGAGGACGATGTTGGCTGTGGGCTTGTCATATATGGCCTTTATTATGTTGAGGAAAGTTCCCTCTATGCCTACTTTCTGCAGGGTTTTTATCATAAATGGGTGTTGAATTTTTCAAAAGCTTTCGCTGCAGCTATTGAGAAGATTATATGGTTTTTCTCATTCAGTATGTTAATATGGTTTATCACATTGATTGTTTAGCTTATATTGAAGAATCCTTGCATTCCTGGAATAAAACCCAATTGATCATGGTGTATGATCCTTTTAATGTGCTGTTGGATTCTGTTTGCTAGTATTTTGTTGAGGATTTTTGCATCTATGTTCATCAGTGATATTGGCCTGTAGTTTTCTTTCTTTGTGACATCCTTGTCTGGTTTTGGTATCAGGGTGATCGTGGCCTCGTAGATTGAGTTTGGGAGTGTTCCTCCGTCTGCTATATTTTGGAAGAGTTTGAGAAGGATAGGTGTTAGCTCTTCTCTAAATGTTTGATAGAATTCGCCTGTGAAGCCATCTGGTCGTGGGCTTTTGTTTGTTGGAAGAATTTTAATACCAGTTTCAATTTCAGTGCTTGTGATTGGTCTGTTCATATTATCTATTTCTTCCTGATTCAGTCTTGGCAGGTTGTGTATTTCTAAGAATTTGCCCATTTCTTCCAGCTTGTCCATTTTATTGGCATAGAGTTGCTTGTAGTAATCTCTCATGATCTTTTGTATTTCTGCAGTGTCAGTTGTTACTTCTCCTTTTTCATTTCTAATTCTATTGATTTGAGTCTTCTCCCTTTTTTCTTGATGAGTCTGGCTAATGGTTTATCAATTTTGTTCATCTTCTCAAAGAACCAGCTTAATTTTACTGATCTTTGCTATCGTTTCCTTCATTTCTTTTTCATTTATTTCTGATCTGGTGTTTATTATTTCTTTCCTTCTGCTAACTTTGGGTTTTTTATTCTTCTTTCTCTAATTGCTTTAGGTGCAAGGTTAGGTTGTTTATTCGAGATGTTTCCTGTTTCTTAAGGTAGGATTGTATTACTATAAACTTCCCTCTTAGAACTGCTTTTGCTGCATCCCATAGATTTTGGGTCGTTGTGTCTCCATTGTCATTTGTTTCTAGGTATTTTTTAATTTCCTCTTTGATTTCTTCAGTGATCACTTCGTTATTAAGTAGTGTATTGTTTAGTCTCCATGTGTTTGTATTTTTTACAGATCTTTTCCTGTAATTGATATCTAGTCTCATAGCATTGTTGTCACAAAAGATACTTGAAAAAATTTCAAGTTTCTTAAATTTACCAAGGCTTGACTTGTGACCCAAGATATGATCTATCCTGGAGAATGTTCCATGAGCACTTGAGAAAAATGTGTATTCTGTTGTTTTTAGATGGAATGTCCTATAAATGTCAATTAAGTCCATCTTGTTTCATGTATCATTTAAAGCTTGTGTTTCCTTATTTATTTTCATTTTGGATGATCTGTCCATTGGTGAAAGTGGGGTGTTAAAGTCCCCTACTATGAATGTGTTACTGTCGATTTCCCCTTTCATGGCTCTTATTATTTGCCTTATGTATTGACGTGCTCCTATGTTGGGTGCATAAATATTTACAATTCTTGTATCTTCTTCTTGGATCAATCCATTGATCATTATGTAGTGTCCTTCTTTGTCTCTTCTGAGAGTCTTTATTTTAAAGTCTATTTTGTCTGATATGAGAATTGGTACTCCAGCTTTCTTATGGTTTCCATTTGCATGAAATATCTTTTTCCATCCCCTTACTTTCAGTCTGTGTGAGTCTCTAGGTCTGAAGTGGGTCTCTTGTAGATAGCCAATATATGGGTCTAGTTTTTGTATCCATTCAGCCAATCTGTGTCTTTTGGTGGGAGCATTTAATCCATTTACATTTAAGGAAATTATTGATATGTATGTTCCTATTCCCATTTTCTTAATTGTTTTGGGTTCGTTATTATAGGTCTTTGCCTTCTGCTGTGTTTCTTGACTAGAGAAGTTCCTTTAGCACTTGTTGTAAAGCTGGTTTGGTGGTGCTGAACTCTCTCAGCTCTTGCTTGTCTGTAAAGGTTTTAATTTCTCCATCAAATCTGAATGAGATCCTTGCTGGGTAGAGTAATCTTGGTTGCAGGATTTTCCCCTTCATCAGTTTAAATATGTCCTGCCAGTCCCTTCTGGCTTGCAGAGTTTCTGCTGAAAGATCAGCTCTTAACCTTATGGGGATTCCCTTGTGTGTTATTTGTTGTTTTTCTCTTGCTGCTTTTAATATGTTTTCTTTGTATTTAATTTTTGACAGTTTAATATGTGTCTTGGTGTATTTCTCCTTGGATTTATCCTGTATGGGACTCTCTGTGCTTTCTGGACTTGATTAACTATTTCCTTTCCCATATTAGGGAAGTTTTCAACTATAATCTCTTCAAATATTTTCTCAGTCCCTTTCTTTTTCTCTTCTTCTTCTGGAAGCCCTATAATTCGAATGTTGGTGCATTTAATGTTGTCCCAGAGGTCTCTGAGACTGTCCTCAGTTCTTTTCATTCTTTTTTCTTTATTCTGTTCTGCAGTAGTTATTTCCACTCTTTTATCTTCCAGGTCACTTATCCATTCTTCTGCCTCAGTTATTCTGCTATTGATCCCATCTAGAGTATTTTTAATTTCATTTATTGTGTTGTTCCCCGTTGTTTGTTTCATCTTTAGTTCTTCCAGGTCCTTGTTAAATGTTTCTTGCATTTTGTCTATTCTTTTTCCAAGATTTTGGATCATCTTTACTATCATTATTCTGAATTCTTTTTCAGGTAGACTGCCTATTTCCTCTTCATTTGTTAGGTCTGGTGGGTTTTTATCTTGCTCCTTCATCTGCGATGTGATTTTCAGTCTTCTCATTTTGCTTATCTTACTGTGTTTGGGGTCTCCTTTTTGCAGGCTGCAGGTTCGTAGTTCCCGTTGTGTTTGGTGTCTGTCCCCAGTGGCTAAGGTTGGTTCAGTGGGTTTTGTAGGCTTCCTGGTGGAGGGGACTCATGCCTGTGTTCTGGTGGATGAGGCTGGATCTTGTCTTTCTGGTGGGCAGGTCCACGTCTGGTGGTGTGTTTTGGGGTGTCTGTGGACTTATTATGATTTTAGGCAGCCTCTCTGCTAATGGGTGGGGTTGTGTTCCTGTCTTGCTAGTTGTTTGGCATAGGATGTCCAGCACTGTAGCTTGCTGGTCGTTGAGTGAAGCTGGGTGCTGGTGTTGAGATGGAGATCTCTGGGAGATGTTTGCCATTTGATATTATGTGGAGCTGGGAGGTCTCTTGTGGACCAGTGTCCTGAAGTTAGCTCTCCCACCTCAGAGGCACAGCACTGACTCCTGGCTGCAGCACCAAGAGCCTTTCATCCACACGGCTCAGAATAAAAGGGAGAAAAAGTAGAAAGAAAGAATTAGTAGAAGTAGAAAGAAAGAAAGGAGGGAGGGAGGGAGCGAGGGAGGAAGGAAGGAGAGAAGGAGTGAAGGAAGGAAAAAAAGAAAGATAGAAGAAGATAATGTAAAATAAAATAAAGTAAGATAAAATATAAAGTGTTATTAAAATTAAAAAATAATTATTAAGAGAAAAAAAAGCAGATGGATAGAACCCTAGGAGAAATGGTGGAAGCAAAGCTATACAGACATAGCTGATTCACTTTGTTATAAATCAGAAACTAACACACCATTGTAAAGCAATTATACCCCAATAAAGATGTTAAAAAAATAAATAAATAAAAAATAAAAAAAAAAAGCTATACAGACAAAATCTCACACTGAAGCATACACATACACACTCACAAAAATAGGAAAATCATAAATCTTGCTCTCAAAGTCCACCTCCTCATTTCAGGATGATTTGTTGTCTATTCATGTATTCCACAAATGCAGGGTACATCAAGTTGATTGTGGAGCTTTAATCCTCTGCTTCTGAGGCTGTTGGGAGAGATTTCCCTTTCTCTTCTTTGTTCTCACAGCTCCCGGGGCTCAGCTTTGGATTTGGCCCCACCTCTGTGCGTAGGTCGCCAGAGGGCGTGTGTTCTTCGCTCAGACAGGATGGGGTTGAAGGAGCCGCTGATTCGGGGGCTCTGGCTCACTCAGGCCGGGGGGAGGGCGGGGCACGGAGTGCGGGGCGGGCCTGCGGCAGCAGAGGCCACCGTGACATTGCACCAGCCTGAGGCGCGCCGTGCGTTCTCCCGGGGGAATTGTCCCTGGATCCCGGGACCCTGTCAGTGGCGGGCTGCACAGGCTCCCCGGAAGGGGGCTGTGGATAGTGACCTGTGCTCGCACACAGGCTTCTTGGTGGCGGCAGCAGCAGCCTTAGCATCTCATGCCCGTCTCTGGGGTCCGCGCTTTTAGCAGCGGCTCTCACCTGTCTCTGGAGCTCCTTTAAGCAGTGCTCTTAATCCCCTCTCCTCGCGAACCAGGCAACGAACAGGGAAGAAAAAGTCTCTTGCCTCTTCCGCAGGTCCAGACTTTTCCCCGGACTCCCTCCCGGGTAGCCGTGGCACACTAACCCCCTGCAGGCTGTGTTCACGCCGCCAACCTCAGTCCTCTCCCTGCGCTCTGACTGAAGCACGAGCCTCAGCTCCCAGCCCCGCCCGGCCCGGCGGGTGAGCAGACAAGCCTCTCGGGCAGGTGAGTGCCGGTCGGCCCTGATCCTCTGTGTGGGAATCTCCCTGCTTTGCACCCCCCCGCACCCCTGTTGCTGCGCTCTCCTCCGCAGTTCTGAAGCTTCCCCCCATCCGCCACCCGCAGTCTCCACCCACGAAGTGGCTTCCTAGTGTGTGGAAACCTTTCCTCCTTCACAGCTCCCTCCCACTGGTGCAGGTCCTGTCCCTATCCTTTTGTCTCTGTTTATTCTTTTTTCTTTAGCCCTACCCAGGTATGTGCAGGGTTTCTTGCCTTTTGGGAGGTCTGAGGTCTTCTGCCAGCGTTCAGTAGGTGTTCTGTAGGAGTTGTTCCACGTGTAGATGTATTTCTGGTGTATCTGTGGGGAGGAAGGTGATCTCCGCGTCTTATTCCTCCGCCATCTTCCCGGAACTCCGAATGCATACTTTTGATCACCTCTTAAGATGACAATTATTTTGTAAATTTCATTGTCTATAGAGATAATAGAAAGATAACTTAGTTTTTCACAACATCAAAACTGGTGCCTTTTCTATTATTGTTAATAAATATGCATAACGCATGTAACTTCATACAGACATGTTCACTGCTTATAATACTGCTATAGATAAGTGCCCTACAAACAGAAATTTTGATAAATTATATTTCATATAATTTCCATCAAAAATGAAAAGAAACATATGGTCCTTTTATAGTCGATTTTCAAGAATATTGCTGATAGGAGAGAATATTTGACTAGGCTCTGTGAGAACCAAATCCTTTGCTTATAATTTTATATGTTTAATGTTTGGAAGACTTTTGCATAGACAGGCTTCTGACTTCATACATTTCAAATCTTGCTTATCCTTCATTGCCTTTGTATTTCCAGTGCCAGCAGCTATAGTGTCATATTCATATCACAACACAGCTTTAGCTTTGCATCTTCATGTGGTAGGCACAAAGGTGACAGGAGTATTCCCGGAAGCCACTCCGACTCTGGGGCAGCTAGTAATAACTATACAGAAAAGTGACTATGAACCACATAGATACATCCTACTAATGCCAGACTAAATGATCTTCCTCTTAGCCAGATCTCTAATGTGCCTGTGGCTACACCAACCCCAGTCTATACAAGGCAAAGGGGGTGGGAAGACAAAGGTGAAATATAGAAATGGAACTGGGTAATGGATGGAGACTGGAAGAGTTTTGAGGTGCATGTTAGAAAAAGCCTAGATTGCCTTGAAGAGAGTGTTGATAGAAATATGGACATTAAAGGTAAACTCTTGTGAGGACTTAGAAAGAAAAAGGAGAGCTGTGGATAAAGCTTATATAATCTGAGAGATATACATACATCATCATGAACTGAATGCTGGTAGAAATATGAATGTTAAAGGTGCTTCTGTTGAGATCTCAGATATGAGAAACATGTTATTGGAAACTGGAAGAAAGGCAATCCCTGTCATAAATTGGCAAAAATTTGGCCAAAGTGTGTTCTAGTGTTCTGTTGAAAGTAGAACTTGTAAGTGATGAATCTGGATATTTAGCTGGGGCAATTTGTAAGCAAAGTGTTGAAGGCACAGCTTGGTTTCTCCTTGCTGCTTACAGTAAAATGCAAGAAGAGAGAGATAAATTGAAGAAAAAATTGTTAAGCAAAAAGGAACCTGAACTTGAAGATTTGGAAAATTCTATCCTATGCCTCCCCCCTATTGTATTTTGGAAGCAGATAACTTGCTGTTTTCATAGGTTCACAGCTGGAGAGGAACTGTGCCTCAGGATGAATCAAACCTGGAATCTTTCCATATTTGATTCAAATGAGACTTTGAACTTAGAATTCATGTTGGAATGAGTTAAGACTTTTGTGGCTGTTGAGGTGGGATGAATGTAATATGCATGTGGCAAAGACATGAATTTTGGGGATCCAGGGGGCAGAGTATTATGGGCTGAATTTTCTTCCCCCCCCCAAATTCATATGTTGAATTCCTAACCTCCAGTAACTGAGAATGTGACTGTATTTGAAGATAAGGTCTTTAAAGAGGTACTTGAGTAAAAATGAGGTTACATAGGTGGACCCTAATGCAATATGATTGGTATTCTTATAAAAAGAGGAGATTAGGACACAGATACAGACTATGTGAAGACACAGGGAGAAGATGGCTGTATACAAGCCAACGAGAGAGGCCTCAGAGGAGACCAAACCAGTTGACACCTTGATCTCATATTTCTATCCTCCAGAATCGTGAGAAAATAAATTTCTGTTGTTTAGGTCACCAGTCTCTGGTACTTTGTTAGGACAGCCCTAATGAACTAACACAGTCCTAATGAACTAACACAGTCCCTCTTAGGACCTTGCAAGGGACCCATTCTAGTAAGGGTCTCTGAAGTTTAAGTTTCATTAGCTTCATGAATATAACCATCTCTGTCTTTATCTCACAACTTATCACTTAATTTCGTTCTATCTTGGATCATTCATCAATCATTCTATCCAATTCTATTTTAAGTTCCTTGAGGACACTGATAGTTTTCTGATTCTTCAACATCCACCCTTGTCTTGCCCCTCTTATGTCCCCAAATAGAATTGAACACAGTAGGTATTTAACAAGTAACTTTCATTGATTTATTCATCACACCTACATGTAATCTCATGTAGAGTTCTTAAAAATTTATTAAAGAGAGAATTACCATCTCCCTAAGATTAACTTCTCTGCAAAGTCATGGTTATTTTTGTGAGTAAAGATTTTCACATGATAATTTTGTTGAAAGCCAAGGTAATTTTAGTTTTATAGTAAATACTGTTGTAGGCTGAAATTATGATATATAAAATGCTAAGTACCAGATATCAAATAAATATTTATTAGTAACTAAAAATAAGAAAACTGATTTATATCTAGGAATACATGTCATGAAAAGAGAACTTCAGTAAGCGATCAAATGAGTATACAGAATCACTAACTTCATATGTGTTGAGGCCATGGCCTAACCAAACCCCTTCTTGAAATCAGAATCTGAAAATTATTTTTATATATGCAGAATCCTAGCTTCACTTTTTCATATTTTACAACTCTGGTGATTGTTTGTAAAAAGATTTTATTCAGAAGGTAAACCGATGCCTGTTTAAATCTAAAAGGATCTATAAAAATTCTAAATCCTTTCCATTTGTAATGTATTGTTGCAAATTCTGTCTTTTTTATTGATGGATTCTTAAAATTGGCTTGATTTCTATTTGAAGTTCTTAAAAATTACTATTGATTTTGGACTTCCCTGGTGGCGCAGTGGTTGAGAGTCCACCTGTAGATGCAGGGGACACGGGTTCGTGCCCCGGTCCGAGAAGATCCCATATGCCGTGGAGCGGCTGGGCCTGTGAGCCACCGCTGAGCCTACGCGTCCGGAGCCTGTGCTCCGCAACGGGAGAGGCCACAACAGTGAGAGCCCCGGATACCGCAAAAAAAAAAAAAAAAATTACTACTGATTTAATTATTTTCTGGTTAATAATTTAATAGGCTTTATTCTCATAATTCATTAAAAGAAAACATCAAGGGCTAGAAAACACAATTACTATTATTTTCATAATGATTTACTTGAGTCTCCTGATTGTTTCCTAGGTGTTGTCTTGAGAATGGAGTGTGGGATACCTGACATATGGGGAAAATGCTAGACATTGCCCTCGTGAAAGAGTAATAAAATGCAGCAGTTCTCTTCCAGAGGAGAAATAAAAAGTTAAATAAGTCCTATATCTCCTAAATATTATGGTGTAAGAAAAAAATATAACTAAGTACATATTATTATGTAAGAAAACAGCTGGTAAACTGGATTTTTAAAAGTAGAATGAAATATACAATGAAAATATTTTAGTCAATGGGAAGCAGAAGGTTTAAGATGTGTCTATGCAAACCCTGTCTCCCTTTCAGTCATGGATCAATGTTTTGTATGTGATAAAATATCAAAGTTCATGGGCATCTTGACAAAATGGTTATGGTACTAAGTTTTGCTTGCTTATTTAGCCAACAACCTATTATTGTTGATGATTTCAGATAATAACTGTGCTTAGAAAAAAATCTTGCTTCTGTTTAACTTGCCATGCTAAAGGCTAAAAATGTGTTTTATAAAAAGGTTCTGCCTTGGGAATTCCCTGGCTGTCCAGTGGTTAGGACTCAGTGCTTCTACTGCAGGGGACATGGGTTCGACCCTGGTCAGGGAACTAAGATCCCATAAGCCACATAGCACAACCAAAAAAAAAAAAAAAAAAAGGAAAGGGGTTCTGCCTTGATTATCATCATCAATATATAAAAGGGTAGATAATGAATGTATTTTCTAAGTTGGGTTCCATGATGTGAAATGCTGAAATAATAAATTTTATGTTCATAGAGTCATGAAACAAAATAGACAGATGTTGTAATTGTTCTCTTCTAATTGTGGTTTTGACTAGGGTCCCATTAAATAAATATGTTACCTGACTGTAAATATAGTATATGCTCACCATAGAAAATTGGGAAAACAGGAAAGTTTAAAGCTAATATTCTATATACAGTTGTATCCCATTTTCTTTTTTTCTCACACATTGCATATCTTATGCATTTTCCCAAATACTTTATAATTCTTTGTAAACATCATTTTCAGAGTTTCTTTTTAATAGTAACTTACAAAAATGGCCTAAATAAAAGGTTACACTTAGAAGTATATTAAACATATTTAAAACTACACTATGTTGAGAAAGAATGTATGTAACCAGAGACTATTATTTGTTGTTTGTTGGATAATACTACATTCTAAAACACTTATCCTTTCTAGTATTGTTCATTTACTTGAGCTCTCATTTATGGAAATGAATAACTATGTCTGTAAATAAATGTGTCTAAAGCATATAACAAAAGCATGTCATTAATACTTCCTCAGAAATATTTTAGCTGTGGTGGAAGTGGGAGTAGACTTTTAATTCGGACTCCCCCTAACTGATAATTATAACTTCTAGTTAAATTGGTGTAAACATACAATAATTCAAATACTCAGCCACAGGACATTTTAGCACCTTAAATTATGTCTTCCCTAATTAAGGAACTCATTAAGCTAAAGTTTCAGGTAACCCATATTCTCAGCACTTCACTGAACTTAGGTCAGTTCCTTGGTTTTATTTCAGGCAGTGTCTATTCTGAGATTTTCCAGACCAGTTTTTCAAATGTTAGCGGAAGGACTATAACAAATTAGTGAACTGTCTGCCCATGAACCTGTCGAAATTCTTTACCAATAATTAAGAAAAATATCCTACTTTCCTCTTGATGTGGTTTCCTTAGAATAGAAAATAGTCAGAACCTTGAGATTATTTTTAACAAAACCATTTCTAAAGAGAGAGAGAGAACAGGTGGCTTAAAGAGAGAACGAATTTTAACTTATGAAAGTGACTAAATCTTTCTAAATCTATAAATAGCATTCCACTCCTCCAGTTGTTCAACTCTTAAAATTTAAATGCTTTTGGCTATAAAAATATTACATCTAATAATTTTGAAGTGTGCTTTCAGTAATGCATTTTTTATTTTAAAATGTCTTAACATTGAGAATGTCATCGTGAATTATGAAACTTTTCTATATTTAATTTTATTTGGTGCCATGGGCTATGAGGAAAAGATTTTAGTGAAATAAGAGCTAATAATAACTTCACTTTAACATTATTTTTCTTTATTTATTTTTTCTTCTTTTATTAGCTAATCATGATTGAGTGCCCCTTAAATCAGGACACCAATGACACTTTGTTTCCAATTAACAGTAAAAGCCTTCTTTGATCTTTTGACTTTTTTTATGAGATGAATTTATATTTTCCAGACTAACATGCATGACAACATAATTCTCTATACTTATTAATATTCAACTTTGCTGCTTTAATGAGAGAAACCAGGAGAAATGTAATGTCATCTGCTTATCTAAGGCATTAGTATCTTTTGCTAATATAAAGAGACCAAAAACGCTTTTGAATGATAATAGCCAACATTATTTGAGCACTTGCTATATGCCAGACACTGTTCTAAGTGCTGAAGATGTATTTACCTATTTAATATTCAAAACACCTTTATGAGGTAGAAACAATTGAACAGTGAACACAAATAAATATGCCTAACCTACTTCTAGGTTTAATTTTTTATTGATTCCATGGCTCTATGTTAACATTAAGATGAAACTCTGAAAATGATGCTTAAAAAAATTATTTAGTGACCTGGAAAATATGATTTAATGCTTAAACTCTATATACAGTGTTATATTAGCTCTATTTTATACAGGTGCATATTCATGTATATATAGAGAGAGGAAGTTCACCCAATATCCATAGCGTTCCCTCTAGATAATGGAATTTCAGGTGATTTTCATTTCCTTCTTTATACACTCTGAATGTTTTGAACCCAAGCAGCATCCACAAACTTAGCATGACAATAGAATATTAACAAAAATCACATGAAGGATGTGGACTGGATTGATAGAAAAATGTATTGTATGTTAGTTATTAATACTCCAAAGCAGAAGAAGGAAGAGGTTGTAAAAATCATTGATCCAGTTTCAGCTGATAATCTGGTGATCTGGGAGCTATATTTAATTCATAATAAAATGTGTAGGAGACAATCCAAGCATTTTCCTTTGTTCTAATGAGCCAAATGGTCATATATGTAATCCTTACTGATCCATTACTACTCTCCTAAAATTAGATTGAAGTAGCCAATGCTAAGGATACAAAAATAGAACTCAACAGCACTTTTCAACTTTGTGTTATGTAAATCCAAAGAGGCCCATTTAATTCTGATCCATATTTAACAGGAAGGATTTGAATGAAGTATAATGAATTTGAAAGAGGTTATAATAGTTTTTGAGAATGTGTATATTCACTAAAAATATTAATTTGAAAATAGGGTCTTATATTCTAGTAAAGGCAACATATTAAAGTTGATATAGAACGCTGTCTAAACCAGTGTTTCTCCAAGTGTGATTCTCTAGTTATGTGTATCAGAATCATCTGTGGTACTTGTTAAAAATGCAGAATCCTGGGTCCCCTCCCAAACTAACTGAATCAGAATCTCTGGGAGTGGAGACCATGTTATATGAAGTTTCAGCAAGCTCCCTACATGATGTTAAGCATACTAAAGTTTGATGATCACTGTCCTAGAGGTAAGATTTAGTCTCTGACAATGAGATATTTTTTATGTTCACAATATAGAACCATAAAGGAGGATGCAGTTGGACTGCAAAACTCAAATTAAGGACTCAATGTCTCTGAGGAACACAGTGCTGAGGACAAACCCCTCCCATTATGCCTCTTGTGGTAATTTAGACTAGTGCATCTCAAATCTGGTTGAGTCTTAGAATTTCCTGGGAAGATTTTTAAAGCACAAATTCTCAGACTCCACACCATACCTACTGAATCAGAATCTCTGGGGAAAAAATGTGGGAATTTGTCTGATTTTTTAAACATTTTCGGGCCATTTTGCTATTTGCCAGGTATGTTTGGAAGCCTCTGGTCTAGACTACATGGTAGGCCAATGTTTTCATTCTGAACTAGTTTTCCTTTCTACCTAGAAGTTCATTTTTCCAGGCCCCTGAGTCTGCCATGGAATGAAACTGCATGTTTTTTGTTTTGTTTCATGTTTTAGGAAATTGATCAAAATGCTGATCACTATGACATCTTATAGAGACTTGCTCATGGGTGCAGCAGTGTATCATTAGCTCCACTGACACTGATTTCTGTTAATTGCATTGTGCAAATAAACTGTGGCACATTGGTTAGAATGAACATTAACAGCAAATATGAGTGATCTACTGTGAGTAGGTTATACATGTATAAAACCAAAGGATTGAAATTTTAAAGCTAATTTGACTAAGTTTATTTACCACCGCATTGAGAGGTGGGATTGAGGCTCATGAATATTAATTATAATAAAATGTTCTGTGATTCTTTTATTGGTAAATGAAATTATGTGGAAACTGGCAGTTCCCTCAAATTAAAAAATAATTACACAAGAAACCTTTTAATAAATATACCTAACCTCTTTCTGGTTCTTCATGGTTTTCAAAAATCTTTCACATACATATATTTTCTTATTTTATTAGACCCTCAGAGGAATATCTGAGGTAGGAATGTCTAATATTAACTTTTCCAGTTTATAGATGTGCAAGTTAAGGTCTAGATATTAACTAATTTGTGTGTAAGTTTGCCTAGAGCTAATACAATCACAGAACCTAGCCCAGAAACCAAGTCTGCTAAGACCAAGTGTCTTCCCCCCCACTGCTTTATGCTACCTCCTTCACTGAAACCCACTCAAGGTGGCAAGCACTGGACAAATTGATTTTTTTCTCCTTTAGAGGAAAGAAAAAGGGAAGAAAAAAAGTCTTTAATTGGAGTTTTTTCTGAATTCTACCCTCACTGAATGCTGCCTTATTTAAAAAAAAAAAAAACTCATTTTCAGAAGAGTTTGTTTAGTCCAACCCTCTTGCAAATAAGTCAGTCACTAAGCTACAAATCCAAGTGCATGGCAGGTCCACACTGGTGCATTCATTATATGAAAAATATAATAATCTTTATTGATAAACAGAGTTTCAGATCACTAATACATTACTTCATAAAACCATGAAAACAAAGAATGCTATGCGAGACTGCTCCAGATATTCTTACTAATGGGCAGCTAATAAAAAGAGGTCAAACTGTCATGACTGTATTAAGCACATGAATATAAAGAGAAAAAATATCAGCAGTCGAATGGAAACTTTAAGGATAAAAGAAGACCGTAAAGATGTTATTAAATAAGGAATTGAAAAGTTAGGTCACGCTGGCCTCATCAAGGTACTAATAGGTTACTGACAAAAACAAAAAAATAAAACAAGAGAAAATGGGGGCATTTTGAAAAAGAACATATGTCAGAACAGTGATGCAGAATGAAAGTAATTATTTTTACTTTAGAAGATAACCCTTTAGATGCTGCCTGCCTTGTGACAGTTTACAGTGACATGGAGTACTCAAATACAGATCAAACTTTCCAGCCCAACAGGAAATTTCATGTGAAGCACATTGGTAGAAACCAGAGAGTTTCTTCAGTACAAATCAAGGATTTATACTAGACCTTAAAAAATCATTTCTGTTGCTGAAGAACAAGACTTTTATCTCATTTTGTAACTGTCATCTCAGCTGATGATTGTCCAGCAGAGGTTTCAAAATAGAGGAGCCAGGCCTTAACAAAAAAGTATAAGCGGTTTTATAAACCTTATCAGCCAAACTTTCCTTGATTATAGCTGACTTTATCCAAACCAGATTTTTGTACAGTATTTATGTATGCCTAGAGGGTAATAAGCACAATAAACCCAATGAATAAAATAAAATATATTTAGCCATATTCTCTCCTGTGCCTAAGTCTCTCTCTGGGAAGTGAGCGAAGTGGTTAATGTTTTTAGGCTACTTACTGCATAACTGCTAGAAGAGCTTTAGTGGGCTCCCTAAGCCTCTAACTTACTTCTAAGGAGAGACTTACTGGGAATATTAACCTCTAGATTATATAAAAAGCTTGATCAAGTGTTAAAGGTACAAAGGAAGTATTACAGTCAGCCTTCCATATCCCCAGGTCCTGCATCCGCAGATTCAACCAACCACAGATCGAAAATATTACATAAAAAAAATTCCAGAAAGTTCCAAAAAGCAAAACTTAAATTTGTCATGCTCCCAGCAACTATCTATATCACACCTTTACATTGTATTTATAACTATTTACATGGCATTTACATTGTGTTAGTAATCTAGAGATGATTTAAAGTATAGGGGAGGATGTGCATAGGTTATATGCAAATACTACACCATTTTGTGTAAGGGACGTAGCAAATCCCTGAGGATCCTGGAACCAATCTTCAGCATTTGGATATCGAGGAATGACTGTATTCTAGATATGCAAGGGATACAGTCAGCATGACATAACTTTTAGCCTAGCTGAAAAAAAATGCTCCAGAAACCACAGTGGGCCATGTTTCCCAAAGGAGGAAACAGGAGCTAATCTACCTGGAATAAGTGAGTATTCTTATTTTCTCTTACACCGAGAATTATTTAATAGCCCAGCAAGGGGTGGTTCTCCATTGCTCTGTCATATGATCATATAAGGAAAAATCACTTATAACAAGGATACCAAACACTGATCTGGGAAGAAGATGGATATATATATATATAAAATAGATATATATATATGATTATGGTTAAGGGAGAACCAACTTTAGCAGGGAGATATATATACATATATATACTCCCAGATCAGTATTTGATACTGATATATATATATATATATATATATATATATATATATACTCCCAGATCAGTATTTGATACCCTTGTTATATTTCATATTTTCTTATATTTTTTATATTTATAGCATTGTCATCTAATTGTTTTAAAATAGAAATATTATGTTTCTTAAGTGAATTTTGTTGTTCTTTTAAAAAAATTTTTCTTATTAAAATAGCAACATTTCTTCTATATTTAGAAAAACAGGCAAGGAAAAGGAAAAATAATAACTCTCCAAATCCTGCCACCTAGAAACAACTACTATTAACATTTAGTGTTCTTCCATTCACTAATCGGTATAGAAATATTTTATGTTAAAAATGCAAGTTTTATTGAGTAATTGATAAGATTGAATCACTTCCTTCTACCTCAGTAAATCAAATGGCTTTACATGTTATCCCTCCCTTACAGACAAAAGTCATATCTCTTCTTTGACATATGTGGAGACCTGTTCATATAAATGTTTAAGTGGTTATTAAAGTATGATTTTCATCCTGTTATTTTAAATCTGGAATATGTATTTAGTCTGGAATTCAAAGATTTTTGAAATTCTATCAATTAATAGATGGTTGATTTCTTAGACAGACCCATCTTACCTGAAGTATAATAGTGCTTATAATAGTGTCTTTCACAAGAGTCAGGATTCAGTGTTCACCCTGGATTCACCTTTGAATTAGAACTGTATCATGGATGTTTAAAAAATTGAGTCTTTTGATTAAAAAAGGAGAAAGAGGGACTTCCCTGGGTGGCACAGTGGTTAAGAATCTGCTTGCCAATGCAGGGGACACAGTTTCGATCCCTGGTCCCGGAAGATCCCACATGCCATGGAGCAACTAAGCCCGTGTGCCACAACTACTGAGCCTGCACTCTAGAGCCCGTGAGCCACAACCACTGAGCCTACATGCCACAACTACTGAAGTCTGCGTGCCTAGAGCCCGTGCTCCACTACATGAGAAGCCACCACAATGAGAAGCCCGTGCACACAATAAAGAGTAGCTCCCGCTCGCCACAACTAAAGAAAGCCCGCGTGCAGCAACGAAGACCCAGCACAGCCAAAAATAGATAAATTTATAAAAAAGAAAAAAAGGAGAAAGGGAAAGAAAGAAAAGAAAAGGAAAGAAAAGAAGCAGTATTTTTTACCTCTAACATGAGGAAATCCTTATTCTTTAGAATTTATAACAATATATCTGTAGCAAAATATAACCTGACTGATTTACTATGTAAAAAGATTGTGAGAACTAGGCATGACATATCAAAGTAGTGAGGCATTTGGCAAAAATTTGAAAAAGATACACTTGAGTGGGAATGACTGAATATTTTTAATTAAAATTAGAAAAATAACTAAGGCATTGGTGCTCAATGGAAAAAAATACACTTAAAGTTTTGTGTACTATAAAGAGAATTTTGAATATGCACCAATATGCATGCATTAATATTTTTATTTACTATGTAAATAAATCAACTCTATGGAACCAATTCTTCCACTGAGGCATGAAGAAATTATATAGGAAAGTAACTCTCAAATGAATCAATGAAAGAGAAAGCTATTTAGCATTTTACAGTTCTCTTTATTCATTCATTCCATTTCCCACATGAATATGCCCCAAACCTCAGAACCAGAATCTGTAAAATTACAACCTACAATAACATGCACTTTCCAGGAAAGTGCTATGTGCTAGCACTTTGTGTATCTAGATATGCTTATCTTTGAGATTTCAGAATATTTAAAATGCATTATGCTTATAAGTATCCTTTTTGAGATACCCACATTGGAAACGTTGTTTTAAAACAATACTTACACTGCACTCTACTTTCTGCAGTTATAGGCCACACTCTTCCCCAAAGTATTTTGCAGGGCTTTTACTGGCAAAGAATTTCTCACTGCCTTCATATTTCAGATATTGGTTTACAGGAAATTCATACACCCTTGGAAAGTTCTGGGAAAGGGTAGTACACATTTGTTCAAATCTTTTTTTTTTTTTGATTAAATATGTGTGCATGATATAGAGGAAGTTAATCGTGTTGCATACAAAACACTGTTCCAAGTCACAAGGTGTTTCAGGGATATGGGAATGCAGCTAATAAAAACATTTATAAAATAAAATATGTCAGGTGAACTCTCAGGAGTTCTATTTCTATTATAGATCCTTTGCATAACAGAGCAAATGGAAACATTTAGATAACATTTAGATATGTCAATAACCAAAAATTCTAACACTATTTCACTGTGTGTCAGTAGCACAAATAAGAGATCCTTAGAAATTCCTGATGGAGATAAAAATCAGCAACAACTAACCAGGGAGTGGGAAGAGATCTGAAGAGGTTAGGGTGCCTAGCCTCAGGCTCCTAACAGTAATTGTACTCATCTGAGATAGAACTTTTGCACCATCAGCTTTGTCAGAAGCATTAACACCTTATTCATCTGCAAATTCCAAATTCAGAATTTCTGATGATCAAAATGGATTTGGGTTTGAAGTTTGCTTTTGTAATAACTGTGAAAGAAAGATTTTCCATGTAATTAAGGGTTTGAATCAGATAACCTAGGGAAATGTTCAATTTGATAAGAAAGTACACTTTCCAAGCCCTCTTTAAAAATCATTTTGATGGTTTTTATTTCCTTCATCATAAAAGCACCATGGGAAACTTGGGAAAAATACAAACGCAGAAAGAAAAATCAAAATTTCCAATAATCCAATAACTCAGATACCCACAACTAATATTTTAGACAGCAGAGGTCAACAAACTTTCTGTAAAGAGCCAGATAATATACATTTTAGTCTTTGTGAGCCACATAAGATCTCTGTCAGTTTTGCGTTTTGTTTTTGTTTTGTTTTATTTTGTTTTTAACAAACCTTTTAAAATGTAAAAACCCTTCTCCTTAGCTCAAAGGTCATATAAAAACAGATCCTGAACTGGAATTGGCCCACAGGCTATAAGTTTGCCAACCCCATTTTAGTGTATATCCCTAAAGGTCATTTTTATTTTAAAGATTATTCTTTTCAATATAAAATATTTTAAACACTCAAAAATATTTAAAATATTAATTTTTACATTACCAAGTTTCAGTATTAAACTTTGCTGAATCTTATCTCTTCCTTCAAAAAGAACTCAATATTACAGATGCAGCTAAAGTCTCACCCCCTCCCCAGGAATCAAGTTCTAGAGGTTTTATTTTCCTGAAGTTATGTATATATTATTCCTGCACATAATTTTTAGACTTTTACTATTTCTACATATACCCATAATGATACTGCTTTGTGTGATTTTTAAATTTATGTAAAATAATTGTATTATATGTACCTTCTGTTTTACATTCAACATTATGTTTTTAGATGTCTCCAAGTATTTCCCCCTATTTAAGTCCCCTTAATAATGCTATATACACACGTATAAACTGCTATAAGTCATTCTAACCTATTTTAGAGTGCTTGTATTTGACCGTACCCCATTAACAATTAGTCTGTGTTACTGAATGCACTAACCTCACATCTTGTACATCATAGTTTAGAGCTGAGGGGACTCAGAGACTATCTAGTCCAAATCCCTCATATTATGAACGAGTATACAGGCCCAATGACAGTAACTGGCATGTCCAAGATCACATAGCAAGTTAGTATCATATTCAGAACTAGAAATGAGCTTTTGTGCTTATACTAATAAAGCTAGTACAACCCATGTGCTCTTAATTGGGGCGCAGTAACAATGGCAAAGTATTTACCTTGCTTTGCTGCTCCCTTCAACTTGTTCCATTCAGTGAGTCCCTGAGGAGTATCTCACATGAACATGAACATGTGCATTGCTTGATTATCACATGGTGTCCATCACGTTCCTTTCAGATGTCCTCAAGATCGCAGTTCTCTGGAGGGTAATCTTCTTGGATATGTTCTGCCATTTTCTTTCCCTGGTTGCTATAATTAACAGCTCTCACCTGCAATCACAAGAGCCCAAATAGATCATGTCCTCTTTGGTGTCTCCTTTATGCCCTTCTGTAGGCTGGTTTGGTTTGTTGTTCCGGGTGCTGTGCACATGTTGTATTCTAAAAGTGACCACAAATGAAGAACATATCTATCACATTATTAAGTCCTACAGAGATTTAGTGAAGCAGATTTTTACGAATTTAGTGCAGCTCCTCTCCTTTGGACTCTGGCAGAAGAACATGAGGACTGGACAATGGGATAGTGAAAGTGACAAGATCATTCTACCCATATGAAACTGACTGTTGTCCCTTGGACAAGGCTTATCTGCCACAATTTTCTCTTTGCTAATAATGAGCTCCATCCTCACTCCCAATCCAGGATGGTCTCTAACCCTTCTTAAGAATAGTTACCTTGCAGTTTATTCTACCAACCCTTCAGATATGCCCAGATAGTAGAGCTCTAAGATGATAAGTCTATTTCTCAAACTAAGATTTCCTGATGTAAAAATTCTATAGAAGAAATTTTTTTATTACTTTAGTCCAGCCTTTCCTATAACCTTCTTATTCTGGTATTAAAGATTTAATATAAGAACACATTTTCTTCTAATCCAAGCAATACATTCTTTTTTCCCCCTCTGCTTTTGTTGAGATAAAATTGACATACAACATCGTGTAGGTTTAAGGTATACAATATGATCATTTGATATATGCGTATATAGTGAAGTTTACCACAATAAGGTTAATTAACCTTCACCTCACACGATTACCATTTAGTTGTTGTGGTGGTAACAGTAAAGGTCTGCTCTCTTAGCAACTTTCAACTATACAATACAGTATTGTTAACTATAGTCATTACGCTGTATACTACATCCCCAGGACTTATTCATCTCAGACCTGAAAGTTTGTATCCTTTGACCAACATCTTCCCATATACCCCATCCCTCAGCCCCTAGCAAGCACCACGTTACTCTCTGTTTCTATGGGTTAGATGTTTTTACACTGCACATATAAGCAAGATCATACAGTATTTGTCTTTCTCTGTTTGACTTACTTCACTTAGCATAAGGCCCTCAAGATCCATCCACATTGTTGCACATGGCAGCATTTCCTTCTTTTTTATGGTTGCATAATATTCAAATACATATATATATTATATATCATCTTTATCTGTTCATCTGTTGATGGACACTAAGGTTGTTTCCATGCCTTGGTTATTGTGAACAAAGCTGCAGTAAACATGGAAGTATAGATAATTCTTTGAGATAGTGATATTTCATGTCCTTCAGATATATATCCAGAAGTGAGATTGCAGATCATATGGTAGCTGTATTTTTAATTTTTTATTGAAACTCCATACTGTTTTCCATAGTGGCTGTACCAATTTATATTCCCACCAATAGTAAGCACTACATTCTTGATCCACAGGAAATGTCATGTAAGATTTCAGTATTTAACTACTATGACTATGAATAAAAATTTAACTATTTCCTATTCATTTTTCCCACTTTTTCTCTTAAAAACTAGTAAGGGTTAGTCTAGTAGACATAATAATGCCCCCCCCCCCCAAAATGTCCATGTCCTAATAACTGTAACTATTGTATATGCTACCTTACATGACACGAGGTACTTTGCAGGTTTGATTAAGAGTAAGAACCTTGAGATGGGAGATTATCCTGGATTATCTGGGTGGACCCAATATAATCACAGGGGTCCTTAAAAGTGTAGAACCTTTCCAGGATGTAGTTAGAGGGAGATATGACTACAGAATAATTGTCAGCTAGATGTGATGTCGCTTACTTTAAAGATGGAAAAATGAGCCATGAGCCAAAGAATGTAGGTAGCTTCTAGAAGCTGAAAAAGGCAAGGAAATGAATTCTCACCTAGGATGTCCAAAAAGGAATGCAGCCCTGCTGATATCTTGAGTTTATCCCAGTGAGACCTGTGTTGGACTTCTGAACCACAGAACTATAAGATAACACATTTATATTGTTTAAGCCATTACACAAACTTGTTATGGCATCTGTTACAGCAGCAGTAGTGACAAACCACTCCAGTTAACAACCCATTTACAGGCTGTTTTATTTAAAACCTGCTTTGTTCCTAAAAGGCTAAAGTAGTGTACAAGGATGCATACCATAAAACAAGACAGTATAAATTAAACATTGGCACAAAAGGGGTAAAAAAGCAAATCAAGGACAGCAACATAAAATGAAACCTAAGAATGAGGTTAATACAAAAATGCATACCATACATACATATATTACAGGTGAGCTCTAGCTTTCTAGTAGCCAATGCAAAGAGGGAAGCCTGATCAGTTCTAAGGATACTATATGCTACCATAGTATTCATTTTATAACAATCGATGATTTGCTTAGAAGAAGTTCACTTTAACTTGAGACTTGAATCAGATGACAAGTTGTCCCGAGAAAGTTTATATTATGCAATAATATCCCCACCCAAATTCGTATGATAGAGACAAGTCTAACTATGCTAAATTATACAATTAGTGATATATTTTGATGAGTCCACTTTGGTTTACAATTTGCACAAATCAATGTAACAATGATCTAAGTTAAAAATCCTCACAAGCTTTCTTTCTAATACTTGAATCATTTGGAATTCCATCTCCTAAAATCAAGTAGTTTTAGGGCTTAATGACCTTAAATATCCTCTAGTTTGACTCAATATCTTTACAGAGGAAGGAATGGAGAGTCAGAGTGACATCACAATCACACGACAAATTACCATCAGAGCTGGGGATAGAATGCAGGTGTTTCCACATTTGTTGGTTCCTCCCATATACCTCTGTAAACTTCTTTAAAAGATGAGTCACAGTTTCTTTAAAACGAAGGCTTAACCTCCTTATTTTGGCATATTCTTCATCATAATTCCAAAGGGTACATATTCTTCCTCTGATCCAAGCACTGAATTCTTGATACCTAGGCAGCTCACATATATTACCTTTGGCTCTTTCAAAACTGGAAGAGCTAACTGGGGAATGAATTCTGTTCTTTTAGTAGACCTAGGTTCCTTCCATAGGTAGATTCCTTTCTTCTCCAAGGAATAGAATTTCTTTCTCCCTGTACACTTTTAAAAATAGAAAATTCAGTGTAGTACAGGTATAAGAGACTCTTAGTAGAGGGAAAAAGAAAAAAAAAGAAAGATGGTCAACACTAAAGAAATGTTAGCTACTTATCATTCATTGAGAAAAATACCTTTTAAGTCAGAGGAATCACAATGTGGCTTCATTTAGTCACACAATTCTGTCTCAAATCTTCCTGGTAAAATAGTGACAATAATAGATTGGCTTCAACCAGAATTCAGAAAGATCTCTTGATCTTATCTCATGCATTATCTCCCATCTGAAGACATAGATCCTTTTTTTTTTTAAATTGAAGTATAGTTGATTTACAATGTGTTAATTTCCGCTGTACAGCAAAGTGATTCAGTTACACATATATATACATTTTTTATATTCTTTTCCATTATGGTTTATCATAGGATACTGGCTATAGTTCTCTGTGCTATACAGTAGGATCTTGTTGTTTATCCATTCCATATACATTAGCTTACATCTTCTAACCTCAACCTCCCACTCCATCCCTCCCCCAATCCCCTCCCTCTTGACAACCACAAGTCTGTTCTCTATGAAGACATAGATCCTTCTAAAAACAGCAAGAACTTAATACACGGTAGAGGGAAATGAGTGACAGAGCAACAAAACTTTAAAGGGTTGCTATTAATTTATATACTGGACGTCATGCCTTTGTTTTGATTATGGTATTTAATGGATGAAAATTCATTGTTTTTATTGAATATTTAAATTCTGGTTGTACATTGTCTATTTCAATACTGTAAATCATTGAGATCTTTAAATGCTGGAAATTGATAAATGAAAGTTAGGAATGTTATTATCTTTTAAAATATCAAGCAGCATTTTCATACTTAGGGAGTTTCTATTCTAACTAAAACAATATGTTCCCATGTTTAACATTCTAGAATCAGAAATATTGCATCAGCCATGCAGATGGAGAAAGCACTAGACTTTACAATGTAATTTTAAAAAAAACAGTAGTTACCAAAGGGCCGTAGGAATGAATACACACAGAAGGGGCAGAACATGCCAGTTTAGAATTGACTGATTGCTAAGAATAAAACTGAGCAATAGCAATAAGACAATATTCTTTTTCAATAGTTTTTTCAATCATATCTGTACTTAACGACTCTAATATATTTCTAAGCAAACAACATAGAAACTAGAGTCATATTTAGGGTGAAATGACTGTCACAAAGCAGGATAAATAAGTCCTTGGAAAAGTAGGACACTTGGAAAAGTTTACAGGTACCCCACCCAGGCACAGGTGTCTTTTTCAGAATAGGGAAAAAACATGTGGATTCTCTCTAGCCACCTGGCCAACCAAAACAATTAGCTTTCTGGGGATATCCTGCCTTGTTTCGTATCAGACAGCTAAAGTGCTCTTCTACGGTTTTTAGTTTTTTTGCCAATGGTCCTCAATCCTGCCCTGGAGGACCCACCTCCTTTTGGTTTTCTTGGTTTGTTAAGGAGCTCTGAATGGGATCTGTGGCTCCTTTGGGGGTACATGGATGGCTTCAGAGATGTGGTTCTTAAACTCCCTGAAACTGTCTACAAATGTATAAGAATGTACAATTGATTAATTGAGTGTCCATATATATCCAGTGACTCAAACTTGACTCTGAAGACACAAAGGCATAGAATTATGATGATTATAGTATTTACAATGCCTTACATACTATCACACATCACATACCTGACAAACTACTTTCATACAAGGGTCTATCGATGAAGAGCTTATATCTCAGTTGGGACAAAAAATACACACTTCAATTGTTTAATAAATATTTATTAAGTTTCTACTATGTGCCAGGCTCTGTTCTAAGTACTCGAGAAACACCATCAATAAAACAAAGATCTCTGCCCTAGAAGATCATCTTACATTCTGCATTTAACAAATGTAAAACATGAGAAGAGTTTGAAAGCTATATATACTCTTATGCAAAGTGAATAGCAAAATGGTTATAGGCTGCAGAGTAAAGAACTTATATTTAAACCTCTACTCTTAAAAAAAAAGCACTATCTTATATATCAGAAATACCCTGCCTTTCACACTGCTTTCTACTTTCAAATAATGTTAAGGAATTAAGTTTGAAACTTGCCTGGCCCTAAATGCTACACTTAGCCTTAATAGCCTTCAATATTTTTTATTATGGATCTTCTCATTTAGGTTGATTGTAGAAACAGCTGGTCTATTTCAACACAAAAGCCTAGAGGTGAAAGTAACCACGATTTTTTTTTTTTTTTGCCTCTTTACTAGAATAATACATTATTTCACAGTGGTACAAACTTAGACCATGTATATTACAAAGTATCTCTTCCTGTTTGGGTCTTGTGCCCTGCTGGCACTGTGCCTGGTAAAAGTGGTCAACAAAGCAATATAATTTTTTCTTTCCAATTAATAAGAAGGTAGCAATTTATTTTTAGGAGCACAGAAAATAGAATGTACACATTTATTTAAGTTGTGAAGAATACCAAGAAAAAAAGCATTTGCTGACAAAGCCTAAGAAATTTGGATGGTGATGTATATAAAACCATTGCAGATGAAAGAAATTTTAGTCAAACATATTAATTATTCAATATGTAGTTTCTGGGTTCTTAAAAGAAACTCATGCCTGAGAAGGAAAAGCTGACATGGTAAAATATTATAATGTTTAATTATAAATATTATATTACTAAATATTCTTACTAGTGGACTTTCTATCTTTTGGTCTGGACTAGTTAGTCTGCCTAATGTAAGCTAGAATACAGAATTGCCAATTTGTTCCTTTTAGAGGATGTTTGGTAATCAGAGAGAAAATCTCTTTTCCCTTGTCACAGTTACCCCCCTCATCAGCCACTGTGCAAATGCATGTATTTAGGGGAGTGCAGAGAGCTCAAAACAGAGTATCCCCTTGTCTAGGAGAGAAACAACACTGTTCCTAATAAATGAGCCACAGGTGTCACCTTCACGTACAAAAGACAGTATGTACTGTCTTTGCATCATGCTCGTGACTCAGATTACCAGAACTCTTACCAGTTTTATTCTCCCCCCTCCACCCGCTTCTACTTAGAGTATGTATTAGTTTAGCCTGAATGCTCAGTTCCTAATATTACAGAAGGTGTTAATCTTTTCTCTAAGGGTCAGAATGGGTTCTGGTAAATCATAAAACTGATGTTCTGGGAAGAATTGCTGTAATTGCTGTTCTAACAGAGTTTTTTGTCTTTGTATCTATGGAGGGAAGAGAAATTTTTCCCTTTACTAATTGTCTTTCCTTCTCCTTAGAGTGCCGATTTCATTTAGTAGAACAATTTTAAAACTATTCTTTAGAAAATGATTTTTGTCATTCTTTAAAATATCTAATTCTTATGGGGCTCATTATACAGGTTCTCCAGCGCAGCTTTCTACCCGTGTGACACACAAACAACATTTTCTTTTCTCCATTTTCACATCCTTAATACGTCTATACTCTCTACTATGAAAATATATCTACTTTTGCTTTAATTCCATCTCTTTATCTGTTGTTACCTTTAGGTCTATCATGAAATCACTTTAAATCCAATAAATAAAATCTTATTTTTAAAGTGCTCAGTTCTCAGAATTGGAAGAATGCTATTACTGAGAAAGTGGCTATCAGAACCCACCTAACATGGCCTTGAAGCACCTCTCAGCCCTAATAAACCAGAAGAGCCAGAGGTAAGAGCCCCCAACTCAGAGCTTCAGATGAGCTCACCATCAGAGTCAGTTATCTCTTTGGCTCTTCTCCAGCTGCTCAGGTTCATGGAGCAGTCTGCTTGGGCTGCCACAACAAAATACCATAGTCTGGGGTGTCTTAAACAAAAAATATGTATTTTCTCACAGTCTGGAGTCTGAAAGTCCAAGATCAAGGTGTCAGCAGAGTTGATTCCTGCTGAGAACTCTCTTCCTGACTTGTAGATGGCCACCTTCTCACTATGTCCTCACATGGCCTTTCCTCTGCATGAAGAGAGATCCTTAGTGCCTTTTCCTCTTCTTAGAAGGCCCCCAGTCCCATCGGATTATGGCCCTACCCTTATGACCTCATTTAACCTTAATTACATCCTTAAAGGCCTATCTCCAAATACAATCACAATGGGAGTTAGGGCTTCAACATACAAATTTGGGGGAGACAATGTTCTGTCCATAACAGTACTATTCTTCTCTATCCTTGAATTTCTATTCTGAGGATTCAGTTCTCCCCCCTCCCCCCTTCCATAGTGTATCTTACCTTGGCATGCCTCTTAGGTGACATTAATTGTATTGGGCTTTTCATTTTACTGTCTCTCTATTCCTGGTTCTTCGTTCCTTTGCCTCTATGTTTCAGGTACCACTTCTGTAGGCCTGTGTATTTAGACTGTTCAAATGAGTTGTCTCCCCAGCTCTTCCCTCAGGAGACAGATTTTTCTAAGAAATGATAGAATAATTTTTATTTGATAGTAACATTCTAGTTGAATTCCCTTAAAGACAGGTGAACCTCCCCCATTACCTACCTCCTCCACACGCACCCAGTTCCACCCAGCACCTGACCCCGCTCTGCCCTGTCCTGCCCTCACTTACTGTAATTACTAAATTCCAGTCAGGAAGCCCTGTCTGGTCCTGCCTGACTTCTCTGAATCCCACATAAACATCAAACAAACCATATATCCTATAGTTTCATTTGTTGCTGTTTTTTAATAATAACCAAAGTAGCACTGCCATTCAGTGGTAACCCATGAAAGCTCAGTTTTTTGAAGGATAATATAGTTATTCTTAACATTGAACCTGAACCTGAAGAGCTGAAGTCACTCACTGACAACACTATCATGAGATTTGTTTAAATTAATTAAATTTTTCATGTCATTTACTAAATTTTAATATATCATTGTTCCCACCCCTTGTCAACTGTACTTTTTAAAAATTGAGCCATATATCAGATGATACATCTCTGTACTGTAAACTCTTATATAACAAAATATGTGTTTCCATGGTTTTGTGATATAGTTTCTTCTATAACAGTTTTTGGAATCTTTTCACTATCAAGTTTTATGAAAATTCCAGGTAAATGGCTTAGATTTTTGAGGGATAAGAAGGTGGTGTGGGTAAAGGAGAAACTATTTCTAGTGAGAAAAAGAATCCTCTGAAGAACTTTGTACACCAGTGAATACCAAAGAGAGAATTGAAATTGATGTCTCTGGGGCAAAACAGCTCAAATAGCCTTAGGCAAAATTCTACCGACCTATCTGAACACATCTAGCTGATGAGAGACTATGTTGCTTGAGATTCTTCTGTTTTCCCAAATGTGCTTAATTTAGATTTCTATGTCCTTTGTGCTTTCAGTGGAAATCCTCCAGGAAGAATTGCAGTGATTTAAAAATAGATACTTGCCACACTTTTCTTTGCATATTTCAGTGGCATCTGACTACAGATTATTTGAGTTCAAATTCCAAAATATCCTAAACCTGCATTGAAAACAAACAAAAATCTATGAGTTCTGTGTGTTCATTGTTAATGTATAGCTCGTGAAAACAAAAATTTCATGTGTCTATCACAAAATCCAGAAAAAAATGTGTACTTGATGCTGCAGTGTCTAAAAGACTGCCTGGGCTTCCCTGGTGGCGCAGTGGTTAAGAATCTGCCTGCCAATGCAGGAGACATGGGCTCGAGCCCTGATCCGGGAAGATCTCACATGCCGTGGAGCAACTAAGCCCGTGTGCCACAACTACTGAGCCTGCGCTCTAGAACCTGTGAGCCACAACTACTGAGCCCGCGTGCCACAACTACTGAAGCCCACGCACCTAGAGTCCATGCTCCGCAAGAAGAGAAGCCACCACAATGAGAAGCCCACGCACCGCAATGAAGAGTAGCCCCCGCTCACGGCAACCAGAGAAAGCCCATGCGCAGCAACGAAGACCCAATGCAGCCAAAAATAAATAAATAAATTTATAAAAAATAAATAAAAGACTGCCTAATGCTGAAGGATGAATAAAATTTGCCCTCAGAATTATTTATTTAGAGCCTATTATTTCTTTAATTGAAAAGATTTTAAAAATAACATAGATGTTGCAAGATTACTGTGCCAAACCCTTTTTTAATGGATTTTTTTCTTTTTAATGTTTCCACATTGATTATAAAAATAATGTGTAGTCATTCTGTAAATTTTGTAAAAGTGTATCAGGAAAAGAAATAGCCTTTTCATAAACCCACCAACTTGCGATGATTAGTGCTAACATTTCAGCAAACTTCTTCCCGAATACTTCTATAAATATTATAGAGTTTAAATATATGATTTTTGTATCATTTTAGCTTAAGATTATGTCATAAGTATCTTCTTATATTACTAAAAAGGTTTTTTAAAATATAATATTAAATGGCTATATAATATTCTTTCATACGGACAGTCCATAAATTTTTAAACATTCCTCTAATGTTGAGAGTTTAGTTTGCTTTTAATTTTTCATTATTATAAATAACACTGTATAAATCTTGATACTTAAATTTCTGTACAATTTCCCCATTACTTCCTAAGGGTAAATTCCTAGATGAGGAACTATTGGATGAATAAAAAAATCTGTTGGAAAATAAAAAAACTTAATGCTGAGGTTTCAAACCTCTTTGGGTTTGCAGATACCTCTGAGAATCTGACATAAATTTTGCCCTTCTTCCAGAAAATGCTAGCAATTATAGTTTTCTTCACATAAAGATACTATAAAATGTTTTTTTAAGTATGTCTGCCACACTCATGAAAACACATTGAAATTCTGAAAATAAAAAGCAAATTTTAATTTTGCTCAAAAGTTAATTTCAATGAGAATGTCTATGTTTCAAATGAGCTTAAAATGTAGATGACAGCACATGCAATTTGAGTCACCAAGTGACTTTTGATGGCCACAAGTGCTGAAAACTCTGACAAAATTATGTTGAATAACAAATTGAATCACACAGCTTTGCCGGATGAGAATAAACCTGTGTCAATAAGCCTCAGAATTCCCCAGAATTATTCCAGTTGAAATCATGTCCCAACATGTCGTTTGTTCTCAAATGAATAAAGACATCTTCTGTCAGAATTTACTTTGCTGATGCTGTTCATTTTACTAAGGGAGAGCTTAGAAATCAATACTTCAGGGACTTCCCTGGTGGCGCAGCGGTTAAGAATCTGCCTGCCAGGAAGGCTTCCGGGAAGATGGCAGAAGAGTAAGACGCAGAGATCACGTTCCTCCCCACAGATACACCAGAAATACATCTACACGTGGAACAACTCCTACAGAACGCCTACGCTGGCAGAAGACCTCAGACCTCCCAAAAGGCAAGAAACCCCGCCACGTACCTGGGTAGGGCAAAAGAAAAAAGAATAAACAGAGACAAAAGAATAGGGATGGGACCCGCACCAGTGGGAGGGAGCTGAGACGGAGGAAATGTTTCCACACACTAAGAAGCCCCTTCGCGGGCGGATACTGCGGGTGGCGGACAGGGAAAGCTTCGGGGCCGCGGAGGAGAGCGCAGACACAGGGGTGCGAAGGCAAAGCGGGGAGATTCCCGCACAGAGTATCAGGGCCGACCGGCACTCACCAGCCCGAGAGGCCTGTCTGCTCACCCGCCGGGCCGGGCAGGGTTGGGAGTTGAGGCTCAGGCTTCGGTCAGAGCGCCGGGAGAGAACTGGAGTTGGTGGCGTGAACACAGCCTGCAGGGGGTTAGTGCGCCACGGCTAGCCGGGAGGGAGTCCGGGAAAAGGTCTGGAGCTGCCGAAGAGGCAAGAGACGTTTTCTTCCCTCTTTGTTTCATGGTGCGCGAGGAGAGGGGATTAAGAGCGCTGCGTAAAGGAGCTCCACAGACAGGCGCGAGCCGCGGCTAAAAGCGCGGACCCCAGAGACGGGCATTAGACGCTAAGGCTGCTGCTGCCGCCACCAAGAAGCCTGTGTGCGAGCACAGGAACCTGTGCTGCCCGCCACTGCCAGTGTCCCGGGATCCGGAGACAACTGCTCTGGGAGAACGCACAGTGCGCCTCAGGCTGGTGCAACGTCACGCCGTCACGCCGGCCTCTGCCGCTGCAGGCCCGCCCCGCACTCCGTGCCCCTCCCTACCCCCCACCCCGGCCTGAGTGAGCCAGAGTCCCTGAATCAGCGTCTCCTTTAACCCCTTCCTGTCTGAGCGAAGAACAGACGCCCTCCAGCGACCTACACGCAGAGGCAGGGCCAAATCCAAAGCTGAGCTCCTCGGAGCTGTGAGAACAAAGAAGAGAAAGGGAAATCTCTCCCAGCAACCTCAGAAGCAGCGGATTAAAGCTCCACAATCAACTTGATGTACCCTGCATCTGTGGAATACATGAATAGAAAACGAATCATCCCAAATTAAGGAGGTGGACTTTGAGAGCAAGATTTATGATTTTTTTCCCCTTTTCCTCTTTTTGTGAGTGTGTATGCTTCGGTGTGAGATTTTGTCTGTATAGCTTTGCTTCCACCATTTGTCCTAGGGTGCTATCCATCCGTTTTTTCTCTTTTTCTTTTTTTTCTCTTAATAATTATTTTTTATTTTAATAACTTTATTATACTTTATCTTACTTTATTTAATTTAACTTTATCTTCTTTCTTTCTTTTTTTCCTTCCTTGCCTCCTTCCTTCCTCCCTCCCTCCCTCCATTCTTTCTTCCTTTCTTTCTACTTCTACTAATTCTTTCTTTCTACTTTTTCTCCCTTTTATTCTGAGCTGTGTGGATGAAAGGCTCTTGGTGCTGCAGCCAGGAGTCAGTGCTGTGCCTCTGAGGTGAGAGAGCCAACTTCAGGACACTGGTCCACAAGAGACCTCCCAGCTCCACATAATATCAAATGGCGAACATCTCCCAGAGATCTCCATCTCAACACCAACACCCAGCTTCACTCAACGACCAGCAAGCTACAGTGCTGGACATCCTATGCCAAACAACTAGCAAGACAGGAACACAACCCCACCCATTAGCAGAGAGGCTGCCTAAAATCATAATAAGTCCACAGACACCCCAAAACACACCACCAGACATGGACCTGCCCACCACAAAGACAAGATCCAGCCTTATCCACCAGAACACAAGCACTAGTCTCCTCCCCCAGAAGCCTACAAAACCCACTGAACCAACCTTAGCCACTGGGGACAGACACCAAACACAACGGGAACTACGAACCTGCAGCCTGCAAAAAGGAGACCCCAAACACAGTAAGATAAGCAAAATGAGAAGACTGAAAATCACATCGCAGATGAAGGAGCAAGATAAAAACCCACCAGACCTAACAAATGAAGAGGAAATAGGCAGTCTACCTGAAAAAGAATTCAGAATAATGATAGTAAAGATGATCCAAAATCTTGGAAAAAGAATAGACAAAATGCAAGAAACATTTAACAAGGACCTGGAAGAACTAAAGATGAAACAAACAACGAGGAACAACACAATAAATGAAATTAAAAATACTCTAGATGGGATCAATAGCAGAATAACTGAGGCAGAAGAATGGATAAGTGACCTGGAAGATAAAAGAGTGGAAATAACTACCGCAGAGCAGAATAAAGAAAAAAAGAATGAAAAGAACTGAGGAGAGTCTCAGAGACCTCTGGGACAACACTAAACGCACCAACATTCGAATTATAGGGGTTCCAGAAGAAGAAGAGAAAACGAAAGGGACTGAGAAAATATTTTAAGAGATTATAGTTGAAAACTTCCCTAATATGGGAAAGGAAATAGTTAATCAAGTCCAGGAAGCACAGAGTCCCATACAGGATAAATCCAAGGAGAAGTACGCCAAGACACATATTAATCAAACTGTCAAAAATTAAATACAAAGAAAACATATTAAAAGCAGCAAGGGAAAAAACAACAAATAACACACAAGGGAATCCCCATAAGGTTAAGAGCTGATCTTTCAGCAGGAACTCTGCAAGCCAGAAGGGACTGGCAGGACATATTTAAAGTGATGAGGGAGAAAAACCTGCAACCAAGATTACTCTACCCAGCAAGGATCTGATTCAGATTTGATAGAGAAATTAAAACCTTTACAGACAAGCAAAAGCTGAGAGAGTTCAGCACCACCAAACCAGCATTACAAAAACTGCTAAAGGAACTTCTCTAGGCAAAAAACACAAGAGAAGGAAAAGACCTACAATAATGAACCCAAAACAATTAAGAAAATGGGAATAGGAACATACATATCGATAATTACCTTAAACGTAAATGGATTATATGCTCCCACCAAAAGACACAGATTGGCTGAATGGATACAGAAACAACACCCATATATTTGCTGTCTACAAGAGACCCACTTCAGACCTAGAGACACATACAGACTGAAAGTAAGAGGATGGAAAAAGATATTTCATGCAAATGGAAACCAAAAGAAAGCTGAGAAAAAAAAAGAAACTGAGGTAGCAATTCTCACATCAGACAAAATAGACTTTAAAATAAAGACTATTACAAGAGACAATCAAGGACACTACATAATGATCAAGGGATCGATCCAAGAAGAAGATATAACAATTTTAAATATTTATGCACCCAACATAGGAGCACCTCAATACATAAGGCAAATACTAACAGACATGAAAGGGGAAATCGACAGTAACACATTCAAAGTAGGGGACTTTAACAACCCACTTTCACCAATGAACAGATCATCCAAAATGAAAATAAATAAGGAAACACAAGCTTTAAATGATACATGAAACAAGATCAACTTAATTGACATTTATAGGACATTCCATCTATAAACAACAGAATACACATTTTTCTCAAGTGCTCATGGAACATTCTCCAGGATAGATCATATCTTGGGTCACAAATCAAGCCTTGGTAAATTTAAGAAAATTGAAATCATATCAAGTATGACCACAACGCTATGAGGCTAGATATCAATTACAGGAATAGATCTGTAAAAAATACAAACACATGGAGGCTAAGCAATACACTACTTAATTACGAAGTGATCACTGAAGAAATCAAAGAGGAAATTAAAAATATCTAGAAAAAATGACAGTGGAGACACGACGACCCAAAATCTATGGGATGCAGCAAAAGCAGTTCTAAGAGGGAAGTTTATAGCAATATAATCCTACCTTACAAAACAGGAAACATCTCAAATAAACAACCTAACCTTGCACCTAAAGCAATTAGAGAAAGAAAACAAAAAAACCGCAAAGTTAGCAGAAGGAAAGAAATCATAAAGATCAGATCAGAAATAAATGAAAAAGAAATGAAGGAAACGATAGCAAAGATCAAGAAAACTAAAAGCTTGTTCTTTGAGAAGATAAACAAAATTGATAAACCATTACCCAGACTCATCAAGAAAAAAAGGGATAAGACTCAAATCAATAGAATTAGAAATGAAAGAGGAGAAGTAACAACTGACACTGCAGAAATACAAAAGACCATGACAGATTACTACAAGCAACTCTATACCAATAAAATGGACAAGCTGGAAGAAATGGACGAATTCTTAGAAATGCACAACCTGCCAAGAATGAATCAGGAAGAAATAGATAATATGAACAGACCAATCACAAGCACTGAAATTGAAAGTGTGATTAAAAATCTTCCAACAAACAAAAGCCCAGGACCAGATGGCTTCGCAGGCGAATTCTATGAAACATTTAGAGAAGAGCTAACACCTATCTTTCTCAAACTCTTCCAAAATATAGCAGACGGAGGAACACTCCCAAACTCATTCTACGAGGCCACGATCACCCTGATACCAAAACCAGGCAAGGATGTCACAAGGAAAGAAAACTACAGGGCAATATCACTGATGAACATAGATGCAAAAATCCTCAACAAAATACTAGCAAACAGAATCCAAGAGCACATTAAACGGATCATGCACCATGATCAAGTGAGGTTTATTCCAGGAATGCAAGGATTCTTTAATATATGGAAATCAATCAACGTGATACACCATATTAACAAATTGAAGGAGAAAAACCATATGATCATCTCAATAGATGCAGAGAAAGCTTTCGACAAAATTCAACACCCATTTATGATAATAACCCTTCAGAAAGTAGGCATGGAGGGAACTTTCCTCAGCATAATAAAGGCCATATAAGACAAACCCACAGCCAACATCGTCCTCAATGGTGAAAAACTGAAAGCATTTCCCCTAAGATCAGGAACAAGACAAGGTTGCCCACTCTCAGCACTCTTATGCAACATAGTTTTGGAAGTTTTAGTCACAGCAATCAGGGAAGAAAAAGAAATAAAAGGAATCCAAATCAGAAAAGAAGAAGTAAAGCTGTTACTGTTTGCAGATGACATGATACTATACACAGAGAATCCTAAAGATGCTACCAGAAAACTACTAGAGCTAATCAATGAATTTCATAAAGTAGAAGGATACAAAATTAATGCACAGAAATCTCTGGCATTCCTATACACTAATGATGAAAAATCTTAAAGTGAAATCAAGAAAACACTCCCATTTACCATGGCAACAAAAAGAATAAAATATCTAGGAATAAACCTACCTAAGGAGACAAAAGACCTGTATGCAGAAAATTATAAGACACTGATGAAAGAAATTAAAGATGATACAAATAGAGGGAGAGATGTACCATATTCTCAGATTGGCAGAATCAACATTGTGAAAATGAATCTACTACCAAAAGCAATCTACAGATTCAATGCAATCCCTATCAAAGTACCACTGGCGTTTTTCACAGAACTAGGATAAAAATTTCACAATTTGTATGGAAACACAAAAGACCCCGAATAGCCAAAGCAATCTTGAGAATGAAAAATGGTGCTGGAGGAATCAGGCTCCCTGACTTCAGACTATACTACAAAGCTACAGTAATCAAGACAGTATGGTACTGGCACAAAAACAGAAATATAGATCAATGGAACAGGATAGAAAGCCCTGAGATAAACCCACGCACATATGGTCACCTTATCTTCGATAAAGGAGGCAGGAATGTACAGTGGAGAAAGGACAGCCTCTTCAGTAAGTGGTGCTGGGAAAATCGGACAGGTACATATAAAAGTATGAGAGTAGATCACTCCCTAACACCATCCACAAAAATAAGCTCAAAATGGATTAAAGACCTAAATGTAAGGCCAGAAACTATCAAACTCTTAGAGGAAAACATAGGCAGAACACTCTATGACATAAATCACAGCAAGATCCTTTTTGACCCACCTCCTAGAGAAATGGGAAAAAAATTAAAATAAACAAATGGGACCTAATGAAACTTCAAAGCTTTTGCACAGCAAAGGAAGCCATAAACAAGACCAAAAGACAACACTCAGAATGGGAGAAAATATTTGCAAATGAAGCAACTGACAAAGGATTAATCTCCAAAATTTATAAGCAGCTCATGCAGCTCAATAACAAAGAAACAAACAACCCAATCCAAAAATGGGCAGAAGATCTAAATAGACATTTCTCCAAGGAAGATATACAGACTGCCTACAAACATATGAAAGAATGCTCAACATCATTAATGATTAGAGAAATGCAAATCAAAACTAGAATGAGATGTCATCTCACATCAGTCAGAATGGCCATCATCAAAAAATCTAGAAACAATAAATGCAGGAGAAGGTGTGGAGAAAAGGGAACCCTCTTGCACTGTTGATGGGAATGTAAATTGATACAGCAACTGTGGAGAACAGTATGGAGGTTCCTTAAAAAATTACAAATAGAACTACCATATGACCCAGTTATCCCACTACTGGGCATATACCCTGAGAAAACCATAATTCAAAAAGAGTCATGTACCAAAATGTTCATTGCAGCTCTATTTACAATAGCCCGGAGATGGAAACAACCTAAATGTCCATCATAGTATGAATGGATAAGAAGATGTGGCACATATATACAATGGAATATTACTCAGCCATAAAAAGAAACGAAATTGAGCTATTTGTAATGAGGTGGATAGACCTAGAGTCTGTCATACAGAGGGAAGTAAGTCAGAAAGAGAGAGACAAATACCATATGCTAACACATATATATGGAATTTAAGAAAAAAAATGTCATGAAGAACCTAGGGGTAAGACAGGAATAAAGACACAGTCCTACTAGAGAATGGACTTGAGGATATGGGAGGGGGAAGGGTAAGCTGTGACAAAGAGCTAGAGAGGCATGGACATATATGGACTAACAAACGTAGGGTAGATAGCTAGTGGGAAGCAGCCGCATAGCACAGGGAGATCAGCTCGGTGCTTTGTGACCACCTGGAGGGGTGGGATAGGGAGCGTGGGAGGTAGGGAGATGCAAGAGGGAAGAGATATGGGAACATATGTATATGTATAACTGATTCACTTTGTTATAAAGCAGAAACTAACACACCATTGTAAAGCAATTATATGCCAATAAAGATGTAAAAAAAAAAAAAAAAAATCCGCCTGCCAGTGCTGGGGACATGGATTCGAGCCCTGGTCTGGGAAGATCCCACATGCCGCAGAGCAACTAAGCCCATGAGCCACAACTACTGAGCCTGTGCTCTAGAGCCCGTGAGCCACAACTTCTGAGCCCCCTTGCCACAACTACTGAAGCCCACACGCCTAGTGGCCGTGCTCCGCAACAAGAGAAGCCACCGCAATGAGAAGCCCACACAGCACAACGAAAAATAGCCCCCACTCGCCACAACTAGAAAAATCCCGAGTGTAGCAACGAACACCCACCGCAGCCAAAAATAAATAAATAAATAAATTTATTTTAAAAATCAGTACTTCAGTTTCAACATCATCTGAGCAAGAACTTTCATAGAATTAGGTAATGTTTTTAAGTATCAGCAAATTTCTGCCTGTAGAAAATTTGACCCAGTTTTGTCAATCTTGGCTCCATCCAGGAGAAGTTTGTCCAAGTTTGAAAAGTTTGTCAAGTTACCTGCTTCCAATCCCCTCTTCCAGAATAGCAATCTTGGCAAAACAAAAAAACAACAATAACAACAAAATTTTTATGTTTTTTCCATGGCAACCATAGTTGTGACTGCAGGACTTTGAGTGAAAAGATTTTTCTTAACCCTATGGCCAAAAATCTTCAAATAAGCCAAACCATCATCTGGTAAGTAAGCTATAAGTTAATTAATCAATCAAACACTTTAGAACTTGTTTTGTGGAAAGCCTATGTAGTCAAAAATTTCAAATTCTGTTTACCTTTCTTCACAAAGCCTCTTGAAAAGAAGGTGCTTCCAGGTTCAGGCTTTCAGAAAGTTGACAAATTCTATAATATCTCAGGTCTAGCCAAGAAAGAACAGAAGCGGTAAGTCTCCTGGTGCCAATCTACAGGTGCACCACAAAGGTGGCAATTTAGGCTTGGCTGTAGTCTCTGTTTATCTGCAGGGGATACATTCCAAGACCCTCAGTGGATGCTTAAAACAGAAGATAGTATGAAATATATATACACACACACATATATATATACACACACACGTATATGTATACACACACAGATATATATATATATACTATGTTTTTCCTCTACATACATATGTCTGATGAAGTTTAATCTATAATTTAGGCAACCATTACTAAAATAGAACAATTATTCCAATATACTGTAATAAAAGTTATATGAATGTGGCCTCTCTATCTCAAAATGTCTTATTATATAAATTTAATGCCTTTTCCATCTTAACTAAGCACTTGTCACGCACTGTGGCTGTAACTTTTGCAGTTTGAAGTGTGACAGCAAAACTAGCATGTTTTGTTTTTTGTTTTTTGTTTTTTGGCTGTGTTGGGTCTTCGTTGCATGCAGGCTTTCTCTAGTTGCGGTGAACGTGGCCTACTCTTCGTTGCGGTGCACGGGCTTCTCTTGCTGCAGAGCTCTGGCTCTAGGCACGTGGGCTTCAGTAGCTGTGGCACACGGGTTCAGTAGTTGTGGCTCGTGGGCTCTAGAGTGCAGGCTCAGTAATTGTGGTGCACGGTCTCAGTTGCTCCGCGGCATGTGTGATCTTCCCAGAATGGAGATTGAACCTGCGTCCCCTGCATTGGCAGGTGGATTCTTAACTGCTGCGCCACCAGGGAAGTCCCGAGAAGATTTGTTCTTACCATAGATATTAGCAATTTAGAACTTATGAATTGTTGATTTCTGGAATTTTCTATTTAATGTTTTCGGAACTCTGTCAACCTTGGGTAATAGAAACGACAAATAAGAGGGGACTACGGTATAGAGATTGAGCTTCCTATAGAGTGAATGTGTCCCTCCAAATTTGTAAGTTGAAATCTAATATCTGATGTGATGGTATTAGGAGGTAGGGCCTTTGGGAGGTGATTAGGTCATGAGAGCAGAGCCCTCATGAATGGGATTCTTGCCCTTATAAAAGACACCCTAGAAAAGTTCATTGCCCCTTCTGCCATGGGAGGGTGCAACAACAAGTCCATCTATGAACAAGGAAGCAGGCTCTCACCAGACACCAAACCTCACCAGACAGATTCTGCTGGTGCCTTGGTCTTGAACTTCCAGTCTCTAGAATTGTGAGAAACAAATTTCTGCTGTTTATAAGCCATCCAGTCTATGGTATTTTGTAAAAGCAGATGTACGGTCAAGCATTGCAGATACTGTATAAAAGACTACCAAGATTGTTTTCCCTATTGAACTTTTGCTTGGCAAATAACCTTCCATTTTAAAGACAGCAACAACATCTGAGTTTCTAAAAGGGGCTCACAAAAACAGGAATTCTTTTATGACATTAGCATGTATATAACATATAAATACTAGATGCAGTCTGCACTGAGAGATATGAGTGATGCTATCCAGTTCCAGTTCTTGCTGGAGGCAAACGTTTTAGCTGCCTATTTCTTCATGTCTCATTTCAAAATATTTGAAGAAAAATCATCAATTATGGAGTCGATGGGTTTGACAGAAACACTGCTCATATTTTCTCTGGTTTCCCTAAGTCATAATCCAGTTCAGCCTTTTCCAGAGCACATGGCTTCACCAAATCCCTGAAAGTATATGTGGCTTCTTTTGACAGACAATGTGACAAGCAATCTTATAGGAAAATACTAGAAAGGTTTTTGTGCTGAGGCAAATTTAAGTCCTGGTTATTTCCTTGTCTTTTCAAACTGAACTATCTTTTTAAAAATCCACACTGTTGGCTTCATGTTTCCACTGACAAAATCTTTGGCACATAGTTAAGTATTATGGCTTTGTGTCACATCATATTCAGTAATGAAAGTGAAACCAAAGTACACCTTAAGTATTTTAACACATTATTTTAATTTTTGTGTGTGTTTTCCCACTTAGGCTTGGGCAGATATAAACAATATGTCCATTACTGTTAACTATGTTTTCTTTAATTTAAATTAACATTAAACTGTATGAAAAGTCGGAACATTGTAATATTATCTGGTGTGACCTTTCATTCCACCCCACAGTTAATGACATAGTTAGGATAAAATATTTCAACACAGTTTTCAAAATAAAAGGGAAAATATATTCATACACATGTAAGTACACACATCTATAGACACACATATATATTTCATACCTCATGACACTTACCAACATTATTTGAATACATTTTTCACACAATTTCTAAAGTAATAGGAAAAACACTGAAGTTATAGATATTTACACATATATGTTTATGTATGCATGTGTGTGTATACACATATAATTTTACCCTGTTAACAATTAACAGTAACTGCTATACACTTTTACAGCTCCTATGAACATGACTATATAATAGAGATCACAGAATATGGGTGTTCATAATGAGGACCTAGAATCATTATCTCAATTGGAGTTATATTCAGTAGACTCTATAAATTCAGAGGATGACTAATCCTTTCTATAAGTATTTCCATCAAAAATAAAGTAATTTTCAAAATGCACAGATATGCTCTTTCAATTTTCATTGGCTAGAACTGGGTCACATTAGAAGTGTCACAGTTTTTGTATTCTATCATGTACTGCAATGAAAGGAAATCAATGCATACTTAGACACTGTAGTGCTTTCTTACTTTGGAAATTTTCTAACCTAAGCTAGGTTCATTGTAAACAAAAGCAATCATCTGTGATTATAATAGCTGGATACATTTTCTTTAATTCCTAACAAGAGAAATAATTCTAGATGTCATAATGTGGCAATAATAAGGAACATATACTGATGGTGCTCATTTAGCATACTGGGCCACCTATATTAATCAGAATAGGCCAGGCTGGTTTAGCATTAACAACCATACCTTAATGGCCTAACACAGAAAATATTTAGTTCTCGTTCCCACAAAATCCAGTGTGTGGGTTGAGACAACTCTCCAGGGCAGTTTCCCTCCATGTGGTGGTGATTCCTGCAATAATTAGACTAGACTCCTGCAATAACTTGACTCAACCATTTATTTATTTATTTTTATTAAAAAATTTTTATTGGAGTATAGTTGATTTACAATGTTGTGTTAGTTTCAGGTGTACAGCAAAATGAATAAGTTATGCACATACATATATCCACACTTTTTTATATTCTTTTAGGTCATTACAGAGTATTGAGTAGAGTTCCCTGTGCTATACAGCATGTCTTTATTAGTTATCTATTTTTTTTTAACTTTTGAATTTTATTTTATTTATTTATTTATACTGCAGGTTCTTATTAGTCATCCATTTTATACACATCAGTGTATACATGTCAATCCCAATCTCCCAATTCATCCCACCCCCACCCCCACCCCCACCCACCACTGCTTTCCCCATTTGGTGTCCATACATTTGTTCTCTACATCTGTGTCTCTGTTTCTGCCCTGCAAACCGGTTCATCTGTACCATTTTTCTAGGTTCCACATATATGCATTAATATACGATATTTGTTTTTCTCTTTCTGACTTACTTCACTCTGTATGACAGTCTCTAGATCCAACCACGTCTCTACAAATGACTCAATTTCATTCCTTTTTATGGCTGAGTAATATTCCATTGATATATGTACCACAGCTTCTTTATCCATTCGTCTGTCGATGGGCATTTAGGTTGCTTCCATGACCTGGCTATTGTAAATAGTGCTGCAGTGAACACTGGGGTGCATGTGTCTTTTTGAATTATGGTTTTCTCTGGGTATACGCCCAGTAGTGGGATTGCTGGATCACATGGTAATTCTAATTTTAGTTTTTTAAGGAACCTCCATACTGTTCTCCATAGTGGCTGTATCAATTTACATTCTCACCAACAGTGCAACAGGGTTCCCTTTTCTCCACACCCTCTCCACCATTTGTTGTTTGTAGATTTTCTGATGATGCCCATTCTAACTGGTGTGAGGTGATACCTCATTGTAGTTTTGATTTTCATTTCTATAATAATTGGTGATGTTGAGCAGCTTTTCATGTGCCTCTTGGCCATCTGTATATCTTCTCTGGAGAAACGTCTATATAGGTCTTCTGCCCATTTTTGGATTGGGTTGTGTTTTTTTTTAATATTGAGCTGCATGAGCTGTTTATATATTTTGGAGATTAATCCTTTGTCCGTTGATTCATTTGCAAATATTTTCTCCCATTCTGAGGGTTGTCTTTTGGTCTTGTTTATGGTTTCCTTTGCTGTGCAAAAGCTTTGAGTTTCATTTGGTCCCATTTGTTTATTTTTGTTTTTATTTCCATTACTGTAGGAGGTGGAGCAAAAAAGATCTTGCTGTGATTTATGTCAAAGAGTGTTCTTCCTATGTTTTCCTCTAAGAGTTTGATAGTTTCTGGTCTTACATTTAGGTCTCTAATCCATTTTGAGTTTATTTTTGTGTATGGTGTTAGTGAGTTTTCTAATTTCATTCTTTTACATGTAGCTGTCCAGTTTTCCCAGCACCACTTATTGAAGAGACTGTCTTTTCTCCATTGTATATCCTTGCCTCCTTTTTCATAGATTAGTTGGCCATAGGTGTGTGGGTTTATCTCTGGACTCTCTATCTTGTTCCATTGATCTATGTTTCTGTTTTTGTGCCAGTACCATATTGTCTTGATTACTGTAGCTTTATAGTATAGTCTGAAGTCAGGGAGTCTGATTCCTCCAGCTCCATTTTTTCCCCTCAAGACTGCTTTGGCTATTCGGGGTCTTTTGTGTCTCCATACAGATTTTAAGATTTTTTTGTTCTAGTTCCGTAAAAGATGCCATTGGTAATTTGATAGGGATTGCATTGAATCTATAGGTTGCTTTGGGTAGTATAGTCATTTTCAAAATGTTGATTCTTCCAATCCAAGAATATGGTATATCTCTCCATCTGTTGGTATCATCTTTAATTTCTTTCATCAGTGTCTTATAGTTTTCTGCATACAGGTCTTTTGTCTCCCTAGGTAGGTTTATTCCTAGGTATTTTATTCTTTTTGTTGCAATGGTAAATGGGAGTGTTTCCTTAATTTCTCCTTCAGATTTTTCATCATTAGTGTATAGGAATGCAAGAGATTTCTGTGCATTAATTTTTTTTCCTGCATCTTCACCAAATTCATTGATTAGCTCTAGTAGTTTTCTGGTGGCGTCTTTAGGATTCTCTATGTATAGTATCATGTCATCTGCAGTGACAGCTTTACTTCTTCTTTTCCAGCTTGTATTTCTTTTTCTTCTCTGATTGCCGTGGCTAGGACTTCCACAACTATGTTGAATAATAGTGGCGAGAGTGGACATTCTTGTCTTGTTCTTGATCTTAGAGGAAATGCTTTCAGTTTTTCACCATTGAGAATGACGTTTGCTGTGGGTTTGTCGTATATGACCTTTATTATGTTGAGGTAGGTTCCCTCTATGCCCACTTTCTGGAGAGTTTCTATCATAAATGGGTGTTGAATTTTGTCAAAACTTTTTCTGCATCTATTGAGATGATCCTATTGTTTTTATCCTTCAATTTGTTAATATCGTGTGTCACATTGATTGATTTGCGTATATTGAAGAATCCTTGCATCTCTGGGATAAATCCCACTTGGTCATGGTGTATGATCCTTTTAATGTGTTGTTGGATTCTGTTTGCTAGTATTTTGTTGAAGATTTTTGCATCTATATACATCAGTGATATTGGTCTGTAATTTTCTCTTTTTTGTAGTATCTTTGTCTGGTTTTGGTATCAGGGTGATGGTGGCCTCGTAGAATGAGTTTGGGAGTGTTCCTTCCTCTGCAATTTTTTGGAAGAGTTTGAGAAGGATGGGTGTTAGCTCGTCTCTAAATGTTTGATAGAATTCACCTGTGAAGCCATGTGTTCCTGGACTTTTGTTTGTTAGAAGATTTTTAATCACAGTTTCAATTTCATTACTTGTGATTGGTCTGTTCATATTTTCTATTTCTTCCTGGTTCAGTCTTGGAAGGTTATACCTTTCTAAGAATTTGTCCATTTCTTCCAGGTTGTCTATTTTATTGGCATAGAGTTGCTTGTAGCAGTCTCTTAGGACGCTTTGAATTTCTGTGGTGTCTGTTGTAACGTCTCCTTTTTGAATTCTAATTTAATTGATTTCAGTCCTCTCCCTCTTTTTCTTGATTGACTCAACCATTTATACAGAAGGTTCCAGAATTGCCAAAGAAGAGAAGTGAGAGCTGAGGAATTGTGCACTATGTCATAAGTGTTTCAGCCCAGAAGTGACACACATCATGTCTGCACAGCCCTTTGAACAGAAATATGAAGATGATCCCACCTACATGTGAGGGATCTGGGAAGTATAGTTTTGCAGTTACTCAGAGGAGAACAGAACTGGATATTGATTAGTAGTAATAATGTCTACTATACCCTTCTAGACTCCCTTAGAATGAGGAGAAATATTCTTCAAAGAAGTGAGAAGGAAATCAAAGACACTGTAGTGATCTTTGGGATCCTAGTTAAGGATTCTTGATTTACTTTCTAAAAGTTATAAATCCAACTTTCACTCAACTGATTCCAATAAGAAGCAAAATCATTTAATGAATTTTGTGTTTAATTCTCAAGTTCACCGTATACTAACTCTGTGAGTGTGTGTTCTTGAACAAATGACTTAGTATCTCTAATCTTTGATTTTCTCATCCGTAGAAGGAAGACAATAATGCCAAACTTCCATGGTTATTTTGAAGAATAAATGAGATATTATGGAAAATGAACTAGCATTGTCTCTGGCACACACCAGATTCTTAATAAATACTAGTTCTTTTCTCTATCTCCTCTTCCTTCTTCCCTCACTTTTCTAAATATTAGCTCTTTCCAGGGAGAAGAACGAACTTGTGTGGTTATAGGATTAAACTCTGAAAATACACAGCTTGCATCTTAGCTGTTACTCACTAGTGCATAATCTTGGGAAAATTACTTAAACCTCCTGACCGTCAACATTCTTATCTATAAAGTAAGGGTCAATACTTACCTCATAGGGTTTTTAGGAGGATTAAATTATATAATTCTATAGAATATTTAACAAATCTCAATAAATGTTAGCAATTATCATTATTAACAATGCAGTGCATTTGCAGATTCATGTCAGAAATTTGGCCTGCTTAAGTCAAGCTTTGGATAATGCATTAATAACCAGTTATTCAAAATATAACCCATGGACCAGCAGAATTGGCAAATTTTAGGAGGTTGTTAGAAATGTAAACCCTGCCCCAGATGTACAGAATCAGAATCTATTGTTTAAAGAGATTCCCAGGTGATTCTTATACATGCTGAAGTTTGAGAAGCACTGCCCTACTATATGTGGTGGTTGAGTGTTTTCATGTAATGTAAATATTATCAGAGTGGTGACAAATAGGATGTCCAAGAAGGTAGCACAGCGTTTTGGAAAGGGCATTGGATTGGGAGTCAGAAAATTAACGTTTACATTCGAATCTTCCACTGACAAGCTGATTGACCTTATACAAATAATTTATTTCAGCCCTTTTCCTCATTTACGAAATGAAAGACTTAAACTCTACCTATGGTTCTTAACCAGGAACACACATCAGAATTCACAGAGGGAGTTATTACCAAATATATGACAAGCCTGCGACACCTGAAGAGTCTAATTCAATAGATCTGGAGGCAGTGATCTCCAGAGGTGGGAAGAGAAACTGGAGAGGGGACACCTGTAAAATAACCTCAGAAAAGAGCAGAGGGTGGGAACCTGGAAGCCAACATGCATCATGCAACAGACATTAACAAGCACTCCAGTGCAAGAACAAAATCCCATGAATAGGGCAGGCTGGAGAGCTATTATGCTCAGTGATCTTGTGGGTATAAAAGAAATTATGTGGGGGAAGCACTTAGCCTAGAGCCTCGCACAAAACAGACTCTCAATAACTTTTCCTTCTCTTTCCTATTTTCCTCCTTGAGGAAGTTCCCAATTCACTTCAGAGCTATCTAACTGATTTCCAAATGCCCTCCCTACTTTAACTCATTTAGGCGAAAGAAACTGGATATTCTTAAAAGGAAACAAAACACCTAACAAGTAATTTAGGCAACTCAAACAGAACAATTAAATGTCTTACTTTATTAAACAATAGAGTTTTGATGTTGTAATACTAAGACTTTAGACCAGTTATATTATTTGAGGGGCCCAGTGCAAAATGAATATGTGGGAATTCTTTAATCAAAAAAGTATTTAAAAAAGGGGGGTAGGGATAAATTGGGAGTTTGGGACTGACATATACACACTACTATATATAAAATAGATAACTAATAAGGACCTACTGTATAGCACAGGGAACTCTACTCAATACTCTGTAATGGCCTATATGGGAAAAGAATCTAAAAAAGTGTGGATAGATGTATATGTATAACAGATTCACTTTGCTGTACACTTGAAACTAACACAGCATTGTAAATTATACCCCAATAAATTTTTTTTTAATGTACTAAGAATTTGAAGGCAGTGACGGCAGAGCATTAAACCAAGTGTAGGTCCCTTCTGCATATCTTAAAGTACCATGGGCCCTTGGGGAATGCACAGGTCACATGCCCTGCAAGACTAAAGGAATCCTGGACTTTAAGTCTGAACGCCTGGAAAATATGCTAGCTAGGCAACTTTTTTTGCCAGTTGATCTGAACCCCATCACTTTGTTTCTCTGGGCCTTAAAAATTTCCACACCTGTAAGAACAGCTTTGATATTCTATGAGTCTATGGTACACACTGGAATTTCCTAGAAAATACATTACTTAATTTTTCACTCCATTGAATAAATTTTTAAATGACATCGGGCCCATGAAACAAATTAATTCAGAACTTTGTTTTGCCCTCTGACCTGTCTTTTATTTAACGTGTGCTACTCACCATGGAAGCAAGGCAATACAGGGCTAATATAACTAATAAAAATAAAAAGTATTTTTCCGATGTCTGAGTGCAAAGAATCCAGATTTTCAGGTAATAGGGCTTATTGGGAGTAGCCAAGCAAGCAGTTGCAGGTCCCAGCACTCCACTGGGAGAAGGGTACGGATTTACATGGAAAAATGGTGGAGATAAACACCAAAGTCTGGTGTTAATACGCATGCATTATTTGGATTCATATCAATTATCTGAAATATTCAGTCATACCAATAGCTTTGTTCCCATTATATTCAGTTTGCTATAGATTAGAACAGTGACTGTTTCAAAAACACAAGGCTACATGAATGTTTATCCTTCTCGTTATCAAAGACCTTCGCTATACAGACTAATCAAAGAAGAGAATTTGGAAAAGCATCAGTGAGGCACAAGCTTAGCATGTGTGACCAAGATTAACTCAAAATTACTAGAAGGGAGACAGAAAAAAATAAATTAATCCATACCCCCTGCAAGGGATTAAAAAAATGAGCAAAAAGCTTGATTAAAAAAAAACTCGAGGTCAAAAAAGACTATTTGAACAAAAGCAGCACTTGAACAAGATGAAACAGAATACCCCAGGCAGAACAGAAATGGTATCCACTGGAAAGCTAATGCTCCCCAAAGAAGGAAACTCCCCAGAAATTCAGAGCAAAGATAAAGGCATAAAGAATCAAAGTGCACATTAAGAATATTAAATTCTTCTAAGTGAATAAAGTGCTTGATTCATAAACAAGCACAGTAAGGAAGCTCTCTACCGAGTATTGTTTTCTGCCTGAAAATGCAGGCAATGAGTGAAAATAGCCACGCAAGGCCATGTGGAGACTAACGCCTTACGATGATGTCGCCTTCGCGGTTCATGGCATGGGACCATACTGTAAATGACATGGTGTCTCAGTGGGGTTGCTATGGACTGAATGTTTGTGCCCTATCCCCAATTCATATGTTAAAGCCCTAATCCCCAATGTGATAATATTTAGAGGTGGGGCCTTTGGAGGTAATTAGGTTTAGAGGAGATCATGAGAGTGGAGCCCCCATGATGTGATTATAAGATCAGACCTCTCTCTGTCTCTGCCTTGTGAGGACACAGAAAACTGGAAGAGGGCTCTCATCATACACCCATTACCACCAGCATCTTGATGGTAGACCTCCTGGCCTCCAAAACTATGAGAAATGTTTGTGGTTTAACCCAGCCAATCTATGGTGTTTTTTATAGCAGCCCGTGTTGATGTGGACAAGTATTCTTTTCAGACTCTCAGAGATAATATCCACTCCCCACACCCTGAAATTAAAAAGCATCAAAATAGAGCTAACTTAAGCTGTTTTGTATAGTTTTTTAAAGTTTTGTTAAACGTCATCACTTTTTATGTTTGCTTCAATTTATGACATATTTACTGAGCACTTAGTATCTGCCAGGCTCTGCACTAGGCGTAGAAGACATAGAGATAAATAAGGCAGGGCCCATATCTTAAAGTACCTTAAAATCCAGTACAGGAGACTATAGGAGACCAGATGGTATTAATACATGGTATACAATCTTTAAACTTCTTTTTAACAGGTACATAATATTCTACTGCATGCATTTGCCAGAGTAGATTAATCATCCTTCTATTATGAGATATTTAGGCTTTCTCATGACTTTTAGCAACCATAAGGAATAAAGCATAAAATACAATTGTACACTTTATATTTTCCATATATGTGTGAATGCATGTTTAGGGCAAATTCCCATGCATGAATTGCTTTATCAAAGCCTATATATTTTTTAGTTTTTATTTTTTTAAAGAACTGTTTTATTCAGATAAAATTCACATATCCACTCAATTCTCCTATTTAAAGTGTACAACTCAGTGGTTTTTAGTGTATTCAGAGTTGTTCAACCATCACCACAATCAATTTTAGAACATTCTCATTACCTGCCCTTCCCACAAAAAATCACACTCATTAGCTGCCACTCCCCTTCTCCACCCACCCTTCTGCAAGCCACTAATCTACTCTCTATCGCTATAGATTTTGCCTATTCTGGACATTTCAAATAAATGGAACCATACTGTATATGGTCTTTTGTGACTAGCTTCTTTCACTTAGCATAAAGTTTTTAAAGTTTACCCATGTTGTAGCAAGTGTCAATATTTCATTTCTTTTTGCCAAATAGTATTTTATTGTATGACTATACCATATCTTTTTTTTTTTTTTTTTTGCGGTACGCGGGCCTCTCACTGTTGCGGCCTCTCCCGTTGCGGAGCACAGGCTCCGGACGCGCAGGCTCAGCAGCCATGGCTCACGGGCCCAGCCGCTCCGCGGCATGTGCGATCTTCCCGGACCGGGGCACGAACCCGTGTCCCCTGCATCGGCAGGCGGACTCTCAACCACTGCGCCACCAGGGAAGCCCTATACCATATCTTTTTATCCATTCATCAGTTGACGGACATTTGGGTTGTTTCTAATTTTTGGCTATTATAAATATGCTGCTGTGGACATTCATGCTCAAGTTTTTGTGTGGACACATGTTTTTATTTCTCTTGGGTATATACGTAGGAGTGGAATTGCTGGGTCATATGGTTACATTATGGTTAGCCTTTTGAGGAAGTACTAGACTGTTTTCAAAAGCAGCTGCACCATTTTACATTCTCATCAGCAGCAGTTGCTTAGGGTACTAATTTCTCCACATCCTTGCCATTATTATTATCTTGCCTTCTTATTATCTGTTTTTTGGTTATAGCCATGCTAGTAGATGTGAAATGGTATCACATTGTGGTTCTGATTTGCATTCCCCTGATTACTAATGATGCTGAGTATCTTTCCATGAGCTTATTTGTCATTTGTATATCTTCTTTGGAGAAATATGGAGAAAATTTAGTCAGATCCTTTGCCCATATTTTAAATGGATTATTTGTGTTTATACTGATGTGTTGTGAGAGTTCTTTATGTTTTCCAGATAAACATTCCTTATCAGTTATATGAGTCAATATTTTCTCTCCTTCTATGGGTTGTCACTTCACTTCTTAATGGTGAAACACAAAAGGTTTTTTTGTTGTAATTGTTTTTTCATTGGAGTATAGTTGTTTTACACTGCTGTGTCAGTTTCTGCTGTACAGCAAAGTGAATCAGCCATATGTATACATATATCCATCCCCTCTTTTTGGATTTCCTTCCAATTTAGGTCACCACAGAGCACTAAGTAGAGTCCCCTGTGCTCTACAGTAGGTTCTCATTAGTTATCTATTTTATACATAGTAGTGTATATATGTCGATCCCAATCTCCCAATTCATCCCACCCCCCCTCCCCCTTGGTATCCATATGTTAGTTCTCTACCTATGTGTCTCTATTTCTGCTTTGCAACTAAAATCATCTTTACCATTTTTCTAGATTCTACATATATGCATTAATATATGATATTTATTTTTCTCTTTCTGACTTACTTCACTCTGTATGACAGTTTCTAGGTCCATCCACGTCTCTGCAAATGACCCAATTTCGTTCCTTTTTATGGCTGAATAATATTCCATTGTATATATGTACCACATCTTCTTTATCCATTCCTCCGTCGATGGACATTTAGGTTGCTTTCATGCCCTGGCTATTGTAAGTAGTGCTGCAGTGAACATTGGGGTGCATTTGTCTTTGAATTATGGTTTTCTCTGGGTATATGCCCAGTAGTAGGATTGCTGGGTCATATGGTAGTTCTACTTTTAGTTTTTTAAGGAACCTCTATATTATTCTCCATAGTAAAGCCTATATAATTTTTAAACTTTGCAAAATTTTCTCTCAAAGGACTTGACAACATGCAAGCATAGAAATAGTACATGCTTCCTCAAACTCACATAATTGTCAAGCCTTTTACATATCAATATGATGAGTGAAATATTATATTGAAATGTGATTTGGATTTGTTTTTCACTAAAAATAAATTTCAATTATTTTTTAAAAAATATATGGTACAGATGGAAAGGTAATACCAGTGAGAGAAGCATGAACCTTGGCCCTCCACTAAGTTTGTCAGAAGGAATCTCCTTATACTGTTAGCAGTTTATGAGCCTTTTGGCCTCTTGGCCATACATTCTTTTTTTTTCCCCATAATATCACCTTTGCTAGGTAAAGATACTGCCTATGTGGACAGGACGTAAACAAAACAAAACAAACCTCTCCAAAACAACCCGGTGCCTTGAGTGGGGAAGCTAAAGCAATCCTATCGCCCCCAATTAATGGCCATCAGTGGACAGGATTGACTTCAAGTAATATCGCAAAGCTAGAGAGGTTTCCTTTGGCTCCTTCTCATTCTTTTTTTCAGAATCCACCATTCTAGACTCTCAGTACCAACTTGTGCCTCTAGGACCCTAAAAGGAGATTTTAATTCCTCATCTTGCTCCTTTTCAAAACAGACAGCTTGTTGGAGATCATTAAAATAACAATTAGGGCTACTATTGCATATTGAGCATTTTGTAAGTGTCAAGCTCCTTGCTTAACATCTCCATATAATATCTCATTTAATTTTCACAATCCTAAAAAAATATTTTATTCCTCATTTTATGGTTAAGGAAACAGGCTCAGTGAAATTAATTCAGCTGATATTCCGTAGCTCCTGTGTGGAAGAACAGGATTCAAACCCAGATGTATCTAACTTTTAAAGTCCTGTCATTAACCCTAAAGGATGCTGAGTCTATAAACAAATTCTGGTCGTTGTGTTAATGATTAAGAGTAAAGGAAATTGTTATCTTCTTCGCAAGGTGTCTGTATTTCAAAATACAACATTGGAGAATGCAAAAATTCATACCAAAGGAATGATTATCTAATGTTGGGATTGCTAGCACTAAAAAAGAACAGGTAGGCACTATTTTTAGCCACATGGGACTTTTGACTGTACTTCTAAAACTACATTGGGTAGGTAGGCACTTTCTCCACTTGTGTAGAGGCTGACGTCCAGTTCTTTAACCTGTCACATCTTTTAACTACAGCATCCACAGTTTCTGGTATGATAACAGTGGTTGTTTAGTTCATTCATTCATTCATTTAGTCATCCATTTAAGAAATACCAAGAGTCATACACTGTGCAAGGCACTGGAAATGCAATGGTGAATGAGACTGATATTGCCTTTGGCCTCAGGGTTATAGAATAATTAGACATGATGAATTTCTAAGTATAAATATTACTTAGAACATACAGCAATGGCTATTTCTGTCCACATATATATTATAGGCAAAGATATTCTTTTTTTTTAATTAATTTATTTATTTTTGGCTGTGTTGGGTCTTCGTTTCTGTGCGAGGGCCCTCTCCAGTTGTGGCGAGCGGGGGCCACTCTTCATTGCGGTTCACGGGCCTCTCACCATCCCGGCCTTCTGCCGTGGAGCACAGGCTCCAGACGCGCAGGCTCAGTAGTTGTGGCTCATGGGCCCAGTTGCTCCATGGCATGTGGGATCCTCCCAGACCAGGGCTCAAACCCGTGTCCCCTGCATTGGCAGGCAGACTCTCAACCACTGCGCCACCAGGGAAGCCCCTAGGCAAAGATATTCTTATAGCCTAGCTGTAAAATAATCTAAATCACTCTGCAGACATGCTTAGTTTTCACATGAAGAAGAAATTACTTTTTTAAATCCACAATGAAGTATTGTGAATTAGAAAGCATTCTTCTGCGATGAATTACTTTTTGAATGAGGAACTTTGGAGAATGTTCAAATCAATATGGTTTATTGGGTTCTGTGAATTTGGAAAGGAAATTGACTGGATTATGTTAGAAAAATAAGGGCACTACCTCCCCACTTCTTGTTAAACTCTAGAATACACATCTCTTTAAAGATGAGCAAAGGGACAGGTATTTTCCAAGTCATTCAGCATTTAAATGGATCAATCTCACTGAAAACCATTGAGATTCAAAGATATTAAATGTTTTTTAAATTAATTAATTAATTTATTTATTTATTTTTGGCTGCGTTGGGTCTTCGTTGCTGCGTGTGGGCTTTCTCTAGTTGTGGTGAACAGGGGCTACTCTTTATTGCGGCGCGTAGGCTTCTCATTGCAGTGGCCTCTCTTGTTGCAGAGCATGCGCTGTAGGCACACGGGCTTCAGTAGTTGTGGTGCATGGGTTTAGTTGCTCCACGGCATGTGGGATCTTCCCAGACCAGGACTCGAACCCGTGTCCCCTGGTGTTGGCAGGCGGATTCTTAACCACTGCGCTACCAGGGAAGCCCAAAGATATTACGTTTTAAAGCAAGGGTATTGTTGAATGCAGAGCTTACAGTAACAAATCTGTATCAACACATTAAGACTACTTCTTTGACATATCACATTCAGTAGATGCGTTTTTCGGGAGAACACTTAACTCTGTCCATTTAACAATCCATTCCTTGCCTTTTGCTTTTGAAAATGCATTGACATTTGCCCTTCTTATTTCTGTAAGCAGTGTCATAAAGCTTAATTTCAATCACAAGGTTCAGCAGCTCAGAAAATTTGTACCCTTCCATTCCTCTTGTGATGAAAAGAAGTACATTTGTTTCCAGCAGGGAAAGGGGTAATGAGGTAAAGATTTAGTGTTCATGATTATGAGTGGTTTCTGTGGTTAATCAACTTGTCTTTTTAAAAAGTGTCTTTGTCTATATGCTGCAAGTATAATTGATGTTGATATAAAGCATATTTTTTAGTTTCTGTTAATTTTAGACAAAATTTTATCATTGGTTAATTAGCATTAACAAAACACAAGTGCTACTAACTCATTTAACCATAATTCATTTTAGTTTCAAAGATACAATTTTGCTTTATTTAAATATTCTGAATGGATAATTCTTTCATCAGTGTTTATTATTTTTCATACAATTTATTTTTCTTTTTCAGTACAAATGGGAAAATGTATTTAAGGAATAAACAAATTCAAATTAAAGTTGAGTACACTTTGTATTAGTTTCCTATGGCTGCTATAACAAATTACTACAAACTAGGTAACTTAGAACAGCAGACATTTGTTCTGTTACAATTTGGAAGGCTAGAATTGTGAAGACTGTTTCGCTGGGCCTAAATGAAGGTACTGGCAGATCCATCCATGCCCCCTCCAGAGGCTCTAGGGGAGAATCCATTCCTTGCTCCTTCCAGCTTCTGGTAGCTGTCCGCATTCCTTGGTTTGTGGCCACATCACTTCAATCTCTCCCTCCGTGGTCATACTGCCTTCTTCTCTTCTGTGTGTCAAACTTTCCTCTGCCTCCCTCTTATGAGGATACATGTGATTACATTTAAGGTCTACCCAGATAATCCAAGGTAGTCTTCTCATCTCAAGATTCTTAATTTAACCACACCTCCAAAGTCCTTTTTTTCCATATAAGGCAATATTCACAGGTTCCAGGGATTAAGACATTGATATCTTTTGGGGGGGGCCACTGTTCAACCTACCATTCCCTTCTGAAGTACATACAGGGCCACATATGATTTCTGTGGGCCATAGACACTTTTGTTTATGTGGTCCTTTCCTCCAAAAAGAAAGTTAAAATTATATTTTGACTGCAGTGATATAAACATAAATATTCATATATTCACTGTTATCATTAATATATGTGTATTATTATTGTGTTCATTTTTTCTTCTGATGTTAAAAGAAATTAAAATGAAAACATTTTTGTGGCCCCCCTAAAAGTGCTATGGGCTCTAGAAACTCTGCCTAATGGAAAAGTCAGTCCTGTATATAGAAAACCTATAAGGTCTCTGGACCTCAGCAGCTGATAAAATTTTAAAGTACACAAGTGGGCTTCCCTGGTGGCGCAATGGTTAAGAACCCACCTGCCAATGCAGGGGACACAGGTTCAATCCCTGGTCTGGGAAGATCCCACATGCCGTGGAGCAATTAAGCCCGTGCGCCACAACTACTGAGCCTGTGCTCTAGAGCCCGCGAGCCACAACTACTGAAGCCCATGCGCGTAGAGCCCAGGCTCCGCAACAAGAGAAGCCACCGCAATGAGAAGCCCACGCACCACAATGAAGAGTGTAGCCCCCACTCGCCACAACTAAAGGAAAGCTCACACGCAGCAACGAGGACCCAATGCAGCCAAAAATTAAATAAATAAATAAATACATTTACTTTAAAACATAATTTAAAAAAAAAGTACACAAGCTCGAGAAAGAATTCTAATATATACATACGTTTCTTAATTGCACTTAGGTTTTCAAAATTCACATGATTTCTGCTCCAGTTTAGATGTTTTCCATTTTCTAAGCTCTATCATTTTTCTATCATGTAATCATTAAAAAGGAAAAGATGAAATATTTTTAAGTCTATTTCTTCCATACCTCACTAATACGAAAACTGAGAAAAATGTGTATGATTTTTTAAAATGTGATAAAAATTGTTTCATTCTGTGTCATCTCACTGCAAATTTTGCATGTAACAATACATACGCCATTGTGCTTGCTTTCTTTTAAAATTTTAAAGATTGGGTGTAAGAGAGAAGTAACACTAATAACATTGAACTAAATCACACAGCTTCAATGTGACCTGGTTGGACATCACCCAATTTACGCCTTGTCCAAATTAGGTTTCTCAACAATAATGTTGTTCTACTATCAAATGGTTCATAATTGTTAACACAGTTCATTTGTGGTTTGCAGAACTACATTTCCTTTGGCAATACAAGGAGAGTGAGAAATCATACAAATCTTTATTTTCACTGTGTTATGAAAGATTATGTTAATCAAAAAAATCAAGCTTGGGTATCTAACAGCAAATCAAAGTTTGTTTTTTTCTCCTTTAGTAGGAAAATGCTATTATTATTGTGCATGGCTTTTCAACTAGGAATTCAACAACCACATATTTTTTTAATATGTAAGCTTTGTTTCACAAACTCAGTTCATTAGTTTTAATAAGCTCTTCTGATTTACATAATGTAACAGATGATATTTTATATTATATTTTATTACCTCCAGGACAGTTTTAGCTACACCTAAACTAAAATGTGCTATTGCACATTTTATATTTATTCATTTCTTTCTTTGGGAGAACAGAATGAGTAATTATATATGGAAAGGATAGATGAATATATCATAAAATATACTTATTAAAGACTATTCCTGTGTTTATTTTCAAACTGAATTAAATTTTTCATGCTATTATATAGTTTACAACATTCTCAGTCTCACATAGTTATGAAATCAGAGTAGTAATAACAATAGTTAAATTTTTGGCTTCACATGTATTATCTCATTCACTGCTCATGACAAAATTTGAAACAGTTTCTTTCATTATTCCATTTTATTGGTGAGGACACTGAGGCACAGAGCAGTTAAGTAATTTGTAAAGATCACAAAGCTAGTAAGTAATGAAGTTGGGATTTAACCCTAAGTTAGGTCTGTCTGCCTACAGAGCCTATACATTTAACCACCATATTATACTGCTTCCACATAGACTATCTTTCCATGTTATTATAATATTTTAGTATTCTACTTTTCTGTTGAAAATGCCAATGATCATACAAAGTTTTCGATGACTGCAAAGTAATAACCAAATTCAATTAGTAAGACACATGTATGTCATGAATCAAATGCAGAATACACTCAGCAAGTTAACTAAAGTTTGCAGTTTAGTGGGCTGAAGAATGGGATTAAAAATGACAACATTTTGATAGCCTTGTAGATAAAGCTGTTTGTTTTACTTTGTTACAAAGTAACAGACTGGACCAGTAACCCCATCAGTTTCATAAATATATGGAAGACACAAAGAGGATTTGGGCAGAGAAGATGAACAACTCATAACAAATCTGTTGTTTCTACTGAAACGGAAACCAAAGATTATGGCCCACTGAGGAGGTAACAGTAGTGCCACATTACAATCAGAGGACAACATTAAAACATAAAAGAGCCACAGGCTTTAACTGAAAGCGCTGTTTGCTATCCATTGCTGTTTTAAAAATGGGGGTATCTCTATTACTACATGATACCAGAAGAAGTAAGATAATAATAATAAGAAAAATAATAATAATACATATATGAATGTTTGCAGAATGCCAAAGCACTCTTTGGCTCACCCCCTCGTGCTGCTCAAATTCACAAGTCGTTTTGATACCATAGAATCTAGGAGTTGGAAGAGATTGTGAGAGTTCCCGAGCACAGCTTATGAGCAGTGCAGTTTCCCTCTACGTTATGCCTGGTAGATATCCAGTCTCTGCTTAACACTGCCAGTGACGAGCAGCATGAAAAGTAGTCCATTCCATTATTGTACAGTAATTTTAGATTTTGTTGTTTTAGCAGACTGTCTGTACTTCCATTTATTAGGCCTAGTTGGCTTTCTGAAGAAGACAAAATTAGACGTAATCTGTTCTCCATATGACAGTATTTTAAGGTAGCAATTATGTTTTTTTCTCTTCCTTTGGCTAATCACTGCAGATTATGTTAACCACTCTTCATATGGAATGTTTTCATAGAAAGAACATGCAACTCTTAATTTACTTCCCCATTTATTCTGGGCCAAAGATCACAAGATGAACCTTGTAAGTTTTAAGAGAGAAAGGAGTTCCCTGTTTCATATCTGCAGCTTTCCCTCAATTCTGAAGTTATTATCTGTTTTTTTTCCTGAAGCAGATCTCATGAGAAAAAACATCTTCCTCTGATATTTCACTATGCATGTTCTTAAGCAATCTGAAAAGAGAATGTCTCTGCCAAAATTCTTGCTTGATTCACAGGCATTTGAATTTGTTGTACCTGATCATGCATCCATGCAGTTAAAAGGTTTTCTGGGGCTTCCCTGGTGGCGCAGTGGTTGAGAGTCCACCTGCCGATGCAGGGGACACGGGTTCGTGCCCCGGTCTGGGAGGATCCCACATGCCGCGGAGCGGCTGGGCCCGTGAGCCATGGCCACTTAGCCTGCGCGTCCGGAGCCTGTGCTCCGCAACGGGAGAGGCCAGAACAGTGAAAGGCCCGTGTACCGCAAAAAAAAAAAAGGTTTTCCACCTCATGTATCAGCCCAGCACACTTTCTTTTAACTGTTGATTATATTGGCTTTGTGCCTACCTTACAGTTTTATCCTCATACTAGCATCAATTACAGTCCCTAGGATGCCATAAACATGAGGCTTTTTTTTTCACTGTGTGGATCTGAGTCAAGACGAGGTGAGGAGAAGGCTTGAAAGTCAAGCATTCAAAAATTAAGGATAGCCTATCTTTTCTCCCCTGAGACCAAAGTTCTATTCGGAAACCTGAAGCCATTTACTTGTCTCCAATCCTCTCATCACATATGCTTTCTCAAACTCTCAACCCTCTATTGCCTTGAACTTTCTCCTTCCTCCCATTCTTCCAATGGGGATGGGGTTCCCCTCTCCAACCTTCCAACATCTTCCTCCCTTACAATGCTTTCCACTCTGCCAATCTGTTTCATGATAAACAACCTACCTCTTCTCCTTTGTACCTGCTGTTTGTTCTCTCCCAAAGACAAGGAAGTTTCCTCTAAGAAGTCCTCTGGAGGAAAAGCTACTCATCCTTATGCTTTGGGTGAGGGGAGAGGACAGGGTGTTCCTAGGAATAAGTATTAGCTAGCTCTCTTTTACTGCTTTCAAAACTTTACTTCACCTTCCTGCTAACATATCTTGTTCTTGAGGATGGCTTTACCATTCTCTAACGTACTCCATTACTATAATCCACAGATTTCCCGGTCAGTTTTCCACGGTTTAGTTTTTAGACACTCAATCAGCTTGCAGATGCTTTTTCTGGGATAGAAGACAGTTAAATCTGGAAGTTAGGATGAAACAAACAAAAATTTGTAGGACTGAGTTTGGAGTCTGTTGTCACCTACTGACTCTCCTGATATCTAGAGTATATTCATTCATTGTCTTCATTTATGCTTCCTTGCCTCCTTTTGCTAAACTACCCTAGGCAACAATCAGGATTTGCAAGTAAGGGGTTCTCACCAAGGTCTTCAATGTCTGCTTGTTGACAAATCCAGTTGATACATTTTTTTTTAGACATACCAGTCAAAGGCTGTACGTCATTCTTAAATGATCTCTTACTTTGGCTCTTATGACACTATTTTTCTCTAGGTTATCCTTTTATCTCTTATACTCCTCTGACCATCTCCTACATGTTGATGTTCCTTCCATTCTGTCCTAGGATCTCTTCTGTTTTTACTTTCTAAAAAATAATTAATTAATTAATTTAATTTTTGGCTGCATTGGGTCTTTGTTGCTGTGCGCGAGCTTTCTCTAGTTGTGGTGAGCGGGGTCTACTCTTCGTTGTGGTGTGCAGGCTTCTCATTGCGGTGGCTTCTCTTCTTGTGGAGCACGGGCTCTAGGTGTGCGGGCTTCAGTAGTTGTGGCTCGGGGGCTCTAGAGCATAGTTTCAGTAGTTGTGGCACACGGGCTTAGTTGCTATGCGGCATGTGGGGATCTTCCTGGACTAGGGCTCAAACCTGTGTCCCCTGCATTGGCAGGCAGATTCTCAACCACTGCACCACTAGGGAAGCCCCTCTTCTGTTTTTACTTTATACCCTTTCTTTTGGAAACAGAATCCCTTTCTTCTCATCTCACTCCGTTCACCACCATTTCCCTGATTCTGAACCTGTCTGTTCTCTCTGGTCCTTCAAGTTTCAGCCCAGGAGTTCTTTCCTCTAAGGACTCTTTCTTGACTCATTTCCCTTCTACCTCTTAGAGCCTCCTACAGTTCTTTGCTTTTAGAATATATAGTCATTAGATCTTAACTTTATTTTGTCTTAACTTTTTGAATGTTACTTTCCTTAAGGCCTATGGTATATTAACTGTCTATGTTTTTTTTTCCCCTTGTTTATTCAGTTTAAAAGAGGTCATTCTCTCTGAATGCATCTATTGCTATCATTTCCTCAATTAGTTTTGCATTGTTAGTAAATATAAAGCCCAAAGAAATGTTTCCCATTGGTGCTTTCTCCTTCTTTCCTTGTGAGGAATTAAATCGTCAACAACAATTAAGACAGGAATATATAAGTGTTTTTACTTTTAGCATAAATAACTCTAAAATATGTATATAGGTGAAACTCTAATCCCTATGATGTCTTGCCTATGTAAGAACTGGGGTATTTTAAAACAGATATCTACCATAGTCTCTGTCTATTTGGGTAGTGTATATATGCTTTTAAAAATCATATAAATTCTCCCTCTTTTTCCTTTAACCTAATAAAATATCTGCACCACATTTCTACACTAAGATTCTTGGATTTTCATATGGGTGCTCATTTTGATGAACTGTGTCATAACACAATTCTTATTCTTTATTTCCATCATTGCCTTCTAATTATGAATCACATTTGTAGTAGGCAGCATTCTAAGATGGGCTCAAAGATTCCTTCCCTCTGGTGTACAGGCCTTACATAAGCTCCTCCTCTTAAATGTGATCAAATCTATGAATATGATGAGATATCACTTCTCTGATTAGGCTACTAATCAGTTGACTGTGAGTTAATCAAAAGCAAATGGGGGGCTTCCCTGGTGGCGCAGTGGTTGAGAGTCCGCCTGCGGAAGCAGGGGACACGGGTTTGTGCCCCGGTCCGGGAGGATCCCACATGCCGCAGAGCGGCTGGGCCCGTGAGCCATGGCCGCTGAGCCTGCGCGTCTGGAGCCTGTGCTCCGCAACGGGAGAGGCCACAGCGGTGAGAGGCCCGCGTACCGCAAAAAAAAAAAAAAAAAAAAAAAAAAAGCAAATGGGCTTGGCATAATCATGTGAGCTCTTTAAAAGAAGGTGAAGCATCAGAGAGACACTTCTGCTGGCCCAGAAAATTCACTTTCTCCACTTTTCTGAGCCTATCACTACTACAGTTTAACAGTGTTTCCCAAATTTCCCTGATGATAAGAATCCATGTTGTGAACCTCCATCAGTGATAGATCACATGACAAGGAAATGTGGGCAGCTTTAAGACCCCCCACCCAGTGAATGAGGATCTTCAGGAGGAGGGGCTTGGCTATCTGTTTTGTCAATAATTCCTTCTAGTGAATCTTATCCAGGAAATTGGGGAAATGCTGGTTTATACCATGGTCCAGAAAACCAGCTTATCTTATTTGACACAGCTATGGAACCACCTGATAAATCACTGTATTCCTTAATGCTTACAAAATCATGATAGTCAACTGGAAAAAATGAAAATTCCACTTGTGTCCCAACACCCTCCATTTCCTACCCCAAATTGAAAAATTACTGGAGATTTTATTATCGTTTAGTCTGGTAATAAAACGTATTCTACAAGGCCTCACTATGTTTGGATTTCATCCTCTTCACCCTACTGGTGAGGGAGGTATTCCCACCCTAGGGTTATGGAGAAGGCTGAACACATTACCCCCAACACAGGACAGATGAGATTAGAAGCAGTTTATTAATCACATATACTCACAGTCTGGGGCAGGAGACACCACATGCTATGCAATATCATACAGAGTGGGGATGGGGTTGTACTCAGGAACCAAGTGAAGAACCAGGGGCTGCAGGAAGCAGGCTTTATATTATCAGGAGGGAGGGGTGACCCCTGGTGCCCTTGGAGGATGTGATTGGTTTGTTTGAATAATTCCATAGACTGACAAAGAACTGAAGCTCACTACTCAGGGATAAGCAGGAACTGTGCCTGCTCTCCTGGATAAGGATGGTTGTTAGACAAGGGGACCTCCTCCATGGGAGCAGAGTGGGGAGGAAAAATATGGTTGGGCTATTTGAGGCACTCCTGGTTTCACGAGATGCCAAAGCAGCACATAATTCACGGCCTTAATTTTAGGCCTTACACCACACACAATCTCTAATGAACAGTGGCAGGCAAGACCCTCAGTATACCCTGAATATGTGTACCTGGAAGGGCTTATGCCCCACTTAACCATGCTGGATGAGTGAACCTTTAATGTATATTTACATGTAACCATATTTCATTTGCACTATTGATAACAATAAAAAAATTAGGTTCTTACACTCCTAGCTGAATGCATATCATGCATTTATTCCCTGTTAAAATATCAAATTTTCAAAATTATTAATGGAAGTGGGATATTAAACTATGTTACCGTGAAGTTAATGTCTTCTTTCAAAATAATTTATTTCAATTGTACTTAAAATATCTCGCAGAATAGAAACATTGAGAAGACCATAATGCATTATATCAAATAAATTTGTGTCCGTCTTATTTCTAGGAAGTTGTTAAAGGACATATTTGTCTAAATAAATTTACCCCTGGCTCCAGCTTCAGAAACAAAGAGCAGAAAGCCATTAGGTCTGTTGTTTCATTTTTCTGATAAGAGGAAAGTAGACAATTCTTTCTCTATGAAAAACAATTATCCATAAAACTTTTTTTTACTTTCCATAGCACTTGCAAAACTTTTCAAACCTGACACATATGCCCTCTTCTTTTCCTCCCTTTCTGCCCCACCTTATGATATTACCTGCTAGGGGAGGTTGTTTCCTTGGTAAAGAATCATTGCTGTAGCCTTCAGTATAGCCATGAGTATGATTAGAGACAGAGCAGTTGATAACCACTGTGTAATAGTGTGTGTGTGTAATAGTGTATTTCCCTCCCTCTCCCCCTCCTTCCCTTCCTCTTCCCTCCTCCTTTTTCTCTCCCTTATTCTCACCTTACTACCGTTGCAAGTTAATTGAAACTTATAAAAAGGACTTCAGCTTCAGGTTATGAAAGAAGGCAGTAAGATAAATGAGTCTTGAAGCCAAGGTTCTCATGGCCTAGAGTTGCAAGAGGCTTAAAAGTCTGAAGTCTTAGAGCTGTAGAACTTCTCTGGGGTGGGTATAATTCTAAAACACAATTCAGGGTGATCTAATGAGTAGTATTATCAAAACAACCAAAGTGAGAATTAAGAATAAGTTTAAAGTGTTGCTTCTGTTGAGGATTTCTGGGATGTTCAGGGATTTTCTTCCCCAAAAAATTACTTCATAAGCATAATCTTTAAATATTATATTTTTAAAGTATATCTATACATAGCTTATAAAGAAGAAAAATAAAGGTATATCTATTTGAGACACAGGGGAAAACATTATTGTTTGGACCCAGTACTCCTATTCATAGTACCTTTGCCAACTGGGAGTAGTGATCATATTTGTGATAAAAGCAACTAAATGAAAAAATCCCTAACTCTAGTGTGCTGAACGTACAAACCTCAAGTTATACAGTAACTGCAAACATTACGTATGTCAATGTAATAGTTGCACATGTGAAACATGATCTACTTTAAATCATAATTAATGAGATGGGCAATAGTTCAGAAATGTAATGTTTCCGTTTAAAAGATGTTAAAATTCATTACTATATTAGCATCATATTTTAAAATTTTTTGGACACTGGGTTTAGGCCCAGAGGAATTTCGAAAATCAAAATTCACAGTACATATTTAACTACCATAACCACTCAGCAGTTATGCTTAGCTGCTATATTCTCATCCAATAACTCCACAATCTAGGAACTTCTGTGCATATTGAGATTCCTATGGAAGTTATAGCATTAATGAAATTGAGTTTTAAATTTCCCTAGGCTCAACCTAGACATTAAGAATATAAATGTAAATTAACAGAGAACTAGCAGTCCTGAATACTAACACTCAAATCACATTCATTTCCATTTAAATTTTACGCAGACATCAGGGAAACAATTTCTCCTCCTTTCCTCCAAAGAAATTATATTAATAAGTTTGGCAGTCTTTCTGTGAAGGTACAATGTGCAACATCTTTACCTTACTTAGAAAACAAGCATATTGTAAACTAACACTTGATAGATTACATTTGCTTTGCTAGTGGGACAATTTTAGAGGCTATACTTAAATAGGCTACTCCTGCATTGAGGAGATTCTAAGTTTAAAAATATGAGTTGAATATACTTACTAACCAATAGTTTGTTAATGGCATATAGTACTACCAGGTATATCAAAAAGAAGCATAAAGTAAATAGTCAAAACAACAACAACTCTGCATAATGATATAACTAGTAGCTCCCCCCATCTTTCTAGAAGATTCTGCCATGATGAGAGTGTTGTATGTCTCTAAGTGGCTTTACTCATCCTTCTTTCTTCCTCCTTTCCTTCAGATTAGACAAACAAAAGAAAAGGGGGAAAGAGTAACAAACTGCTGGCTGCTTAGTGTTTGGTTTACTTGATGTTTGGTAAAGGAGGGTGTCTACTATAGGTAGACGGACAGGTCCAAGTAGTTTGGGGCTCCTGGGGAACAGGTGGATACCAAGAGCAATCCCTGGTGAAAGTGAAAGTTGTCCAGTGAGTAGCTCCATTCCAAAATTGTTTATTTGAAACATGTATTAGGTATGGTTGAGTAAGTAGGACAATGAGAGCAAGAAGCTTAGCTTATGTGTCCTAGCTCTTGGGCCCTTCACTCAAGATAATAATTTGATCCTCTTTATCTGCCTCATGGGGCTCCCAACCGAATTTCTCTGTGAATTTCTCACATGGACTCTCTTTTCTGATGAAAGTTTATTCCTTGGTGTTACAGATAATTTTCTTCTGGGAAATACATTATCAAATACTGTCATGTAACAATAATCCAAATTCAAAATCAAGTTTCCAGAGCATTCCTGATAGACATGTGGGGTCATTATAAAAAATTCTGTGTAGTAGAAAGATCTTGAAAGTTCATATAGGTGAAAAACGTGCACAAATACTCTTCTTTTTTTAACCACAAAAAAAGTTTAAAAAAGAAGGATGAGAGAGGAAGCGGAATGCCTTCCTGGAGAGATGTCAAAACACACTATAAAACAATGTTAATATAGGATGGTATTCGTTCAGGAAAGTCAGTCAGATCCATGGAGCATAACTGAGAATTTTTTTAAAAGATGTAAGGCTTCCCTGGTGGCACAGTGGTTAAGAATCCACTTGCCAATGCAGGGGACACGGGTTCGAGCCCTAGTCTGGGACAATCCCACATGCCACGGAACAGCTAAGCCTGCACGTCACAACTACTGAGCCTCTGCTCTAGAGCCCATATGCCACAGCTACTGAGCCCACATGCCGCAACTGCTGAAGCCCGTGCACCTAGAACCTGTGCTCCGCAACAAGAGAAGCCACCGCAATGAGAAGCCCGCGCACCGCAACGAAGAGTAGCCCCTGCTCCCCACAGCTAGAGAAAGCCCGTGCGCAGCAATGAAGACCCAATGCAGCCAGAAATAAATAAATAAAATAAATAAATTTTTTTAAATGTATAAAGGTATGCTCATTTGGTTTATAATAAACTTCCGATTACTGAGAAAAGGACGGACCTGTCATTAAAGGTTTTGGGACAAGTGGCCAATCAAATGGACAAAAAAAAAAAAAATAGGCTGTACCCTACCTAGAAGCCACTAACAAAAATAAACATTAGAGTCATGGTTTTAAAACATATTGAAAATAGTAGAAGAAAAGAATGGATATTCTAAAAATATGTGGGTGGTAAAATATTCTTAAGCAAAATACAAAACCCAGACTCCATGAAAGAAAAGACTGACAGATTTGACAACACCCAATGATAGGCTGAGAGAAGATACCGACAACATATACAAAAGAGTAATGCCTAGAATATAACAGAATTCCAACAAACCCATGAGGAAAAGGAAGATAATTTATTAGAAAAATGAGACAATGACATAGGTACTTCACAAAAGAAATTTTAAAAGGCAATAATCATATGAAAAAAGTTCAGCAAATATGTGGTAATCAAGCAAATTCGTAATAAAATGTCAATGAGAAAAAACAAAACGAACAACAACAAAGCAATAAGATATTTTTGTCCACCAAATTTAAAATGTTTGATGATGTACAATGTTGTTGAGTATAGGGGAAATGCACACTTTCACACACTTTTGCTTTTTTGAAGGGAAATTTGGCAGTATAGAGCTTGGTCTTTAACTCATCACAGCCACTCTTGGAATCTATCCTAAGGAAATTCTCATACAAGTATGCAAAGATTTCTAATGAATAAAAAAAGAATGAATTCAAGAATGTTTATTATAGCATTATTTGTAAAAGGAAATAATTGGAAACTACCTGCATGTCCATCAATAGAAAATGGTTAAATAAATTATAGTACATCCACCAAATGGAATACTATGCAGCTGTTTAAAAAAGGAGATAGATCTGTAGATACTGATATATCACCTTGACTGATTTTTAAGTAGAAAAGGCAAGTTTCAGAATCCAGCATATAATGTGATCCAATTTAGGTAAGGAAAATGCATCTGAACATATTCATATACATAAATGTGTAGAACTAGTACTAAAGAAATGCATATCAAATTGTCAACAGGGTGAAAGTAGCGGCAAGATTAAGGAGAGTTATAGCAGAGTAGTTAAGTACATAGGCTCTGTGGTCACAGAATTTAGTGGCCTGCTACTTACTAGCTATGTGACCTTGGCAAGTTAGACCTCTAAGTTAAGCTCTCTGTGCCTCAGTTTCTTTATCTGCACGATGGTGGTGATATTATTGCTTACCTCAAAGACTTGTGAGGTCTAACGGAGGCAATGTTATATAAAGCACTTAAAATGAAGCCTGGTCATAGTATAAGCTTACTGTATAAGAGTCTGCTATTATTGTATGCCTTAAACATTTTGCAACAAGAATGCATTCATGGATTTCTTATTAACAAAAAAGGGAAAAAAATGAGAATGGGACAGAAATGCTTCTAAATAAAAAAGGGAAAAAAGGAAAAAATTATATTACCTGCACTGGAATTTTAACTATATCAGAATCCAGTAGAACATTGAATTTATAATAATTCATGTCTGAAATTGTGCCTATGGTACAAAGAAAAGCATGGCCACATTATTTTGCAGCTCCTCATATCAAGAGATGAACAGTCTATTTCTCCAGTCCTGTGATTTTCTTTGAATAATAGAACCCAGCAGAAGCAACACTGTGTGTGTTCTAGAGCCTAGGCCTTTCCAGGCCTTGTAGCTTCTACATTTGCCATCCTGGGACGCTGCCCTGACACCAGCATTTGAGGCAGCTGGTGTAGCCAACTCTAGAAAAAGAGACCATGTGGAGAAGAACTGACAACTAAGGCATGTAGACAGCACCCAGTACCTATTGCCAGCTTGTACCTTTGAGCCCAGCCAACCCTCCTGCTGAATGAAACCACATGAATGTGTCAAGGAAAAATCAGCAGAGCAAACGTGTAGTTACCTACAGAATCATGAGAAATGATAAATTGCTGTCATTTTAAGCCACTAAGTTTTAGGGTCATTTGTTATGCAACAATAGTTAACTGATACAGAGGATATGGCATCTCATGGAGACACCACACGGAGAGAGGTTGACACCTCAGTTGTTCGTGCCAACCCAGCTAAGTCACCAGACACATAAGGCCATGTGACCTGCCAACTGAATGCAGCTACTTGAGTGAGCCCAGACAAGACTGGCAGAAAAAAATTCCCATCTCACCCACAAAATCGTGAGAAATGGTAAAATGTTGTTTTAAGCTATGAAGTTTTGAGGTAATTTGTTATGCAGCAGTAGATAATTGACACCATATCCAAAAAGCCTAATTTATTAGATACATAGAATCTCTTTCAATCACAATATTACCTCTTAGACATTCCCATGACATGGACTAAGAACTAAGCAATTATACTCCAATAAAGATGTTAAAAAAAAAAAGAGAGAACCGCAGTAGCCTATAGCATCTAGAGCTTCAACCAATGTATTAGGTGTCCTAGAAAATTGATGAACCTACTTTGTGGTGGTATGTGACTCCTACCTATACCCATCCTGCAATTGGAATTCCTTTGGTAATAAAATAAAGTGGTCTTGGAGGAGTCTACATTATTAAAATGATCATGACTGAAAAAAATGTGTTTAAAGCAAATTTTGAGATAAATAAAATCATACCTTTAAATGAAAGGCATGAAGACGTATAGGATATGTAAGGAAGATTAGTTCTGTTTTAATTTTTTAATTGTAACTTTCTGATTATGAATTAGTACATACTTATTATGGAAAATTAAATATAGAAAAAGGAAAACTAAAATTACTAACAATCCCATGAATCACTATTAATACTGTGATTTCCTTTTCCTAGTCCCTTCTCCATGCATCTATTTGTAAATAATTTATTTTTAGTCAATTCATATAAATCTCAGATTACATGCTTTTGTAATCTCCCATATTTCCTATTTAAAAATATTTGGGGGATCAGTTCAGTTTTAAACAAGTTGAGTTCGAGGTAATTGTGAAATATTAAGGAGGAAATGTCTAGCCAGCTGTTACAGGTGGCACCTGGGAGGAATGCTGGGACAGGGAATGTGGTCTCAAAGGTATCAAACTAGAAGTAATTATTGCAACCTGGAAATGGGGTGAGATCACCCAAACTTTTTACTGGGTTAAGAAAGCAATTGATTTAGTTGGAATAGAATAGATCATTTCAAAATGCATCATAGAGTAGCTGTAAGTAATCATTCTGGATTGCAATGTAAAAGTCAATTTCTTATTGTAAATCTAAGACTGAGCCTTTAGGAACAGAAAAAGATACTGATAGGAGGGAAACCAAAAGCAGTTTTAAGAAAAGAAGAAGATCAGTGGTTGGCACTGGTCTCTGGACCGCTTTATACTCTAAAAATTTTTTGAAGACCCCAAAGTGCTGTTGTCTTTGTGGGTTATCTCTATTGATATTTATTTATCAGAAGTTAAAGCAGAAAGAAATTAAATATTTATGTACTGATGTACTTAATATAACAGTAATAAACTTAATACATGTTAAAATAAATAAGAGTTTCATGAAAAAGTACTATATTTTCCCAATTATTGAGAAGTTATGTTATCTTTAATACCTGGCTTAATAGAACAGCTAAATTCTCATATTTGTTTTTGCATTCAATTAATTGATGTACATTTGTAAGAGAATGTGAGTGAAAGGCAAATATTATCTTGGTATTATTGTGAAAATAACGTTGACTACACAGACACCGTAAGTCGCTAAGGAACTCCCAGGAGTCTCTGGACCAGAGAGAGGTCAGGAGGAATAAGGATAGAAAAGGTGTTACTATTTGAGAGTTGGCAAGTATCAGAATTTGAGCAGGTAAAGAGCCATTGAACTGTAAATCAGATCATAACACATCCTCCCATTGTCCTTAGGGCAAAATCCAAAATCCTTATCAAGGCCCCTAAACCCTTGTATGATTTGGCTCCTTCCTGCCTCTCCTTCCTCATCTTATGTCACTCTCCGCCACCCGCAACCCCCAGGACACTACTTATGTTCACTACACTCCAGATGCACAAGCTGTCCTTGTGTACCTTGACATTGCATATTTCTCATGTCGAATACCATAGATTCTTTACTCGGTGCCTGGAATGCTAACTACTACTCTTTCATGCCTCAGATTAGTAGCCGCTGCCTCAGGGACGCCTACCTCAATCTAAATGGAGACTCTTCCGTTCTCTAGCCAATACTGTGTTCCTTTCTTTCAGAGCCCTCATCGTGGGATTGGTTTTGTCCATCTCCTGCCAGTGGACTGTAATCTCCACAAAGGCAGGAACAGATATGTTTTCTTTATCACTCTCTTCCCAGTACTTAGCACTGAGTAGGTACATAGTAGGTATTCTATAAATCTTTGCCTAATGAAAGTATGAATGAGAGAATGAAGATACGTATGGAGATCCTGTTTCCTTAATCTGAGAAGAAATTTTTCGTGTTTATTGTGTTGCATGGAAAATGATAGCATCTTAGTTCCCAATTTTCTTATAAAATGTGTTTAAAATCTGTTTATGATAGACTATCCTAATAATTATTAGCATCTGATAGCAATTGTTAATGTATGTGGCTATAAAAGTCTTCTTATGGCCATGATTAAGCATGCATTTTAGAAGCACTAAATGCTTTAGTTATTTCAATACAAATTAATAGTTACCTGTACGTCAATCATGATAACAATTCACTTAAAAGGTTATGACGATGAGGTCAAAAGTTAGAGAGAAGTTCAAGTGCATTTAAATGCCAACAGAACAATCCTAATTGTTCTATACTCTTTTCAAATTCTTTTTCTGGAGTGTAATTTCATCTCTCAAACAGAAATCATGGTACATTTTGAAATCAGTATTTCCCCTTTTCAACAACTGTGATAGTTAAAGTGTGCCAAAAAGTAATATTCTTAAAAATATTTACGATAAAAAGGCAAACACTAGCATAAGGCCAGCTTTCAGATCTGCAAGGGAAGGTACTATGTCATCTTTATGAGGGTACAAATTATTGTTATTGCCATATTTTTATGTGTATGCATATCAAATATAAGTGAATTTCATATAAATTAAAGACCAAGGTGCCATTCTTTTAACTGTCTATAATTTTAAATTTAGGCAATTATTTGAATCCATTATATCAATAATACAAATGAATTGCCACTACACCCTATTGAGAAACCTTGGTTTCTGAAGGTTATGATTAATCTGTATTAGGGATACATTTTATTTTGAGAGTAAGGTGCAGAGAGTAAGGTGCAGAAGCATTGATGGAGCCCTTCCAGTAAGGAATATTCTGTATGAATGTACACTTCCATGAACAGGACTTGCTATATGGAATACAAAGTGACTTGCTAAAGCCCAAAGTTAAAAAAAAAGTATTTTGCTTCTCCTTGGAACTCTAGCCAGAGAAGTGGATCCAGAGGATCCATTTGGGTACTAAATAGGGATAGGTAAAGAGAAAACTTTAATTGGCTTGTCTGTGGTTCTCCTGAGGCTTGAGAGTGAAAAAATGTGCCTATCTGCTCTGAACATATGGATGCAGAATCATGGCCACAACCTGTTCACATCCAGGCTCAAGTGAACTTCCTTCAGTGTGGCTGCTTTCCCCAGAGGGGCCCATAGCTAACTGGAAATGGGTACTCTCTAGCAGCAAACTGGTGACTGCAATTTTACAACTCTGTTTATGAAAACTGTTTGGGTAGAAAATCATTAAGCTACCTTTCCTGCTTCCAATCATTGTAGCCAAAAGTTGGGGTGCCAGCACCATTCATAATCTCTGGTAGTTAATCTCTAGATGACACTGTTATCAGTTGCAATAGAAAATAATGGTTCACCACAAGAAGTATGTATTGAAGGTGTGCCTTTGAAATCATCTTCCCATTAGACAAGCAACCAAACAAAACTCCTCCATTTCAGATGGTTCACATTGATTTTCTTTATGTAATTGTTATTGACTTCAGTCTATTGTACTTACACTTTTACTTATGAGGGTACTTAGAAACAAGATTGAAATAAGTGATATTTTCCATTTTCCATTCTTTGCAGAGAATGCAACCTATGGATTAAACAAATACTTTAAAAAAATCAAATCTAAGTACTATTCTCTAGGACTGAATTGTTCTAGGTACATGGTAACATAGGTACATGGTAATTGTTCTAGGTACATGGCTTGTTGATTAGTGAATTGTTAAAAAATCTTTGAACATATCTTTAGCTTCTGTAATTTCTTTACCTATTCTCAGTGCTGGCACAGTTCCTGGCACATAGTAGATGCTCCATAAGCATTTGCTGAATTGAATTATGTAATTACATTAGTTCTGGGAATAAATGTATAAGGGTGGGTATGCATGCATGTGTGTGGTCTTTGTTAACAAAAAGGCAAATCTCTTTAACAATTCCTAGCAAATTATTTGAATAATATAACCCAGGCAACTGGGTAACTGTCTTACACAGACTGCATGCTCCATTACAATTGGTTATATTTTCCTTCACATTGGCCATTCTGAAACTAGCAATTTAGTGTGGCTTCTTCCTGATATCCACATTTGAAATAGAAATTCTTGGTCCCATGAGCAAAACGACTTAAAAATTCTGCAATTTCCTGTTGCTTAAATGTGTCTAGGGAATCTCTAAAGTTGAATAAATGCTTTAGGAAATCCACCTACAGTATCAGGCTATGGACCTCTAGAAGCAGTAAATCAGTTCTTTGGAAATGGAGAAAAGTCACAGAGCCCTCTGTACTTTGGAATTAGAAAGGGAAACAATGTTTTTGAAGGGACTAAAGGGAGACAGGCGCAGACCAAATGAATTAAGGACTCCAGGGAGCTGTGGAAGATGGATAAGGAAAATGAGAGGGAAGAACGTGAGAGAAAACATAAGGAGGAGGCGGTAGAGGAGAGAGTTTTTTAAAAATGATTAAACAGACTGCCGAATCGCCAGGAGAGAAACAAGCTGAGTTTCCTTTCATGAAATCCCTGGGGATCAACTGTCCCTTCCTCCCTATGTCTTCGAAAAGAGTAACAAAGAGGCAGCGAGTGTGAGCGTGATGATGATCATGGTTTTAAATCGTATATTCCATTTCCATGGCTGTTATGATTTGTCCAAGTCTCATTCTGCCAAAATTCCCTTTTCATTAATGAGGAGCTCTTTCTTTAATCATTGGTGACAGAGTTTCCTCAGACTCAGAGTGTTTCCAGTCACTGGAGAACTAACTGGCCAGATGTTTCTTTTTCCTCCTTCCAGAACTCTTAGATGGGAATTGGGGAGGTATCCTGAGTCTTTTCCCTCCACAGTTCATGTAGTTCTTAATGGGAAATCTTTATTTTATTTAGGAGATATATATAAACATATCTCCTATAGCTCCTAAATATATGTTTTCGTTTTGTTTTGGAGGAGAGTAGGGGGTTTTAGGAAGGTTCGTTTACATATTGGTGGCTAGACACAGGTTTTATAGCCATCCCTTCCCCGCTGCTTTTTCAACCGCCCAACAGAGAGATGGTTCTGGAAGCAGTTGCTATCCCCCTACAGAGTCGAGTTGTCATCTTTTGTTTCTTTGTCGGCAGAGCGATGGGGTGGGCGTGGGAGGGGTGATGGTGAGCGGCTGGGATCCAAACGATTCCTGCCCGAAGCTGAAGGCAGTGTTTAAAAAGGGACGATGGGAATAAACATGCTCTTTCTTCCCCGATTCTTACCCTGAGAGTGTTCAGCTCGCTATATTTCCTCCCCTCGTTAGTGTGCTGGGCTTACAATGCTCCCTCTTTGCAAATACCTGTATCAAAAACCAGGAAGATGGGAACACACGGTTCCGAGATCTATCCCTGGCGTCACCCTATACTCTCTCTTTTTAGGAAATTGAATCCCGTCTCCCTGCTAGGGAGCGCAGAGACCATCCAGCCCGGAAGCCGTTCTCACGCAGCTGCCACCACCCAGGGAGAAGAACAGCTGGAAGCTTTGGTGCGCGCCCACCGCGCCGCGAGCAACTCTTCCCGGTAATTAGCGCCAGCCAAGGCTCCAAGTGTGCCTCATCGCAACCCCTAGCGGGCTCTCAACTCAGCAGTAGCTTCTCGCTTTCCTGTCCCCTGCTCTTGAGGAGAAAAATTACAAACATGCGTGCACACATACACATTCACACATGCCCTTCTTTCTTCACTCAAGAAAACCATCAGTAACGTCTGTCTCCTAAAGATTCAACTCTTCGCGCTCTCTTTTCTTTACCTAGAGGCTAGCAGTCCCTGCAAACACACACGAGGCTCTCTTTGCTGCTTTGCGCGCCCCCTACCTGCCTACGGCGGGGGTGGCGCTGGGGGGAAGGGGGTCTGGGAGTACGCTAGACTCCTGTTGGTGCCTCTCCCCTGGCTCGGCACTTGGTATCTCCCACGGTCTTCCTCTAGCTGGGAAGCCAGGAAGGAGAAGGCGACTGTGGGCGTCGCCGCCGCCCTTCACGGAACCGGAGCCAAACCCCAATCCCGGACCAACTTCTCCCACCTCAGACTCACATCTGGCCCAGCCGTGCAGATGTTGGCGGCTGGAGAGTTCCTCCACGCGAGGCGCCCCAAGTCCTGAGCATGCCCAGTAGGACTCCTTAGGCTCCCAAAGCGAGTTTCTGGGCATGCAGATTCCGCTTTTCCGCTTTTTCGAGGAAGCTGAAGACACTCGGGAAGGGAGGGATCCAGGGCTTGGGGCAGCGCGCTGGGTTCGTCCGGGTACTTGCCCTCGTGCCTGGCTGGGTGAGCGGTGGAGCGGGTTGGGGAGCCCAGGGACCTGGGCGGCCAGGCTGGGTCGAAGCTGGAGCGCAGGGCCCCTCTCCAGGGGGAGATTGTCAGCGCTGACCCGACGCGCCGCCAGGAGGCTGCTGCATGTGGCCGGCCGGCCTTGGCGCGCTGGGGTCACACTGTCAGCGGGAGGCAGTCGGCGGTGCTCTCACACGCAAGCACGCTAGAAAGCTTGCGGGTCTCTTACGCATCGCACTCACGGGCTTGGCTTTTCTGGAAGGCGGGGAAGAGGGGGAAAGGAGGAATCCAAACAATTTTCTCTCTCTCTGTCTCTCTCTCGGTCTCTCGCTCGCTTTCTTTCTTTTCTTTCTTTCTTTCTTTCTTTTTTTTTTGCCAAAGTTATACTGGCAAGAGACTTTGCATTCTTTCTAAGTTAGTCCTCAGGCTTTACACATCGCGGTAGCGTTCGCGCTCCTGTGTGTGTGTGTGTGTGTGTGTGTGTGCAACAGCGCGCGCGTTTGTGTATGTCATGACTATAAAACACTGTTCCAGGTTGCTTTGGGGATGACAAACACTCCTCCGAACCACCCCCACCCCACCTAACCCTCCGGAAAAAATAGAATCTGGTCATGAGAGTACCCTGGCCGGGAACTCATTGTGGTACGAAATCTAAATTTTGTTGATCCTTATTTCCTTCCTCTGCTCCCACCCCCAGCGTTCTCCTTCCCTCTCTCCACCCTCTAACACCCTGATCTTTCTCATCTCGATTTCCCTTCCTTTGCCCGCTACCTGGTCCCTAAGCCCTCCTCCTCCGGAGCTCCCCCTCCCGCCCCCCCCCATCTCAGCTGCGGCTAAAACCTGGAGTCTTAGTGGAAAAGGAAAAAAAAAAAAAAAACCTTGGCTGTGGAGCTGTCAAACCGGGCATGCTCAGTAGACAGGGCAGGTTTTTTGGTCTCGAGTAGCGGAGAAACATTTTTTGCACCACCGCGACCAGCCTTAGAGCGCGGCGGCGGCGGCCAAGGCAACATCAGCACAGCCATCAGCCGTGCAGAGGCCCCGCACCCGGGAGCGCGGCGGGCTCCGGCTTAGCCCGGAGTTCACCTCCGAGTGCCCCGGGGGCTGGGCTCACCCCTTCTGCTCGCACACACACGCACACTCTCTCTTTCACGGACACAAACGCGTATACACACTCTCGCACCCACGTACGACCCCGGGCGCAAGCACCCTCCTGGCAGCGATCGTCTGCTGGCGCGGTAGTAGCCAGGTTCGGTCCCTGCCCCCGGCGGCTGCCGGCTGAGAGCACCGCCGCCGCAAACCGGAGGAGAGCGATGCGGGGGCCCGAGCGGCAGCTCGAACAGTAATGTGGATTTACAGTCGTTTCCCGCAGGAACCGGCTGAGACGCCTGAGGTCCCGGGCACGGGCAGCGCCCGGCGGGGCTGAGCACCTGGCGAGGGGGCGGGGGACCGCACCTGGGGACGCCATCGAAACTTACGCCTGGACTAGGTAGGTGCGTTGCTGCCGGCTCCCACCTTCTTCCCTCTGGCTCGCGGCCCCCAACCCCCCACTTTCCACCCCAAGGACTCCCGGCGAACTTCGCCCCAAGGCTGCAGGCGGCGGATGGCGGTTCCCGGCCGTGAGTGGCGGGCAGCGTCCGCTCTGGGAGTCCTGCCTGAGGTGGCATAACCTCGGCTCCTTCTTTTGCTCTTCTCCCGGCCCGGGGCTCTGGACCACCCGGGGGAGATGGGAGGTCGGCCTTGTTCTCAGTTCAAGCTTTCAGCGGGCCCTGGGGGCGCTGCCCTTCGAGGGCTCATTAGCCTTCTCAGGCGACACTTTTGCCAACCAACTCCTCCAGTTCTGAAAGGGGGGCCCTCTCCTCAGCTCTCGCTCAGAGCCCTGGCGCTCTAACAAGTGGACCTGGACGCTGGGAAGTGGGGGGTGGGCTCGGTCCGAGAAGAGACAAGGGGGCGCCTCTTCTCCAGCATCCTTCCCACCAGGAGCGTCAGCCAGGGGCTCGGCCACTCGGGTCCCGCTCCTGCCGTCTCTCTGAGAGAAGATGCTCAGGGGCTAGGAGGCACTTTAGTACCAGTTTGCTTTTGAATTTCTCTTTGAACCTCACTCGGGGAGCCCATGTTCCGGGGGGAACTGCAGGACCTCCTTCTAACCTACGCCGTCTGGGGCCCTACCCAATGCGTCCTTCCTACACCCCAATCTCTGTCATAAGAGACAGTCATTACGCAGCAGTAGGTGCTCTGGGAGCCGTCGGTGTTGGCTTTAACCACGCGCTTAAGCTGCGCGGGTTTGTGTGTTTTCGCATTTCATCCTGAGACGTGGTACCGGCAATCTAGCAGCGGCCAGCACCTCTGCGGACTGCCAAGTACCCACTAGGCATGCCTGAGGAAATGTAACCTCACTTTCTTCCACTCCACAACGGGCGAATTGCCAGTTCAGTTTTAGGATGCTTTTCCTAGAGGTGGAGAAGGGGAGACTGTTAGCGCGACTTGGTGAGTGGATGTGTTTGCAGTCAGGAGTGTATTTAAAGATTTCAGCAAACCCAGTGCAGCCGGTTGTTTACAATTGCGGAGACAGACGATCTCACTCCACTAGTACAAGTCTTCTCGACATCAATTTCGCCACCGGGAGAGTAGGGGCGGGGGCGGGGGCTGGTTTGCAGCTCCTGCCTGCCGTCGGCAGCTTTGGGTTTAGCGGATCTGCATCACTGTTACGGGCGATATGATAATATGGGTAGGTCTTCAAAATGAAGCAATTGGTCAGGAGACGTCTTGAACTTTCCCGTTTTTTTTTCCCCCCCTGGGATGTTAATCCGGAGGAGTATTTGAGGTGGCCCGAAGAAATACAAAGAGAAGTTCCTAGTGCCATAGAAGGGAAATTAGTAGCCCCTCGGGTTTAGAAACCAAAAGGAAACGAAACACTCCAATGGATCCTGTTAGGTACTGTTAGATTAGCACTTAATTGATAGCGTTCGTGGTGAGGGTCACAGACAGCTTCCTTGAATTTTAGATTGTTGTTCTATGATTATAATTAACAAACCAGGTACACTGTACTGTGAGAATCAATCGCTACTCTTAACCTGTTTGGGGAAAACATTGCAAATGTCTGCTCTATTATTATCTTTTGGCTGAAATATCCTTGTCCATCTTCTTAGTCCGAAGACTTCCGATTCGGAGCATAGGGTACTCCAGTGCTGCCAAGAAAGATGACAGTCTAAGAAGAAAGGGCTTATTATAATGATGATGATGATGATGATGATGAGATCCACAGCTTTACATTCTGCTCCATGGTTACCCAGCATTTGCTTGCTTGCTCACCGCCCCCTCACCCTTGCTCTTAATATTTTCAACGTGGGGAAAAATGAATTTTCATAAGGCATAGTATGACCCTTTAAGTAGTTAACTGGAAGAACAGGATCCTAGTTTTGCCATTTTTGTCCAAGTTCATAAGACTTTTTGTGTGTGTGATGCGTTAAATAATTTACCTTTGCAAAGTCTTTTTAAAAGGTAGTTAAAAGCTTGCAAGTATGCCAAAGTCATGTTGGAACTTTTTAATGATAATAAAAGAAAGTCACAAGATGCATTTTAAGGTGGTTTGGGTAATTTCTAAAATGAATCCATGCTCTAAATGTTATTTAAAAGTTTTCAGATTGTCCCCCAGAATGTTTTTGAAAAACAGGTGTTTCTGGGAAAACAACTCAACGAACAAATGTTAACATTTGTATAATAAAACCAATAGAGTCTAGTCCCTAGAACCATGCCAGACACATAGTAGAAAACGAGTATTTTTTGAACACATGAATTAGTATTTACCATTAGTTCTAAGTCCCCATTATGAATTAAGAACCATCATGTCATTTGACAAAATATACAATGGAGCTGAAGGAAAGAATGCTTTGTGGAATCATTGTGCTGTAAGATTAAGTGAGATTCCAAATATTCATACAAATAGGTGTGTTAAAAAGTAAAATCAGATTATGTGTTAACTACCATCTCTTTCAAAGGCCTAATTAGAAATCTGAGTACTCTAAAGGTCTCGGTGTTTCATTTCAGCTATCATATGTGTAAATAATGCTGACATGATCATAGTTTCCCTTATAGTCTTTGCACCTTTCTGATGCTTTTAATACAAAGATTCTTGCTGAAGCAGAACAGTCCAACATTCAAGTTTATTCTGTACAATATGACTTTAAATTGTCAGACTGCAAAATATTCTTTTGATATGTTGCCTCTGAAAACAGAAGGCTTAGTGGAAATTTATTTTCCGTGACAGCCTTAAAAACTTGGAAATGGTAAGAAGGTTCAGTATTAACAAAGATTTTTTCCATTTTATGTTAGAGATAGCAATTAGAATCCATGTAATTTTTACTTGAAGCTTGCTTTTCTGGAAAGTCCGTCAGTTTCAGTTTTCAGTATAGTTATCAAGTACTTGGTATAGATTATGGTTAATAAATTTCCTAAGGTTTCCCAAACAAGTGATTTATTTATCTATTTATTTACTTACATACTTACTGACCTGAGGTCAAAAGAAGACCAGTACTTTGAATACTTGACACAATGATTAATTATTTTAACGAAAACAGATTTTCTTATAATATTCACATATTTGTTCTAGCACTCTCACATACACACACACACGTTTAGAAGCAATCTCATGAGAATGCCATGCATCAGATATGAGACATATATGATAATTTTATTAATATTACATATATTTAAGTTCCTGTCAATTTACCCTTAAAAGTAGTAATCCATGCGTGCTTTTTTTTTTTTTTTAAAGAAGCTTCGCATCCTTTACCAGAGTGGTTTGAATTGGATTACTAGCACAACTACAGGCAGATTAAATGATGAAGAATATTGTAAGGGATAGTATTTAGCAGTTATGATCAACAACATATATCAATAGCTAGAAATATAGCTGCTGATTATAAAAAATTAAAAGGAATCAGATTTCAGAACTGTTTCCATATACAAAAACTGCTTTAAATCTTCTGCAGATTCTGAGTATTAGATTAAATCATTATTTTGAATTGAAATTAGTCTGTTTCCTTCCCCTAAATGGTAAAACATTCTGAATCCTGGCTTAATGTATTATTTCTTTTCCTTTCTGTTTTCCATCGATTTTTTTTTTTTAGAACTGAGGAAAGTAAATATCAAATAGAACCAGCTAGAATTGTGCTTGGTTTGAGCAGGTGAATGCTATAAAAGCTTTCACACAGCTTTTGATTATTCCTAACAACCTTGATGGTCCAACCGTATGTGTCTCTTCCAAATGTGGTACCCAGTTATGACAATTTATATAATGTATAGAGATTTTGTAGTTTGCTAGTTGTACTATGGTACAATTTAGCAAGGCCAATGAAATTGCTTACATTTGGAACCCATGAAAAATGGGGCTGAGGAAATTGGAATATAATGGCCTAAACTGAAAATTGTTTTATAACAATATTTGTACTAATTGTACTGCTAACATTTCTATATATAATCAAAGCAAACTAGTTTTAATTGGAGCTAGTAAATATTTTTACAATTGATGTTGGATCACTAATGTTTTAAAAATAATAATTTAGAGTCTGATAAATAAAGCCTGTTAAATTCTTATGTAACTTCAGGACACATTTCTAGACCTGGGAGTATAATCTTGGATAATTTACAACTTAAAAAAAATTCTGACTTTTACTTCCTGTCCAGGCCTCCACTTTAGGTAAACAATAGCATATGGTGAAACATGCATATATGCCAACTAACCACTGTCTCTTGGATGATGTTTTCAATGTGATGTAATGATTCTGAAATATTGGGTTCTCCATTCCCACCTACTCTAAGTGGAGTGGAGAAGATAATTGGAAAGTGGACACAGGAAAATGTGTTAAATCATCTCTTTTTATATCAGTGAATTACGCCCTGTGAAGCTCTTACTCAGAGCCTTCATATCTGTGTTTATGGTAGGTATGTGCCAAGATTAATATTTTTTTCCTGGGTACTTATGACAGGTCTCTATGGCTGTATCTAGGTGACACCCAAATATGTGAGTGAAAAGTTCCGTCAACCATCCAGCTGTTTGAGGTGATGCAAACAAACATCTGGTTGGTTGAGAGAATTTTTTACTTAGTTTCTGGATGTTTTGGAGTCATTTAACAGGCTGATGAATCTTAATATCTATGTCAAAAAAGAAAGAAAAGCATAAAATGAAACGCTTTAAAATACATGTAGAGACCCTTAAACATTCTTGGGTTACTATAAAATACATAATGAGCCAAATGCCATCCTGAATCTACAGTCTTCTATGAAATGTGTAAGGAGCTGTTGCTTGCATCCCTCAGCAGTGACAAAAACAGAAACACACTGGCCTTTTCAAAAAGCCAGGAAATAAAACACTTTAACTTCAGTTCTACCTCCCCGCCGCCACCCCCGGTACTGATTCATCAGCTTGAAGAAATCGACTTAAAGAGTTTGATATGTTGGCTTCTTACAGCTTCCTGCACCTCACTTTTCACCTGTAATTCTACTGCCATGGAAACTAGGTGGGACAGACAGCTGGGAGTCACTAATTCAGGATGGGAACCTGCTTGTTAATTTAATTTCATGCCAGCCTGTTGGTCCCTGAGAGTAACTGTAAAGGGCTGGGGGATTGAATTTGCGAGCAATAAATGATTAAGCAGAACAAAAATCAGTGCCATCTCTGTCATTTTCCTGAAGATTTTATGCAACCTGCCTTGTCCCTACTCAAGCAGTTCTTTAAAAATAATCACAGAAATAGAGCTTTGATTTGTGCATTCCTATTGGTATTTATGTGTATGCTACAGAGTTTTTTGTTCTATGAGGACATTCACAGCTGTTAAATAGTTTCATAATAGCTATTACATTGAAAAAATATGTTCAGTCAAATTATGATTTTGTAGACTTTGAAGAAGCCTAGTTATAGATCACAGTAAAGTTAAATATAAATCATGCTTGAATTTTCTGGTAAGATTAGTTATTTTTCCTTTTCAAGTATAAAAACAATTTTGTTAAAATATCTGTGCCCCACTTTTTTTTTAATTACAGAGACCAAATGGATTTGAATACATTTATTTGAAATCTGTAAAACACTCATTTTACCCATCACCATAAAGCATACTGATTGTTTTAATTTTAATTGACTAAGTTGTCAGTTGATAAGTAGTCAGCAATGAGGAAATTGCCTTTTAATGTTTCTCATATTCTGTTGTAACATTTTTGTGGCTGATTATGACTTGCAAAATTGAACTTTGGGATCACAAACTCTAATATGAGCTGAATTTCAATCCATGTTAAGCCTTTTGCAATATTATCAGCTATGGGTTCTGATAAACTAATTTTTTTTGTCTGAATTTATAGCTGTAAACAAATTTCTGTATTATGGCTAAAAAGAGTGATTCCCAAAAAGGATTTTGGTAAGGAAAAAAAGAATGGAGATCTAAATCTATATCTATATTTATATGTCACCAGGTAATTTTCTGTTTTAAAGTGACTATAATTTCAAAATATAAATGTCCCAGACAGAATTCTTAAAGATGGAATGAAGTAGGATTTAAAAGTTTAGGAAAAATTGGGAATTGCCTGGCAGTCCAGTGGTTAGGACTCCGTGCTTCCACTGCAGGGGGCCCAGGTTCAATCCGTGGTCGGGGAATTGAGATCCCGCATGCCGTGCTGTGTGGCCAAAAAGAAAAAAGTTTAGGCAAAATAATATTTTCATTTTTACATGTTAGAGAATATTCTTGATATCAGTATCCAGTTGTTGGGTATTGAATTGGATATATTTTGTTAACTGGTTTATTTTTGTTACTTGAGCTATATCTGAGTAAAAATACCAAAATATCTGAGTAAAACATGAAAAATTCAGTCAATCATCATTATTGAACATGTAGATTTCATAGTATCTATCTATGTCATATCTTCTTTGTCATGTCGATTTCCTCTAACCTTTCAGCAGACGCTTGGTATTTGGATGTACAGTGAAAAAAAAAAATTAGTCAATCATCTGAATAGTTCCAAAGATCTGATCAATGAATTTTAACTGTTCATCCAAATGATATTGTGAAGTTACAGCCTCAGTTTCCCTTTAGAAATGACTGTATATTTACTTTTAAATTGTTTTCCTATTTAGATGAAATGTACTGTAGATATTCAGAATGTTGATTGCATATATATATGTGTGTATGTGCATGTATATGTATGTGACTTTAAGTAGAACCCCTATATGGTTTTATCAAAGGAAATCCAGTTTCATTTTAATGTTTGGAATCACTGCTTAGTGTTTTTAACTGCCTGTATGAATGAGGGTTTTTAAAGCAACCAAAATAAAAAATACGTTGCTATCAGTTTGCATACGTCAGGGAAAATATGATCACAGGCTAAGGTCAAGGAGAAAACTTCCCAGTTCCAAGGTTTTGTATAATTGGTGGATTCTAAGTGTTTATATTACTTCTAATGCCTCTATCTGGTTTAGACACCTGTCAAAGAGAAGGTGCCAGATTAGCTGGACAATTGGTTTATTATATATTGCCTTCCCTGTGTCCCAGATGTATATAGACATTTTAAGAAAACTCTTCAGTTGTTCAGGGAAATTAGAAAAAGATACTGCAGATGGCCTATCTCAGTAATCCAGGTTTTTTCAGGTACATTTAAAATTAAATGTCCTGAGAGATGATTAATTCAGGAAAGTTATTGATAATGAACTCATGCTACACATCCTTTGCACCTATGATGATGCCTTATTAAAGGTGTCTCAATCTTGCTAATTACCACCTGTGTTTAAATATAGAGGTGTATAAATACACTACAACCACACAGTGGCTGGAAGCTTTCTAAACCCAAAGTGTCCCTAGCTAACTCAATTGCTATCAACAAAATGTTTCTTATCAACATTTTGAATTTATATCTGTGCATTACCCCCCTTTAGCATTAATGATTTTCTTTTTTTAAAGCTGCTCTGCTTAATTGAAGGCATTTCAGTGATATTGATGTGTGATCTCCTGCTCCATTAACTAGCCCCCAAATATACTTGTATTTATGTGTGTGGGGATGGGATTTTTTGACTAAAGGAATATTTATTAAAAATTATGTGTACATTTTTGATGTGGATTTTGCAAGCATCGTTCACAGAAACATACATCACCTATTTGCTTACTGCGTGCTTGAAATGAATATATTTTTGTGATTGTGACTCATATCTTTAGAGCTTTAAGCGATGTAGGGAAGCATTGACAGAATTGCTGTGCAAGTCAAATAAGAAACTCCTTTTATAAATTTCACTAATGAGATCTAGTGACCTCTAAGGGAGAAGGCTGTGCAGTTGATTGGCCACTTGATACCTATCACTTTGACTTAAGAAGACTCTTGTATCTTGAAATACCAATAACATCACTCTCTTTTCTTCCTCCCTCCTTCCCTTCCTTCCTTTCTTTTTCTTTTTCTTTCTTTCAGCTATTTCCAAGAGTTGAAGTAGTATATATTTATGAGAAAAGAAGCTCTGGGACATTCACTATAGTTTTTGGAGTGATTAATCTTTTTATTCTTTTTCTAAATCTGACCAATTCCTTAGGTATATACTAGCGAATATAAGTATAAAGTGAAATATTATTTTTATATTGTTTTTGGCTCATACATTCTTTCAATTATCTTGGGTAGGAGCTAAAATAACATACCGATTTTCTGGATTGGTACCCTTTATTACAGATTTACTGTGTGCATGTATCCATTCATTGTGAGTGCATTTGTGATTGATCTTTCATGTTTAGTCTAATAAAATGTCAACCCTTAGGTGTGACATCATTATTTTTGGTTTCAAATACATGAAGTGTTAACACAAGAGTGCTACATTTTCTTTTTTGTTTTGTTCTTTTCCCCTGTTTGAGCCATTGCCTTGATGAAACATTGGACAACTTGTGAAAGTGAGGTAATTTTAATACAAACAATTAGAATTCAGTACAAGGGAAATATTTTAAGGGTAATTTAACATGGAATAGAGAAAAATTTAATGATATATTTCTGCTAAACATGGAGTAAAACATGTTGAAGAAAATGTGTAAAACAGCACTAGACTTAGTAAGAAGGGAACACTGGTCCTAGACATTTAGCAAAATGCTTGGGACTGCTTTGCTGTTGAAAAGGCAGAAGAAGAATCAATGTTTACCCAGAGCTCTAGGACAATGGATCTTGAAATCTCAAGTGTTTTCCACAAAGACTCTCCAAGTCTCATGGACTGGCTTCTTTTTTTACTGAAGACTTCAGTATTACAGGGTTTTGGTTATACATCATAAAACAATCTTCATGAAGAAAGAACTTCATCTGTTCAATCATTCATTCATTCATTCATCAAAACTTTTTAAATGTCTCTGTTTACCCAGTGCTGCAAAGACATAAAAAAAAACTTACCATCTAATGGGGGAGACAGACATTTGAATTGGCTCTTAAAGAATAGCTAAGAATTTTTCAGTCAGAGAATATGGAGACCCACAGTCCACAGGGCTAAAAGATCGTGAAAGGGTACAAGGCTAAATTAGAATTGGGGAATACCAACCCAGGAAAATAGAGTGTCATTTTATTTCCTACCCAGATCTGGGGAACAGGTGTTAGGGATAATGTCTTATTTTATTTCCTTACATGTGTCTGACACCCAGAGGGGGCTTAGTACATATTTATTGGATGACTGGATGTGTTAGGATTTTCCTGCATGGAGAATTATATTGCAGAATTGTGGTTTTTATGATGTTTATCCAAAATTACACAATGTAATGCATTGTAGCAGAATCTACTGAATTAGATGAAGGGCTTTAAAGTGAGGGGGGGCAGGTCACCAACTTTGAGTTTTAGAAAGATGGCACCTGTATGAAGGACGGATTAGAGTGCATTAAGAGTAGTAGCAGTGAGACATTAAGGGGCTATGTTGCAATGGTGAGCGGTTATGAAGGTGTGAACTATGGCAGTGACAGTAAAGATGGAGAGGAGGGGGAAAATTTGAAAGCCACTCATAAGGTAACATCAGTGGGACGTGGAAATTGATTACATTTAGAGGCTGAGGGAGAGAGAGGAAAGACACTGAGGCTTTTGGCTTGGAAAATTAGGTAATGCCATTAAGCAATACAGGGAACATAGAAGAAAAAGCCAGTTTGGGTGGGGATAATGAGGTCAGGTTTGGATTTATTTAATGAGGCACTATCTTGACATCCAGATAGAGATGATTTGTCACAGATGGAAATTACAGATCTGAAGATCAGGTCTGGAAGTAGAGATTTGTGTGTCATAAGTCAATGTAGTAGTTGAAATCATAGGAAGGTGGGTTCACGTAGGGAGTATATGTAGAGGGAGAAGAGAAGTAAGGATGAAATCTTGAGACACTGAACTAAAGAGGTTGGTGAAATAAGAGGAGACTTCAAGAGAGAGCAGGTCAAGAATAAGGTCAGAGACGTAGGAGGCAAACCAGGAAATAATGAAATAGAAGCTAAGGGAGGAAAGGATTTTGTAAGTGCCATCTGGGCAAAGGCATGGAAAGCTAATTCATAAGAGGCAATTAAAATGGCTAATAAATGTGAAAAAAGCTCAGTCTTCAGTAATCAGAATAAATGCAAATTAGAAAAAATAAATACAAGGGTTGTTTTGTTTGTTTGTTTTGTAAGATAATGCTCGGTGTAATTGCTCAAGTCCCAAACCTTAGAGTTTTCTTGATTCCTTTTTTTTTAACACCTGACATGACTCTACCTTCAAGCCATATCCTTTGAATCATTTGCCTCTCCTCTCATTCACCATTAGTGTTTTAGTCTAAACCACCATTACCGCTAGCTAACCTGGACTACTGAAATAGCCTTCTAATTGATGCCCTTACATACATTTTTGCCTCCACATAGTTTTCCACACAGCAGCTGGGGTGATCCTTTTAAAAAATAAATAAGATCTTCTGATTTTCCCACTCTCTGTCATCTAATGGCTGGCTTCTTATCACACATAAGATAAAATTTTTAAAATAAGTTAAAAAATCTTTACCATGTTCTACACAGTCCTACAGGATTTGTTCCCTATTTATCCAGTCTCATATCATTCCATTTTTCCCACCAAACCTTGCTCATAACATTCTAGCCAAACTGCCTTCCATTCTGTTCCGTAAACATGCCATGCATTTTTGTCTCTCAGGGCTTTTGCACTTGCTATTTCCTCTGCCTGAAATGAATTCTCACTTCATTCAAACCTTTGATCAAATTTTCCTTCATCATAGAGGCCTTCCCGGACCATCTTATGTAAAGAGTCCTATCGTGGTTTATTTTCTGTGCCTTTATCCGCTTCTGTTTTTCCTCATATTACTCATCACTACCTGGTATCACACTGTATGTTTGTTTATTTAGATTTATGAAATCTACTAACATACTAGCTCCCTGAGGGCATGGACTTGATGTCTGTTTTGTTCACTACTGCATCCATATCACCTAGCAAGCACAGTGCCTGGTACACAGTAGGTGTTTAATAAGAATTGGTTGAATAAATGAATGAATAATAAGGACATGATGAAATGTTAGTTGGTATAGATTTGGCAGTTTGCAGCAGAAGCATTAAAAATGCTCATACTATTTGACCCAGTAATTCTACTTCTGGGAATTTGTCCTAAAGAAATAATGTGAAAAGCAGAAAAAGCATTATTTGCAAAGATTTTCACCAAGCATTATTTGTAATAGTGGAAAAAATGAAGGAACTTAAATGTTCAACAAGGGAATTGCTAAGTGATTTATAGTACGTTTAGACAATGTAATATTTTATGGCTGTTACAGATGATGTTTACAAATATTTTATGATAAAAGGAGAATGTTTATGTTATACTATCAAGGCAGGATACCAAATTATATATACCCAATAGGTAAGAAAAGGAAGACTGGAAAAAGATGCACAAAAGTGCTAAAAATAATTATCTCTGTTTGGAGGAGGTGGGTAATAGGTGATATTTTCCTTTCTGTATTTTTCAGGTTTTCTGTAATAAGTCCATATAACTTTCACTACAGAAAAAATACATTTACAAAACAAAGAGGAAACAAAAACACAAATATAAATATTGCCACCTTACAAGTGAGGTTTAGGTAATAAAAAACAAGGAGAATAAACCTATTCTCCTTGAGAGATGGTGCTGGAGGGAGAGGAATATACCAATTGTAATTGGGGCCAACTGTTCTGTGGCAGCTTTACTTTGAAGAGGTCCACAGCCAGGGAAAATAATTGAGATCTACTGATCCAATCTAGTCTTCACTCACTGGAGAACCAAGGAAGGTTGAGTTTATCATGTCAGGATTTAAACAGGATGTTCGAGGGAGATTAGGCAAGTTAAGGCTTCTTCATATTGCTGTGGAAAGCACTAGCAATTTGCTTCATGTAAAACAGAAGTGATTACTCACTATATTTCTTCATGTCATGTAGTAAAAACAATTAAGTGAAGTTAGACTATAGATTACTTGGCTATTCAGCCACAGTCACCTCTAATGGAAAAGAAGAAAAATAGCATTGACAAGTTTTGGCAGGTCTCATCATTAGAAATGCCCATATTGCCAGAAAAAAAAGAAGCTGCAGCCAATAATGTAAACCTAGATGTTCTCTAGGCCCTGAGGAAGAAAGTAACAATACAAAGTGTTGCAGCATTAATTGTCTGAGAGCACTGATCATTGTAATGGGGAAACTGTCTCTGTTATTAACACAATTATTTTCTACAAGGTCTTTGAGTAAACGTCCCATTAGAAAAATAGCATTAGGGGTGTCAAAGCATGTGTAGCAATATGTAAAGATACACTCATTAGTAAAATAAAGTGTGACCTGTATGCATCCCAAAGTCTTTTGAAAATATAGTGTTAATATAGGTGTTATAGTTATAATTAGTTTATAATTGAGTAATTATTGAAAAACAAGTTTAAAAAGTCCCATTTTCTAAATGAGTAGGAATTATACTTTTTAAATGCATCTGAGAAAGACATCTATCTATACACACATATATGCATGTTCATATATATGTATATATTTTTTGAACCAGAGTTTTAGACCTTTCTTCTGCTCACCTCCAGTTTATGCATTTTATCTCCATAGCCAGTTTCAGATGATAGTTTCATTTTAAGAAGCTGAGAACTGAAGGATGTAGTATATTATTCTCTAGGTGGGCCCAAACAAGAGGTAGTGGCACTAATGAAAGTTTGGGTTAGATGATCCCTTGATGAGCTTTTCCAATTTAGATTTAGGACTAGAGCTTGTTCTGTGAGATGCATTTCTAACATTTGTGGCTCCTGCTGTTTTTGCCTCTGGTATGCATTATTTGGTTGCGTTCAATGATGGTCCTGTCAGACATTCTAACTTGTTTTTACTCTAAGGGTAGCTAGCCCTCATGCAGTATTAAGACAGTCAACAGTTTCTTTTGTGGAAATGAATTCTTGAGTCGAACAAAAAGGTAAAAGGTGAGGGAAGTGGTACATGTTGGGAACTGGTAAGTTATGGAAAGTAACCTGGGGTATCTTACATAGATCGTGTGAACTAGCCTTCTCTAATCATAAAGGGGGAGATAGACTCCTAAAGGCTTCAGTCAGAAGGCAATTGAGAAGTGAGCAGAGAAGAGCTATATGATTTTAAAGCCCTCTTGCTTCCCAGTCCTCTGTGGATCTCACCCAGGCAAAATGCTGCATATAGGGCAGTCTGTTTTTTAAAGCAATTTTGCTAGCTGCCTTGCAGAATTAGCCTGATGAGTATGAAGCCAATTTCTACAGACTTGCTCTGGTGTATGTGGCAGAAGAGCCAGAAATACTTTTTGTAGTCTAGATCTAAGTACTTTCTGAAATGTCTTCCCTTAAAAGATTCTATCTTAGCACTATTATGGAACTACATGAACACTTGAGCAGAACCATGTCTTTTTTGAGCAACATTAACAGTGATGAAAAATGCACATCGGGCAATTAGATTGCAACTAATCAAGAGCACCACTTTAGTCTATTATGAATGATTTATATATAGTGTACTGGATATGGAGATCATTACTAATAATATTATACTCTATTATCATTGCAAGGTCACCTTGGTGATCTTTGTCAAAGGTGACAATGATGTTATTGACCTACATTTTAAAAAAATTGCATTTAGACATTGTCTTCTGTCTTGATTCACTGTGTAGAAATTTTAAGTTGTTTGCCCTTATTACTAAGGTTTTTGCCTCAAATATTAAAGAAATAGGTTTGGGAATTACTTGATTGATAAGTTGGGGCCATCAGGTTAATTAAGTGCCAGTCATAAAATATTGGAATGTTAATGTTTTCCTTTTTCTTTTGCTTTATAATTCATCACACTGCCTTTTCTTTTCTTTTTTTAAATTAATTAATTTATTTTTGACTGCATTGGGTCTTCGTCGCTGCGTGCAGGCTTCCTCTAGTTGTGGCAAACGGGCTACTCTTCGCTGAGGTGTGCAGGCTTCTTGTTGTGGTGGGCTCTAGGCGTGTGGGCTTCAGTAATTGTGGCACATGGGCTTAGTTGCCCTGCGGCATATGGGATCTTCCCAGACTAGGGCTCGAACCCATGTCCCTTGCATTGGCAGGTGGATTCTTAACCACTGCACCACCGGCGAAGTCCCCACACTGCCTTTTCTGAAATGGATTTTTGAAGAATTTAAAACATGTAGCTTTTTAATATATGGGTGATATAAGTTCATTTTAGAAAAATTAGAAAATAATGTGCTTTTTTGTTTATCAATATATTGTTAACATATTTCTATTTCAATAAAATATATATGTATACACACACACATACAGAGACAGAGACACAGAGAGGTGAAAAAACAACCAAAAATGTAAAAAAATAATTGTAATTCTCCACTCCCCCAGCTCTTCCAGAGTATAGTTTAAAAGCAGCAAATTAAGCCATAGGTAGAGATGATATGGAATGACAATTAACATCCTGACAGTTCTCACATCATATTTAATGGCTTCTTAGTAAAACATTCTATGGTTGGTCCTTGATTTATTTAACCAAACTCCAATTATTGGGCATTTAGGTAATTTCCAGTATTTATGTAAAAAACATCAATGAAAAAATTCTTACACTTCTTTGTATACATCTCTGATAATTGCCTTATAAATATATAAACATGCGGTAAGTCGATTGAAGGGAGTGCTTTTTTTTTTTTTTTTTTTTTTTTTTTTTGTGCGGTACGAGGGCCTCTCACTGTTGTGGCGTCTCCCGTTGCGGAGCACAGGCTCCGGACGCGCAGGCTCAGCGGCCATGGCTCACGGGCCCAGCTGCTCCGCGGCATGTGGGATCTTCCCGGACTGGGGCATGAACCCGTGTCCCCTGCATCGGCAGGCAGACTCAACCACGGCTCCACCAGGGAAGCCCGGGAGCGCATATTTTTAAGGCTTTGGGTACCTATTGACAAGTTCCCCTCCAAAAATACTGCACCAATTTATATTACTGCTGAAGGGTTTTTTAAAGTTCATATGTTAAACATCTATGTGACTTCATATTGGGCCCTATATAAATCAGAGGGAGAAGTATATCTGTTAGGTGGAATAAATTAATGGGGATCATTATAGGGTACACTTCCTGCCCTATTGCCCAGTACCAAGTGTGGCACATGGAGACATATACTCCATTTTATAACTTGAATAAAGGAAGTCATGTGGGACTTGGGAAACCAAAGTGAGGAGACTTGGATTCTAGTCCTGGCTCTGCCACTAACCACATTATGTGACTTTATGCAAGACCTTTAATCCCTCTGGGCCTCACTTTCCTGAGAATTAAATGAAATATATATATGAAGGTTTTCTGTAAATTGTAAAGGACTATTTTAATATAAGAAATTACAATTATTATAAATTGTTTACACTGGTGAAAATTTCTTGAAATTGTGGGCATTTCATCTCAAAATGAGTGGTATATTGAGCAAAAACTGAATAGTATTAAGTTGGAAGAGTCTTTGTAGGTGAGAATTCCATAGCCCTCCAGGTCTACTCATTCGTAATGAAGAAATTCTTTATTAGCAGCATAGTTAATACAATTGTTTGGAGTTTCAAGCAGATCTTTTAAGAAACTGACCCCTTTATCCTTTGTGAATTGCAAAATGAAGCCTGATATTCACAACTCCCATGCCCACTCCCACCCCCACCCCACCTGTCTCTTCCTTTCCCTCATATAAGGACTGCTTTGGACCTGCTTGTACATATGTTTGAAGGATAATTTGGCCTAATTTGTTTACAGGAATTACAAGGGTGACCTTTATTCAGCTGTCTCCTTTTTGATTCCCATAACTTCTGGATCTATCAAGGTATGTGCATTCTACACTGAAATTTACTTTGGAAATTGAACACATTGATATATAATGTGAAAAGAACAGAATGTTCCACCTTTATGATCAGTTATATTTATTGCGTGCCACGTGAATGAAATACATTGTTTTAAACTTTAAAAAACCCATCCGGCCATTGTATAGATAAGCTTGTATCTGTACTCCATAATTGCTTGAGTCTTTGCAAAACCAAATATGCAGGCTGCCCTCTGTATTTGAATGATTCTGTGACCTTTTCCACACACAGCTACTAAAACCAGGAGACTCTTTAACTAATGGGAATATCTGCAGAGTACAAGGGAACAGCAGTGGCCAATGAAGATGTTTGCTAAACCATTTAGTAGTTAACATTGCTGCAAATAAACATGGAATTTCTCCATAACAATGGCAAAAGTATTTCCATGCAGATAATTTTACTGACAAAGCAAATATTTGCCTCCTGAAAAGAATGTTTTAATTTTTTAGGGAAGTCTGAAGTAAAATATCTGTATTGTCATGGTATTACATTAATTTATTTACCCTTCCATTTTTACTTCCTTTCATCTATCCATCTGTTGAACCATACTGGTTGCAAGTCATTGTGTCTTTTCCTTTGGTAAATATGCCAATGTAGATAGAATTCACCTGGAATATTGAGACAGTGACTGCTTCTATGTTCAGTCCTATGTTAGGTGAAATATGTGAGAAAATGTGGCAAGATGGGGGAGATTTTCAGATTAATCAAAATCTTCAGTTACTTAAAAGACTTCCCTCATTGGGCTTCATTCTTATTAGAAATATTCATCATTGTTAAGTTCTTAGTAAGTAGGGAATAGGAAGCATTGACTTTTTTTCTTTAATACCTGTATCTGGCAGTGCTACGTATCATTATTCAAATATGAATTCTCATCCCACTTGCAAAAAAAATCAAAAGAATGACCTGAATTTGTGTTAAGTTTTTGGAATCACTTGATACTTCCTTTAAAGAACATTAAACAATGAAATTGGGCTTCCCTGGTGGCGCAGTGGTTGAGAGTCCGCCTGCCTATGTAGGGGACACGGGTTCGTGCACCGGTCCGGGAAGATCCCACGTGCCGCAGAGTGTCTGGGCCCGTGAGCCATGGCCGCTGAGCCTGAGTGTCCAGAGCCTGTGCTCCGCAACGGGAGAGGCCACAACAGTGAGAGGCCCGCGTACCACACACACAAAAAAAAACAATGAAATTACATAAAAAATGAAATCTTTAAAATCTTGGAATTTGCATTGCCCTTCAAAAAATACAGTACAAATACATTAAGGGTTTTTTTTTGTTTTTGTTTTTTAATTGGGTTCCAGTTAATTGAGATTAATCTGTTAGGGAAATTTTAAATGGATTTGCCAGTTTTAACTCTGCACTTAGTTCTATTTGCCATTCTTCTAGAGGTACTGCCTTTAAGGGGATACCATTGCCAAAAGTTCATTTCACTACAGGAAAAAAAAAAGTAAGATCAGAAAATAAAATGACATTAAAAAAGAAACTTACTGGGAAGGAATAAGAGATTTTCGCATACTGTTTCATTTGTGAAAATAATTTTCTTAATTTGGGAATTGTGAGTCTGCCAGTTGTGTAATATTAACTGAAAGGTATTTTTTCGTACTAAAAAGGTTTAAATGTGTGAAAAATGATGGTCTTGCAAAGCTAATGTGAATGAAAAATCAGAATGGGGGAAAAATGCCTAGCAGGCCAAAAGAACGCACACTTATGAAAATAATTGGCACTAAATATTTAAAAGGTTCAGAGAGCAGCTACTTTCCCTCCCTTAGAGAGACAACATGGTATAGCAGAAAAGCCCTTGCCTATCAATCAGAAAACATAGGATCTACTCCCAGTCTTATAAGAGCGATATGGTCCTCCTAGGTCACTTATCTGCTCTGAGCCTTGGTTTTCTCACATCTATAATAAAAACTTTCTTCCTGATAAAACAGTCCATGATTTTTAAAAAATTAAGGGCTCTTCTCAAGTATGCAAAATGGAGTCAAGATTGGCCATTAAGTTGGAATACACACACCAGTTGTTAAACTGGCCATTAAGTTGGAATACGCACACCAGTTGTCGACTGCTGCTTGTTTAAGTGGTTTAGTGCATTGGTAATAGGGCATTTATTTACTTTTTATCTTAAAGCAACTGTGTATGCTAACACCATTGCCCACCCCCCTACCCTCCACTGTGCACACCAGTAGTGGCATTATACTAAATAGATTCAAGTAGAAGTTTAGTTAGTAGTCTCATTTTCCTCCTTGATAAAAATGCTCAACTTTGGGGTGCTGCTGTGCCGCTCCTCTGTCAGTCTGTTGAAGTTCAGCAAAACTGTATGTTTTCTCCCTCTTGCAAGGTGGTCATTCAAGGTCAAGTATCTCTCTGAAACTTGGAACCAGCCAAGTGCATAACCCGATGACTTCAGACTCCAATGCTTTCAATCTGGCACCCTTCATAGCATTGAATTCATATTAAAGCACTTAAAATATATTCTCCTTCATCTACATATCACAGCAATAACACCCTGGGCACAGGACAGTGCCTGGGAGCAAATAACCACTTGGAGTTAATGATCTGAGGGGCAGCTGAGGGACCGTTGACTCTTCCTAGTCAGTCCTTCATCCCTATAAAATGCCTATTCCTGAGATGCCAAGCCTTCAATAATTTTTCTGTCTCACATCAGATTAAGTAGTAGCCATAAATAATAGCATTTAATACATAATAATGAGATGTGGTAATGCAATAAAATGTCAACAATTCTAATACTATATAAAGATGTCTATTCTGATCAAACCAAGAGAAGGAGTGGTAAATGAAGTTCATGAATCATAATATTTTAGAAGTGACTTTCCCCTTATTGGTTGAAATGAAATATAAATGAGAATTCATATGGTTTAGGGGAACAGTTCCCTTTCTTTTGCTTCTTATTCCACTGATGAATGATCCATTTTAGAAATAATTAAAAAATACCTCTGACGTCTATTTTAAATAGATTTTTAAAAATCTTGTATGTTCAGCTTCCTTCTCCCTTTTTAGCAGTAGATTCAGCTTTCGAGATATGTACAGCTCTGAAATAAGTAACAAATACAACTCTATGATTTTTTTCGCCAGAGGAAGCATTTTTCATTTATTTATTACTGTGATAACAATAAGTTTCTGCAATGTGCCAGGCATGGTGCTAGTTGCTGGGGAAACAAAAATCAGTGAGGGACATGGTCCCCAATCACAAGCTATTGATAGAGAGGTGAGGACTGACCTATATAGAAAGAAATAAAATAATCAAGTGTTGTAGGTGTGGAATGCATGTGAATTTATTTGCTCATGGCATTCATATTCTTTTTTCTAAATTAGAAAAACTTCACACATCAGGACCTAACCAGTAGGGCAGTGAGATGTATAGTCTCAATAACCCCCCACTCAAAAAATCTGTAGGAATCACTGGTCATGGTAGGCAGAATGGCCCCCAAACATGTCCATGCTCTAATCCCTGGAACCTGTGAATATGTTGCATCACATGGCAAAGGGGAATTAAGATTGCAGATGGATTTAAGGTTGCTATTCAGCTGACCTTAAAATAAGGAGATTATCCTGGTTAACTCGGCCTGATATCGCTGGCTTTGAAGACAGTGGCCATGAACCAAGGAATGGGGGGGTAGCCTCTAGAATCTGGAGATAGTAAGGAAAAGGATTATCTCCTAGAGACTCTAGAAAGGAATGTAGCCCTGCTGACACCTTGATTTTAGCCCATCAAGACCCATTTATGACTTCTGACTTAGAGAACTGTAAGATAAATCTGTGTTGTTTTATGCCACCAAGTCTGTGGTAGTTTATTACAATGGTAATAGAAAACAAGTATATTGAGGTTTGCCCAATACAGAAAATCTGGGGAGAAGTCTCTAGTTGTTAGCAATTGCTGTGGCTGAAAGGTATGGTTTGTGCTGATCTTGGTACACAGAGATATTTGTCTAGTGATTATTTTTCCTGGATATCCATATCAGGCCCCTCTATTAGAAGTACGACCACTATGAGATCCCTGAAATACCTGGCAGTTCTCCTTTGCTCCCACCCCGAGTCTCAAGGAGAATTGTAGCCCTCTTTCCCTCTTCTTCTGTAGACCACTTATGCCCTTTCCTCCCCTCCCCTTGCCCTTCCTCCCTCTGCCTTGAGGTCTAGGATGCAAAGTTTGTGGACAGGTGAAAAGTGGAAAATTATCTTTCTTTCATGGGGTACCTACAGCAGTGAGAAAGATGCAGGCACTACTATCTAATAAATTATCCTGGCAGGGGCTTTACGACAAGCATAAAGTTGGGAATTGAATATAGTATGAAACAGGAGTCTCAAGCTAGTGGCCTACTGCTCAGGATCATTCCTCAGATATATTTTGTTTGCATCCCAGGACTCTTCTTTTCCTCACTCCTTCCTCTCCTCTCCCCTTCCTTTTTTTTTTTTTTTTTTTTTTTTTTTTTTTTTTTTTTGGTACGCAGGCCTCTCACTGCCGTGGCCTCTCCCGCTGTGGAGCACAGGCTCCGGACGCGCAGGCCCAGCGGCCATGGCCCACGGGCCCAGCCGCTCCGCGGCGTGTGGGATCCTCCCGGACCGGGGCACAAACCCATGTCCCCTGCATCGGCAGGCAGACCCTCAACCACTGCGCCACCAGGGAAGCCCTCCCCTTCCTTTTTAAAATGCTTATAGCTTGAGTGTGCCCTATTCAATTCCATAGTGTCTGCCACCCCCTACTGTCTTATTCCTTGCTTACCTGACTTGTGTGTTATGATCCTGGTCCCTGTGCTGTAGAGGTTAAGTGCAAATGCTTTGGAGTTTAAATAGGTGAGATGATTCAATTCTGCCACATATTGGCTGTACAACTTGGGCAAGTAGAATAAGCAGAGTCTTTCTAACTTTAGTCTTCTCACCTCTAAAATGGGATAATAATTATACCTCACACCTCATAGACTTGTGAAGTTTAAACTAGCCTGCACGTGACACATAAAGCACTTTGCACATACAACATAGTACATCCTCAATAAATATTAATTGTCACTCACACTACTATTATCACCACTGTGAGGGCACAGAGGGGGTTAATCAAGTCCATCTAGTAAAAGGATGAGAAGCAGGCATCTGACAAGTTTTCATGGAGAAGGTAATGCTAGCACTGGAGCTGTTCTGTAAGTATGCACTGGTGGGGGGTAGGGACTAGCAATTTGGTATTATCTGATGAACAAATGGTGGAGATAGGCAGATGTTCTATGCAAAAGAAGCAGTGGCACAAAAACACCAAATAGCCTGGTGTCTTAGAGGAACTGCAATCATCCTGTTCAGCTGAAGGGTGATGTAGAAGGTAGACATGAGAGAAGATGAGGCTGGAGAGGTAAGCTGGGGACAGATGAAGAGGGACTTCTCTGACCTAAGGACATCTCCTTTTTCCAGGAGGCCAGTGTTTTTTGTTTGTTTGTTTGTTTTTTACATCTTTATTGGAGTATAATTGCTTTACAATGGTGTGTTAGTTTCTGCTTTATAACAAAGTGAATCAGTTATACATATACATATGTTCCCATATCTCTTCCCTCTTGCGTCTCCCTCCCTCCCACCCTCCCTATCCCACCCCTCCATGCGGTCACAAAGCACTGAGCTGATCTCCCTGTGTTATGCGGCTGCTTCCCACTAGCTATCTACCTTACGTTTGGTAGTGTATATATGTCCATGCCTCTCTCTCGCTTTGTCACAGCTTACCCTTCCCCCTCCCCATATCCTCAAGTCCATTCTCTAGTAGGTCTGTGCCTTTATTCCTGTCTTACCCCTAGGTTCTTCAGGACATTTTTTTTTCTTAAATTCCATATATATGTGTTAGCATACGGTATTTGTCTTTCTCTTTCTGACTTACTTCACTCTGTATGACAGACTCTAGGTCTATCCATCTCATTACAAATAGCTCAATTTCGTTTCTTTTTATGGCTGAGTAATATTCCATTGTATATATGAGCCACATCTTCTTTATCCATTCACCTGATGATGGGCACTTAGGTTGTTTCCATCTCTGGGCTATTGTAAATAGAGCTGCAGTGAACATTTTGGTACATGACTCTTTTTGAATTATGGTTTTCTCAGGGTATATGCCCAGTAGCGGGATTGCTGGGTCATATGGTAGTTCTATTTGTAGTTTTTTAAGGAACCTCCATACTGTTCTCCATCGTGGCTGTACCAATTCACATTCCCACCAGCAGTGCAAGAAGGTTCCCTTTTCTCCACACCCTCTCCAGCATTTATTGTTTCTAGATTTTTTGATGATGGTCCAGGGGGCCAGTGTTTTTTAACGCTACTATGAACTTTGAAGTTTGGTGTACTGCCCACTGAGCTTTCGTCTTGTCTTTCAGGCAACCCTTGAAACAGGTTTACCTAGGAACACAGCTTAAAAGCCACTTCTATAGTCATAGAGGAACTAGGAAAGGACTTTAATAATCATATTTGTGATATAGAGGGTTCACCCTGGTGATAGTATGGAGAATGGATTGGAGGGGGCAGAACTTCTGATGGCCAGGAAACCAGTTAGGAAACTATTATTATAGGCCAGATGACAGATGACGAGGGCCAGGTGGCCATTAGCGGTGGGAACAGTGATAAAGGGATAGGTTTGAACAGTGGTTCTCAAACTTGAGGGTTTGTTGGAGGGCTTGTTAAGTTGCAAATCTCTAGACCCTGCCTACTCTTGAGTTTCTGTTTCAGTTAGTCTGGGGTGGGGCCCAAGAATTTGCATTTCTAACAAGTTCTCAGGGGATGCTGATGCCACTGGTTCAGGGACTACAATTTGGGAATCTTGACATTTGAGATATGCTAACTGTAGCACTGACAGGCATGGGTCACTCAGTAGATATGGGGAGTAGGGGAAAGCTTTCTGGCTTGGGAGACTGAGTGGATGGTGATACCATTCAGTGTTACTGAGATCAAGTTTAGGCTGAGTTGAAAAATTCTTTTTCATGACCCTAGCAAGGGAAGTTCAGCTAAAAATCTTTAAATAGGATTTGTAGTCAGATGCTGGGCCCTCTTTTAGATATCTTGACCCTGTACTTTTGTACCAGTTTTTTCCAACCCTACCGCACCCCACCCCAATCCCATTTACCTGCCTTGGTGATAGAAGTGAAAGTAGAGGTCTAGGGGAGGTAGGTTAAGGAGTTCCATTTCATACCTGTTTGTTTAAGGAGCCTATGGGGCATCTAAATGAGGGAACCTCAAAAAAATAATTAAAGCTTTAGGGTTTTTTAGGTTTTTTGAATTTAAAATAAGTTAATCTCATTTCAGTTTGGTCATCATCTTTTCTTTATGTAAAAGCAGAATAGTCAAGGTATAGGTCCTGTAGTTAGATTGAGCTTTCATCTAGTGACTTCCTGTATATCTGCAGTCAATCCTATAAGGATTTCTCAGTGCTAAATTTGCTCGTAGCTGACACTCATCCTTTTTATAGTATAGATCGGTGAATCCAAACATGTTCATTTTTAAATTCCCCTTGAACCCTCCTGTGACCTAGCTTTCTCTATATTGCCGCTTCACCTAAAAGAAAAATCAAAGTATGGCAGAATATCCATGCTGTTAAGTAGGGGAGAGTAAGAGAGTATCATTTAGGTTGCCCTTTTTTCTACTTTTCTTTTCTTTTTTTGTGTGTGGCCTATTTCAGTAATGTTCAGATTTTTCACCAAAGCTACAAGCTATCTCTGTAAGGTTGAGAGTAGGCAAAGAAAAGATCTTACAATAGGATGAAGTACCTATGTGCAATGGTTAGATGAGGAATAAAACAGCCTATTAGACTTTGGAGAAGCAGAAGACGTGGATACTAAGCAAGAAGAATTAAACTGATAGACTTGATTTTGTTGCAAGGGGGCAGTTGTACAGGTAAGTCGATCTTTTCTGGCATAGAGTATATCCTTACAGAGATAGATAGATAGATAGATAGCGACAGGTAGATAGAGATATATAGATATATATAGATTCCCAATTCACTTGTCAGTTTATAGTTCCATGAAACTGTAGAATTATCTTAATTTGGGAGCAGAAATACTTAACTTGTAGATTCAATTCATTTTCTTGTAGCATTTAGCTCTAATCTTTTAAGGAAAATGGAGGTATTGCTTAGTTGGTACTTATTCCTCTACTCCAGGAAGCACACACACACACACACACACACAAAATCGCAAAACTGAAAACAAAGCCTTGGGCTTTTCCTAAGTGTTTCTAGATAAGCCAGAATCTGAAATGCATCCATTATTTCCCAACAGAAAGTCCAACATTGGATGTTTAGGATATGGAATCAGAGTTAATAGAAATGGCTCTTAGGGTTTCTGGAAAATCTCTCTGAGTAGATGATCTTCCTTAGGAGTGTTATTTCAGCCCCATAATATTGCTAACCTGACAGCCGAATGTGGCAAAGTGTCTTTTGGGTGAGGCAAAATCCAGCCCTCCATCTCACCATTATAAATTTGAAATCACTATTTCTTCAGCCTAACGTACTTCCAAGGTATATTGAGAATCATTATATATTATTTTTTAAAAAGGTAAAAAAAATGAAAAATCAATGACAAAAATTCTGAAATAAGTATAAAGGGGCAATGTAATCCCTTGCCGTGTGGTGCACTACCCGAAGTAGTCAGGGTCTTTTCTGTAGGATAGGCATTGAATTGGTGACCTTCAAATATTGTCCTACTTTTGCTAGATGTCTGACATATGTCAGATGAAACTATTCAACTTATATGATTTTAAGTGGCTGTTTTCCGAGAACACATCAGCTACCTATTTTGTCCCAGACTCATCTGTACGACTGCATGTGAACTTTAATTTTGAAAGGTACACTTTAAGTGATATGGTTGACTATCACTGTGTGTAATAGATGACTGATTTGTTCTCTTCCTATTTGCAAAGTTCTCACCTGGTTAAGTGGGTTAGATATAATTCATAGTGTATGATGTAAACCTCCAATGATAAATTAATGTAAAGAATACAAGTTTTCAATGCCCTTCTTAATTTTATTTAATTTTACACACTGCTTTGTTCAAAAGCACTCTGATTCATGCTTGACTCTTTTGTATCCTGTGTATGAACACAAAATGAAAGATGCACTTCTTTGCATGCCGTGATCTAAGCTTGCATCTACATACTGTATGATGTGAATGCTACCTATGAGTACTAATTTACATCAAGCTTATAGTTTTAATCATAAGAGAGCACATGAAGTTACTACTCATTTTATTGTTGACAGTAGTTTGAGGAGGTGGAGGAAGGAGCTGAAAGAAGACTGTTTGGTAGTTCTAAGAAAGGCTGATTTTCAGTTAAGTACATCTTTGTAAGTCATTCTGTCATTTGGTAAACACACAATGATTATTCCTTCAGACAGATGAAATATTCATTAGAAAGAGTAGAGAGGAAATCACAGTACTATTAAAGAATAGCAAGGGAGTGGGAGGCCTGTCAAGAATATTCTGACCCTAGGAAAAAAAAATCAGAATTGCCATAGAGAGGGACCACAGAATGCAAACTTTCAAAAAGGTTATTTCCATAAAGTCTGAGGAAATCTTGGCCCCCATTAAGATTTTTGTCCCTGAGAGCCTGAACTGTAAGTATGGTATCTGCTTTGTCTGCAGAATAAAAAAGATCTTCACTTAATCATTATCCTGGGAGCTGAACATCCTGCTACATTTGAATAAAAATGCCTACTTCATTACTGATGGGAACACAGAGTTCGGTGTACCAAATGATCTACAGTAGAGCTTACTGACAGGGGTACCTTATAAATGAACGGGCTGTTTAAAGAATACTAGCTATTAATGTGTTTAGTATTAGATGAAGCCCACAAATTCTAAGAAATCTACCAAATGAGTGCTGTCTAGTAAAAAAGTAGTTCTATCATACCTTTAGGTAAAATGGAAAATGATGATGTAGAAAATAGATTTCTGATGCGTCAACAATGCCATCAGTTTTTTTCTCTAGTGAAATCTCTTAAAATGATAGAAAACATAGAGCTATGAAATAACTGAGCTGCAGAGGACCTTGAGAAATCATTTGCTCTAGGCTTCTGCTTTCAAGCATGTGAATGTCTATAGAAAGGGTAAGGGAGTCATGTTGTCAGCATACAGCATTTGTGTGTCAGGCACTGTTCTGAGCACTTAACAAACATTAACTGGACACATTTGTCATGGCATTGCTTTTCTCTCCTTCTAGTCTTTCTTTTTTCCCGTAGTTTTTCTTAGTACATCTTTTTCTGCTTCCCTTTTCCACTGCTTGTTTCTTTGTTTTGCCACAGGCCTTCCTTAGCACTCTTCCAGGGTAATGAGGTTACTGAACTCTAGCGTAAGCCTCCTTTCTTCTCATTGCTTTTAAGAATGTCACGTAATTGAAGTCAAATTTCTTATAGAAATCAAAATAGATTATTTTATCATTTTGCCTTCATCTCTGTGACTTGTCATTTTATCTTGGAAAGGGATAAAATTGGCCTAGAATAATTTGATATCCACGTAGCATTGATAGTTACTTCCATTGTCTTAAGATCCTTTCTTTAATGATAATACTTTTGGATAAGACTAGAATTGGAAAGGGGGCTGCATATAGACTATTCCTTAAATAATGATTTCCCATCTTAAATTTCCAGTTTGCCAAATCACATGAGAATCTTTTTTTCTCGTTCTTGACATTTGGCAAAAGAGGGTGAATATACTTCCTTCATTTTATATTTTCTCTTCTCATTCTTGAGTTTGTGTTTTTTTTATTTTATAAACTTAGTAGGTCTTTATAAATAACTTTTCATCTTGTTCTCTCAGTTTTCTGCTTAGAAGATAGATAATCCTATGTGACTGACATACTTGTATTTTAAATAATAGTAGAAAATTCAGTTTTTGACCTAGTATTTAAAAAATCATGTAGAATTTTCTATGTGTTGCTTATTGACGGGTGTGATATAACAAATTATGAACAATTGCTTTATGCCAAGAACTATTCCATTCATTTTACACCTGTTATCTCATTTAATCCCCACAATAACTTTATGAAGCTGGTACTACTATCATCTCCAGTTATAAAGTTTAGAAGACAGAGGCCAAGAGAGGTTAAGTAATTTGGCTCAGGTTACAGAGAAACTAAGTGGTATGGCCAGTATACAAATATGGTTTCAGCTACTCTTATATCTCTATTTGTTACTAAATCAGTTAAGAAAAGAACTCTGGTTTTTAAAAATCTGACTTGTTTTTCTTGTTTTCTGACTTGTTTTCAAATTCCACATTTTGGAATTCCTAAGTTAAGGCATCTGAATATTAGACTGGACCTTTGGATATGGCAGATGAATTTCAGACACCTGCCCAGAGAGTGCTTTTATTGTAGAATACCTCAACTAAAGGATCGTAATGTGATGCCTCCAAAGTATAATTCTAGTAGGTATATTCTGAAATATAGTCTTAAAAGTGTTTGCAGTAGTCTGAATAAAAAGAAAGGAAGAAAGAGAAAGAAAGAGAGCAAGGAAGGAAAGAAGAAGGAAGGAAGGAAGGAAGGAAAAGTGAATCAGAGTAACTTGGTTTTCTGGTGTCCCCTAATCTTTTGCCTACTCATATCACCATTCTGAGAAGAACTTGTTTGTCTTCCCTTTGCCTGATATCAGTGTTGTTCATTTCCCGTGAAGCTTTCTTGAGTAAAGAAAATGGAGATTTCTTCCTGGATTATTTTGTTTCTTATACTCAAACTATGGATATACTCAAGATCCATTATTTTTCTTCCTCTCTACCTTTTCTTCCTTGGAGATTTCATCTACCTTTATGAGTCTAGCTACCATTTCTTACACAAATTATTTTTTAAAAATCTGTTTCCTGCACTATGGTCCCATAATCTCCAACTTCCTGCCACATATGTATGCTTGGATATTCTGCTGATGTGGGAAACGCATTGCGTTTCTAAAGGTGAGCACATCATGTTTCTGAGGTTGGAAACTTAGAGGTTGGATCCCCTATTCACCTTCTCGCTTTCTGTCAGAAATTCCATTATTCTTCTAGCTACCCAGGCTTAAAACCTTGAGGCTTTCTTTGCCCCCTCCTTGTACTTTGCTTTCTGTATATAATCAGTCACTGTGTCCCATTGGTGGTACGTAATGTCTTTCACTTCCCTCTTTTCTTTTTTATATCACTGCTATGAGATTTACCTCTAGTTTAGACAGTTTAGCATCTTGCTCATTAGTGCCCTACCAAAGCTTAGTGTGTTGCCTTGCCCGTAGCAGGAACTCAGTGTATTTTTGTTTTGTGATTGACTGAGGCACAAGTTCCCTCCTACCTCTAGCAACAATGAGCAAGTCACTTTTGGAACCAGATTTTTGGAAGTCCATCTTTTCCTGTATGTGTGCAATATTCCTTTTGTAGCCAAGTGTATATATTTTATCAGGGTCAGTATTATATATCTACCTTTTGTGAGCTGCTAGGGGGAAAGGGATTTAAATAGATCCTGAATTAATGAGTTCCAATGGTTTAGAAGGACAATCAGTACAAGACAAATGTTTAGAGCAGTTTAAAGTTCACAGCAAAATTGAGAGGAAGGTACAGAGATTTCCCATATGCCCCCTGCCCCCACCCCCCCAGATGCACAGCCTCCCCCAGCATCAACATCCCCATGGTGTGGACATTTGTTACAAATAATGAACCTATGCTGACATGTCATAATCACTTAAAGCCCACAGTTTACATCAGCATCATTCTGGGTATTGTATGTTCTGTGGGTTTGGACAAATGTAAAGTGACATGAATCCACCATAATAGTATCACACAGAATAGTTCCACTGCCCTAAAAATCCTCTGTGCACCCACCGCCCATATTCATCCCTCCCCTCCCTTCCCCAGGCCCTGGCACCACTGATCTTTTTACTTTCTCCATAGTTTTGCCTTTTCCAGAATGTCCTATAGTTGAAATACTCTTCAGATTGGCTTCTTTGACTTAGTAATATGTACTGAAAGGTTTCTCCATAGTTTTTTCATGGCTTGATAGCTCATTTCTTTTTGGCCTTGAATAATATTCCATTGTCTGAATGTACCATAGTTTATTTATCCATCACTGAAGGACTGAAGGACATCTTTTGGTTGCTTCCGTTTGGCAATTATGAATAAAGCTGCTACACTCATCTCTGTGCAGGTTTTTGTGTGAACATAAGTTTCCATTTCCTTTGGATAAATACCAAGGACTGTGATTGCTGGATCGTCTGGTAAAACTATGTTTAGTTTTTTAAGAAAGCACCAAAATGTCTTCCTAAGTGGCTGCACCATTTTTGCGTTCCTGCCAGCAATGCATGAGAGTTCCTGTTGACAATCAGTACATTTTATCTAGTGAGGGTGAGATAATAATCTCCATGACGGTGGAAACTATCTAGACTTTATTCACTGCCAGATCCCCAGCACCTAGCTATGTACCTAGCATCTAGTAGGTATTTACAAATATATGTTGGATGAATTAATGAATAAATGCCAAGGATAATGATAACTATGCTGTCCCCAAATGGGAGAACAAGAGTCTCCTGATGACTTGCCTCATTTGCTCTAATATATTAGACTGAGGGGATTGTACCGAACATACTGAGATTTTTCCACACAGTCATATATTTAAGGCAATAATTGAATCTTTAAGTAAAATTTATGTCCATTCTAAATTATGCTTCTTGTGGGATATCATGGCATGATTCTGCTTGGGCACTACAAATTATATTGATGGGGTGAAATGTGTTTTCATGTCCATTTGTGAAATGTGGAATGTTATTGAATTACTTTAAGTGTCATGTTTGAGATGAGTTTAGGCTTGTTTCTTTGAGTTTGACACATTTCAGTCTGTCATCCTGTCCTTAGAGATGCTGGAAATTAAATGGGGATACTTAAATAATTTAATTTATAAGCTTGCTTACAGCTATGTGGTTTATCAAGCCAGATGTCGGTAGCCTCAGTTTCTTGCAGCTCAGATGCTGCCAGAACATAAATTAAAATTGTTTCTGTGTGTCAGGGATTAGCATGTAAAAACAGAAGACACCTTCTATCAGAGGGCCAATAGTCTCTGCTGGGCAGTGCCATTTTTGTTAACCATTGGCTAATTTTGAAAAAAGAAAAAAGTATAATTCACTTATAATACAAGCTCAATTATATTTCTGGGGAACTCTTGTTTCCTATGTATGTGATGACGTAACTCATCTCTATAACACAAAGTCTATAATAGAAATGTTATTCTGGTTTTATGCCTCTCCCTCCCCAGAAGTCATTTTCTGTTGTTGTTTAAATGCAATAGATTTACTCAAGTTGTTATGGTTATATTGTCAACATTTCCAGGTTCTCTTTTAGAAATTGATCTAGACAATGTTTTAACAGGGCGTTTTCCCTAGCAAAAAAGTATGCATCTGAGACCTACTAGAGAATGGACTTGAGGATACGAGGAGGCGGGAGGGTAAGCTGCGACAAAGTGAGAGAGTGGCATGGACATATATACACTACCAAATGTAAAATAGATAGCTAGTGGGAAGCAGCCGCATAGCACAGGGAGATCAGCTCTGCTTTGTGACCACCTAGAGGGGTGGGATAGGGAGGGTGGGAGGGAGGGAGATGCAAGAGGGAAGAGATATGGGAACATATGTATATGTATAGCCGATTCACTTTGTTATAAAGCAGAAACTAACACACCATGGCAAAGCAATTATACTCCAATAAAGATGTTAAAAAAAAAAAGTTTGCATCTGAGCACATCTTCCCCCACATAAATAGAAAACGAACAGCCTCTATGTAATTTAAGTGAGTTTGTAGGAGACTACTTGAGGTGATAGGAGCAATGAAGATTCTCTCCCAGCATTGCACACATCCACTGTGGGACCTTGGGTAAGTCAGTTTCTCTATCTGGGTTTATTTCTTATATAAAATACGGAGTTTAGGAAGAATCATCTCTTAATTTCCTTGCGTGGTCTAGAATTCTTTGAGATGTTTTTAAGTCTTAGGCAGCCTTTATTTCAACTCTCTTTGCATTGTTAAATTCTTTCCATCCTTTCAGGCCCATGAAATATTCTAAGTTGCATGACTCTAACTTGACTTTCCCATTTTTTGAATTCATACAGCTTTTATATAGTCAGAATGCAGAATTTTGCATGTTTGTATAGTCATATTTTCTCTAATTCTTTTTTGTGCATTAAAATGATCTCCCCCACTATATTGCAGGAGTTTTTAATATAAGAATATGTCTTATATTTCTCCTATTTCCTTCATTAAACCTGTTACATTATGAAGTACATAAAATTATTAATTGATTTGGATGAGATGTGAATCACTTATCACCTGTATTGAAAGAATTTGGAGTATAAACAAAGATAGCCTCTTTTCATGGGCAGTTGATTCTTTGGTAGCTAAAAACGGGTATAGAGGCCTCCTCTGAAATTACTGCTCTAGAGCCTTTAAATTGAAGTAATATTCCAACCAAAAAGAATGTTTCTGGGTCTTTAGATCTGGGGGATTCCATTTGTGAGAAACAAGTACCTGTTCGGCAAGAAAGAGCTATTTTGGTTACTTTTCTTCTCTGGACCTCTAATATCAATTTTCTAATCCAATCCGGCCAGCATAAATTGAGCACACACTATGGTCATGTTCTGTTGTAGGCACTGTGATGGGTTTGGAGGAAGACTGCTGTGTGTAAAGACTGATGGGACATCATTTTTAGCCTCAAGGCATTCACAACGTAAAAACAAACAAACAAAACCCCCTACAATATAATGTAAAATGAACAGTAATAGAGGTATATATGAAGTGATTTAGAATCACAGAGAAGGAAGTCTCTGACTGTATCTCATGTTTTATATCTGGGAATATACTATAGAAAGGTGACATTTATTTGGACTTTAGAAAATGACTAGGAACTTGGCTGTTAGAAAAGTGAATCTAACTTGGGTATGTTATAATAAGTAAAAGCATAAAGGCATGCAATCTATGGTATGTCTGAGGGACCATCTGGTATGGCTAAATTATAGGATGTTTAGAGAAATCGTTTCAGAAGAATGGATTGGAGTAGCAGGCCTGCTTCCTAGCTTATCACTGATCTTCCAAGTACTTTTAATTCCCTAGAGGATATATATCATTGAGCATTTTCTAAAAGTGATGAAGGCCATGCAGTGGGGGAGATAGTATACAAGAGGAATTTGTGGAAATATATTCATTTCTGCCATAAAATTTTCAGTCCACTTCTTCAACTGTTCTATATATGCCACGCAGTAATTTTTTGTCTTTTTCCATTGCATTAGGAATGATGAGATTGTCTTAATTCATTTTAATGACTAATTAAAATGGAAAAAAACAAGTATGCACCTGAAACTGAAATCTTACAACTCTTAGCAGTAGGCAGCCACCCAGACAGCTGACACTACATCCCATTCAGGCTTGAATACAGAAAAATTCTTCAGGCAGTTTGGAATGCGGATCTGGCTTTCTTGTGTACTTTTTCAAGTCTCAGTGGCGGATGTCTCCTATTCCCTCAGGCAACCAGGGAATTTAAGTTTACCCTCTTCCTTTGTGTCTACTCCCTGGAAAACATAAAGCCTACTTTCAGAAAAGAAGCTGATAAACTTTGTCATTTGGAACCCTAAAGCGACTTAAGGCTCTGAGAGATGGTCTCCCAGTGCCATTTAACAAGGGGATAAAGGCCTTGCTTAACTTAAATAACAGACTTTAGAATTCCCTGGTAGTTGCTACCTCAACATTAACAAGAAGTCACTGATAACACTTTATGTCCTTTCATCTTGTCCCATAATATTAAGCTGCTTGAGTTTTGATATTTCTTGCAACTGAAATGAGAATATATAGCTAGATTTCTATAATAAAAACTGTATGAAGGATTTGATTCTCCACACTATTTCCCACACTTATTGTTTCCTTTTATAGTAATGACTAAACAATATTTTAGCTGGAGAGAAAAAGAGAGTGAGAACAAAAGGAAAAAAAACCAGACTGAATGAAGAAATGGTTTTCCGGGCCTTGGGTTCTTTCCTATAAGACCTTTACTTTGGCTTCTCCTACATGTTGCTGAGTTTAAGAAACTGATCTTTGATTGGCAAGGAGTGTTAAGGTTTTGAATAGAAACTTAGCTATTAAGAGAACTGCATTTTTTGTAAGGAAATTAGCATGGGCTCGGGGTGTTTAGTTTTAAGATAAAACTAAATCTCTTAAAAACTCTCCAAGGGTCAGATAGGAAATAGATACCTCCGTTACTTTAAAAGCAAAGCTGTAGCCTGACTGAGAAGCAAATTAAGAAAGAGGAAAATAATTCTGATTTATACCAGCCATGTGTGGCCACCATAGCCGGTTTGTTAGTCAGTTCATTGTAATTGGATTGCTGAATTATTTTTTTTCATCTTACATTATTGCCATCTTTAAAAGGAACGTGGTCATTTTTCAGCTTCATGCATTGATAAGTAGGTACACAGCTCCCACTGTTTTTCATGTGTGTCTAATTTTTGCCACTCTGCTGAAAAATATGTGACAAAACAGAAGTCAGTATATCGCGTTTCACTTCCTCAGTAGAAAACAGTTTCAGCAGGAAGTACAGTATAATACCTAGTGCCCACAAGTAGAAACGATTTATTTCAGCCTGCAAGTATGCCTGTGCTGTGTACTTGGCTGGGCACTTGGCACTGAGAGAGAGGGAAAGCAAAAGATGTGCTTTCTTCCCTCAAAGTGTTTATCCTCTAGGATGAGAAGTATGATCTGTACACACACAGCGTGTACTGGTTTTCTATGGCCCCATAATAAATGATCACAACCTGAGTGGCTGAAAACGACACCAATTTATTAGCTCACAATTTCTGTAAGTCAGACGTCTGGGCATGACTTTCTCTGCTCAGAGTCTCACAAGGGCGCACTCAGGTTGTTGGCTGGGCTTGTTCTCATCTGGAGGCTAGACTGGGGAAAAAATCCACTTCCAGCTCCCTTATGTTGTTGTTGGAGTTAATTTCTTTGCAACTATAAAATTCATAGCAGGTTGGTTCTTCAAAGTCAGCCACAGAGAGAGAGAGAGAGAGAGAGAGAGAGAGAGAGAGAGAGAGACTCTGCTACTTCAAATCTCTAATTTCAGAGATGGCCTTAACAGTGTTTTAAAGGGCTCTCCTGTCCACATTAGGTCTGCCCAGGATAATCTCTCTTTTGATTAAACTAAAGTCAACTCATTAGGGGGTCCTAATTATACCTGAAAAATCCTTTTGCCTTTTCCATATTCTATTGATTAGAAGCAAGTGACAGATTCTGTCCACACACAAGGGGCAGGGATTACATAAGGGCATGACTTATTGGGTGTTATCCTAGGATATGTTTGCCACGTACAGCAGACACTAAATACAAGCAAAGGCTATACAAGTACCTTGGTCCAGACAACAAATCTAAGTGTAAAGTATGCACAGGGACTGAGGGAACACAGAAAAAATGGGTAAACCCTGCATGGGGGTAGCTCATTTATTCAGCAAATGTTTACTGTATGCTTACCATACACCAGGCCGTGTGTTAAGCTCTAAGGCTGAAGTAAATGCTGAATGGCAAGTACCTTAGGTTACTCTTGAAGACGAACAATGTTCAGTTCCAGAACACTCCAGAACCCTATTAGATGTATTTGTCTGAAAAAGAAATACTAAATAAATAGATGATAATAATATGTTTACTTATAGCCATGAGTTCTTTATATCTTGCTGTGGAGGTACAATACAGGCAGACACAGACACAGACACACACATAAGCATGTCAACAAAGCAACATAAGTGAGTTTGACCGTATATAACAATCTGCAAATATATCCCCGGACACAAAATTGTGATTGCTTTATTCTGGCCTCTTTATTTAGTTTGTGAGGAAGGTGGGAAATTGTAATGATCCAGGGCAGGGTTTGAAGTTCTCACTATTGAGTCTATTCAGGTAATGTATGTGGTGAGCAAAAAAGCTTCTCAGATCAGTCAGGGCATTTAACATATCACTTACAATTTGTTTGACTCTCTTGGATCTGAATCCTATCACATATACAGAGCAAAGTTCCACTCCCACTTTACAGAGGAATTCTTTGTCCAGAATTACATAAGCGATATAGCAGAAAACAAGGGCAAAAACCTAGGTCTCTCTTATTCCATATCCAGAGTTTTCTGTAGGATACTTACAATTTAACAGGAAGGAAGAAAAAAGGTGGAGAGAAAAAAATAGTATAGAAAACAAAAGTATCCAGCTTCTCTAGTTCTATTTTGTAATACAAGATTTCCCATTTTATTCTGTGTTTGGTGGGCCCTTTTTTAACCTTGTTCATTTTGAAGCCCCAAACCATGGAGGTTGGAGTTCTTTATGGAGTCAGAGTATTTATACTCAAGAGTTTATGAAAGTAAAAGTCATTGTCCCTAAAAAGTGTCCTCAGACACACCTAGAGAGACCACTTCTTACGATTAGGTTCTCCATGCTCCATAAGTTTCTTGATATTTCTACTGAGACTACAAACAAGTGTACAGTTTTCACAGTGATTGTAATGATGTGAATATCTGCCCCATTGGGAATGAGACTGAAATCACCAAATCATTTCATATAGGCTATTGCACAACTGACAGTGATGATAATAAATTTCAGGACACTGCTGTCTGCTTTTTCAAATCCACTTTGGGATGTTTGCAGTTCATCCAATTTTGCCCCAGATTTTATGTGCTAAATATTATTCAGACTACTTTAGGCCAAATGTTTAGTCAGTTTTTAATTTTGTATCCTTACTGTCTGCATGTAGACTTTACATGGTATACTGGAGATAGTCACCTAGAGCTGCCTTGTCCCGTCAGTGGGAGAGTGTGCTGGGCACTAAATCCTGAGAGGAATGGGCATTTGCTTCATATAGGTATCTCGAAAGGTAATTGCAAAAGCCCTCTCAGGATTCTTTTGCAATGTTTGTTTTCTGCAGGTGAAACTCAAAGATTAAACAACAGTGTCATATCTGGCTGAAGCTAACAGCCGCAAACCAAAGTAGTTATGGGGATTTGATTATGGGGAAATGGAATTTATGATTCCATAGCCATTTAGATACCACCTAATATGCAATTTTATCTGTCTTCAATTATTTGTATCTCATTTCACAGACACATTAAAGTTATACTAACCCTTACAGCCAACCATTTTTGGTATCCTGTTTCTCTAAAAATCTCTTTAAGAAGAATAAATTTAAATGTTTCTAGTTTTTCAATATTTAATATGTTATAGTGTAAACATAATGAGCCTTTCATTTTACACTATAAGTACGTTAGATTAGTAATCTGGGTCCTTTAATTTCAATTGCTGACTTTATTACTAACTAGCTGTGTGACATTGAAGAATTCACATAACCTCTCTAGGCCTTGGTTTTCTAGTTTATTTCCCAAGGCTACTGTGATGAAAAATCAAGATAGTGTATGCAGAAATACTCTGCAGAAAATGAAGTGGAGTGGAAGGAGTAGCTATTAATAATAATAGCAAATGTTGATAACTTGGTTGGGGTTACTATTTAAATTCATATGGTAAAACTTTTGTAAATGGTGCTCATTCCCTAGTGTGAATATGAGCATTCTTAAGTTAGCTTTGCTTCATCTGAACTTCAGTGTTGTTTCCTAAAGAGGTTATGATGTTTTAAAGTTATCAGGCGTAAATGAAAAGGGCCAAGTTTCTCAAAGATTCCTAATGATATGTTTTTTTTAAAGAAGGCATTATATGTTACTAGATTCTACTTCCTAACAAGTAGGGTACAGAATGAGGAACAGATATTGGTTTGTTCTGCTTGCAATGCTATTGTGCATCCATATGCATTTCAAAAAATGCTCTGTCAGTATATATCACATGTGCAAAACTTGAATGTCATCAGCACCAAGTCATTTGATTCATTCTTTACTAAAATTGTTTTTCTCTCTAATGGCAAGACTTGTGGCTCTTGAAGCACCCGGAAAGTACCTCAGACCAACCATGATGGCTTAAAAATGTGACTACTTTGTTAATTATAGTAGTGATAAAATATATGGTGAACAGGGAGAAGACAAAATGTTTTCCCAGAAAAAAAAAAAGTCCATGTAATTTTCACTACCTGTGTTCTCTGTTGAAACAAGCTTAAGGAGTTAGCATAATTCTCTTCCTGAATTGTGGACCTGGTACCACCAGTCTCTCAAAAGTTGAACAGAAAAGTAGCTCAGCTTTTGTCTTCCTACTGTCATTAAAAGCATCTCTGCTTCTCCTCCCCCTACCTGTATCCATGGGAGTCTCACCACATCAAGGAATATTACCTGTCATTGTGATGCCTTTATGATGCAGATGTCTAAATATTTCTTTTTCCACTTTTTATTTCATGCAGTGTAGTAAATTTAGTCTTCCTATGGAGAGGATGTCTTATAAATAAAATAATGTCTCAGATCTGCATGCACATTTCTCTATGTTAGTGTCTGATGATTTTGTTTTGAACCATTGGTGTATTGTCTATCAGTAGAGCCAGAGAATATGGCAAAAATCCAACTTCCTCCACATTTCTGTTTAATATGCAAAACCAATCCTTCTCCATCCTGTTCTTTCCCGCCTTCTTCTCCTGTGTCTCTTCTATCCTCGTAATGTTAAGAATTGGTATAATTTCATTAAATAGAGGTTGTGTAAATTAATACAGAAGGTTTCTTTTGATGGCCCAGATAATGTGAATGAGAATCGCTTTCTCACTGTAAACTAATCTGTAATGATACTCAATGTCATTTGTGTCACTGACAGCTTTTTATGCCAGCTTTAGCAACCCTTGTCCTACTGAATCAAGTCTGTTTTCTAGTCATAAACATGATATTCAGTCATGAATACCTCTTTGGTAGAAGTTGAATGGAGGAGGTGGTTGGTATTGGAAGTAAGCCCCTAACTCCTTCTCCAGAAACTTACTGCCCATTGCAGGCTGACCCACTCTGTTATGTCTTCAGTGATAGAACAGTGCCTACAACTATGGTATACTTACGCAAATTAACATTGATTCAGTGGAGAATTAAAGGCACACAGGAAAGGAGATTTTCCCTGTTATTTACTAAGTGAAGTATAATTTGGAATGTTGTTATCACACCTTAGGTGCATTCTTATTCCATTGGTAGAAGTCGATGAGACAAGTTTACAGGTGTCCATGGAGTATCTACTATGTGCTAGGTACTCTGTTAGGTACTCTGCCAGGTACAGAGCAATAATTTTGACACGTGTTTTTCACATGTTAACTTTCTGTTTTTTAGATTTTCAGTGCAATACATACTCAGAGAAGAGAAACTTAGTGCACACTGTAGTAGTTGTGGTTGCTTTTGTAAAGGAGTTGAGACACTGGGGCTTGAGGAGAATCTATAATCTGGAGAGATTGAGAAGAAGATTGAAAATTTTCCATTTGGGCAGAATAACATAATCAAAGGCTCAGACTTTATTTGTAGGCAAGAAAAAATTACTTGAGGATTTTAAGCAGGTAGGTGACATGATAAATGATAGTATTGGAGGGATTGAAAGTGGCTTGGGAGGATGGGGGTTCATCGTTTAAAAGGGTATCACAGTAAGCTATGTTTGTACATTACTTAAACAAATGGCCAGTTCAGGCTTTGTGTTCACAGGTGACTGCAATAAGTCAAAGACCTAGTTGTTTTGAAATTAAGTGACTTGAAACTGTTGTGAAATCAACCAGTTTGATTGAATTCAGTTGGTTCTCTCCAAATCAGCTCATTATTATAGCAGCACTATGTGTTAATTACACTCAGAAAAAAAATCACTTAAGCTTGTTGTTTCATGGCTCACAAGCAAACCAGCTTGTAGATTACCTAAAAATTTGGCTTTTCAGCTGGAAGTTTCAGTGTTGTGTCCATACAGCCTTTTAAGAGTTACATAAGATATTGGCAGGCAGTACTGAGATATGTTAGAATTTCTAGGTGTTAGGAAAGACTTAAGTTATCTCCTGTAGCAAAATAAATCCTTGAGCAAAGAAATTACAAAAACCCATATGGTATATTAAATTACTTTCAGTGGTTTAGAATTTGCTAACTTATAAATTAAAATTTACAGAATGGAGACTGGTTGAGGAGAAAAGGGTGACTTAAAAGCACTTTTTTTATATATCATGTTGAAAATAATCCATATTGAAGAATACGCTATTGCTAGGAAACAGTCTTTTCTGAAGGGAAGGAGTTCATTTGTCAAAACCATATTCCAAAGGGTTAGTACCATGCTAAACATTAAGCAGAGGTCATGAATATTTTTTTAAACACTCATTTTCTCAGATCTGAATGCTGTTTCAAACTTACTTTTCCTGAAGGAATACCAACCAACTACTCTATCCTTAATGATATCCTGGGACATCTTTATTTTTGCTTCTCATAGCCAATCTACATAGAATAGTTAGTTATATCAGTCTCTCTTGAACATTAGCTATCGATGCTTTCTAGATAGCTATTATGATGACATTGTCAATGCTGAGTAAGTTAATCTGGTTGTGACAACCAATGGCAAGGGTTACTCACTGACTAATGGCATGTGCCCTAGGGTAAGTGGGGCAATATGAAGAAGAAAATCCCTTTGAGAAAAGAAGCACTTCTCTGTGGCAGTTCTTGCCCAATAACCACATGCTGCCACTACTAATTTATTTCCAGCTTCCAGTTTATAGCTATATCAGTAATACAGCATCCAGAGAGACTACAGGCAGGAATACTATTTAAGAGGCCATTGGCACAGCCCAGGAAAGAGTTGACATCTGTCCAAATTAAAGTATTGGCAGTGCGGGTAGTTAAGAGATGGACATATGATTGAGACATTCAAACTTTGGTAACTCTGGGAATATGCAATGTTAAGAGTGAGAGGGAAGGTAAAATGACTCCAAAATTTCAATCTTGGGCAACTGGGAGTGTGGGTACCATTAAATGAAATTGGATATTTAGGAGGTGGAGTAGGTTTGTGATGGGGAAAGATGTTCCATCCTGGACATGTCTTTGAGGTGCCCGAGAGGGTAAAAGTCAACTGACTGTTGGGATTGTGAGATTGGGGTTTAGGTAAGAGATTAGGGCTGGAGATGTAGATATGGAAGTCATCCGTATATTCAGAGTTTGGGTGTTAACTGAAGCTGTGGCAATGGATACAATTGCCCATGGAGAGAATATAGAGAGCAAAGAAAACAAAGCAAAATAAAATAGACTGAGGGAAAGACCTTGAGGTGCTGGTGGAGGAAGAGTAGCCAATCAAAGAGTTAGTAAAGGGGCAGTCAAAGAGCTAGAATGAGGGCTTCCCTGGTGGCGCAGTGGTTGAGAGTCCGCCTGCTGATGCAGGGGACGCGGGTTCGTGCCCTGGTCCGGGAGGATACCACATGCCGCGGAGCGGCTGGGCCTGTGAGCCATGGCCGCTGAGGTGCGCGTCCGGAGCCTGTGCTCCGCAACGGGAGAGGCCACAACAGCGAGAGGCCCACGTACCGCAAAAAAAAAAAAAAAAACAGAGATAGAATGAGAACCATAATAATGTAGTGTTTTGGAGTCTAAGGGAAAAGAGGGAATCAAGAGGTGTGGGGGTGGTCAGCACTATGAAATGTTGCAGAAAAGTTGAAGAGACTGAGGACTGAAAAAGGCACTTGGCACTTTGACACTTTGGTGACCTTTATTTCAGGAGCAATTTCAGTGGAGTGGAAAGAGCAGATATCAGATTGCAATGAGTTATTGAAGAAGTAGAAGTAGGAAATACGTGCTAGGGCACATATCATCAGTGATAGGAACTATGGTGATAAAGCAAAAAGAAATATGAAAACTGCCTTAAGGTTATGGATTTTAATTCTGACAGTGCATAAATGCTTCCTTAGGTATATCCCCAAGTCCATATGCTTATCTCCCATGAATCCAGTATAGCACTGTGAAATTCTATCAACAGCCATTGTAATTTTCGCAGCCAAAACAGGGAGCAACAGAGATGAAGTCAAGGAAGTCATTCCCTTAGTGAATCCTTTTCTGAGTTCCCCAGCACCTGGCACATAGTAGGCACTCAACAACTGTTAGTTGAATTGAATCGACTCCCTTGAGAATCTCTGTCTTAACACACTGATTGCCTCAGGGAAAAACAACCAAATAAAAGCTTTTCCACTGGCAAGGGCTCACACAGTGCTCCTGTGTCTTTTGAGAAAGGAGAAGTTGACATTTTTATTCTTCAGTGCCAGTGTTTGGTACTAGGCTTGTGGTGAAATGCCCCTAGTTTCTTTGTCTGTTTTTCAAAGCAATTGTAATAACTAGGGACTTCATGTATATTAGCAAATGATCTTAACAGAAACTCCAGAAACTCCCTAACCTAAATAGACATGCACACACACTGACTTAAAGTCTATTGTGAAATGGAGGCTTTTCTGTCTAGAACTGAGAATGATTTAGAGTTTTGTTTCATTAAACATTTGTCATGATTCTCAGACAAAACATTGCTGACATTCTTTCATCTAATTGGTTTATCATCCAGACTTAAGCATCTGCATCAAATCTACTTAACCTGGTTATTATCTTTAGAACTACTTGTTAACTTACAAATTCTAAACATTTGTAGTGCCTAAAATTTATACTACCAGTGGGTTTGCATGTTTCTATATAATGTTAAGATTTTTCACATCAGGTTATATACAAGGAAGAACTTTCCAGAAGATCTGTTAAACACTGAAAAGTAATGGAGAGAGAGGAATGCATTCATTCTCTAAAAGTCTACTAGTGATTTAAATAATTATCATCTCTTCAGTAATGGGGTGCAGGGTTCACTGTCAGATAGGGTTGACGTACATGGTAATATGAGCTCCTAAAGACTTTTATAATGCTTAATTTTAAACGATTATTTAGGTACTTCAAGTGATTTTGGTATAAGATGGAATATAAATAAATATTTTTTATTATTTAGGATGTTCTCAACTACAAATTGAAAAAAATGCAACTCAGAGTGGCTTTAACAATGAAGAGATTTATTATCTCACCATAACAAGAACTCCAAAGGTAGTGTTTGTCACTTCTATAGCATAAAGACATCATTTTATTTCCTGCTCTTCCATCCACAATACGTAGAGTAATTTGCCCCTTGTAATATCAATATGGCTGCAACAGCTCCAGGTATCACATCGTCATACAACAATGCAGAAAGGGGCAGAAAAAAGAATTATTTGTTTCTTGTAAGTCTCTAAGTGCTAAGGAATCTTTCTCATCCTTTTATCCTCAAGAAACCATTCCCTTACATCCTATTGGCTAAAATTGGGTCGCATGAGTTTTCCTTAGCCAATTGCTGACCAAAGAAAGTGGAGTTACCATAGTCTACATACACTAATCAAGAGTGACACTCTGTGATTGAGTCTGGGTCTGAGTCTGGGCTTGCATCCTTAGCTGGGACTGAGGACGGGGCTGTGGATGGACTTTTTAAAACAGCTTTACTGAGATATAGCTCACAATACAATTCACACATTTAATGTGTAAAATTCAATGGTTTTGGTGTATTCACAGAGTAGTGCAACCATTACCACAGTCAATTTTAGAACATTTAAATCACCCTTAAAGGAAATCCTATACCCTTTAAGTAGTCACTCTCTAGTCCCCCTTCAACTTCATATTCTATACATTTCTTTGAATTCTCAGAATTTCTCAGTTATTGACTCAAGAAAGATTCAGTATAATAAGCAAACATATCTGGATATAATCATCCTTTTTTATAACTGAAGTATAGTTGATTTACAGTGTTATATTAATTTCAGGTATACAACATAGTGATTCAATATTTTTATAGACTATATTCCATTTAAAGTTATTATCAAATATTGATTATATTGTCTGTGCTATACATTACATCCTTGTGTCTTATTTATTTTATAGCTAGTAATTTGTACCTCTTAATCCCATTCCCCAATCTTGCCCCTCTCCCCACCCCCTCCCCCCGGCAACCACTAGTTTGTTCTCTGTATCTGTGAGTCTTCCTGTTTTGTTATATTCATTCATTTGTTTTATTTTTTAGATTCCACATAAAAGTGATAACATACAGTATTTGTCTTTCTCTGTCTGACTTACTTCACCAAGCATAATACCTTCGAGGTCCATCCATGTTGTTGCAAATGGCAAAATTTCATGCTTTTCTATACAATAATAATGAACTACCAGAAAGAGAAAGCAAGAAAACAATACCACTTGTAATTGCATCAAAAGAATAAAATATCTAGGAATAAACTTAACCAAGGAGGTGAAAGACCTATACTCTGAAAACTATAAGATACTGATGAAGGAAATTGAAGATGATACAAATAAATGGAAAGATATACCATGTTCATGGATTGGAAGAATTAATATTGTTAAAATGTCCATACTACCCAAGGCAATCTACAGATTTAGTGCAATCCCTATGAAAATACCCAAGACATTTTTCACAGAACCAGAACAAATAATCCTAAAACTTGTGTAGAACCACAAAAGATCCTAAATAGCTAAAGCAATCTTAAGAAAAAAGAACAAAACTGGATGTATCAAACTCCCTGACTTCAGACTATACTACAAAGCTACAGAAATCAAAACAGCATGGTACTGGCATGAAAACAGACACATAGGTCCATGGAACAGAATAGAGAGCCCAAAATTAAACTCACGCATATATGGTCAATTAACCTATGACAAAGGAAGCAAAAATATGCAATGGGGAAAAGACAGTCTCTTCAATAAGTAGTGTTGGGAAAACTGGATGGCTACATGTAAAAGAATGTAGTTAGAACATCTTCTCACAACATGTACAAAAATAAACTCAAAATGGATTAAAGACCTAAATGTAAGACCATGAATAATCAATTCTATAACTAAAATATGGTATGAAAAATATAACTCTTCAAATTCATTTGGGCTGATGTATTAATTACCCCCAGTAGATGGTATGAATGATACAAGATATGATCAATGTTATAACATCAATTCCCAGAAGACCAGAATACTTGTCAGGTCCATTTATCCCAGGACTGGGAGTTGGGTTTGGTGAAGAATGGCAAAGTTAAATTTTTTTAGAAACGTGATCATGCACATAGGAAGACTTATTCAGGAGATGGGGGTGTGAGTCCTGTAAATCCATAGGCCAAAGCTAAATTCAGTCTGAGAATGTCAAGGAGGCTAACATGAGAAATTGAGGGGCTTAAAACCAAATGAGAGTCTATAGCTTCTTTCTTGTGATTAGCAATTATATGCCCATAGTGCTTTATGTTACCTCCCTGATTATTTATGGGTCATTGTACAATTTCTTTTTTGACTGAACTTGGTTTCCTACTGGTTAGTTGTGCCCTTTTTGGATCTCAAAATCTCACCTCTTCATGTGTTTATGGACTGTTTCTGCCTTGGCTCTCCTATACAACTTGGATCTCTGGAGATGACTCTAACTCCTTGTTTGAATAAGCGCATAAATAAGGTCAGATACCACTACTTGCCTATCCAACAACCATCTGCTCTTCCTTTTTTGTTAACATAATATCATATTTTTCAGGAATCCTAGAATCCTAGAGTCATAATCATACTTGATATTTTATACATGGAGGGAACTTAAAAGTCGTTTAGTCCTCATTTTCTAACTGTAGGAACTACATTCAAGCCAATAGACTTGGCATCTCAAACACTAACCTCTATTAGTTGTCAGGTTCACACTTACACAGTGGTTCCTTGAAACAGGTCTGAGCATCATATTTTGCCTACTAATACCATATGGGCCCTTGCTCTCCCTTGGGAACCTATTATCAGAATCTCTAGGAGTGGAACCCAAAATTGGTACTTTACGAGCTCCCAAGAGTAATTAAAATGTGCGTCTAGTCTAACTTCCAAAAAAATTGCTTTGAGAAGTATGGATATTAATGCCATAAAGGGCTATGCTCGGATACTACCCTAAATTTTTCTGGTTGATATCATGTAGACACTCACAACCCTTTATCCCTACTCCAAAATGCTCCTTGATACCTCTACAAAGACCATCTTGCCTGGGAAGGACCCTATTGATTCAGTTTGGTATTTTCTGTGATTTTTTAAAAATATATTTGTTATCTATGTCAGGATGTAGGTAAAAACACATCCAAAAAAATACTCCTTCCCATCCATAAATTCAATGTCTTTATTTTTGGTTTAGGGATGTGTATCATAGAAAGTTCAGTTTCTTCACATTAGTGTGATATATGCTGTATACGTTCAGTTGAAAAGATGGGTTTTAGGAATACTGAAGCATATTGAGTATTCTGCTCTTTTACTTTTTATCAGCTAGTGAGTTTGTTCAAATGATGACTCTTTTCCCCTGATTTAGTGAGATTATTGCTCAGATATATGTCCCAGTGTAGTGTGCTGGGGAACATATTTCGACATTTCTAGATTTTCTTTTGTGAATTGTAATCTAATTAAGCTCTGAATAACATGATTTTATTTTTATACCTTGGTTGTGGATTCCTTTCACTTTAGAAATGCATTCCAAACACGGCCATCAGTGTTGAATTCATAATGCAAAGTTATTTGGAAATTGCGGCATGTTTGTTCACACCAGATAGACTTGTTAGGAGGTCAGCCATTCTTGGAAATTACTCCCAGAAAAAACAATCATCATCAAGTGCATAGTGTAAAGTGCTCCAAAATCTATAAGAGCAACAAAAACATGATATCAGTCGATGGATACAAAAGTATATGTAATATATGTGTCTATCTGCATGCAGCCTTGTGCTGAGTACTTGGATTGTGACCTGGTGCTGCTATTTTCAAACTGTATTGCATATTGGGGTGATTGCTATAACAAGCTAGTTAAACAGAAGTATAACATTGTCCCAGTGCTTCTAATATAAGGCAAACAGCCTATGTCTACATGTATGACTACCTCAACTCTGCCAGCATATTAGGATCCGCTAGGGAAATTTTTAAAAAATAATGACACTCACTCTCTGCTCTCACCAATTCTGATTTAATTGGTCTGGAGTGGGGCCCAGGCATCAGTATTTTTTTTAAGTCCCCGAGATGATTGTAATGTTGAACCAAAGTTGAGAATTGCTGGGCTTAACTGTATGCCTTGTGAGAATAGGCCAGTGCCTGACACAATAAATACTTGTTAAATGCAGTTATCAGCAGTTGAGTTGGTAGAAACATGAACATTTAGATTCAGTTTTTTAGGCATTCAAATAGCAACATTTGCTAAATGTTTAATGAGAGCTGTGAGTGGTTACAAAGAATATAATCTCACAAAAGCCCTCATTAGGAGGGTTTCTTAACTAATAGCCCATTATGTTTGTGTCTTGCCTAAAATGCAAAAGTGTCAAAAACAAAAATATAGCAGGCTTTGACCTCAAGGTGTTTGTAACCTACATAGTTCTACTAATTTTCCATGTTCTCCATTTTGTGTGCTCTCCTTCCTGGTCTTTACTCCCTTAAGAAATGGGAACAAATACTACTTCAGGTGGGTCTGCTTTTTCTTTTCATAATAATATAAAGAGGAGGAAGGTGAAAATATGTTGAGTAAACAGAGCAAGAGACCTCTGTAGAATTTTCAAGGTAGTTTCTAAGTCTGGTAGCACAGTAATGTCTCTGGTTTATATTCTTGGTGTAACTTCCTACTTTGAGATTTAGCTTACTCTTAATTGCATCTCAGAAACTTTTCCAAACAGAAAATTTTCAAACTAGTTTCCATCTCTTACTCTTTGTCATAACTTCAATGACTTCAGAGTTTATCCCATACCCCAGGGTTATGACTCCTATTTAAATATGTAAATTTAAGAAATGTAATGCCAGTGCCCTTTATTTTTAGTGTAGATTGGCTCCAAATGCTGGCATAGCTGGGATTTGATAATTACTTTGGCCTATAGTAAATCTAGTTGGGTAGTGAATCAGGTAACATTTAACTAATTGATTGTATTTTCTTTTTATTAATTCCATGTTTGCAATTGAGTTATGTATGAAGCAGTAAAAACATCCCGCTGTTCTTTGAGAATGGTGTTATATTTTATCACACAGTGTCTTGAGAATACTAATGTTTAAGGAGACGACGTGAGGATTAAAATGCAGTTTTAGCTTATGGAAGAAATACCGCTCAACAGTAGTCAATACAACTTACATGCAGTGAAAATGACAATCAACCAATCTATTAAGTGTGGAGACAGATGTCTTGTGTAAAAGATTTCTGTGTCATTGCTGGATGACGTGAGTGTGCATTATTCATCTCTGCTCAGACACTACATTCAAATCCTTTCCAAGTGTTCCCTTTTGAAGCACTTTCATGCTGAATTGCTGTCTGTGAATTTGCGCCTTACATTTAACAGCCAATTTGACTTTTAGCAGAATCACAGTACCAGAGTAGGGAGAAACTAAGGGTCAAAGAATAGCTTAATCTGAAAATCCCAGCTTTATGTAGATACAGTTGGTATAAGAGGACTCCAGTGAGGAAGTGCTTTGTGAAAATGAAAACTTCAGAATGTTAGATGGGGTTATTGTACTCAAGTATGCTTGGCATTAAACACCCTCTTTTTTGCTGATTAGTAAACTTTCTCTGATTACCCATCAAGAAGGGGGGGGGGGGGAAGAAGTAACTTTCACTTCTGTTTTAGTAGACTCACCTGAGGAATTTAAACCAATTAGGCTTTTTTTATTATTATTTTTCACTCAGGAGATTAATTCAGTTTACATCTAAAAGCGGAAAAGACCTTTTTCTCCAAAGGATTGAGCTAGTGTAGAAAGGCCTATAATTAATGCAGTAAGTGATTCTGGAAACTGCGTTTGAATAGAATCCCTGTCCCCCGTCCCCCGTCCTCCCCCCACCCCCCACCCCCGCCCAAGGGCATTCTAACAATTGAAACTCGGAGAACTCAGCTTGTTTTACCTTTCCAGTGTTAAAAAAGAACACTTGGTGGCAGTCCTTCTTAAGCACCAAATTTCCTTGATTTAGCTCCTTCTTGGGGAAACAAGAGTCTCCCTCAAGCTTTTCCTGGGCTCCTGACAGATTCCTTTCTCCTTTAAGCAGTAACTGAATTACTAAGACATTTCTTCCAGTGAGGAAACAGCAGTTGGGGTACTCTAGCCTTATGATTTGCTTTTTCATTTGAGACTCAGCTTGCTCAGGAAGGAATTGTTTCTTTGGGATTTTAAGACACACCTCCATTTTTTGCATTATCACTGACTTAATGGTTCTCTATTCCTTCCCTCTTTTCCCTTTTCTGGAGCAACATTTCCAGTGTGTATACTTTGGATTAGCCTTGTCATACTGTCCTTTTTAATAACATCTACCAGCTTCTTGACCATATAACACATCTTGAATCCAGAAGGTATTTTTGGGTGGCAGTAATCTTGGTCTTCACAAGCTTCCTTCTTCACAATATCATAGTTTGCACAAACTGGTCAGGCAAATCTGCTTCTGTGTATTCCTAGAACGATCTGGCTGTAGCTCTCTTCTTCGAAATTTTTTAATGTAATGATGGCTCCTAAGTCATATGGAAAGCTTCCTTTGAATATTGTGAACAGAGATTCAAAGTGCATGTGTTGTTTTTGACCAAATGAACAAAAATAATCATTTTTCTGTTGTATAATTCATGTCCTCTCCTTTAATTACAACTAAGTAGTATTCCATACTTGTGACTATTTTTTCTTCCTCAACCATATCTGCATTGTGTGGGAGAGGAAAAATAATTTCCCCTGTACCTTTCTGGGTTCTTGGCTGAGACCTCCCTTAATAAAAGACACATTAACAGGAGAAGAACAAACAGAAGTGGAATACCTCCTGTATACATGGGGGATACCCAGGAAAACTGAATAACTCCAGGCCCAAGCCAGCATCTTAAATCCATCTCCAGCTAAAGACAAAAGAAGATTTGGGTGGGGGGCAGTTATGGGAGGTTACCAGGAAAAGCACAGTAAACAAGGGTATGGTTGTTATGCAGATTTAAGTCCTTGCCTTCTCCATTGATAAGAGTTTCTAGAGATTTAGAGTCACGTTTCTCTTCCTTATACAGAGACAGAGACACCCTTACAAATGGAGATTTCCCTTGTAAATATCTCTTAGAAAAGGGGTTTTCAAGCTTTCCCTTTGTCTGCTATTTCATTTATTTATTTATTTATTAAATTTTTTTATTGAAGTATAATTGACTTACAATATTATTTTAGTTTCAGATGTACAACATAGTGATTTGATATTTTTATACATTACAAAATGATCACCACAATAAGTCTAGTTACCATCTGTCATCATACAAAATTATTATAATAGTATTGAGTATATTCACTGTGCTGTACATCACATCCCCTTGACTTATTTATTCTGTATCTGGAAGTTTGTACCTCTTAATTTCCCTCACCTATTTCACTTATCCCCCCACTTCCCTCCTCTTTGGCAACCACCTGTTTGTTCTCTGTGAGTCTGTTTTGTTATGTTTCTTTTGTTTTTTAGATTTCACATGTAAGTGAAATCATACTCTATTTGTCTTTCTCTGGCTGACTTATTTCACTTAGCACAGTACCCTCTAGGTCCATCTGTGTTATCACAAATGGGAAGATTTCATTCTTTTTTATGGCTGAGTAATATTCCACTCTGTGTGTGTGTGTGTGTGTGTGTGTGTGTGTGTGTAATGTATATAGCACATCTTCATACATCTATCGATGCACACGGATTTCTTCCATATCTTGGCTATTGTAAATAATGCTGCAATGAACATAGGGGTGCATATATCTTTTCAAATTGGTGTTTTTGTTTCCTTTGTGGAAATACCCAGAAGTGGAATTCCTGGATCGTATGGTAGTTCTTTTTAATTTTTTGAAGAAACTCCATACTGTTCTCCATCGTGGCTGCACCAATTTCAATCCCACTAACAGTGCACAAGTGTTCCCTTTTCTCCACATCCTCACCAACACTTTGTTATTTGTGGTCTTTTCAATGATAGCCATTCTGACAGGTGTGAGGTGATATCTCATGGTGCTTTTGATTTGCATTTCCCTGGTAATGAGTGATGTTGAACACCTTTTCGTGTGTCTGTTGGCCATCTGTATATCTTATTTGGAAAATGTCTATTCAGGTCCTCTGCCCACTTTTTAACTGGGTTGTCTGTTTTTCCTATGTTAATTTGTATGCGTTCTTTGTATATTTTAGGTATCAACCCCTTATCAGATGTACCACTTGCAAATATTTTCTCACATTTAGTCGGCTGTGCTGTAGTTCTGTTGATAGTTTCCTTTACTGTGCAAAAGCTTTTTAGTTTGATGTAGTCCCATTGGTTTATTCTTTATTTTGTTTCCCTTGCCTGAAGAGCCTGTATCTGCTGTTTCTTAAAAATAATCAGCCTAGAATAATTCTTACGCCAAAGAGGCACATTTTGGGATGGTATATTCTGCTCCCCTTCAATTGATCAAGTCATCTTTTATCTTCTTAAAGCCACTCACATTCACACACATATTCCTCTGCCCATTCACAGTACTTCTGACTCTTCACTGCCTTCCATGGAGTATACAGCCCTACTAGATGAAAACACAGAGTAGATTTATTATAATGCTTTCTAGGAAGACACACATATTAAAAGTAAAATCAACTCCTAGGTAAAAATATCTTTTAATATGTTTTGTACAGTGCTTGGACATGAGATCTAAGATGGTATTCTTTGTGACAAATTTCAGTTGATGTTATCTAAGGTTTGTGAGGTCTCGGTATAGTCACTTAGGAGAGGGTTTCTCTGCAGAGGCACTATTGATATTTGGGGTTGGCAGTCCTTTGCTGTGAGGAAGTTAGTTGTCCTCTGTGTTGTAGGATGTTTAGCAATATCCCTGGCCTCTACTTGCTACATGCCAGTAGCATATCCCCCACTAACTGTGACAATCAGAAATTTCTCCAGACATTGTCAAATGTCCCCGTGCGGGGGGTGGGGGGTGATGGGGACAAAATTTCCTCTAGTTGATACCTACTGGGTTTGAGTATCTTGGGCCTGGCCTTTCATTAAAAAGATACAATCACTTTCCAATATAAACTATATATACAATACCCTTATGACTCTGAATATACTTCCTATATTTGAAGAGTTAAAAATAGCCTCATCGCTTTTCTATGACTGTGACATGATTATCAAAGTAATTTATAATATCCTTACCCAAGCCCCATTGTCAAGCATTTTCTCTTACAAAGCAATAATCTATAATATACCACAAACAGTTCATCTGTGTTGTTTTCTGCATTGGTCTCTGATCCGTGTGTTATGCTGACTTGCCATTATTTTTAAAGCAGTGATGCTAAACTATTTTGGATAAATACTTTCATTGCTTTGTAACTTTGCTGGAAAGATTAAAGACACTTTATTTTAATATTTTAGGGGATTTCTTTTCTACTAAGGATTTTTAGCCAGCATTGCTTTTTAAGATATCATGTTCTGATGATTTATTTGTTAAGTGTACCCTTTCAACATAACTGCTGCTATAAGCTTGAGATGCATCATACATTTTCAAGACCAGTCAGCCCACTAGAATTTCGATTTTTTTCCCGTCACATTTGCAGGAATTTTATACAGACAGATTTCCTATTTAAAGATAACTTTGATTTTGTATAAACCTCACTGTGCTATTTAAGTAATAAATATTGGTGCATGAACTGGTTTGACTTTCTGCTGAGAACTGCTAAAAGCCTTTTAATAGAAAACAATAGGGAATGTCAAACATTGAATCACGATCTCACTGAAACAATTTTTCTTAGAAAGACTTTCATCACACAGAAGTTTTCTCCGTGCTCAAATTTTGCTAGAAATTATGTCTGGTTAAAATCTATTGTGATGCTTTGTCCTGCTTGTTTACCCATATTTTTATGAATAAAAAGCATACTTTTAATATGTTGATAGCTTTTAATTTATTAAATCTTTATCTGTAGATATATTTAGAGACAAAACAAGATTACAACTTTATTTTAGGTTAAATATTCACTAGGAGATGTGGTAGAATAGCCACATGTATGTTTAGTAGTATATGACTGGTTGCTTTGAAGCAAATAAGCTAGAATTCCCCCAAATGAGCCACCTATTTTCACTCTGTCTTCTTGCCAGTCTGTGTCCTCTTACCCAGGCCAGCTGTCACAACAGAGACCATGTGAAAGGAATGTAGACTCGGCAGAGTTCAGTCACCATAGAGAAAATTTGCTAGAATCATATAAAGTACTAGGTTTATTTACTTTAGTATTTTTCAACTACAATATGCTTTCTGTGAGTTTTGACTAGGCCTTAATTTTTACAGCTCATGTAGATCTATTTAGAACAGTTGAGAGGAGGAAATAGAAGTGAAAACCAAATAATAACTCAGATTATTCATTCCGGCTTTACGTAAACAGAGTCTGTGTTTGCCATGTGCAAAGTCCCTTTTCACAGCTAACCACCATTTTGGACTTTCCTTATCTCCCTCCCTCTCTTCCTTCCTTCCATTTCTTATAGAAATATTTAGCTAGTGATGATCCTCATTACACATTTTACAAACATGTGTTCATTGCTGAAATAATGGTATAATTAGGTTAAAAAATAAGGATGTTGCCTGTGTTGGACCCTAGAGGAAGTGCGTCCTCAGATACCTAAAAGATGTAAGTTGTGGTTAGATTGTATGTTACATTCCCTCATTGTACACTTCCATCCTAGTTCAGTGCCTCACATATGAAAGGTACTTTTATTTCCTTTGATTAGGGTATTCTTACATTAGAAGTGAAAAATGATTCTGTTTTCTTCTCCATTTACTTCCTTCAATGATCACAGTTAACTCCTCTTCCCAGATGGGGACAGAAAAATGTTTTATATAGCATTACAGTACAATTGCTTAGATATACTCGATTCCATAGCACTCGAAGTATAATAGAATTTATCCTTTGTTGCATGGAAGTACATGACTTGTTTGACATCTGTGTCATATGTTCCAGTGTTGCATTGGGACAATTTAATGTATATAATACTAGAAAGATAGAACCTCAAATGCCAATTAATGAATTTGGACTTTATTTTGTAGGCATAGAGAGCCATTGGAAGTGTTTTAAGCAGGATTCTGGCATGATCTGCATTTTATAGAGAGAATTTTGGTAGCAGTATTGAAGATGCATTAGAGGGAAAGGATATGGGATGTAATGGAATCAGTTAGGAGTTCACTGCAATTATACAGGTGATAGATAATGAGTGTCTGAATTAGTTCATGGGCAATGTAAATGGAAAGGAAGAAATATTTTGTAAATATGATAGACAGAACTTAGTAACTAATTACATTTGGGACATACGGAACAATAGAGAAGCATGACCCAAAGGCTTCAGCTACCAGCTAGGGGAATACAGGAGGAGGAGGAGGGGGAGGAGGGGGGAGGAGAGGAGGGGGAGGAGGGGAGGAGGGGGAGGAGGGGAAGGGGAAGCTGGATGTGTTTGTTATAAGATTACTGTAGAACGCTAGGCATGCAGAACATTCAGAACAATGGAACTGGAGTTCGAGAATTTAGAGCCAGACACAGATTTGAGAGTCATCAGCATATACGGGGTAGTTAAAACCATGACCTGAGTGAAATTGCTCAGTGAGAGCATATAGAATTGTGAAGAGTACAGGGAAGAGGACAAAACTCAGGGGAAAGACAGGTTTTAAGAAGCTGGTAGAGAAAAAGAAGCAGGTAAAGCTAGAGGTGTCGTGATCAGACTAGAGGAGATCTAGGATAGAGTGCTGCTGAGAAACTTGAAAGAAGAGAATAGGAAGAAACAGAAGGAATGAGAAGAGAGAAATTAAGAAAGGGAGAAAGATTGAGAGAGAAATTGAGACAGAGTGATTGAGAAAGATGTTGAATGCTGGAGGGAGAGAGAGCAAGAGAGAGAAAGATAGATAGATAGATAGATAGATAGATATACACACAGAGTTAGAGACAGAATTTTGAAAGGAAATATAACTGACAGAGCAAATTTTCAGAAAAGACCATACAGGTGAGATGGAATTAAAAGCACAGATGTGGGAAGATTCTTGGAAAATAAGGAGGATATTTCTTCCTCTGATACAGAAAAGAGTAAGAATAGATGAAAATACATTTTGAAGGTATAGGTAAGGGAATTTGAGAGTTCAGACCTGATGACCCTTGATTTCTGTAAGAATAAGGGAAAAAGTCATCCATGACCAAGAGAGTGAGTTGGCCTGAATGAAGTAGGGCTGAGTAAAAGCATCAATGTTAGATTTTTAAGGACCAACGGTTGTTAAAAAAAAAATTCCAGCTCTACAGTGGAACCAATCAACAAGGACATGTGGGTTTTCTCTTGCTTTCAGCTGCCTGTGAGCTTGAAGAGTTTTAAAAAAGAAGAAAACAGAAAACGAAGGAGGGATGGGTACAGGGTTGTGAATTGGCAGGTCCGCTGTGTTGGCAGGTCAGGGGCATAAGGGAACTGTGATTACTGATGAGGGTCAGGTGGGCATGTAAGGGTAGTCAGGAAGAGGCTGATAGACTAGGATGTAATTGGAGGTTTCATTGAGGTTGAAAAACAGATTTAGCGGGAGTGAAAAAGTATATTTTAACATCTAATTATAATGTTAGAGTCTTGCAGATGTAAACAGAGAGTCTATTATGGCTTAACTAATTTTTATAGCTAAAAAGTAATGTTGAGTAAAACGTGAAAAGAATCTTTAGACTCCCATGAAGTGTGTGTGCCTGTGATTTGAGTTGCACAAGTTTATAGGAGTAAAATCAGAAAAACTGAAGCTGGAAATGGAATACTCTTTCTCTCTCTGTATATATATTGTGTGTGTTTATATATACACAAACATATATACATTGTTATATATATTAATATTTATTATATATGATATATATTATATATTTTTATTTCAGCCTATTTGAAACAAGAAAAGCTTGAAAAAATAGATGAATCTTCGTTTAACTGAAAAGGGAAAGATTGGACCTGAGAAAAGCTAACAGAAACTATTAGGGGCTATGCTTAGATTCTTGGTAGGTGGGCTTAGAATTCAAAAATGACTTTTATATATTGAAGAAATGGTTAGAAATCAACCAAATTCAATTATGGCATATTTTGGGTTAACTGGGAGGCAAAAATGAACCATGGATGAGGAAGGTCTGGCTTGCTAATCATGAACCTTTTAAGTTTTTTTACACCTCACTAAATATGTGAATAAATTTTTAAGTTTTTTTACATCTCACTAAAATGTGAATAAATTTTCCTTATTAATATGAAAAAACTGCCAATTAACTCTACCCTTCACTCTATTTACCATTAACTCTCTCTCATCCCCTATCCAGTTGGTCCCTAATTATGGTTGGTTCTACCTCAGAAATGTCTTCTTGAATTGATCTTTATACCTCTATGTTGATGTACTGACTTTGTGTTTGTGTAAAATTCACATAGGTTGCCTAGTAAATTTTGCTGATCATTTGTGCTGATTAAAAGGTATAAAGGCCCTCTCTGAAAAGGGACAGCATTCTAGTTAGTTTTGCTATCATAGTGTCCTGAATCAATATGGTTTCCGTGATTAAGAAAGTTAGAAAGCAAGTTGTAAAAATTTAACTTTGTCCTATGCCAGTGAACCCAACCTTGATCAAACCAAACTCGAGTTCTCAGATCTAAGAGGGCATTTGTTCTCAGTGTTTTCTGCTTGATTTCCCTCAGTGGAAGTGAAATGGATGAGGAATTTTAATTTGTCTTTTTTGCATTCAAATATAAAAAGTCATTGAGTGTTAGTTGAAAATTTATGAAGTGACAGTCTTGTTAATAAAGATAAATGAGATGGCTTGTTTTATTAATATTAAAGTTGCACATAATGTAGCTTTGCTAAATAAATACAAGGTTACATTTTGCAAATTTTGCAAACTAAGAATCTATAGCAATTATAGAGCTTAAGGCTAAGTTGTAATTTTCAGGTGCATTTTATTTGTTGGTAAATTTTTAAAAATTGGAGAATCACTTGGATTTATTTGAAATATTCATGAGAAAATCTGGTTATAGCTTTAATGATTTCCAGTGTTTGTAGTGATGTCTCAATCATCATACTTCCCTGGTGGCTCAGTGGTTGAGAGTCCACCTGCCGACGCAGGGGAGGCGGGTTCGTGCCCCGGTCCGGGAAGATCCCACGTGCCGCCGGAGCGGCTGGGCCCGTGAGCCATGGCCGCTGAGCCTGCGCGTCCGGAGCCTGTGCTCCGCAACGGGAGAGGCCACAACAGTGAGAGGCCTGCGTACCGCAAAAAAACAAAAACAAAAACAAATGAGGACTAATGCAAAACATATAGGTATCTGGTAATTGAAAAGCAGAAACCTCCATGCTCTAATACAAGTCAGTCCCACCACTATGAACCCCATAAGGGAGTCACATGTTCTGGCTGCAGTGAAATGCTTACAGCCTCAAAGAAAAAGTCAAGCCCAGATTTTCTGTGGGAGATGGGAGTTAAAATAATAGTTAGGGGGGAGATGGAAAATGGGAAAGGAGAAAGCCTTGGATATGTCTTCATTTCACTCATTCATTCATTAAATATTTGTGAGTACTTTTATTATGAGTCAGATCTATGATGGGTCCTGTGAATAAGACAGTTCTTGCCCTCATGGATATTCATCCCTTTACTTCTCAAATGTGGTGCTCATGGGCTTCTATGGTATTGTTAGTTGTTTGGGGAATTTGGCTGGATCTTTCTGGTCAAAGTCCTAACTTAATAAAGATGATTAAGATTTAGAGGTGGAGAGAAGGGAGGAGAGTTATTGCTGAACAAAACTGATGTGAAGAACTTAGCTGTTCTCTCCTTACCTCTTTCCCTTTTTGACTGCCTGCCTAAACTTTCACAATGGATTAGCAAATAGGATGTGTTCTATAGGCAGCACAGGACTCCATTTCAAGTTTTTCGTGATTGTTTTGGAAAGTGACAGGAATTAGAAGCCCAGTTTGGCTACACAGGAGGTAGAAGTGACATTTATTCCAGACCATTTTTTTTCTTATTTTAGTTTTATGATGTAAGCTGTGATTATGAATGTAACTGTTTTATTCAGTGTTTACATTTTTATATATTATCAGAACAAGTATTAATGTATAAGAGAGGAACAATGTAAAAAGTGAGCTACATCTTTGGATTTATTGGAAGGTTAGTTTTCCTAACTTATAAATGACTCAGGATCGCTAACAATGCTAACGAATTTGACCAAAAGTTATAATCAGAATGATCCTCAGACATCGTGTACATTTGGATGTAGTAACATACCATTCTGTACTTTACTAGGGAACAAAAACATTTCAAAATCATTCTGTTTTGAGGAATTTAGTTACTTCTTGCTCTCTTAAATAAAAGGATTTGCATTATGACTCAGAATTCCTCAGTGTCAATAAGTCATCAGAAATATCTCTGACAAACTTATGGTTACCAGCGGGGGAAGGGTTGGAGGAAGGGATAGACTGGGAGTTGGGATTGACATGTACACGACACTACTGTATTTAAAATAGATAACCAACAAGGACCTACTGTCTAGCACAGGGAACTCTGCTCAATATTCTATAATGACCTAAATGGGAAAAGAATTTGAAAAAGAATAGATATATGTATACGTATAACTGAATCACTTTGCTGTACACTGAAACAAACACAACATTGTTAATCAACTATGCTCCAGCATAAAATAAAAAATTTTTTAAAACTCTGAAAAATAAAAGTGTATAAGTTATCCATATGTTTTTTGAGACATCCAGGTGTTTAATTTCATGGTCTAGGAAAATTAACCTCTACATTGACTATTTTTCCCAAATCTGCTATTGATACTTTAGGTAATGTAAAGGGAGAAAAAGTAAATGCTATATTAGTCTCTTTTCCAAGAAGACTTACGGCTTTTTTTCTGATTTTTTTCTTCATGGGATTAATCATTACAGTATTAGAAAAATTCTTGTTTCACAATCTAGACTGTTATGTGCCTTTGCTTTGTGTAGGGGATAGTTAATTTCTCTTTGACAGAATTTCAGATTTCTAATACCACTATGTTAGCATGTAGGTATTTTGGTGATAGGCACTTTAAAGAAAGTTACAAATGGTTGCACTACTTTTACCTAGTAGCTAACATTAGTTTCCATGGCAGAAGATACATAAGCTATTGTCAGTCTTGACAATATAGAAATAAGATCAGCTTTGCTCAAGAAAGTTTTCGTTTAGGTTAATAATATTAGAGTAACATCCCAGCTGAGTCTATATCGGGAAATCTTTTAGCTCTGGTATCATTACACATTCAGGAATAACAACCTTTCCTTTAAATAAAATTAGAGGGAGTTGGTTTGAGACTGAGTAAAAAATATATTGGAATACTGTGTACAGTGGAGATACATACCCTTGCTCTGTTGGGAACCCATTTATCTGTGACTCTGAGACTAATCATGTTATTAATAGTCATACACACTCTGGGCAACTTAAAAAAAATCAGTTTGTTCAGTTCCAGAAGGACCCTCTGAGATAGCTTCTCTTGCCTGAAAAACCCTGTTTGACTCTCTTTCTGAGATTATTATTTTTTACATTTTTTGCTTGTGCATGTGTATGTATCCCATGATGATGCTTCATACTTGAACTGTCTTCAGTGTTCATATTCTTTTATCTCCTTCTTTTTTCTCCTTTGGTAGACCCTGTCAAGTATTACTGATCATTAACAGACATTTTCTTGGAGAGTCAGTTCAGGGGCCTACATATTATTTCCAAAGGGTTCTTGCATACCACTGGTCTGGTGAATCCAAACCCCTACTGCTATTTCCTTTGTATAAGTTTGTTCATGACTGTGTTTGGGCAGCATACACTTATACAAGTATACTTAAGATAGGTTATATTTTCAGATAGCGATTCTGATCCATGTTAGAATGACCTGAAGCCTTATGGTTATAGCTGTACTAGAATGAGATGGCTAGAAATGTGGAAGAGTTAGACTCAAGTGGAATTGCAGACCAGGCTTGACTGTCCATGCCAAGGGAAAGAGGCCATGTTGTATAGCAGTGGGGTTTTACAGCTTTTTTCCTTAAAGAAATACAACCATCTTTTTAAGTAAAATCCTATGTGGAACTCCAATATCTAAAATAATTAAGAAAATGAACTTGCCTGGATTAGAGCAGTCTCTCATCTGCTCTGCCTTCTGCGTGACCTCCTCGTTATCCCATACCTCTTTGGAGTCCTGAGTGCTCTGAAAAATGAGATTGAAAAACACTGGGGTAATAATAAAATTTTTTGGAAAATCATTGATCATTGACTTTGGAATATTTAAAAGGTTTTTTTTACATTTTAAAATTGGAGTGTCAGCTGTTTAGGAAAGTCATATCAGTTCACGTAAAAATAATAGTCCTGCTATGCAAACTGGATGCAGGAAGAATTAAAAACCTGTCCATCTTAACAAAAGATTAAGTAAATATATGAAACGTGATGAAGTTTCATGTAGTTTGAAAACTGGATTCCACACCTACCCCCATATCCACCCCGCTGGCAGGAGGGGAACTAATTTTTGTTGAGCATCTACGGCCTGCCAGGTGCCCTGCCGTGTGTATTATATTCTCTAATTTAATTCTCACAACAACCCTGGGAGATAGCCATTATTCTTATTTAACAAATAATGAAAATTTGGCTTGTAGAGATAAAGAAACTTATCTAAGGTTGCACAGCTAGGAAGTGAAGAATCTGGATTCTGAACCCTAAACTGGCTGGCTGATGCCCATACCCTTTCCCCAGTGTTATGCTACCTTCCCAATAATATAATGAGGGGAGGCAAGGATATCATGAAAGGGAAATACAAGAGAGTTCTGGAAAATCTGCATAGGGATGCCTTTGACCACAAATGCAGTCTTTTTCATTTACTGCCTGTGTACTACTATGCTAGTACCTCTTCCTTTCATTTGCAATATACTTAGTATATTCTTTCTCCTTACTCCTTTCCCTTCTCTCTCAGTAGGGAGAGAGTTGCACAGTCTTAAGGGGGCTAGGTCCTCCTCTCCTCTAGTCAAGGTTCTTTTTGATTACAAAAAATGGAAATTCACTTAAGATAGTAAAGTGGGGAGGTTATTGAAACAAACATAGAGCTAGCTCACAGAATGCAAAGGCAAGACACAAATACTAGGGACTTCCCTGGCAGTCCAGTGGTTAGGACTTCCCGCTTCCACTGCAGGGGACATGGGTTCGCTCTCTGGCCGGGGAACTAAGATACCCCATGCCGCGTGGCATGACCAAAAAACAAACAAACAAAAAACCCACGAATACTATATTAGAAACTTAGGCATCTCTTTCCACCTCTCTGCAAGTGCATGGTTTTTCTTATGCCCACTACTTTCTCCCAGATTCTCATGGAACATCTGCTCTTTCTCCCCTCACACCTCTACTCCCCTTAATTGGATTCCTCTTCTTAGTCCTCTGAAGCATTGGTCACTATGGATGTCCAAGCCCTAACTTGGCATGAGCTTTCAGATCCAGTACCTGGACTTTTCCTCCACATCTCTAGGTTTAAATTCCTGATGGCTTATGATTGGCTCGGCCCAGCTCCGGAAGAGTCCCTCCTTCTTGCATTAGGTATTCATCCCTGGTCCAGTCAGCTATATTGGTGTGGCTCACAGGTTCAGATATAGTCCTTTCAGTAGAGGCTCTAGGTAGAGCCTAAACCCCAAGACATGTCATGTATACTTTCCTTTATATTGGACTTTGCTTCCACATGTACTCTTCTCCCCTGTACCCGAATTACTCTAGGATAGGAGGGAAGGAGGGACTGTGGTAGCTAGCAGGACTTTCTCCGACAAAGGAGGTCACATTGTTCCATGCAGGACTCGTAGTAGGAGACATGTTTAGTTCAATTAGATCTGGGCATCCCAGAGAGTGGCAGAGGGCTCAGAAACCTTTGTAGGAAAATAAATGGAAAACAATGTTCTTGGGTATTTGTTTTTGTATGGAGTCAATCCTTATAAAACTACGTTTTGAATTAGAATGAACAACATAAAAAGCCTTTACCATGTTGAACAGTTGCTTTAGACATGGGTAAGAAACATGAATGTAGTCCACCTTGCCTGGGGTTGTCTTACTTGTGCAAATAGTAGGAAACGTATTTCTATGAATAAGATGTACTGGATGCTTTGTTTCTCGTAGGTTCATGCATACATGAAAGAGAAGTATCTGTAATGCTGCTGCCATTTAAGGCCCAGGACTTCAAAGAACATCCTCAAACTACAGTGCAGCCCTTTTATACTCGTGTGTGTGTGTGTGTGTGTGTGTGTGTGTGTGTGTGTGTGTGTGTGTCTATGATGAGAATGGAGAATTGCAGTGTGAGGCTGGAGTAATGCTTTCATTATAGGCTAATAAGGTTATATCAAACTTTGGCCCTTATGATTTAACTAGATGATAAGATTTGTGATATATAAGGAAGTGGTTAAGATAATTCTAGGGTACATGAGTCTAGTCTTGATGTATCATGTTGTGAGTTTGCAACTCTTTAACTTTCTAAAAAGCCTAAAAGGCTTCCTTGGTACTCCTTGGGCATCTTTCACTATGAACGTTTAACTGAGGAAGTAAAGAAGATGGTCATAATCAACAACTCCTCAAACTTGGCAGCATATCACTTTCAGGTTTGAGAGTTTTTCCTGGAGATGCTTTGCTTCTAGATACTACCTCTTGCCTTCCCCACAGTGTCAGCAGGTTTAGTGCTAGCTTAGAGAGGGCTAGCCACTCTGTGGTTGCTCAAGCTTTTCTACCTCAGGGCCTTCATATGTGATGAGTCCCCTAGACTTCATGGATGATGACTTGTCACTTCAGGGAGGCCCTCCCCAACTATCCTGTCTACAACAGACCTCCTCATCCCTCCTATTATCTCACTTTACACTCTGTTTAATTTTCTACATTTTCTTTATCACAATCTATAGTTATTTAATCATTTTATGCTTTATTGAATGTTTTCCCATCAGACTGTAAGCTCTGAGAGGGCAAGGACCATATCTATGTCAGTCACCATTGGTATCCCCAGTGCTTTACACAGTGCCTCGCACATAAAAGGTGCTCAGTAAGTATTTGATGGATGGAGGAATGAAGAAAGCAATGGAACACTATCACCCATGATTACAAAGGAGACGCATAAGCCATTGTTTCACTCTAGAAAACATATAAGAAATCTATTGCCACACTGGCTGTGTCTCTCATATTCACTTGGTTAGTATTAGTGGCATCCATGCAGAAAGGGATGAGGAGTTTGAGCAAATCTTACTACATGAAAAGTCCTCAGGCCTACCTTTTAAAAATAATATTTATTGGGGCTTCCCTGGTGGCGCAGTGGTTGAGAGTCCGCCTGCCGATGCAGGGGACACAGGTTTGTGCCCCGGTCTGGGAAGATCCCACATGCCGCGGAGCGGCTGGGCCCATGTGCCACAACTACTGAGCCTGCGCTCTAGAGCCCATGCTCCGCAACGGGGGAGGCCAGAACAGTGAGAGGCCCGCATACTGCAAAAAATAAAATAAAAATATTTATCAAAGTTTAATATAAATATAGGAAGGCTCCCTTACTATAAATGTGCAGGCCAATGTTTTTCATACATTGAACATGTAACCAACACACAGATCAAGAAACTGAATATCCCCAATACCCTGGAAGCTCCCCTCATGCCTTCTTCCAGTTATTATCCCTTCAGGGTTAACCACCATCTTGTCTTCTAACAGCATACATTAATTGTCCATTTTAACTTTATATAAATGGAATCATAGTCTGTACCCTTTCAATATCGTGTTTGTGAGATTCATCCATCAGCCATATTGTTGCATGTCCACACTTAATCTTTTTAAATAGTGGAAGTGAATCCCAAGACATAGTGAGAGGCCAAGGTAATGGGAGAAGGAGATTAGTCATACAGAGTGAAGATTGGAGATTTATGTGCTGAGGTGAGCCATGTTCTATTAAATTCATTTGGCCTTCTTTGCTTCCTCTACCCTTGCTTCCCAAATCTTTTTTTTTTTTTTGCGGTATGTGGGCCTCTCCCATGGCAGAGCACAGGCTCCGGACGTGCAGGCTCAATGGCCATGGCTCACGGGCCTAGCCGCTCCGCGGCATGTGGGATCTTCCCGGACTGGGGCACAAAACCGTGTCCCCTGCATCGACAGGCGGACTCTCAACCACTGCGCCACCAGGGAAACCCTGCTTCCCAAATCTTAGACATGTAGCTTACAAATATTTTCCCTTGGGAAAAATATTTACTGATCCACTGAAGTCCATCTCTGCTACTGCAAAAAAATAAAAAGTCTTTTGAGCCCATGCTCTCTCCCTGAGGTGTGTCAGTAGTACCACTTCTTTATACCAGGGACAGCATTTAATTATTGATTCTTAATGCATATGTCCTGAAGGTGTTTATTAAACTGAGTTTTGGAACATTGTTCTTTCCTTCTCAATGCATGAGGTTATGAGAAGACCTACGGGGGGGAGGGGCGATGAAAAAACTGATTAAGTTTCTGGACTTTAACACAGAGACAGATAAAAATAGGATACTATGTGTGATTTAAAATTGGCAAGGACAGGCCTTCGGGATGAAGACATCTCTTCGAGTTATTAATCATGAGTTATATGTTTTTGTGACAGTGAAAGGTAGAAGCTTTAATTAAATACACCTTAATAACCTTCCCTTAGAAAATCTCTTTTTAAAAATACATGTGGCAGCAAATAATCTATGGAAGGTGAGGAGTAACTCTTCTAGAGTCCAATATAATGAGGAAGCACTCCCTGACAGACAAGGTTGCCAAACACTTGCACAAATTACTGAAGACAGCTGGGGAATCGGTGGCCATGTGTTCAGCATGAGTCTCAGGCAAGTGTGCCTGGAGCCAGGGGGCTGGTTGACATGATCTTAGAAGGAAAAGGCCTTTCGCTTTACATTTGATCGTGATCAGGGTTCTTCAAGCCTTAAAAATGCTTTAAAACTTAAGGAATGAAATAAGATGTGCCTTTGGCTCATGCAGTGTGTCTGTCTCCCTCTCAAGCATTTTCCGACTTTATGCCAGAGACCACTTGGAGGCAAAAGACACCATTTATTTTCCTCCTTCCACTCTTAGTACCGCACATTAAAAAAAAAAAAAAAAAAAAAAAGGTGTTGTGCTGTTGCTTGAATAAAGAGCTATTATTTACTGGGCCTCATTTTAAAATGTTTTTATTGCCTTTTAAAATGGTCAAAATGACACTTTTAAAACCCACAATTTTGTGTGACCTGCATATTGAACCAGGCCAGACACCCACTTGAGAGGTCTTTGCAGGCCACTATGGCTCCATACACAATAGTAATCAATACCACTTAGACTACTTATTGGGTGTATACTAGGTGCCAGGAACTGGTAGGCACTTTACATATATTATCTCATTTAATTCTCTCAGTGATCCAGCAAAGCAGGTATCATTATTACTTCCCTTATAAATGAGGGAAGTATGTCTTGGCCAAGTCAGATAACTAGCCCTCAGTCACATAGCTGGTTTTTCCAAGCACTGAATTATGAACTCAGGTCTGTCTGACTCCAAGGCCCACATTTCTTTTCTGCATTATATTTTCCTAATACTTTGAGAACCCTGGCGTATTTAAAATAAGTCTCTGAAACAAACACAACTGCTGATTTGGATATATTTATACGCTCAACTGATTTGTTTCCCAGTCATTTTTGACATATTGGTAAGACTGGGTTTTAGAATTGGATAGTCCTAGGTTTGAAGCCTGCCTTTTTCTCCTGTCACCTATGTGACCTGTAGCAAGTTAATTAACCTCTTTGAACTGCAGCTTCCTCTTCTGTGAAGTTGATCAAATAATAGAACCAACCTCACAGAGCTAGTTTAAGGATTAAATGAGATGATGCAAGTGAAAGCATATATCAAAATAATAAAGAACACATAGTAAGTGTTCAAGAAATATTAATAACAGTGATACTAGGAATGGTTTTTGAACTTATAGGACCTTGGCAGTCTCTCTTCCCCTGCTCAATATTTAACTTGGTTGCCTCCCTCAGAAGGCTTTCTTGTTCCAACAGGGCCAGAAAATGTTTCTTATCACCCAGAGTTTAGGTTCACCAGTTCAATGGAGGCTGTCATTGCAAAAGAATCTTGTTTCTCAAACTTAGATTTTTTAGGAGCCTGTCTTCCCATCCTTAAGGTCCAAAGAATAACCACAAAAATATAAACTAACCCCAATCAAATCAAATCATATGTGTTCTAGCATTATAAACCTTTAAAATGTTGTAAGAGCAGAATTCATGCCTATTTACCTGGCCCTGTGATTCTTACATATTCCAAAACAAAGATTGGGACACATGGTCTAACAAAGAATTTTTTTTTCAGATTTTTAGTCTGATATATAGGCTAAGATTTATGGAGGCGTAACAACTAAATTGCACTTATACTTTTTATGCATCACTTTTATGGGAAAAAATATAGGAATTCCGTAGAGTTGAACTCTCCCGAAGATCAGGGACATGTGCTACTCCACCTCCTTCTTTCCAGTAAAAGCCTATCAGTGATCTTTCGAATCTCCTTGAAAAGTAGAAGGTAGAAGGTGATTAACATCTATTGCAAAGTTAATAACTTCATTCTAGAGTTTCCTTGGATTTCTGGTGTATAGCTTCACTTGTAGAATTCTTATTAATGCAATGCTCAGTTTACAGAAACACATGCTTTGCCTAAATTTTGGTGTTGATAAAAGTGATATATATTCAGAGGGGGGAAAAGATAATTAGCCCCAGGGTTTGATAGACATCATTTAGTAGTCATCCAGTGAATCCAAAATCCTGCATATAACCAATTACCACTGTAACGAGAACTTTAATTTTTAAACTTCCTATCCAATTTCTTTCAATCATTGCTGCAAAACATTTGAGAGCCAACAATGCAGAATTTGCTTTATAGGCCTGTGTTAGAAACAGTCAGATCCCCAGGGAGCTAAAACACAGATCACACATGTAGAATGATCTTCTTTTTACTCTGAATGTTATATAATTCAGGCTTTTGAAAAAGTTGTATTAATAAGGAGGAAACCCAGCAACTTTCAGTGATAAAAAAAACACTTTGCAATCATGTTCATAGAATACCCACCCAACACCATTGTTTCTCCTGATTTTTCTAAAGAAATCGCACTAACTGAAGTGAATCTAGATAAAGGATGTTGAAGGCAGTGGGTGTTAGTAAGATTCTTGTTTAGTTTCTGCAGGTGTCTGTGTGCCTTTTGCTATTCAGGGCCTTTTCTGCTTCTCCTCCCCCATCAACTTTCCTTTTCTACCTGTTCTTAAAGACATTGCCCTGTTAGTTGAGGGTGATTCATTTCTACTGGCGGTGAAAAGGCATTTTCTTCCACCACTCTGAGGTAGTATTAATCTGCTAAGCCTTCATAAATTTCATTGTGAAGGGACTTAATTTGTTTCCATTATGAGAACTTCTGAGCACATTCAGTTATCATAATCAAAAAGCACTTAAGTGCGTGTGTGCTATGCCAAGAGAATTACAGAGACACATTTTCTGCCCTCTGAGTGTTCAAGTTTAAGAGTACGTGCCAGGTTTGGTGGATCACTGTGCAGAAGGACGAGGTGATGCGTGATCTTGGTGAGCAAACCTGGGGTCAGGCTGTCCGTTCAAACCAGAGGACCTGTGTCACAATTGGGAATGTCAGGGGAGCTGGGAGGCCATATAAGAAGTCCAGCCATGATAGGGACACAAATGGAAGCCTGGTTAGTTTGTGTAGATGGGAGAAAGAACTGCATCCAGAGGATCAAGCACAGCTAGAGGGTACAGGCAGGAATGGAGTCCAAGTACATTCATGTCAGATAAGAAGAAACAAGTGATAAGAGTTTTGACCCAGATTCACAACAGATAGGCATGTCTACTTAATAACACAGCCATGGTGGGAATCTATATTCCTCCCCTTGCCCTGATTTTAAACAACTTTTCTGATATATTTGGTTTAGGAATACTGGTTTGGGCTACTTCCTCAGGTGAGGCAGGCTGCTACTGATCCTGGGTATTGCAACACAGACTGGGATCCTGGAGTGAGCTCTTGTAATTCTACCTTTGACACCATATTAATATGAATAAACATTCATTTGAAGGTCAAATGATATCTAGTGTCTGAGGGCTACAGTGAATCGGACCTTTTCTTACAATTCCTTCTTTCTTGGCAATGAAATACAGAATATAGGCTGACTCCTATCAAAGCAGCTTTTAACATTTAGAACAGAGGAAACCAATTGGTATCTGAATAGAACTTTTTTTCCCCATCTCTTAGTCCCTAAGGACAGTAGATTTCCCAGAAAGGGTTCTTAGATTGTGGTAAATTCCAGGTGATCAGTGAATCTGTTAAGTACAGTGGTAAGTACCAAATTAGTCCCTGTTTAAAATTTTTTTTCAATTTTTATTTTAAAATATTAAACTTGTACTTCTAGTCATTTAGTTTGATGCACGTTGGCTACTATACTGGTTTCAACTTAGACAGTGATGTATGTTATTTCTTCATAGTGTCAACTGTGATTTGATAAACAGATACTAGTGCCCTTTCTGGAATAAAGGCAAACATAAGCCCTTGGGTGAATGAGAGGGCAAGGAGGCAAGGTCTTTAAGGGGATGCTTAACAAGCTGCTAATTACTTTTCTTTTTTTTGCTAATTACTTTTGATGGCATTATGCCATGATGTTGAAGCAATGAACCAGAGAGTATCACTTGGAACCCTGAGGGCAGGAAAGATGATGGGGAGACTGCCCTAAAGAATTCTGGGGCAGTAAGTCCAAGAAAGTTAGGGCTCCATTTGAGTCTGACAAAAATAAGTTCTCAGTGATACCTGAAGAATTGAAGCTTCTCCTGGGTTCCTAAGAAGTGGAGAGGGAGAAATGGGAGAGAAAACCACCCACCATTTGTGCATTTGATCTTCATAATAACATTATGAGTTGGTATATATTATCATCCTTGTTTGAGTAAACTGGATGCTCAGTTTACAGTTGAGTAAACTGAAGCTCAGAGATGTTAAGTAACTCGGTTAAACATTGTGGTTAAGAATTAGGGCCCTGGAGGCAGAGGAAGCTGAGTTTGAATTCTAGCTGCCCCTAATTTCTAGCAGTATGACCTTGGGACAGATCATTAAACTTTCTCTGTACCTTGTTTTCACCATCTCTGAAATAGACATTTTAATAGCACCTATAATCAAAGGCATTTTGTGGATATTTAATGACATACGTGTATAAGTCACTTAGCACTGTCCCATACTGTTAGTAACTGCTCAGAAAGGATATCTATTTGTAGTCATCATCGTTGTCATCGTCATCGTCATCATCACCACCCTTTTACCACCCAAACATGTCAGGCACTAAAGCTCTTGCTATTTCCACAACAGTATAGTGCTTCCAAGTGGTAAGAGTGTTGGGAAGGAGAGACACGGTAAGTCAGTGTGTACAAGCAGAAGATGAAAAGATAAGGCAGTGAGAAAAAAATTAGGGCAAAATTTAAAAACAAAGATAAACGGAACTTTATACTAAGGGGCATGGTCACTAGAAAGCCACTGGCTAGCAATTGTCTCAGGTGCCACACTCAGTGTGTCCTACACTAAAACAACCCTTCCTTTCTAAACCCCTAAGGTCATTAGATTGTAGAGAAAAAAAAACAACAACATGTGATCAATCAATGAGATTGATCGATCGGCTTTCATTAAGCTCTGTTTGAGAAACTCACTACGTAAAATTCATCTAATATTCTGGCCTGTAACTCAAAGAGGGTTCAAAACTAGTTGTAAGGCCATGCACATGCAATGGAAAATAATGGTCAACCAAACATGTTTATCTGTCTTAATGACTGAATTAAATCAGTTCCATTACCTGTGAGATATAAGGAATAATCATTAAGTATTAAATTGATCAATTAAATCTATTGAACTTTCAAAGCCATGGATTTTTTGTGTGCCAAATATTATTCAAATTGTGCAAAAGCTATGTGAAACTATTAGGTTGGGCCACTTTAACTCAATTTCAAATCATTTGCCTGAACGTCCATGTTTCTTCTTACAGCACTCAACAAAGTAAGCAGCTGTGTGCAGATGGAGCTAAATTAGCCTGATTCCTGCCATTGCTGGTTTGACCTTCATTTTAATATAAAAGTGAGAATAAATAGGATCCTTTTCACGTGTTCCTCTAGTAATTGATCACCATTTCTACTAATTCATTCTTAGTCTCTACACCATTTTCCAAGGGTATTCAGCCAGATGCCTTCCACCTGAGAAATTCCTGGTTCCAAGCTTGAGTTACTTTCATGAGTATTGAAGTTCAACATACAAAATTATTGGACAATAGCTGATGAAGAGTTAACCATTTTTGGTTAAGTGGGACTTTTAAGTTCTGAGTAGAAATTTCCCACATTCTGAGACTTGGGACTTTTGACCTGTGGGGCAGTTGATACCGTAATCAAAGTAGTGTTCTCTTTATGCACTAGGTGGCAGGAGATCCTTAATATAAATGTAAGGGATTTCTATAAATGCATGTTTAGACCAATGCATCAATAAAGCTGTCATTTTAGAGAAAGGAGAATACATGAAGATGTGAGCCCATGAAATATTGAAACAGAGCCTATGAGGAAAGAAATCCTTTTTGTTAAGCACAGCAGTCTAGGATTTAATAATAATAAAACAAGGTTACTGTTCCTTTACATAATGCCATTTTGAAGAAATTTCAGTAGTAAGTTAACCAAAATGGAGTGATAACACTACAATTTACTAGCATTTTACTATTTAATTTCAGTTTTTATTTCTGTTTTGAGCAGTTGTGTAGCATTTTCTGGTGTCTCTTTTTATAAGGACATCAGTCCTATTGGATCAGGACCCGCCCTTATGATCTTATTTAACCTTAATTATTTCCTTAGAGGCCCTATCTCCAAATATAGCCACACTGGGGGTTAGGGCTTCAACATAAGAATTTGAGAGGGGGGGCTTCCCTGGTGGCGCAGTGGTTGAGAGTCCACCTGCCGATGCAGGGGACACAGGTTCGTGCCCCGGTCCGGGAGGATCCCACATGCCGCGGAGTGGCTGGGCCCGTGAGCCACGGCCACTGAGCCTGCGCGTTCGGAGCCTGTGCTCCGCAACGGGAGAGGCCACAACAGTGAGAGGCCCGCGTACCGCAAAAAAAAAAAAAAAAAAAAAAAAAAAGAATCTGAGGCGGGGCACAAACATTGAATCCATAACAAACTGCAAGAGCATCACCACAGTAATGTTTAGAGTAACTTTTATTAAGCACTTTTTTGGATGTGCCAGGTACTGTAATAGGCACTTTAAATGAATTATCTCATTGTAGTAGTCAAGTATTTTGGTAACTCCCCACAATAAATATTTATTTGGCATTCACATCACAATCCCATGAGGGTCAGTGAGAGGAGCTGTTTTCCATGTAATTATTTAAAACACAAACTCTTTCCATCTCATGGCTCTGGTTTCCTCTAAGTCCTAGGAGTCTAGCCAGTGCATGATTAAAAAAGAGTGAGGATTGCAAAAGGGAGGTTTTTATGGTCTGTGCCTGAAAATGATACTTTACCACTTTTCATTAGCAAGAACCTAATCACATGGTTATACCTAACAGCTGAGAGATGCAGTCTACCTGTGTGTTGAGGAAGAGGACAACAAAGAAATACAGATCTTGGTGAGCTTTAGCAATCTCTAGCATACTCATTTATCTTCACAGTAACCCACTGAGGTAGGTACCATCGTTGTGCTTATTTTACCAATGAAGAAAAGGATGAGTAACTTGCTGAAAGTAACACAACTAGTAATTTGGTGTTGAACTCAGTCTAACTTCAGAGGTTTGCTTTTAAACGCTATGCTGTTCTTTCTGAACTAGGGATAAAAGTATTATTTCATTACTATAGGGAATGTTTGAAATGTTTCAGCCATCCCTCAAAGATGTTTTAGCAAGTTGCTATGTTTGGATAATAGATCAGTTTGTTTAGTTTTAATTTGTTTTGTTGCTGAAGGAAGGAAGGAAGGAAACAAAACAGGAAAGAAGAAATAAAGGAAGGAGAGAGGGAGAACAAACGAGAATAACAAGCTTTTGGTGGAAGTGTTGGATGCTGTTCATTATATTTAATCTTATGTGGACTTGTTAATAGAAGCTTATTCACCATTAGGGTCTTTTCCTCATTGGCATAAATTAATAGAGTTACTTTGAATGTGTTTAGGGTATGATGGTGATATCAAAGTATATGAAGTCTTTGGTCTGTCCACCCATAACTACCTCTTCAACAAAAGAGGTTGTACTGTCCAAAGAGACCATGCAAACTCATCTTGGAATCTGAATCCATTTGTCTGTGTTGACCAGAAGTTGAAAGATCAAGAACTAGGGTACTGCTTCCCACTGAGCTAAGAGGTTCCTGAAGTGATCCAAGACAGGGCGGGGATAAGAGACTCCCCCATCCCTTTTATCTAAGTGAATACAGTACTGAATATAAATGACAGTGGGCTGCCACTTGTTTTGTGTATCTGGGGTGACTTACAGCCACTTGGATTGGGCTTCCTTTCCATTGTACCACATTAAATGGTGCATTGGTTAATTTGCAATATTCAACAAACATCTATTTTTCCCATTCTTATATTGTAGTTGAGAGTTAAAAAAATTTTTTTTATTGAAGTATAGGTGATTTACAGTATTATACTAGTTTCAGGTGTACAACATAGAGATTCAAATTTTTATGGATTATACTCATTTAAAGTTATTATATAAAATATTAGCTATATTCCCTGTGCTGTACAATGTATCATTGTAGCTTATTTACTTTATACATATTAGTTTGTACCTGTTAATCCCCTACACCTATCTTTTCCCTCTCCACTTCCCTCTCCCCACTGGTAACAACTAATTTTTTCTCTATATTTATGAGTCTATTTCTGTTTTGCTACATTCATTCATTTGTTTTATTTTTTAGATTTCACATATAAGTGAAAACATACCATATTGGTCTTTCTCTGTCCTAATTATTTCACTTAGTATAATACCCTCCAGGTCCATCCATGTTGTTGCAAATGGCAAAATTTCATTCTTTTTTATGAACGAGTAGTATTCCATTGTATATATATACTATTGATACATCTCCTTTATCCATTCATCTGTTGATGGACACATGGGTTGCTTCCATATATTGGCTATTGTAAATAATACTGCTGTGAACATTTGGGTGCGTGTATATTTTGAATTAGTGTTTTCGTTTTTCCCAGATATATACAAAAGAATGGAATTTTTGGATCATATGGTAGTTCTATTTTTAGTTTTTTGAGGAACTTCCATACGTTTTCCATAGTGGCTGCACCAATTTACATCCCCACCAACAGTGCACAAGGGTTCCCTCTTATCCACATCTTTGCCAGCATTTGTTATTTGTGGTCTTTTTGATGATAGCCATTCTGACAGGTGTGAGGTGATACCTAATTGTGGTTATGATTTGCGTTTCCCTGATGATTAGTGATGCTGAGCATCTTTTCATGTGCCTGTTGGTCATCTGTATGTCTTCTATGGAAAAATGTCTATTCAGATCTTCTGCCCACTTTTTAATTGCATTGTTTGTTTTTTTGATATTGAGTTGTATGGGCTGTTAGTAAATTTTGGATTTTAACCCCAATCAGTCACATTATTTGCAAATATTTTCTCCCATTCAATAGGTTGTCTGTTTGTTTTGTTGATGGTTTCCTTTGCAGTGCAAAAGCTTTCACGTTTAATTAGGTCTCATTTATTTTTGCTTTTATTTCTTTTCCCTTAAGAGACAGATCCAAAAATATATTGCTACAATTCATGTCAGAGAATGTTCTGCCTATGTTCTCTTCTAGAAGTTTTATGGTTTCCGATCTTACGTTTAGGTCTATAATCCATTTTGACTTTATTTTTGTATGTGGTGTGAGAAAATGTTCTAATTTCATTCTCTTACATGTAGCTGTCCAGTTTTCCTAGCACCAGTTATTGAAGAGAGTGCCTTTGCCCCATTGTATATGCTTGCTTCCTTTGCTGTAGATTAATTCACCATAAGTGAGTGGGTTTATTTCTGGGCTGTCTATTCTGTTCCACTGATCTATGTGTTTGTTTTTGTGCCAGTACTATACTATTTTAACTACTGTAGCTTTGTAATCTAGTCTGAAGTCAGGAAGCATGATATATCCATCTCTGTTCTTCTTTCTCAGGATTGCTTTGGCAATTCAGGGTCTTTTGTGTTTTCATACAAATTTTAGAATCATTAGTTCTATTTCTGTGAAAAAACGCCATTGGTATTTTGATAGGGATTGCATTGACCCTGTAGATTGCCTTGGGTAGTATGATCATTTTAACAATATTAATTCTTCCAGTCTATGAAGAGAGTTCATTTTCTTTTGATGGATAGTTCCATACTATCCTAATTCTAGCTAAGTTGCACTAACAAACTATAGAATATGAAATTCTAAGCTCCTAAAGGTTCTTTTTCTACCATTCAGATGGTATGTTTCTTAAAAATGCCAACATATCTCAAAGACAATTTAATTCAGCCTTCTTGAAGCACAAGAAGGAAGTATTGCTCTAGTAAAGCTGTTCTCCTACCATATTAAGTGAAATCTCTCCAATACTATAATAGTTCTGGTAGCTTTTGAAGGTGGAGGGAGATAAAGTGTTTAGACAGTGTGAAAGAGCTTAAATGTTTCCTTCCTATATTAAGGAGAGTAGCACACTGGGATACTTTCATCTTAAAATAAATTTGTGTTCTGTGGTTGTTGGTAAAGAGATAGGGAAGTGCACTGGACTGACCTGTTCCATTATTAAAAGCTAAGTCCAGATTGTTGCCTGTGCATATATATGTGGTCAAATGAGAGTTCATAGACAATGACATTACAACATTAGGCTTTCATCTGGTGCTATTGATAGTAGCAATAATATGGACCAGGCCTGTCTTACCAATTCTGAAACACTTTATAATCTGAGAAAACATTGAAACCAGACTTATAGAACTGAATTAGAGATGTGTGGATATTAAAATACTCCATCCAACCCATTTCCACATGTACCATCTGTTGTTTCCAGATGTACTGCTTCCTAGAGGCAGTATTCATGGGCATGGTATTATAACAACAACAAATCGGCATTCCTAGTTCTGGGACTTCATTCCCAGAAATACAAGTTTTCATGGGCTGCACTTCAGGGAATTAGACTCCTCTGTGGCTAGGGACATGCCATTACAACCATGGTAATGGAAATAGACCAATTCAGAGCCTATAAGGCATTAGGGAGCCTTCAAGTTGGGAGCAGTACAAAGTTTCTCTTATGTGTCTGTAACTCAAGGTAAGTTGAGCAACACTATTAACACTCCCCGCCTTGGTGATTAGATATGCCTAGCTCATTGTAGATGAGGTGTCGGAGGTATCTCTTCTATGTTAAGTTTGATAAGGAAAGTTATAAAACGCTCCAAAGGCTCTAGAGTATATGTTGAAATCCTCGTATGTTGTCCAGCGCCTTAATCTGGTGCTGTCTGTAAAGCAATGGGCTGTCACCTCCCTCAAGACCACTGCTTGCCTCATTAATACCACTGGAACAAATTATCACTTCACAGCCCAGAAATCTTCTATAGCAGTTGTGGTGATTGATGTAACAAGGCTAAAAAATAATGATGAAATGCATGTTCCAGAAGACAGATTCAAATGGCAGGAGCTTCAAAGGCAATTAAATGTGACACAGAAGGAGTCTTCCTGGAATAAAGTATTTTCAAATAAATGGTAAGATAAGTGTGATAATCTCCTAGACTCACATTACACATAAATTGGCTTGCTATGAATAATTATTTCTGACGGCTTAGTGTACATTAAAGTAAAAGTTTAGAAGCAGCCAGTTTGAACTATTTTAAAAATATATTTTTGAGTTTAAGATGGGGGAAAAAAAGCAATGCTTTGGGACTGGCATATAGGCTCATAGGCTCGTGATGGGATTTATTTATTTGTAGCCATAGTATTTGAATAGCATCTTTTGATAGGCTTTAAAGCTTCCTGTTGGTTGGAAAGAATCATGACTACAGATGTCAAGTTTACCTGCCTTCCTCCAAAGTGAGTCAAACGATTCTTATGATGTATTGATTCTGTACCACTAAGTTACTAACTATGCTGTGGGAGGAACCTGCCTACTCAAGAGAGTGCAGCTGTACATTAGACAGGCACATTAAGGTCGCAGTGAAGGGGAAATTTAAGACATGTGGAAGTAACTGGAACAGCTGGGCAATGTTAAAGCACTCTGGCATCTAAAGCCCTGGAAAAGGTAAACCTCAAACTGCCATTTTGGCTCTGTAAGTGCCCTTGTTTTCTTGAAATTTGAACATAGGACAAATAGGTGAGCACTGGCTCAGATGTAGCAAGAGAGAGGTTATTTTTATAGGAATTCTCCACTGAAAGGTTAGTTAATCATAGGACTGGACTTCCAAAGAGAATTTTAAGAATAACTTCTAAATAGTAAATTAAAAAAATCATGTTGTTTGAGTTTGGTGTAAACTTATCTGGGGTTGCATTGGATAATTGTTTAAAGTTATTTCTTCACTAGTCTATTGTTAGCCAAACCCAATGAGGTCATTTGTTGATTTCTTGGCAGGATCAAAGGAACACATTTATTTAAGGTAGATTATGTGTCGCTCTCACTCAGAATTATCTAGATATGAGTCAATGCAAGTCAACAACCATTCATTGCACTTTAACTAATCAGTTTGACATTTATTTTTTTTTAATGATATCTTGACCATCCTTTTCAGTGAAATGATCAAATGATTCAGAAATGTTTTTCTAATTGTATAGGCCATCATTAACACTGTTATTTACTCTTGGTGGGGGGTTGAAGTGTCCTTTTGAAATAAAAATTAAGGACTATTTTGACCTAGTTCTTTAAAATAAGTAACACTTTTATGCCAGGACACTGGTTAATATGTAGACCACAGACAGAAATATTCACCAACTGTCAAAAGAGGCTTAGAGGTTACTTCCACTTTAAGATGTCTACAATTCACTAGGTTAGACAAAGATACATAAACATGAAGCAAGTGACTTTTTCCCTTAAAATGCTTTAAAAATTGCTTTAGCTTTAAAAAATTGCATTCGCCTCTTAAAAACTTCGAGTTTGGACTTAGGAAATTCTGCCTTTTACTTACCTGTCTTGTTAACTGGTCAGAAATATTGAAAATACATACTTATGTATCATGGATGGCAGAAAACACATATGACTAAAATGACAGCTGCTTGAAATAGAAAAGGCAATAAAATGACTTTGTACTTTTATGACACATTTATAGGCTGGTAATAAAGCTGCTTCCTAATCTCATTCTCTCATCACAGCACCCAAATGATTTGTGTAATAATTATTTAATCTATCTTTTTAAACAATGGAAAAGCCAGAAGATGAACCTAATGACCCAGCATTCATTTTTATTGTTACCTGAATGCATACTCATAGTCATTTTGAAGAAAACCCTGGGTTTTTTAGTCCAATCCAAAACGCATGTCACTAAGTTCTCAGATCTTGTGACAATTGACAAAGAATAGCTAGAGTGTATTTTTTGTACTAACTGATTTTAAACAATGTTGAGAATTGGTTGCTTATATAGGGTAGTTAAATTAAAACACAGAGATAAGCCTTTTTAACTGAATACTTGGAAGCACCCCATTCCAAATTAGTCATGTAATATTTTGAGAAAGGAAATATACTTACGTGCACTGAGTGCCTGCTCTGGGCCAAACACTGTCATGTATGTAAACTTATTTAACAGCAACTTCACAACAACATTGTGCGGTAGTTATTTTTATCACTCTTTTTATAGAGGAAGAAACCCAACCTCAGAGATGTTAAGGAGCTTCTCCAGTGACACACCAGCTACTCAGTGGCAGAGCCAATATTCAAATGTACATCTGCCTGGTTCTAACTACCACATTACATAGCTTTTAAATAAACGTGGAGAATATGTTGGATAATAGTGGTTATATTGTAATACATTGGAGTAAATCTGTATAATACCATTCATCAGGGTAAAGTATGTGTTTAGTTTGTTAAATTGCTTTATTTAAGCTGCTGGAATAAATTAAATGCATGAATGATATCAGAATGTACAGAATCGAGTTTATTATATTCATGCTATTTTATAAATTATAGTAATGATTTTCATATAGGAACAATCTACACAACTAATGGAAAAAATAAAGTTATTTGCACTCACACATTGATAAAAATATGGGTTTTAAAGCTGGAATTTCTATCTTCTACAACCTCATATATAAAATAAGCCAACTACCAAAACTGAAATTGCTTCAGATTTGAACTATCTGTTGCTAGGTGTGAGGATTGTTAAAGATATTCTGATGCAAATTACTCTTTAAAAAGAGGACTTAAATTAAATATGTTTAATTGTTTAATATACTTTTGGCTTTAGGGTGTAATACAATTATTTCACTGCAATTTAATATTGACATATTTCTGCTGGAGAAAGAGGCCAATTACTATGGAAAGCAATTGTATCATTCTACATGTGTAGAAATCTTACAATATAATTGCATTCCTGTTATTTTGCTACTAATCATTTATGAATGTTTTTATTTTTTTCACTTTCAATTTAAATGACACTTTTTTTGCAGACTTATAGAAAGAATAGCCTAAACTTAGAAATGTATTTATTAGAAATAGTAACTATGCCAGAAAGTGCAGTAAAATAAGTTCCTCTGTCTTTACCAGATGAATCAGTGCTAAGTACCTATGATAACCCTTGAAGCCCATATGACCTTGTAGTTCTGTAACCTCTCTGAGGCCATAGCTTTCCTTTCTTATCTATGAAATGGGGTAGTAACTACGACTCTGGGCTGCTATGATAACTACACAATATAGTGTACAAGAGGGTAATGAACAGTGCCTAGCAATGAGTAGCTATCAAATTATTATGGAATCAATTAATGTTTGTGCATATAATTTAGCATTTTTGAAATATGATTTAGGAATGTCTTAAAATCTGATGCAGAAATTGATCTTTAAAATGAATGAACCCTCAATTACACTGCAGCTGCTTATCAGATCCCTTTGATAGCTTCCCCAACATTGATAAAAATGACATAGACCTCTTAAGAGCATGCCTCCTTTACCACATCTTACCCTATACTTTCCCTCTTGTGTTTCACTAGTTTCCCTCTCAAAGCAGAGCGTTTTGATATGGCTCTTTGACATGACTTTTTTGATGGAGCATATTGACATAACCACAGCTAAATAATACTTTCAAATACAAAATCACTGTTTTTTTTTTCTTCCAAGGATTGTGTATCATATCAAACATTCCTGAACCTAGTTCTATCTCTTACCACTCAGACTGCATGGCTCTTTCTCTTCCTGCTTTACTCGTATTTAAATTGTTTGATTTTTTTTACATTAAAATGTATTGCTTTTATAGTCATAAAAAAGAGAACTATTTTAAAAATGCATACAATTGAGTTAACCTCCAAGGGAGAGGGGTGGTTTTGTCTTCCAAAACCATGATTATAAGAGTGCTACCATATAATGTATGTATACCACTGTGGAAATTGTTAGAAGAATTATTCTCATCCATCATCCCCAGTGTCTTATGGGGTTAGCGAAATCAAGAAACCTACCAAAAAACAAATAGCCATTTAAAAAACATATTCTCCTGGAAAACATGACAAATTCCATGATTACAAGGCTAAATCTGTATATCACTAGAGATTAAGTATGACCATTGTAACTTTAAGAGATCATCCAATTTGAAATGGTGACCACTCAGCAAACAAAATGAATTATGACTGATACTCCGTTGTGAGAAGAGCGTGTGTGATAAGCACGTGGCTCATAGTTTTATGTCACGTGGATGCCAGATGGTGCCGAAGGCCAACCTCATCTTTTACTCTATTTGTGAGCTTCTTGTCATTTAATACTCTTCCGGCATGTAGATCAGGGATGGGGTGAGGCTCAAAGACAGGCTGAGGACGACTGCTTCACATATTGCTTGCTCTCAAATAATCTGAATATTTAATAATTTTGTTGGTTAATTTTGTTGGTTAAACCTTCTCACATTATTAAAATATAAGGTACCCACTTCCTTTCTTTTCAATATTCTTGTCTCCTCTCTCTACCAAAGTAGCAAGTGGTTGATAGTTGTGCTACAGGTCGGGGTTGGTAGGTGGGGATGGAGTGGAGAATGATGTACGCAGTTGGTATAAAAGGCTGGGCATCATTTTCCTTGATTTTTTAAAAATTTTGATTCCCTGCTTCTGTGTCATAAAACAAGTAAAAATTATAAAATTGTATAGCTAAAGAACTGTAAGATATTGCTAAATAATAAAGAATATTAAAATGTGCTTTCAAAGTAAAAATTAATCTCTATTCAAAGTGAATGCCTTGGAAAATGCAGTGGAAAGGCCAGAACATCTGCAAGAAATACAGATGAGAGAGATTTGGAGAGATATTTGTGTTAAAAAACAGGCCCTATTTTTGCAAGCAACCTGCATGACTATAGTTATATAGTAACAGACAAAGATTTGAGTGAGTAGAATGATAATAGAAAATACCAATACATGTATATGTATAACTGAATCACTTTGATGTACACCTGAAGTTAACACAACATTGTAAATCAACTGTACTCCAATAAAAAGAAAGAAAAGAAAATACCAATATGGAACAAGCTGGTGATATACTTTATAAGGCTACGTTGGCCGTGGCATATCCCGTACAACAGGCAGATGTTAAAATAGTGTCAATGATTATGCATTTGTTGAGGATCTATGAGCAGTGTGTTTTTATAATATAATGGATGCAGGCATTTTGGTTCTTGCCTTTAGACGACTTTCAGCCTAGAGGGGACCATATGACACTGTAAAGAAGAACAATTTTTTAAACGTTGCTCAGACAGATATTTAAATATTGTTAGTGCATAGAATTGTTATTATCCAGATTAATCCAGAAAAGATCTCTGAACCAAGTGAACCTTAAGAGGATATTTCTAGGAAAGCGTTTTGTTACTCGTACTTTTGAATCAGAGGTATTGAAGACTGCTCAAGGAACCCTGCAATCTACATTATCTTCTAAGTCCCGAGTGAAAGAGTGCTATCATAAGAAGAAGTTCATGAAGAAAGACTGTTGGAGGCTTTGGTTGGGTTTAGTACATGCTGATTTTATGGTAACAGTATGTCATCAACTGGTGCTATAAAGATTATTACTCACTACTCACACGATTAGAAGATAGCAACCATTCATTTCCATTTTGATCATCTTCATTTTTTTCTAGGATATTTATAGCTTGTAAAATAGGATAACCTGATTAAATTTAGTCCCTTGAATCACAAGGAATTCTAGATTATTTCCTTTTTAATTCTGGGAGAACTTAGGCCATCTGTTGCCTTGAAGCAGAGAGATTTAGTAATCAGGCACAGCAGTAAGAAGGTATTTGTCTAGGGATGCTATTAATTAACAAACTTGGAAAGCATTCTGCATTTCTTACCTTAAAGTCAAAGCACCCCTAACAAGTACTTTGGACACTTAGATGAGAAAATCTGTCTTGGGTCAGATGCTGTTTATGTTCTGCTTTGGGTAGTGCAGGAGAAAATGTGAATAGAAGGTGTTAGATCCATTACCGTGAAGAGAAAAAGCACTAAATGACAAAAATTGTTGATTCTGAGATCCCAGAGAAGTGTGCATTTAGAAAACCCCAATATTTCTAAATAAGTATTATGATATTTTCATATAATCCTTTTTCATGTAAAAGTAACTCTCCTGGTGTTCCTTCTAATTAACTACTAAATTTAAATTGGAAAATTTGTGCAAAAAATTTTGAGGGAATTAGAGAACATTTTTTGTTCCTTTTTAAATCAACTTTATTTAGGTATAATCACCATACAATAAAATGCGCTCATCTTAAGTATATACATTAATGAGTTTTGATAAATATATATACCCATAAAATCACCACCACTGCTCAAGACTTAGGATAGATTTCTTTCTTTCTTTTTTTTTTTTGCCCCCTCCTGGTCAATTCTGCCCTATCCCCAGTCTCAGAGAATCACTGATCTGCCTTCTGTTACCATAGATTAAATTTACCTTTTCTAGGATTTCACATTAGTGTAATCATATAGTATTTACTCTTCTGTATATGACTTCTTTCACTTAGAATGAGGGGTTTTTTGGGTTTGTTTTTCCATCTTTACTGAGGTATAATTGACAAATAAAAAATTGTGTATGTTTAAGGTGTAACACCTTGATGTTTTGATACATGTCTACATTGTGAAATAGTCAGCACAGTCAAGCTATTTAACATACCTATCACCTCACAAAGTTACTGTTTTTCCTCCCCTCCTTCCTTTCTCCCTCCTCCCTTCCCTTCCTTCCTTCCTTTCTGTGAGAATACTTAAGCGCTTCCCTCTAGGCAAATTTCAAGTATTCATTACAGTATTGTTAACTATATTCACCTTGCTGCACGTTAGATCTTGAGACCTTATTCATTTTCCATAACTGAAACTTTGTACCTTTTGACCATCACCCATTTCCTCCTCCCCCTAGCCCCTGACAACCACCATTCTACTCTTTGCTTCTATGAGTTCAACTATTCAGATTCCACGTAAGTGCAATTATGCAGTATTTGTCTTTCTGTGTCTGGCTTGTCTCACTTAGCCAAAAGTCCTCCAGATTCATCTGTGTTGTTGCAAATGGCAGAATTTTCTTCTTTTTAAAAGCAGAATAATATTCCACTGTATATATATGTTTTATATACCACATTTTCTTTATCCATTCATCCATCAACACTTAACGTTGTTTCCATATTTTTGAATAGCATGAACAATGCTGCAATGAACATAGGAGTGCAGGTATCTCTTTGAGATCCTGATTTCTTTTCTTTGGATTTATACCCAGAAGTGGGATTGTTGGATCACAGAGAAGTTCTATTTTTAATATTTTGAGGAACCTTCACACTATCTTCAAAAATGGTCGTACCAATTTACATTCCTATCAGCAGAGTACAAGGGTTCTGTTCTGTTTTCTCCACATCCTTGCCAGTACTTATCCCTTGTTTTTTTTGATAATAGCCATCCTAAGAGGTGTGAGTGATATCTTATTGAGATTTAGATTTAGATTTCCCTGGTGATTAGTGACGCTGAGCACTTTTTCATGTAACTGTTGGCCATTTGTATATCTTCTCTGGAGAAGTGTCTATACTCAGATCCTTTTCCCATTTTTCAGTCAAGTTTTTTTTTGCTATTGAGCTGTATGAGTTTTTGTACATATTTTGGATACTAACCCCTTATCAGATAGATGGTTTGCAAATACCTTCTCCCATTCCATAGGTTGCCTTTTCATTTTTTTGAGTTTCTGTCCTCAAATGCCTCCAGGGTACATAAGTAAATCAAGAATATCCAGTCTAGACTTTGACATCAAGCAGACTAGCATTTGAGTCCCAGCTCTTCCATTTACTACCTTGTTACTTTTGCAAGTTATTTAACTGCTCTAAAGCATTGCTTTATTAACTCAGAATTAATGATAGTACTTTATGGATATATTATTATTGCTAGGATTGAATGAGTTAATGTATATAAAGTGCTTTTACAATAATGACTGCCACATAGACGTTTCCCACAAATGTTAGTCCTTCTCTTCTCTTCCCCTAAGAATTGACTTTATTCTTGAATAAACTTCTATACATCTCATCCTTCCCCAGTGCAAACTATCCTGTATACTACAGCCATAGCAATCTCCTAAAAACAGCTTTTGGATCCTGTTGTGCCCTGCCACACAGTGTCCAATGGTGTCGTATTATCTACTGGGTAAAGTTCAAACTTCTTAGCTCAAAATTCAAGGTCCTCCACAATCCGACCCCAGCCGTTTCCTCCCTACCACTCTACGTGAACATTTCACTCAAGCTCAATTAGTAGACCCCAGGGTTTCTTCAGTAGGTCAGAGCGCTTGTTGTTTAAGGATAGGGAGGTTTGGTATTGCAGGGGTGGATGGTGGTGTGATGATGGAAGTGCTGATAGCATTTCAGAGAGGAGAGGGCAGGATTGAAAAAAATTTTCTCTTTTTCTCTCTGCTCCCCTCTCCCAGTAAAATATCCTTTTATGAAGTACGTCCAGGTTATCTCAGCTAGGGAGTATTACTTTAAAAGACCAGGTACTGAGCACTAACTCTGTGTGTAAGATATTACCTTAGAAAGGAGGACCAAAGTGACCTGAGAGTTCATCACAAACAGGAGACACACATGAAAACAATTTTTACAAATTTTACAAATTGTAATATGATGTGGTACTACCCTTCTGTGTGTGCGTGTGTGCGTGTGTGTGTGTGTGTGTGTGTGTGTGTACCCTTGTGTATGTCTTCTATGGAAACACAGAGGGAGGTGTGGCAAATGGATGTAGGTAATCATTCACTAAGAAGGTAACATTTGAGTGTGAACTTGAGGTATGTAAAATTTCAAGGTGAACAAGAGCACTGAGGACATTTGAGACAGAGGGAACAGAAGATGCAGAAGGATTGAGGATGTGAAAGGGTTCTGTGTGTCCAGGGAATCACAGAGTCTAATAAGGTTTCAGTATAGAATTGGGGTGAGGAGGGAGTGGAAAATAATGAGAAATGAGGCTCTGAAGGTAGATTAGAGCCAGTTTGTGGGTCATATTACAGTAATAATTGCAATTATAATTTATTGAACACCTGCTGTGTGTTAAATGCTGTATATACATTGCCTTTTCCAAAGATTTCTATCAGCCATATGAGATATAAGGAGTATTATTATCCCCATTTTATAGTTGAGGAAACTGAGGCAGAAAATAAGTAGTTGCCCAAGATTGCCAACTGGAAAAGGCAGAGCTAAGACTCAAACCTAGGTGTGAATGACCGCAGAGTCCATGAACATGAATGAATGAGGCAGTGACGTTAGCAACATGGATATAGAGCAGGGGGAGTTGCATCCTCTGAGGCATCCTATGAGGTAGAAAGATAGTGTTGATGTGGCTTGGTAATTGGCTTGATGTAGAGGGATAAAGTAGAGTGAGGCATTCAGGATGATTCTAAGGTTTCTACCTGGGGAGATGTGGTTTTGGGGACATGGTAAACCCATTTGCATTAGGAGGGAGAGGAGGAGTGGTGGGAAGTATTCATGAATTTGGATTTGGATGTTTCATAAACTTCAGGATCTTCCAGGGGATTGAAGCTGGTCACTAGAGATTTATATATTCACATGGAGAGATCTGGACTGGATATACAGATCTAGAACCATCAGTATATTGGCAATAATAGGAGTTTAGTGTAAAAGAGTGGAGCACCAAGGATAGAATGCTCCTTCCTTTGAAAATTGTTTACATTTTCCTTGCTAAATAGCATAAGCTTCCTAGTGTTATATAGAGTTTTGTTTTAAATCTGTCTGATGTCTGTGGATTATCAGCTACTTGAGGACCGAGACTGTTCTGATCAATTTCTGCACGCATTTAGCAGAGAGCCTTGTGCATAGTGTGAATTCATTATAGTGGATTGCCTTGGAACATGGGGTGGTGTTACAGATAGGACTCTGAGAAACCATAAATGAGGGGCTTTGGGTGAGAGCTGTGCATCGGGAGCAATGGAATCGAGGAGGAAGTGTCTACTGCTCCAGTCTTACCAAGGGTTGGGCTACTTCCCTCATTTAAAGGTGGAAATATAGTCATTTCCAAAAGTATTAATTTTGTGTTTTGTTAAGTAAATATTCTCAGGCTCGATGTTTGATAGAATTTAATGGAGGCAGAGAGAAGTCTTCATTCTGAATTTTCACATTGTGAAGAAAACTTCCGTAAAATTTTGACAAACTGAGTAAATGGCAAACTGAGTTTTTTTTTTTTAATTGAAGTATAGTTGACTTAAAATATTGTGTTAGTTTCAGGTGTACAACAAAGTGATTCGGATATATATATATATATATATATTCTTTTTTAAAATTCTTTTCCATTATAGGTTATTACAAGATATTGTTAGGAATAATATTTCAACTATGCCTCACAATGCAACTGTTTAAATGAACTATTCACTGGTTATTCTGGGATTTGAGAAGACTCAGGGCACCGAATAAAAGCCGACTATTGTTATTTCATTGTTGCTAAAAGACAAAATCAATACTTGATTACTCTGAATTAGTACATGCAGCCATGCAAATCTTTAACCTCAGATTAACTAAATGTAGGACCATGACCCAACCTACAACAGTAACATTTAGAAATAGAGAATTAACTGATGCAGAGCCCATTTGGAAAGCGTGCAGCTGCACTGATGCCGAAGCTCTTAATAGTTTTCTATCATTCTGTCTGAAGCAGAACGTTAACTAATTGGCATTTCCGTGCTCCTTCCCCTTCTCCCTGTCCCTACTACCCATTTTATTTTTTTAAGATATTTTTTGGTGTAGACCAATTTTAAAGTCTTTATTGAATTTGTTACAATATTGCTTCTGTTTCATGTTTTGGTTTTTTGGCCGCGAGGCCTGTGGGATCTTAGCTTCCCGACCAGGGATGGAAACCACACCCTGTGCATTGGAAGGCGAAGCCTTAACCACTGGACCGCCAGGGTAGTCCCCACTACTACCCATTTTATAACACAGCTCATAAATGAGATCTTCCTATCCCCAGTGGTATTTTGCATCATAGTAAAGGTTGTTTCCTTTCTTAGTATCCCAGATAGTTTTGCAAATTGCCATTTCTCATGTCCTGAAATATTCATTAATCATTCAAACTTTAACAATTGTGTATTGAGTACCTGCTATGTGTCAGGTACTATAGTAGTATGCTAGGCATTGGAGCTGTCGTGGTGAGCAAAACTGGCAAGGATCCTGACTGTACATTCTGTAATGAGACAGAAAGGTAATAGACAAACAAATACGTAAGTAAATGAAGTAATTTCAGATTAGTGTCATGTAGACAATAGAGCAAGATAACGGGATAGAATGATTTGGTGGTGGTGGTATTGGAGAGCTGGGAAACATCAACTAAGATTGTTGTCAGAGAAGCCCCCCCACCCCCGAGGAGGTGGCATTTGGGCTGAAACCTGAATGGGGGGAAGGACTCGGCCAGGCAAAGATATAGGACATATAGGAGAAGAGGGTTGCAGACAGGAGGAAGAGCAGGTGCACAGACTCCAGGCTGGGAATGAGTTGGCAGGTCTAAATAACCTAAAGAAGGTCAGTGTGGACAGAGCTAGTGATGGGGTGGGGGGCGGAGTGAGTATATGAGGTGATGCTGGAGAAGCAGGTGGAGTCTGGGTCACTTGGGGCCTCAAGGGCTATGCAGCTTGGGTTTGATTCCAAGGACAGTGGAGAGTCCACACTGGGTTTACCAGTCCGGCTTCTGAGATTTGCCTTTGGGCCCTTGTGTCCCCTCATCCTGCTTCTTGCTATAGTGAATGATACCTGTTTTTCAGTGTCCCAGAGGAATGCGCGGATCTCCGGTATTCTAGAACCATCCATTCTATGCTGTCGCTGCCCCTCCCCAATTTCACCCTTGCCCCGGCTCAGAGTGGGAACCCCTCATTGTTCTCAACAGAAGGGCACAGCCAGAACTGGGGGACCAGATCAGAAAAAGAACCCCCCCAAGATGGAAGGCAACATGAATCTTCCTGGAGTAGGTCAGTGCCACTTCTTGCAGCCGAACCTCAAGACAGAGGAGTGAAGGTGCAGCTGTGGCGGGGAGAGACACTGCAGCCAGCATCAGTCATTTCAGCATGTGCTTCGTGAGGAGACAGCAGGAGGATGGAAGCTTTGGGTGTCTAATAAGGAATTTGGAAAAAGGTGTTAGAGCCTGAGATTTCTCTACATGTCCAAGGCACAGAGACTACGTGTGGTGGCTTTGAGTCCTTAGAAAAGCTGTCTCTGTAGTGCAGTAAGGATTTTTTTTTTTTTTGGTTCCACCAGAGTGGGGATAATATTGCCTACTGAATTCTCCAAGCCCCTTTCTCAGATTCTATGCCCACCAAACTGCCTTCTTATTGTTAAAAGCAACTTCTATGTGTACCATGCTCACAAATATTGCCATATATGCAATCTAGTTTAGTCATCAAACCAATCCTATAAGGTAGGGTTTATTATATGTCAAAGATTATGAAGTTAAAGCTCATAGAAAGTGCCCCCAAGAAAATATCAATCTTTACATAAAATGTAGGGAAATGAACAAAAATTGTGGTGAATATCCTGGAAATAGAGCCAAGAGGATATTTTTTATGGATTAGATGTGGAAGATGAATAATATAGCTGCTTTGTCATTGTTACAGACAGAGAAATTGAATTAGTTAGGGTTAGTCTATAGTTCTTGCTAGAAAGCAGTTATTAATTCTTCCAAAATATTGTTGTGTTTAGGTTTCTGACAATTAAAATAAAAACTTTTAGGAAGGCTTTTCTCTTTTTTTCCCCTTTCTAGTTATTTCATCCTTGGGGTAGCTCTAGATTAAGTCGTCCAATTATAAGTATTCTGCTTGCTTATAAGTACTCTGTTTACTAATGTAAAACTTTCTTTTTTAATGTGAGGAAATTGGTTGTTTCCCTTAGTGGGTTGATATGGTTGAGGATGGAGGGAATTGGATCTTTGAAGAAGCTCTTACTAATGAAGAGCACACTTCAGCTATACAGTGACAAATTGGGTCCAACGAGGTCCGGAATTTTGTGAAGGACATTTGACAATATCTTAAATGAAGGATGGAGTTAGAGATAGATCTTAGTTTCCCTAGGCTTTTGTAATCAGTGATGTGCTACATGTAAATCACTTCCCTTTCAGAGTTGTTGGTCTTAGGGAAAAGTTTTGGAAGTAACTGAGAAAGAGCGATTGAACTCAGATTTACAGACCTCCTACAATGTGCCAGGAACTGTTACAAGATTTTTCTAAATATTATCCCATCCACTTTCCACAAAAACACTGGGAGGAAATGCAAAGCCCTCTTAACAGGTGAAAGGATGCCACTCACCCTTAAAGAGTTTAAGTAACTTGCTCAAGGGACAAAGCTGGTAAGTGGCAGATTCCTGATTCAAACCACAGCCTACCTTCTCTTTACACTACAGCCCTTGTGATGACATGAATGAACTGCCTTATTTTAAATTGCTGTTTATTTGTAGTTTTAAATGTGCATCATAACGAAGCTTCTGACTGTAAGTAAGTCTTAATTTTACATTAAGCAAGCAAGATTGACCTCCCTAACTCTGGAAATAATTAGATGGTTGAATTATGGAAAGATACTTTATGGAACCACTCTATATGATACTTCATTTTGCTGTCAAGTTTAGGAGAGCAATCCCTCTTAATATCACAGTTTGGGGCTATGTGATTAGCTTTTTCTTGGGATTGTCAAAAATATCTAAAGGGTTGTATGAAAACAGAGCCCTAAAAATATGAACAATTGCACCATGGGCCAAAGAGAACTCCAAACACTAGCCAGCATGGGAACCAAGGCACCTGATTATGTACTGAGGTATCATTAAGACCTGAAGTGTTAGCTCCAAATGAGAACAAAATGGGACTAGAAATGTTCACAGCTTTCATGATGAATTTATAATATTGAAACCAAATTAACTTGGGGTACCATTTTACAATACCTATGTCAAAAAGAAAATTACTAGAGCTGGGAGAATCTAAGAAAAACCAATAAGAACTAAAATGGAGGGCTTCCCTGGTGGTGCAGTGGTTAAGAATCTGCCTGCCAATGCAGGGGACGCGGGTTCGAGCCCTGGTCCGGGAAGATCCCACATGTGGCAGAGCAAATAAGCCCTTGTGCCACAACTACTAAGCCTGTGCTCTAGAACCTGTGAGCCACAACTACTGAAGCCTGCACGCCTAGAGCCCGTGCTCTGCAACAAGAGAAGCCACGGCAATGAGAAGCCCATGCACCACAATGAAGAGTAGTCCCCACTCGCCACAACTAGAGAAAGACCGCGTGCAGCAACAAAGGACCCAGTGCATGTGGTGTGATGAATTGGGAGATTGGGATTGACATGTGTACACTGATGTGTATAAAATGGATGACTAATAAGAAAATAAATAAACATTTAAAAAAACAATAAAAAATAAATAAAATATGGCACACACAAGACCCAATGCAGCCAAAAAATAAAATAAATTAAAAAAAACTAAAATGGAAAATCTTTATATTTGGATTTTTAAAAATTAAGAGTATATAAATTCAACACACACACTTACCTTTTGCATTATAGCTTAAAATTTTTGATTCCAAAGGAAAATATGTGTGCAATGTCAAGTCTGCTACCTCAACAAGAATAATTTATTGAGAGTCAAAATGTGGGATTTAAAAATCATTTCAGATTAGAATTATTTTCATCATGACATTTGTTAGTTTGTTTCTTATACTTCAGCAGAAACTTCCTCACTGTTTTGGCTTAAGTTTCCATCTCCAGGACATGATCTTGCAAGATCAGCTGTCACCCTTATCTCTTGGTGACTGGGTACTGAGATGGGACATTATGAACTTGATCTGACAACTTAATAAGATGTAATAAGACCTGAAATAGGGGCAGTGCCCTCTCAACTGAGAAGATCTAGATAGGTACAGAATCTTTTCAAGGGTATGTCTAACTAAATTCCCTTTAAGACTTCCCTTTAAAGCATTAAATGTCTTTTCCTGTTTCAAACTAGAATGTGATCAGTTGGAATATCGGCGAGGAACAGGTCATTAGCAAAAACTCCAATGAAGACAGTTGGCTTTGGGTTTGATTTTCCTGTTTTTGCGGTTAGCTTAGCACCAGATGGTGCCCTCGTGAGTTCTGTATAAATAATACAATCATAGGGTTGAGTGATTCTCTACCAGTCACAGATTCAAGCAGAAAATAGCACTTGTCTTTCCACACAAGCCCGTGTAGATTCTCTTATTGCAGAATTGTTCTTATGCAGCTCTAACCCTCAAGTTGTTGTTATGGTTGATGTTTTTCTTTTTCCTGTTTCTTTATTGGACAAGCAAGCAGCCAAATCCTCACTGTGACCCAGAGGGAAGGGCTACTAAGTTGAGGCTCTTTAGCTGATACATCCATCCGTTGCAGAGAGGAGGAGAGGCAAAGAAGCAAAAATCTCTGCATTTCCTCTATTGTTCCTGAAAAGGAGGAGTGGCCCCAATACTCCCTTGACAGTTGGTGCACATTAGGGGGTGAACTGGCTTTGCTTACAGAAGCCCTGTGGCAACCCCCTTACAGGCTTTCAAGGTCCAGCTCAAGTGCCAACTCCAGCCCACGATGCTCAGTGATCTTTCCTCTTTCTCTAGGTTCATATGACAGTTACAGTTTGTTCCTGAAGATCTAGCTCTTCATTAGGTACTCTTTGGTATACTTTCCCTGCACTTCTCCTTTTGGATATGTCATATCTCACCTGCAGGATTCTAAGTTGCTCAAATCTATTTTCTTACAACCCGAACTACTTAGCACAGAATTGGGCATTTAATAAACTGTTGTTGAATTGATGACACATATGTGGGTCACAGCTCCCACGCACTGGAGCACAGTTTTAATGGTCAGTACCCCACTCAATGAGCAGAGTTCATCCATTGTGACACAAAGGATTCTAGTTAATTAAGGGTGATAGAGAAAAAATGAAAAACCTCCCCCACTTTTCCCCTTTCACTTTACTGTCCTGAAGATTTGACCCATATAGTAACAAACCACAGAAAAGGTGATGTAGCACACTGGGGGAAATAGGCAGAATCACTAAGAACCTTTCTTCTTTTGAAAGCTGCCTGTATTTTTACTTTGGAAGCACAAATAACCATACAATGTGTCCAACATTCACAGAGACCTGCAATAAAATTGACACACTCCAGTGTTTTCCTGAGCTTGGGGCTCCATTTCCAAGTCTTTGTTACTTCCTATGTATTAGATGTTTTGGGTGACCTCAAAAAGGTGCTTAGGAATTCAGATCAGACTATTTAAACCATTAATTTATTAATTACATACCTAAATAACTTATTTCACATATTTCCCAAAATATTTTATGGTCTGCAGCAGAGTTTTCAAAGTGTGTCCTATGGAATATTAGTATTTCATGAGATATGAATAGATGCTTCCTGAAAAAATAACGGCTTGCTTGGTTGCTAGGAGAAATGTGACATACTCTGCCTCTTGGAGCATCACATAGCATATTAAAGGCTCCAAAGAGTCTTGCAGCAAAAAGATCTGTTTAATTTGTTTAACTTGGCATTTAGCAAACATATTTGATCTTAGGAAGAGAAATAACATTTAGTGAGTATTCTGTGTCAGGTATATATTAGCTTATCGAATTTTCATAATAAGACTCTAAATTAGGTATTACTATCTATATTTAAAGATAGGGAACTGAGGTTCCTCTATATTAAATGATTTGTTCCAGATCAAACAGTGACAGAGTCTTGTATAGTGGGTTCTCATGTTTGACTCTGCCAGCAATTAGCTATGTACGACCGTTTTGGACAAATCAGTCAATCTTGCCTTAATTTCCTTATCTATGAGTCACATCAAAATAATGATGTTGGTTTAAAGATGAAAGGAATTGAATTTATATTACCATATTTTGACAAAAAAGTGCCACACAAGTGGCATTTGTACTTTACAAAAATAGGAGGAGAAGGAGGAAGAAGAGGGCAACAACTAGTCCCAGGAAACATGTTCACTCATAACATATAATGCTAAGTGCTGACTTTTAAGAACACACACACACACACACACACACACACACACACACAAATAGTTGCATCTGCCCTGAATGTTTACCAGAGCACATATATTTCCATTTTGTAAATGCTGTAAGTTTTTGGTATAGATTCTCAGATTCACGGATTGATCAAATTGGGTAGTACAGCATTAAAGCACCCAGTGGTACCGTTTTGAAATGTTAAGACTAGAAATACATTATGACTAGATATTGGAACTTTGATCCTTAACTGCAACTTTCTTTGCTTCTATGGCTTTAAGCCTCACTCTACCAATTCTACCGTATGGTACCTGATTCCTAGGACTCTATTGTCTCTCTTAATTTGTCAAGTTCACCATATGAGGTAAACTCATTTCTACTCAGCCCGTTGCAAGCTTAGTTTTGAATAATTTGGATGTAGATACATTTTCCCCCTAAATTTTGAGAGACTTTAAAAATGCGTTCTACCTGTAAATTCTACAGATAAATAAATAACACAATGTAACACATAATTCCAGTTCTCTCCAAACGTACTCCACATACTGACCTGAATGTGGTGATGGGTTTATGACAAAGAGGAAGGAGACTGCTAATTAGATGTCTACCTTGCCAAATTGGAAACTGATTTCCTTGTTACCTAAGTTGAACTGAATCCCGTTTCCAATCTAGAAGTAATTACCAAGGCAGCGCACAACTGAACTGAGGCAGACTGAATTTTGCATTCTGTATCCCTAAACTATCATTAGCTGGTATCATAAATATTGATATATAGTATAATACTCCACCAAGTTTATCAAAAGAATAATTTAAAAGTCCATGGTGGTTTTATCATCCGGGGTTCTACCATTCTAAAAAGTGTGGTGTTTCCGTGGTTTTCCTAGATTTTTGTATTTATGAGTTGTTTATGGCTCTGACATTACTTTATGCCAGAATTCATTGACCTTTAAAAAGTTTCTGATATGATTAGACACTATTGTCACCTCTGGTTTCTAGACACACAGAATACATCCTAAAAAGAGGAGATGGAACTGATAGCATTCAGATTCACCGAAAGCTGCTTTCTTTGGCCACTTGGTCTCTGAGGTGTAGTGCCAGATGTACTGGAGAGGGCAGAACTGCCTTTGATGTGATGACATTCCAGGTCCTTTGTTAGAGCCTCAAATTACAAGCTTCATTCTCTGATAACTGTGATTTCTTGAAAGGTGTGCGTCCGTATCTTTACTGTAAATAATAGAAGAAAAATAATGCCACTGTTTAAAGAATGGTTTCGATATATAAAAAAGGGTAATTGCCATGGAATCTGTACATAGACTAAACGAGCTTATACTCTGCTAAAAACATTTCTCTAAAGGCAGCCGCATGGGTAGGGTAGATTAATGCTGCCGTCTGGGTTCTGCTCAATAGAGCTTATGGGACTGAATGGGATGGACAATAAAAAATAAACAGACAGACATAAAAACAAAAACCTCTTTCACTCTTTTCTAAACCCTTTGGTCTTTATGCAGCTCAAAAGATGAAGCAAGTATCGGAAGTACTTCTTTTTTTTTTTTTGCGGTACGCGGGCCTCTCACTGTTGTGGCCTCTCCCGCCGTGGAGCACAGGCTCCGGACACACAGGCCCAGCGGCCATGGCTCACGGGCCCAGCCGCTCCGCGGCATGTGGGATCTTCCCGGACCGGGGCACGAACCCGTGTCCCCTGCATCGGCAGGCGGACTCTCAACCACTGCGCCACCAGGGAAGCCCTCGGAAGTACTTCTTAACACTCATTAAATACTGAGCCTTCTGCTGCTAAGCAGTGACTTAGGAAGGACTGAGGTTGAAGTAAGATCTATGCTAATATTGATTCTGGCCTGAAATAAATGTTTATGTCCTTGAAGTAATTTGCTGGTGGTTGTTTATTCATTATTTTCTTTATATATTAAATAGAAAGTCCTTTGGTCTCCTTCAAGTTCTGGATGGGCTAATTAGCCATTTTGTAAACCAATATAGTACAGTATTTCATCTGGATAAATTCATTTATAGTCTTGCATTGAAATGTAATTAAAATGTTGCAACTAGTTTTTAGTCCCTAATCAGCAATTGCTGTTACTCTTTACATGAATTGGATGGTAAATTTCATTAGCTCGTTTTCCTGGGCAAAAGATAGTGTCTAATCACAGTCTCTGATCCACAGAGCTGCAGAACAAAACCTTGGCTTCAGCTTGTTAAGCAAAAGTTTTCCATGCCCTGTAAAGATATAGAGATGAAGATGCTCCTTTTTGCTTTGATAATATGTTTTTCATTTCCTTGATGCTTTCTTTAGGCTTGATAATCCCTACTTATGAACTTGAAAAGAAATAAGGCTATTTTTGGCTGCAATTTAAGCCAATATTCACTTATTTTGTTCTTCCTACCTAAGTGTCAAGTACAATTACAATCAATCCATCAGTTTGTCTACCAGTGCGATTTAAAAGTAAATTTCAACATTGAAACTTATCCATTCACTCATTTATTCTCATTTATTTATTCACTCATTTATTATAAACTTATCCATTCACTCATTTATTCACTCATTTATTCATTTCTTCACTCATTTATTGACCACATTGTTCAAGGCATTGTGCTAAATATACCTTATGATGCTTTTTGTGAACATAGCAGGACAATTTCTTAAGTTTAAAATTTGAAGTTAATAAAATTAAAAATTTTAAATATCAGATTTTTAGCAGAATGAGGCCAAATTGGTGGCAATATTTATCAGTAAGCATGGTATATTTTCAAAACTTTAATACTTAGTAACTGTGCAAAGAGCAACATATTTGCTGAATTAGTGACTTTTTTGGAAATTTAAATTGCTTGACTGGTAGCCTTTTAAGAAAACACTGACAGACTTTTCTGTAATGGTCTGTGTAATCATGTGATTTACATTGCTAAACTTTTTTCCTAGGAAGGCACATTACCTCAGGATCAAAATAAGAAATACTGTACTATGTGTCACAGACCTCAATTTTAATACATTTAGTAAATAAAATTGAACAAATTAAAAATCAGTGAGGCTTTTGGGGTGTGAGAAGGTTATTTGGAATTTTTGGTAACAGGTCTTTGCACCTTAGGTGAGATTTAAAAAAATGCTTTTTGTTGCTTTACAACATTGTTTGAATTTGTAGAAATGGGGCTTTGTGATTGTTTCTACACACACACACACACACACACACCAGTTGAGACCCCAGTTGAGAAAAGAAGGTTGGATTCAGTCAAAACTGGTAGACACAACATAGTTAATGAATCCACTTGTCTAATTCAATGTATACCTTCCTGATTGGTTATGGTGTAGACCAGCAAAATATTCTGGAGTTTGAGCTAGTTTATGTTATACTGAAAGGGGTAAAGAAGGAACAGAAAATACCCTCTCACGTCAACTTGTTCTCAGGCATTAGGTCACAACTACCACTCGGTACCAGAAACCCAGTCTTCAGTAGGTAGGCCCAGATGAGGAACCAGCTTTCTAGTAGGAGGGTCGGGTAGTGGTGGTTGGTGAATGTCGAGACTGGACAGCCCTGGAGCGCAGGGCCGCGCTCTTCTATGGTGGCTGAGCACACGAAACACGGTGCCACTCTTTGACCAGTTTTTCTGTGACTTACCGGGCTCTTGTTTTCACACTGCTGTCTCTTTTCACCAATCTTAATAATCCTTCTCCTAATATTTTACCATTAAGATAGTTGAAAAAGATAGCCTTTTTTTTTCCCCCTAAATGTCAGTGTGTATTTGTGCACATGTGTGTTTATCAGCCTGAGTGATTGCATCTTAAATGTATTTTTTTTTAAGATTTTTTTTTGATGTAGACCATTTTTAAAGTCTTTATTGAATTTGTTACAATATTGCTTCTGTTTTTTATGTTTCGGTTTTTTGGCCACGAGGCATGTGGGATCTTAGTTCCCTGACCAGGGATCGAACCCGTACCCCCTGCATTGGAAGGTGAAGCCTTAACCACTGGACGGCCAGGGAAGTCCCAAGATAGCCTTTCTGAAGCATGTGCTTGCTGGAGAAACTGTTTTTCCCATCACTCTGCTACTGTGGTAGTTCTCCAGAGAAATTTTCCTCACTAGATACTGTGCTCCAGGTGTCATAGGGAATTAGTGCTATGTATTAGGTCTAGTTAATCAGGTATCACAGACTTTCACGGTAGGAGGAAACCTTCTGGTCTTTAGGCCAACATTCATCTGATGTTTGGTTGTCTTCTGTTTTTAAAAAGAATCTCACAAGGAACTCATTGCCTCCTGAGACAGCCCTTATTCAGTGTTTCCTCAGGGGTATCCTCTTTAGTGGCAGTCCCAAGAGGTACTTTACAAAAAGAAGTGTTCCATGGTCAAATAAGTTTGAGAAGTAATGGTCACCATTTAGGCTCTGAGTATTCCTACAGAAAACAGACTTGTTTAAATTAACCTAGAGCGTCCCTCAACTGATTTGGTCACGAAACCTCTTTCTCCCATATAACATATTTTAATATCCATTCTACAGAAAATGCTTCAGTATGTCTTTCTAGATAATACATATTTATTAAAGCAACTTAAACTTGCATTGACTTTTTGGACTCATATCAAGCTGACCTTAGACTCCTTGAGTCTTATTCTCAACTACAACTTGCTGTTCAGTCACATCTTCTTCCTGTTTTGCTGCACTTGGCTTTTTGGATTCAAGTATTGGTCTTCTTTTTTACATTTCATCTTATTGGATCCAGCCCACCTCTCCAGCTTGCCTTTTTGGATCCTGACTGTGTCATCCCGTACATTCATCTGCGGTCTGAGATCTGTGCTATTCACTGATGTCATGAGCATGCCATCTACATCTTTATTCAAACTGTTGATTAGAAATGATGAACAGGACTGGGCAAGGTTGGTATCATTCCATAAACCGTCACCCTTTGGTTCTGATTGCTAATTTCCCTAATCAGTAACAAATCCTTGAGAAGAGAATTTCCAGTTGCCCGGGCCTCTGGTCTTTGTGGTTTGCAAACCTTTTTTTTTTCAAGAGGCAAATCATCTTTTCCTATTATTAGCTCTCCCAATTTTTTCCAGAGCAAAACTGGTAATAATTTTGTTTCTAAATATAGTGGCTCATCAACTCTTCATAAAGCCAATGCCACCTCTTTTCAGGAAGTAATGTTGGTCAAAATCCTGCTTTTTATTTTTGCAGAAAATATTTTTGGGATGTCTTATAACGCTGGGGTGTCTTTCTGTGCCTAGATAATTTAGTTGGTGTGGTTTCAGTATACTTGTATTGTAATTTTCTATCTGGAGGAATAGTCGTTTGAAATTGTATACACTAATTAGTGTAGTTTGTAAAATAATAGATATTTTTGAATGTGTGGGAGGTAAGGCTTTCAAATGCAGCATTTAAAAATAATTGCTCTTTAAATATCATTTCACTTAAAAGACATGTATTAATTTTTCTTATAACTGCAGGTTTGGGGTGGTCTATTGTTATATTTATTTATTCATCTATTTTTGGCTGCGTCGGGTCTTAGTTGCGGCACGTGGGATCTTTTGTCGCGGCATACGGGCTTAGTTGCCCTGCAGCATGTGGGATCTTGGTTCCCCCACCAGGGATCGAACCCGAGTCTCCTGCATTGGAAGGCGGATTCTTAACCACTGGACAACCAGGGAAGTCCCTGGGGGGGTCTACTTTAATTAATCTCCGCACAAAGCAAAAAAAAAAAAAATCCAATGATTTCCCAAACTTGCCCCAAATATCTTATTTTTAATATAGTTTATTTATATTTGTGCAAGTATATTTGCAAAAGTTTAGCCCCAACTATTTATTTCCACCAAATCGAATCCTGGAGAAGAATTTTTGCATTGTGTGTAAATCACTAGGGTAGTATTATTGAGATTTTGAATCTACTTTTCAATATCAGAGCATCTCTATATTTTCATCGTTAAGGTTGACTTAGAAAGGAGTGTGTTAGAAGCAGTAGAAACCTCAAGTTCTGAGACTGAAAACACGTGAGTTCATAATTGACACCATGCAATTTTCTAGCTGAGGTACCTGTAGTAAGTTATTTAATGTGTCTGAACCTCAGTTCTTCATTTATGAGATGAGGATGATGATGGATACTTACCTCATAGGATTGCTTTAAAGATTACATGAGGAGTATTTATAGAAGGCACTTACCACATTGCTTTACACACATTGAGAATTGGATGAGTGATAATCAATCTGTTAAGTTTCATCTATAAGCAAAACTCTTAAAATGTCCAGAAAAATTTGGCATATTATGTCAAAGTTTTATTTCCACAGCGCTCTGGCAATCAAAATGGTTATATTTCTCAAAAGTCTTCAATTTTCATGATGACTGTGGATTTATATTATCTGACTCACAGTCATACAACATGGCAGCATAGTTGGAATTCAGACTGTTCTAGACAGTCTATTTCATATAGCCACCATCCAATAATATCCAAAACATATCTCAATCACAGCACTTACCACAGTGCACTATTCAGTCTGTAGGAAAAAACAAAACAAAACAAAACGACAGGCCCTTTCCATGGGGCATCGGACTAGTCTGAATTTGTCAAAGTGCAAATGGGCTTTTTTAAGATAATTGAAGTTTAGGACATGGCTCTGGATATTTTGTTTCCCTATCAAAGCCAGCTAGTTTGATTAAAATTTTTTCTGGGTGTGTTTCATTTCTTAGGAACAGCCTAAGTTACAAAAATACAGCAGGGTGCATCATGGCTCAGAGTGAAATGTCTTTGGGTAGAGTAGACCCCTATTTAATATTACAAGGACAATGAGGTTTGTCGATTGAAAAAAAAAGCACAACCTAAAAGTTGAGAATGATGTTTTATTCGGGGCATTACTGAGGACTGTAAGCCTGGGATACAGCCATGTAGAGAGCTCTGAGAAACTGTTCAATGAGGTGAGGGAGGAGCCAGAATTTGTAGTTTTTGCTGGAAAAAAAAACAACAACCATGTAGTTGGACATCAAAAGATTACTGCTAATCACAAAAAACAGACATCTCAAGTTAATAATTTTAGTGCTTTTCTACGGATGGGAAGAGGCAAGAGTCTGGGCTAATTGAAATTATTCCTTTGATATAAACCTTAACTACCTAGCGCCAGTATCCTGTCTTTTTCCATCTTGAATTCCCTCAGGGTGCACCAGGGGCAGGTGGCTTTATGGCCACATCCTTTGTTTACTGAAGTGGCTGGCATATACAGGTTTATTGATCACCAATCCTGTGAGGACGTGAGGACCTAAGGTGAAAATACCAGCCAACAGCCCAAGTCCTCTGGAGTGATAGCTCCAGAGAACAAATCCAATAGATGATTTTAGGCAGTCAGCAGGGCCTCACAGATACTTGTGCGATTTGTTTTGTGTACAAGGATGCCCTACTGAGGGGACATGAATTTGGGTTGAAATTTAGTCTGCGCTCCACTCACTGTGGGCCCTTTGTAGTTGTTCTGCCTGGAGATGGTACCCTGTGGTAATTCCTCCAACTCGAGGGAGTGTCTTGTTCTATTTTGCGCAAAGATATTTCTACTCTCATGTGCCTCTGACTGTACCTTGAAGATACAGAACACTTTCATGGAGAACTTGTGCTATGGTAAGGGCTGAAAAGGCATAACCTGGTCCCTCTTGGTTTCTGTGATATTGTGATTTATAAGAAAAAAATATATCTGGTCATTTAGATGACCAAAATATATTTCTCATATATATTTGGCCATTATCCATGGTGTCTGGATCTCAGCTCCCCAAACCCTTGGAATTTCAAGTGTTGAGAGAGATTAAGGTGTTTTTTGTTATGTTAATGATTGCTTTTGGAAAAAGCCTAAGGGTGGGGGCTGGTTGCTGGTAGAGCCAACCTAGTGATTGAGGGTTGGAACTTTTATTTCCACCCCACCCTCCAACCTCCGGAGAGGGGAGAGGAGCTTGAGGTTGAATTAATGGACAATAGCCAATGATCTAACTGAACATTACTACGTTACGAAGCCTCCATAAAACCCGAACAGGCAATCTTCTGGTTTGGTGAACACGTGGAGATTTGGGGAGAATGGCGAGCTCCGAGAGGGAATGCAGCCTTCCTCGCCGTTTTCCACATACCTTGCCCTATGCATCTCTTGCATCTGGCTGTTCCTGAGCTATATCCTTTCATAAGGAACCGGTAACATGGTAAGTAAAATGTTTCTCTGAGTTCTGTGAGCCGCTCTAGCAAATTAATCAAACCTGAGCAGGTGGTCATGGGATACTCTGATTTATAACCAGTTGGTCAGAAGTACAGGTAAATAACCTGAACTTGCCTCTGAAGTTGGGGGAGGGGGCGGCAGGGGGACAGTCTTGTGGGACTGAGCCTTTTACCTGTGGAGAATCTGATTCTGATCTCGGGTGGCCTCGGCCTGCAGCAGCTTGAAGCAGGATTTTGGTTCCCAGCCAGAGACTGAGTCAGGCCGTGGCAGTGAGAGCACTGAATCCTAGCCACTAGACCAACAGGGACCAGTGGCCAGTGACAAGGCCCTGGCCCATCAGCTGTGTAGAAATGAATTTCAACATACAGATGGAAAGTAGTGAAACAAGTGTTTATTAGGAGGAGAAAGGGTACAAGTTGATAGACACTCGGGTGGACTCAGAGAGTCAAGCCCTTGTGGTAGTTTGAATCACTTTTATGGGGCATTTCTCTCGGGTTTCCTTTGGTCAGTCATCTTGCTTTGCCTGGTTCTGAGTCCATATTTGGTTCATCTCAGAGTCCTCCCATGTGTGTGCGTGTGCATCATTTAGCCAAGATGGATTCTAGTGAAGAGGCCTATGGGTAGGTTGACATCACCTACTTTGGGTGGCGTCCCCTCCCTTTTTGACGTTCAGGGAGGCTTTCTGCGCGTGTGTAGTCAGGAAGGTCTCCTTCACTTCAGGAATGAGGAGTAAGTGGTCTTTTATCTCTTATCTGGGCAGGGCTTAGCTTCTCCTGCCTCCTGTTATTGTCTTCATCTTGGAGTCTGTCCACAGGGGATGAACTCCAGCTGCTCAGCCTGGGGCCCATCGAGCTCCTGTCTCAATTATGTCTCCAGGTGGATAGTGTCAGAATTGAGTTAAATTGTAGGACACCCAGCTGGTGTTCCCCCACTCACCCACCCCCGCCCATTGGAAATTGAGTCTCAGAATAACAAAAGAGTTCCATAATATTTCTAGAAATCATACAAGGATCACGTTAGTGTTATAATAGAAAGAACTGAGACTTTGTAGTCAGAAAGCCCAGGATTTTAATCCTAATTTCAACAGTTACTGCTTTGTGACCTTGGTCAAGTTAATGAAAAATTTGGGATGTACATCATCTCTATAACATTTTTTTTTTTTTGCGGTATGTGGGCCTCTCACTGTTGTGGCCTCTCCCATTGCGGAGCACAGGCTCCCGATGCGCAGGCTCAGCGGCCATGGCTCACGGGCCCAGCCACTCCGCGGCATGTGGGATCTTCCCAGACCAGGGGCACAAACCCGTATCCCCTGCATCGGCAGGCGGACTCTCAACCACTGTGCCACCAGGGAAGCCCTCTATAACATTTTAAGTGCTGTGAATTTTACTACATTTTGGTGAAATTTGGTACATAAGTAGAAAGGAATGATTTTTGAGACAAAGAAATGACTAGATTGCTATTTTAAAGCGAGCTAGTCATCCTGCCTACAATATTTGCTATAGGTAAAAATCACCTGTGGTTCACATTGACTGATAGAATATATGTATGATTCTTACAACTGTGTGAATTCTGGAATTCAGGGAACCATCTCGTATATAATGACTACCTCTAGGATTTAGAGGGAGTGACTCCCCATGCTGTTATCTGGCCCACTGGGATCTGAGCTGCAGAGGGGTGATGCCCTACACTAATACATTTTGAATAGCTTGAGATTCAAGAGCAGCAAACCAGGTCACATTTCAACGTCCACTGTGCCAGCCTTACAAGTATATTTCAGAAATGGATAGGTGACCTACAGAAATCCTATTCTGTTAACAGAGTTTTTTGTGTTTTCCTTTAATTTTCCAAGTAGAGATAGTTCTCTGGGGGAAGAGCCTATTACATATAGAATATACTTATCAGCAACAATATCCCAAGGTTCTTGTTTACACAGGAATGGGAAAAACCAACTGAAGGTTCTAGGTAGTTTTCATCATTTGAATATGCAGTGTATATAGATTCTGCAGTTGTTAGTCAGGCATAAGATGTTCAGCAGGAATCCTGAGGTGTAACCTAAGAAATACATAACTAAAAATATCAAGCTCCAATAATATCCCCATAATTCTTACTAGCTCTAGGAATATGGGAAGAAGCCTTACAAAAAATGATTTCCTTTCATGTAAATACTTTTAGTAAACAACATTGAATCATAGAGAATGTTCTGCGTGTTGTTTGCTAGTTGTTTTTATAATTTGATGTGATTCATATATTTAGTTCTGTTCCATATATGATCCTTGTTATTTTCTGGTGGTACTTGGGTCAGAACCCATATTAACTTGTAGTTTCCCTGGTTCACAAATTTCTACTTTTCTGGAGCACCTTACTCCCATATTAGACCATAGAATTAAACTTCATCCAAAAATTGGTTTTCGTAGCAACTACATTCCTTGAAATCACATCTGCAGTTGGGTTTTATGTTCCTGAAGAATATTGTCTTTCATATGACTACTTTTAATGTGCCTTTGATATTTTATTGTTGCCTTTATTGACAACAGTTTTGGGAGAAACGTTAAATTAGTTCTGCAATTTTTTGGCTGCTATAAAGTCTACAAACGTTTAACTGAAAAGTCATATTGGCAAAAATAGTAATTTTATAATGCATAAAACACTTAAATTTAATTTGAACTTTCCCTTTCATTTTCTTTTTTTTTTGAGTATTTTTCAATTTTTTTTAACATCTTCACTGGAGCATAATTGCTTTACAATGGTGTGTTAGTTTCTGCTGTATAACAAAGTGAATCAGCTATATGCATACATATATCCCCATATTCCCTCCCTCTTGTGCCTCCCTCCCCCCTCCCAACTCCTGTAGGTGGTCACAGAGCACCTAGCTGATCTCCCTGTGCTATGCAGCTGCTTCCCACTAGCTATCTATTTTACATTTGGTAGTGTATATATCTCAGTGCCACTCTCTCACTTTGTCCCAGCTTCCCCTTCCCCTTCCACATGTCCTCAGGTCCATTCTCTACGTCTGCATCTTTATTCCTGTCCTGCCCCTAGGTTCATCAGAACAATTTGTTTTTTAGAGTCCATATATATGTGTCAGCATACGGTACTTGTTTTTCTCTTTCTAACTTACTTCGCTCTGTATGACAGACTCTAGGTCCATCCACCTCATTACAAATAACTCAATTTTGTTTCTTTTTATGGCTGCATAGCATTCCATTGTATATATGTGCCACATCTTCTTTATCCATTCATCCGTTGATGGACACTTAGGTTGCTTCCATATCCTGGCTATTGTAAATAAAGCTGCAATGAACATTGTGGTACATGACTTTTTGAATTATGGTTTTCTCAGGGTATATGCTGAGTAGTGAGATTGCTGGATCGTATGGTAGTTCTATTTTCAGCTTTTTCAGGAAGCTCCATACTGTTCTCCATAGTGGCTGTACCAATTTACATTCCTACCAACAGTGCAAGAGGGTTCCCTTTTCTCCACACCCTCTCCAGCATTTATTGTTTCTAGATTTTTTGATGATGGCCATTCTGATCGGTGTGAGATGATACCTCATTGTAGCATGGATTTGCATTTCTTTAAGATTAGTGATGTTGAGCATCTTTGCATGTGTTTGTTGGCAATCTGTATATCTTCTTGGGAGAAATGTCTATTTAAGTCTTCTGCCCATTTTTGGATTGGGTTGTTTTGTTTTATTGATATGAGCTACATGAGCTGCTTGTATATTTTGGAGATTAATCCATTGTCAGTTGCTTCATTTGCAAATACTTTATCCCACTCGGAGGGCTGTCTTTTCATCTTGTTTATGTTTTCCTTTGCTGTGCAAAAGCTTTTAAGTTTCATTTGGTCCTATTTGTTTATTTTTGTTTTTATTTCCATTTCTCTAGGAGGTGGGTCAAAAAGGACCTTGCTGTGATTTATGTCATAAAGGGTTCTGCCTATGTTTTCCTCTAAGAGTTTGATAGTGTCTGGCCTTACATTTAGGTCTTTAATCCATTTTGAGTTTATTTTGTGTATGGTGTTAGGAAGTGTTTCATTCTTTTTCATGTAGCTGTCCAGTTTTCCCAGCACCACTTATTGAAGAGGCTGTCTTTTCTCCATTGCTTTCTTTATCAAAGATAAGGTGACCATATGTGCATGGGTTTATCTCTGGGCTTTCTATCTTGTTCCATTGACCTGTATTTCTTTTTTCGTACCAGTACCATACAGTCTTTAGTACTGTAGCTTTTTAGTAGAGTCTGCATATGGGAACCTGATTCCTCCAGCTCCATTTTGCTTTCTCAAGATTGCTCTGGGTATTCGGGGTCTTTTGTGCTTCCATACAAATTGTGAAATTTTTTGTTCTAATACTGTGAAAAGTGCCATTGGTAGTTTGACAGGGATTGCACTGAATCTGTAGATTGCTTTGGGTAGTAGAGTCATTTTCACAATGTTGATTCTTCCAATCCAAGAACATGGTATATCTCTCCATCTGTTTGCATTATCTTTAATTTCTTTCATCAGTGTCTTATAGTTTTCTGCATACAGGTCTTTTGTCTCCTGAGGTAGTTTATTCCTAGGTATTTTATTCTTTTTGTTGCAGTGGTAAGTGGGAGTGTTTCCTTAATTTCTCGTTCAGATTTTTCATCATTAGTATATAGGAATGCCAGAGATTTCTGTGCATTAATTTTGTGTCCTGCTACTTTACCAAATTCATTGATTAGCTCTAGTAGTTTTCTGGTAGCACCTTTAGGATTCTCTATGTATAGTATCATGTCATCTGCAAACAGTGACAGCTTTACTTCTTCTTTTCTAATTTGGATTTCTTCGATTTCTTTTTCTTCTCTGATTGCTGTGGCTAAAACTTCCAAAACTATGTTGAATGATAGTAGTGAGAGTGGGCAACCTTGTCTTATTCCTGATCTTAGAGGAAATGGTTTCAGTTTTTCACCATTGAGAATGACATTGTCTGTGGGTTTGTCATATATGGCCTTTATTATGTTGAGGTAGATTCCTTCCATGCCTACTTTCTGGAGCGTTTTTATCATAAATGGGTGTTGAATTTTGTCAAAAGCTTTTTCTGCATCTATTGAGATGACCATATGGTTTTTCTCCTTCAGTTTGTTAATATGGTGTATCACATTGATTGATTTGCATATATTGAAGAATCCTTGCATTCCTGGGATAAACCCAGCTTGGTCATGGTGTATGCTCCTTTTACTGTGCTGTTGGATTCTGTTTGCTAGTATTTTGTAGAGGATTTTTGCATCTATGTTCATCAGTGATATTGGCCTGTAGTTTTCTTTCTTTGTGACATCCTTGTCTGGTTTTGGTATCAAGGTGATGGTGGCCTCGTAGAATGAGTTTGGGAGTGTTCCTCCCTCTGCTATATTTTGGAAGAGTTTGAGATGGAGAGGTGTTAGCTCTTCTCTAAATGTTTGATAGAATTCGCCTGTGAAGCCATTTGGTCCTGGGCTTTTGTTTGTTGGAAGATTTTTTTTTTTTTTGTGGTACGCGGGCCTCTCACTGCTGTGGCCTCTCCCACTGTGGAGCACAGGCTCTGGACACACAGGCTCAGCGGCCATGGCTCACGGGTCCAGCTGCTCCGCAGCATGTGGGATCTTCCCGGACCGGGGCACGAACCCGTGTCCCCTGCATCGGCAGGCGGACCCTCAACCACTGTGCCACCAGGGAAGCCCTGTTGGAGGATTTTTAATCACAGATTCAGTTTCAGTGCTTGTGATTGGTCTGTTTATATTTTCTGTTTCTTCCTGGTTCAGTCTTGGAAGGTTGTGCATTTCTAAGCATTTGTCCATTTCGTCCAGGTTGTCCATTTTATTGGCATATAGTTGCTTGTAGTAATCTCTCATGAGCCTTTGTATTTCTGCAGTGTCAGTTGTTACTTCTCCTTTTTCATTTCTAATTCTATTGATTTGAGTCTTCTCCCTGTCTTTCTTGATGAGTCTGGCTAATGGTTTATCAATTTGGTTTATCTTCTCAAAGGACCAGCTTTTAGTTTTACAGATCTTTGCTATTGTTTCCTTCATTTCTTTTTCATTTATTTCTGCTCTGATTTTTATGATTTCTTTCCTTCTGCTAACTTTGCGGGGTTTTTGTTCTCCTTTCTCTAATCACTTTGGGTATCAGGTTAGGTTGTTTATTTGAGGTGTTTCTTGTTTCTTGAGGTAGGATTGTATTGGTGTAAACTTACCTCTTAGAATTGCTTTTGCTGCATCCCATAGGTTTTGGGTTGTCGTGTTTTCATTGTCATTTATTTCTTGCTATTTTTTGATTTCCCCTTTGATTTCTTCAGTGATATCTTCGTTATTTAGTAATGTATTGTTTAGCATCCTTGTGTTTGTATTTTTTACAGTTTTTTTTCCTGTTAATGATATCTAGTCTCATAGCATTGTGGTCAGAAAAGATAATTGATATGATTTCAATTTTCTTAAATTTACCAAGGCTTTATTTGTGATCGAAGATATGGTCTATCCTGGAGAATGTTCCATGAGCACTTGAGAAGAAAGTGTATTCTGTTGTTTTTGGATGGAATGTCCTATAAATATCAATGAATTCCATCTTGTTTAATGTGTCTTTTAAAGCGTGTGTTTCCTTATTTATCTTCATTTTGGATGATCTGTCCATTGGTCAAAGTGGGGTGTTAAAGTCCCCTACTCTGATTGTGTTACTGTCCATTTCCCCTTTTATGGGTGTTAGCATTTGCCTTATGTATAGAGGTGCTCCTATGTTGGGTGCGTACAACTGTTATATCTTCTTCTTGGATTGATCCCTTGATCATTATGTAGTGTCCTTGTTTGTCTCTTGTAATAGTCTTTATTTTAAAGTCTATTTTGTCTGATATGAGAATTGCTACTCCAGCTTTCTTTTGATTTCCATTTGCATGGAATATCTTTTTCCATCCCCTCACTTTCTGTCTGTATGTGTCCCTAGGTCTGAAGTGGGTCTCTTGTAGACAGCATATATATGGGTCTTGTTTTTGTATCCATTCAGCCGGTCTGTGTCTTTTGGTTGGAGCATTTAATCCATTTTAATTTAAGGTAATTATCAATATGATTACCATTTTCTTGTTTTGGGATTGTTTTTGTAGGTCTTTTCCTTCTCTTGTGTTTCTTGCCTAGAGAAGTTCCTGTAGCGTTTGTTGTAAAGCTGGTTTGGTGGTGCTGAATTATCTTAGCTTTTGCTTGTCTGTAAAGGTTTTAATTTCTCCATCAAATCTGAATGAGATCTTTGCTGGGTAGAGTAATCTTGGCTGTAGGTTTTTCCCTTTCATCACTTTAAATATGTCCTGCCACTCCCTTCTGGCTTGCAGAGTTTCTGCTGAGAGTTCAGCTGTTAACCTTATGGGGGATTCCCTTGTATGTTATTTGTTGCTTTTCCCTTGTTGCTTTTTATATTTTGTCTTTGTATTTAACTTTTGATAGTTTGATTAATATGTGTCTTGGCTTGTTTCTCTTTGGATTTATCCTTTGTGGGACTCTGCCCTTCCTGGAGTTGACTGACTGTTTCCTTTCCCATGTTAGGGAAGTTTTCGACTATAGTCTCTATAAATATTTTCTCAGACCCTTTCTCTGTTCTTCTTCTTCTTCTGGGACCCCTATAATTCAAATGTTGGTGCGTTTGATGCTGTCCCAGAGGTCTCTGAGACTGTCCTCAGTTCTTTGCATTCTTTTTTCTTTATTCTGCTCCCTGGCAGTTATTTCCACCATTTTCTATTCCAGGTAACTTATCTGTTCTTCTGTCTCGGTTATTCTGCTATTGATTCCTTCTAGAGTATTTTTAAGTTCAGTTATTGTGTTGTTCATCTCTGTTTGATTGCTCTTTAGTTCTTCTAGATCCTTGTTAAATGTTTCTTGTACTTTCTCCATTCTGTTTCCGAGATTTTGGACCATCTTTACTATCATTACTCTGAATTCTTTTTTAGGTAGGTAGCCTATTTCGTCTTCATTTATTTGGTCTTGTAGGGTTTTACCTTGCTCCTTCGTCTGTAACGTGTTTTTTTGTTGTTTCTTTTTTTTTTTTTTTTGATGGGTGGGGCTGTATTCCTTTCTTACTGGTTGTTTGGCCTGAGGCATCCAGCACTGGAGTTTGCACGCAGTTGGATAGAGCTGGGTCTTTGTGCTGAGTTAAGACCTCCAGGAGGCCTCACTCCAATTAATAGTCCCTGGGGTCTGAGGTTCTCTGTTATTCAGTGGTTTGGACTCGGAGCTCCCACCACAGGAGCTCGGGTCAACCTCCGGCCTGGGAACCAAGATCCCGCCAGCTGCGTAGCATGGCAAAAAAAGAAAAAAAAGAGCAGTACAATATCAAAGAATAAAAAACAAAATAAAATTAGAAAGATAAAAATATAGTTGGAAAAAACAAAATTATAATTAAAACACCTGCAACAAGTTAAAATAAAACCACAACAGAGAAAAGAAAAAAAAAATAGGGGGTGTGGGGAACAAGCCAAAAGGAAAGAACAATAAGAACGTATAAAGAATAAAATAAAATTAGAATAATAAAAGATTTATTAGGAGAAATAAAAATGAATCAAGAACAATGAATCAACGAGGTAAAACAGAACCCCAGTGTAAAAGAGGAACAAAAAAAAAAGCCTTGTCTATTGGGGTGGAGTTCAGGCGGGGATGGAACTTAGGCAGGGGTGGGGTTTAGGGTGGGGTGGGACCTAGGCTCAGGACCCATGCAGCCGGAAAAGGCCTTGGGGGCGGGGCTTAGGCAGGGCAAAGTTCAAGTTCAAGCATGGGGCAGGGCCTCTCCTTAGGACCTGAGTGGAAGGGGAGAGGCAGCACATAGAAAGGAGGGTCTCGGGAGTGTGGGGTTCTGGAGTTTGGAGGTAGGGCCCTGAATGAGGGTGTGGGGGTGGGGTTTAGGCTCGGCTCCTTGGAGGGGGTCTCTAAGTGTAGAGGTGGGGCCCTGGGTGGGGGTGTAGGGGAGGGGCTTGGGCTCTGCGAGGCAGGAGGGAGGCTCCAAGGACAGAGGATTAGGCCTGGGAGCTCAACAGGCTCCCTGGTGCTTAAGTGGACAGGGAAAGAGCTGGCAGCGTTCCCTTCTGTTCCTCCGTGCCCGCCCCCCCCCCCCCCCCCCCCCCGCCCCGGGCATCATCTCCCTCAGGGTCTCCCCGTCCCTGCTGGACCGCTAACTGTGGGTGGGTGCCGCTGGGTGTATGAACTCTTCCCCTCCCCCAGCCACCCCTCAGGGGTGCCGGTCCTGTAGGTCCAGCCTTTACTTTTGCTCCCCCTTCCGTCCCTCCCGCTCCCTCAGGACCCGCTCCATTGGAGGGGGCCTCGGTGGGCAGAGGATCAGGCCCCAGATCTCAGCAGGTTCCTGGGGGTCCAAGTGGGCAGGGGAAAACTGGCCACACTCCCTTTTGATCCTCTTCCCTCCCAGTGTTCCCCCAATTTCCCCCTTCTGGCGTGGGATCCCGTCCCCTCCCCCAGCCACCCTCAGGGGCCCAGTCCCATCCCACCTCCACTTCTCCTCCCCCTTCACTTCCCCCATGGCCCACATCCTACCCGGTCACTGGGGGTTCCTCCCATCCCTTTAGTTGTCCGTGGTCTCCCACTGATGCCTGATAGGTGCACTAGTTGTGTGGAGATGCGAATTCCACGTCCTCCTAGTCCGCCATCTTGACTCTGCCCCCTGCTTTGTTTTCTTGATTGAATAGCTTCCGTCTGTTGGGATCCTTAGATTGATAAGCTATTTAAGCAAGGCATGTGTTTGTTTGGTAGATTGTTTGAGTTGTCACATTCTAGAGAGTTTCATTTGATGTGTGCTTTGATTGAAAGAATTTATGTACAAGGGTGGGACAAGATTTCTGCCGTTGGTAGGGATTATTTGGACATTTTCTTTTCCTACTTTCATGTGGATATCTTTCTATTCAAAACATCACTTTGGCAGATAATGGTGTAAATATCCCAAGCCAAAAAAAAAAAAAAAACTTTTAACAATCCTTTGTCCTAATTACCACAAAATCATCCATTTCTCCCCTTAGAAATACGACTCATGGTTTGAATTATAGGTCCACATTAGATGCAAAGGAAACACTTTCTCTCCTATGTTCCCTAGCTGATAGATTTGGATCTTAGGTCTCTTTATTGTGAATGAACATTGGGCTAGCCCTCCTGACCCCTAGATGGCCTTCTTGGTATTCTGTCTGCTCGGGAGCAGGTTTCTGGCCACCTGTCTTTATGCTCCCCCATGGATCAATTCTCCTGACACCCTGTGTCATTTACTTAACACACTTAACCTACCTGGTCTCCTGTGAGTTGACTATACAACCATTTAACACTTCCCAACTTAGCTGAGCTCTCTGCATTTCTTTTATAAGACAAGCTTCTTTTTCCATTCCTTTCAATAGCTGTCTCCAGCCGTGTCTGCCTCACAGTAGATGATTAGGCCTTCTAATTTCACCAAGAAAATGGAGGTTGTCAAGCATGAACGCCCTCAACTTTCCTCACCTCTATCTTCAAAATAGGCTTCAAAATAGGCTTAAAAATATGCTCAAAGCACTTTCCCTCTTTCCCTGTTTTTGAGTAACAAACCTGTTTTGCCAGTATTTGCTCATTTGTCCTTTTGCTTTCTACTTTCTTGCTACAATCTGATAATTCAGACTGTCATCATCTGTCATCTTATAACTAACATTGTCTCTGGTCTTGTCCCCCAGCCCACCGATCCATTCTCTTCAGTGTAGCCAGAGCGATTTGCCACTCGAGTGGTAATTTTATATCTCTGTGCTTTGCTCATGAAGCTATCTCTATTCCATTTTCCTACAATGTTTTACCCATCTTCTGGACATAGTAAGTTCCTACTCATCCTACAAGACCGCGTTGAAATATTGCCTCCATGTGAAGCCTTTTCAAGACCACCTCTAGGCAGCATTCAATTTCTATACATTTCCATGGCCCCGTTTGCATATTTCTGTGTAGGGTCTCCACATTGCCTTCGATTATGTGTTTACATGCCTTTCTATCCTTACTAGCCTGGTGAGCATCGAGTCCTAATCATGTTTGTTTCTCAGTTTTCTAGCAGAGTGCCTGACGTGCATTAGATACTCCATATTATTGAATGAGCAAGTAGAAGAAATACAAGCGAGCAGAACAGGTTTCATTTTGGATAGTCAAGCATAACTTGAAGCCTCAAACTCCAGACACTTGAAAAGATAAACAGCATTACAACAAAATTGGCAAAGTCAAAGTTGGAGATGATATGGATGGTGGCAGAGATAGTTATGGGATTGCTAAAGCCGTACACAAGCTGAGTCTTTTGTGTTGGTGGTGGGGGAGTAGGGGTGCAGGGACAGAAAGAGAAACAGGGAGGCAGAATGGCCGACAATGATGGGTCCCCTCTCCATCCCATGACTTCCAACACACTTCTAGATTTTCTATCTGGCACTTCCTGTAGTCCTCTTAGATGGATATAGGAAGTCCGTATCTTTCATTTCTCTCCAGAAATACTTTCCCAAAGGGTCATGTCTACCGCTTGACTGTGGTGTTTCTGAATGTCCTTCCTTGTGCTTCTCCATGGTAGAAACACCAAAAGAAGGATGGTTCAACTTACTCCCTTCCTCACCTGCTACCATCATCGGACTCCTCCCATTTGGCTTTATCCCATACAGCATGCCTAATATTTTTATTGACTTCTGTCTCAAAAGACTCTAAACAGATCTAACCGCCCACTAAGAGGCATAACATGAGTTTAAATTATGAGCTTCTAAACCAAATGTGTTGAGAGACTGCCCTATTTATTCATTAATTCAACAGTCAGATTAAGAGTACCTACTGTGTGCCAAACCACAGAGTACTCAGAAAAATGTTCATCATGCCCTATGTGGATGTCATATTCTCATATACTAGTTTGAAATGATGCATTCCTCTTGCTTTTAAATTTTTAAGTAGTTTTTTGGAATTTAGTTACCAGTCATTTATAAGGGTGATTAAAGTTAGGTGGTACTAATCAATAATCTTAGAGCCAACAGTCTTAAAAGTATCTTAGTGCAGGTAACTCCAAGAAAAGTTTGACAAAATAGGGTCTTACAAAGTAATTGCTAAAACCATAACAGAGGGATTTTTAACTGTGAGGATGACCCTGATAATTTATGAACCTTCTCTGGAGATCTTTATAAAAGATCAACACCCCAGTACAATGTTACAGACAATAATAAACTTGGACCAGATGATCTTTTTGAGGTCCTTTGAGGTCTAAGATCCTATGGTTAGAATGCATGCTTGATATCATACATTCTAGGACAAACCTCTATTCAGCTCTCTTATCCCTTTTTTGGCATCCCATTTAGGAAAGTGAACAGTCTTTGGGCTAATTTGGAATACAGTGAGCCCTCTTTACGTCACTGGTGATGGGGGAGAACTGTTTTATATCAAGATTTTACTGTGTATAGGGATTTTTGAAGCTATGATTTGACTCATGATATATGAATTTATTCATATTGTAATTTATCCTACTGTAATGAGCTATGTTATGACATTGACATTTAGATGAAGTGGATTTGATGTTAGGAAAAGCTTGTCTGGTGTTGTCTTTATACCCATTTTCCTCCAAGAGGTCCAGGAGTTCAGTTTTTTCCTCTTTCTTCACTATAATCTCCTAATTTTTCTGACCACTGCTGTTTTACAAAATGAAGTAAAAAAATTAATAGGCTATGTTTAGAATAGTTTTAGGTTTACAGAAAAATTAAGCAGATAGTACAGAGATTTGCCATTATACCCCGCCTCACACACACACAGAATTTCCCCTCTTATTAACGTCTTGCATTATTATGGTACATTTGTTACAATTAGTGAAATTTATATTGATTCATTAACTAAAGCCCATAGTTTATTCAGATTTCCTTAGTTTTTACCTGATGTCTTTTTTCTGTTCCAGGATCCCATCCAGGTTACCACATTAGAGTTACTTGTCATGTCTCCCTATATTCCTCTTAGCTCTGACAGTTTCTTCGATTTTTTGTTTTTTGATGATTTGGACAGTTTTGAGGAGTATAGGTCAGACATTTTGTAGAATGGCCTTCTATTGGAATGTGTATTATGTTTTCCTCATGATTAGACTGGGGTCATGGGTGTTTGGTAGGAAGACCACAGAGGCAAATAAAATCTTCTTCACAAATTATCACAGGTACATATTATCGACAAGAATTATTGTTGGTATTGGCCTTGCATCACCTTACTGGGATAGTGTTTGTTAGGGTTCTCCACTGTAAACTTACTCTTTTTCCTCCTTTCTATAGTATACTCTCTGGAAAGAAATCATTAAGTGCAGCCCACACGTAATGAGTAGAGTTAGAGTCTACCTCCTTGAAGGTAGAATATCTATACAAGTTATTTGCAACACTGCACAGGATATTTGTCTCTTCTCCCCCATTCATTTATTTATTCAATCATTTATTTATATCAGTAGGGACTCTTGGATATTTATTTTATACTTTGGGTTATAGTACAATACTATTTTTTTTGTTGCTCAAATTGTTCCAACTTAGGATATCTTTCACTTGGTTCCTGTGACCCTCTGACATACTCCCATCAATGTCGGTTATTTTTTTTTTTAAGCATTTACTTATTTTTTGGAACAATGGGATGCTCCTGTTTTTCATTTCCATTTCATTTTGTACATTCAGCTCTTTGCTTTTAATCTTACTGATTTTTGTGAAGCTGTTAGATGATCACAGATGACCAGAACAAGCTGATTAATAGTTTAGAAAAGTGGGATGACTTAAGCCTTTACTAGTCTCTCATCTGTGACTTCAGATTGCAGTTAATAAGAATTCTTCTCATGCTTTATATTGATCTCCCAAAAAATTAAACTGTTTTCTATACTACTAAACTGGAATTTGTGGGTGATGACTTTCATAAATTTACAAAGCCTTCCGTGGATTTTAGATTCACTGAATCAACCTTAGTCTTTAGAAAAAAGTAGTTGATATGTTTGTGCCCAGACATCATAGGCATTAGTTATAATTAATGAGTTAGAAGAAGACATTTTTCAGTATAAAATATTGAAAATACTATATATTGTCTAAATAATTGAAAGGCTATGTAGATTGATTATGTCCTAATAGTAACTTTAAGGGAGACAATGGACACTAGATATGATAAATAAGAAAATGATTTTCAGAAAAAAAAAAACTTATCAGTTTACATATACTGCCTGTGTATACAGAGATTGCCACTTACACATAAGTGACATTAGAGGTGCTCACGATAGTACAGTCTTCTCTCATAAGGTCTGTCAGCATTTTCATTGTAAACTTGCTTTTCAAGGGCATATAACATCTCTAAAATTTCATTTGGGATTTAAACTTGCCAAACACAATTGCAAACTGTGAAAATTTCCTTTGAAAATTTAATCAGAATCATTGTTTTTGTCCCAGTGCTTTGACTTGTGGATAGCTACTTTCTTCCTGTGTCTTGATAAATGGTTTCTCTCTCATCTGAGAATGATGACTGTGGAATGAGAACATGGCCTTAAATTCTCTGAGTTTGATGGGTGATGTGTAATATCATAACTCTTTGATTCTACAGAAGGCAACTTCCAGCAGAGAATGTTTCTGAAATGACAGTGTTTCGTCTTCCTTTTTTTTTTTATGCCTATTAATGTAGTCCCTATGGGCTGTGCTATATTTCTCTGTTGATGTAGCCACAATAACCAGTTAGAAATTATAAATATGAAAAAAGAGTTTATTGGCAATACTTAAAAATAAATATCTTCAAATTCTAAGGACAGTTTTAACAAGAAAACTATAAGGCCTATATTTTCTTCAAAATTACCGAAATTTCTGGAGAAACTAAAGTAAAATTTGATTAAATGGAAAGATGCATCATGTTCTTGGCTAGGATATCTGAATATCTAAAATATGTAAGTTTTTCCAATTTAATTAATTTATAGGTTTGCAAGTATAGGAAATTAAAAATTAATTTGTAAGTTTCATATAAATTCAACAAAAATTTCTGTTTACTTTTTGGACAAAGTTTCTAAAGTTCATTTTGGAAGAATAAGCAGATTTTAATAGTTAAAATGTGTTTTAAAAACATCAATAAAAGATATTAAAATGTATCACAGAGTTATAATTATTAGCGTGGTAAGGTTGTAAGAATGGAAAGGTGAATAAAATGAACCAGATAGCCTTGAAAAAGTATTATTTTTATAATAAAAACATGAAAAATGAGGAAAAGAATAATTCAATAAATAGTTCTTTGAAAATTGGCTGTTTGAGAGGTGAGGGAATTTACTGTAAAATCTCAGGTTAGAGCCTCACTTCACACTATATGCCTAAATAAATTTTTGAAACATTTGAGTTAAATGTTTTAAAAGTTTAAAAATAAAAACAAATACAGTTGGCTATTAACTAACTTTATGATGAGAAGAAACCCCAGAAGAAAAGGTTGATGGGTTTAAATCTATAACAACCAATATTTTTTCTTAAAAAACATAATTAACAAAATGAAAAGGCAAATCATAAACATGCAAAATATATGCAATGTATATAACAAAGGCCTAATAATATATAAATATCTCTCATAAATCATTAAGAAAAAGGTGAACACCCCTGTAGGAAAAAGGCAAAGATCTGAGTAGGAAATGCAAAGAAATGCACATGGACAATAAACATTTGGAAAAGCAGATTTTTTTTTTTTTTTGCCAATGATATTCACAGAGATTAGTTCTTGTGAAGTTCTTGTGAAGGTACTGTGAGACAGGCAATCTCCTGTACTTCTAGAAGAGTGTAAATTAATATATTTTTTCTGGAAAGCAAACGGTAATATGTACAAAGAACTTTACAAAGCTATTAAGCTTTAATCCAGGAATCTTGTACCTAGAAAACAATCAAGAGAAAATGATCAGGATGTGGACAGATATTTGCAAGGTCAGTCATTTTATTATTATTACCAGTGGTGAAAGACTGGGGAAAATCTAAATACCTACAAGATGGAAATATTAAAAGAAAATTATAGTACACCCATTAGAATAATGTGCAGGCATTTACAACCATGTGGCTTACATGATTTGAGTTGTCATTTGAGTAGGTAACTTTTTCTCACCCTGCACTTTTCATCCCTGAGCCTTATCAAATTAAAAGATTGATATTTGAATCAAGGAAACTTTATAGAATTTCCAAAACTATACACAGGTGCTATTCACTGTTTCCAGTTGGATTTTTTGGCCTGGGTCAGGACCTTGCTCTTTTGCTGTTTTGTAGTATCAAATTACACTTGTACTTGCAACCTGCTTAGATCACCTAACTCTGAAAAGATTTCAGAAACTATGTCCCAGTAAAGAACTCAGTTTCTGCTCCCAAGTAGGTACATCAAAAGGTTGATCATTCACTTTCCTGAAACTCTCTTTTCCTTACTGCTGGGTCGCTACTCTTTCTGGTTGTTCACCCATATTTCAAATTTGTCCTCTACTGTCTCCCTAGTATGAAGGGGGAGATACCGTGTAGGTCTCCCAGACAACCCTCTGCCATTGAAAATGACTGTGCTTTGGGTTAAGACACTTAATCTATCATGAAACAGAATGATGACCATAGAATTTGGGGTCAGATATACCTAGCTTTTCTACCAGCTAGGTAGTGACTTTAGGCAAATGGCTTAACCTCTCTGAGCCTTAGTTTGTTATGGAATAAAAGATAAAATATATATAAAACACTTAGTTCATTGCCTGAGATATAGCAGGCGGTTAAAATGGTAGCTATTGTTACTACTATTGTGTATCAGGGACTGCAGGAGACAATGAATGTCTAAAGAAAATACTGAGGTTTTTAGGAAAAGGTACTTTATTGTTATCATTAACAGCTAATGCTACCAGAAGGACAGAATATCAGCTGAGCTGCCAGTCTAAGTACTTAAGTTAAAAAGGAAAGAAGTAGCTCTCAGGAAATGTTCTGAGCAAGTAGCTCTTAGAGACTTCATCCATTTCTTCCATTTCTCTATCCCCAGCACAGTTCCCAGCAGGTAGTAGTACACAAAGATTTGTTGAATAGATGGATGGATGGATGGCTCACTGGCTGGCCGGCTGGCCGAGGTGTGACAAATCAAAGCCCCTGGTAGCCAGGGAGTAATAGGGCATGTGCGCCTGGAGAAGAGAGGACATACGTAACTGGGAAGAGACGGGAAATGTAAGATAAAGGGGGATGCAAGGCTGTGAAAACATCTTCAACTTTTTGAATTACGATCCTCATGTCCTTTTTTTTTTTTTTCCGTTACGCGGGCCTCTCACTGCTGTGGCCTCTCCCGTTGTGGAGCACAGGCTCCAGACGCGCAGGCTCAGCAGCCATGGCTCACGGGCCCAGCCGCTCCGCGGCATGTGGGATCTTCCTGGAGCGGGGCACGAACCCGTGTCCCCTGCATCGGCAGGCGGACTCTCAACCGCTGCGCCACCAGGGAAGCCCCTCATGTCCTTTATGTTGTTTTCACACCCAACTAAAATAGCAGGGAACATACTGTAGGAAAGGCAAACTCTTATGGCCTTACTGATGGACTTGAGAATCCCCTCCTTCACTTCCACCCTCCTAGTGAAAATTAGTGACAAGATGACAAGGCAGAGACTACTCCAGGGAGCTATTTCTGAAGTCTGTGGGGATCCAGAATCTAGGCTAACAGAGCAAAAGGACCATGGCCAGAGTGACCTATTTTCTGAGCCTTAAATTGGGACACATGGTCTGACCAAAGATTTTTTTTTAATATGTGAATGCATTCATGGTGACAATCTCAAAAGATATATATGTCGTATATCCTTTAATAAATTACCATTATTGGAAATAATAAAATTCTCTGAAATTAGGGCTGTCCTAAAAAGTTGGAATCACGGGCTTCCCTGGTGGCACAGTGGTTGAGAGTCCGCCTGCCGATGCAGGGGACATGGGTTCGTGCCCCGGTCCGGGAAGATCCCACATGCAGCGGAGCGGCTGGGCCCGTGAGCCATGGCCGCTGAGCCTGCGCGTCCAGAGCCTGTGCTCCGCAACGGGAGAGGCCACAACAGTGAGAGGCCCACGTTCCGCAAAAAAAAAAAAAAAAAGTTGGAAGCACATGGTTGCCATGGTTTTTGGAATCTTTTAAAATACAAGGATTCTGAGGGGCTTTCAAAAAATTCAGTAATCTCCCAGATTACACACACACACACACACACACACACACACACACACACACATTTCTTTATTGTAGAAAGTCCTATAAGGATTTCAGACTGGTAGATTTTTCCATAGTCATGACCAGGGTACAAAAGCCCAGGTAGGACACGTTCAGCTTCAGAAGTGGTGGAGGAGTGGGTGCCAATAGATGTGATGTTAAGCGCACTTGACTGATAAGGGTAACATAATAGAATCTAGACCCCAGGAATTCAGGAATAAAAATGGGACTCGAAGGGAGGATTAAGCATTTATTGGGATTGGAGTATGATAATTATGTATGCTTTGTAAATAAACCAAGAAGTACATACACTTGTTCAAAGAGAAAGTGAATCTTTGTGGAAAGACCACAAGAGATGTCAGGCTTTATGAAAGAGGAAAAGGGCACATACTTAGTTGGCTTGAAAAGAGAATACTAGAATGAGGAAGGTTTCAAAGACAAAGGTGGTGTCCGCCAGTATTCATTCAGTTACCAGATATTTTTGGCGTGCCTTCCATGTGCCAGATAGTGTTCTAGGCACCAGGGATACAACAGTAAGCAAGATCTACCAAGTTCCTGCTTTCATGGAACTTGCGTTCTAATGGAAAGACAAACAATAAATGAATAAACAAATAACATGTATAATGTGTTAGCTAGGGATAAATGTTATAAAGAAAATAAACCAAGACAAGGGGATAAAGAATGGTATAGTGCAGTTGGAGTGTTATTTTGGCTATCATGGTCATCAGGGACCTTCTTCCTGAGGAGGTGACACTTGAACAGAGACATGAATGAAGTGCAGGAGGCAGCCATGCAGAGCCTAGCAGGGAAGGGACCAGCACTGCAAACAGATTGATCAATAAATGAATATGCCCTGGGGTGGTGTTAAGCTTGGAGTGTTAGAAGAACAGAAACAAGCCGGTGAGGTTGGAGCTGAGTGATTTTGAAGGAGGCAGGGGCAGTTTGTGTGGGACCCTGTAGGCCATGGTGGGGAATTCACTTCAAGTTTGATGGAAAGCCATTGGAGGTCTTTGAGCAGAGGAGTTAGGTGATCTGATTTATGTTTTAAAAAGATTACCCTGGTTGCTGGGTAGGAAGAGACTTTAGGGAGGCAAGAATTGAAACAGTGAGGTCAGTGAAGAGGTTATTGCCATAGTCTAGGTGCAGGCTAATGGTGGTGTGGATGAGAGTGGGTGGATGAGAGTGGGTGTGGTGAGGACTGACTAGATTCAGATGTTTTGAAGGTAAACTTGATACAATTTGCTGATTGATTGGCCATGCGATGGAAGGGAGAGAGGAACCAGGGAGGGCACCAAGGTTTTTGGTCTGAGTAACTGGGTAAGTAGTGATGCCATTTATAGAGGTGGGGTTATAAAGGTGGGGAAGGTTTGGGACGCAAATCAAGGGACAGATTTTGAACATGTTAAATTTGAGATGTCTGTACTGTTACCAAGTGGCCATTAGGAGTAAGTAGTTGGATACATGAGTTCAGGGTATAGTCATGATTGAAGTTACAGTTTGAGGAGTGGATACATAGTATTTAAACTGTGGGACTGGATGTAATAATCTAGGGAATGGGTGTAGATAGAGAAGAGCTCCAACAGATATGCATTCCACAGAAATTGCTCTCACTGAGATTTATTTGTTCAGTCAGCAAATGTTTCTGAGTGCTTATTACAGGTTAGGCACTGTTCTAAACTCTGGGAATGTAGTGGAGAACCAAATAGAGCTTCTGTCCTTACAGAGCTTAGAATGAAAAACTGCATGGCTGATAAAAGGATTAGGAGAAAAGTGTCGCCCAGAAAGACAGATTAAAACGTTGAGCTTTACAAAGAGTAAAACAAACATAACAATTGCTAAGTCAACATCCTCCAGTTAAACCAGGAGACAGAGAAAATGAGTATTCAGGATATGTGTGGGGAAGCAGAAGAGGATCAGAGTCAGGGACCCCTCCAGAAGTGAGGTTAGGTATCTCTGGAGAACATAGAGGCAGAGGAAGCCTTGGATAAAGTTTTTGAGTCTATGGGAAAATATCTTTCTTACTCTGGGTAGATATGGAATAAAAGTACATTCACATTGTGCCAGAAAAGGCATCCTAGAGTCACAAGTAGAGAAAAGATCAAAAAGGCAGTAACTGGTTATGAGCTCAGGTTCCAAAGTCATGTGTGGATTAAAGTGAAAAGTATGGAAAGTATCTAAGAAGTTGCCTGGTATATAGTACACAGTGAATAAGTGTTATCTTATAATAGTACTGCTTCTGATGATAATAAAGTTTGAGAATCTTCTACAGCTGAGCTAGTATTGCTTTCCATCAGTCTGATATTTCCTCCCAACAAACTGAGGGAAGAAACCGGGTTGATTGAGGCTCATAGGTAATCGATGTCAATGCTTGGTAAATATGTCTGGTTTTGTACTTTTAAATTTTTTTCTTAATTTCATCCTTTCATTTTTCACTGTGTGTGGGTCAAGATCTTTTCATATGTCCCCTCTCAACTATCTCAGAGAGAAAGAAAATATTTTCTTCCACTGGGCATCTTACTATCTCTAGAGCAGTGCTGCTTAAATGTGCTCAGGAATCACCATGGGATCTTGTTGCAATGCCGATCTCAATTCAGTAGGTCTAGGGTGGGGCTTGAGGTTCTGCATTTCTAACAAGTTCCCAGGAGTTGCTGATGCTGGTTCTGCTTTCCATGAACCAAACTTTGAGTAGCATTGAGCTAGGAAACCTATCTGGAGAACACTAGAAAATATAGAGCTGGGACAATCAGTGATGTGAGTCTCAAATAAGTGAGGCACACTTGCCATGATTACTTCTGCTTCTCATCTCAGCCTCAGGTGGTTCTCTCACATTACACCCCATGTAAGGAGAGCATTTCGGGGTGGGGAACCCCGTAACAAAATCAAGAACGCTGCATGTGATCCCTTACTGCCTCCATGTTGTCCTGAAACAGATGTGAGTGCACAGCTGTCTACTACAGAGAGAGCTTCTGAGGAAAGTCTCCATGGAGTAATACATCTTGCTTTTATCATTTTCCTCCTTATGATGTTTTCTCAATTCCATGAAAAATCACATAATGGGATTTTATTGTAACCTGTTTGAATGGACAGGACAATGGAGAAATAATGTAGCCAAGAAAGTGTTCCCACAACTAAAAGAAGTTTATCTGAGAAGTGTTTGTGGCAGAACATGAGCAACCATTAAAAATGAAATTCGGGCAAAGTTGAAAAATCATTCAATATAAATTGCATATTGTTTATCAGAAATATTTGTAACATACAAAAAGACTTTCATTATGATTATTGGGATAGAAAATGTGGCTTTCAAATATATTGTTCCAATATGACCAGCATATTTTCTTGCAAAAATAGTCCTTCCTCAAGAAAGGCCTCTGATAAATGGAGATTGAAATAGTATATTCAGATACCGCTGAATATCCTCAGATATCTTGGCCTTTTCAACATGATCCACACTTTTAATGAATAAAACATTGAGTTTTATCCCATTACTTTAGAGGCATTTATTATCTTTGTATATTGTTCAGTCTTTCTTTGTTGTTTAAAATTGTTTAGTTTTCAATCCACAGCCCTTTAGGAATTTTTTCTGTACTTGATTGATTGACACGAGAGGCAGTATAGTGAAGTGTTTAAGAGCATAGCCTTTAGAGACCGATTCGAATCCTGCCATTGCCACTTATTACCTGTGTGACTTTGGAGAACTAACTTAAGGTCCTGATGTCAGTTTCATCTGTGAAATGATGAACAATAATAGTCATAGGAATAATAATAGTCCTTAATTTATAGAGTTGTTGTAAGTAATAAATGAGTTAATACTTTAAACCAGCCTAAACTATGACCAGTGTGCTTGTGAACACTTACTAAGCATTCACAATATTTTGGATAATCTGATTAATGATGTTAAATGGTAAACCATTTCCTATCAGTGCTCATGTTTTATCTCCCCAGCCAGACTACAAATACATTTTAATTATGGGAGCAATATCTTTTATTTTCTGTTTATTTCCTTCAATGCATTATTATTTCTATATGTTTGCCATCATCACTTTAGATTTGGTTTGCAGATGCAACTACCATGAAGTAAATTATACATAAAAAATTAGAAACTGCAGGGCTTCCCTGGTGGCGCAGTGGTTGAGAGTCCGCCTGCTGATGCAGGGGACACGGGTTTGTGCCCCGGTCTGGGAAGATCCCACATGCCGCGGAGCGGCTGGGCCCGTGAGCCATGGCCGCTGAGCCTGCGCGTCCGGAGCCTGTGCTCCGCAAGGGGAGAGGCCACAACAGTGAGAGGCCCGCATACTGCAAAAAATAAAAAAAATTAGAAACTGCAATTAGGAAACTCTTCCATCAATAAGCAAGTAATGAGGTGGGGTAAATGGAAAACATTTTCTCACTAATAATACTAATTATAATAATCCTATTTATCAAGTACCTGCTTTACTGTGTTAGACACTATGTCATATCCTTTATTCTTCACATTAATTACATGAATTAGAAAACTGAAACTCACAGAAATTTAATAGCAGGTTTCAGGCCACTCAAATAGGATTCAAACTGATTACTTACTAATTGCAAATACTCCCTTGCCTTATCCCTTAAAAATTTTTTTGAGATATGATTCTTGGTTAAAACAGCTGAATTGAGTTCACATAACAGTTCTGCTTCTCACTAACCACGTGACAACTTGGAATTCAGAACCCATGTTTGTACAGAAAGACTCTCTAAATCTAAATCTGAGGCTTCTGTGTAAAAGACTTCATCCTTTGCCATTTCCCTGCTAGGCTGCTGCTCTTGCCTCCAGAACCACATGAGTTGACCATTTCCTCCAAATTCCCTAGTTACTGCCAACCCAAGATGGCGCATCCTCTGTTATTATGCCCCAGGATTTGTCTTCTTTTTCTTTGTAGGTATGAGTTATGATAATGCATTTCTGATTTTCCATTCAGTGAGAATAATCCAAATGTGAAAACTTTGTATTTCTCCATCTATTTCAATACTTGGGCTAGCGATCACATTTTAATTAGTAAGTACTACTCTGAAGCAGTGGTCCGGAACAGGAAGAGAATGATCAATACTGCTAGTTCAAGTGCAGTTGTACTATAATGAGTATCTTGGCTATAAATAGGATTACTTCGGTTGACTTATAGTCTTGGCATTGGCAGATTATTAAACCACTAATAATCTCCTAGTTCTACTTTGCCTGGGGCCAATAATTTCAAGAGTTTTTCCTTTCTCTCCTGATCACTTCTATTTCTTACTATTCTTATGGAGTGTGTGTTCAGTGGGGGAGTTGGTCAAGGCTAGGTATAGAGATGGTGATAGATCAGAGAGTAGGAAGATCCTGAATGTACTTTTTTATGCCCGAGTATCCTTAATGTGAGAATATGCTTTGCCTTATATTGATTCAGTCACCTGAATAATATGTGTCTTTAAGGTTTTGATTACAGTTCCTTCATCATTTGCTTTTCTTCCAATTTGAGTATGATTTGCAAACTAGGAAATGTTTTCAGTATCCTCATTCAAATAATTACATTCATATAAAAAATCTGTTAATGAAACATTAGTGCTAAGGGCTTAATTGCTGAAAAATCAACTCTCAGAGCTAGAAAATTCAGTTAAGGTTCCATGGCAACAAGATCTATTATTAACTGTATGAATGTTATCTAATAACATTTGGAAATTAACATGCTAGTTTAGGTACTTTCAAGACTATATATAAAGGTAAGGTGCTGTTAAAAAAATAAAATAGTCTGTTTAAATGGTTTCTCTGGATGAAAATTTTGGAAAACTTCCAGTTTCTCTCAATTATTTTATTCCTTATCAAATTTTATGCTCGTTTTTCTATCAGTTAATGAGAAAAGGCTCCATTTCTTTTGGAATACGACAGCATTTAATGTCCAAGTCTTATTTCTGTCTCAGTTTTTTCTAAAGAAAAAAACTAGCAGAAAAGAAAAATGCAAACACAAGCATAATGACGTGGGAAAGTTGCTATAGGATGTGTCTAAGAAGGGAATTCAGGAGAGCAGATTGTCCTTTGAAGGAAAGAATTTTAGACATGAGAAAATATTTTTGCAATTTGAAAGTATGATAAGGATACAAAAGTATCTCAAGTTGAGTGAAAGATATTACATACTTATTTGCCACAAAGAAGTGAAAACTGGCCCGGGTTAATAAAAATGAATTTAGGAAGGCGGTAAGAGTTTTTAGTTACCACATCATTAATGTAAGGCAAAAATGATTGAATATTGAAACTATTGAATGTATAACTGAGGACTTCTAGTAAGCATATTGAACATATGATTCAGGAGTGGGAAGCACTGCTGAGATTTTTCTCATTCAAACGATGCCCATGCTACAGATGGCAAAACAGGGGCCCAGGGCTGGGCAGCAATTTTTCCAAAGGCACACAGTGAAATAGTAGCAGCCTCAGCATATAGAAGAATGCCAAGCTCCACTCTTCTAGAGAAAAATAACACATCCTCATGAGAGATGATGGTAGTATGCAAACACGGGAAGAAGCATTTATTAGAAACATGCTGTTTATTCATCACTATGCTGGTTAATCCGAAATCACTATGCAGGGGATCCGAAACAAAAAGACATGGTATTTGCCCATGAGAAGCTTTTTATCAATTAGGGAAGACAAGGGTCTAACATATTTACAGCAACACCTAGAGGACAAGTCCAAGTTCAGGTAAAACATAAGTCTCTAAAAGACTACCTGGAGCAGACTAAATACATGCTGTTGGAGCAATTGCCGAGTAAAGGTAGATTGTTATGGGGTGACGTGACGAAATATGATGGTGCTTCAGCTGCTGGTGCCATACTGACACTAAAGGAAACGACGGAATATTGACCTTCATACGAGTAAGATTTAGGTTAATATTAGGGAATAACTTTCATTAATTAAAAAAAAATACTGAGCTCTGTTTATGCTACTTTCTGGGACTGAGGAGAAGTCAAAGGAAATATAGTAAGTGGTTCTGCCTTACCCACGGTTTCACTTTTCATGGTTTCAGTTACCTGCAGTCAACTGTGGTCTGAAAATATTACATGGAAAATTCCAGAAATAAACAATTCATGTTTTAAATTACGTGCCATTTTGAGTAGCGTGACGAAATCTCGCGCTGCCTTTGGCCCTTGTCCGCCGTAACCCGCTGTCTGCCTTTCAGTAGCCACCTCGGGTATCAGATCAACAGGTAACCCTTATTTTACTTGATAATGGCCTCAAAGCGCGAGTGGAGTGATGCTGGCAATTCTGATGTGCTAAAGAGAATCTGTAGAGTGCTTCCTTTAAGTGAAAAGGTGAAAGTTCTTGACTTCATAAGGAAGAAAAAAAATTGCATGCTGAGGTTGGTAAGCTCTATGGTAAGAACAAACCTCTCCACAAAACTGAAGAAAGAAAAAGAAATGCGTGCTAGTTTTGCTGTTGCACCTCAAACTGCTAAAGTTATGGCCACAGTGCATGATAAGCGGTTAGTTAAGATGGAAAAGACATTAAATCTGTACAAGAAGATATTTTGAGAGAGGGATCACATTCACATAACTTTTATTACAGTATATTGTTATAATTGTTCTATTTATTATTAGTTGTTGTTAATCTCTCACTGTGCCTAATTTATAGATTAAACTTTATCATAGGTAGGTATGTATAGGAGAAAAGGTATATATAGGGTTTGGTGCTATTCGAGATTTCAGGCATCCACTTGGGCTTTTGGAACATATCCCCCCATCACCCCCACAAGGATAAGGGGCGGGCTACTGTACATACTTCTTGCTCTTCATAAATTTACGGTTTGGTCGTAGATACAAGGCATTTGTTTTGAAGTGTAAGACATAGATAAGGAAGTTGATGATTAAATACTAAAAGATGTAAACAGGAAATCAAGTGAATATCCTAGAGTGATCTCAAAGAAGAGGATTAGTGACTACATGGTGATGTGGAAATATTGTGAGCTATGGAGTCATACAGATTGTGTTCAAATGCAGGCTCTGATGCTTAGAGGGTGTGTGACTTTGCTGATCCTCTGTTTCTTTATCTGTAAAACTAGGGGTGTAATACCTAACTTGTAGGGGATCCTGTGAAGTTTGTCAATAATGGATGCATTGGTTTGGGACTTCATTTTGGGGTAGTGAAAATGTCCAGACGTTGATTGTGGTGACGGTTGCACAACTCTGTTAATATATTAAAATCCATTGAATTGTATACTTTAAATGGGTGAATTATAAGGTGATATATATATATATCCAAAAAGTTAAACATAAATATACCAAATTGTAAAAATTTACCGTATGATCCAATAATTCTACTCCTAGGTATAGAGACAAGAATAATAAAAACATATTTGAATGTTCATAACAGTGTCATTACTAATAGCCCCAAAGCAGGCACACCCCAAGTGTCTATCAACTGGTGAATTGATGAGTAAAATGTAAAATATCCATACAATGGAATATTATTCAGCCATAAAAAGGAATGAAGTTCTGATGGATAAATCTCAAAAGTGTCATGGTAAGTGAAAGAAGTCAGATGCAAAAGACCACATATCGTATGATTCCATTCATAGGCAATGTCCTGAAAAGGCAAATCTGTAGAGACAAATAATAGATTAGTCGTTGCCAGGGGCTGGGGGTGGGAACAGGGAGTGACTGCTAATGGGCACAAAGGCTATTGAGGGGTAATATAAGTATTGTAAAATTGGTTTGTGGTGATGGTTGCACAACTCAGTAAGTTAACTAAAAAACCATTGAATCGTACATTCGAAATAGGTGCATTTTATGGTATATAAATTATACCTCAATAAAACTGTAATGGATTCAAAGTGTCAAGTAATATATGCTTAATATATTATAATATAATTGCTTTTATCTTTGTTGAAGCAATCAGGGAAGGCCTTCTGAAGAAAGGGACCTTTGATGATGGGTGGTGGGTAGGTTTTGGCTAGATAATGGGGAAGGAAAGAAGGAAGGATAAGGAAATAGTGTGAGTAGTGGCCTGGAGTGAGAAATAGGCCTAATGTAATGAGTATTGCTTTAGAGCTAACTAGAGTATGGAATCTACTAGGGGCTATTGGTAGATAAGGAACTGCTGCAATCACACTGAAGACTGGTAGTGCACAGCTGACACATACTGGTGATGAGTAGGTAGAAATGAAGAGGTCTGAGTGATAGAGGACCCAGGTGATAGTGACAGTTTGTCAGCTGGCTGGTGCTGATCCAAACCATTTAGAGGCCGATTTCGTTCGGAAGAGCTTAGGTGATAGGATGTGATACTGGTGGGGTGTGATGTGGTGTGACAGGTGTCTAAGCAGTAACTTACATAGTAAGATCAGTTTTATGTCTGAGCAAGTATGCTGGAAGGGCCAGCCTGAGGAGTCAGGCCCAGAGTGACTAGCTTGGGAGCAGGTAAGGTAAAGATAGAGTTGTGGAGACATGTAGGTAAAAAAAAGTGGTGATCCAGCTGGCTATCTTTTCTCTGGCTGCTCCAGAATTAGGTAAGAAGCGCTGACTACACTACCTTCCAGTCTTATGAGTTAATTACGTAAGCAGCCCCGTTAACCTTATGGTTTTCCAACAAAGTCAGTGAGGTCTCTGGGGGAGAAGTCTCCACATGTCTTCTAGAAGTTGTCTAGAATTTTAAAGATTTCCCACCCAACTTGAAGCAAATCCTTACAGTGCTTAATCTAAGCGATGTGATAAGATCATGACCTTTTCAGAAATGCCCTTGCTGTCAATCCTAATTCCGCTAAATTTTACGTGACAGGGGAAGAATGAAACATTATAAGCTAGTTTGTCAAGCATCTCAGTAATCTACTGTGGCAATAATCTGCTGCAACTCAGCTCTGCACTGATGGGGTCTGGTGAGTGATGGTCTTTAACTTGGAAGGAAATTATTAAGTATTTGGCCATTGATTAATGAAGTAAAAATGCACTAAGTAGACCTTGAAGTGATAAACTAAATAGAAACCTTGACAGCCATTAGTCCCTCCTGCCCACTATCCATACTGTGATTTATTTTGAAAATGATGACTGTTCATTTTCTTACCCACATATCTATAATGACTCAGAAAAACCAGTGTTGACAATCAACAGATACAGAAATGAAAAATATTGCGGGTAACTCCTATCTTGAGTTTTAATCACCATTATAAAAGTGAAAAAAAGTGCCTATAAAGGATTAGAGTTGTGAAAGCCCATCTTTCCTCAAACGGCTGTTCTGATGTATAAATTAAAGAGCTATGCTATCATTTTTTGATAATATAAACGTAAAAGATCAAGGAAATTGAAATTACATCTTTATTTTTTCAGGTACACTTTATGATTGGTCATAACAACAAAGTAAGTGTGTGATATTTTTGAGTTGATCATCCATTAAGTTTTAGAATGCTTTTAATCTCTTCTTCATCAATGTGTCCCATTTTCCCAAAGACCATAGATACTACAGTTCACAAACTGAAGAAATGGGATTATTTTGGTCATTATTGCTTTTCTTAATATTTTCATGAGTTATCGTTTCTTTCTGTTAAAATTTCCCTCTGTATCCACAAAGATTATTGAGTGCTTAGAGGATTGACAGCATACAGCATATTCGTTTTTCTGCCTCCTGCTTTTGTGCCTCAATGTGATACATAGGGTACAGTCTGAAATATTTGATACTCTTATAGACTAGCAACTCTTGAATCCCTATTGAGGCTTGTTTGCCATGAGTAACTCTTTTTTTTTTTTTTTTTTTTGTCCAGGTTAGATTTTAGCATGTCATTCCAGACTATATATAGTTTTTGAAACTTCTTTCTAGAGCTATTCTCTCGATGTGATCATAAGGCAAATGAATGAAAACCTCCCCCTTCATCATAAAAAGGCTTTACTGAACATGAACATAATGTAACATTCATAATGGTCAAAACCAAATGAGATATAAAACCAAGGTGGCATGGAAGATTCCACTAGAGATGGAAGGCTTACCAGTGTTGCCTTGAAGTTTCTTCCCTAGACTTCGAACGTTTTTTGTTCATTACAGACCCTCAAAATTTGAATACTACAGCCCCAAACCTTGCTTCATGACAGTCCCTGTGTGGGCAACTCATTTACCAAGAATTATAGTTTCTTAAAAAGAAAGGGAGAAGATACTAGTTTGATAACACAAATCAATTCTTCATATCGTGGTGCTCAACAGGTATGCTTATGAATTACTGATATATAATAGTAGATGGCAGTTCCTGCATTACTGCCACTAAAAGATAAATCTATGACTTATTATTACAGCTTTTATTGTCTCTTAAAACATCATCAGACTGATTTTTAGAGTAGCAAGAATATAATATTAAATACACAAGATACCCTTCTCATAAAGGAGAGGAAAACCAGCCTTCTTTGTGCTTGAGCCACTCTAGTGTCAAAATGGAATGACATTTCTGAGAAACTTCTTGTTTCAGCACAAAAAAATGTATACCTATTTCATACTTGACTTTAAAAAATGCAGAGCCAGTTTGTTGTAGAAGAAAAATCACAGGACCAAGAGAAAGAAAATCCAATGTTTCAGTCCTACCGCTATCACTAACAAGCTGTATGACCTTTAAGAAGCCACTTAAGTTCTCTGCACCTTAGTTTCCACCTCTGTACAATTTTATGGTTAAATTAGATGACCTTCAGTTTCCCTTTTGGTTTTAGTATCTTATAGTCTAAAATGATAATGTACATAATACATATGTACCTTATTTATAATTATGTACCTTAGTTGTATGATGTGACGGCAATATAGAAGTGAAAATGAAATAGTCCCTTTCCCTTCACACATAATAGTGAAGGACATGGTTCTATAATATAGAAAATTCTTGACTAACTAGATACTTAGGGAAAGGGATGTTAATTGAGGCTTTTAAAAAATTAAGTAGTACAGCTATCTTTTATTTCAGTCTTTGTGTTTAAAACATTTTATAAAACTGTAGTCCATTTTACTACCTTAATAAGTACAGTTTAGTGAACATAGTTGAGTTTTACTTTAGTATTTGGAATATTTTTTCAGGGTCTCAAGTTCGTAATTCTGAAATCAGTCCTTATTGTACAGGAAAAGCAAGAGATTGTGATGAATTTATATTGGATCACACCATTTCTTAGGAGATGAGTTTGGTTTTCTTTAAGTGCATTCAAGATATCTGCTTGCTTAGTCACCATGTTTCTTTTTCTCATAAGAGTTGAGTATAGAACATGAAATAAAATGTTTCATCAGTTTGGCTTCAGTTAATTAAGGTTTTACTGTACATAAAATCCTAATTAGTAACATGGGAATCTGGTTGGGTTTTTGGGAATTAGTACATTCAGCTTTCAGTGCCAGATTTGGTTAGGAACATGGGCTGACTACATCATGGTATCCAGAAGAGATCAACCAGAAAGTAAAGGTAAAGCATGCGGGAGTTGCTATTTTTTTACCCAGCTTTATTGAGATATAATTGGCATATAAGATTGTGTAAGTTTAAGATGTATTATGCAAAATGGATAAAGAAATTTAAAATATTTGTGTTGAGGGAATTCCCTGGCAGTCCAGTGGTTAGGACTTGGTGCTCTCACTGCCGTGGCCTGGATTCAATCCCTGATTGGGGAACTGAGATCCTGCAAGCTGCGTGGCGCGGCCAAAAAAAAACAAAAAACAAAAAAACTATATATATCTCTCTCTCTCTATATATATATCTATATATATATATCTATATATATATATATATACACACACACACACACACACACACACACACACACACATATATATGCGGGTTGAAGAAAAAAGAACAGGAGATAGATCTATCTTACACATATCCATATAATATTTGAATCCCTTCTACAGCATTCCATTAAGTGACTGAGATCATCTGGAGAACTTCTGACGCAGCCCATTCCACCCATGACTGCCCTTGTTAGCTTTTCATTATGTTGATCTCAAATATGTCCATCTGCTGGCTGGTTTAAGATGTACAGAATACGGCTTTCATACCATACCCCTTTCATACCATAACCCCTCAGATATTTGAATAGCAGTTAATCATGTCCTCTTATAGGATCTGATTTTTGCCCCAGAATCTTAACAAGTAGACTGGTTCTCCAGAGGGTGGAGGTAGCACCAAGAACACTCCACTGCTTAAAATCTGCTGTTGGCTCTCTGTTGCCCAAGATATCGTACCAAGTTCCTTATCATGGCATTTAAGGATCTGCTTACCTTTGGCCTTAATTCCCATTATTTCTCCCATGCCGACTTTACTCCAACCTCCTTTGACCTTTCTCTGTTTTATTAATGAGTTATTTATTTTGTTTTCATTCATGCCCCTCTTCTAGAATAGCCTTCTTTCGCTTCTGAGACCAGTGAACTTTCAAGTTCAAGGTCCAGGTCAAATGTCCTCTCTTTTGTCAAATCTTCCTATGCTTCTCTTCATTTCCATCTCCTTCCATCAGAAAACTATTCCCTAATATGTACTTAAAAAAAAAAAATTCATTCTTTTTTATGGCTGAGTTATATTCCATTGTATATATGTACAACATCTTTGTTTTGTTTTGTTTTTTTGGCCACGCTGCATGTGGGATCTTAGTTCCCTGACTGGGGATCGAACCCATGCCCCCTGCATTGGAAGCACGGAGTCTTAACCACTGGACCGCCAGGGAAGTCCCCTAATATGTTCTTATACTCACAGCCCATAACTCTTTTAAATCATTTATAACATTTTATCATGTTTAGGTTTTATGTATTTGCCCAGCTGGTATGTGAACTCTTGAGGTTAAATAGCATATCTTGTTCATATTTCTTTCCCATAGATTTAACATATTTGAAAAAAATTAATGTATAAATGATATATAAAGTAGTATTTCATTTCATTGGTCATAAACTTCATTCATCAGTTTCATAGGATGTTACCTAATTTTACCTTTCTGCAATGTGATTCATTCAATCTGTAACTTCTTTTGTTAGATTTCTATCATATACTTCTCTTCTCAACCTTTGTCTTTCCAGATTGAAGAACCTTCTTTTGTTCCCCATTCCATTAATTAAGGTTTTTTCTGGATCTTTTCCGTAACTGTTGTGGAGCAGAACACTGAGCAGGAATAATTGGGGTAGGGGTGGGGAGAGAGGCACCATGGCAACTGATAGCACCATTCATCCTAGGTGAAAATTCTCAGCATTGTTCTACTACCATCACTACTTCTTTCATTCTTGCTTGCTTCCCCCAGGACAGCTTCTGATTCTCACTGAATCACATAACGGTTGTGATTATTTCCAAGTCAGTGGCTTATTATTAGTTTGTCTTTTTTTGCTCAATAATGCAAATCCAGAGAGTGTCGTCCTTAAAATTACGAGCATTTTAGTGTGTGGTACTAGAATGTTAGTTCTTACTCTTCCTTTGAACATGCATCTTCCAAAGCATTGCAGATCAATTCTAAATCAACTTTTCACTGGAATTTATATAAAATTACAGGATATTTCAAAGCCAACTTTTATTCTCTCAAAAAAGGAGAGGAAGGATGAGAAGCAAAAGTATAAAGGTTGAATGGGAGCCTGAAGTCAGTTTCTTTAGGTGAAAGCTTGAAAACAGAAACAGTCTCCTTCTGAAACAAAAAACAGAACAAAAGCAAGAAACAACCACCTAGAGAGGCCATTTCAAAATTTGGCAGCAGTAAGAAAGCTGTGGCCTGCTATGTAGATCAGACATGATAGAAGTTTGCCTGCCTCACCAATCTTTGAAGAGCAATTCCTTTTAATGACTGAACTTGAGTTACTGAAAGCCCAGATAAGTGATAATAGTCGATCAACTGGAACCCAAGAAGTGATGAGCAAAGTTGAATGGTTTTTAAAATACAGGGGAGCAATAGGAAAAGCTTTCATTAGATAAACTGTATTTTCCCTTCCCTGTCAACAAATAGTATTTCAAATTCTTTAACCTAGGGTCTCTGGCAAAACGTCCCTTACCCAGAAGGCTCCAACATGGTAAACTGAAATCTATTTGAACCCCAATGTTATTTTGGGAATAAATGCCCTAAAATGCTTGGGAAGCTCTTCACGTCATTGGATTTTTTATGAGACTGGATTTTCCCCCAGATCCCTTGACTTGAATTCTAAGGAGAATGAACCCTTTCTTTGGGGGTGTTGAGGCAAGAATGAGCTGTTAACATTTGGTGTGCATCTCTGCAAACCGATGTATTACTATGGTGAGAAGTGAAAATTGATCTCTGAGCTGCCATTTCTATTTCTGAGAAAAATTACATTTGAAAGTCACTGAAAATGAAGCATTTATGCTTTAAATTCTGTATCTATAAATACTGTATGTTTAGGCCTTTTACTTTTTCCTAATGTGAGATATTTCTGCCTTTAAATAAATGACACATTTAAGTTCAAATATGTAACCTGAATCAAAAACTAGAAGGAGCTATTCTAATTTGAAGAAACCCTGCTTGGGAAAATTCATAGCAGGCTCACTCTTCTTCTGTGGCCTTTTAGGGCTTCTGACCTTCTGTCTCAAGCATAGAATTTTGGCTCCAAGTTCCTTTTTGGCTTGTCCTGGCATTTGCTCTGCTAAGAGACAGCTCTTTAAAGAAGGATAGTGTGAATTTCTACCAGATTGAACTAATGTAAAAAATGGACCTGAGTTTAAACCAACCAACCAAACAACAAACAGGAGATCATTTAAAGCAATTAGAACTGGAAATAAAACTATGTTTGCCTGAATCACTGACCTTAAAGTTCTTAGCATTCTCTGAACTGAATATATAGTGTGGAGTTATTTCATTCAGTTTAATTCACTAAGTCAAATGATGGCTTATTTTCATGCTTTGTTACTGCCTTTGAAAAATATCATAAGATATTCTTTAAAAGTTAACACAATAGTGATAGAATTATAGTATATTTTCAATTTGAAAATGACCTTAGAGACTAATCTGACTGCCTCCTTTCTCAGGTGACAAAATTGAGACCCAGAGAAAATGAACTAAGGGCAGGTCTTATATAACCTTGGTATCCTCTCAGTTCAGTGATCTTTCCAATACTGCAAGTTGTTCCCTCTGTAGTCAACTCTTTGGGGATTGTAACTTGAAGAGAACAGTAATGAAGGGCGTTAAAAGTTGCCACTAAGTTTCTGTTCCTCTTCATTAGCATAAGTAGCTAGGCTCAGAATCAGGCTTATTGGAGGGAGGGACTCTGGGCTAGAAGCCGGTAGTAGATGGAACTGGGGAAGGTTGTCACAGACCCTCTGAGTTTCAGAGAAAAGCTGACCCAGACAGAAACTTATCTGTGAAATACCCTTAATTCTGTACCAGTCTTGTGTACAAGCCTTAGTTCCCAGCTTCCCACCAGTTTGCCTCTTTAAGGCACAGACTTAGGCTTGGCAAAATCCTTATAGGTACGTAAGTCATCTATTCCTGTTGTTTGAGTCCTTTCCACAACTTTCTTGACAAGTGGCAATTAAAAGCATGCAGGGATGACATATCTTCATGCTGTTCAACCATCCTCGTCACTCTCTTCTGAACATGCTCTATTTGGTCCATGGCCTTTTAAAGACGGGGAACCCGTAGTTGAATACAACACTCTAGGTATAGTTTGGGCTGCCCAAATTAGATCAAGAATATCATATTTCTCTTCCTAGAGTCTACGTTTCCATTCACACAGCCTATGCTCACGTCAGCCACATCATCCTGCCAACTCATTGTGGTTACAGTCAACTAAAATCTCTTAGTCTCTATACACACACTGTTTTAAAGCCAGTTTCTCCCACGAGGTACTTATGTAGTATCGATATTTTTTAATGCAAATGCAAGATTTTATATATCTGTGTACGAAATTATAACATGTCATATTTGGCTTATAGTTCCATCCTGGCATGAATTTGGGGCATCACGATAGTATCATTCAACATGTTAGCTATTCTGGCTAGCTGTGTGTCACCTAAAAACTACTTCCTCACCCATGGCATGGATTTAAAAAAATGTTAAATAGGATGAAGGAAAGGAGATCGCTAGAGACAAATTAACCAGATTAAACCTTGGTATGGTTGTTCGTTCATTTATGTGTTAATTGGCACCGTCATTTGTCTCATATATTGTTTAAACTCATCTAATAGTATATCACGAAAGACTTTGCAGAATGCTTTGCTGAATATGAAACACATCTACCTATTTCCCTGTTCTGTCAATGAGTCAGCCTGCTCAAAAGGAAAGTGAAGTTAAGTCTGTCAAGACATATTCAGAGTTGCCTAGGCTGGCTACTCGTTCTGGATGCATCCTAGTCTCAGAGCTAAGTCAGTACTCTCAGAAGTCTCTCATGCGGGCCAAGAAACATAAGTGCTTTTAACAGTACTTCCTCATGAATCCTGGGCTTCAGTGTATTCTTACTAATGATTCTGTTATTCTTTCGAGTCCAACAATGTCTTTGACAGAAAAGACAGATGCAAAGTAGGGGTTATCTACTTAGTGATTCCAGGGTTTGCTTGACGACTATCATCATTACGCCACTGACTCGAGCAGGGTTCTTATTCACTCATTTTTCGTCGTGCCGTGGATATACCTTAAAAACCCTCCACCCCTGAATTTTTGGGCCTCCACATCTTTCCTAGGTTATATTAGGCTTAGCTAATCAGACCCTATTCTTGATGATATGCTATTATCCTCATCTTTTAGCATCATCTTTAAAAAAAAAATCTGACTTTGTGAAGAAGTTCCCAGTTGTAGCCATATCTTAATCTTAAGGAAATTTCCCTTTTGTCTCCTGTCAATAGTACTCTCCTGTCAATAGTACTAAGATAATGATGATGAAGGTTATGAAAATGACAGTGACGGCAACAAAAATATTCTAGGAGCTAACAGCTATTAAGCACTTACTAGGTGCCAAGAGCTATTCTGTTTTAGTCTGTTCAGACTGCTGTAACAAAGTACCATAGACCGGATGGCTTATAAACAACAAGCATGTATTTCTCACAGTTCTGGAGGCTGCGAAGTCCAATATCAAGGTGCCCGCTGACTCAGGTTCTGGTGAGGGCCCACTTCTTTCTGTGCCTTCGCATGGTGGAAGGGGCAAGAGAGCTCTCTGGGGTCTCTTTTATAAGGGTCCTAATCCTGTTTAGGAGGATTCCACCCAAACGACCTAATCTCCTTCCAAAGGCCCCACCTCCTAACATTGTCCCATTGGGGGTTGGGATTTCAACATGAGTTTTGGCCATGTTGCAAACATTCAATCCATAACATATTCCTAGTGCTTTCCCCTTGTTAATTCTTAATTTTTACAACAACCCTTTGAGATAAATCCTATCATCTCCATTTCACATATGAGCATATGAGGGCATAGAGCTTGCCCCAAATCCCATGGTTAGTAAGTCTCAGAGCTGGAAGCCCTGCATTCTGATTCCATAGCCTGGGATCAAAACTTTTACTCTACTGCTTGAGAACACAGGTCAGACACTGAAAGGCTGAATTGTCAGGGCAATCATGATGCAGTCTCCGAACACCTTACAGGCAAAGCTGTGGGGTGTACAGAATTAGTTTTTGGCATGCCTCATCTCCTCTTCTGCACGTTTAACTACCCTACTGCTTCTTGCTGCCAGCCTCTAGGTTTTCTCTACTTGTAAGCTATCCTTAGATCTTCAACTAAATTGTAAAGTTCTAGAGGGTATGGTTTATGTTTCCCACATACTATAGCCAAGCACAATGTTAAATGTGGGGTGTATGTGAAATCCTTGTGGAATTAAATAAGTGACAAACTTTGGAATTCATTGTTCAAAAAAATATAACGGGCTGTTTTCTACAGGAGGTGTGTGCGCACTCAGGAGCTCAAATGAGCTGTGAGTCAGTGAGGGGAAACACAATACCTGGCATAGAGCAATGCTCAGTGACTGCTAAATGAATAAATGAATGAGTCAGAGAGGCAGAGAGAGTTTCCTTGGATTAAGATCCATATCAGTGGCCCCCCTGCCTTATTTCTGCAAAATATACACTCTTTTGAACCATTAACTGATTGATCCAGTGTGTTAAAGTCTTTTATTCAGATCTGAGTCATAGTAATTATGCCAGCAGTTTACTATGCTGTCTCATCACAAGTTCAATTAAAAACACAAGTGTGTATCTGTATGGGATGTGTGTTTATATGATCTCCAAAGACAGATAAGAATATTATGTGTTTTTTGTTTGGGTAAACAGATCAACTCGTAGTGTGTTTCAGGTAGGTGAATACAGTTTATTATCTTAGTATCCGGGTAAATCTTGAGGTAAAAATTGACTCAGACCTATTCAAATTTTAATATCAGACTTTAGACAAATCTTTTCATAACAAAAAATAAATGGAGAACATATGACGGCTTAGGTCTTTTATATATAATTATATGGTTCCCAGAGGGGAGTTATAATTGAATTATAAGCTGCCTCATGAGTATTCTAGCCAGTGTTTAGAGAACCACAAAGCAGAGCTGAGCAATTTTTTTTTCACCAGCTAGAATGTGAACAAGGCACCCTATAATTCAATAACTAGCCTCCAGGAACTATATAATCATATTATAAAGTAGTTTGGGGAAACTGGAAAACTGAATGTTTTTCAACACATTGTATATGTTTAAATGATAATTTGATAATTTTACTTACCCTCTCACCTTTCCTAATCACACAGGTATGGGGACACGTTTTGTGACATTAGTCTCATGTACTTTAAAAAATTTTTGGAATAAATTATCATCCTGGGAAGTCCTTAGCTTACTCTCCTTTGATTGTAGGATTATCTATACATATATACACATCACTTAAACTCTTTGGTCCTCAATTTTCCCAACTATAAAATGATATATTCGATCTAGATGATATTTAAGGTATTTTCCAACAATTACAGTGCTTCAGAGAAGAAGACCAATAGGATCAATTGATTATTGATTGATCTATAAAAAATATATATATCATATATATAGAACTATATATATACATATATATATACAGAGAGAGAGAGTGAGAGTGAGAGAGAGGGAGTTTAAGGAATTGGCTCACCTGCAGGGTAGGCTGGCAGACTGGAGACCCAGGGAAGAGTTAGTGTTGCAGCTTGAGTCTGAAGTCTGGAAGCAAAATTCCTTATTCCTCAGGCCACCTCAGTCTTTTCTGTTAGGCCTTCAACTGATTGGATGAGATTTATTCACATTATGGAAGATAATCTTCTTTACTCAAAGTCTAATGATTTAGATGTTAATCACATCCAAAAAAAGACTTCCACAGCAACATTTAGACTGTTGTTTGACCAGTAAGTGAGTACTATGGCCTAGCCAAGTTTACACATAAAAGTAACCATCTAAGTCTTTATAGCAAGAGAATTTTGTACTATTCAGGGTCTGCTTCTCCAGATTGTAGGTTATCTTTTAGGAACGTGAACGTAAATTGGGAAGGTGAAACTTTAGCTCTGAAGCTTTGGTATAATTCAACATTGTCATGAATGTAATATATAAAAGTAGATATTTTTATTTGTAACAAACTCATCCTAAGAAATACGCCTTCAGAAAAGAAAAACAAAGTGTTTAAATCTGTTTCCTATTGAAGACTTCCTCGAATTTTCTATTCTATAAGTAACTGATGGTACAGTAACTCTCCGTAGAAAACCCACCCTTATCTGCTTTTGCACCGTCTTACCATCTTACGGAGGTTTCCTCTGAGTAACTAATAGTTGTGGTGGCTATATTAATTTTTAATATTTGAACTAGTTTTTATTTAAAAGTAATGCATACACATGTACATTAATGCTCATAGCAGCACTATTCTTTTTTTTTTTTTAGCACTATTCTTAATAGCTAAAAAGTGGAAACAACCCAAATGCCCATCAGCTGGTCAATAGATAAACAAAATGTGGTATATACATACAATGGAATATTATTCAGCCATAAAAGAGGGCACAGTTCTGATTCATGCTACAGTAATGATGAACAGTGAAAACATGCTAAGTGAAATAAGACATTCACAAAAGGCCATATATTGTATGATTCCGTGTATATGAAGTATCATGAATAGGTAAATCATAGAGCAGAAACGATTGGTGGTTATCATGGGCTGAGGGGGAGAGTGGGAAATGGGGAATGACTGCAAATGGGTACAGGGTTTCTTTCTGAGGTGAAGAAAATATTTTAAAATCAATTGTGGTGATGGTTACACAACTCTGAAGAGACTAAAAACCACTGAACTGTGCATATTAAATAGGTGAATTGTATGGTATGTGAAATATATCTCACTAAAGCTGTTGAAAAGTAATGTACACATAGGAAAAGTTTCAAACAACACTGAAGAATATATATATGTTGGAAAGTTAGTCTCCCTTTCACTCCCATCCCAATCTGCACTCACCCCGGGACTCATTCCTTACTGGTAACCACTGTTAATATGTCTTGTCTTTGATTTTTCACTCAGTGGTGAAACACTGTTTTGTCCCTTGATTTTTCACTCCATGATGTTTTAAAACTTTCTGTATCAGCACATATACAGCTTTAACATTCTTTTGAACAGCTGTCTAGTAGTCCTTTATGTGGGTACATCGCAGTCTTTTTAAACATTTCCCTCCTGCAGAATTCTTAGTTCTTTCCAGTTTTTGCAAAAATGCTGCATAGACATTCTTTCATATCTATTCACAAGACAGTAGAAACATGTCTGTAAGATAAATTCTGAGACATGAAATTGTCTAGTGAAAGGGAATGTGCATTTTATTTTTGAATTTTATTTCATTTATTTTTTTATGCAGCAGGTTCTTATTAGTCATCAATTTTATACACATCAGTGTATACATGTCAATCCCAATCGCCCAATTCAGCACACCACCACCACCACCCCCTGCCGCTTTTGCCCCTTGGTATCCACACGTTTGTTCTCTACATCTGTGTCTCTATTTCTGGAATGTGCATTTTGGATTTTGGTAAGTATTGATTGCTTCATTGCCCTATACAATAGTTGGACCAATTTAGACTCCCATTGACAGGGCTTGAGAGCACTCATTTCTCCTAATTAACACTGGGTATTATCAAACTCGTTAATCTTTGTCAATATGATAAGTAAAAAATTTTTTTTCTCATTTCAGTTTTTAATTGTGAAGAAAGTTGAACATCTTATATTTTCTCATATGTTTTCTTCTTGTGAATTTTCTGTATGCTTTGTTCACATTTCTATTGGGCTATTGGTCTTTTTATTATTGATTTGTAAGAGCTCTCAAACATTAAGGAAATTAGCCCCTTGTCTGTCATAAATGCTGCCAAGATTGCCCACTTTTTCATTTTTCTTTATTGTCTGTTTATGATATTTTTTGGATGGGTACTTCTTTAAAGTGTTTGCTTTGTTGCTTTCAAATAGACTGGGATGTACAATAGAAAATATAGTTCACACTAAAATCACACCTTTATGTGACTTATTTTTTTTCGATGAGGCCATGAAGTCCCCTCTGGAGGAAACCCTCAAATTACCAGTGCTGTCAATACTCCACTTCACAGACCCTTGTCCTCATAGATATCAGATATTCCTTAATTCTCATCCTCAAGTTTAAGGGTATTTTTTGGTTGTTTATTTTTTAATTGGACACAGATTGATCAATAAAAACATGATAACATTGAACAGATTTCAGATCATTTTTCTTTTGCCAAGGCATTCTCACTTCACTCAATGTAACAGCTGCCACAGTGCTTACATTATATGCTAATATAACTCTATTACTCTTTTCTTATATACCAGATAAGAGTCTTTACAACACACAATTTTATAATGGAGACAAAAAGGCACAGAAAATGGTTTAAAGTAGAAAATGCAATTAAAAACACAGAAGACCTGACAATAGGGTATTAGCTGTTAGTACTACTTTCCTTTTCTCTTCCCTTCCTCCCTCTCTTCATCTCTCCCTCCTTCTCTCCCTCATTTCTATTTTAGTTTTTTCATTTTTGCTTTTTTTCCCTTCCCTCTTTCCTTTCTTCCTCTCTCCCTTCCTTGTTATGAAAGCAATTACACACACGGTAAAAAATATGTGTGTGTGTGTGTGTGTGTGTGTGTGTGTGTGTGTGTGTGTAGATAGATATAGATATATCATTGGAAACAGGATACATAAAGTAAAACCTCCCCTACTCTGCACCCCCCCCCAACTCTCCATTGAAATGCCCCAGAAGGTACAAGTTTTTTAAATGTATTTTTCTTGAAATTTCCTATGGAAATACAAATGGGTATGTGGGTGTGGGTGTGCAGTATATCATCTTGCAAGAATAAATGCATACAGATGAGTGTGATTCCCTTAGGAATAATCATCTCAGCCTATACACTAAATCTAGTGCCATCACTGCTAAACATTTTCTTAGGGTTTCTTTCTGACGACTGCTTTTAGACCTTGCGAATTATCACGAAATGTGCTCACTGGTGGAATTTGTTTTCTTTGAATATGGAACTGATTTGGGGGGAATAAGCAAATGCTATTTGGAGTCAAGTCTGTTGAATATAGGTGTTCAAAATATGTAGTATGACCTTTGATCAAAAACCCCAGAACAGTAAAGCTGATTTCTTAAGCAGCCCATAAACAAACACTAAAGATAATCATCAATGAGGAATTGTATTTTGAGTAATGACAACACTGTTTGTATGTTTACGGCATCACAAGATGACAGAATCAATGAAGGAGCCAAGGCTCATTTGAATGTATGAATGCCACTTTACTGGTGTTTGGATGTCAGAGTTCTACTTACAAAATTCGCCTTAGTTCCCCTGCTTAAGAGAAGAAGCCTCATTCTAGGTCAGCAGTGTGGTACATCCAGCATAGACTTCTGCTTCTGACAGTAGCCCTGAGGGGTATAATGACAATCGCAGAGGTAAGGAAGAGCCCCCTGAATTTTTTTGGCAGTCTTTAATAACCCGTTGTACAAAGACTCTTTTTTTAAAAAAGAAACCTATTTTTAAAAGGATGTCTGATTATAGTCTGTTTCTGACACAGATGTATTGTTTTAGTTTGGCTTAAATTCATCTCCTATCTCTTCAGAGAAGTAAGATATACATCTTATGACATTCTCTATCATCATTCACATTGAGACACTTAAAAAAAAAAACTTTTCAAAAGCTGTCACTTAGGGCTTCCCTGGTGGCGCAGTGGTTGAGAGTCCGCCTGCCGATGCAGGGGACACGGGTTCGTGCCCCGGTCCGGGAAGATCCCACATGCCGCGGAGCAGCTGGGCCCGTGAGCCATGGCCGCTGAGCCTGCGCGTCCGGAGCCTGTGCTCCTCGGCGGGAGAGGCCACAACAGTGAGAGGCCCGCGTACCGCAAAAAAAAAAACAAAAAAAAACCCAAAAACAAAAAAAGAAAAGCTGTCACTTAATGAAATCATTATTATGTCCTAATATTCAAGGGTTTCTTGCTTCAAGACAGCTGCTATTTTCATGGACTTTGATGGCCTGTATAGAAGCTTAAGATTTAAATTAATGGAGGGCACAATAATAATCTATGGTCAGTCTTTCCTAGTTTAGGTAAGAATTGTGGCACAAATAATTGCTTTTTGTTTTTCATTCTGTAACATGTACAAATGCTAGATGCAGTAGAACTAGGAAAAATATTGCACTGTGATTATAAAGAGGATTTGTGGTACCATGTGTTGGGCATGAAAGAAAGTAATTATAAAAGCCATTCATAAGAAGTGAAACTTGGTTTCTAAATATGACAGGGTAGCTAGGAGGAGGCCAATGATTTGGATTCTTAGTAAGAGCCCTGACTTTCAAAATGAAGAATAGTCCTCTAAATAACTGCACATTTCCATCAACATATTTTTTTTTCAGATGAAATGTGATGGGGCATTCCTGGGTTGTTAATCCTATGTTGTTAATATGTTGTTTTAAATATACAACTGTTCACGTCTATATACAGTGAAGCCCGTGTCAGGCAGTCCCAGTTCTTGTTAAATACGGGCTTCCATGTTTCTATTCACTAGTTTGTTCCTTTTTGGAACATGGCCCTTCACTGCAACTGAATGGGCAAAATGTGGGTAGAATCGTCTTCAAATGGTTTTATAGAATTTATGTTGACAAGATGTCATTCCTTCATTCAAAAAGCATGTGTTGAATACCTACTATGTGCCCGTCACTGTGGTAGGTGCTGGGAATATAGAAATGAAGAAGATGGCATATGCCCTTGAGGAACTCATAGTCTGAGGACAGAGGTTGGAGTAAGGTGCTGAGAAAGAAGTGTCTTTATGGTATTGATTGACTATACTAAAGGCTTTCTCGATTTCCTCCTCCATTAAATAAATAAAAGGCACACCTGAATTCAAATCCCCTAATAATTACCTCACAATTTCAGTGAGCTTTATAATTTATGCATATAGTGTGACTAGTCTTTTGTGAACAGTCAAATAAATGGTAAGTAAGATCATGATTATTAATATATAATTTGCTTATATGGATTGCAGTTGTGTGGCTGAGGTTTTTTTTTTCTTTTCGGAAACATGATTTTTACAATTTAAAAAGTGACAAACATTAGAAAAGAAAATGACTATTTTCCCAAAGCCTTACAAGTGCTTATAGATCACACCAAACATGCTTTTATGGTGACACATTTCCTATCTGTGCAGCATGGAATGCATATTACACTTGCCTTAAACACAATAATTTCATTTGCCACTTAACTCCTGTCTCACACATTTTTCCTTCATACTTCCCTTGTAAGGGTCATGCCAAGGAAAAGTGTGCACAGAAAAACGTTACCCTCCCTTCCTCCACATGTCTCCTTTCTAGTCTCTGATATCTTCCCTGTCAAATTGAAGCCTTAAAATTGGACTCACTTTAGGACATGAAAAGCCAGCATTGAATAAAGAGACAGAAATACTTCAACCTGACTTACGGCAGAAAGTTTTATGTGCTGTTTTCCTGTCTCTGTCCTTTATGTCCCTGGTTTCAAGCTTGCTCTACTTAATGTTGAAACATTCAGTCATTGGGAAAAAATCAGCCAAATTAGTTGGCAGTTTATAGACAGATTTTTTTTTTAACTGACTGCACTTCTCGAGCTTTTTGACTTTATGATATGTTGGTACAGACTTAAATGTATCTTTCAAATGAGAGATAATATTTGCGTTGGAGTAGGAGTGTCAACTTAATCACATTTTGTTTTTGTTAACTGACTATTAAGCCTAAATTCATTTTTAGTTAATTACTAGTAAAAAGCCCAGTAAGTAATTTTACTTCCTTAGTAAATTCAATAAAGGCGTGGATAGCACACTGTATATGTGTATATTAAGGAATACGTGTGTATCATGTGCCAGCTATTGTGAAACATACTGAGGAAGCAGATAAGATGATACCTCTTTCCCTCATCTTGAAGAAGGGTCTCAGTGTAAATAGAGACTTACTGTAGAAATTTGGTGAGTGCTATGATAGAAATATGAACAGATAAGATAGGGCAGTTATCTATCATTCATTCATTTAAGAACTATTTCTTGAGCACCTACTATATGCTAGTTACTATGCAAAGCATTGGGTAATTAGCAATGAAAAAATCAGACCCAGTCTCTGCTTTCTGGAATTAATAATGAGACAGACAAGAAATAGTTATAAAATTAAAATTGTAATAAGTATGCTGAAGGATAATTACTGAATGGTATAAAAATATATCAGAGGGGGGCTTCCCTGGTGGCGCAGTGGTTGAGAGTCCGCCTGCCGATGCAGGGGACACGGGTTCGTGCCCCGGTCCGGGAAGATCCCACATGCCGCGGAGCGGCTAGGCCCGTGAGCCATGGCTGCTGAGCCTGCGCACAAACACACACACACACACACACACACACACACACACACACACACATACAAATATATATATATAATCTCAGAGGGGACTTCCCTGGCAGTCCAGTGGTTAAGACTCCGCGCTTCCACTGCAGGGGGTGCAGTTTGATCTGTGGTCGGGGAACTAAGATCCCACATACCGAGTGGCGTGGCCAAAAAAAAAAAAAAAAAAAAAAAAAAAAAAATATATATCTATATATATATATGGCCTTAAACTCATTCTGGTGGGCAGGGAAGTCTTCCCTAAGCAAGTGACATTTAAGTTGAAAGGTGGAGGAAAGGCAGGAATGATCAATGCAAAGAAAGGACGACAATTTGTTGCGTTAGGGCAGTGGTTCTCAACTGGGGGTGATTTTGCCCTCCAGAGGACATTTGGATATTAATGGAGACATATTTAATTGTCACAACTTGGGGGTGGGATGCTACTTAGTATCTGGTGCACAGAGGCCAAGGATGCTGCTAAACGTACAATGGACAGGGCTCCTCCCTCCCCCAACAAAGAATTATCCAGCCCCAAATGTCAATAGTGCTGAGGTTGAGAAGCCTTGCATTGGATTCTAATAAAAGAAGGGAAGATCAGTGTACCGGGGAAAAGTACAGAAATAGTACAAGAGAAACCTGAGTTCAGTTCAGCAAACTTTATTAAGTATGTATTGTGTACTAGGCATGAGGGTGAAAGACATCGTTCCTCTCCTTAATGAGCTTAATCTACTAGGGAAAACATAGGTAAACTCCAGAAATAGTACAAGTGATACAAATCATTATACTGTGCAAAGGACACATTGAGAAGGGGTGACTAACACATTTTGAAGAGGTCAGGAAAAGCTTCCCTACAGATAAGACACTTGAATAGATTTTAAATTGTGAATAAGAATTAATCTTTCTGAAACCTTTGGCATCACTGAGGAGCAGAGAATTAGAAAATGGACTACAGAACCTTAGAAATGGACGAGGGAGCCAAAGTTAAGGCTTAGGAACACAAGAGAAGGGTAAGACATTCCCTAATCTAGCAAGCAGGCTCATCCCAGTGGGTCCTGGAACAAAAATACAAATGTAGCCTCAGGCCTGCGAACTGACCCCCTTCCTTGCCATCCGCAGCTCTTTGTAGACACTTTGGGCAAAGAACTGTGGGGCACAACATGGTCTGGATGGAGGGGAAGATCAGGCTCAGTGTGGGCATGGCTCCCTGGGCTCTGCAATGTTCTCATTCTGTGAGCAGGAGAGTGTCTAGGGTCCTCTAAGGTGAGGTGCAAGACTGGGGTGTCAGCAGCTGGAAAACCCAGAAAATGCAGCTAGAGGCTTGGAGTCAGTTAAGTAGTTACAAGTCAGGGCACAGAAAACACAGATTACTTTAGGTAATGGATATACTCTGGATTTAGGATAGCTTTTGGATAGCAAACATGAGACACTGTTAGCAAGGACATCATCCTGAAGCCCCAACCTCTGAAACAACTGTCTCAACTAGAAGCTTCTTGTGTATCTCCTGCTAGTGAAGGAACAAATACAAAAGTATTGTAGATAAGTGAATATTTCTTCAAAATAATTCAAAATTTGGGGTATATAATGTTCATTCTTCTGAAGCACTCTTTTTTTTGCTGTGCAGGATTGTACCTAGAGATGGTGTAGGTGGTTTAGTTGATTGTATCTTGACCCTTGTGTCCATGCTGTAAATTCTGATGTTAATTTAATTAGCTCATTGTAGAGCTATGGAATTTTTTAAAGCTAAAGAGGTCTTTAGAGCTTATATAGTCTAATGGGGTTCAAAATTTTACCTTTTATTTTTTAAGCAACAGAAACTTCTGTTTTCGAGACAGCATAGCCGTAGTGGTGAACAGTGTGCGTGGTGGAGCCAGACTGCCTGGGTTCAAATTTGCATCTTTTATTTACTGGCTATGAGAACGTGGGCAAGATCCTTAACTTCTCTGTGTGTCAATTGTCTCATCTGAAAAAATGGGGATCATGTGCTGATTAAATCAGCTAATGCATAAAAAAAGGCTTAGAACACTGCTTGGCACCCAAGAAAGTATCATTAAAATGTGTAATATTTTTCCAAAAAATAATCTTTTATAGAACCCAAACCTATACAGCAGACAAAAGAAAACCATTTTGGTTGAATGGGAGAGGGTGACAGAAGTGACAGTGCTGCTCAGCCACACTCCACCCTACGGCCACTACCAATGTGGAGCCATTCCTTTTTCTTCCAGTAGAGGCAGTCTGGAGAGACTTTGAAAACCTGGAAATAATTTGAAAACCACCAATCTAAGCCAGTCACCTGTTTTTGCAAATGAGAAAATTGCTTTAGGTGTATTAACTCAGTTAATCCTCACAAAAGTTCTCATTTTGAAAAAAGTTCAATAACTTGCTCAAGGTCATGCTACTAGTAAACTGCAGAGATGGAATTTGAACCCTTGCAGAAAAGCATGTCAAAGGATACAGGTATTTTTACACGTTGGCTCCCACATCTACCATCTTCCCCAAAGAGGACTTTGTCATAGATTCGATATTTGATTTTGAAGTCATCTCAACTTTGTTTGATCTCAACTAAATTAGAGCATAGTAAATTAGAATATAGTAAACTTTCAATCACTATTACCTAGTATTTTTCTTTCCTACAATTTTCAGTCACTTTCTACTGTTTTTTATAATAGTTTTAGCAACTATCATGTAAACATGCTACCTTAAAATTTATTTAATTAAATTTGTTCCACTTTTGGAAAATGTGTTTGGGCGAACAACCATTTCTCTGCTTCTGTTTTCTGTTGGCAAAGCCTGAAACATTTGTGTTCAGCTCATAAAAGTACTTGGTGCTGGCAAGCAGTGGCGTGGGAGTTGGATTGTCTGCTTTATTTGAGGGATCTATCCATTGGATTGCAGGTCTTTTAAAAAATTTTAACAATATTGGTCTTCATGTGCAAAATGAACTAAATGTCCTTTTCATATTATTATTGTTATGATGATGATGGTGGTGGTGATGTCTTTGAAGGAGGGGAGAAATCTGGTTGCTTGTTGTGTGGCACTATGGTAGCAGTTCAGCTTGCTCTCTCCCGTATAAAGTGTCTTTGGTTAAAACTGAATGCATTAAATTTCCCCACTGCATCCAATTACTTCAGTAATTGAAAAGGATAGCATTCCACTGTAATTATGTTTTCTCGTTTCTGCATTTCTTTTAATTTATGGGATGATAAAAAGTAAAGCAATGCAAAAAACAACCATTTGAAGAGCCATTTGGTGCTGTTTCTGTTTGACCCCGTCCATTTGCTATTTCCAGATTTTCTGAGATTTTGGTCTGTCTCCCTAAGCATGGTTGGTTAGCTTCACTCGTTATTTTCAACAGCACATTAAACGTCCCCTGAGACCCTGCTTTCTGGCTGACACTTGATACTGTTTCTGCTGTCACTTTGAAGATTCTATACTTCTCCAGCTGTCGGGTTCTGGAGTAACCTGCCTGTGTTGCTTACATCAGAATCATTTAGAAATTACAAGGAAACATGAATGGGAATGTGATTGCATCAGTATTTCTAATGAGCACTTTTTTACTTCCTATAGATGAAGTAATAGTAATAATAACAATAACAACAATAATAATAATGGAAGATGGAGGATGAAGGGGAAGGGGAAGGGGAAGATACCATCAAGAAAGTGAAATGAATGGGGAAAATACTTGCAAACCATATGTCTGATAAAGGACTTATGTCCAGAATATATAAGGAACTCTTCGAAGTCAATCATATAAAAATAAATAACTCAATTTAAAAATGGGCACATATCAGCAAGATGGTGGTATAGAAGGTATCACACTCATATGTCTCCTCAGCAACAATAGTTTGACAGCCGTCCAGGGACAAAAGCTCCTTTGTGAGAGCTTTGAGCTCCAGGTAGGAGATTGTAAAACCTTGGCGGAGTCCAACACTGAGGAGCGCATTTTGAGAAGTCAGGCCCCTGACCAGGTGGCAGATTCCCCAACCAACCATGGTCCCCCAAAACAGTTCTGTCTCCTCGTGGACTCAGCTATAGCCCTGTTTGGCTTTGGTCCTGCCTTACCAGCACCATCTGCTGAAGAACTTAGCAGAAATCATGCCCACTCGTGCCCCAGATGACAGGCCTGCTGAACTCAATCCTGACTGTGACTATGACCCGGCTCCAGTCCCACACAGTCATCAGTTCTGCCTGGGGACTGGGCAGGAGACATGCCTGACTGTGCCCTGAGTCAGGCCTTCATATCCTGAAATGGGCCTATGACTCAGTTCCAGCCCCTCTCAGCCATGGGTTGACAACACATGGCAACATTAGCCATGGCTTGCTCAGAGACCGGGTGAGGCATGCACCCATCCATGCCCCTGAAGCAGGCCCTGTGACATCGGTCCAACTGCAGATCCCTGTAACTCAGCTCAAGCCCCTCTCAGCCATGGGCCAAGAATATTCTTGTCTACCCAGGAGCCAACTGGGAGCCATGCCTGCCTGTGCCTTTGGAGGTAGACCCGTTGACCTTGGTCCAATTGTGGGCCTTGAAACAGTCCTGTAACCTGGCTCCAGCTGCTTGCAGCCATGGCCTGGGAATAGTCCTGTCTGCCCAGGGACCCAGAGGGAGATATGCCTATCTGTGGCCCTGAGGCAGGCCTATAATCTTTGGTCCCAATTGTGGGCCCTGAAGAAGTCCTGTTACTCAGTTTCAGCCCCACTCAGCTGTGATCCGGGGCCAATCCCACCCGCCCAATGACCTGTTGGGAGCCTTCCCAGGGACTCAGAAGGAGCCACAACTGTTTGCATACCTGGAAAACAGGCTTGCTGTCTGAAGACACTGGGGAACGCTTGTCACAGTTCCAGTGCTACTGACCAAGGTCCTGGAGGAAGTCTCATCCACTCAGGGACCAGACAGAATCCACACTCACCTGCGACCCTGGTCATAGGCCCACCAACCATGCACTCCACTGTGGACTTAAAAACAGCCACGTGACCTAGCTCCAAATGGCTTGACTATGACGCTGTACCATCAGATGAGGGACCTGACATAAAGACTTTACCAGCCAAAATTATTCTTTAAAGACTGGAAGAGATGTTTGCTTCTTCAAATGCGCAAACACCAACGCAGGGCTGTACAGATCATGAAGAATCAGGCAAACATACTGTCACCAAAAGAAACTAATAAAGTTTCAGTAAGTGACCCCAAAGAAATGGGGATCTATGAATTGCCTAACAAAGAATTCATATAGTCCTCCTAAAGAAGCTCAATGAGTTGCAAGAGAACATGGATAGACAACTAAAAAATAATCAGGAAAACAATGTGTTAATAAAATGAGAAGTTTAATTAAAGAAATATAAACCATAAAAGAGTGGAATAAAAATCCTGGAGCTGAAGAATACAATGATAGGACAGAAAAATTCAGTAGAGAGCTTCAACAGCAGACTCAATCACGCAGAAGGAAGAGTTATCAAACTCACAGAGGTCATCTGAAATTAGCCAGTTGAAGGAACAAAAAGAAAAAAGAATGGAAACCCATATGTATATAGTCAAAGGAGCCAAGAATATACAATAGGCAAAGGATAGTGTCTTCAATAAATGGTGTTGGGAAAACTGGATATCCACATGCAAAAGAATGAAATTGCACCCTTATCTTGCACCATACACAAAAATTAACTTGAAATAGCTAATGACTTCAATGTAAGACCTACAACCATAAAACTTCTTGAAGAAGCATAAAGTAAAATCTTCTTGATATTGGTCTTGGCAATGATTTTCTTTTTTTAATGTACAATGCTTTTAGATATGCCACCAAAGCACACGCAAACAAAGTAAAAATAAAAGTGTGGGATTATATCAAACTAAGAAGCTCTGTATAGCAAAGGTAACAATTGACAAAATTAAAAGGCAAACTAGGGGAAGGGAGAAAATATTTGCAAATCATGTATCTGATATGGGGTTAATATCCAAATATAAAAGGATCGCCTGCAACTCAATAGGTAAAAAACAAATAACGTGATTTTAAAAATGGACAGAGTACCTGAATAGATGTGTTACAAATAAGACACACAAATACTCAGTAGGTACGCGAAAAGGTGCTCAATATCAGTAATCATCAGGGAAATGCAAATCCAAACCACAATGAGATATTATCACCTCATACCTGTTAGGATGGTTATTATCAAAAACACGAGAGATAACAATTGTTGGTGAGGGTGTGGAGAAAAGTGAACCCTTGTACACCGTTGGTGGGAATATAAACTGGTACAGCCATTATGGAAAACACTGTGGAGGTGCCTTAAAAAATTAAAAATAAAACTACGATATGATCCAGGAATCCGATTTTGGGTATGTATCTGAAGAAAATGAAAACGCTAATTAGAAAAGATTTATGCACCCCATGTTCATTGTACCATTAGTTACAATAGCCAAGACTTGGAGACAGTGTAAGTATCCACTGATGGATTAATGGAGAGAGAAAATGTGATTTTATATATAAACGCACACACACACACACACACACACACACACACACACACAGTGGCATATCCTTCAGCCATAAAAAAAGAATGAAATCTTGCCATCTGCGAAATGGATAGACCTCGAGGGTATTATACTAAATGAAATAAGTCAGACAGTGAAAAACAAATACCCTATGATTTCACTTATATGTGGAACCTTAACAAAAAGCCCCGAACTCCTAGGTACAAAGAACAGATTGGTGGTTGCCAGAGGTGGAGGATAGGGGTTGGGCGAAACGGGTGGAGGGGGTCTAAAGGTACAAACATCCAGTTATAAAGTAAGTAAGTCATGGGGATGTAACGTACAGGTTGCATCTTTGGAAGTTGCTAAGAGAGTAAATCTTAAAAGTTCTCAACAGAAAAAAATTGAAACTCTTTAGTGACAGGTGTTAACTAGACATGTTGTGATCATTTCACAATGTATACAGATATCGATCATTAATACACCTGAAACTAATATAATGTTCTATGTTACTTATACCTCAATTTAAAATATAAATAAATAAAATAGAAGTAGATATTTTCCTTTTTCATAACTTAAAAAGATGATTTCATTTACTTTTATATTCTGTCAGTGATGAACATTTAAAATGTTACCATTTTATCCTATACACATATCTTTGCCATTAAGACCGTCTATATTTATATGGGATGTTGGGTAGGAAGGCACACAGGAGTTTTGATTCCCCCTCTTGATGAAAAAAGCAACAGCAACAAAAAACATATGTCCATTTTACTTGAGTGTTCAAAGCAGCATTATTCATGATAGTGAAAAAATAGAAATTCACAAAATGTCCATCATGTGATGAATGGATAAAACAAAATGTGAACTATCCTTACCAGGGAATATTATTCAGCCATAAAAAGGAATAAAGTTCTGATACATGCTGCAATGTGGGTAAGCCTCAAAAACATTATGCTAAGTGAAAAAGCCACACACAAAAGGCCACGTATTATATGAAATGTCCAGAATAGCCAAATCCAAAGAGATAGAAAGTAAGATTACTGGTTGCCACTGAGGGAGGAGAGGACAATGGGGAGTTACTGCTAATGAGTGGTTTCTTTCTCAGGTGATGGGAATAGTCTGGATTTAGATACTGGTGATAGTTGCACAATTATGTGGTTATACTAAAAATCACTGAAATGTACACTTTTTTAAGAAAAGGGTGAATTTTATAGTATGTAAATTAGATCTCAAAGCTGTTACTAATTCTTTTAAAGGGAGAGAATAATAGCCAACATTGAGCACTTACTGGATTCTAGGCATTAGGCTAAGCATTTTGCAACACATGATCATATTTAATGTTCAGAACAACTGTATGTGCATAGATAATATACGTTTTCTCCTTTTTACAGATCTGAAAATTGAAGCTTAGTAACATTACTTAAGTTACTTCATAATGTACCCAAGGTCCCATAGGCTAAAAAGTCCAAGGACTGGAATTTAGCATCTAGATAGCCATCTGGCCGTCTTGACTACGACATGTTCTTCCTGCCTATATTTTTTATAATAACTTTAAGATATAATTAACATACCATATAGTTTGCCCATTTAAATGAACCACCCATCAATGTTTGTTTGTTTCTTTGCTTGAGTATACTCACGGGTATATGCAACTGTCACCCTAGTCAATTTTAGGACATTTTCATCTTATAACACATACAACCCCTACCCCCACCCCCAGCCCTAAGTAACCACTAATCTGTCACTGTGCTGGTAGATTGATAATGCTACCGGTAGCCACTTGCATCACTGTATTATCTGTTAAAATTGTGTTAGTCGATATAGATACAACCGAGGAATTGAGAACGTAGAGTTCCTTTTAAAAATGGCTTGGAAACCTCCATGGCTAGAAAAGGGAATAACTGAATATGATTTAAATGGACCGAAGGCAAAGGAGGGACATTGCAGGTTTCGATTTGCCCTGTTTCTGGAATTACATTATTTTACTGAGGAGCTGGGTCTAACCAAAAAACAAAAAGGAAATCTTGATTGCAAAAAGTGTATTTTGCTTCTGAGCAAGGATACAGAAATTGTTAGACACTTTCCTTGACTTTGAAATTGGCACAATGCCCTCTAGCTAAATGGTTTTGCTAAGTGGCTTTGCAAGAAAACCTTTCCTACCCTCCTTGTCCGGAAGCTACTGCTTTTCCTCCTGACCCTCTTGACTTCAGTTTGAGTGCTTGTCTTCCAGTTAACAAGTAATTTGAGGGAGTGTCAAAAGGTAACTAGTGCCCCCTGGGTTACAATTAACCTAAAAATTAAAAGGTGGAGTTTAAAATCCTCATTAAGTATAACAAAAACATGAAAGGGAGTTTCTAAATTGGAGTTGGATTTAGAAAGTCACCTTTGAATTAATGAAACTGACCATACTTGACTAAGTACCAGGCTAGGTATTTGAGAGAGGGTATATGCTTGAGAGAGGATCTGTAGTATAGTTTAGTAAGGATTAGTGGTTTAGGCAAAACGAGTAGAAAGATATTCTTTCTGGGAATCTTTTTCTGTGATCACACTCACAGCGCACATACTAATGCCCTTGAGTTTTAATTACCACTAATTTCTGAAATATGTTTATGAGTGTTATATTATTGGAATTAAGAATTAGTGTTTTCTCATTTAACCTGGCCAGATATTTGGCAATGTCATATTGCCCTGAGAAATTCTTCATGATTTATTTTTAAATATAGCATAATAAATATAGCTGGGGTTTCTAAAAATGATTTATAGTGAACTTACAGCTTAGTAGTGAATTCTAACTAATATGCATTACTCATAATGGAGGCCTATAGCTTGTCAACTCTGAGCTAAAAGTGGGTAACAATATTGTTATTCTTATTATGTAAACCTTAAGCACCTATTTTGTGCTTGATATACTCAAAGCATGGTGGATGCTTAAAAGATTTAATAATTCAGACATGCCAGTGTTTTTTAAATAATTCTAAAAATTGGTTCTAAATGCAACAAGGTTCTTACTCTAAAATAGTATTTAGAATCTCATTTTTTGGAAGTCAGTTTGTGACCTCTAGAACCAGAAATATGTAAATATAATCATCTACTGAACAGGAGACATTGGGGAAAGGATTGAAAAATACCACTGCCCTTTTGGAATATTCAAAACTGAACTGTTGCCCCAGAAGTGCACATGCTCTCTTCTGGTGTTTCTATTAAATGGTGCCTGGGTAGTAATAAGCCTCATTTACTTATTCAAATGTATTCCTCTCACCCCATCCCCCAACACACACGTTTGAATGAGCAGATACGCTGTGGGTTCCATTGTCTTAACCTTCTCAGTTGCCAGGTTTTTAGGGGCGTTCATTTGGAGGCATGGAAGGATTTAGAGGTGAAATGAAGATGACCCCACTGACCCACAGTCAGTAGGCCATGTCCCTTGAGTTTAGAAATGCAGATGACCTTGCCGGTTCCTCTGTTCCCTGTGGCGAACATTTCTGCAGCAGCTGGTTGGGGTTAGGCTTTCTTCTGTATCCATGGAAGAGAGAAAAGGGAACTGGCCCATTTGAAGATCAAACCCCTACCTCGGCCTCATTAGTGCTGGGCTTTAACCAATGGATATGGGATTATATAGAAGTGAGCAAGTAGCAAAGGGCAACTAGCAAGTTCATGGCTATATGACAGAGATATAGTGTAGATATCTAGGACATTTTCTTCATTAGGAATGCCTCTGAAAGGCTCAAGCACTTGAGTCCTTTGGAGAGCCATTTAAGATATCTCATGTGTAAGGTTTCAAACAGAATCAAACTGAATTCAGACACACTGTAGGTTTCTGGACTGAGGTCAAAGAAAGATTTTTAGTTGGTATGAGTGCATGAGCAAGCTTGTCTCTTTTTTAAATGCAGGCATACAGATAAAAATAACACTTTCTAAAAGGGTAGTGTTTCTGTACTTATTTCCTTCATCCTTTAATAACATCAATAAAAAGTGAACAGATTTGGTTACCTAGTGGACCTCCTCTCAGTTTAGTTTCTATCACCAGAAATGGATTGGCAAAATTTAGAATTTGAGGTTTTGTTTATTTTTAGTACTACTCTTCCAATATTTTGTTTTTTCCAAACTACCTCCAAGTCAGGAGTGCAAATATAGGAAGTGGTTGCTCTGCTTCTTCAAGAGAAGAAGAAATGTTTCTAGTATTTGTAAATGGAAAATGGTATACTAATGCATATGAGAGGTTTTTTTTGTTTTGAATTTTATTTTTTTTTATACAGCAGGTTCTTATTAGTTATCCATTTTATACATATTAGTGTATATATGTCTATCCCAATCTCCCAGTTCATCACACCACCACCCCCAGTTTTCTTTTTTTTAATTGAAGTATAGTTAATTTACAATGTTGTGTTAGTTTCTGGTGTACAGCAAAGTGATCCAGTCATATATATACTTTATATATATATATATATTCTTTTTCATATTCTTTTCCCTTATGGTTTATTACAGATTATTGTATATAGTTCCCTGTGCTATACAGCAGGACCTTGTTGTTTATCTGTTTTATATATAGTAGTTTGTATCTGCTAATTCCAAACTCCTAATTTATCCCACCCCCACCCCCTTTCCCCTTTGGTAACCATAAGTTTATTTTCTGTGTCTGTGAGTCTATTTCTTTTTGTAAATAAGTTCATTTGTATCATTTTTTAAGATTCCACATTTAAGTGATATAATACGATATTTGTCTTTCTCAGTCTGACTTACTTCACTTAGTATGATGATTTCTAGGTCCATACATGTTGCTGCAAATGGCATTATTTCCTTCTTTTTTCATGGCTGAGTAATATTCCATTATATATGTATACCACATCTCATTTATCCATTCATCTGTTGATGGACACTTAGGTTGCTTCCATGTCTTGGCTATTGTAAATAGTGCTGCAGTGAACATTGGGGTGCATGTATCTTTTCGAATCGGAGTTTTCTCCAGATATATGCCCAGGAGTGGGATTGCTGGATCATATAGTAACTCTAGTTTTAGTTTTTTAAGGAACCTTCATACTGTTTTCCATAGTGGCTGCATCAATTTACACTCCCACCGTGTAGGAGGGTTCCCTTTTCTCCACACCCTCTCCAGCATTTATTATTTGTAGACTTTTTGATGACGGCAATTCTGACTGGTGTGAGGTGGTACCTCATAGTAGTTTTGATTTGCATTTCTCTAATAATTAACAGTGATGAGCATCTTTTCATGTGCCTATTGGCCATCTGTATATCTTCTTTGGAGAAACGTCTATTTAGGTCTTCTGCCCATTTTTGGATTGGGTTGGTTGTTTGTTTTCTTACTGAGTTGTATGAGCTGTTTGTATATTTTGGAAGTTAAGCCCTTGTTGATCGCATCATTTGCAAATATTTTCTCAGGAGAGAAAATATTTTAATTGAAATTAAGTTGAAATTAATTGGTAAAACTGTTTTTGGCATAAACTGAATGAGTCATTGATGTGCTTTAAACTCTCGCAAAAAATGAAGAATTTGTTGGAGAAAAGAATCTGGAGCTGACTCGTGACAATAATTCAGTTACTTGAGTGTTGGGACTATTTTCTACTTTCACTGAAGTCACAACGATGGTCAGAATTTCCATTGACAAGAGTTATGCCTAACTGGCATAATGATTCATTAATGCTGAATCCTGAAGATAGATTTGATAATTTCTCTGGCATTTAATGCTGAACTATAGCCACAGGTAGTAAAACATTCAGGAGTAAAGGAAAAAGAAAAAACAAACAAACATCGTTCCACCTTTCCCTTTGGATATATGCATAGGAATGGAATATGTCAATCTACAACCTAGTTTACTTTCAACCAACAACAAAACTAGAGACCACTCCGTAACTTTGAGATTATGTAGAATATCATTAGTCTTAGGTATATTTCAGAAAGAAATCAAAGAACTAGCTATTAAGAATTGAATCAGTAATGGAATACGAACGTTAGTATAAAGATAATAAAGTCATTGTCATATCTTGTAACAAATTTGAAATTACTCATCAAGTTACAAGATTTGGTAGTATGTTAGCTCTCCATTCCTGCAGATGGTTCAGTTGTCATTTAATATAGAAGAATATCCTTGTATAATGAGTTGGATGTGAATGCTTTCTAGGCTGATAATACACCACCACCTGGAATTTATATAGTCTCTGTTGTGGTTAGTGAGGAATCCTTCTGCCAAAGAGATATATTTCTATTTCGGGGTTTATTAAGGAAGATTACATACAATTTGATGATTTTATAATTTTTAAATCTCTGTAATTTGTTAGGTACCTACTCATCTTTAAAGATGAAGGTCGGGCTTCCCTGGTGGCGCAGTGGTTGAGAGTCCACCTGCCGATGCAGGGGACACGGGTTCGTGTCCCGGTCCGGGAGGATCCCACATGCCGCGGAGCGGCTGGGCCTGTGAGCCATGGCCGCTGAGCCTGCGCGTCTGGAGCCTGTGCTCCGCAACGGGAGAGGCCACAACAGTGAGAGGCTCGCGTACAGCAAAAAAAAAAAAAAAAAAAAAAAGATGAAGGTCAAATTAACCTGTTCCTAAACATTATACCCAGATATGATTTTCTTGCCTTGTAATACCCTAATCTGTATAGTGTGCTGACCAACCTGTTGTTCAGCTCTAGGCCTGAATCTGACTTTTGTCACCTACCATCCATCCCTCCAGGTATTTTTTAAATGTCAGCATCTATTCAGGGTCTTGAACTTTGTTACCTAATGATATCCTCTTCTAATGGGTCGATCATATTTGTTTTAAGAGCTCCACTTGGTATATATTATAAAAGAGGAGGAATTTCATATCAATGCCCTCTCTTTAGGTATCTACATATTTTTATTTTCTCCCCAAACATCTCTGACCAACCCCACTATGGTGCCTAAAATTCCTTCTTGAGAGTTAAGGCATCATTGCTCTAGGAGTCCCATGCTATAAATGCAATTACTTGTATTGACATATTTTGTTTGATTAGTTTATCCAAGTCATTTTCAGGTTTCTCATTTGAGAGCAGAGTCCTAAGGGAAAGGTTAAGTTTTGGCTTGGCTTGGGAATGAGAGGAAAAAGCCTGAAGATCATATTATTGTCCATTCTGCTATTAAGTGAGAAGACTGTTTAAAATTACTAGTGTTACCTATTAAGATAAACAAGGGGAGGGCTATAGAAACAGGGAAAGAGGACTTAGAAGGAAAAGCAGATCTGCAAAGACCAACATTACCTACTTTACTGTTCTGCCCAAGACTGATTCAAACATGTAACTCAGCTCATTACTGGCATTCACTTCAAGGTATATTGCTGCTTTTAAACTTAAACTGTGTCTAATTCTGTGATGAAGAGAAATTAATGAACAACCTCAGCTTTGCGGTATTTTTTTAAAGTGCACTAGAGTCATACTTAAAGCTGTTGAATAGAAAGTGCCCATTAATTGAAGTATGGGATATGTGCTGATATGAGAGGTTTTATTATCCTTAGGAAAGTACAATGAATAATCTTTAAAAGTCATTAAAGCGCACACATTCTACTTGACCTGCTATGTTTACATAAGCTTTGCCAGCTTTGCCAGGATACAACCTTTGTGGTTGTATCCTCTTCAATTTTTTTTCTATTCTTTCTCCCTTTTATCCTCCTTACTATTCATTCATGCTTCCTTCAGCTGTTCACAACATTGCTAGGCTAAAGTATATATAGTCCCCTGAGTGGTACCATTGAATGGTACCATTTGAGGGCTGCCACAAGGTCTGCTTGCTAGTGTTTTTTGTTCTGTCCTGCACTGGTGCTTGAAATTTCCACCATTTTCGTTATGGTTTGTGGCTAAGCCTAAAAAATAAAAAAAACAACAAACAAAAAAACCCATACGGGTAGTGCCTATGTCCAAAGTAAGTATACTTACATTTATTTCTTAGAAGGCAGAGAGAAGATTAAATGTTCCATTTCCTTAAGACTTAGGTAACCTGGCATGTTAGCGTTGGAAAGGATTTTTGAGGTCCTCTCCAGTTTTTTTTTTTTTTTTTTTTTTTTTTGCGTTATGCGGGCCTCTCACTGCTGTGGCCTCTCCCATAGCGGAGCACAGGCTCCGGACGCGCAGGCTCAACGGCCATGGCTCACGGGCCTAGCCGCTCCGCGGCATATGGGATCTTCCCGGACCGGGGCACGAACCCGTGTCCCCTGCATCGGCAGGTGGACTCTCAACCACTGCGCCACCAGGGAAGCCCTCCTCTCCAGTTTTTAATTAAAGTTGGATTTATTTTTTGTTTCTTTTTGTTTTGTTTCAGAATCCTTTCATTAAATGAGATTTGATATGAAAGTTCAGTGAGTAAAATAGATGAATGAGAGAACATTAGGGCTCACCTTCTCTGGTCATTATCAGTTCTGTGGAAGCTTTGTTCTTCCATTTACTTTAAAATGAACTCATAGTCCCGGAACTATTTTGTGGAGGAAGGTGTTACTAGAAGCCCTGATTCTGATTCCTAATCCGACCTCTTTCTATCCATTGAACTAGTCCAGTGATTACTTTTTGTTTAACTCACTCAAATTTCTCCTAATCTGTGGAAATATTCATATGAACATGCTACATAATAATACTGTAGTAATACTAAATAGAGAAATGGCAACCATAGGGAAAATAATCCAAAGGGGGAGGAATAAGGGTGGTTCTGAAATAGAACCCTTCCTTGTAGGATCTACAACTTTTAAGAGAATCTCTGAAATATGGCTAGGAAGATTGGGGAGGGGTGTTGTATTATTAGCAATTTTTATTGTTTTTAACGACTCCCTAATTGACATTAAACAATATTCAATGAAAGAGGCCTTTAATAGAAAGGAGAGTGAATTGTAGGTCAGATTCTCCCAACTCTAGAAGATTACTTTCTGAAAACAAATAGCAATATCTGGTGAAAACCAGTTTACTGAGGTCACGTGCCTAAATTTTATTGCAAAGTTCCAAATGATGAATAGTATCAATTTTTTTTCCTTCAGCTCAGATTTTTTAAATCAGAGGAAAGGATGTTATATATAGCAAAACAGATGTAATTAGTGAATCCAAATAGAACAGTTATTGTGCAGTGAAACAGTGGATCCAAATGGAATCTTATTAATTAAAATATGTCATATTAATTAGGAAGACAGTTGATGTCATAACATGTATCTAGATGTTTTAAAATATTGTAACTGGTGAAAGTTGCCTATATTAAGCATCTGAATGGGTTTTTGCAATGGATGGGAGATTCTCCAGTTTTTGAGAACTGCAATCGGAGCGTTAAAGAGGTGCTGACCATGAGGGAGAGAAATAAATATCATATCATTACGTTTAATTTCCACAGAGTTCCAATTATTCGATTTTTGGTGTCCAAGTTTCTACAGCTTTTCCTTCAGAAACACTTCTGGAAGACATGCAGGCAGGTGAAGATCCAGGTTTTTTGGAGGCCTGAGGTTTATACAATTTGGGGGCTCCTCTTTAAAAAAAGAATACAAGATCACAAATGCAAAATTAGATATGAAAGTGAATATTTAGAAGGGGCCTATGCAAGTGAGGTGCCCTGAGGCTTAAGCTTCAAGGTAAATCCACTCTGGCATGCAGAACACACCACTAAATAATTCAGTAGTTGATCAGTGAAGGAAAGGGAAATTTTTCAAAAGCCACAACCCTTTGATATTGGCAGTGTTTTTGATATGCTAATGACATGTATAAATACAAGTGACAAGATTGCAATCATTTGGTCAAAGAAAGACGAAATTATAATGCACAGTTTGATGAGATCTAAATTAGATCAATTAAACTTTGATAGTGCTGTGACAATCTGGTATATTTTTATGCAGTGCATCTTGAGGAATTTAGTTACAATTATTTTAAATCATTGGTAGTACATTTTATACCAATGAAATGGGAATTACCAAGAAATACATTCAGTCTGATCAAGGTTAATAAGAAAAGGCTCAACATTTTCATAAATGCCCTCTTAAACAGATGGTCTTGTATAACATGTAAAGTGAAATCTAGGATTACAGTAATGATTCAGTTTTTAATTTGTGATATATAGTCTGCAATTTCATCTAGAATCACTATAGTTTTAGGCATCTGGGTCTACTGTCTGAGCAGTTCACAGAGTAACAGCATCGAGTTGATTTCAGCTTCAATAAGAACCTTTGTACACACACTTTGTTATCTATCAGTTTCAAGTTTAATTATGCCTTTTTTTCTGTAATTCATTAGAAGCTTTTCTTAAGGTCTATGTATATCATTACTAGCAGAAAAGTTAGAATATATGTTGATGGTTACTAATGGTGGATGAGCACAATTGATTCATGCTTTTGGGACCAGTGATATAGGTTAGGGAAGCTTTTGGCTCGCTGAGTAGTACCATTTGTGGGGCACCACAAGATCACTTGCAGAATGTCTCCCCCTCTGTTCTGCACTGGTGCCTGAAATTCTTCTCACCATTCTGGCTATGGTTTGGGGTTAAAACACTGGTCTGAAAACACAAATCATCAGAAAAATTAAACCTGCTGGAAGGAAAAAAACCTTATCTGATATTGATCCATGCCAAATATAAAACTGATAAGAGCTTGGCTATAAATCCAGTTAAAGGTGTGTAGTCAAGAAGAAGATAATGAATGTCATTGGAATGTATTCATACACACGCAACTTGAATTTAGGGATATAAGTGTGATAAATTGGCTCATTGGAAATGAGACCTTAGTTCTACTCTTTGACTTGGTTACTAGCTAACTGTATGACTTCAGGAACGTCACTTGAATTCTGTAAGTTGTCCCTCTCTGTAACATATAGGAATTAGTCCCTTCCAGTGACAAAAGTCTGTTTAGTTAAATACATGTTGAGCATCAAACTTTTTTTAGCTTAGTCTTCTGGAATATTAATCTGGAGTTCTTTAAACTGAGGTCTGTAAGCCACTTGCCACTGATGAGCATTGCAGTCACCATCTGCTCATGCACTACTAAATTCATATTCACTCTCCCTTTTCTGCTATTCACTTTTGGTATAGAGGTCTAGGTCAATTACAGTGGTTTTTGTGACATGAAAAATAAATTGAAAAATGACAACTTTATAGGCTGATTTAAAATTTTAACTTGAAAATCATCTACTGTAGACATGCATGTCATACTTCAAAACAGGTGTGAATGTCCCTGTGACCACGATATCTATTGCAGATAGTTAGATGTGGCCCTCAGAGAAAATTATAGTAGAGGTCTCAGTTTAAATAGCAGAGAATGCCACATGCCTGTAATAGCTGTTATAAACAATAAGGTGCTTTTTGTACAGTAAATGTATGTATATAGCACTTACTATGAGTCAGCCACCATTCTGAGTGCTTTAATATATTTACTGATTTACTCTTTTTAATACATCAGTGAGGTTTGGCATTCTTATTATGTCCATTTTACAGATGATAGAATTGAGACACAGAGAGGCTTAAGCTCACAGAGCTCAAAGTGGCAGATGGAAGGATTGAACTTTCTGACTCCAGAGCCATACTGAATAAAGGAAAACAAAGGAAGGCTAAGCTGTCACAGGGTGTAGAAACATCTCTGGAAGTAGCCAAGCAAAGTTATTTCACATCTACAAAACTATATTCTAAAGAATATGTAGTTATTAAGAGCTACTTATCATAATAATCTGCAAGAGTGGCTAGTATGAGACAGAGAGGAAATGTGAGACAAGCATGGCTGGAGAAGTGTGGAAAACAGGGCTGTGAGGCTCTGTTGTTTTACTGACTCTGTCTTTCTGCCTTGGGGTAATGATTACAGCCCCTGCAGAAATACACCTGTGAATGTGGTGTTCCATATACCAATGTGAAACAGATAAAGTTCTTTCCCACTTGGTTCTGTCGTAATGGCATGAGGAAGACAGGGCAGCTTATAACAAAAGTCTGGGAGAAAGTAGTGCACAGTACTGAGAACATTTCAAGAGTCTAGAGAGACTAATTTATGGGGAAAGATTAATTATATACAGCTTGGTTAAGTAATGACTAATGAGAAACATGAGACCTGTCTATAAGTATTTGAAGAACAAATATAACAAGGAGAGAAGGGATTTACTTATAGATGAACTAGAAACATTAGTTGAAATTACAGAATGGATCATTTTGGTGTATAAACCTTCTTGACAGGTGATATCTACTATACCGTAAAATAGATTCAGAAAATAAAACAAAACATAAAAGGGCCCAATATGGGTTTTAAGAATATCAGTAAGTTTTACAAGAAGGTGCAGTGACGCATATCAAGAGGTGTAGTCTAGGTTAAATACTCTGGTTCTAGAGTCTGATATCCCTTAGAGTTGGGAAGGTCATTGCCCATCTAGCTCATAACAATGTTATAGTGCGAGTTAAGGTTGTTATGTTTTTCTTTTTATTGCCCAGTGGCACGTCCAGTAGTTTTTGTGCCTGGTTCCCTGGATAGGTGTTGCTACAGCAAGAGGGGCACCAGTGAGAATCAAAACCTGTTCTCCTGAGGGAGGAAGTGTTATTTCAAGCTGAGACCAGAGACTGGAACTCAGGAGATTAGACATTGCAAATTGGGCATTTTACTTAACATAGTAAGTATTCACTTATTTATAGACTGAATAAATGGATGAACAAATCTCATTGAATCAAAATATTCTAATCTGTAAAACATGGTTAGCAAAAAATACATACTCATCAGGTCAGTTAACTACTGTGTGTGGAGCCCTGACATATATATATATATCTGGTGCTCAGTGAGCTGGTACAGAATGATGTTTAAGCTCTTCCTTTGACTACTCCCTGCTCTTGCATCCCTGATTATGCCTACCTTATCAGGAGGGTGTTGACAGGGGTCATAATACTTAAACTCCTTGGGGGAAGTCAGGACTTCAGAATGAGCCACTATTGAAGCACTCACTTTTGGATTCAAATTAAGTCATTCTGCACAGAGTAGAAGGCTGACGGTGCCGCCGAAAAGAAAAATAAATCACCATGTTTCACAACATTGTTCTGGTAGAAGAAATGAAGATTATTTTATACAATAGCTTGCCAAAGCATTTGCTTATCCTTTTGATTCTCTGTCACTAGAAATCACTCATGTTCATTAAGTTGAAAGTCCCAGTCGGCCATTCGAATATTCTCATAGATACTCCAAGTTGTGGTGGGCATTTCTGTACATGTAAATACAAGTGTATCGTGTCCTAACCTCTCCCCAGTACCCTGTATTATAGTTGAACTCTATGGGGTTTTTGTCTTTGTTTCCCCTTTACAATTATTTGCACATTTTGACACCTTAACTCGTAAACATTTCAAACTTAAATGTTTTTTTTTAACTCTCAGATGTTTAAAATCAACACAAATATGTTGCAAAACCGTGATGCTTTATTTAGGGTGAAAAATCATTCTTTTTAAAGATACAGTGGTTGAACTTCCGACAAATGCATCCTTAAAATGAGTATAACAAAAGCAATACCAAGCATAAATTACATTAAAAGATAAATCAGGTGGAAATAGAAAATTTTGACTAAGTGCCAACTGCTACATAATGTTGCTAAGACTTAAAGAATACATTTACATTTATTTAGTAAAGATTAAAGGCATCTCTGTTTGTGAAATGTCAATTAATAAGGACCTGCAGTTTTTGTTAGAGCGAGCATGCATTTTAATTGTTTCTGTGGAATTTTAATAATGATTAGATTGTCCTTTTAACCCGATTACTAGCCCTCAGTCTCCAGAGTAGCCTGAGATAATACACAAGATAGTTCCTGCAGTTTTTTTTTATAAAGTTGTCCATTGAGAGTGACATGCTATTGTTTCTAGTGGAGCACGGTAATGGGAGGACAGCACACCTTCTCCATTCACGAGGGATAGGCCCTGAGACCTTCTTGACTCCCCACGTCCTCAAATATCACTTTAGCATATAATTTCCCTCATAAAATGTAGCAAAGTATAACTGAAAAATTTAACAGACCCTTTTCAGACCATTAATGATTCTATAAATAGAAGACCAAAGTCATTTACAAAGCCATTTTCTAGCTAAGAACTAGCACTTTCTTTTCACTGCCAGGATTCTCACTAGCAGTTGTTTTTCTTTTCAGGGCCATTTTTCACACAGAAATAAAGTTAGCTTTTATCACTTCAGTAGACTTGCTGCATACACCCCAACACATATAGAAGGGCATAGAGTTTTGGATGCTGGGTAGTTGGCCAGCTACTCAGTAGCTATACCAACTTTAGTAGACCAGCCTCTCAACACCAAAGATCCAAATTCCTGTGTCAGCAACACAACCGGTTACTACAGGTCACGGACCCATGGAGTCACTTCATGAATAGTCGACATTGCGAATGTTAAATCCATAAATTCCAAGGATCTACTGTATTTACTACCTTAATGAGCTTGGAAGTCGCTCTTCACTGGTTATTAGAGCAGAGTATCAGAAGCATCTGAATCTTAACGGACTCTTGGTGCTAATATCAGCTCTACAAAGAAATCTAGAAAAATGTTTTACATCATAGGAGTTGAAGACCAGTACTGGCCTTTTTTAAAAGAATCAATGTACCTTTACTTTAATAATGTGGAGATTATGGATTGCAAATTAAGAGATTTTCTGCACAAAAGAATCCCCAAAGAGGGCTTTTTAAAAAAGATTTTTAAAATGCTGCTATCCATGCTCACTTTTTGATACTCCCAAAAGTAGTATATCATTTCTAGTAAATTTTACTTATATTACTATTAAGAATTTAGAGAGCATTCTATTTATCTGAAAATTAGATGCTAAATAGCAGTATGTATAAGCCCTAACTACCTGCTATATCCAAACACAGTGCTTGGCACTATAGTGTATAAAGATATTAATATAGAAGCTTTCATTTGTTGTTCACTCACCATATGTCAGACATTGGGTAATCCCTTTACATGCATTATATCTTATTACTTTTAATGATGAGCATATGAGGGGTTCTCTTTGCTCTTAAGGAGTCTGTAATCTGTTTGAAGCAATAAGTCATAAAAGTTACATCTGATTGGTTCCTTAGGATGGCCTGAGAGGCATAAGGGGTTTTACCCGAAAATAAACTGAAAGTCCAACATCCAGTTTTCCAAGTCAATTGCATTCTCATTTTTTTCACAAACCAATTAATTTAGAATCTCTGGTAATTCAAGTAGGTGTCTCTGAAGTTAAAACCTTTGTATGTCTAATTTTAAATGATTTATAGAATATTATAATGATTTATCAAGAATATAGTAGGATATTATAGTAAAATCTTAATCTTCATTTGACCAATCTGCTTTTGTGCTTTTTATTCCAAAGCTTTTCATTACATATAACAGGATCTTTATCTTCTATTAAGTAGTCTACAGCCCTGTTGGGTTTGTGTTAGTTTGTGAGTTTACTATAATCCTACCAGTGATCTTAGATCAAAATTTCATTTTTTTCCCATGGGAGTTGCAGGCATGAGGCAGTCCCAAGCTTGTTCCTTTAGAGCAGGCTCAACTTACTGAATTAGAATTTGTTGATCAGTGCGTATTGATGCCAACTTTTGCAAATGACAATTTTTGGTCTCCCGCCTCCTCTGGTGTATAGTTAACTAAGAGCAGTATAACATAGAAAATCCTGCAAAACCAAACAGATTGCAGAAGTCTAGCATCTCGGACGGTATGTAGATTTGTTGCTTTTCCTGGAGGACTCTTATCTGTGAAGCAATAAAGGCAGATAAATAAAGTCTCCTGAGTTATATATTGTCTAGGGAGTCAAGAACTCTAGCTTTTAGTCCAGGCCTTGACACAGACTATGTAACATCTAGCAGGTTACTTTATCTCTAGGGGCCACGGTTTATACAGCTATAAAATGGGATGATGATGTCTATCTCATAGTGCTAGTATAAGGACAAATGCAAAGAAAAAAAAAATGTGTTCCTTTCAGAAGAAAGGCACAATATACATCCAAAGTAGTGTTCTTAGATATGCACGTATGATGTGTTTTTTCATTGTTGACATGTATAATGAAAACTATTTGTCATTTTATTTAACTGTTGCAGCTCAACAAGAGGTACAGATGAATAAAATTTGGTTATGAACAAAGGAAGAATATTGTGTAGATGAGCTGAGTACATTTTTCTTCTGCAATGCATGCAGTTTATGATTGTTATAGTCAGGAAGATTATATGAAAAAAGAAAGTAAATCCGCAGTAATTCAGCACCAATCTCTATAAAGTAAAATGTTCTATAGCAAACTCATGGTTCAAGAGAAGGAATTGCGACTTCCACTGTTTTACCGACCCTTTGTTGTTCCCTGTCTCCTACTACTTATTGCCAGAGGCTGCTTTTTCCACTCTTAAAACCCCATTGCTGTCCCTCAGGAGGTTGAGCAGGCTCTACTGTCACAGCTTTGTCTTCTTCACTGATTTTAAAATGCGGTAAGGATGATATGATTATCTGTAGAACTATCCTTCCCCTGGATGACATAATAAACACTGAATTTTGGGTTTTTTAAAAAAAAAATAGATTTCAAGTCAGTATGTCTTTACCTAGTGTCTACCGTGTATCCAGACTAGTGTTAGATACCACAAGGGACTGATGGAAAATAACCAACACAGTCCTGACACCAAATAGTTTACATGTTGAGATGTAACATTTTTATGTCTAACACTCATACTATCTTCCCTTTGAACCAGTAAGCTCACTGAGGCCATGAGCCATGTCTCATTCATCTTGGGGTCTTCACTCACCTTTTGGGAGGGAGAATTCTTCATATATGGGACTGCTCCACACCATTGCATGAGAATTATTATTCCTGGACCCTGTACACTGAATGCCAGTAGCATCTCTCAGTCACTGTAATAACCAAAACCACCCCCTGCTCATTTCCACCTTTGGGGTAACTGTCCCCTCAACCGAGAGTCGCTATTTTGTAGCCTCATAGATGTTACCTTGCACATGATGAGAGCTCAGTTAATATTTTCTGAAGGAATGAATTCATAAAACATAACAATTGGAGAATAATTCAAAAGAACATGAAATCACATGTAAGAATTTTTGGAACAGAATACTGGTACATTAGGGCTCTGGGAAGCAATACTGTATTATGTTGGGCTGTATGAATTGTTACCTTGGGCTGTGCCTTAAAGGCTAGGTAGACTTTCAAAACTGAATGGGAGATTAGCAGCCCCTGTAAATAAGAGTAGCAAAATTAAATAAAAGTAGGTTTTGGAAGGTGCCATGCTGACTGGGTTAGAAGACTGGGGAGATAGTATAAGAAATGTTTGTTTATGTAGCAGTGGACCGGACTGTCGACAGCCAAAGAGTCTAGACTTGAGCCTTGCTCCCAAAGGCTCGCGTACAAGCTTATAACAAAGTGGAAGTCTTATTTTATGAAGATCAATTTGGTTATTTGGGTATAATTTGGATATAAGAAGGCACATAGTGGTGACTAGTGAGGAATTGTTACCATAATCTAGTTGGAAAATATGTCATTCCCTCTTCTTTTTTGTTTTCCCATCCACATTTTTCTTTTACTGTTTCTTCATCTCTTTGGGGTATTTTGATACCAAAATTTGTTAATGTTTCTTTTTTACTTCTCCTTGCCTTTCTAGTACCAATGGAACATATTCTATTACTTGCATAATTTAAAAAAATCTGCATAGTTTTATCTTCTAGTCTTTATTTCACATTTTAAAACCTTAAAGTACTGGAATATGGAAACAAGAATCAACTCAGTCATCAATCTGCTCTGCTCCTAGGAGAAATGGGAGCATAAGAGGAAACATTTAACTCTAAAATTTAATTCTTAAATATGAATGGATGAAGTTCACAGAGGAACAATGCCTTCTAGTTTCTGAAAAACAAAAAACTTGACGATGAATTGGACTGTATTAACTCGTGTTTTTCTTAGCAGATTCTTTTATTCAATTGTCAGTGTTTTAAAATTTCAGTTGGAAGAGGGTTAGAAGAGGGAATGATATATGTCCTTACTTCTCAGAACAACTGTTACTTACTTAAGGTAACCAGAAAAGGGGCAATATAGTTATTAATATAGCAATATAATATGGCAACAACTCATTAACGTCTATTAATTTATAAAACAATTCAGATTAATAACTAATACAAGATTCCTAGGCTGGTGATTTAAACTTTGGAAGAAATACATTTCCAAAACATAGTTTTACTCAAGTGCCCATTTATATACAATCAATATACCAATTTCATATTACATTTATCTAGTCGTTAAATGTCCCTAAGGGAACATCATGTAGCAGTTAACAAGAATCATTGTTTACAAATTAATGAAACTATTGCATTAATTAAAATATTTTAAAATTTACACCTTTTTAAAAAAATTCACAATTTTCTTACACCACTAAGATTTTACCCTCTGTATGTTACATGTGTTAACATATAACATTAAGCAGAACAACCGTTAGACTGTTTGGGTAGAGATAAATGAACTTCTGACATCTGTCATATATAGTTTGAAAGAGAATTCTGGGGAAAAGAAAACATAAGATTGAACATTTTTCATGAACAGGTAGTTAAGAAAGTATGAAATACAAAATCCTACATGATATAGGAAGCCACTCTGGTGGCTCAAAACTAGAGTAGTGGCTTTTTACCTTGATAATTAAATTTTCTTTGACATCTTTTTGAACTGAAGTCTTTTGGGAAGCCGATAAAAGAATGGTTAAAGTAAATACATTTAGGAAGCAAAGACAACAATGTAGTTAAGAGTGAGAAATGTATTTTTCCCATAAGAGTTCATTTGAGCTTCATGTGTCCCTAAATACCAACCTTTGAATCTTTCAGGATTTAATTTTGGTAATATTTAGCCAATTGTGATTCTGCAATTTGAAGAGGGGGAAAAAGGCCTCCTAATATTTACCGTGGCCAATGTGCCCCCTGCTTGGTAACATTGGTCCTCAGTTCTCATCAGTGCCCTACCTTGGGAACTGGGTTGGTCCATGTGTCAACTTCAAGGTCTCTATTTGCCTAGGCCATGGGCAGACTATAGGGATATGCAGTGCCACTTGTTTCCTCTTGGCTTTCTAAGAGGCCTGTGGTGAACTTGGGCCTGTGTTCCCTACAGGAGAACTCCGCAGCTTTCTTATTGTGCTGGTTGCATGAGTTCCAAAAAGTAGAAGAGCAGAGCAGTGTAATATTTACTTTTGAGGTTAACTAAGTTATTTTAAACGTAGGAGAAGAACACGGACTTTGTAATCAGACCAACCTAAATTCCAATCCCAGATTTGACACACATGAGCTTTGCCATGTAACCTCAGGCAAGTTGCTATACCACTCTGAGCCTAGGCTCCCCATCTGTAAAATGGCCAAAAGTATGCCTATTACCTGCTAGAATGCTTTGATTTTAAAGTGTGGCAAGACATAAGAAGAGATGGGGTATTTTCTGGATGTTGGAAAGAGTTGATATAATATAGACTGCTTCCAAGAGTGATTAATACCTGTTGTTGAGATTTAGCATGATGATAAAAATAAATAAGAACTATTCTTAACATCTGGCTTATGAATAGATTTAAGGAAAATCAAATAGAACATAGATAAAAGTGAGACTTCAATGGACTGGAGCCAGAGAGCTCTCCAGAAGAAGGTTGAAAGAACTACCTATAAGTTCACCGTCAGGCAGCCTGAGGACCAGCCTGAAGCCCAGTGTCATCATTACTCAGTGTTCATCACGGCAGGATCAGCAGTGCCCAAGGTATTCGCAGAGCAGGAATTCAGAATATTTCATGGCCAGTGTCTATAAAATGGAGGACTATACCAGGAAAACAAGAGTGATATTTTTATCTAATGACAATAGGATTCACATCCATAAAGCCAATTAATTCTCATCACAAATCTGTAGGAGAGGCATGACAGCTATTTTTATCTTTTTTAAAAAGTCTTTTTTAATAGACAGGTAACAGGTTTGGGAGAAGCAGTAAAAGGATAAAAGATCAAGACAGGCCCACCCCTAACATTTGCCAGGCCTCAGGGTAAGAATATATATATTATCATATGACTAAAAATGTTAAAGCTGTATATTAAACTGACATACTTTGAAATACAATGTAGTATACCTTCCTGCCTATGAAATTTATCTTCATAGTGACCTAGAGGATCAGGTTCAAATTTAGAACACTTCTAAGTGTCCTCACATATACACAGTTGACATTCCAGCCAATGTGTAAACTCCATCCACATCTCCTACAAACAGCTACTTCTTGACCCCAGTGGACCTGGGGATATGGACACAGAAATCATGTCTGCCATCAGGGCCTAAGGACTTGGGGAAGAAACCCTTAAAAATCTTGGAAATGGTTTCTAGCTCTTTGGGGAATTCCAGGGTTTTGGATACCCAGAACATAGTCTCTCCCTCCCCCTCCCTATCTTCCTCTCCCTCTCTCTACTGTCTTCTTTATGTGAAGCTTTGGGTAATTACTGTGTAAGATATTTGACTTCTAAAGTCAAATATCATTAAAAGGCACCTTTAACCTAGCAGTAATTCATAAGAAATTTAAAAAATTCTGCTCAGCTCACAACTTTCAGGCTTCTTTGGTTTCTCTTTTAACTGCTGCCGTTTTTTTCGGGGGGCCATTAAGATGCATTAATATATATTTAAACCAACTTCTCTGTTCATTTAAATCATTTGATGTTTTATAGAATTTGGTATCTTTGGAGTCAATATTTGGAAATCTTTAGTGGCGTGTGAAGTCAGCATACAGCTGCTAAATGCCAACTTAACTAGTACCTCAGGATAAAACTTTTAATTCTGGATGAGTTTATCCTGGGTTTTTAATGACAGGCTGGTTCCTAAACTTGGGAGAAATTTTTAGGAACATTGGGTGAAATGGTTTTTATTTTCCTCTAAATATTTTTATTAATGATGAAATATGTCAAATATACATGAATTTCACATAGCAAATATGCGTATACCCATCGCTCTTTTCTCAGCTCAGATCTAAACATGTCACCATATTTTCTTTAGATTTATTTTCAGGAAATAAAACATTACAGACAAAATTGAAACTTTTTATGTATCCCCCCACCTCATTTTCCTCCCTGTCAAATACAATTCTCAGATGTAACCAGTATCCTGAATTTGATATTTATCATTCTCATGTATACTTTTTTTTTCAGCAAACACATAAGTTTTCATTAAATACATATGCTTCGTCAATGGTCTTTTGTCTCTTAACATTGTTTCTGTGATTTAACTATACTGGTATGTGAGGCTCTGTTTCAATCTGTTAACTTATATAAATGGTCTATTAAATTAATATACTAATCCTCCCCTACTAATAGACATTTAGACTGTTCCTCAAATTTAATTTTACAAACAGCTGCAGTAGAAATTCTCATGAGTGTTTTTTGTGTGTATGTGTGAGAGAGTCTTTTAGAGTATATACCTAGAAGTGGAATTTCTGAGTCAAAGAGCATGAGTATCTTCGACTTTACTAGATATTGCCAAATTGCTCTCCAAAGTGCACGAGGTGAGACTTCCACCATCAGTACCTGAAATTCCTAATTCTCTATATTCTTATCAACATTTATTTTTGTTAAATTTTTGCCAGTCTGCATGCATGTTATTGTTCCTTACTGATTTAATTTATATGTCATTGATTGCTTGTGAAGTAAAGGGCTTTTTCAGATTTCTTTGTCTGAGAATTGCCTGTTGGTATCATTTGTTTATTTTTCTACTTTTTTTTTTACTTGTAGTTTTTAAAGAAATAAATCCTGGACACTAATCATTGTAGTTAGGATCTTTGCAGTTTTTGTCTCCAAGTTTGTGATTTGTATTTTCAGTTTGTTTCTTGTGTCTTTGATTGATTGGCATTGCAACAGGTTTATAGATTAATTTGAGTACAGTTCATAACTTTCTGATATTGAGTCTTCCAATTCATGAACATATTTTAAGTCGTCCATTCATTATAATCTTTTATGTCCTTCAGTAACTTTTGCAGCTTACTCCATAAAGGTTTTGCAGAGCTTCTGCTGGATTTATTCTTAGGTTCTTTTCAGCTTTTGTTAATACTATAAATAGGATATTACTTTTTTTTCTATTGAATTATCTAATTGGTTATTACTTGTATAGGAGTTTGCTATTGATTTTAGTATATTGATTCTGTTTCCAGAAACCTTACTAAACTTTCTTGTTAGTTCTAATAGTTTCTACTGACTCTTGGATTTTTTTTTTTTTATGTAGACAGTTATACCATTTGCAAATAATAATTTTGTCTCATCCTTTCCATTTTTATACCTGATTTATTTTCCTTATTTTACTGCATTGTCCAGGATCTCCATTAAAATGTTAAATAGAAGTAGTGAGAGTGGGTGTCTTTGTCCTGACTTTAATGGAAACACTTCCAAAATTATACCATTGATTATTCTGTTTACTGCAGGTTTTTAATAGGTACCCTTTACGAAGTCAAAGGACTACTGCTGTATTCCTAATTTGTTATATAAAAATAGATTTTTAAACATAAATAGATGCTGATTTTGTTAAATGCTATTTCTGTATCTATTCCAATAACATGCATTTTTGTTTCCATATTTGTTAATTTGGTTAATTACACTGATTAATTTTTCTAATGTGGAACCAGCCTTTCATTTCTTGGATAAACTCAGCTTGGCTATGATACATTATCTTTTCTTACACATTCCTGGATTGGTTTGTTTTTTTTTTTTAAAGGATTTTTGCATGAGTAAGATTAGTCTGTAATTCTTTTTTTTTTTTTTACATCTTTATTAGAGTATAATTGCTTTACAATGCTGTGTTAGTTTCTGCTTTATAACAAAGTGAATCAGTTATACATATACATATGTTCCCATATCTCTTCCCTCTTGCGTCTCCCTCCCTCCCACCCTCCCTATCCCACGCCTCCAGGCGGTGACAAAGCACCGAGCTGATCTCCCTGTGCTATTCGGCTGCTTCCCACTAGCTATCTACTTTACTTTTGGTAGTGTATATATGTCCATGCCTCTCTCTCGCTTTGTCACAGCTTACCCTTCCCCCTCCCCATATCCTCAAGTCCATTCTCTAGTAGGTCTGTGTCTTTATTCCTGTCTTACCCCCAGGTTCTTCATGACATTTTTTTTTCTTAAATTCCATATATATGTGTTAGCATACGGTATTTGTCTTTCTCTTTCTGACTTACTTCACTCTGTATGACAGACTCTAGGTCCATCCACCTCACTACAAATAGCTCAATTTCGTTTCTTTTTATGGCTGAGTAATATTCCATTGTATATATGTGCCACATCTTCTTTATCCATTCATCTGATGATGGACACTTAGGTTGTTTCCATCTCCGGGCTATTGTAAATAGAGCTGCAGTGAACATTTTGGTACATGACACTTTTTGAATTATGGTTTTTCAGGGTATATGCCCAGTAGTGGGATTGCTGGGTCATATGGTAGTTCTATTTGTATTTTTTTAAGGAAACTCCATACTGTTCTCCACAGTGGCTGTATCAATTTACATTCCCACCAACACTGCAAGAGGGTTGCCTTTTCTCCACACCCTCTCCAGCATTTATTGTTTCTAGATTTTTTGATGATGGCCATTCTGACTGGTGTGAGGTGATACCTCATTGTAGTTTTGATTTGCATTTCTCTAATGATTAATGAAGTTGAGCATTCTTTCATGTGATTGTTGGCAGTCTGTATATCTTCTTCGGAGAAATGTCTATTTAGGTCTTCTGCCCATTTTTGGATTGGGTTGTTTGTTTTTTTGTTATTGAGCTGCATGAGCTGCTTATAAATTTTGGAGATTAATCCTTTGTCAGTTGCTTCATTTGCAAATATTTTCTCCCATTCTGAGGGTTGTCTTTTGGTCTTGTTCATGGTTTCCTTTGCTGTGCAAACCTTTGAAGTTTCATTAGGTCCCATTTGTTTATTTTTGTTTTTATTTCCATTTCTCTGGGAGGTGGGTGAGAAAGGATCTTGCTGTGACTTATGTCATAGAGTGTTCTGCCTATGTTTTCCTCTAAGAGTTTGATAGTTTCTGGCCTTATATTTAGGTCTTTAATCCATTTTGAGGTTATTTTTGTGTATGGTTTAGCAATTGTTCTAATCTCATACTTTTACATGTACCTGTCCAGTTTTCGCAGCACCCCTTATTGAACAGGCTGTCCTTTCTCCACTGTACATTCCTGCCTCCTTTAATAAAGATAAGGTGACCATATGTGCGTGGGTTTATATCTGGGCTTTCTATCCTGTTCCATTGATCTATCTTTCTGTTTGTGTGCCAGTACCATACTGTCTTGATTACTGTAGCTTTGTAGTACAGTCTGAAGTCAGGGAGCCTGATTCCTCCAGCTCCGTTTTTTGTTCTCAAGATTGCTTTCACTATTCGGGGTCTTTTGTGTTTCCATGCAAATTGTGAAATTTTTTGTTCTAGTTCTGTGAAAAATGCCAGTGGTAGTTTGATAGGGATTGCATTGAATCTGTAGATTGCTTTGGGTAGTAGAGTCATTTTCACAATGTTGATTCTTCCAATCCAAGAACATGGTATATTTCTCCATCTAGTTGTATCATCTTTAATTTCTTTCATCAGTGTCTTATAATTTTCTGCATACAGTTCTTTTGTCTCCTTAGGTAGGTTTATTCCTAGATATTTTATTCTTTTTGTTGCAGTGGTAAATGGGAGTGTTTTCTTGATTTCACTTTCAGATTTTTCATCATTAGTATATAGGAATGCCAGAGATTTCTGTGCATTAATTTTGTATCCTGCTACTTTACCAACTTCATTGATTAGCTCTAGTAGTTTTCTGGTAGCATGTTTGGGATTCTCTAGGTATATAGTATCATGTCATCTGCAAACAGTGACAACTTTACTTCTTCTTTCCCGATTTGAATTTCTTTTTTTTTTTTTTTTTTTTTTTTTTTGCGGTATGCGGGCCTCTCACTGCTGTGGCCTCTCCCGTTGCGAAGCACAGGCTCCGGACACGCAGGCTCAGCGGCCATGGCTCACGGGCTCAGCCGCTCTGCGGCATGCGGGATCTTCCCGGACCGGGGCACGAACCCGTGTCCCCTGCATCAGCAGGCGGACTCTCAACCACTGCGCCACCAGGGAAGCCCTGAATTTCTTTTATTTCCGTTTCTTCTCTGACTGCTATGGCTAAAACTTCCAAAACTATGTTGAATAACAGTGGTGAGAGTTGGCAACCTTGTCTTGTTCCTAATCTTAGGGGAAATGGTTTCAGTGTTTCACATTTGAAGACGATGTTGGCTGTGGGTTTGTCATATATGGCCTTTATTATGTTGAGGAAAGTTCCCTGTATGCCTACTTTCTGCAGGGTTTTTATCATAAATGGGTGTGGAATTTTGTCAGAAGCTTTCTCTGCATCTATTGAGATGATCATATGGTTTTTCTCCTTCAATTTGTTAATATGATTTATCACATTGATTGTTTTGAATATATTAAAGAATCCTTGCATTCCTGTAATAAACTCCACTTGATCGTGGTGTATGACCCTTTTAATGTGCTGTTGGATTCTGTTTGCTAGTATTTTGTTGAGGATTTTTGCATCTGTGTTCATCAGTGATATTGGCCTATGTTTTCTTTCTTTGTGACATCCTTGTCTGGTTTTGGTATCAAGGTGATGGTGGCCTCGTAGAATGAGTTTGGGAGTGTTCCTCCCTCTGCTATATTTTGGAAGAGTTTGAGATGGAGAGGTGTTAGCTCTTCTCTAAATGTTTGATAGAATTCGCCTGTGAAGGCATCTGGTCCTGGGCTTTAGTTTGTTGGAAGATTTTTAATCACAGTTTCAATTTCAGTGCTTGTGATTGGTCTGCTCATATTTTCTATTTCTTCCTGATTCAGTCTTGGTAGGTTGTACATTTCTAAGAATTTGTCCATTTCTTCCAGGTTGTCCATTTTATTGGCATAGAGTTGCTTGTAGTAATCTCTCATGATCTTTTGTATTTCTGCAGTGTCAGTTCTTACTTCTCCATTTTCGTTTCTAATTCTATTGATTTGAGTCTTCTCCCTTTTTTTCTTGATGAGTCTGTCCTTCTTTGTCTCTTTTGATAGTCTTTATTTTAGTCTATTTTGTCTGATATGAGAATTGCCACTCCAGCTTTCTTTTGGTTTCCATTTGCATGAAATATCTTTTTCCATCCCCTTACTTGCAGTCTGTATGTGTCTCTAGATCTCAAGTGGGTCTCTTGTAGACAGCAAATATATGGGTCTTGTTTTTGTATCCATTCAGCCAATCTGTGTCTTTTGGTGGGAGCATTTAGTCCATTTGCATTTAAGGTAGTTATCGATATGTATGTTCCTATTCCCATTTTCTTACTTGTTTTGGGTTTCTTGTTGTAGGTCTTTTCCTTCTCTTGTGTTTCTTGCCTAGAGAAGTTCCTTTAGCAGTTGTTGTAAAGCTGGTTTGGTGGTGCTGAACTCTCTCAGCTTTTGCTTGTCTGTAAAGGTTTTAATTTCTCCATCAAATCTAAATGAGATCCTTGCTGGGTAGAGTAATCTTGGTTGCAGGTTTTTCTCCTTCATCATTTTTAATATGTCCTGCCAGTACCTTCTTGCTTGCAGAGTTTCTGCTGAAAGATCAGCTCTTAACCTTATGGGATTCCCCTGTGTGTTATTTGTTGTTTTTCCCTTGCTGCTTTTAATATGTTTTCTTTGTATTTAATTTTTGACAGCTTGATTAATATGTGTCTTGGTGTATTTCTCCTTGGATTTATTCTGTATGGGACTCTCTGTGCTTTCTGGACTTGATTAACTATTTCCTTTCCCATATTAGGGAAGTTTTCAACTATAATCTCTTCAAATATTTTCTTTTTCTCTTCTTCTTCTGGAACCCCTATAATTCGAATGTTGGTGCGTTTAATGTTGTTCCAGAGGTCTCTGAGACTGTCCTCACTTCTTTTCATTCTTTTTTCTTTATTCTGCTCTGCAGTAGTTATTTCCACTATTTTATCTTCCAGGTCACTTATCCATTCTTCTCCCTCAGTTATTCTGCTGTTGATCCCATCTAGAGTATTTTTAATTTCATTTATTGTGTTGTTCCTCGTTGCTTGTTTCATCTTTAGTTCTTCTAGGTCCTTGTCAAATGTTTCTTGCATTTTGTCCATTTTATATCCAAGATTTTGGATCATGTTTACTATCATTATTCTGAATTTTTATTCAGGTAGACTGCCTATTTCCTCTTCATTTGTTATGTCTGTTGGGTTTTTATCTTGCTGCTTCATCTTCTGTGTGCTTTTCTGTCTTCTCATTTTGCTTATCTTATTGTGTTTGGGGTCTCCTTTTCACAGGCTGCAGGTTTGTAGTTCCCGTAGTGTTCGGTGTCTTTCCCCAGTGCCTAAGGTTGGTTCAGTGGGTTGTGTAGGCTTCCTGGTGGAGGGGACTAGTGCCTGTGTTCTGGTGGATGAGGCTGGATCTTGTCTTTCTGGTGGGCAGGTCCACGTCTGGTGGTGTGTTTAGGGGTGTCTGTGGACTTATTATGATTTTAGGCAGCGTCTCTGCTAATGTGTGGGGTTGTGTTCCTGTCTTGCTAGTTGTTTGGCATAGGATGTCCAGCACTGTAGCTTGCTGGTCGTTGAGTGAAGCTGGGTGCTGGTGTTGAGATGGAGATCTCTGGGAGATTTTCGCCGTTTGATATTATGTGGACCTGGGAGGTCTCTTGTGGACCAGTGTCCTGAAGTTGGCTGTCCCACCTCAGAGGCACAGCACTGACTCCTGACTGCAGCAGGAAGAGCCTTTCATCCACACGACTCAGAATAAATGGGAGAAAAAGTAGAAAGAAAGAATTAGTAGAAGAAAGAAAGAAAGAAAGAAAGAAAGAAAGGAGGGAGGGAGGGAGGAAGGAAGGAAGTTAAAAAAGAAAGAAGATAAAGTAAAATTAAATAACAAGATAAAATATAATAAAGCTATTAAAATAAAAAAAATTAAGAAAAAAAACAAACAAAAAAACGGACGGATAGAACCCTAGGACAAATGGTGGAAGCAAAGCTGTACAGACAAAATCTCACACAGAAGCATACACATACACACTCACAAAAAGAGCAAAAGGGGAAAAAATAATAAATCTTGCTCTCAACGTCCACCTCCTCAATTTGGGATGACTCGTTGTCTATTCATGTATTCCACAGACGCAGGGTACATCCAGTTGATTGTGGAGCTTTAATCCGCTGTTTCTGAGGCTGCTGGGAGAGAGCTCCCTTTCTCTTCTTTGTTCTCACAGCTCACAGGGGCTCAGCGTTGGATTTGGCCCCTCCTCTGCGTGTAGGTCACTGGAGGGCATCTGTTCTTCGCTCAGACAGCACGCAGTTAAAGGAGCCGCTGATTCGGGGGCTCTGGCTCACTGAGAACGGGGGGAGGGAGGGGCACGGCGTGCGGGGCGGGTCTGCGGCGGCAGAGGCCGCCGTGACGTTGCACCAGCCTGAGGCGCGCCGCGTGACGTTGCACCAGCCTGAGGCGCGACGTGCCTTTTCCCGGCCGAGTTGTCCCTGGATCCCCGGGCCCTGGCAGTGGCGGGCTGCACAGGCTCCCCGGAAGGGGGGTGTGGATAGTGACCTGTGCTCGCACACAGGCTTCTTGGTGGCAGCAGCAACTGCCTTAGCGTCTTATGCCCGTCTCTGGGGTCCGCGTTTTTAGCCCCGGCTCGCGCCTGTCTCTGCAGCTCCTTTAAGCAGCGCTCTTAATCCCCTCCCCCCGCGCACCAGGAAACAAAGAGGGAAGAAAAAGTCTCTTGCCTCTTCGGCAGGTCCAGAGTTTTCCCCAGACTCCCTCCCGGCTAGCCGTGGCACACTAACCCCCTGCAGGCTGTGCTCACGCCGCCAACCCCAGTCCTCTCCCAGCGCTGCGACCGAAGCCTGAGCCTCAACTCCCAGCCCCGCCCGCCCTGGCGGGTGAGCAGACAAGCCTCTCGAGTAGGTGAGTGCCGGTCGGCCGTGATCCTCTGTCCGGGAATCACTCCGGTTTGTCCTCCGCATCCCTGTGGCTGCGCTCTCCTCCGCCGCTCCGAAGCTTTCCCCCTCCACCATCCCCAGTCTCCACCTGATAAGGGGCTTCCTAGTGTGTGGACACCTTTCCTCCTTCACAGCTCCCTCCCACTGGTGCAGGTCCCGTCCCTATTCTTTTGTCTCTGTTTATTCTTTTTCCTTTTGCCCTACCCTGGTACGTGGGGGGTTTCTTGCCTTTTGGGAGGTCTGAGGTCTTCTGCCAGGTGATCTCCGCGTCTTACTCTTCCGCCATCTTCCCGGAAGCCTAATTCTCCTTTCTTAAATTGCCCTTGTCAGGTTTTTCTATCATGGTTATACAAGCCTCAGTGAATGAGTTGGATAGCTTTCGCTCTTTTTTTAGTCTCTGGAACTGTTTGTATAGACAGAAGTTATCTATTCCTTGAAAGTCATAAATTTTGCATTTAAAATTGTGTGAGCCTGTTGTATCTTAGAGTAGGAGATTTTTGATTACACATTCCATTTGTATAATGGTTATTGTTCATTTTTAATTTCTTCCTTAAAGTGCTTTGGTAATTTACATTTTCCTAAAAAATATTCCTTTTATATAATTTTTCAAAAATATTTGCTTAAAGATGTGTATTGTTATCTTTTATGGTTTTTGTAGTTTTTATTATACCAGGTTTTTTTCTTTTGGTCTTACTTTGCCTTTTCTCATTTTTTATTTATCAGTTTTGCCAAAGGATTGTTCATTTTATGTATATTTTTTTAAATGAGCCAACTTTTAGCTTTACTGTTCCTTTCTCTGCTTCCTTTTTTCTATTGCAATAATTTCTGTGCAGATTTCTATATTCTCTTCCTTTTACTTTCTGTAAGTTTAGTCAGGTTATTTTTCTAACTTTTTGAAATAAATATTAACTCACTTATTTTTCCATTTTTCTTTTTAGTTAATAAAGGCATTTAATGCTATCTCTTTCCTTCATTGCATAACTTTAGGTGTGTCCCATAGATGTTGATACGTGGACCCTTGCTGTCTCTAAGTTGTAAATGTGTTTTTTAATTTCCATTATGATTTCATATTTAACTCATTAGATATTTAGCAGTGCAGTTAAAGTTTCCATACATCTAGGGGTTAAGGATTGTCCTGTTAACATTGATTTCTTAGTGCTCATCACTGTGTTCAAGGGCTCTCACTAATCCTGTCCCTGAGCCAGTAGGTACTTAGCTCAGTGCTGGTGTCTGTGCCTTGTTGTCTTTTCTCCCTAGGTCAGCAGTTTCTTATAAATCTGTGACCCTGTTCAGGTGGCCTGCCATCAGGACGTTTTACTATTCACCTAGCCTGCCTCAGAGCACTTTTATTGCTGACAGTCCTCTGGAACTGAAGTCTTGGTTAGCACCACATGCTTTTGGACTCAGAACCCAGCACATCATTTGCTTCACACAACTTTGCAGTTTCTCTTCTGTTCCTAGTCCAAGGAGATGCTAATCTCGTCTTTGAATCCAGCTATGTTTTTTTTCTGTTTTGCTTTTCCCTTTGTATGAATTATCTATCATTTCTGTGTATTGCGAATAGAGGGATGAGTCATTTTGACTTCCAGTAGCTTTCATATTGTTAAGGCATTTTATTCCTTTGTAAAGATAAAGAACTGGTATAACATCTTCACTTTCACTTCCCTGCCCCGCAAGCAACAGTATATATACTTATAGCCTAAATTAATCTTGTATTTTGACTAAACACCCATCTTCATGCAATGTTGAAAGTTCCTCTTTGCTTTATGTTCAGGCAGCTCAATACTTATAGGGACATTACCCTGTTTTTTGGAGTCTTCAGAAGTGTTATTCCCAAATAAAATAATACTTTTGTGTCGAATATTCTCAACATAATTTTTAAAAAACTTTAAACTTTTCAGTATAAAACTGAAGGTCATGCTGCCTGTTGATAACCAGCTCACTCAAGTAACTGAATCATAAGGCCAAACAGAATTGATTGGGAATTGGCAGGACTCTGCATTCTTGGGGCTTATCAGGAGATTTAGTGAAAGCTAATCACTTCACTGCAAAAACAGCTAAAAATGTAAAGATCCCTTTTGCATTAGGTAAAGCATATTGATAGTAATTAGATGAGAATAATAAAGCTAACTAGCATATTTTAATGGGTAGTAAGAGTATAGGTTTTGGGTTAAAGGAGGCATTGTAGAATGCATCTCCTCTACCAGCATCCATGACTGAGAACAGTGGCTGCATGCTTTATACTGAATCATCTGGGAGCATTATTTATACCACTGACCCATCCAGTGAAGTTTTTTTAGGTTTTTTTGTCTTTATTCATGAGGCACAATCTACTCAGTAAATGTGTATGCATGTTATCATCTGTCATCATCCAATGTTACTCTTCCGGAGCATTATTCCTTTCCAGAATCTTAACCTGCCCAGTTGATGAAGAGCTGTAAGACTCTGGTCAGTCTTCGAAATATATTGTCACATGTCCATGCCTAAAACTTAGCCAAATGGTGGATTACAACCTGATACTTGTGGCTTTCAGAACTCATGTGGCCCAAAGCTTAGTGGACCACTTATTCCTTTAATCCTGCATATTATTTTTGTACATTCAATATGCAGAATATGTGATGTATAATAAATCTACATTTAAAAAGATAACACAAGAAAGAGAAATGAAAAAGTCTTACAGAATTAAGTTGTATTTCTTGGGGATCCACAGAGAATATATGCACATTTAATGCAGACCTAAGTTTCTCAAATATAAAATCAATTGTACTTTAACTCATACCTCGGAGGGATAAATGGTCAGTTTTAATAGAAAGTGCCTTACTCTAAATTAATTAAGCCCTTTGATGCTTGGGATGCTAAACAGAAACATTTTAAAGTAATTTTGTAGTAGTCATAGAAGTGCTCTTTAAAAGGTTCATTATATATCATATTTGAGACTGGAGGTTTTAGAGCACTGGGCTATACTGAAGTTGCTAAGACCAAGCATCAAACTCTGTTTACTGTAATAATTTTGCTACTTGGCCCCCATATTACAATGCCACCCGAATCTCTGAGGAGTTAACCTAAAAGAAGATCATGTGTTTTATACATTTTGACCTGAAAGCTTTCATCTTGTATTCAGCCTATTTTTACGGAACCCTGAGCACCACTTCTGCTAGTTCTTTGGCTTCCTCTTTGCAGAGGGACACTAGATGTGGTCAATACTAAGAAGGCTGAAACCTGTAAGGTTCTGGTTTTATTTTTTTCTACCATTTTAGTTTCTTTGGGTCTTTCAGCCACTAAGTATAGAGTCACTAAGCTCTAAAGTGAGGTCTTTTTCCTTGTGGAAAAACTACGTATTTGCCCTACAGGGGTGAGGCACATATCAATTATTTGAATATTGGGGTGGAGGGGCTTGATGTTGCTAACACATTCATTTCTAGCCAAAGAAACACTCAACAAATAATTTGCTGAATGAATGAATGACCATATATTGTGCTAGTACTTGCTACAACTTCCTTAATTTTTTAGTGTTGTATCATTGTCAGAGGGGAAAAGGATAATTTCTGCTATGTACAAGTGTCACGGAACAACTTAGAGTAGGGGTGAGCCAACTACAACCCTCAACCAGATGCAGCCTGCCTCCTGTTTTTTTTTTTTTGTGTGTGGTTTGTGAGCTAAGAAGCATTTTTGAATGGTCGAAACAAAAAAATCAAAAGGAGGATAATGTTTTGTGATATGTAAAAATTATATGAAATTCCAGTTTCTGTGCCCATAAAGCTTTATTGAAACACAGCCATGTTCATTTACGTACATACTTACTGCTTTCACACTACAAAGGAAGAGCTGTGTATGACAGATTCTATATGAACTGCAAAGCCTAAAAAATTTAGTATCTGGTTCTTTACAGAAAGAAAAAAGTTTACCAACCCCTGACTTAGAGGATTGATGAAATGGTTCTCATAAAGAAACGAACTAGGGGAAAAACAGTGCAGTATAAACACAAATCGTTATGACTTTCATTTCTAAATCTGTTGCTATTATTTTTGAGCTATTTGCTTGCAGGCCTTTTTAATGGTAACAGGTGCTAATGCACAAGAATAGAATAATAATTCCTACCATAATTGTCCACATTCATACAAAACTACAGGTATAGCTGCAGCCAGACGTTTAAAGAATAGGAACTGAAATGGAAATGTGAAAGTCTTCACTGGGAAAAAAAAAAGGATAAATGATAATAGGAATTGCACCAAAGACCTATTAAGAAGCACAGGCAAAATAATTATTTGTCTTTAATTCATGTGTATAATCTCTGGGGTAGATTTTTAATAGACAGCCCAACAAAAGCTCAATAAATTTTACTAGGCCATAAAGCAGTTTTCTAAGGCAAAACCTTAACTTCCTTAAAATTTACATAACATCAACCAGTTCAAGTAAAAGTTACATTTTATTTTATTAACGAGTCATATAGAAAATTTTGGCAATTTATTTACAATCACAACATAGAGCCTTGGTGAGATATTTATATTCCTATGGGGTAAGCGTGTAGCGTATTAATTCAGTGGTAGAGGGAGAAAAAATGGAATATTAAAATTTGAATAATACAAGGAAAATTTGGCAGATTTTAGGACTACAGCCATTTTTAGGACTACAAACTTACAACATAGGCTATCTTAAAACTGCACAAATGGAAGTGAAGTTTAACTAATGGAGTTCGTTTAACTAATGTAGACACTAAAACCAGATACTTCACTCCCCAAATGGGATTACATTTTGGCAGTTACCTAGTTAATTTGATTCATGGGGATTTGTAAATTGGATCATTCAGAGTCCAAAGTGAAATGGTGATTTAAATGCAGCCCAATGGCCTCTGGAGAAATAACCAATTCTTTAGAATTCATCTGAAGACTTAAGTTTTATCCTAATTACTCACCTGGAGAATTAACTTGAATTTTGAAGCATTTGACTAGGAAAAAAAATAAACCTGGGCCTTCCATTTAGAAAAACCCTCCAGGGAACAAGTTTGGAAACATTTGAGCCCAGAAGCGACAGGTCCAAACCCTTTCTTGATCCAAAAAAAAAAAAAAAAAAAACATTCAGTTATATTGCTTCATGGAGTTAGCAGATCTATTCACTTGTTTATTTAGTAAATATTTATGAAATCTTTCTATATACGAAGTACTTGCGGAACTATTGGGAATACAGAGGTAAGCACGTGGATAAGACAAATAGGTTCTCTGCCTCTTTGGAACTCACATTCTTGTTGGGGGAGATAGATGAAAACTGTATTTAAAAAACTTATTTCGGGAAGCAATGAGTTTCATGTAATTAAAAAAAAACAGGTCATTCCACGGAGAGTGAGATAAGAGGTACTACTCTATGGTCAGCAAAGGCCTCCCTGAGGGGTAGCTTTTGAGCTGAGACCTGAAAGATGAAAACTCATGGGGAGTTTATAGAGAAGATACATGGAAATATGTGAAATTAACCCCAGTATGGAGGCAGATTTCATTCCAGAGACTGTTTGATTTTGTTCAACATTGAAACCCAACCTGTGTTTTCCAATCAATTCTCAAAAACACCTTCGAGGGACAATTATGACATGGATTTTATTGCTATCATTATTTTTGTTAGATTATGATTAAGATTTTATAACTCTTAGAGTTAAGGGATGTTTTCACATATATCATACCATTTGAACCTCATGTGGTGTGGGTCCTCATAATATCCCCGTTTTATGGAAAAGAAGACTTGGCATTCAGGGAGCTCAAGTAGCTTACCCAAATCCGCTCAGAGAACAGTTTAGTAATTGTGCGGGTAGGGCCTTGAATTCAGACTTTTTGTTCCAAATTTCCAAATTGCTCATTTTATTATACCATTCCATCTTAAGCTATACCTGGAATTATAAATGTCTGAATACTAATTAATATCCACAACAGACAACATATTTCTGTCTGATAAAATAAGATGGTTTAATATGTGCTACTTAGGAAAAATAATCAGAACAAAATTTTCCATCTGAAACTTCACAGTGATTTGTGATCAAAATAGAGGATATGATTGATTTTATATAGTATCACACATGATTACCCATGTTTAGTTTTTTGGGCTTCCTCTTTTCAAAGTAACTCAACATGTGTAAATTTCACTATTGTTAGACGTTTGTTTTTTTAAAATTTTTTTTTAACATCTTTATTGGGGTATAATTGCTTTACAATGGTGTGTTAGTTTCTGCTTTATAACAAAGTGAATCAGTTATACATATACATATGTTCCCATATGTCTTCCCTCTTGCGTCTGCCTCCCTCCCACCCACCCTCCCTATTCCACCCCTCCAGGCTGTCACAAAGCACCGAGCCAATATCCCTGTGCCATGCGGCTGCTTCCCACTAGCTATCTACCTTACTAAGTTTGTTAGTGTGTATATGTCCATGACTCTCTCTCGCCCTGTCACAGCTCACCCTTCCCCCTCCCCATATCCTCAAGTCCGTTCTCCAGTAGGTCTGCGTCTTTATTCCTGTCTTACCCCTAGGTTCTTCATGACATTTTTTTTTCTTAAATTCCATATATATGTGTTAGCATACGGTATTTGTCTTTTTCTTTCTGACTTACTTCACTCTGTATGACAGACTCTAGGTCTATCCACCTCTTTACAAATAGCTCAATTTCGTTTCTTTTTATGGCTAATATTCCATTGTATATATGTGCCACATCTTCTTTATCCGTTCATCTGATGATGGGCACTTAGGTTGTTTCCATCTCCGGGCTATTGTAAATAGAGCTGCAATGAACATTTTGGTACGTGACTCTTTTTGAATTTTGGTTTTCTCAGGGTATATGCCCAGTAGTGGGATTGCTGGGTCATATGGTAGTTCTATTTGTAGTTTTTTAAGGAACCTCCATACTGTTCTCCATAGTGGCTGAACCAATTCACATTCCCACCAGCAGTGCAAGAGTGTTCCCTTTTCTCCACACCTTCTCCAGCATTTATTGTTTCTAGATTTTTTGATGATGGCCATTCTGACTGGTGTGAGATGATATCTCATTGTAGTTTTTTTTTTTTTTTTTTTTTTTCTCATTGTAGTTTTGATTTGCATTTCTCTAATGGTTAATGATGTTGAGCATTCTTTCATGTGTTTGTTGGCAGTCTGTATATCTTCTTTGGAGAAATGTCTATTTAGGTCTTCTGCCCATATAGGTTTATTTTTAAAAGGGGAATTGTTCTTTGAGCATAGAATTAGTCATAGTGTAAATTTGCAATTCAGTGGGGTTTGTTTGGTTTATTTTATGTTTTGCTTTTTGTTTTTATTTTTGAGCCTCCCTGGCACTAATGCTAAAATGCCCACCTGCAGTGGCCTGGGTTTGTGGGGTATTCATTGACTTTATGTCCATACTGAAGTAGTGCACATTGTCTTATGTGCAAAACACATTTGGCTATGGTTGACAGGATTTTCATTTTCCATTCACAGATGTAAAGCATTTTCAATATAACACAAGCTTCAGCACAACAAAATCAGCAATTTATGAGAGTCATACAGCTCTGCTTACCTTTCATTTGTCAAAGGTTGATGTGAAACATCTATATTGCTTGTTCAATCTGTTAATTGTATGTTTTCATCCAAGCTGAACCGACAAGCTAAGATCTGTCCACTCATATTAGTCTGCAGGGAGGTGCTTGTCAATAAGGCCTTTAAACTGCTTTACATGTGACCTATAATTCAAGTGATTCTTAATAAGACAATATTCAAAAGGTTATCTACACTTTAACATTACAGTTGTGACACACTAAAGAAAGGATGCAAATTTCAAAGACTGCAGTGTCATCATCTCTAAGGTTTGTAACTTAGTTAATTTTACATGGGTTTAGTGTTAGTTTTGAGGAAGGAGTTAGGAGATTTACCATTGAAATAGTCTGCTTTTAATTTTTAAGTTACTCAGACTTTTACAGAGAATTTGGAGAAGTTTGGATAAGTAACGTTGTGAGTTTTAGAGATGTTTTTTCCCCTATAGATAAGACCGGAAAAGTCATTTCAAAATCCAAATTGTAGAATATTCGAACCAGAAGCATAGTGGACTGTGAGCCCCTTGAGAGGTGTGTCTCGATTGATTAGCTCTGGGTCTAGTGTATAAAAGGTGCTCAGTAAACAACTGATGAGTAAGTCAGTTGTCTAACTTATTGTTATTTACTATTTTTGAACCTGGGGCCCAAAGAGGTGAAATGACTTTTACATGGTCACACAACAAGTTAATGGTAGAAGAGGAAAGAATTGAATCCCCTTCCACTCACTGCCCTTTCCTCTACAGCACCATGTTTCTTTTAATTAATTTACCTTGCTTCCTCAATCCTAATTTCCATTGACTTGGGTTGGGTAGGTGATTGGCTATTTAGACTGTGTCCCAGTATAAGGCTGCACTCTCAAAACAAAGAAAGTATTGATAATATATCAAAGCATATATATGGAACTTTTAAGGTTAATAATGATTCCTCCATAAAGGGGTCAGTTTTTATTTTATAGGTTGGAGCTCAGCAGTGACAGCTGAAACTAATGTACAGCACAGCTTTTTCTCATTAAAGAGCTATTGGGCAACACTGGGAGCAAGAACATTTTCTGAATAAATGATCAAGTTGAATTGCTTGCTCTGATATATTACATGTATGCTCTATGATATATTGCATAATCCCTTGGGAAGTGTAATCTTATTGATGCTCTAGAGGGAAGGTTTCACTAAGTGTTGCCAGATAAAATACAAGATGCCCAGTCAATTGTAACTTCAGAGAAACAATTAATATTTCTTTTTAGTGTAAGTATGTCCCATCTGGGACTTAGTTGCTGAATCTGGCAATCCTAGATTATCTACCATGTAAGGTTGTCTTGATTTGCTTTTTGACAGCCTGCTCTTCATTGCTTGATTTTAATAGTGGTGGTGATTGCTTTGCTAGCTGTTCTCTTTACTGTGTGTCAGTGAATCTTCAGAGCATCACTGTGGGCCAGTTGCTAATGCTAGCAATTTACAGAACCTGTTAACAGATTAGTGATCCAGGCATAACAGAAACCTTTCCCCAGAGCCTTTCGGGAGCTGGGATAAACCTTTGAACTATTTTTTAACCTATTCAAACACATATCTCCTTTTAAGAAACATAAAAACCTATGGCCCTGAACTCCCTTGAGAGTGTTATTTTCTGTAGATTCTTTTATGAACATATTTAATCTTTTCCATTTTACATATATAAAATTATATTATGATAGTAAGTATGCTTTTTCAAGTTACACTCCATATAACATTGTTCTTGAGATTTTGAAATCCAACCCTGGAGAATTAGGCCCCCAGTTGAGAATCAGTGGTCTAAGAGATGCCAAAACCAATCAGTGAAAAGTCAAGTATTCAGTCAAGCTACCCATTTAAATTTTTCTCTTTCTTTTTTGCTAAATCAGTGTTTCTCAAAGAGTAACTTCAACAAAGGTTAAATAATAATTATATAGTTATTTTAATGTGTATTACAAAATTACAGTTTTCCATTCTGTTGTAGAGATAGAAAGCTTCAGTTTGGAAACCGCTGGTCCATATGAAAGCCCAGAAATAGGTAAGCAGAAGACTACTACCTTTAAAAATGGCCACATACAAATCTGAAAAGCCTTTTATTGTTAACAAGTGTAAAATTATAATACCTTGCATTTTTTCTCAATTTATCTTTTCAACACTGGGATATGATTATATTATTCCCATTTTGCAGATGAAAAAGCTAAAACTCGGTGGAGAGATACCTGGTTAAACTATTGAGGATCAGATCATAATCTTTATTATAAACCATAGCTTGTTTTTATTTCTATTGAATTAATTTAAAAAATTACATTACTGCACATTTCTGTGCTTCAAGTGTCTATTGATATATGAACTATTAGATTTAAAGGAGGAAGTTTTTATGAGAAGATTAATATCTAGGCAATTACAGCTCTAGGAAAGAAGCTTAGAGATATGTATTAATTCTCCTTGTAGATATTTGTTTTATTTTCACCCAAATGATAGGTTTAGCATCATGCAAAAAATATGTAATAGCAGTGTTTTCTGTTGTATCATCCACTTGTGGATTAAGCTTGCTGAAATGCTGTAGCAGCCCAGGGTTCACACGCTTAATCGGGTTAGGTTGTTGCCTGTCAGTTAACTAGGACTTACTGATTTTTTTCAGGTTGAAGAGCACTGTGACTCAGAAATCTTTACCCTTTGATTTAATCAACCTAAAATAAATACCAAACTTAAACTGATTTCTGAGTTTATCACATAATATCACTCAAGCACAGACCATCGTTTATCATTGTGGCATATCCTGGCCTCCTAAATAAAGGAAAACACAAATTACCCCGTGAAATTTTTTGGTGGAAAGGTGTGAAAACACCATTTTACTAATTGACATCCAATATTAGCTCTTCATGTTAACCAAAGGCAGAAATGAATAATCAGGATCTTTAGTGGTTACTGTAATATGAATTATGTATTTTAAGGTTATTGCAGATTAAAGTATTAAGCACTGATTATTATTAAAATTAAATACTAAGATATTTATCAGGCTCACTTTAAAATTCACTGTCTTGAAACAAAATTTCTACAGCAATAAAATTTAGATAAAGTGTCTAAAATTCTAACCTAAAGCAATCATTTTGTAGTTACTCTACATTTATGATTGCCCATCCCCATTTGCGTAGACATCTTGATTTTTGAGATAACCAGTTTTGTCTTTTCTGTTTATCATCATATAAATCTAAACATGTTACCAGCTGCTTTGGAGATGAGGGACAGTGAGGTGCAGGAGGATTAGGTAACTTCATAAGGGACTTCTCTGAATCTTCGTCCTCAGCCAGCACTAGACAGAACTGTAGCTATTGAATATTTTGGTGTTCTGTCTTCCGGATAAAAAAAACCACTCATAGAAAAAGTGAAATGTTGCCTGTTAACTACGTAGTCAATCTATACAATGCCCAACTTTCAGATACTTTGAAAATATCTGGTTGTTTATTTTCATCTGTAAATCAGATGCTTGACAAGCTTGTTGCTCTAGCCATCTCGTATATTTTTAGATAAAGCTAAAATACCATGATAATCAATCAACTAGACACCAGATGACCTCAGCTAATATCCATGAATTGTTTTGATCTCATGCACACCCATCTTTGGTCTTGTGCCATATCAGTGTTTTCATGTTTCCTTCCTTTAGCCTTTATTTAAATTGATTTTAGGGATAACAATGTATAATTCGGGTTAAATATAATTCTCACTTGATTTAGAGTGTTTTTTGCAAATATAATTATTATACTATTCTGTGAATATCTAAGTCACTTTCCAATTTACTATAATGAGATTATCAAGATATATATCAAAAAGAACACTTTAATTAAATTATTACAACCTAAAAAACTGGCTCTGGGTATGATGGTATGATGAAATTATTATAATTATATGATGCTTTTATTTTAAAGTACAGTTATAAATATATTTAATTTGAAAATCTACTTTAATATTTTTAAGTTGTAAGGAAGCAGTTCACTTCTACATGGGTAGTCTCATTTTAATATTTGAAAGTGGACAGGAATCTGTTCTTAGTTTCTCTCACTGGAATATTCCATCATTTTTCCTTGAAAGTTTTCTTCAACATGTAAAGTAAAGCAAACCCTAGATTCTCTTAGTGGAGCATTTATCAAAATATATTCTAGAGATACCCCTTAAACAACAAAAATAATACACACACAGCAACAACAATCAAAAGTTCATCCTTTAATACAATGGAGAAATACTGCATACAAACTGTAATATTATCTTGGAGATTCCCAATGTATATTAGTTAATTAGAGGCTCTATAACGTTCTGCAACAAAGAAACCTGTTTATTCGAACCAGGGTTTCCCAAATTTATTTGACCATAGCAGTCTTTTTGTGGGTGTGTGTAACACCTATTAGCATCCTAATGAATGAGTATTACGTGGAACACACTTTGGCTAATGCTGACTCAGTCTAATTTCTTTCAGTATTCTTTTGGAATGAATTTTGAACAGCAACTTAGTTTCCTGGAAAGGGCATTGAGCTAAGAGGCAGGCAAGTTGTCATTACCTTATTCCTAGTGCCTAGCCCAATGTCTGACACAGAAAAGGGATCCATCGTTTCTGTTCTGTTACAAACTTGCCTTGGTATCTTGGACCAATCTTTTGAACATTTCTTAAGTTTCTTTGTCTTAAAAAAAGGAAGATCTCTTGACCTACGTTCTTAATAGATGTTGAGAAAATAGTAGAAATTTAAATATTTTGAAAGTAAAAGTACAATATAAAAGGTTATGTTCTTTTTATATACAGAAATACTTTGGGGAGAGATATTTCTGGGATTTACTTTAAAATACTCCAGCAAAAAAGAAAAATAAAGCAAATTTAGCAAAATATTAATAATTATTCAATCTAGGTATGTGGGTGTCTATTATACTATTCTATTTTTAATGTGTTTGAAAATTTTTTGAATTAAAAGTTTTAAAAATTAAAAAAAGTGGTATGCTCTTTGTATGTAAAGCTGCAGTTACAATTTAGACATGTTTGCATGATTGTACAGAACAGGACATAAGATTACAAAGAAGCGTGCCTATTTGGCCATCTTGTCCTCCCTGTAACCTAGGGCAGACAAATGTTGGACTGTCATATCTGGTTAGGGTGATCACATCAGAATTTTTCTTTGTGTAAAACCAACTGATTGAAATGAGATTTGAACTTAAAACCTTAGGCTGATTATGACCGTGCTCTAGCACAGTAATTCTCAACGTGTGTTCCTTGAACCAGCAGCATTGACATCATCTGGGAACTTGCTCGAAATGCAAATCCACAGGTCCTATCCCAGACTTAACAAGCCCCCCCAAATGATTTTGATGCATGCTCAGTTTTTAAAATCACAAACCACTGCTCTAACCTATTGTGTCGATCTACATAGACTGAAGTGCAGTATGAAAACTCTCTATCGTTAGCATTGTGTTAATTCTCTCTTAACTCTATACTAATAGGAAGAAGTTAACAGAGATTGTATCATTGCTTGACTTAACCTGCTTCTCCATCTTTTGAGCACTGTTTACACAGGGTGAGTAGATTGACGTAGGAGCTGAGAATGTGTCTACTATCTTAATGACCTGAGAGCCTTGCTGCGTGCCACGATAGTCCCATCCACACAAGGCATGCTTATGGCATGCAGTGAGAACCTTTCATTGTGCAGGTATTTTTAGACACATCTTCTGAGTTGTTGTGGACGGCTTATTGTTTTTTTGTGACAAGGATATTCTCTAGCAGGGTCTGCTTATCTATAGATGATGGGTTGCATCCCATCTCCATGCCCGCAGCATATATAAAAGCACTCAATTTACTGGATCACAGAGTTCGGGTTCAGTTACTATTTAACTAGAACTAGTTACTAAAGTAGAAATGTCCTTCTCAGTTTTGGTAAAAAGCAAAAGGAAACCATAGTCATCAGGCTGAGGCTTCCAAAAATTATAAAGCAGCCCAAACTCTGTCCCTTGAGGCTCTATGGTAGAGGTGGCTAACATCTTATAACTTGAAAATAAAATCCTAAATCAAGCTTCTTCAGAGGAATTCACAATGCTCTACATTCCTCTATTAACTTGTTGAATTAGAGAAGAGGAGAATTATTTCCATACAGGGGGGGATTGATGAGAAAATGGAAATTTGGGAACTTTTCTCTAATTGCATACTTGGCATTATATATGTATTCTAAATGCAAAGCAATATAACCCTCTGTTCTTACATTTCTTAATGAGGAAGGCCATTTTGTTGATCGCATTTCACTTTTTATGCTAACGCTTGGCAAAAGTTCTTCCCAAATGTTCATGGAAACGCAGATCAGACATAGCATTACAGGTAATTTCCTCGAACTTTCTCCCTATTTCTGTCGCCCCTTCAAAAAATAGCAGAAGCTTTTGGCTTTATAGACACCATGGCCATTTCTAATCATGACAGCTGTAGTATGAGATGTACTGGCGCTGTCCTGCTGGCAAATCAAAGGCATGTTCTCACTTTGTACAATGAGTCAGTATTGCAATAGGTTTATATCATTTACAATGTTTCCTTTCCTGCCTACTTTTAATTTATTCAATTCTAGAGCCATTAGGACTGTGAAAAATTTCCAGTTTCATTTAACAAATCTCTTGGGACAGTCAAGAGTTAAGTCAAGTTATGAAGAAGTGAATTGTAGAAACCAGAGGGCCCTTTAATTAGTAGACTCACTTGGGTGTGTAAAGGAAGGACCCATTTACTGGGTCTTTCTCTGGCAGTTGCTACAACAGAGTCTAGTAAAGAGGAAGAGATGAAGGAGCAGGTCTTACGGAAGTGGTTCATTTTCTTCTTTTATTTTCATCTAAATCTATATGAAGTATTTTAACTGAAACCCATTTGGAAAGGGCTTACTTTTATGAGTCAGATGTACACCAATAAATGTTGAGGCTATTTTTAAGCTTTACCGAGGTATAATTGACAAAAATTGTATAATATTTAAGGCATACAACATATGATTGGATATATGTATACATTGAGAAATGTTGATCACAAGCTAATTAGCACATCTAGCACCTCACATAGTTACCCTTTTTGTGTGGTGAGAACGCAAGATTTACTCTCAACAAATTTGAGGTACACAGTAGAGTATTGTTGACTATCGTCACCACGCTGCAGGGTCCCCAGAACTTATTCATCTTATAACTGGAAGTTTGTACCCTTTGACCAACATCTCTCTCATTCCCCCCACTCCCAGCCCCTGGCCACCACCATTCCTAATGATATTGGGGACTCTGGCAGAAAACCAGGCTTTCAGTCTAGGACAGGTTACAGGCCAGTTTGCAATGAACAAGGACAAGGTTCAGGAGATTTGGGGGTACCAAGACACTTTTGAGCTTTGTCTTAAGCAGGGAAGGACCCTCAGTCACTCAGGGGAAGGGAAAGCGACTTAAGAGGGCAGGTTTGACTGAGGGCCTTTATGTACACAAGGCAAGAACTCTTTTGTTGGCCCCAGAAGGCATTCTCCACTTACAGTATGAAAACATTCACTGAGTTCAGACCTTGATTAAACAAATACTTACTGAGCACCTTGCTCTCTAAAGAAGGAGACAGACAATATATAGCAATTACAGTATAAAGTGATAGGTGCAAGGATGGTGCAGGAAGCCCAGGTGAGAAGCACCATGTAATTTAAGGCCTCCTTCATTGACTAAACAAATATTTACTGGACACCTACTATGATCTTGGCACTAGGTACTGAGAAGGCAGTGATGAATATAAAAGACAGGACCCCTGCCTTCCTGGGGCTTATAGTCTAGGAGGGATGAAAATTCAATAGCTATACCTATACTCCCCAGTGCGATCAATTTAGTCATGGGGGTGGGGGGATGGGGGTCGTATTGATAGATAACTTCCTGATGAGCAGTAGGGCCTCATGCTTTGACCTGAAGTGTGTGCGTGTGCCTGTGTGTGTGTAACCTCTTTAGACAAATAGAGGTAAAGGTATATGTAGAAGTACATACGAAGTTAGGGTAAGCAATACTGCTGTAACAAACCACCCTCAAATCACAGTGGTTAAACACAATGAAAGTTTATTTTTTTGCTTAGTTCTTAGTCCAGTGTGGATTGGTGGGAGTGGGAGTTAAGGGACTCCACTCTATGCACTGTGCTTCTCATTTTGGTACATAGTAGCCTTTTCCTACCCTGCACTGTTTTTTTTTTTTTTTTTTGCGGTACACGGGCCTCTCACTGCTGTGACCTCTCCCGTTGCGGAGCACAGGCTCCGGACGCACAGGCTCAGCGGCCATGGGTCACGGGCCCAGCCGCTCCGTGGCATGTGGGATCTTCCCGTACCGGGGCATGAACCCGCGTCCACTGCATCGGCAGGTGGACTCTCAACCACTGTGCTACCAGGGAAGCCCCCCTGCACTGTTTTGTATCCTTGTATGGATATAATCTTATTTCTCTAACTGGGTTTCTAGCCACCTGTAGAATCTTAGACCTCTTTGTCTCCCCAGTGCCTATCATATGTTTGTTGAAGATAATTTTCTAAATGTGTGTAGATTATTAAATCAAATTATAGAGCACATTTAAAGTGAGTTGAATTGTAGATGGTTAAAGCAGGGGAAAGAATTTGCACATCATTTAGTCCTAACTACCTCATTTTACAGACAAGGAAACTGAAGTCTAGCAAATAGTTCTAAGACTATCATTTCAGTCAATAAATCTCACCTGACACAGTCAGCCAAGTGTGTCCTATCTCGTATGGAAAGGATATTGTGGGACCAAAGGAGATGATAAAAGGTAGCTAACTATGGTGGGCCCTGCTTCCTTATACTTTGCAAGGGAGGCTGGAGGGGTGTTTTAGTTAATCCACATTATTCACTGTTTCTGATGCTTGGATTTGCCTCCCTCATCTCATAAATTTATATGTGCGAGGATCCTTTCAAATATATAGCAGAATTTGAAAAGAATTGAAATTAGACAAAAATAAATAAAAACAAGGTTGCACATGTACATATAGGATGACTGGAATACACTCTTAGGACAGCGGGCAAGCCCTTGGCAGGCTTGTAAGCAAAGTCCTCTCTGGAGTTTAATCAAGACACTAATTTGAATTGAAACAGGTGGGGGAAAAAATTGAGCTCATTCAGGTACAGTAAAGTGAATTCCAGTGGAGTCAGTTTCTGGTTGCGATTAGAAGCCGTTGGAAGTCTCAAAAACGAGAAACAGAACCCTCACCCTCATAGAGTCAGCAGCTCAAGGTGAGTTTGGGAAACACTTTATTTTAGAATATACTTCTTAGATGGCTGGGCTTGTGGGCCAGCAAAAAACCATCTGGCTGCAACAAATACAACATGTACATGGTCATTTCTCATTTTATATGAAAAAGCAGACTCAAACAGAGTTCAGAATTTTCCATACAGTTTATCACTTAGTGAAAAAAACAAACTTACTATTTTGATATTAAGGCAAACATCTGTTCATGCCAGACTCTAACTCGATGTACATTAACTTGCTCCTCTCATATTTGTAACGTATGCATTTTGGAAGTATGATGGTTTTAAAGGAATTCTGGAACTATAAATTCCACAAAACAATGTAATTTTCTTTGTTCATGTATTCTATATTTTTCTATTCTGACATAAATAAAAAGATGGCCCCAGTGTTCAGAGACTTCTGTTATTCTCAACCATGAATTTCAGATGAACTTTCAAGTTTCAGCATTTTCCTTCCTCTAGGTCAGATAGTATTTTCAATTATTAAAATCATAATCTTGAAGATAAGCATAATTTTTGTAGCTTACTTGTAAATTTGTAATTTTAATGACTTAGTTTATGCTGAACATGAATAATAAGCTATCACCTATTGAACCTGGAGAACACCAGAAGTTACTAATATGATTTACAATGCACTGTGAAATGGGATTCATTATTGTCTTGCATTTTAAAGATTTTCAGTAGAGTAGTGTAAACAAGTATTTACTTTAAGAAAATAGCAAGGTTTTTTTAGGACCATATTTTATATAGAAAATAATTATCCAATAACCAAGGAAACTCATACTTAGTAAAAAGAATTCTCTGCATGTACTGAATTCTACCTGAAAACTTGTTCATCCTTTTGTTTTTGTTTTTGTTTTTTTTGCGGTACGCGGGCCTCTCACTGTTGTGGCCTCTCCCGTTGCGGAGCACAGGCTCCGGACGCGCAGGCTCAGCGGCCATGGCTCACGGGCCCAGCTGCTCCACGGCATGTGGGATCTTCCCGGACCGGGGCACGAACCCGTGTCCCCTGCATCGGCAGGCAGACTCTCAACCACTGCGCCACCAGGGAAGCCCTTGTTCATCCTTTTGAAAGCCAATAAGGCATTTATAAAAGCTTATCTACACGCTGCTGATGGCCCCTTTTCGATCTTGCCAGCTCGCCCTGTCTTTAAAGCAAGGTCAGTGGGAGGGCCTTTACTCAAGGGAGAGAGAATTTGAAGTATCCATGTTACTTTTCTTAAATTGCCTTTGTAGAGCAAGACATTTATTAGTGGGCCTTGACAGATCCTTGAGACTTACAAAATCACAGGTGGAGGGATAATAGGCTAACTTTGTGCTTTTTTTGTACTTTTTTTTTTTTTGGCTGCATGGGTCTTCGTTGCTATGCACCGGCTTTCTCTAGTTGCAGCGAGCAGGGGCTACTCTTGGTTGCGGTGCACGGGCTTCTTATTGCGGCGCTCGGGCTTCAGTAGTTGTGGCACACAGGCTTAGTTGCTCCGCAGCATGTGGGATCTTCTCGGACCAGGGAATGAACCTGTGTCCCCTGCATTGGGAGGCGGATTCTTAATCACTGCGCCACCAGGGAAGTCCCTAGGCTAACTTTAGATCATGCTCAAACTCCCCAGCTAGCATTCATTGGCAGCCCTCCTCCCCCTGTAATCTGGGTCTACCATATTGTCTATGTTTGTCTCTCATTGTTCTGTAATATTAACATCTGCTTTTGCTGATGTTTGGTTTAAAAATGAGTTTCAGGTGGGCTTCTATTTCATGGATTAGAATCTTTTTCAAGTCCACTTTTATTAACTCATCAAGTCAGATTCTTCTACACTACATGGAAGATCTTTTCCCTTACTTACTGTAATTTCCCTCGTTCTTCAAGCCCAGGTCATCCCTACATCTCTCCAATAAAGCCCTTGTCAGCTAGTCTAGTCCATACTGATCTCCACATAATTTGAATACCCGTAGTATTTATAATGTATCTGTGCATGGATATCCACATGTAGGAATATTATTCTCTAATGGTCTTACATGAAATGTGTGATGTAAAATGTATAACCTCTTAATTTTAATATAAAGATTTGCATTTTAATATGATCGCACATACTAGAACCAGAATTTATAGAGTTAGGTTTTCTTCTAGGGAAATTATTGCTGATTTTAAAGATGCTGCCACTGCTCCAGAATTTGGGGGGAGTCCTTTCAGAGAAAAATTCCATCTGATTTCTTCATGTCACATCATGTTCTTGATCCCCAATGAAATTATATAGCTTGATAGCTAACTTCATTTGACAGACTTTATTCCAATTTATTTATTTATTTTTAGGTATTTACAAAATTTAAACTTCACCTCAAGGATAGAAGGTTTCCACTAGTGAATAGGATAAGTGTGTTTCAGGTTTAGAACACAGTCACTAAAAATAGAGTTTTGAAATGTTTGCAGCAGTGTAATAAGTGTATGGCTCCCTAAGGTGACTGCTTTGAACAAGACAGTCCTCATTTGTTTGTATAAATTCTGCTGTATTGTTAAAAATCATCCATGGTTGCTGTGTTCTCAGGAGGCATATGTTAAATTGCCTCAACCAGACTGTAACCTCATGCCTCAACCTGACATTTAATCTCAGGAAACTTACTTAAGTTCTCTGTGCCTTACTTTTCCCATAAGTCAAATGGTTATAATAAGGCCTGTCTCATAGGATACTATGAACACTAAATACGAATATGTAGAAAGCAGTTATACATTGAGCCTGCCATGCAGTAAATATTCAGTAAATAGTAACTGCTCTTGTTATTGTTAACATTGGTTCTTTGTAAATCCTTGTTCATGTCTACCTTCTTTTCTCAAATCCTCTGGTCACATTTCATATTTTGGATCCCAGTCGTCTTATGTTAAGTGACTATACACAGCACTCCTGCTAAAATCATCTTTATCTGTTTCTGAGCTTTCTCTTATTCTTGAAACCTCTCCGTAGCTTCCTGTTTAATTCTGTTCTAACTTAAAACCCCTTGATGCCAGTTTCAATGCTTATATCCTATTACACTCATTGAAGTCAGAGACTATACGTCTTTATGGTATCTAGCATCATGTAGATTATGTTAATAAATAACAGTAATACCATAATGAGCTATGTTGAAGAACTAGCAGCAACCAGAAAGGCCCTTGTGGGAAACAAAAAGTTTTTTCTGAAATGAAACTCCCCAGTTCAAAGCCACATGGTGATTGGCCATAATATAGAATCACAGGTGAAGCAATTGAAAAACTCATCCCTTCTAAAATGAACATGGACAACTGATGCTGTTAATGAACAGACTCAGGGATCATTGCCTTGACCTTGTACATAGATGAAAACAGAGTGGTTTAGGAGATGGAGGCTTTCCAGGGTGGTTTAAAAAATGGTCAGATGTTGTTCTACTTGAATAACCTTACTATCCATGTTGAAAATGGGACAAGGGAGCAATCAGATCTAAAGTCGAAAATTACAGCCCAGTTTGTGTTCAGGTCTCCTCTGTGTCTTCGTGTGGTGTCCAGAACCACTGCCTCACACCTGGCACTAACTGTACCAGGGAATTTGAGACTTTGACATTTGACAGAGCACATGGTCAAAGTTCTTATCGTTCACTTGACCTAAATTAATGGAAGCATTTGTGATGAGAGCACACCAGTTATGTTAAATCACATTAAAATGAGACCTTTTGTCTCTGCAGAATAATGTTCTGTTTTGAGATTTCTCATTACACAAAGTAATGAAACAGCCAAATCACTATGTACATCTGCGTTTGTTGATACTTGACATTTGGTTTTAAAGTAAGATTTAAGAGGACCCATATTTAATCTGGGTTGGACTCTCCTGTGATCCAATTTATTTGCTGCCATTTGGATTTCATTTCGATAGTTGAGCATCCTGTTGCCCCAACATAAAATTAAAAGGCCTTCTTCCTTTAATTAATTATACTTACCATATTCTGTACCATTATTCAACTCATTCACCTTGAAGAGTTGGAATTAACTGTATCTCAGGGCCATAGACAAATGGCACTCTCAGCTAAAGTTGTGCTTTGGAGAGGTTTTGGAATAGAGCTGCTAATTGCTATTGGCTCAAATTCAAACTCCTTAATCTACTAGCATTTCAGACCTTCCAAAATCTGGTCCCAATTTGCCTTTTCCTTTCATAAATTCCCTTGTAAGTTCCCTGCACAAGGTAGTTGCTTTATAAACCAAGTATATTCCTCCTTTTCCCAGCTTTCCTTGTACTTTAATCAAGCTGCTGTCTTCATACTTCTGTGCTTTCAAACTACCTGTCTTTAAAAGTCTACTGAAATCCCACCTTTTCTTGAAAGTTTTCCTTGTAGTATAGCCTCCTCTATGCTTTCCCTCTTTACTTTAATTTCTTTGGGGCTAGGTGCTAGATTCTGCTGGCTAGTTGATAAATGTTTTACAAAGATAGATCTTTTTAACAAGATTATAATGGCTAAAGGGGCAAGGACCACATCTTATTCACTTATAAATCCTCCAGAGTGCCCAGCACAGTGCTAAGCGTATAAACAACACTTACTGATCTATGATCGAGTGGTTGATTGGCCTGATGTACCTTTGGAATTGTTTATTTGATGAATATATATTGCCTACTATAAGGAGGATTCTGAGAAAGTGAGAATTTCATGATGAATGAAGTACAGGGTTGAATTTCATTTGAAAATGCAGTTGTATTATTCTGGAAGGATAAAAGTGGTTGGTTGTTGTGGTGGTGGTAGTTGTGGTTTTTTTGTTTGTTTGGGGTTTTTTTGTTGTTATTTGGTTATTTGCCTTTTAGCTGTAATGGAATCAGTAAATCCGCTTCTGATTTAACACGGAATCTGTTGGTAAGCAGCTGTTAGGTTTCTAATCCTGCAATTCAGAAAATTAAATTGGACTTTCGACTAGAATATCTATTTTTAGGAGTCTGTATTAGACATATGTTTTCATATGGACTACTCAGAACCCAACTACATCTGTAAGATAGTTGCTAACCCAGGGTAACCTGAATAAATTAGGTTTTTGTGTCACTAACATATTTTCAGGGACTTAAGAGGGTTTGCAAAAAGCTAGGTCAAAAAGTTAATATGGAGAAGGATTAAAGAATTGGAAAGATCAGGCACTATTAGATGATTTTAGTACTTCAGGATTATAACTTGGATTTTCTAAAGAATATGCACAATTCTCAGATTTCACTATTAAAAGTCTACTTATGAGTTTAAAATAAAAACCTTCTATAAGTAGTTTTTCCAGAAAAGCATTTCATCAGTTTTCTTTATTATGTCACTTAGCTTTAAACATCTAAAAATGTAAATACATATTTCCACTTATGTTTCTTTAAGGAAGAATGGTGTTCTGTTTTATTTTTTCCTTCCAAATAAGTAACAACTTAGTCTGTGAAAGGTTGTTTGTGATGTTTCTATAAAAACATTAGGCATTTTAAAGAAGAATGAAATTCAGAAACCCAGGTCAGCAAACTGAAAGTATTGGGAAAAACTTTCAAAAGAAACTTAAATGCGCTTGTAATAGTACTACATTCTTTCGTTTTATGGTTAATGCTCAATTACTTACCTTTAAAATTCACATATATACGTACTACTTTGATGATAATAAAAACACTTTGTGCTCACATTCTTTAAAGCATGTGATTTATTGTTCTACCAGTGGGACTGAGTTGCTAATGCATTCATACACTCCCCTTGGTGAAAAATGTCATACATATGTGTAGCAGCTGGCAGAAGTTGAGGGGTTAATATGAAGCCAAGAAATAGAAAAATGTCCCAATCCTGTGTTGTTGACCTAAATAGAAGCAGCATTGTGCTATGAAGAGTTCCAAACTAGGACTCAGGAAACTTGAATTCTAACTCTGTGAACTTCTGGAAATTCATGCATTAATTTATTAAATTAATATTTATTGAGCTAAAGGCAGGCATTGAGCTGGGTATTGGGGCTACAGTAAAATAAAATAGGATCCCAGCCCTGATGGAACTTACAGTCTGGTGGTGAAGACAGACATTATTAAAATAATCATACATCTAAACTATAAAACTGTACCTGTGATAAGTATGTGAAAGGAAAGATACAGTGCTAAATAAGAGCATAAAATAGGGGAATTTGAACAAGTCAGGAAGGTCAGAACAGGCTTCCCTGAAGAAGTGATGATTAATACCTGAAGGTACAAATTAGGCAAAGAGGGGGAGGGAAGATCATTCCAGACATAGGAAAAGCATGTGCAAAGGCCCTGTGGTGTGAGGGAGCTTGGCAAGTTTAAGGGACTGAAAGCAAGTTAGAATGATTAGAGCAGAAAGTGAGGATGCAGGTGGAACAAGATGAGACTGCAGAGGTCTGCAGAGGCTAGATATTATAGGGCCTTTTGGGTCACATTAAAAGTTTATTGTTCATCCTAAGATCAATCAGAGGCCTTTGAAGACTTTTAGGCAGAGGTAAGTTGTGATCAGATTTGCATTGTGAAAGATCACTCTGACTACAGCATGAAGAGCAAATCAGAGTAGGGCCAGAGGAGAAGCAGGGAGAGTACTTAGGAGACTGTTGCAGTGGTACAGGGAAGTGGTGGTGGCAGCTTGGACTAGAATGGTGGCAGTGGAGAGAAGTGGAAAGATTGAATAGGGAGGACACAAAACTGGAAGAGCTTAGACTGGATCTAGGTATAGAGGGGTCTGTTAGATGACTTGTGGATTTCAGGCTTGTCTAACTAGGTAGATGGTGTGTTGTTCCTTGAAATGAAGAACACTGTAGAAGAATTGTGATTATTTTGGGGGTCCAGGAGGGTAACAAAAACCATGCATTCTTAAATCAGATATATTGAATTGAAGTCATTTAACATGTTTGGGCCTCAATTTCCTAATCTATAAGATGAGGGTGATGATTCATTGAGGTCTCTGTCTCCTCTAGAGCAGAGGTTAGCAAGTTTTTTCTGTAAAGGACCAGACAGTATTTTTGACTTCGTGAAACATGCGGCCTCTGTTCAACTACTCCACTTAGCTGTTGTAGCTGGATTAAAGCTTTCTACCTCAGTTATCAGATATAATGTCCTTAGACCACGTCAACATAAACCTGCCAACTGATTTGATCAATTGCAGGAAATAATCAGTCAATTCAATGAAGGACTGATTGTATATTCAGTTAATGAGTCAAATCAGTAAAATTAATTGAAGCAGTAGACTTGAATGGACATAAGTATATGTATTATGACTATAACAGACCCAGCTGCCAACTTAAGGGGTGGCAATCAGGTAGGTATGGATTACCCACCAATGCAATGACTAAACAAAGCAAATCGGAGCAATCCTTGTGAAGTGAGGGCTGTACTAGGCATTTACTTTCTGAATAGAAGTTATTGTTTTTGCAGATGTTACTTCCTGTTCCAGTCATGGGTGTTGCCATTGCCTCTTGTTTTGCAGCCTCAGATTAGTGGGACAGCCCAGGTACATAAATGATACGTGTGTACGTGTACGTTTGGCAGAATAAAACTATATGAAGAATATTATATTGTAATTTGATTTTTCAACTTAATGAATGTTTTGGACATCTCTTAATTTTATAAACTTTTTTGTTGAAAAATGCTTATTCTTAGCTTTGTGAATTGTCTGTATTTAAGACTCATTTGGCTTTATCCTTGCCACTCAAAGTTTTCTGAAATAGCTTCCTCTCATCCTTAATTGGTATGTATTTTGTCTGTAGCCACTGCTCAATAAATGTTTGTGTGGGAATGGGGTAGAAGCATCATATAATGTACTCCCAAAGCTCAGAAGATTTTAAGTTTTGAATAATATACTATTGTTGATGAAATGTTTTTCTGCTCCTCACCATTAACAGGGATGATCAAGGGTTAACCGTGAGCATGACTTATGCAATAGGTGTGCAGAATGAGGCTTCTGAGTATATGGACTATGGCGATTGGGTGAATAATTGAGTATCTCAAGAAAAAGTAAAAATTTTAATCGAATCATACCCATAATTCATCCTTATGAAATACTAGTTCGTTTCCATTCTTTACAACTTGTCATGAATGAATGTAAGGAAGCTAAGCCTAAAACCAAAGATATTTTTCATAAAATTCTTTCAATTTGAGACAGGTAGGTTGACATTTCCATGATTTATTTAATGAGATACTTTTACTTCATGCTATATTATTGTTATTGAACACTATAGACTGAGATGGTTGCAGGGGGAAAAGAAGGGCGTTTGCCAAGTCTTAGTTGACACCAATTCTGAGCAAAAGTTTTGCTCTAGCATTGAGTCAAAGCCACTGTCTCCGCCTCTTGTGAGTGGAGCATGACCAGCGGTGAGGGCAAACTAAAGAGGCCAAAATCTGGAAGCCAGGCAGATGGAGAGGGACTAGACAGAGCATTACACAAACCCAGGAAGGTCTTGGTTGTGGGGAATAAATAGAAGGAAATCTAGACATGTAGAGAATTGTCCTCAGGGAAACCAAGCAGTAAATAAAAGTATTAATAAGCAAGTTTAACATGTATCAGAGAAGGCCAGTGACAGATATTCAGGTATTCTGGTAGTCGCTAAATGTCAGGTCTAGCTCTACCAGGAGCTGATGGGGCCTGAGATTCAGAGCCAGGTTTCCATTCCCCAGAAATACTAGAGTGAAGGTACTAGCCATTACCGGGGAACTGTAGTTTTAGGCTAGAGAGTTATGAGAAGGCAAGACAAAGACTTGGTTCCTGGAACTAGGATCATGGGTGGGGCTTAATTGTAAAGGAGCAAATAGTGAAATACTAAGAGTTCACAGGGTTAGAGCAAGTCTAGCAGCAAAGTTGAATGGATGCCAGACACTTGAGTCACTTAGAACTTAAAAAAATTTTTCCGCTTGTCTAACTGGTCCCAGATTCAAGGATGGGAGGGGGGAGCATTGAACACAAATGTGGGTACCTAGTGACACTGGCTGCTCATATTAGAAGAATATGGAGTCAAGTATCCTATCATTGTCAGAGCAGGATGATAAGTTTCCCTTTTCCATCAATCATTTGAGTGAAAATGATAGAGTCATGAGAACAACTTTGCTACATGAATTTGAATGCTCTTTCTCTTTCTCTCTGTCACACACACACACACACACACACACACACCACTTCCGCTCTCACAAATATATGGATCCACAAGAAGACAGCAGAGCCAGCCTTAAGTGTACATAGTCTTGTCTGTGGCGAGCTTATTTATTTTATATTTACATTTATTTATATATATTTATTTATATTATTTATATCATGGTTCTTCCACTTACTGTGTGACTGTGAGCAAGTTATTTCACCTTCTGTAAACCTTAATTTCCTCATGTATAAAATGGTAATAATAGTCCCTTTCTTGTAGGAGGGTTGTGAGAATTAAATGAGAAATGAATTAAAAGTGCAAAGCACAGTGCCTGACACATAGAATATGTTCCACATATAATAACTCTAATTAGTTTTATGATCATATCTTAAATACCCTATCTCTTTCATGAAATTTCTCTTGATATTATTTCATGTGCTTTGGACCTATTTCAACATTTCCTTTCACTTCTAGAATTAACTTTTTTTTTTTGCGGTACGTGGGCCTCTCACTGTTGTGGCCTCTCCCGTTGCGGAGCACAGGCTCCGGACGCCCAGGCTCAGCGGCCATGGCTCACGGGCCCAGCCGCTCCGCGGCACGTGGGATCTTCCCGGACCGGGGCATGAACCCGCGTCCCCTGCATCGGCAGGCGGACTCTCAACCACTGCACCACCAGGGAAGCCCCTAGAATTAATTTTTTAATTAACTGTCACTCAGTGATAATAGATAATCATGATATTGTGATTTATAATAAGAAATAGATATTTAGTCTTCATCCACTTTTTCTGGCACAGAGCTCCTAAAACCCTTGGAGTTTCCTAAGTGATGAGAGCAATAAAGGTGTCTCTTGTTATGTTTATGAGGTGACTTTTGGACCTCACCTAAAGATGGGGACTGGTTGCCAGGAGAACCAACCCTGTGACTACAGGGTTGTAACTTACAGTCTTACTCCCCTGACTTCTGGGGAGGGGAAAGGGGCTGGAGATTGAGTTCAATCACCAAAGGCCAATGATTTAATTATTCATGCCTATGTAATAAAACCTCCATAAAAACTCAGAAGTATGGGGTTCAGAGAGCTTCCGGGTTGGTGAACACGTGGAGGTGCTGGGAGAGGGCATGGAAGCTCTGCAGCCTTTCTTCATACATTGCCCTATGCATCTTTTCCATCTGGTTGTTCCTGAGTTATATCCTTTTATAATAAACCAGTAATTAGTAAGTAAAATGTTTCTCTCAGTTCTGTGAGCTGCTCTAGCGAATGAATCGAACCCAATGAGGGGGTCTTAGGATCCTCTGATTTACAGCCAGTTGGTCACAAGTACAGGTAACAACCTGGACTTGCAACTGCCATCTGAAGTCCAAGGAGTAGGTCATGGGAATCTCTAGTCTATAGCTGGTCTCTCAGAAGCACAGGTAAATAGTTTGGGCTTGCAACTGCTGGCCAAAGTGGGCAGGGGGGCAGTCTTAACCTGTGGAATGTAATGCTGTCCCCGGGTAGATAGGCATTAGAATTGAGTTGAATTAATTGTAGGCCACCCAGCTGGTGTCCTGAGAAGTGCTTGTTTGTGTGAGAACTCACCTCCACTGCCACACTGGAATTGGTACCAGAACCAATTTAATAATAATAATAGCAGCAACCATTTTTGAGTTCTTATGTCATGCCAAGCAGAATATTAAGCACTTAATGCATTATCACATTCAGTCCTTACCACAGTTTTGTGAGGGAGGCACATTCTCTGTCTTTCCAGGCACCAGTTCTTCTCCATGTCTGTGAGGAAGGTGAAAAATGAATTTATTTTTGTTTCTAGCCTTAGTGACTAACACAGTAGCTGTCATGTTATAGGCACTCAATGGAAGATTACTGGTTGAGGGAGCGAGTGCTGTTCCCTTGCTGCTCAAACTCCACCACCACAGTGCTCTACCTAGGTTTCAACCCCTGAGCTCATCCCTAGCTCCACCCACATTAAGTTGTATCTTTCCTACATTAGATACCCTCAGAGCTTTTGTTTCTGCTGGACAGTTGATAAATTAATACTGATAGGATGATAGCAGCACATAATTACTGTGAGTATGTTGATGTGTCACCCCTCCTACATACCTTATTTGCATTTTAATGGAGCAATTCTGGAGATAATCCCTTAAGGCAAAGGACTGAATCTTCAGGGTAAGAAAGCCAGAGTCAGTGCCAAGCTGCAGTTGTAGGGGTGGGGAGGAAGGTGGTGATGTACATATCTCAGAAGTGACACCGTATAGACAGCTATCTACTCCACTTATGTGTTGTGCCAGCTTTGATGAGTAATTTTTAAAAGCCAGAATTATGATCTATGGTTGTCCTTCCTTAGTATTTTATTAGATTTGTGGATTCTCTAGAGCAAAACCTCAAGACCTTTTGGGCAAAGATGAATGGCTAAGCCTAATAAGATGCATGGTGCTGTGAAATTAGATTAGCTAGGATTTGAATTGAAATTATTTTCCAGATAAAATTTATCCAAAATGTATTCTTATGAAATGTTTGTTTGCAGTGTGTACAGTATGCCACTTTGAATGTAATTTTTCTCTTGGTACTGGGAAGGGGAGCATGTAGTGGGACATCTTAGAAGAGGAGAAAAATATCTCACTCTATTGCTTTCTATTATACTGGAGGCTTCAGATTAACTCACCATGGTGTATTCCATTTGGGGTCAATTATATCTTTAAGAGGTCATAAGAGTAACCTTTAAAAATTGTATTTAAAGAAAGAGGTCATAAGAAGTATATTACCACAGATTTTAAAAGGTTTGCTAATTTTACCTTGCTAAGCTATATGCACATAATCTGCTTTTACACATAAATGATTAATTTTGAGGTTGATGGAGTTAGATTATTTTCAAATAATATGATGTCAGTTACCACAGAGAATTAATTAAATTTCTGCCAAATGGATTATTGCCCTAGCCTGAATGCTTAAGATGGATTTATTCAACAAATGTTTGATGAACACCAACTACGTACCAGAACTGTGAAAGGCGTTATGGGGAATGTAAAGATTATTAATAAGTGAATACATTTCATATATCCTTATGCCAGACCTGGGGTTTCAGACTTTTTTTCCTGCATAAGGCTTCTTTAAGAAATTGCTTCCATTTGGTTCCATTGATCTATTTGTCTTTTCTTACACCAATACTATATGTTCTTGGTTATTGCCATTTTGTAATGCATTTTAAAATCAAGTAGCATAACTCCTTCAACGTTGTTCTTTTTCAAGATTGTTCTGACTATTCTGAGTTATGTGTTTTTCTACCTAAATTTTAAAATCAGCTTGTCAGTTTCTACAAAAAAAAAAGCCTGTTATTTTGGGGAGGCAGTTTGGGGAGAATCAACATCTTAATGACATATATCCATGAACATAGTATATTTCTTCATTTATCTAAATATTGTTTAGTTTCTCTCAGTAACATTTCATAGTTTTAAGCATAGAGGTCTTGCACCTTTTTGTTAAATTTTTTCTTAAATATTTTATGTTTTCATTTATGCTATAGTTATTGGCATTTTAAATTTGATTTTCTAGTTGTTTGTTGCCAGTATGTAGAAATACAGCTGATTTTCATATATTGATCATGAGTCATGTGACCCTCCTAAATTCACTTATTAGTTTCCAGTAGTTAATTTGTTAGCACCTTAGGATTCTCTAGGTATCCTGTAATTTGCAAATAAAAGCAGATTTACTTCCTTCTTCAAAACTGGTATTTCTTTTATTTTGTATTTTTGCTTACCTTATTGCATAGTCTAGGTCCTGTAGTACAATATTGACTAGAAGTGGTGAATCCATACATCCTTTGCTTGTTCCTGATCATAGGAGAAAAGTTTTTAGTCTTTCACTGTTATAGTATTAACTATAAATTTTTTATAGATCCCCTTTATAGATTGAGAAAGTTCCCTTTTTTAATACTTTGCCAAAAGTTTTTTTTAATCATAAATGTGTGTTAATTTTTGTCAAATATTTTCTGCATGCATTTTTTGAGGTGATCATATGAATTTTATCTTTTATCCTCTCAATAGTGTCAATAACACTGACTGGTTTTTGAATGTTGTATTAACCTTGCATCCTTGTGATAAACCCTATGTATTTATGATTTATTATCCTTCTTTATATATTGCTTGATTACCTTTGTTACATTGATGATTTTATGTCTATGTTTATGACAGATAATGATGCATAATGTTTTTTCTTGTAATGTCCTTGTCAAGTTTGGGTATTGGTGTTATAGTGGCCTTGTAAAATGAGTTGGGAATATTTCCTCCTCTATTTTCTGAAATAGTCTAAGATGATTATTATTTATTTATATTTTAAATGTCTGATAGAATCCACCAGTAAAATCATCCGGGTCAAAAATTCTTTTCTGAAATTGGTTTGAAAACTACAAGTTCAATGTTTTTAATAGATATGGGCATAATTAGATTTTCTATTGCTTCTTGTGTAAGTTTGCCAATTTTTAAGAGAATTTGCCCATTTTACCTATGTTTTTATTGCTGTAAAGCTGTCCCTATCCTATTTAATGTCTATGGGATCTGTATTGATATCCCTACCTTCATTCCTGATATGTCTTCTACTTTATTTGGTGGTAGTGAAGAAATAGGTCAATCCTGAATTCTATAGCCAGTGCTTCTTAAACTCTAGGCACTTGTTTCTCCTTCTCTTCAATAATCTACCACTCCATCCTTCCCAAAATTCTACAATTACCCAGAAAAATCATTTTTAAAAAATATTTTATGGAAGTGTAGTTGATTTAAAATGTTGTGTTAATTTCTGCTGTACATCAAAGTGATTCAGTTATACATATATATATTCTTTTCCATTATGGTTTATCACAGGATACTGAATATACTGTAGTTCCCTGTGCTATACAGTAGGACCTCATTATTTATCCATCCTATATATACTAGTTTGCATCTGCTAATCCTAAACTCCCGATCCTTCCCTCCCCCACCCCCGACCCCCCTTGGCAACCACAGATTTATTCTCTATGTCTGTGACAGAAAAACAATTTTTTTCTGTATAAATTACTGCTGTTTTTTTTCAGGGAAGCTTTAATCATTAAGAAACAATCCATTACCTTGAGCCAATCAAACCTGACTCCAAAAATAGCTACCACTTTGAACTTTAAGCTACAGTAAGTTTTCAGATTGTTTGAGGAACAACCAAAAATCTGGTGTTAATGTAAATGCTTGAATTAATCAGCCAGAATTCATGGTTCTAGAGATTGTCTTCTAAATTCCTAGGGGGAGAAACATAAAGATTGTTAGGAAGTATAAAATCTTTGTTGAAAATTAGATAAATGTCTTTGAAGATAGTCTTATGCCATCTTTTAAAATTAAAAGATATATATAAAATGGAGATCATGTGGGCAATATATATCATCTATAGTTCCAGCATCTTAACTGCTGTCATTTTCATGCATTTTCATTTGGTCCTTTTTAGGTGTTTCCATTTGGTCATTTTTATGCACAGATTTGTTTTGACTTAGTTACAAACAATAGGATATATTTCTTTTTCCTTCACTTAACAATATATCATATACATGTCTTTAAGTCTCTACATAGTTTTCGTTGCCTTCACTTTTAATGATGGCATCATAGTAAATCAAGTGGTATACCAAAATATAACTATTTCCCTACCTTGACCCATTGGATTTTTCCCCAAGTATTTCAGTTCTCTAAACAATGCTGAGATGAACATCTTCATATATATAACTTTCCCCAATATTTTGTCTCTTTTAATTAGGATGGGTTCATAGGGGTGAGATTATAATCGAGTGTTAAATAGGGAAGCCACCAGATTCTTTTTTAAAATTAGGCTAACTACAGAGACTGTGATCGTGAACTTCTTATTGGAATTCCTTACATGTTGAAAATGGTAATTAGTATTATTATCATGGGATCTCAATTTGGCATACTGAAAAAAAAAATTCTTGAGAGCGAAAGGTAAGGTATAGTATAGCAGAAACACAGGAAAACTTTAAGCCTTTCAAGATCATGGATTTATAAGGAACCCAGGTCTAGGGGAAGGATGTGGTGAAGGAATGGTAGAGCAAGGTGTACAGTTAATTCCCCTGAAGAGTAAGAAGACATGTAGCATCTTAAGGCCTGCTGCTGAGAGAGGTGAGATACATCCACTGGGAAGGCCCTTGTTTCATAGAAAAATCACTTAAATACTCACTGTAAGAATTCAAAGCTTCGAATGCTTCTAAGGTTGTTGGACATTATATTGTCTTGTATTCAGAGGGAAACGTTTATAAGAGATTGCCTAAAAGAGAGTGTTGTATGATCAAGTAACCCCTAGGACAGCAGCCTCCACACTTGAGTCCAGGAGGCTTTCAAATTCTTCCTCAGCATAAGGTTTAAGTATTATTATGTGAAAATGACAACTCCATTTCATTTCTTAATTAAGAGGAGAAAGGTCACCCTGACCATCATGCTCAGAAAGGTTCTTGAAAAAATTCAAAAGTATATTATGTGATAACATTGGGCTAGCCTTTCCCAAAGAAACTGTACACCTTAGTATTTCATTTTCACTGATGGAAAGGTCTTAGGTCAAAGAAAAGGGAATATAAGAAATAGAACATGAAATAACTCCTTGTTTAATAGATATCTATTATCTGATTTTGAATAGAGCTATTATTTATTTTTATTTATTATTATTATTTTTCTGCAGTACGCGGGCCTCTCACTGTTGTGGCCTCTCCCGTTGCGGAGCACAGGCTCCAGACGCGCAGGCTCAGTGGCCATGGCTTACAGGCCCAGCTGCTCCGCGGCATGTGGGATCTTCCCGGACTGGGGCACAAACTCGTGTCCCCTGCATTGGCAGGCAGACCCTCAACCACTGCGCCACCAGGGAAGCCCCTAGAGCTATTATTAGTAGTATTATTTTAAAAATTAATAGTGATCACCTCTTCTTATATTTCCCCCACTGTGTCAGCTCATACACCATTCTTTCTAACCTATGTCCTGAATATCAGTAAGAGACTGCAAACGTTTAACTACCAGATTTCCCCCCATCACTGGCACTGCAGCTGAGCACATTTGATGTGCCACATTTAATTTTCCATGCTTTTCAAAATGATGTTTGAGTTGTGATGTTGTGTAGAAATGTCAGGGCTACTGACTTGTCAGCCTCATTATGCTGTGCTTTTCCCAAACATTAATTACATTGCACAGAGACCATGTCTATTGTTTTCAGTTTTTTTCCCCTTAAACTATGCAGCCAGTTAGTGTTTATAATATTCTCTTAATTAAACACAGTTGGAGGTCCAGGCTACGTATTATATGAAACACTGACAGCATTGCCAAAAGATAGCCCACACCCAGTTCATTTTCTGTGACAAGGAGTTTGTAAATGATTACAGCTCATGCCACATTTGTCAACCTATGTGTATTCTGATGTCAAGATACTTTAGAGATACAAATGACTACTTATCTCTAAGCATAGTGGATGTCACCCATGTGTTAGTCACAGTTGCTCATGAGTAAATGTTTTAAGGTGACACTGCATCAAAGAAAGTTATAGTGGTCCTAGAGGGTGATTCAGAGGTCTGTGTCTTGATGGCAGTGTTTTTATAATTCCAGTATGATTGAATAATCAGATGCCCAGCTTAATCAAATAATATGCTTTGTAGCACTTCCAAGGAATGAGAATTTAGTAAACAATATTTAAATGTAAATCTTCCATGAGTGGAGTACAGTCTTTCTTTGAATATTCAGAAGGCACTTCCAGTTGAGGCTCTTCAGGGTCATCATTAGAATTAGCTATTATAGTACTGGCTGAAGCCCCAATCAAGAGAGATTTCTTACTGACAGAATGCCAGAACACAGAGTGTTGACTGTAATTCACATGCTTTGTTGACAACAAAAGGGTTAGAGTCAGTTACTATGGGCATTTTTAACCTTAGATATTTGAAACAAACACCAAATGAGACTCAGTGGAAAAAAAAAATTCTAGAAATACCAATTCCTTCTCAGTAACTTGAGGCCGGTAGCTTCTTCAGGACTCTTACAGCATTGGCAGAGGGGGAAAAGAGCCCTAGCTTTGTATCACTGAATCCTATTAGAGGAATTTTATATAAGCACAGGAATACAACAATTCATAGGAAGTCACAAATTCTTAACCTTATTCAGCAGTGTTAATTCATATGTTTAAGCAACCAGTGATGTAACACTGAGTCCCTTTGAGGCTGCAGAGGGGAAAAATTTTATCATTTGTTAGTTTCTATCTAGAGATGAGCTCAATTCTCCTCACTTAATATTAAACCCATGGGAGACATTCCATGAGGATTCAGGCCAGTCCTGTCTCTGCCCTAAGGCTTAAAGAATCATGTCTGGCTAGAACTCAGCCCTGTAAAGTTGGTGGTTGCTGGAATACTTTGACTTTAGAAGCACAAAGGAAAGCTCTCTCTAGTCACAGGATATCTTCTTAATGGTCTACTATGGGGCTTATTTTTCAAAACTAGAAATTAATACCTTTAGTCAAAGATGCTGAATTTCCAAATGCCCTCTGTAAAAATTAACTTCTTCTGGTAGGGATAACCCATTTAGTTCTGATTAGTCATTAATCACTTTGAATAAGTTGTTGACAGGTAACATCTGGAAAAGACATGAGAGAAAGGGATATATAGACAGATCAAGTAACCTTTGATGAAGGAGAGGAAAGAGGGATAGATTTAGGGTAGGGATGAAGGAAAGGTACTGTGGTAGGATCTTTTATTCAGTCTGGGAGCAGCAAAAAGCCACTGGAATTCCAAACAAATAAGGGGAAGGGATCGTGGGTGTGGGTGTGGGTGCTCAGGCACCTATACAATATTGAGAGAGGGAGAAAAGCTTTACCTACTGATGGAAATCTTTGAGAATTGGCAAATTATTATTGAAGACTATTGTTATTCTTTAATTTTCAATATTGGAAATCCATTCCTTTTCTTGATGTGATTTTATGACTCTGTCAAATCTTCATATGATTTCTTGCATGCATTTGTCCCCTTGTCAAAATTTTGCTCCATTTTAAGCAGTCTGATTGAGTGAGGGCTTATGTGTTGCTCAAGTTTGGGTTGGTGACTTTCTCAACCAAATCTACTTATTCATGATTCATAAAGTGAGATGTGTTTATATATGTGTAGATTTCAAGCAGTATGTTAGGCATTTTGCTTGCTTCTGAGATACATGGAATTAATAAGTAAGCTACCAAACCTCTTTAGGCCTCTATTTTCACAGCTGTAATAGGAAGAATAAGATGATGATGATATCAAGGACAATGATGATGGCAGCCACCAATGAGGAATGAGTCCTTATTCTGTTCCCCACACTAGAATAGGAACTTCACATATATTATTTTAAAATAGTATGTGATATCCTTTTTCTCATTATAATATTAGAATGTGTTCATTGTAAGGAAAAATAAGATGATAGAAAACAGTAAAAATTTGCCTTAGTGCTATTATTTAATAATTAACCTAAGAATTCTACCATCTTATCCATTGTTGATACCTTGATGATATATATACTTTCAAACTTTTTGCTACAAAATACATCCAGCGTATGTTTTTGTTAATTCTCACATCAACATTGCAAGGTAGATATTGTTATTCTAATTTTATAGATGAGCAAACATGCAAGGTAGATATTGTTATTCTAATTTTATAGATGAGCAAACATGAAGTTAAGTGAATGGAAGAGATGGTAGTAGAGCCCAGGTCTGTCTGACCTCAAGAGCATTCTCCAGTATGCTTCTTCTCACTCTTCTGTAATAGAGGTATTTGAGGATACATACTCCTCCCTTTAGCCAAGTAGACATCTGCACTTAGACTGAACTCCAAAATATTTCATTTCTTCCCCTATACAAAACAACTTGCCAGTAAGGAGTCATATGCATGTAAGACAAGGTTTACCAAATAAAAAGATTGACCATACCTGCTGGAGGACCAAGTGACACTGTCTGTCATCCAAAGTGACAGTGATATTTCTGGAAAAGTCCCCTGTCTCTCAGTGAACCCCTTCACTTAAACAGGAGGTATTTTCCCTGAGAGTTTCCATTAAACCGATAGCAAATGTTCTTGTAGCAGATAAAGCAAAATTTTGTTATTCTTAAAAATCTACAGAAATGTCTTCTTCATGGGACTTCCCTGGTAGTCCAGTGGTTAAGACTCTGCGCTTCCACTGCAGGGGGCATGGGTTCAATCCCTGGTCGGGGAACTAAGATCCCGCAAGCCGTGTGGCGCAGCCAAAAACAAACAGACAAAACCAGAAATGTCTTCTTCAGATATTCCACAGTGCCCTGCTCTGCAGCATCTTCCCTCCCTGTTAGAGAAGAAGTAGACTCACTTGCAATGATTAGATCATTTGTATCAAACTAAGGGCTACTTGGAGATTTTACAACCTCCGAGGGCAAAAAGGGCAAAGATATTATTCTGCATAGGAGCCCTTAGCTACTTTTGCCCTTACGCTTTTAGTATTCTTGGTTGCTTCCTGGTTTAACTTTCATTTTCTTTCCTGGAGGTTACTTTCATTTTCTGAAATTATAAATCCCCATTCGCTAGCCAGAGATAAACATAAGGCTCAGTTGTATCCCCACTTTCCTTGAACTGATGACGAATCCAGATGACAGCCTAGAGTCCTTCTCCACAGTGGATAATCTGGATAGTTTGTACCCACAAATGGGTCAAGCATATTGCATTCAGTGTTCCATCAAGTCATGCCAAGTCCATGCTCTCACAGGTTTAGATTTTAAAAGAAAGGGCTAGGAGGTTGGTGCATTTCCTGGCATGGAGTATACCTCTTAGTGAAATGAAAGACACTTTGCAGACCAAAAGCTGGCATGAAACATACCTTTGATTTCATCAGCAAGCATGCCATATGTCACAAAATTCTACTGCTTCCTCCCTGTTATTTCATCTGAGTGCCTCTTTCCTGCACATGGCTCTCAGTTGCAGTTAAGTAAAATGGATAGTACAGTTAATTGATGTAAATAACTTGAATTCATTTGGGCCTAAGTTAGTTATTTGCTAAATTAACACTATTCTGAGTTTGATACTCTTTATGGGAGGTAACATGTTATAGTGAAAAGAGGAGCAGACTAGGAATAATGAAACCTGGGTTCTCGTCCAAAGTCTGCTACTGCCTTGCTGTGTTTTGCAAATATTTGAGGCTCTGTTTTCTCATCTGAAAGTGGGAGTAATAATATCCTGCCAACGTGCTATGTCAGAGGGGCGTAAGCATATAAATTGTAATATTGTATGTGAAATTTAAAAGTTGAAAATGTCTAAAGTACTTTGCAAAGTGGGAGGTACTCTTAATATATACCTTCTAATGAATGGCCAAATAGCCATGCATATATGAACATGGATAGGAAAAGCAGGAAGGACAGTAAAAATTTCAAGTTTTCCACACAAAACTTGTCATTCCTAATATTCTGGTGAAAAAGTAATACATCCTCAATGTAGAGAATAGGGAAAATATAAAGGAAATAAAAATCATTCATAGTCACACAACACAAAGATAATTACCATTAGTATTTTGATGTATTTCCTTTCAGTTTTTAATTTTCAAAAAATAATTGGTAATAAACCTCTGTGTATGAGGGGTACTGCTTTTCTGGTTAAAAATTAATAGAAGTTAATTATAGAAAATTTAATAGTTCTCTGTAATCAGCCCCTCTTCCCATGAAACTAGGTTTAACAATTTTTCAGTATTTCAGTTTTGTACCTTAATTTTTTCATTTAACATTGTATTCTAGTGTTTCCCCAAATTATTAAAAATTCTCAGAAACTATTTTAACTTTTTAGTATGTAAAAGTTTAAATATATATTGAAGTAGAGAGCATGATTGAATGAATCCAATATTTAGCCATCACATAACTTCAGTAATTTTCCACTCATGGGCAATCATGCTTTATCTACATCTCACTCATTTCCCTCTGTTGCCTCCCTAGACTTTTTTGAAGTCCAAGATATCATATCACTTCATCCATAAAACTTTAGTATATGACTACAAGATATAAAGACTCTTCCTTAACCTAATTTTGATACCATATTGCACATTAAAAATATACAATAAATCTTTTATATCATCAGATATGCTGTACATTTTCAGATTTCTCAGACTATCTCATAAATGTATGTGTAGTTTTTCATTTCTTTGTTCAAATGAGAATCCTAGTAAGATGTACATATTACAATTTATAGCTATGTCTCTTAAATCTCTTTCAATTCCTGTATTTCCCTTCCTGCTATTAATTTTTTTCCTTGCAATTTATTTGTTGAGGAAACTCGATCATTTCTCACACTCGTGATTTTGCTCTTTGCATTCCTGTTGCATTATTTGATGTGTTTCTCTGTCTTTAGTATTTCCTATTAACTGGATGTTAGATCTGGACTACCACTGGTTAATAGAAATATAATGCAGGACACATATGTAGTTTTTAAATTCTGGGAGCCACATTGGAAAAAAGGAAAAAAAACAGGTGAGATTAATTTTAATAATATATTTTACTTAACCCAATATGCCCAATTGTTATCACATCAATATAAAATTATTGATGAGGCATTTAAAATGGTTTTTATTATATTCTTTGAAATACTAAGCAAAAAGGCTATAAATCCCTAATGTGTAGCATTTTTATAAAGTCCTGCCATTAAAAGATCAGTGATTTGGGCTAGATTTCTGGCTGTGGCCTAGTAAGGATCTACAAAACCACTTCCTAAAAAAACAGCTATAAACTATGAAGCTCTACAAGTTGACAAAAACAACCATTTAAGCACCCTGGAAATCAACCAAAAGCCTCCAACAATCCAAAAGACACCCATACTTGAGTAAACTATTGGACTTTAAGTAATAGTAGTGGGACTCTGTGGTTTTCTGGCCTGGGAATACTCGTGCTCTACACACACCCCTCCCCCCTTCTTTACACACACACACACACACACACGCACGCACACACACAGACTGATCAGTGCCCATGTGGGACAGGCAGTAAGAATTGTAGCTGCACTGCCATGGTTGACAGTGGTTCACTTAATGTGGAGAGGTGCACGATGCCCACGTCCAGTGATATTGCTGGTATAAGTGATAGTCTCAGTGGAGTTTGACCAGTGGGGTGGGCCAACCATTCTGCTAATCTGAGACTGTGGTAAGCATATTCCTGTCTGAGACTGTGCACATGTGCAGTAGGCAGTGGAGACTTGAGAGAGCCTCAAGCCAGCTCTATTCATCAACCCTGAGGCAGTGCACAGAGGAGACGTGAAGAGGCCCAGTGGAAAATGAAAGCTTTGGCAAACTTAAAAATGTCATGAACTTTGAATGTGCTCCCTTTTCCACACACAGATCCATTGGCAGAAGATAGAACCCTTATAGATTCGAGGTGGTTGAGGACAACCTCTTTGCAATTATTGACTGATCACAAAGCTACAGGGACACAGAGTTCACCCTTAGGAAACCAAGCTTAAAAAAGAATATAACAAAAATACCAGAGAAACCAGCCGTACTTCATCGGGTGACATATTTCACAGATTTAGCCCAGGCGTGTCAGTAAATAAATTAAAAGATCAGCAACAGTTACCTTCAGGGGAAAAGTCAGAATCCAGAATTGTTATATTTCCAAAATGTCCAGTTTTCAACACAAAATTATGAAATATGCAAAGAAAAAAAATCAGTCAATATAAACTGTCTCTTAATATCGCCAGATGTTGTAACTAACAGACAAGACTTCAAAGTAGCTATTATAAATATGTTCAAAGAAGAAAAAGAAACCATGAATAAAGACAATGGAAATTGTGAAAAAATGAACAAACTAGTGATTTTCAACAAAGAAGTAGAAATATAAAAAGAACCAAATGGAAATAATTGAAATAAAAAATTCACTAGAGGGACTCAACAGCAGATTCAAGATGGCAAAAGAAACAGTTAACTTGAAGATTGATCTATAGAAATTATTTAATCTGAAGAACAGAGAGAAAAAAAATCAAAGAAAAATGAACAGAGCCTCAGGGACATGTGGGGCAACATTAAGAATACAAAAAAAAAACCCCACCAAAAACCCAACATATACATAATATGGATCCCAGAAGGAAGTGGAAAAAGAAAGGGGTGGCAGAACATGCTTAACAAAAATATTTGCAAATTTAACATAACAACATACAAAAAGGATTATGTTCAGAAATAAAAAGGACATGAAAGACTGATAAATGCTCCAACATGGATGAACAAGAGCATTATGAAAGCATTGTGAAAGTAGCCAGATGCAAAAAGACCACATATTGTGTGATTCCATTTATAGAAAATGTCCAGAATAGGCAAATCCATAGACAGAAAGTGTATTAGTAGTTTCCAGGTGCTGGGGGGGAGGTTGAATTGGAAGTGACTGCTTGATGGATTTAGGGATTATTTTTAGGATGATGGAAATGTTTAAAAACTGGATGGTGGTGATGGTTTCACAACTCTATAAATGAACTCTATAAATGTTATATAAATTATATATCTAAATAAAGCAGTTTAAAAAAGAAATAGTAAGCCAACAACAGAAACAAAACAAAAAGATCAGTAATGATTGACTCCCTGAATATTATTTTTTCAAAACAATAGATAACCTAGGATTGCTGCATTTACAGTTGCAAAAGTCATTAATTAATAATCATAACTGTATAAATTGTTTTGCAGTTTACATGGGGCTTTCATATATTTCATATATTTTATTGGGGTCATCTGTCAGCACTCTGGGGGAGGAAGGTTGTTTAGCCTTTATTATGCAAAAAGGAGAAGAGGTTAGCTGATTTATCCGATGCCATACAGTAAGTGACACAAGATGGGCCCAAACTCAGACTTTCTGACTCCAAGTTCAGTGCCCTTTCTGCTATATTATATCAACCCCACTCTCTGTGGTAGCAACCCTGTACTACTCCCTGTAGGTAAATATGGAACCTTAGATATTAGAAGAGGGGATCACAAAGGTGAAAATTACAACTCAATCTGTGCCGTGTTCTTACTGAGCATTTGTTGGTAGGGAGGGTGAGGAAGTCTAGTAAACTTCCGGCTTGTGGCCTGGAATGGTGCAGAAATCTGTATCAAACTGATCACACGTTGACCCAGCAACACCAAGCCTGTTCTAGGCCTCTTTCATCTGGGTGTCTAGTAAAGGCAAAATGTGGTAGGCAGGAGAAATCGTGTTGGAGATTTATACCCAATAGCGTTTGCAGAACAGCCATGTTTTTATAGGTTTACTGGTATCACTCATGGCATTGTAGGACCCTTCCACTTAGATCTAAATTCCTCCTTTCCTGGGCATCTTTATGTCATCCTTGTCCATGAAGCTTATTCTCTTTGTTACATATGCAATACCTTTCAGATGCTTTGTAGGATCTAGAAGCCACTTAGTCTCCTAAGCTGCTAAGCTGCAAACTAAAATCTTGCCTGAGTTTCCCACTCTGGTTCCAGCAGCTTCCTCTGAATCTTATTTCGAAGAATCTGTGACCCTCATAGCAAAGAGATTAAGAGTACAGGCTATGGAGCTGGACATTTCGGATTTGAATTCTAGCTTCACTAGCTGTGTGATCTTGGTGAAATTACTTAACCTTTCAGTGCTTCTGTTTCTTTATCTGTCAATGAGGAAAACATCTCATTATGAAAATTTTGAGGATTAAATGCAATCATGGATGTATATTGCTTAAAAGAGTTCCTGGATCTTCTTTTTAGTCCTTTTACTTCTGATAATAATAAGAATAATAAGGAGGAGGAGGGGGAGGAGAAGGAAGAAGAAGGAGGAGAAGAGGGGGAAGAAGAGGGGGAAGAAGAAGAGGAAGAATTATTATTTAAGCAAGCCGAAAACTTGAACTTACACTACAGGCTTTCCTCTGGTACTTGTTTTTTACAACTTTCAATCATATTATTTTCATGTGCTAGCCATAACAGCCCTGTGAGGCTCATAGGATTAATGATATTAGGTATTTTCCCCACTTTACAGAAAAGAAAATAGTGGTACACTACTTTGTCATAAAGCTGGGTCTGGAACACACATTTTAAGATTCTCTCATGGGGCTCTTTCTAATACAGCCTGCTGCCTTTAACATAGTTAGCATTTGCCCAAAGGAGCAAAATACTTGGTGCAAAACTCAGCAATCATTATTAACCCCTGTATCTACCTCTACAATTAAGTCACTGAAGGGTCTACATCTTTGTAGCATATGTTATGTTAATTTGATTAGCTTCTTTTCCACCTAATATTTAACATAATTGAAATTGAAGTTCAAGCAGTAAGTAGTGAAAATGTTTCTGTTCCCAATTGTTTTACATGAAACTTGAGAGGGTTACTGATAAAGTGCGAATTTCACTGAACTAATGTAGAAAATGGATGGCAACAGAAAGCTATGATTAGTATTTGCTATTTGCAAACTATGGAAGAAAGTGATATCTCTGGTTGTTCAATGTCATATTTAAAGCCTATTACTTTTCAAGATACTGTGTTAAATTTGATGCTACATTTTGGATAAGTGTGTTAATGCTAAAATTACTATGAAATTTACAACACCCCAGTGGATTTCATTGTAAGAAAAATGAATGGACTGTGATTGTTTATTTGGGGAAATAAGCAGCTATTGTTCTTCTCCAAAGAGTGAGAAGACTTTTATACATTGAGTTACCTGTATACATACAGTTTTTTTGAAGAGTGTTCCCCATATTAAGTGTTTAGCTGATTTACATAATCTGCCACAAAGGATATTGAGAAGTTATAAGAGAAAGATAATTTGAAATTAGGTAGTTGTTGGAGTTCCAAAAGAGGGATGGTGTGATGCAGATAGATGTCACTGCAACTCAGAGATGTATTATTATTTTCAAATTACTAAGGTATAGAGATGTGCTAGGTATTTGTACACAGTTTTTAAAAAATCCCTGCCTCAACAAATTTGAAATATGAACCAGAGATTCTGGGCCCTCATTTTGGCATGTGGTAAGCTGTTGCCATTTATCTAATGGGATATTATGAAATACTCAATAAATCTTTAAAATTATGATATATATTGTTCCAGTTCCCAAGAACTTTGACCAAACGTCTGTGTGTGTGTGTCTGTGTCTGTGTGTGAGTTGTGGAGTCCAAATTCCCTAAGCAGCAATGGGGAATACGAAATTAGAGTGTCTAAAATAATTGGTCTAGAATTCTAGATGTTTTCCTTTTAAAATCATTTTCCAGATTAGAGTGTTTTGTGGAGTCTGGCAACAACACCAACTTTGCCATTTACTAATTCTTCTCTCTCCCTGCTTGTCTCATGTGATCTAGCATCCATATCCAGAAAAGTGTTTAGAGTTTTTATCCAAAAATAATGAGAAAAAATAGACACAAGAAGCCAGAAGAAAACAGAGCATCTACAGAAAGAGATGTGAGATTAATCATCACTATTTAGTTGTGGAATTAAATAACTTCCATTTTTCTTTTTCAAAATGGCCTAAAGAGCCTGCCGAGGCACTGGGAGGAAATCCACTGCAGCTGTTCACACAACTGAGTCAAATCAGTTTTAGAGGAATATTTTTCCAGGAGGGACCTTTCATGCTTCCATTGTAAGACTTTAAAAGCACTAATAGAACAATTAGGTTAAACAAACTCATGTGAACCAGTGCGGTAAACAGAATTTCATTTCAGCTCTTGAGTGTTATCTCTTTGATATAATAGGATATCTGTGTACCACAAAAGCAGTCTACTTCTAAAGGTATCATTTCCTGGATAAGAAGCCCCATATGCAGTACATAAAATTCTAGGCCTATCTCCTGAAAAATGATGATTTATTTCTCTTTTTATTTACTAAAACGTTATAGCAGTATCCATGGGACATCATAATACCTGGCCAATTCCATAACAAAGCAAACTAGTGCTTTAGGCTTTATGTACCTATCTAGGCTCTCATCATACACCTATTGATAGGTTTTCTTGTTTTTTAAATAATAGAATTCAGTCAGACTACAATTTATTTGGTGTATGAGTAAATGAAGTCAGTCAAACAGCTGCTGGGTAGTTAGATACTAACAAATTGTCTTCAGAAAGACTTTTGGTTTTATCAAGTTTGTCATATTTTTCTAAAGCATCTAAAGCAACTGATTTATGTCCAGCCAGTGATCATGCTTTCCTTTTAGTATAAAGTTCATTCATCTAAAAAGGACAAAAATAAAAAGAGCAAACAACAAACTATGAAAGGCAGTTTCAGCAAATATTATAAAGGCTTAATTTATTTGCCGTATTGTACCAATATAGTTTAATTTTTAAAAAACTCACTAAGGACCCCAGTAGATAAATGCACAAAAGCCATAAATAGTTCACAAAAGAGGATAAAGAACTAGCAAACACATGCAGAGGAAATATTCAACATCACTAATAATCAAGGAAATGCAAAGTAAAAATGAAGATACCTTTAATTTACTTATTTCAAGTAGACATTAAAAAATAATAGTCAAAGTTGACAAGGGTACAGCGAAAGGAGAGTGTTCCCATACATTGCTAATAGCAGGGTAAATCATTATAATCCTCCAAACCTTTTGACTCATTAATTCAACTTCTTGGAATCTACCCTAAGGAAATAATAAAAAATATCAAAGATGTTCATGTTATTTTTATTTGACTCCAGTTAGAATGCTTGTAAATAGAAAGGGAAGAATATAAATGCCCAATAATAGGGGAATGGGTGTGTAAATTACAGTACAGCCACACTACACTGCTATTAAAAATGATGGTTACACAAATTCTACAGAAACATGCAAAAAACATCTACTGTGAAGGAAACAACATGAAAAAAATATGTGTATAATTATGACTGTAAGGAAATGGGCCAGAATGACAGCAGTCACTCTTACAGGCTGGTAGGATTATGGGGGAGATTTCTCCCTTAATTTTGCGAAGATGCAAGTGATTATGTTACTTTTAAAGCTTCCCCCGCCCCCCAACAGTTCACTACTTAAATGTTTGCTTAAGAAAAACAAAGACAGGTGAGAGAAGAATCAGCGAAGAATTCACATTTACTTCCGGAAGTCCAATGTCTTGTGAGTCAGTCAATCTGCATTAAAATAAAAGGTCCTTATTAAGGAAAATTATTGTAATAATTCCAAAGAGTACGATCCCCCTTTTGCTAGCTGTTCTCCAGGTACTTGGTGGCCTCATTTGGTCTTGTCTGGTGTGCTCTGAAGGCCTGTTTTCCTTGGGCAATATGCTCTGTACCCTTTAATTTTTTTTCTAGGGTGGAGTGAGCCTTTTTGGTGAAAGCCCCAACAGTTGCTATGAGTAGGACAAGTCTGTTTTCTGATTTGAGAGGGCAGCCATATACGATAAAGAACAAGATATGGAAAGAAAGTAACAGGAATAGAGGAAGAGGAAGAGAGGTTATCCTGAATGAATAGATGTATACACAGACCCACGGATTCAAAAGCAGTATTTTACTTAAACTACCCTATAACAGATTGGAATGAGTATGAAGGGTTGGGAAAAGGGAGGGGAAAGGAAGGAAGGCAAGCTGATAGGAGGAAGAATGATAAATAATGTAAACTTGGCTTTGAACATACCCACCATTTGGGGGGGCAATCAATTTAAGCTTCCCTTCAATTTCATATACAATCATGGGATTTTAGAGCTGGAAGAGCTCTTTGAGGTAATCTAATCTCCTTTTATATTTAGGTAAACTAGAGGCCCCGAGAGAGGGAAGATGATGTACCTTAGGCCACTATTCCAGGTATTCTTCTGAAAGGCAAAGTGGAATAGTGATCAAGAGTGTGTCCTTTGGAGACAGATTGTATGAATTGAAATCTCAGCTCTTCTGCTTACTAGCTGTGTGACCTTGGGCAAGTCACCTAACTGTTCTGTTCCTTAGTTTTCTTTATAAAATGGGTATAAAAGTAGTACCTACCTCATAGGGTGCTATAAGAATGAAAAGAGGTAATATATGAAAAGCATTTACAACAGTGTCTGGTAGGCCTGGTACCTGGTAACTGCCGTGAGTTATCTGCTGCTGGGGCAGCTGCTGCTTTTGTTGTTGTGATAATCCTGCCATTCCAAGGCCAGTGATTTCCCCATACCAAATTGTCTCTCCATAGCTTTATGTGACTAAAGAAATAAACATAAAACCTCCTTGGGTGTCCTCTGAAGTCACCTTGGAGTTTATCTTGTTAGCAAGTAAAAAGTGGAAAACACAAGGGTAAACCACAGGTGGTGACATTTGAATTTATACTATGTGATCTATCTGAATGGATCTTCTGCAGTAGCAAAGATAATTGACTTCTTTGTTTTTTACTCTGTTACATTAGCAGCATGCGTTTACCTACACAATCGCTTTTTTTTTAAAAAGTTTATCATTATCAAAATAATAGAGAAATAAAAAATTATTTTGATGTGAATTGTATTATATGTACCTTTGGTTTTTCTACGAGTTGATAATGTCATCATCATGTCTAAATGACATTGGCTTGTCAGTGGACCTCCAGGCACTGAATGAAAAAGTCAATTAAGCAGATATGAACCTATTCTTTACCTTAGAGTATTTAGAACAGCATCTTTTCAGAATTACTGTGCTTTCGAACTTCGTTACATTTAAAATATTAATCTCTTTCTTAATGTTTTACCACTTTTTTTATTTTCAAAAGGTGAACTAGTTTTGAGTAACATCAAGCTCTGTCTCTCAAGACCTTGGTAAATCTCACAGTTGTATACTTTCACAGCTCTAGGCACATGATTATGTGTGCCTCCGTATCGTGTCTGAAGAGAGCTGGAGTATATCTTCTGCCATCTCTGTCCACTGATGTAGATTTTAACATAAGAAATTGTGGTTGAGGGTCAGGGAACAGGGAAAGATTATTTTCTCTTGGTTTTTACCAATTTGTGGTGTAAGATTGTTTCCAACGGACACTCAATGATTATAGCTGTGAATAGCTGTGATTAGAACTTCAAGAATGGTTCAGAATGGCTATAGGAATCTCTCTCTCTCTTCTCATCTCACTTTCATGTTGCAAGTACACATACTGAGGGAAAGAAGAATGTCTAGATTTTCATACATAAAAATACAGGTGATTTTAACATGATACATCATAGTAACCAAAACACAACGTTAGGCATTAGAAGTGAGATGTTTTTCATTTTTAAATTTAACTTGTTAGGTTTCAGTGGTATAAATTTATAACTAGCTGAGGCTTAAGAGGGAGCATTATTTTGGCCATACCTCTGCTATGTTAATCCCAAGCAGAGTGAACCAAAGATTTTACTGAAAGAGAAAGTGAGAGATCGGAAGTGTGCTTTAGAAAATAAAATAATATCTATTTATCTCCTTATTATAGCATTTTATCAAGCATGTTATTGTTATTTTTAATTATAAGGTCCTTGATTGATATTTTTGCATTATCAATGACCTTATGTGGAAAATAGCTCTCCAGCCCTGCTCAGTAAACTTTCAGTCTTTAATGAACAAAGAACTGTATGTGTTGGTTAAAATGAAGTGACATGAATTTTATTGATGCCTCCTTTTCTGGGTGAAAGTCCAATCTTCAGCTACAACAATGCATCTCGGGAAGTCTGCTATTGGTACATTTCTCACTTTGCACTGTTTGTAGCTAAGTCAAGGTCTAAAATCCAGGCAACTGTTTACTTTCTGAAGAATATGCTATGGGAACCTAAGAAGAGAGAGATTAAAATTGGCTTTAGATGCTCAATGGAATTTCAGTGGTTGTGGTGATGGTGTTGGTGATGAACAAATAAGCAGTCCTTTCCCAATATCTTCATCTTTGGTGCTCAAACATTATTTTGTCTTTTTTTTGAGTCATTTCATTATGCTTTGTAGTAGAGTTGTTTATTTATCACTTATATTACATAACAACTGTGAGTTCCTTGGGGGCAGAGACTATGGCCTATTCATTTCTATATTCTCTCTGGCCCCTCTTGTGAGTCTTGGCAATGGTTTATTCATTTCACTTAACAGGTATTGAGCAAAGGTCTACTATATGCAAGGCACTGTGCTCATTTTGGGGATATAGAATGAATAGAACAGATAAAAATATCTACCTTCATAGAGGTTGCATTTTAGAGGGGAGAGACAGGTGGCAGACAATAAACAAAATATACAGTATATCATTTAGTGACAAGTGCTATGAAAGACAGGAAGGAGGATGAGAAATGACACTTTTCAGTGGTTTACAATGAGAGGTTGCAAAGGCCCTGAGGTGGAATCATGCCTGGTATTTTTGGAAACAGCAAGAAGGATAGTACATCTAGAGTGCGTGAGATGGGGGAAATATCAGAGGATGAGTTTGGAGACGTTAGGGGAGGGAGAGGTGGACACTGTAGGGGTCCACCTAGGTCATTGTAAGGATTTCAGCTTTTATTTTAAAGGAAATAGGGCGCCATTGCTACTTTTGAGCCAAGAAGAGACATGATATGACTTAGATTTAAAAGCTTCATTCTGGCTGGAGTGTGGGGAACTTGCTATAAGGGACTGATGGTGTAGCAGCGGATCAATTAGGAGGCTATTGCAATAATCCTGGTGTGGTAGTAGGGAAGTGGAGACACGTTGTTGGATTCTGGATATATTTCAAAGGTAACACCTACAGGATGAACTGATGGATTGCATGTGGGATGTGAAAGACAGGAATCAAGGATGACTTCAAGTAGTGTGGCCTGAGCAAACAGAAGAATGAAGTTGCCATTTACCAAGGTGGAGAAGACTATGAAAGGAGCAGTTTTGGGAAGGGAAGCAGTTTTGAACATAGTAAGTTTGAGATACCTTTTAGATATCCAAGTAGAGACACTGAGTAAGCAGTTGGATATTCAAGTCTATGGCTCAGGGGAGGGACCTATGCTGGAGCTACAGATTGGGGGACTGTGAGTGTATAGTCAGTATGTGAAGCCATCAGATGGCATGAGCTTAGATTATTGTTGAATCATCAGTATATATTCATTTATAATACTTTATCTGCTTTCTCTCCAAGGATGCTCAACTCTGCTGTCAATTCAACCAAGCTAGGTGTCTCCGTGGGCCACTTAATGGAATTTGTAGATTCAGGAGTTTAATAGTTTTTACTATGTATGTGCCTAGAGTAGTGCTAAGTGGTATGGGGGACATAAAGAGGAATAAGACTCAGAGTCTGCCTTCAAGGACCTGGTTAGGGAACTAAGGCTTCAGCTGGTGAAACGTTGCTCATACTACGAAGCATTATGTACCATTGAATGCATATCAGTCAATCGATAAGCTTTATTGAGTGATTTCAGTGTTCTTTTTGCTGTACATGCAATAGAAATTCCAAAAAGTGAGATACTGTACATGATAAAGGAGCCACTACCTAGATGCCTGAAGATTTCTTTGACAATGCATATGGTGAAGAGCTGAAGAAAAATAAGGGAGTCATTTTCACTGCAAAATAAAATCATGGCATTATTTGGTTTCATGCTAGGTTTCTTTAACATTGTATGAAAGGACCAAGTTGCAGAGTTACAACAGTGGATGAAAATGAGAATGAAAATAAGCACATTTTGACAGGACTTTAAACTTTTCAGAGGACTTTGACATCTCAGGTGGCGTTTGATCTTCTCAAACCACTCTGTGCTAAGTAAGGTGGATAATGCCTCTATGGGTCTTAAGAGCCTTAGTGGCTCCTAGCTCAGCATTCTGTGGGGGAGGGGGGTTCTTTCAGTGATTTATCATGAAATGTTAAATCTCTATTTCTAAACCCAATTTAGATCCTGCTGTTCCTACACCAGTATACTCACCAGAAGTGTTGTTTATATCCTCTCGGTACTATGGAGAACAAAAATTTACCACCACCTAACTCATTAAAAATGCTCTGCAAGCCTGAGGCGCAGACGCCACAGTATGAACACATAGAGCTCAGTCCCCCTTAAGGACACTTTATTTCATGAGCCTGTCTAACTCAGAATCATTCTCTTCCTCAGAGCCCCTTTCTTAAATGCAGTATTAAACCAGAGGCAAGTATGTGTCTTTTTCTGAATGTAGTTCTCTTACCAGTTTTCATTTCAGATGTAGGATGTGCTGGGTTAATATTTGTACTTCTGGCCACTTTCAAATCTTATAATGTTTTTTTAATCTGACCACAGACTTTAACATTAAACACATGCACACACCATAGAAAAATGCTGTCCTTTATTTGCCTTCCAATACAAATATTTTTGAAGGCTCTCTTTCACCTTGAGTATTTTCTAATACTGCTACCTCCAGCTTAATCCTAACTGCTTGACAAGGTATGCGCGTAACACAGTGTTATTATTGCCTCCGGCTAGCTTCATGTCATCTAGTTTGTCTTTTGCTCCCCTCCTTTGGCAGTATTATCAGGACCAATTGTGAATCGGCCAGATGCATTTTCTTGCAAAAGGACAAATCTAAGATGGCTTGTGTTTTTCCCTCTTTCTTTCAGGACTGCTTACATTAAAGGAGTTCCTTTTTTCATGAAACTGAGCTTGCTTAATCAGAGATGGAGCAAACAGACTGCAAACCCTATCAGCCTCTGTCAAAAGTCAAGCATGAAATGGACCTAGCTTATACTAGTTCTTCCGATGAGAGTGAAGATGGAAGAAAACCAAGACAGTCATACAACTCCAGAGAAACTCTGCATGAGTATAACCAAGAGCTGAGGATGAATTACAATAGCCAGAGTAGGAAGAGGAAAGAAGTAGAGAAATCTACTCAAGGTATGTTTTTATTGGATTTTTATAGCTAATATTATTTCTCATTAGAGAATGCTTGTATGCATAAACATAAGTTTCAAAAACAAATTTGCTGATGTTAACTGGTTAATAATTTGCGCTACTTACATATGCTTAGTGAATCTGTTTCATATGCCAATCCAGCTGAGGTTGTCGGATTGTGCATGAATTTGGATGCAACAATCCTCTTATCAGAGCATTCAAAATTTGTCTAATCCTACAAATGGCCATTTACAGACTGAAGGTTGAATAATTTATAGTAAGATGAAAAGTAAACAGCTAAGTGCTTTTCAGGCCATTGCCTATATGGGACAAAAGTCTCAAATTAAATATTTGGCATCTAAAAGAGCTTTAAAAAGGTTAGTGGGGACTACCAAGCAAAGGTCCAGAAAATTTGTCCACAGAATGCTGAAACCTTGTGCAACACAGTCCTAAGGGAAGGTAAGAATTGGTTGGAACCCTTCCTACCACAGCTGTAATGTGGGGCGTATCCTTTGGACAGCCTTTGTTTTTCAATTATGGATTGACAAGACAGTTTCTAATAAATAGAAAACAGGTAGATAGAAATATTATTTCCTTATTTCTTTTCAATTGATAGACACGCGGTATTAGACTATTTTAACTACACAGGAAAAAAAAAGATACTGACATTGGCACAGGTTACTTCTTTTAAAAAAAGAATAAGTCTGTGTTGAGATTTAAAAAAAAAATAATTTTATTATCTAGATCAGTGGTTCTCAAAGCATGGACCCTGGACCAGCAGGAACAGCATCACCCACAGACTTGTTAGAAAGGCAAATTCTCTGGGATCACCAAAGATCATGTAAAGTGTGGTTATTACAAACGAAAATTGCTGTATTCTAATTAGTATTGGAACCTTATGTTAGAAAAACTTTAAATGGAGCCAAAGATTTAAGATATTCATACCAACATTTAGATATGCACTAAATGTTTATATTAACTATGTTACTCATTTTTTAGCTCTTAACATACTTGCTAAAGGTCTTATATCTGTCTTTTCAAGTAATTCATTTTAATCTTCCCTATTTATTCAGCTAAAGACTGAAACTTCGTTATGAGTAATTTTATTCTTCTGCGTAACTGGAAATTGGAAAATGTCTTATGGGAATTTTTTTGGGGGTGTTCTATTATACTTTAAGAAATGTGTAGTTACCATTAAAATATTTTTCTATTAAGTTTGTCTTTACAGAATATGAACTTACAATTGTGAGTTGTGGCTTATGGAATTGGAGTGTAGAGTGCCTGACCTAATAATGTTGTGAATTTAAATAAGAATGTATTTCTGGTGACAGTTTGTTCTAAAAGTATAAGCAATTTTATATTAAGTCAATATAAAGAGCTAGCCAGCCTCGGATTTTGTCTCTCTGCATTGTGATCAAAATGAATTTTGAGACGAGAGAAGTTTGTCTTTAAAGATGTCACCCTAATTTCCTTTTAATAACCTATTATTATTCAATAAGTTTATTTTTTAACATCTTTATTGGAGTATAATTGCTTTACAATGTTGTGTTAGTTGCTGCGGTATAACACAGTGAATCAGCAATATGTATACATATATCCCCATTTCTCCTCCCTCTTGTGTCTCCCTCCCACCCTCCCCATCCCACCCGTCTAGGTGGACACAAAGCACCGAGCTGATCTCCCTGTGCTATGCGGCTGCTTCCCACTAGCTATCTATTTTACATTTGATAGTGTATATATGTCCATGCCACACTCTTTGTCCCAGCTTATCCTTCCCCATCCCCGTGTCCTCAAGTCCATTCTCTACATCTCCATCTTTATTCCTGTCCTGCCCCTAGGTTCTTCAGAACCATTTTTTTTCTTTTAGATCCATATATATGTGTTAGCATACGGTATTTGTTTTTTTCTTTCTGACGTACTTCACTCTGAATGACAGACTCTAGGTCCATCCATCTCACTACAGATAACTCAATTTCGTTTCTTTTTATGGCTGAGTAATATTCCATTGTATATGTGTGCCACATCTTCTTTATCCATTCATCTGTTGATGGACACTTAGGTTGCTTCCACGACCTGGCTATTGTAAATAGGCTGCAATGAACATTGTGATACATGACTCTTTTTGAATTATGGTTTTCTCAGGGTATATGCCCAGTAGTGGGATTGCTGGGTCATATGGTAGTTCTATTTTTAGATTTTTAAGGAACCTCCACACTGTTCTCCATAGTAGCTGTATCAATTTGCATTCCCACCAATAGTGCAAGAGGGTACCCTTTTCTCCACACCCCGACCAGCATTTATTGTTTGTACACTTTTTGATGACGGCCATTCTGACCGGTGTGAGGTGATGCCTCATTGTACTTTTGATTTGCATTTCTCTAATGATTAATGATGTTGAGCATCCTTTCATGTGTCTGTTGGCAATCTGTATATCTTCTTTGGAGAAATGCATATTTAGGTCTTTTGCCCATTTTTGGATTGGGTTGTTTGTTTTTTTGATACTGAGCTGCATGAGCTGTTTGCAAATTTTGGAGGTTAATCCTTTGTCACTTGCTTCATTTGCAAATATTTTCTCCCATTCTGAGGGTTGTCTTTTTGTCTTGTTTATGGTTTCCTCTGCTGTGTAAAAGCTTTGAAGTTTCATTAGGTCCCATTTGTTTATTTTTGTTTTTATTTCCATTTCTCTAGGAGGTGGGTCAAAAAGGATCTTGCTGTGATTTATGTCATAGAGTGTTCTGCTTATGTTTTCCTCTAAGACTTTTATATTGTCTGGCCTTACATTTAGGTCTTTAATCCATTTTCAGTTTATTTTTGTGTATGGTGTTAGAGAGTGTTCTAATTTCATTCTTTCACATGTAGCTGTCCAGTTTTTCCCAGCACCACATATTGAAGAGGCTGCCTTTTCTACATTGTATATTCTTGCCTCCTTTATCAAAGATAAGGTGACCATAAGTACATGGGTTTATCTCTGGGCTTTCTACCTTGTTCCATTGATCTATATTTCTGTTTTTGTGCCAGTACCATACTGTCTTGATTACTGGAGCTTTGTAGTATAGTCTGAAGTCAAGGAGCCTGATTCCTCCAGCTCCGTTTTTCTTTCTCAAGATTGCTTTGGCTATTTGGGGTCTTTGGTGCTTCCATACAAATTGTGAAATTTTTTTCTTCTGGTTCTGTGAAAAATGCCGTTGGTATTTTGATAGGGACTGCACTGAATCTGTAGATTGCTTTGGGTAGTATAGTCATTTTCACAATGTTGATTCTTCCAATCCAAGAACATGGTATATCTCTCCATCTGTTTGTATCATCTTTAATTTCTTTCATCAGTGTCTTATAGTTTTCTGCATACAGGTCTTTTGTCTCCTATGGTAGGTTTATTCCTAGATATTTTATTCTTTTTGTTGCAATGGTAAATGGGAGTGTTTTCTTGATTTCACTTTCAGATTTTCATCATTAGTGTATAGAAATGCCAGAGATTTCTGTGCATTAATTTTGTATCCTGTGACTTTACCAAATTCATTGATTAGCTCTAGTAGTTTTTTGGTGGCAGCTTTAGGATTCTCTATATATAGTATCTTTCATCTGCAAACAGTGGCAGTTGTACTTCTTTTCTGATTTGGATTCCTTTTATTTCTTTTTCTTCTCTGGTTGCTGTGGCTAAAACTTCCAAAACTATGTTGAATAATTGTGGTGAGAGTGGTCAGGCAACCTTGTCTTGTTCCTGATCTTAGAGTAAATGGTTTCAGTTTTTCACCACTGAGAAAGATATTGGCTGTGGGTTTGTCATATATGGCCTTTATTATGTTGAGGTGTGTTCCCTATATGCCTACTTTCTGGAGGGTTTTTATCATATTTGAGAGTTGAATTTTGTCAAAAGCTTTTTCTGCATCTATTGGGATTAGTATATGGTTTTTATTCTTCAGTTTGTTAATATGGTATATCACTTTGATTGATTTGCGTATATTGAAGAATCCTTGCATTCCTGGGATAAACCGCACTTGATCATGATGTATGATCCTTTTAATGTGCTGGTGGATTCTGTTTGCTAGCATTTTGTTGAAGATTTTTTTTTTTTTTTTTTGCGGTACGCGGGCCTCTCACTGTTGTGGCCTCTCCCGTTGTGGAGCACAGGCTCCTTGTTGAGGATTTTTGCATCTATATTCATCAGTGATATTTGCCTCTAGTTTTCTTTTTTGGTGACATCTTTGTCTGGTTTTGGTATCATGGTGTTGGTGGCCTCGTAGAATGAGTTTGGGAGTGTTCCTCCCTCTGCTATATTTTGGAAGAGTTTAAGAAGGATAGGTGTTAGCTCTTCTCTAAATGTTTGATAGAATTCGCCTGTGAATGCATCTGGTCCTGGGCTTTTGTTTGTTGGAAGATTTTTAATCACAGTTTCAATTTCAGTGCTTGTGATTGGTCTGTTTATATTTTCTATTTCTTTTTGGTCCAGTCTTGGAAGGCTGTACTTTTCTAAGGATTTGTCCATTTTTTCCAGGTTGTCCATTATATTGGCATATAGTTACTTGTACTAATCCCTCATGATCCTTTTTATTTCTGCAGTGTCAGTTGTTACTTCTCTTTTTTCATTTCTCATTCTATTGATTTGAGTCTTCTCCCTTTTTTTCTTGATGAGTCTGGCTAGTGGTTTATCGTATTCTCAAAGAAACAGCTTTTAGTTTTCTTGATCTTTGCTATTGTTTCCTTCATTTCTTTTTCATTTATTTCTGCTCGGATCTTTATGATTTATTTCCTTCTGTGAACTTTGGGGTTTTTTTGTTCTTCTTTCTCTAATTGCTTTAGGTGCAAGGTTAGGTTGTTTATTTGAGATGTTTCCTGTTTCTTAAGGTAGAATTGTATTGTGATAAAGTTCCCTCTTAGAACTGCTATTGCTGCATCCCATAGGTTTTGGGTCATCGTGTTTTCACTGTCATTTGTTTCTAGGTATTTTTTGATTTCCTCTTTGATTTCTTCAGTGATCTTTTGGTTATTTAGTAGCATATTGTTTAGCCTCCATGTGTTTTTATTTTTTCCAGTTTTTTTCCTGTAATTGACATCTAGTCTCATGACCTTGTGGTTGGAAAAGATACTTGATATGATTTCGATGTTTTTAAATTTACCAAAGCTTGATTTGTGACCCAAGATATGATCTATCCTGGAGAATGTTCCATGAGCACTTGAGAAGAAAGTGTATTCTGTTGTTCGTGGATGGAATGTCCTATAAATCTCAATTACGTCCATTTTGTTTAATGTATCATTTAAAGCTTGTGTTTCCTTATTTATTTTCATTTTGGATGATGTGTCCATTGGTGAAAGTGTAGTGTGAAATCCCCTACTATCGATTTCCCCTTTTATGGCTGTTAGCATTTGCCTTATGTATTGAGGTGCTCCTATGTTGTGTGCATCAGTATTTACAGTTGTTATATCTTCTTCTTGGATTGGTCTCTTGATCATTATGTAGTGTCCTTCTTTGTCTCTTGTAATAGTCTTTATTTTACAGTCTATTTTGTCTGATATGAGAATTGCTACTCCAGGTTTCTATTGATTTCCATTTGCATGGAATATCATTTTCCATCCCCTCACTTTCAGTCTGTATGTGTCCCTAGGTCTGAAGTGAGTCTCTTATAGACAGCATATATATGGGTGTTGTTTCTGTATCCATTCAGGCAGTTTATGTCTTTTGGTTGGAGCATTTAATTGGTTTACATTTAAGGTAGTTATCGACATGTATGTTCCTATTACCATTGTCTTAATTGTTTTGCTTTTGTTACTGTAGGTCTTTTCCTTCTCTTGTGTTTCCTGCCTAGAGAAGTTTGTTTAGCATTTGCTATAAAGGTGGTTTTGTGGTGCTGAACTCTCTTAGCTTTTGCTTGTCTGTAAAGGTTTTAATTTCTCTGTCAAATCTGAATGAGATCCTTGATGGGTAGAGTAATCTTAGTTGTAGGTTTTTCCCTTTCATCACTTTAAATATATCCTGCCACTCCCTTCTGGCTTGCAGAGTTTCTGCTGAAAGATCAGCTCCTAACCCTATGGGGATTCCCTTGTATGTCATTTGTTGTTTTTCCCTTGCTGCTTTCAATATATTTTTTTTTGTATTTAATTTTTGATAGTTTGATTAGTATTTGTCTTGGCATGTTTCTCCTTGGATTTATCCTATATGGGACTCTGCACTTTCTGGACTTGACTGACTATTTCCTTTCCCATATTAGGGAAGTTTTCAACTATAATCTCTTCCCGTATTTTCTCAGTCCCCTTCTTTCCTCTTCTTCTTCTGGGACCCCTACAATTCGAATATTTGTGCGTTTTATGTTGTCCCAGAGGTCTCTGAGACCGTCCTCAATTCTTTCCATTCTTTATTCTGCTCTGTGGTAGTTACTTCCACTATTTTATCTTCCAGGTCACTTATCCGTTCTTCTGCCTCAGTTATTCTGCTATTGATTCCTTGTAGAGAATTTTTAATTTCGTTTTTTGTGTTGTTCATCATTGTTTGTTTGCTCTTTAGTTCTTCTAGGTCCTTTTTAAATGTTTCTTGTATTTTCTCCATTCTATTTCCAATATTTTGTATATCTTTACTATCATTACTCTGAATTCTTTTTTAGGTAGACTGCCTGTTTCCTCTTCATTTGTTTGGTCTGGTGGGTTTTTACTTCGCTCCTTCATCTGTTGTGTATTTCTCTGTCTTCTCATTTTGCTTAACTTACTGTGTTTGGGGGTCTCCTTTTCACAGGCTGCAGGTTCGTAGTTCCCATAGTTTTTGATGTCTGCCCCCAGGGGGTAAGTTTGGTTCAGTGAGTTTTGTAGGCTTCCTGGTGGAGGGGACTCGTGCCTGTGTTCTGGTGGATGAGGCTGGATCTTTTCTTTCTGGTGGGCAGGACCGCTTCCGGTGGTGTGTTTTGGGGTATCTGTCACCTTAGTATGATTTTAGGCAGCCTCTCTGCTAATGGGTGGGGTTGTGTTCCCATCTTGCTATTTGTTTGGCATAGGGTGTCCAGCACTGGCTCTTGTTGGTCGCTGAGTGGAGCTGGGTCTTAATGTTGAGACAGAGATCTCTGGGAGAGCTCTCACTGCTTGGTCTTACATGGGGCCAGGAGGTCTCTTGTGGTCCATTGTCCTGAAATCAGCTCTCCCACCTCACAGTCTCAGGCCTGGCTGGAGCATCAAGACCCTGTCAGCCACATGGCTCAGAAGAAAAGGAAGAAAAAAAAAAAGAAAGAAAAATAAGTAAAGTAAAATTATTAAAATTTCAAAAATTATTAAAATTTCAAAAACGTTTAAAAAGTAATAAAAAAAGGGAAGAGAGCAACCAAACGAATAATCAAATCCACCAATGATAACAAGCGCTGAAAACTATACTAAGATAGACAAAAAAATCAGAAACTAGTCAGTCAGATACAGCTAACCCCAAGTCTACAGTTGCTCCAGAAATCCACCACCTCAATTTTGGGATGATTTGTTGTCTATTCAGGTATTCCACACTTACAGGGTACCTCAAGTTGATAGTCGGGATTTAATCTGCTGCTCCTGAGGCTGCTGGGAGAGATTTCCCTTTCTCTTCTTTGTTCTCACAGCTCCCAGGGCCTCACCTTTGGATTTGGCCCCGCCTCTGCGTGTAGGTCACCCTCTGGGGTCTGTTCTTTGCCCAGCCAGGAGGGGGTTAAAGGAGCGGCCGATTCGGGGTCTCTGGCTCACTCAGGCCGGGGGAGGGAGGGGTATGGAATGCGTGGCGAGCCTGCAGCGGCAGAGGCCAGTGTGACTTTGCAACAGCCTGAGGCGCGCCGTGTGTTCTCCCGGGGAAGTTGTCCCTGGATCCCGGGACCCTGGCAGTGGCGGGCTGCACAGGCTCCCAGGAGGGGAGGTGTGGAGAGTGACCTGTGCTTGCACACAGGCTTCTTGGTGGCGGCAGCAGCAGCCTTAGCGTCTCATGCCCGTCTCTGTGGTCCATGCTGATAGCCGTGGCTCGCGCCCGTCTCTGGAGCTCCTTTAAGCGGCGCTCTTAATCCCCTCTCCTCGCGCACCAGGAAACAGAGAGGCAAGAGAAAGTCTCTTGTCTCTTCGGGCGCTCCAGACTTTTTCCCGGACTCCCTCCCGGCTAGCCGTGGCGCACTAACCCCCTGCAGGCTGTGTTCACGCCGCCAACCCCAGTCCTCTCCCTGTGCTCCGACCGAAGCCCGAGCCTCAGCTCCCAGCTCCTGCCCACCCCGGCAGGTGAGCAGACAAGCCTCTCGAGCTGGTGAGTGCCGGTCAGCCCTCATCCTCTGTGCGGGAATCTCCCCACTTTGCCCTCTGCTCCCCTGTTGCTGCGCTCTCCTCCGTGTCTCCGAAGCTTCCCCCCTCCGCCACCCACAGTCTCCGCCCGCGAACGGGCTTCCTAGTGTGTGGAAACCTTTCCTCCTTCAAAGCTCCCTCCCACTGGTGCAGGTCCCGTCCCTATTCTTTTGTCTCTGATTTTTCTTTTGCCCTACTCAGGTACGTGGGGAGTTTCTTGCCTTTTGGGAGGTCTGCGGTCTTCTGCCAGCGTTCAGTACGTGTTCTGTAGGAGATCTTCCACATTTAGATGTATATGTGGGGAGGAAGGTGATCTCCACTTCTTACTCCTCTGCCATCTTGAAGTGGTCTCTACTCATTTTTTATTTAGCACTTGCTATGTGTTAGGCCTCCAATCAGAGGCTGGGGTTGGAGATGAACATGATAGTTTCTGCTTGTAGGAAACTCATAATGTGGTGGAGAAAATAGACATCCAACAAATCATTACAATTAAATGTAGTAAGTACTTTTACAGATTAAGTGCTATGGAAGTACATGGGTGAGTCAGGGTCCATAGAAAGGTGATATTTGATCAAGGTCTTAACATTTGAATAAGAGTTTACTAGGAAAAGGACATTTCAAGAATGTAGATTAGCAAGTGCAAAAGCATAAAACTGTGAAAAGGCCTAGCATGATGAAAATTTCAATATAAAAAGAGTGAGGTGCATTGACGCCAGATGACAAAAAGTCTTGCATGCCCAATTTAGGAGTTCCTTTTTTTCTTTAAACTTTTTTTTAAAAAAAGCTTTTAAATGATAGAGAATTTCATGATGAATTATAATTTTTAGGATGATAATTGTAGAAGCGAATTGTAGATGTGTAAGCAGCAGTTTAGACGATTGATTGCAATTGGGGAAAATTGGGTGCAGGGAGACAATCTATGAAGGAACTGAATTAGCCCAGGCTAAGAATGGTGATGAATGTCTAAGCTCTGGCTGTATCAGTAGAGGTGAAGAAACATATTCAAGAGGTATTAGTGTGGTAGAATTGATAAGACTTAGTAATTGATTACTTGTCGAGGTTGAAAGAGATAACAGAGTCAAGAATGACTCTAAATTTCAAGATTGGAAAACTGGGAGGATGGTGATCCATTTACCAAGAGACGTAAAATACGAGTGGGTTTGGAAGGGAAGAGAATGAGTTTCTTTCTGAACATGTTAAGTTTAAGTTGCTTGGGTGACATCCTGGTAGATTTTCCTGTCAAGCAGTTGTTAATGTGTGCCTAGAGTTCAGGAACGATCTGGACTGTTGATATAAGTAGATTTGAATTCACAGGTTTCTTATAGTAGGAGATGCCTGGGGATGGATGAGATTACCCAGGTAGAATGTGTAGAGTGAGACCTGAAAAAGGTCAAGGACAAAAACCTGATTCTATCATCCATGAACTGAAATAAACATGTTTTCAACCTATTTAAAATTTTAACTAGCACCATCCTTTGCTATATTGACTTATGTAAAGTATAAATATCCAGGAGGTGAAGGTCTAGAAACTTAGGGTCTTCTTGCCACTGACTTCATGATCTTTACAGACACCTAGGAAGGAAAATATGTACCTCTTTGGGAGAGAAATGAATTAACCTACATTAGGCAAAATTGTGGGCCCCGTGATCATCTTTTTTGTGAAGTCTGGAATCCTCTTTGTTGTTCTAGTCCATATATTGCTACCTATGTGTAAAAAAAAATGTTGTTGATTTTCACAAATACATGGTAGCATCTTGCATCGACCTAGCTAAAGGTGAGCCTGACATTATTTTTAAGGAGTAAAATTCTTAGAAAATCATTGAGTTTTAAGATAGGAAGGAAGAAAGATAGCATAGTGTTGATTGGGCACCTGCTATAGTTCCAGACACTGTGCTAGATGCCTTTTAAGCTCACCAGCTGTGCAGCCTTAAGCAAGTTACTTCAGCCCTCTGAGCCTGTAAAGTTCACTGCAAAAGTTGACTTCATCATTATCATCATCAACACCATAATCACAATGATAAAAGTAGTAATAATAATAATAAAAAAACTTGAATAGTACCTGCTCTGTTCCAGGACTCTGCTAGATGCTTAAATTTACTGCTCATGCATGCCTTATGAGATATGAGATGTTATCTCCAGTTTACCAATGAGGTAACTGAAGCTTGGAGAGAAATACTTTTCCAGTTTCTGCAGCTAAGAAGTAGTAAGAGTTGGGTTTGGAAATCAAGTCTGTGACTCTCGTATGTACATCATAAGGTTGTGATATGGATTAATTGTGATCATAAGTGTGAAAGTTTTTAGGGACTCAGTAATTGTTAGTTTCCCTTCATTTCCTTCCCTAAAAGACTTGTCAGCCTCTTTGTGTTCCGATGACCAAGGGTTTACAAGGAGGTTTAAAAAGGCTTTCTGTTCTGATTTTCTTTAGTAAAGGGTAGATGATATGCTATGTAATTTATAATGAAATATTCCTGAGTCTGTTTGTTGTTTTCCACTTTTTAGGGAAGTTACTGTGTCATTCAATTCAGGGCTTGTTGGGGGGATACATTAATAAGAGGAAATACTTGATCCCATTTAAAAGTATCTTCATATTCTTATCTTTATTTGCCAAGAAAGCAAAATCCCCCCTCCGCCATGTACACAGAGTGCTGGATTTTAAAACTGGTTTTCTTATTTTCCAAAAGCTTTCGAATTAAGAGATGGACACTAATCTAATATTATTCACAATTCTTTGCTAATAGGATGAATGAGGCTTAGGCAAGCTTACTTTATATGACTTTTGGTAGGTCTAATAGCAGGGGTACATTTCCTGGAGGCACACAGGCTAGCAACTCTTCCCAAGCAGCCTCACTTCCAAGGGAGGCATCCATTAACTAAGAAATTAGTAAAAAACAAATGAAAAAAAATATGGTTATATAAATCAAGGATAATAATTTTAGTTATGAGAATTGCCCTATAATTTTTATAACAGGTAAGATTAGTTTTGAATATAGCAGTTTTACTGAAAAGTAATTATGAATGAAAGTCACCCATGCATAAAAAAAGGTATAGGGAGGACCTATTACAAATCCCAGAAGATCGTAGATTCCTGAGATACTGAAGCTGACACAGACATTTCATTTCTCCCTTCTTAACCTCTGTTTTGTGGCTTCTCTTTCTCCTAATATGGTTTTTGTTTGTTTGGTTGTTTTCTGCTTTCTGTATTACAACCTAAACCTAAATCTCACATTATCGCCATCTGGTGGAAAAAAACTAAAACTGCCAATCTGTATTTACCAAGATTACATGGGAGCAAAGCTTATCTGTCATCCATCTATCCATCCATCCGTTTTTTCAGTTACTCATTTATGCATCAAACATTCATTTAGTGTCAACTGTTCCAGGTACATTGTTAGGTGAATGCAGTTCATCTTGAAATAAATGGGCACAAGTGACTGTTATTTTCCTCTTAATTGCCCCTGGCTAATAAGCCACTTCATCCCACAGCGGAAGCTACTCAAACAGTATTGCGACTTGTGGGTTCAAGGTGTAGACAGAAGCCCAGATTTGAAAAGCACATTTCTTGACTCTTATTTCAAGCACTTAGCAGTAGTGTAAACTATTGTTGGCTTATGTCTAAACAGTTTGGATAACAGTTCCTACAAAATCTTGAAAGAACTCAACCCCAGAATCTGTATTTACGTGGTAAATATCACAGATGGCAGGTGTAATATAATGTAGCAAGGCCTATGAAATGAAAATTTCAACAGCATTTGATCACCTGTGATGAATTTTCTGCTGTAAGCATGTTATGCTTCTAGTTGTCACAAGTTTCTAGCATAAAAATCTATGATGACTGCCCAAAAAATTAAACTCTAAGAGAAAAGTAAGTTAGTTAGCAACAACTCCAATTTGCTCATGTCTTTCAGCCAGTATAATTTGTTCATGAAAATTTACTCAATAAACAGTTATTTATATAGCGTCTAAAACTGGTATGGGATATCAGTGGCACTTGTGCTCTCTCTGCCTGTCCTATGGCAGACATCCCTGATCAAACAGTTGTGCTCTTTCTTATTGAGCCCAACTGCGACCTCACATCCTTATCATCACAGCATTCCATGCAAACATTGTTAGTCAATTAGAGTTGGCAAGAGAGATGAAACCTATTTCCTATCTGTGTTCTGCTTATCTGTGCCAAGTTCTCTGAAGATATAGATGAATAAGAAGCAATCTTTGCCCTCAAAGAATTCAGAGTATGTTTAGGAAGGCAGGTATAAACCAGCTACAGTGCTGCAATATGATTGATGTTGCAATAGTGGTGTAGGTAAAGTACTATGAGAGTCTAGAAGCTAGAAACATGTACTCTCTTTGGGGAATGATAACGATGATTATAAGTGAAATATCTAACATTCATTAAGCACTAGGCATTGAGTAAGGCACTTTAGATGGATTATGTTATTTAATCTTCCCAATATGCTATGAGGTTGGGATCATTATTATCCCCATTGTAAAGATGAGTAAAGTGAGGCACAGAGATGCTCAATAACTTGCCCAATATTACAGAGGTAGTAAGTCATAGGACTGGGATTGGAACCCAGGCAGTCTGACATTAGATCCAACTGCTGTATGCAGAGATAGCTCCAAATTCAGATCTTAAGTTCAAGGAAATGGTGTCACTGTGTGTGTGTGTGTGTGTGTGTGTGTGTGTGTGTGTAATCATCTAGAAATAGATGGTTCCTGAAGTAGTGAGAGTAGAAAAAAATCATCCAGTGAGAATATGTACAGTCAGAAATAAACAGAGCCAAGTATAATACCCTGAGAAACATCTGAATTTAAAGTAGTGGGCAGAAGAAAAGAGTTGGTCTTGAGATGTCAGAGAAGAATCAAGGGGAAGGGGTATCACATAAGCTAAGGGAAGAGGCTTTCCAGTGGGAAGATGTGACTAAATAGTCAAACACTTCAACAAATAGAATGAAAATTGAGAAAAAGCAATAAAACAGGCAATTAAAAGGTCACTTCTGACCTTAGACCAGAGATTCTCTACCTTGGTTGGACATTAAAATTACCTAGGGAGTTTTACAAATCCCAGTGCCAACCCTGCTCTTCAGACCAATTAAATCAGAATTTTCAGTGGTGGGACCCAGGCATTAAAAAAATTTCAAGGAATTCTAATGTGCATTCAGATGAGGATCTACTGCCTTAGAGTGAACAGTTTCAATAATCTTAGAGAAAGATGCCAAATCCAAGGATTTGAAGAGTGAGTACAACTGAATATAATGACTGGAATAAGGCTCTATTGGAGAATGTTTCGGAATCTCAGGTGGAAGGAAAGGCTTTGAAAGGGTTCATTGCTTCCTCTGAGACAGGAAGTAAATTCCAAAACGGAGTGGCAAGTGTTGAAGTTCGAGTCTTGGATAAAGGAGGGGAAGGTTGTCTGCTGAAAGTGTGCGTCAGGAGCTTCAGATGAGTAATGAGGGAGGTTTTTGACCTGGCCAAGATGGAGTGTATATACATATCTGCAGCTCAGGTGATGCAGGACGGAAGATGGAGATGTGGGAATATTAATGACAATAAATATTATTGACCACTATGTGTCAAGTAGTCTGCTGAGTGGGTTCACATATTGCTTGTATTTAGTCCTTGTCATAACCCTGTGATGTAGTGATAATCGTCATGACCCCTATTTTATAGAAGTACATAGCTTGAGTAGATAGCAGAGCTAAAAAATAAATTCATGACCGATGTTCTTTCCACTACATTATTAGGTGCAGCCCTAGTACATGATGTCCTCACTGTGCTCCATGCTTTCAATATTCTCATTTGAAAAAATGGTTTCCAAACAGTATTGAGTGCCAAACTGAAGTTGGAAATTCTTTATTCTGGGGGGTGCCACTCTGTAACAGATTTAAATGAGATAGGGTATTTACTTTATGTGTTAAAGTTTCTTCTTCTAATGAAAAGGGAACTCCAGACTCTCCTCCATATTGTTACCGGTGATCTTTGTAAAAACACAAATCAGATCACACCATTCTTCTGAAAATCCTTCAGCACGTCCCAATGCCCAGAGAAGTGGTTCTTCACAGCAGGGGGTAGAGGGGGGCACACTACTAAATGCTTTGAGAGTCTAGTCAAAGCTCTCTATCTTCTTTGCAGAAAAAAATGCACACACACACAATATCTGCCATGTATTTCAAGGGTTTCAGGAAGCTTGAAGTCATTCTACATCCATGGACCATGGGTTAAGATTCTCTGCTAAGGGAATTTCATCTCCCCTGAGTTAATGCAACTTAGATCTTCCACAATCTAGTACTAAAAGTAGAAGCTACAAGGAGAAGCTGTTGGGGGTGGAAGACTCAGCCCCTGAATTTCACCTTCCCTTGGCACTCAGTCACCTTGATTTATTATGTTCATCATCAGCTAGGAAGTTTTCTACCCAGTGCTAAATCCACAGGTTGTCTGCATTTTGTTTCCAACAAGGGAGACAATATTTCCTTATATAGACACTTATATAGCACACCCCTACATACAAATGATTTTAAGTTAGGCTGATATGTGCAAAAATATATATTGCACAGGTAAGTTTGGATGCCGACTTTGGAGAAGGGAAGAGAACCAAACAGGTGGAAAATTGGAGGAAGGATATTTACAGTGATGCACTATAGAAGTTGTACCTTCATGCAGCCTTCGGGAAGTCCTCATTTCTGTAAAACTCCCCTTTGCTCTTCATTTAGCCACGAGTATAGGTAGCCACAGTCAGTCACAATTCGTCGCTTCCTAGATACCAAGTCATTATCAAATGGGAGGTTCACCTAGTAGGGCTAAATTGCATGGAAGTAATTCTCTATATAGATTCTTAAACTAACTTTATAAAACAATACGCAGTTACCACTAATTATAGACATATTACACAGTGTGGTTTTACCTTTGACCATCTCTCTTGTTGATGGACACTCTTTATCCGGGAATAGCTAGGTCAGTTTCCCAATTCTTCAGCCTTGCTGCTTCTGAGGCTACATGGCCTTTTGCTCTCAGTCTGAAAATATCTCATCTCTGCACACTCATCCATTTCAGCTGCCTATCCCTGAGCCCACTTTGCTTAATACTTTGTTTAACCCTTTAATGCTTCTTTCTCAATCTAGATTAAAACCTACACCACAGTATGGAGAATAATTCTGGTGTTTTCTTCTTAAATAACTCTTTACTCAGTGGAATTATGTATTTTCCTTTGAGGATCTACATGATTTCAGAAGGAAAAGACTGGCTCCCTGGCTGAGTGTCACAGAAATGACTATGCCCTGGGAAACAAAGCAACTGTCCTCTTTTTAGGTGCATAATTTGGTTGCTCTTTTTGAACTGCTTCAGCTACAGGGCAGGCTCAAAGGGGATATATACCCTGGGGTTGTGAAGACTGGGGAAAATAAGCTTTGTTCTTTTCCTTTTAACTCTTTAGGGCCCATTTATTATACGGTTAACACAAAGGCCGGACAAGGGTAAGTCAGATCATTTGAATGACAAACATGATAGATAACATGGCTGAAGCAGAGAGACTATTGAAGATTGATGAAAAAGGGAGGTTGGTGAAATATAGAAGAAAGCAGTTGCTAAACCTAAAAAGTGAAGTGAAGGGGCATGGATTTGTTTCAGTACATAACAGGGAAGCTGTGGCATCTTGAAGAATTCATAGAGTTGATTGAGACTATATCCATGTTACATGTTGATTCTCTTTTATTACAAAGATTTGAACAAGATTTCAGAATTGGCATTTGAAAACGTAGCTTTATATTTCTGTGAACAGCAAAAAACAGTTTTAAATATTTGCAAAGGAATGACTGTGAGGTATACCAACATGTCCTGTCAGGAAATTGCCCTGTCAGAAAACGGTTATTCTGCTTTTTTGGTCATCTGTGATGCAGAACTAGCTCCATATACAAATAAGTTCTATTTATTATCTTCAGCACTTTTCTTTCTCATTATAATTCTGAAAGGGTCTAGAGGTGACAGAAGATAAATCTTGAATCTTCTGGAACCTTGGAAATAGTCTCATTTGAAGCCTTTATACTAAAAGCTGAGGATTCTGCTGTCCCGTCAGTGTAAGCTGAACCATATGCAGTGCTATTTTGGTGCCAGTCATTCCTGTAACACATGAAGTATTTAATTTTATTACTCTTGAGCCTTTAACTGTTTGAGCAAATGACCGTTTATGTCTTTTATGTCATGTAAGAAGAAGTTAGAAATGAGCTCAAAGGCAAAAAAAAAAAATGAAATTAATAAGGACACGCCCAAACCTTTCATAGAATTTAAAGGTGTAAGGTAAGATTCATTTCTCTACCTTCAACTAAGACATTTACAAGGCTTCGCTACTAAAGTCCAATTATGTCTCCTCATTAATGGTTCAAGTCTAGAGTTTCAAGAACACTTTGAAAAATTATCACATTGACATACAAGTAGGCTGAATGCTAATGTGTCTGAAATTAATCAATAAATATGGCCCAAAACCACCTTCACTAATTGGAAAAAAAGTAATCTGTGGTATTGAAAAATGAGAGAGTCACAGGAAATGCAGAACTTTATTGTACATTTTCTATGTATAAATACACATATTTATATCATATACTTTGTGATCATCATTTATATATATGTAACATAATGTATAGTTTTATATTTATATAATTTATGTATGTAACTTAAAGAAACAGTGAGGTAGATTAATTTTTAATGGAACGGCGCTCTGATTTTTTTCCTATTGATTGCATTTTCTTAAGCAAGACATACTTGTATATAATAATGGAGAGGCAAAACAGAAGAGAAGCTATATGAAGTAGCATCTAAAATTCGAACATGGATACATGCCTCCTGTTTTTCCCATAGTTTCCCACTCCAAATGCCCTATGCTCCAAGTACGCTCAGCAAGTGTTAGTGGCCGGCAAACTATGTGTTTCTCAATTGTTCCTCTCAAACTGCCTCTTAAATAGATGGCAATAAAGCTGATTTCTGCTACATCCTAACTGTAACACACTGCCAAGTCCCTCAGTCAGCATGCTGTTTCCAAGCCACACTGTGATTGGCAGGGCCAGTATATATGGTCAGTGGGCTATGCAACCTGTCTGATCTATTTGACTTACAATTGGGCTGGCTATGCCATCTTTCTGCCACCATGCTTTTGGAATTAACTTTAGAGCCTAGAACAGTATTTGGCACATAATAGGTGTTTGATGAATATTTATTGAACAAATGAATTCATTAAATATGTCGCACTTAATAATCTCTTCTGGTAAATTAAATTTGTAAGAGGCTCAAATTTGAATATTGCCCACCTTGATTGCTACATATCTTTTTAAATTTTCATAGAAGAGTATTTGATAGTTTTAGTGTATGATACTTTGTCTGAATGGTTTGTAGTCTTTGCCATACCATAAATAACAAATTTAGATAAAATTGAAGTATAAGTTCAAAACCTTTTGCAGTTAACAACAGTTAGCATAAAATTCATTGACAGAAAGCTTTCTAAAATGTGTGAGTCTTCTTTTTTCCCATGCCTTAGTTTGTAGAGTTGGATTTGGATGTGGGGTTGGTTTAAGTGGCTTTCTGTGTATGAGGAGGGTGTCATTCTGATCAGTTACTTCCAGTTTTATTGTACTAGGCTATAGATGTAGAAGCCAATGAAGAATGACCTCAGTGTAGAAATATAGAAACAAAGCTCAGAGGTGGCTTTGTATTGTTCATATTTATCTCATTCTTATCAGTGCCAGCTGCCAGTGATGAGTGGAAAGGGAGATAATTCCAATTAAATGAGACTCCCTATTATTTAGACTTTTAATCATGGTTATACTGTACTAATAAGATGATCTAAAAGGTCTATTTGCAATTCTTATTTGCACATACTTAAATATTGTGGGATTGAAATGTAAATTTCAGTATAAAGTTTGGAGCCCGCGTTGTTAGGATAGAACACTGCGGAGGGCTGTTGTCCCGGATTTGTAACCTTATGTGATGTCCAGATTCAACAAGAGTACCATCAGAAAGTTACCTTTTCAACAAACTAAACAAATTCTCATGAGTCATTCTCTTGGTAAAACACTTGAACTTCTGCTAAAATAAAGCTTAAAAAAATAGAAGCTGTAAAAAGGAACCCAATTAAGCAGTTTTTATTACTCAGGTTCTGAACCAAAGTTCAAAGCACTTAAAATTGAATCACAAGGCTGCCAAGGACCTTCAGAGAACATGCCTTCAGGCAGGAACACACTAAACCTACCCCTCTACGAGTTTTGAGAAATTTGGTTCTGTTTCAGTTGTATCACCAAGCTTTGGTGATAGTGGGGTGTGTTGATTTTTCCCTCCCTATGTAAGTGTAGCATTTCTAATTATTCATTCTTTATACCCTAAGTCTCACCAGAGTTCAACGCAGTAATCATTGTTTTCCAGAGGAAGCATTCAATAAGTATTTGTTGATTATTGATTTTGAAGGCATCAAGGAATTTGTACCATTTTCTAGTGTTTGACAATGTTTATTGCTGAGCGTATTTTACCAGAATTCCACAGGTAGAACTTTAAGCCCCTTTCCCCTTGTCCCATCCTTGGAGATTATGGATTAAAACCAGACATTACTAACCAGTAACTGGGCATTTTTTATAGTGCAATATTTTGCACATAGTGAGCCAGGAATTGAACAAATATTTATAAATTGAATTAAAAAGTTGAATACCTTGGTTTTGATGTAATTGTTGATAAATTATTCAGGATGGTATAAGGGAAAGGCTACTGAACTAACAGTGATTTACCTAATAGCCTAGCACAGTGTCATTACAGAATAAGTGCTTAGTAACTATTTCCTCAAAGATTGAAGGCATTGAATTGAATGAATGAAGCCTTGGGCACCCCTTCCCCTGCAACCCTCTCATGCAATTCCTCATACCTTCCATCCTGCCTCAGACATGACTCTCCTCTGAGGCTACTATTTCTCCATCAGCCACTTTCTTGGAGCTACTCTTCACTCTCTCACACTCCACAAACCTCAGTTCCCACTGCAGCACTAAAACCCTTATGTTAAAAACCAACAAACCTCAATAAAACAAAAATCCTGCTCCTCTGTGGTGCATGCCATCTAGCTATACCACTTTACCAACCCTACTGGCATGGTCTGTGGTGCATGCCATTTAGCTATACCACTTTACCAACCCTACTGGCATGGTCCCTTATTTCTGTATTGTTTTTGGAACTGGTAAAATTCTTCCTATTGATTCCAAATGTTGTTATAGCCCCAGGTTCACTTGCACCAGCTTTCATTTGTGGCTGAAGCATTGTTATAAACCTGTTCTTCCCCTCTCATCACCTGGCTAGGTCCTTCTTAGCCTGCATGTTTCCATCTAGACACTGCCTGCTCTGGAAATCCTCTCTTGGTCCTGTGCAATCTCAGCTAGATGCCCCTCCTATGTGCTCCAACAGCACTCAGTACATATTCCTACCAAAGCACCAATCACTCTTAATTGTAACTGACTATTAACTTGTTTGTGTCTCCAACTAAACTGTAAACTTGAGGGAAGGGACTTTTTTACTCTTGTAGACTTTGCTACATAGGTAAGTTCTCAAAACATATTTTTTCTTTTAATAAGATAACTTTTACAAGGTTTTGTTTCCTCTTATGTAAAATGAAGATGGTATTTGCTTACTGTGGTACAGAGGATCAACTGAGATTGTATACATAAATCATTCTGAAAGCTGCTGGGACACAAATATTATTCCCAATTGTCAAATCCTTTCACAGGTGCCTTCCACTCACAGAATGCCAATTACAGCCATTTTCAGAGAGTGACTTCCTGTCCATTCTTAGGATCTAGGAAATTGTGTCACTGGAAATAATATGAAAATGAATGAAGCAGAACATTATGTATGGGAATAAGGGCACGTGCTATGTCCACACCAGCTGGTCTGAGTTCATTGAGGATCGTAAATTCTTATGTATTTGCTCTGTAGCTTAACTATATGGATGAGCAGTAGTGGAAACAGGCTTAACAAACTTTTTGGCTCTATCATAGTGATTGTAATTGTAAGACCTCCAATTAAGTTGCTGTGGAACACCAGAGAATGGTTTTCACTTCAGATCTTCTTGAGAATGTCTGCTAAAAATGACATGATTAACACCAGATAATAAAAATTTTAAATCCTGAAAGAATATTGATGAGAATCAAATGTCTAACATCCATCTTTTTCAGTATTGTAGTCATGCATATTAACCAATTAGATTAGAAGAGTCTTCCTCTGCTATAATCTAGCAGAAGTGTCATGGCTTTTGTTACACTGTAGGTCTCTAAAAACTCTATCCAAAGTAGTTCAGCATGTACTCCCTCTAATACTTGCTGATGGCACTGACCTCAAAGACCTTTCAGTAGCAGATGAGTCTTATCCTGTTGGATTCTTTATCACCTTCTATTGCCTTCATGCCACAAACCCATTTGAAAAGTTTTGTGATCCAATCTCATTTCAGTTACTATCATTGCACACCTATATATATAATCAAAACTCTGTACATATTAATAGGTCTATTATGCTGGGAGTTCTCAGGAACTGTTAAAAAATTGAACAAATTTATCTGAACACTTCCCTTCATTGGTAGAATATAGGAGGCACATTCTAATTGATGTTGTAGTTTGAATAAATGGAAATATTGCTCTTTATTATCCTGACGGCCTTCCTAAGTAAGCATCCACTGGATTATTTTACAGTTTAGTCTACTCAGAGTGAGAATGGGAGAGTTTCTAATCTTCTAGGAGATTTTTCTTTCTTCCTTGAAAGGTTATGATAACTAGAATTCATAGCTCATAAAAAGCCCAAATCAATATTGCCATTGACTTAATCCACATAAGAGGCTTAACTTCATAGGTGACTTCTGAAAAGCTGAAACAAACAAAAATCAGTCTCTGTTGAGTTCCCAAGTTTAAAATAAAGTTGAAAGCTGCTGCAGAAAAACGCTTCTAGGCTAACAAAGACAGCACGGTAGGACCCTGTAAACAATTATATTTCAGCAAATAAATGCTCATGCTTTCCCATTTTCAAGAACAGTAAGAGCTAATATTTATTATGTGTCAGACACTGTGCTAAGCATGAACTTTAAGACAACCTTATGACATTTAGACACACTTATAATCCCAGTTCACAGGTGATGAAATTGAGACTTAGAGAGGGAAGTTCCTTTCCCAATATGACATCTAGTAAGTGGCCTAGTTGAGACTTAAACATATGTCTGCTGGATACTAAAGATCATGTCCTTTTTTTTTTTTAAACACAGGGTAAATACTTGCTTTATCTATAAAACTATTTATTTATTTACTTGGCTGCATCAGATCTTAGTTGCGGCATGTGGTATCTTTAGTTGCGGCATGCAGGCTCCTAGTTGTGGCATGTGGGATCTAGTTCCTCGACCAGGGATCGAAGCCGGGCCCTTGCGATGGGAACATGGAGTCTTAGCCACTGGACCACCAGGGAAGTCCCTAAAGGTCATGTTCTTAATCAGTATACTGTGTATATAAAATTCATTCATCAGATATAGTAGTTGATGTTCAAATAGGTCTATAATAGAAGATGATGCTCTTTACCTACCATTAGAAATATCTTTATGGTTTTCCTAGATACAGGGTAACACCCTGAGCCTTCTGCTCTTTAATGTCAGGAATCCACTGTCATTGGCATCAGGCCAGTATGGCTGTGCATGACTATAGTGTATGCCATGGCCATGGGACAGTGTTCTTTTCTTTGTCAGAATAGCTACCTAGGATTAAGGTCAAATTCTTGACTTTATTCTAACATTATGCTCTAACTACTTGAATTAACTGAGCCAGAGGTAGTGTACTCACTGATAAACTATTTATTCCAGGCCTTCAGTTTAACAGCCTTTCTTCTGTTGAAATTCATACCATCTGACTTTTGTTTTCTCCTCCCTTCTGCCTCATTAAAGTGGTCTATCAATCTTCAGACTACTGACAGGTGTTTTTCAGTGTCTGAATGTTGCATCATTTCATTCTCTACTAATATCTACATGAAATCCAACATTGAGGTTAACAATTTTTCTAACATCTAACCCTTAGAGTTCTTTGGCATTTTAGTAAATGCACTTGTCAAGATCACCAAGGCCTCCACGTTGCTAAATTCAGTGGTCAGTTCTTAGTTCTCGTCTTGACCTTTCAGCAGCATTTGACACCGTTGATCACGCCTCCTTCCTCTTCACTTGATTTTCAGGATATCTATATTCTTCTGAGCCATCCTGTGATTCTCTGTTGGATTTTCCTCATCTTCCCAACCATGAAACGTTGGAGGGCCCGAAGACTTCTTCTCTTATCTTTGATACACTTATTCCCTCGGTCCTATCATCCTGTCTTATGATATTAATACCATTTATATGCTGAAAAAAAATTCACAGCTCCGGCTTGGAACTTTCCCCTCAAATTCAGATTCGTATATCCAGCTGGCTATTTTTCATCTCCACTTGGGTGGCTGATAAGTATCTCAAACTTTACATATCTATACCAAACACCTCTTGTTCTCCACCTCACATTCTCTCATCCCACCTTTTTATTCCAGCTGTTACTGCAGCTACCAGCTGTGTGCATATGTACACTAACAACATCTCCTCTCACCTGCACCAGATAGCTCTATTTCCTGCCTTTTCTGCTACCTCTGTGTGGAATGCCTGTGGCAGCCCACTCAGTCAATCTGAAGCATGTGTAAACAGGGAAGTGTGAGAGTTAATATGGCATGGGACAATTCCTGATCTATAAGAGACAGAAAGCCAGTCGTGAATGTCTCCCTCTTCTAAGATCAAGCAGATAATCTTCCAGGCATTTTACAAGCTCCTCAGAGGGCCCCCAGTAAGATTAAGCTTCAATTACCCATAGCTGTGACTGGCTCAAAAACTCACCCTTGGATTGACTTTCCATTCTGGTCTTCCATTCCTGTTTGGGAATCACTTCCCAGAGTTCACTCCCGGCAACACAATCTCTTGTCTCAGGTTCTGCTTTTTGGGAAACCTGACTGAGACATTATTCAAAACCAAACTCCTGGTTCTCCCTCCAAAAATTACTTCTCTATCTCAGATTATGGCAGCTCTTCTTTCCAGGTCCTCTTATCAAAAACCTTGGTGAGGTCACTAACCTCATCTATTTTATCAGGAGACCTTGTCATCTCTACCTCCAAAATAGGTTCAGAATCTAATTTTTCCTACTTCCTCTGTTACTCTCCTAGTCTAAGCCAGTATCATTTTTCATATTGATTTTTGCAGTAGTCTTCTAACCTGTCTCCCTGCTTCTGCCCTTCTCCTCCAACATTTATCCTCAATACAATTGTCAGAATGATAATTTTAAAACCTAAGGCAGATCATGCCCACCCCCTAGTCAAAAGCTGCAATGGCAGGACTTCCCTGGCGGTCCAGTGGTTAAGACTGCGCTCCCTGGCGGTCCAGTGGTTAAGACTGTGCTCCCCCTGATCAAACCAGGGGGCACTGGTTTGATCCCTTGTCGGGGAACTAAGGTCCCACATGCCGCACGGTGCAGGAAAAAAAAAAAAAAGCTGCAATGGCTCTCCATCTAATTCAGAACATAAGAGTCTACATAATGTGGTCTCCCTTCACATTTGTGACCTCATCTACTACTAACTTGTTCAGTCGTGCTGCTAAAACCACAGTGGCCTCTATGATAGTTCTCAATGCAGGCATATTTCTGCCTTAGTGCCTTTGTAATTGCTATTCCCTCTGCCTGGAATGTTCTTCCCCTTGATAACTACCAGGTTTGGTCTATCACCTGATGGAGGTCCATACTCAAATGTCGCCTCAGTGAGGCATTCCCTGACCATACTACTGAAAATTACAGTCTTCCCCCCATGCACTCCTTTTCTGCTTTTTTTGTTTTTCATAGTTCTTATTACTTAAGTGACTGTATAATTTATTGTCCAAACTGGGACATTTTTGAGAGTGAAAGAGCGCAATAGGAAAAATCACACTAGGACCACAGATATAAGCCAAGACTGTTTGAGACAACGGAGATACTATGGTCACCCTACTTATCACCATCTGACATACTATTTTGTTTATTTTTATTTTATATATTTATACTTACTATGTATGTATACCATAATACATAGTTATTTGTATTTTGTATTTTTATTATATTTTACTTTACTCGTTTATTTTCTATCTCCTCCACTAGAATTAAGTTCTATGAGAGCAGGACTTTTTATCTGTTTTGATTTCTGCTGAATCCTGGTGCTTAGAACATTGCCTGGAACATATTAGGCATCTGATAAATATTTATTGAATTAATGCAAACCCACTAGAAGACTGTCTGGTACATAATTAGCTCTCAATGAATATTAGTTATTGTTACCAGTACTTACTATTTATCATCAAACAGAAGTGATTGCTTTTAGCTCTGACTGAGAATGGTGTATCGGGTGGCATTACTCTATTTTATTTACTCTCCAGTAGTATTTTCATGGGCCACCTGTATAGAGATGCTTGCAACTGCCAAATAATTTTTATTGAAATGGCCTGCTCTCCTCGAGTTTTTTAATCAAGATGCCTCAGTTGGGTGACTTACAATCCTTTGTGATTCCTGACATACTGATGAACTGTTCTTTTATACATCAGAGCAGATTTTAAAAATTAGCTGGTAAAACCTTGTAGGAAGTTCGTGTTTTAGAACATTGGATTAGCTTATTTAAAGTCCAGTTGTGAACATATTAAAAAAAAGCTTGAACTTCTAATTGTAATAAAAAGCAGCACATCTCTTGTGCACTTTATGCAGTTGGGGAATGTGGCTAAAAATATCTTAGAAGAGTGATTTTGAGTTCTTTCAGTAGAGTTCTAGAAATGCAAATTCAGGTAATTATAATGATCAATCATTTACTGGTATGTTAATTTCTTAATGCATTCAATTTATCAGCAGCAGGTTTTTCCTAATTCTAAAGAAGCAACGCTTACTTCTCTTTTTACTGATTAATTGTGGAGAATTATACTTCTGGCAGTTGACAAAGGGACTTACATGGCTTGCTTCAATACCATTCAAGACATAGGTAAATAATAAAAGTAAACAATTCATGAGAAGTGGAAACATAATTAACAGCAGTCTTATAAATGTTTGTCTCCTCTTGCGAACACCTTGGCAAGCTATGGCATGAGCTTCCGGTTTTCTTTGGATGAGAAGTACTTGTTAGCTAATCAATGTATAATCCCAAATGCTCCTTAAACATTAAAAAATTGACATTAGCCAATTAGATAATTCAATTGGACAAGCATTTATGGGGCATTTACTATTCAGAGAATTTCCTTTTGGTCACAGTCACAAATTAAATACAGCAGCAGCCCTTTGTAAAGCTAATGTTTGGAAGCATAACTGGTAGCTTTTTTTATTTTGGCTTTTGTCTTACTGAGCCTTTGTATTTCAAGGCGCAGGATTTCCTCTATAGTATATCTGCAGCCTTATAATCGTGGGCTGCGTTGTAACAGGATTGTGCTTTATTGAGATAGAATGGATGCATTGAAAGCTCACTTGGTAACTTCTTTTATTTAATACAGAATTCCATGCTGAGAAGCCTTGTCTTCTAACCTTTTGTGCAGATAGTGTCCCTTATTCCCTTTTGCCCCCTTTTAGATAGCCTCTACTATATTGTCTACCAGAAAGATCACATCACTGGGTCAAGACTCATGCTTTCAATTTTGCTTCATTCACTCACTGAATGACCTTAGGTCTTCTTTTAACTGCCTTTACTAGTATATTAATAGTCACCTGGGGTCTTGTGGCACAGTTAATCAAAGCCCTAAAAATAATTTGAAATGTGCAGCCCTCCCTTCTGCCTCTAGAGAGAATCTTTGAACCAAAGAAGAAAAGTGAAATGGAAAGGGAGATTTGCTCAGATAATCAACAATATCTCTGTGTGATGATTTTGTTTTTTGGCACTGGCCTGTCTGATCCTCCTTAGTCTCCTAAAACTGAAATACTCATTTCTGAGATTCTTCTTTATAATTCCTCATTTGAAGAACAGACCTTAGAAAATGACGAGACAGACATCTATTTGAAATAAAAATAATAAAACTGGTGATATTTCTTTATGATGCCTGTGTTAAGGTACAAGAGAAGAGCAATGACTTCCAATATATGCTAATCATATAATATCGGGCTTGATCTGCATATAGATATGGTTCAGAAGAAGTGATTGAACTCTAGCAATATCCAAATTGTAATAAGAAGTCAGGTAAGAATTTAATTCTCCTCTAAATTACATTTCCATCTCTTTTTCTCTACTGTTTTACCTCTTTGTCTAATGCTATTACCAGTATTCAGTGACTTCTTATTGCTACTAATAGACTTCTACTTTACTTAGTTAATTACAGCCTTATCAAAATAACTCTGAAACATTCAAAGGTACATTTTTGAATCATTTATAATGAGCCTGGTGGGGGGCAAAATGTACAGTCCTCAAGGTGGACTTTGGTGTATTTTAAGCACATTCCTGTGCATTGGGGGAGATTTCCTAACTTTTGTGGTTTCTGTTGGGAATGTACTGGGCCCATTGGAAGAGCAAAAGACAGGTTGAAAAGTTCCCAGTTAGGAAGGCATTGCAATAATCCAGAGGAAGAGATGATGAAGAGCTTAACGTAAGCATTGAATTTCTGAGTAAAGAAAAGGAGACATACATGAGAGAGAAATTAGAGTTTGCAGGACTTGGTGGCTGATTGGATGTGGGTGATGAAGGAGAGAGAGGAATGAAGGTTTCCATCTTTGGTAAGTGAGTGAAGAGGGGTGCTAACAATTAAGGTAGGGAAGCAAGAAAGACAGAGTTTTGGAGAAAAAGTGTTCTCATTTGAACATGACTTTGCAGGTTTTCCAGGTAGAAATATCTAGTATGAAGTTAGATATAAACTTGAAGTAGTGGTGCTGGAAAATGGATTTGGGAGTTGTTGCTGTATAATTGATACATGAGATTGGATATGATCACACAGAAAGAGCATATACAGTGAGAAGAACACAGAAAAATGCAGATAGTGGACAAAATCATAGTGTACACAAACATTTAAAGGACCGGTAGGAAGAGGAGCCCAGGAAAAATGCTGAGTAGTTAGAGAACTAGATGGAGAATGAAGACAAAGTGGTATTACAGAAGTCAATAAAGAACAGAATCCAGAAAGAGGGGATAACAGTATCATATACGAAAAATGGTCTCTGAAATCTTTACCAGACTTGGCAATTAGGAGTTCATTGCTGACTTCACCAAGAGAGTTTTTAATGGAATGGCAAAGGCAGAAGACAGATTCCAGTGGATTGAAGAATGAGAGGAAAGGAAAAAAGTGGGGACATTAAGTATAAGCTTTTAATATGCTTGGCTGAGAAGGGATGGGATGGTCAAGGCTAGGGGCAGTAGCTTAAGGAGGGCACAGGTTCCAGGAAGGAATTTTTCTCATCTTGTTTATTTATTTTATGGGAAAAAAAGAAAAACTTGAGCATGTAGGCTGGCCTAGTCCTGTATCTCCCACAGTGGCAATGAATAAATATTTGAAGTGTGAATGAATGGATGCTTATACAATGAAAGAAAAGGACTAATGAAGAAAGAAAATTTTAAGTGATAGGAAAGACAGGTAATAACTGATAGAGCAAGGTCCTGGAGAAAGCCAAAAGGGATGGGATCTGGAATACAGATGAAAGAGTCTCTGAAACATGAGAGAAGGAGGGATAATTGAAGGCATTTATGATGTCTCTTAATATCTGTTTTCTATGTTAAGTAGGAGACAATGTCATTTACCAATACTCAGTGAGAGACGGTTGTGAATGGGGTAAGACATTAGCAGAGTGAATAATTAAGACATTGAACATACTAGGAATAAATATGCTAAGTGGTATTAGGATTGCAGGGAAGGTTAACATATAAATTAGGATCTTGGTTTTAAGTGATAAAGTCAACTCAAACTAACCAAAGCAGAAAAGGGGAACTTATTTGTTTAGAGAATTTTAGGAAAAAAAATTTGAATATCAAACTTAGGAAAAGGTAGGGTTGTGACTGACACCAAAAACAACTAGAGCTAATGAACCACATATTACCAGCATAGTCTTTAAATCTTTCTAGTGGTCTTTATATTTAAGCTTCACTTTCTTTTATGCACATAGAATTTCTCCACAGAGTCAGAAACATGGCTGGTAAGGGCTCATGAGCTTCTCCTCTTATAGTTCTAGCCACCCTGAGAGAAAAGGATTCTATTCTATGGACTCTAAGTCCTAAAACAGTAAGCAAGGACTCTGATTATTCCTGCATGGTTCAGTTGCCTACTTCCGGATCCATCAGTTATGACCAAGGGTGGGTGGGACCTGTGAAATGTACCTTGATTGATAAAGCTTGGGTCAGGTGCTCACACATGAACTGATCAACTGTGGCAATTCATTACATCAATTCAGTAAGTATTTATTGGGTGCTTAGAGTGTGCCAGGTCTTGTTGTAGGTGTTGGTTACACAGTGATGAAAAGCATAGACATGGTCCCTATGGTCCCTACTTCTGGGAGCTTACACTCTAATAAAGGGAGGCTGATAATAAACAACAAGATGTTTCTGGCTATTGAGAGACTGAATAAAGTAAAGCAGAATGGGGCTGATAGACTGGGAGAATAGGAAGATGTCCTCAGCCTTGTGGTTTTTGGACCACCAAATTGAAGAGTAGGTTTTACGGCCATGATAAAATCCATTAGGTAGAAGGGTAGGAAATCATTGTCAGAGGGGGATTTCCTAGTTAAAGGTGTTGTAATGCCCTTTCTCGTTCAGATGAATATTTGTTTTCATATTTTTACCTATGTCTAACCTACATGCTTGAATACTTTGTTAATGTACCTAGTTTCCAGGAACTTTCTGATGTGGGTTCAAAATACCCTCTCTTTTTCTCCCTCTGTTTTTAAATTGTGATCTTTTCCATTATTAAACACTGGCTTTTTTCCCAGGGATGGTACTGAAGAAGAAAATCAATGACATATCTAGCCAGCCGCCTTGGACTGAATGGGCATTCAAATAGACTCCAAGGGCCAAGTACAGATGGTGATTTATTGTGCATACAACTTCTACAGAATGCCTTCATTTGAGCATTGTTGTATATACAATTACTTACCAGAATGCTGCAGTTTTACAATTTAGCCAGGAATCTGTGGAGAGATTATGTTCACTAAGAAATCCACAAATGTAGTTTTCGCCCTTTTCAGTAATTCTTCAAACTCTCAGTAGTCTTCTACATGAAGAAAAGAGATTTCAAAGTAGTTCTTCCATTATACCATATTTCTCACTATCGTCATCCTTATGCAATTCTTATTTCAGAACCAATTCAAATTTATTAAACCATGTCCTTCTCCTGACATGTAGGTAGATGGAGTTGCTAGACGCAAATCGCTTACTGTGGCTATTGTGAAACCTAAAGTTGTGGTAGTCATCCACACTTATCACAGGCCTGCTCATTGTAAAGGTCGTTTGGCAGTGTTAATATGATACTGCAATAGTCACTTGAAAGTTGAACAGTTTAAATAAACCAGATACTTGACATCTCATAGGCAGAAAAAACACGAGGGCACTCCTAAATTCCTTTTTCTTATTGAAAACAGTTTGAATTACCCAAGTTTGTCCTTATAATTTGAAGTTGAAATTGTAAGGATATTACTACCTTTAAGAAGATATTTTCCAAATCTTGCTTTTTCTCTCTGGTCAAATATTACTTCATTGCTATGCTATTTTGGGGATGGTACCCATGTCCAAGCATTTATGAGTTTATATTATATTTGTGTTTTATAATATTATGGAGGATGGGTTATTTACAACTGAAATTAAATTACATTTTTCTTTGCACCAACATATATGGCGTTCTATCACAATGTATTTTCTTTAGTATTTTGGCTAAATTTCAGTGAAAAAAATGTTAATCATTTTAATAGAAACACTTCAGACCACTCCTTAATGCAAACAATATACAGTCAAGATTAATAGAAGCTATAAATAAAAAGAAGCTGTGATAGTATTGATAAAAATCAGCTCAGCAAATGAAAATGAGGAAGTTCAATAACAAATAATATACTGCAATGACATAGCCCATCGAGTTGCTATATGAGGCAGCATGAATAATAGCCCTTGATTTATTTATGTACCTTACAGTATGATCAGCATCTTGGATGGTAAGCTACTAGAAGGGATAATCAAACTTAGTACACATACAGTGTTGAGCCTAGTACCACCCCTAAATTAAATGTGAATGTGCATTCGATGCCGCATGATAGCGCTTCTTCTAGTGTGATTGTGCCCATCATCACTGACTAAGTTTCCAGTTCTCATTAGGGTTTTTTCTTCTTACCTATATTTTCTCTGTGCTTTCTCAGGAATGTCTCCATTTGAATCTAAGTGTGAATTTCCTAATGGAAAAGTTCATGGTCTATGTCTGTTAATACAGGGAGAAGCCCTGACATGAGCGTCGTTTATTTGTTGAGCACTGCAATAGGCACTCTTGGAACAATAAAAATAAAATCTACAGTTGCTACTCTCCACGTATAGCGTCTATTCTCCATATATAGGAAGAGTAAGCACATACTTGTGGAGGAGTTTACAGGCAGTTAAGTATAATTTACCAAAAAAAAAAAGTTCCATTTTATTTTTAACTGGATCCATCCATTTATGATAACAGTTTTTATACATATAGGTTATCATAGTCATTATTGATTCCATATTACTATATCATTTGTTAAATGAATGACTGAATAAATGGGTGAATGTTTTCAGTGGTTCTTGCCAATATTTGTGGGTGAGGTGTGGTGGATAAGTGCTAAATAATTACAGGTCATTATAAGAATTGTGACTAACCACTAAAGATCTATTTATTAAGAACACCCCTCCCCCATGATTAACCATATTTTGCTTTTGCACCAAAGACAGTGTTGTCATTATTTGTACTCTCCATCGGTATCTATTATGCATTTGCTTAAGATTACATTTCAACATACTGAAATGTATGTGCTGACTATTGTGGTACACGAAAGAAATATAGATCCTACCTTCATTGAGTTAATGATCTACTAGGGGATACACACAGCAAACAGTGCTATGAAGGTAACCAACAGAGTGTACTGTTAGAAGATGTGAGGATGAGGCTAGGGGCCTACTTAGTGTGTTCAGGGATGGCCTGTCTAAAGAAGTAATCTTTAAACTGAGATAAGAGAATAAGAAAGAGCCAAGCACGTGAAGAAGCAGGGACAGAGCACTCTGAGCAGAGGGAACAGCATATGCAGAGTCTCAAAGGCATGAAAAAGTTTGGTATGTTTCAGAAACTTTAAGGAGACCTCTGTGGCTGTAGTGCAAAGAAAGAGGGAAAAGGTGCTATTTGAACCTAGGGAGATAGGAAAAGACCAGACTTAGGGCTCTGTAGGTCATGCTAAAGATTTTAGTCTTTCTCTTAAGGGTAATAGGAGATATTGATGGGTTTTAATCTGTGATAGGAGGGGATTTACACGTTTAAAAGATTGCTTTGGCTGCTGTTTGGATAATGACTGGAGAATACAAAAGATGGATAGGAGAAATCAATTATAAAGTTATTACAGAAGTTCACGTAAGAGGTAAAGCTAGAGAGAAGTGGACTAAATTGATATATATTCTGGAGATACAACCTATAGGACTTTCTGTTCCAGGTTATATTTAAGTGGAGAGGGAGAGAGAAGAATCAAGAACGAGTCAGGTTTCTGGCTGGAGCAACTGATATGAAGAAGAATAAGAAATGAATGGGTTTTAGGCTGTGAATGAAGAATTTTGTTTTAAACATCTTCACTTAGAGACACTCATTAGATATCTAAGAATATAAATAGGTATTTTTATTTACTAGACAATGATGTAGGAAGTTCCGAAGTTTCTTCCATGAAAATAATCGACAAGAGTGGTTTGACTGTCATGCTTTAATTAATTCAGCAAACATTTGTTGAGTCTCTGCTATGTGGCAGGTATTGTACTAAGCACTAGGAATAGTAAGTCATAGTCACTGCCGATAGGGAGTTTATTATAATCTAATGAGGAGACTGGAGAAAAAAAACATGAATAATTTAAAATCCAGTGTGATAATAACAGTAGGAGGAACATCTAACTCAAATAGGGGGTTGGAAGGGTAAGGGAAAGATTCCTGGAAAAATGATATCTGAGTTTGGTTCAGGAGTAAAATCTAGCCAGGCACAGAGAAGCAAAAGTCATTCCAGACTATCTTTATTGGAAAGAATTGTGTCAATAATGGACTTATGATAAATCTGAAAAGGAGCATTTTAGTATTTTTCTGACCACAGAATATTTTATGTCTATACAATATGATTATTGAATATGTCCCCAATATCAGAATCGTAGAAGTGAAAGAGCTGTTAGAAATCATCCGGCATAGCCACCTAGTTTTACAGGTGTGGAATTAGACTGAGAAAAGAGGCCTTTCTAAAGAATCAATTCCACCGTTACTTTTTCGTTTACCAATATTGTAAGTATGCTGTGAATGCAAAGTCTAAGTAGTGCCCCAAAGCATTAATTTTTTTATTTCATTGTTTCTCTTTTTGCTTAATTTTATTTATTTATTAACATCTTTATTGGAGTTTAATTGTTTTACAATGTTGTGTTAGTTTCTGCTGTATAACAAAGTGAATCAGCTGTATGTATACATGTATCTCCATATCTCCTCTCTCTTGCGTCTCCCTCCCACCCTCCCTATTCCACCCCTCCAGGTGGACACAAAGCACTGAGCTGATCTCCCTGTGCTATGCGGCTGCTTCCCACTAGCTATCTATTTTACATTTGGTAGGGTATATATGTCCATGCCACTTTCTCACTTTGTCTCAGCTTATCCTTCCCCCTCCCCGTGTCCTCAAGTCCATTCTCTACATCTGCATCTTTATTCCTGTCCTGCCCCTAGGTTCTTCAGAACCATTTCTTTTGTTTGTTTTTTAGATTCCATATATATGTGCTACCATACGGTATTTGTTTTTCTCTTTCTGACTTACTTCACTCTGTATGACAGACTCTAGCTCCACCCACCTCACTACAAATAACGCAATTTTGTTTCTTTTTATGGCTGAGTAATATTCCATTGTATATATGTGCCACATCTTCTTTATCCATTCATCTGTTGATGGACACTTAGGTTGCTTCGATGTCCTGGCTATTGTAAATAGTGCTGCAATGAACATTGTGGTGCATGGCTATTTTTGAATTACGGTTTTCTCAGGGTATATGCCCAGCAATGGGATTGCTGGGTCATATGGTAGTTCTATTTTTAGTTTTTTAAGGAACCTCCATATTGTTCTCCATAGTGGCTGTATCAGTTTACTTTCTCACCAACAGTGCAAGAGGGTTCCCTTTTCTCCACACGCTCTCCAGCATTTATTGTTTGTCCATTTTTTCATGATGGCCATACTGACCCATGTGAAGTGATGCTTCATTGTAGTTTTGATTTGCATTACTCTAATGAATAGTGACGTTGAGCATCCTTTCATGTGTTTGTTAGCAATCTGTATACCTTCTATGGAGAAATGTGTATTTAGGTCTTCTGCCTGTTTTTGGATTAGGTTGTTTGTTATTTTGATACTGAGCTGCATGAGCTGCCTATAAAGTTTGGAGATTAATCCTTTGTCAGTTGCTTCATTTGCAAATATTTCCTCCCATTCTGAGGGTTGTCTTTTCATCTTGTTTATGGTTTCCTTTGCTGTACAAAAGCTGTTAGGTTTCATTCGGTCCCATTTGTTTATTTTAGTTTTTATTTCCATTTCTCTAGGAGGTGGGTCAAAAAGGATCTTGCTGTGATTTATGTCATAAAGTGTTCTGCCTATGTTTTCCTTTAAGAGTTTTATAGTGTCTGTCCTTACATTTAGGTCTTTAATCCATTTTCAGTTTATTTTTGCGTATGGTGTTAGGGAGTGTTCTAATTTCATTCTTTTACATGTAGCTGTCCAGTTTTTCCCAGCACCACATGTTGAAGCGGCATTTCGACATTGTATATTCTTGCCTCCTTTATCAAAGATAAGGTGACCATAAGTGCATGGGTTTACCTCTGGGCTTTCTATCCTGTTCCATTGATCTATATTTCTGTTTTTGTGCCAGTACCGTACTGTCTTGATTACTGGAGCTTTGTAGTATAGTCTGAAGTCAGGGAGCCTGATTCTTCCAGCTCCGTTTTTCTTTCTCAAGATTGCTTTGGCTATTCGGGGTCTTTTGTGTTTCCATACAAATTGTGACATTTTTTGTTCTAGTTCTGTGAAAAATGCCATTGGTAGTTTGATAGAGATTGAGTTGAATCTGTAGATTGCTTTGGGTAGTATAGTCATTTTCACAACGTTGATTCTTCCAATCCAAGAACATAGTATATCTTTCCATCTGTTTGTATCATCTTTAATTTCTTTCATCAGTGTCTTATAGTTTTCTGCATACAGGTCTTTTGTCTCCTTAGGTAGGTTTATTCCTAGGTATTTTATTCTTTTTTTTTTTACATCTTTATTGGAGTATAATTGCTTTACAATGGTGTGTTAGTTTCTGCTTTATAACAAAGTGAATCAGTTATACATATACATATGTTTCCATATCTCTTCCCTCTTGCGTCTCCCTCCCTCCCACCCTCCCTATCCCACCGCTCTAGGTGGTCAAAAAGCACTGAGCTGATCTCCCTGTGCTATGCAGCTGCTTCCCACTAGCTATCTATTTTTCGTTTGGCAGTGTGTATATGTCCATGCCACTCTCTCACTTTGTCACAGCTTACCCTCCCCCATCCCCATATCCTCAAGTCCATTCTCTAGTAGGTCTGTGTCTTTATTCCTGTCTTACTCCTAGGTTCTTCATGACATTTTTATTTCTTAAATTCTATATGTATGTGTTAGCATACGGTATTTGTCTTTCTCTTTCTGACTTATTTCACTCTGTATGACAGACTCTAGGTCCATCTACCTCATTACAAATAGCTCAATTTCATTTCTTTTTATGGCTGAGTAATATTCCATCGTATATATGTGCCACATCTTCTTTATCCATTCATCCGATGATGGAAACGTAGGTTGTTTCCATCTCCTGGCTGTTGTAAATAGAGCTGCATGAACATTTTGGTACATGACTCTTTTTGAATTATGACTTTCTCAGGGTGTATGCCCAGTAGTGGGATTACTGGGTTTTATGGTAGTTCTATTTGTAGTTTTTTAAGGGACCTCCATACTATTCTCCATAGTGGCTGTACCAGTTCACGTTCCCACCAGTAGTGCAAGAGGGTTCCTTTTTCGCCACACCCTCTCCAGCATTTATTGTTTCTAGATTTTTTGATAATGGCGATTCTGACTGGTGTGAGATGATATCTCACTGTAGTTTTGATTTGCATTTCTCTAATGATTAATGATGTTGAGCATTCTTTCATGTGTTTGTTGGCATTCTGTATATCTTCTTCGGAGAAATGTCTATTTAGGTCTTCTGCCCATTTTTGGATTGGGTTGTTTGTTTTTTTGTTATTGAGCTGCATGAGCTGGTTGTTAATTTTGGAGATTAATCCTTTGTCAGTTGCTTCATTTGCAAATATTTTCTCCCATTCTGAGGGTTGTCTTTTGGTCTTGTTTATGGTTTCCTTTGCTGTGCAAAAGCTTTGAAGTTTCATTAGGTCCCATTTGTTTATTTTTTGTTTCTATTTCCATTTCTCTAGGAGGTGGGTCAAAAAGTATCTTGCTGTGACTTATGTCATAGAGTGTTCTGCCTATGTTTTCCTCTAAGAGATTGATAGTTTCTGGCCTTACATTTAGGTCTTTAATCCATTTTGAGCTTATTTTTGTGTATGGTGTTAGGGGGTGATCTAATCTCATACTTTTCCATGTAGCTGTCCAGTTTTCCCAGCACCACATGTTGAAGAGGCTGTCCTTTCTCCACTGTACATTCCTGCCTCCTTTATCAAAGATAAGGTGACCATATATGCGTGGGTTTATCTCTGGGCTTTCTATCCTGTTCCGTTGATCTATATTTCTGTTTTTGTGCCAGTACCAAACTGCCTTGTTTACTGTAGCTTTGTAGTATAGTCTGAAGTCAGGGAGCTTGATTCTTCCAGCTCCATTTTTCTTTCTCAAGATTGCTTTGGCTATTCGGGGTCTTTTGTGTTTCCATACAAATTGTGACATTTTTTGTGCTAGTTCTGTGAAAAATGCCATTGGTAGTTTGATAGAGATTGAGTTGAATCTGTAGATTAGTTTGGGTAGTATAATCATTTTCACAACGTTGATTCTTCCAATCCAAGAACATAGTATATCTCTCCATCTGTTTGTATCGTCTTTAATTTCTTTCATCAGTGTCTTATAGTTTTCTGCATACAGGTCTTTTGTATCCTTAGGTAGGTTTATTCCTAGGTATTTTATTCTTTTTGTTGCAATGGTAAATGGGAATGTTTCCTTAATTTCTCTTTCAGATTTTTTGTCATTAGTGTATAGGAATGCAAGAGATTTCTGTGTATTAATTCTGTGTCCTGCTACTTGACCAAATTCACTGATTAACTTTAGTTTTTTTTTGGTAGCATATTTAGGATTCTCGATGTATAGTATCATGTTATCTGCAAACAGTGACAGTTTTACTTCTTTTCTGTTTTGGATTCCTTTTATTTCTTTTTCTTCTCTGATTTCTGTGGCTAAAACTTCCAAAACTGTGTTGCATAATAGTGGTGAGATGGCATCCTTGTCTTGTTCCTGATTTTAGAGGAAATAGTTATAGGTTTTCACCTCAGAGAACAATGTTGGCTGTGGGTTTGTCATGTATGGCCTTTATTATGTTGAGGTAAGTTCCCTGTATGCCTACTTTCTGGAGAGTTTTTATCACAAATGTGTTTTGAATTCTGTGGAACGCTTTTCCTGTATCTATTGTGATTATCATATGGTTTTTATCCTTCAGCTTGTTAATATGGCATACCACATCGATTGATTTGCGTATGTTGAAGAATCCTTGCATTCCTGGGATAAACCCCACTTGATCATGGTGTATGATCCTTTTAATGTGCTGTTTGGTTTCTGTTTGCTACTATTTTGTTGAGGAGTTTTGCATCTATGTTCATCAGTGATATTTGTCTCTAGTTTTCTTTTTTGGTGACATCTTTGTCTGGTTTTGGTATCAGGGTGATGGTGGCCTCATAGAATGAATTTGGGAGTGTTCCTCCCTTTGCTATATTTTAGAAGAGTTTGAGAAGGATAGGTGTTAGCTCTTCTCTAAATATTTGATGGATTTCGCCTGTGAAGCCATCTGGTCCTGGGCTTTTGTTTGTTGGAAGATTTTTAATCACAGTTTCAATTTCAGTGCTTGTGCTTGGTCTGCTTATACTTTCTATTTCTTCCTGGTACAGTCTCCGAAGGCTGTACTTTTCTAAGAATTTGTCCATTTCTTCCAGGTTGTCCATTATATTGGCATAGAGTTACTCATACTAATCCATCATGATGCTTTGTATTTCTGCAATATCAGTTGTTACTTCACCTTTTTAATTTCTAATTCTATTGATTTGAATCTTCTCCCTTTTCTTCTTGATGAGTCTTGCTAATGGTTTATCAATTTTGTTTATCTTCTCAAAGAACCACCTTTTAGTTTTATTGATCTTTGCTATTGTTTCCTTCATTTCTTTTTCATTTATTTCTGATCTGATCTTTATGATTTCTTTCCTTCTGCTAACTTTGGGTTTTTTTTGTTCTTCTTTCTCTGATTGCTTTAGGTGTAAGGTTAGGTTTTATTTGAGATGTTCTGTGTTTCTTGAGGTAGGATTGTATTGCTATAAACTTCCCTCTTAGAAATGCTTTTGCTGCATCCCATAGGTTTTGGGTCCTCATGTTTTCACTGTCATTTGTTTCTAGGTATTTTTTGATTACCTCTTTGATTTCTTCAGTGATCTCTTCTTTATTTAGTAGCGTAATGTTTAGTCTCCATGTATTTCTATTTTTTGCAGTTTTTTTCCTGTAATTGATATCTAGTCTCATAGCATTCCAGTCGGAAAAGATAATTGATGCAATTTTAATTTTCTTAAATTTACCAAGGCTTGATTTGTAACCGAAGGTGTTATCTATCCTGGAGAATGTTCCCTGAGCACGTGAGAAGAAATTGGATCCTGTTGTTTTTGATGGAATGTCCTATAAATCTCAAATTAAGTCCCTCTTGTTTAATGTGTCATTTAAAGTTTGTGTTTCCTTATTTATTTTCATTTTGGGTGTTCTGTCTGTTGGTGAAATTTGGGTGTTAAAGTCCCCTACTATGATTGTGTTACTGTCGATTTCCCCTTTTATGGCTGTTAGCATTTGCCTTATTTATTGAGGTGCTCCTATGTTGGGTGCATCAATATTCACAGTTGTTATATCTTCTTCTTGGATTGGTCCCTTGATTATTATGTAATGTCCTCCTTTGTCTCTTGTAATCGCCTTTATTTTAAAGTCTCTTTTGTCTGATATGAGAATTGTTACTCCAGCTTTCTTTTGATTTCCACTTGCATGGAATATCTTTTTCCATCCCCTCACTTTCAGTCTGTATGTGTCCTTAGGTCTGAAGTCGGTCTCTTGTAGACAGCACATATATGGGTCTTGTTTTTGTATCCAGTCAGTCTATGTCTTTTGATTGGAGCATTTAATCTATTTACGTTGAAGGTAATTATCGATGTGTATGTTCCTATTACCACTTTCTTAATTGTTTTGGGTTTGCTATTGTAGGTCTTTTCCTTCTCTTGTGTTTGATGCACAGAGAAGTTCCTTTTGCATTTGTTGTAAAGCTGGTTTGGTGGTGCTGAACTCTCTTAGCTTTTGCTTGTCTGTAAGGGCTTTAATTTCTCCATCAAAACTGAATGAGATCCTTGTTGGATAGAGTAATCTTGGTTGTAGGTTTTTCCCTTTCATCACTTTAAATATATCCTGCCAATCCCTTCTGGCTTGCAGAGTTTCTGCTGAAAGATCAGCTGTTAACCTTATGGGGATTCCCTTGTATGTTATTTGTTGCTTTTCCATTGCTGCTTTTAATATTTTTTCTTTTTAATTAATTTTTGATAGTTTAATTAATATGTGTCTTGGTGTGTTTCCCCTTGGATTTATCCTGAATGGGACTCTCTGTGCTTCCTGGACTTGATTTTGAATATTTCCTTTCCCATATTAGGGAAGTTTTCAACTATAATCTCTTCAAGTATTTCTTCAGTCCCTTTTTGTTTCTGTTCTTCTTCTGGGAACCCTATAATTCGAATGTTGGTATGTTTAATATTGTCCCAGAAGTCTCTGAGACTGTCCTCAATTCTTCTCATTCTTTTCTCTTTATTCTGATCTCCAGTAGTTATTTCCACTCTTTTATCTTCCAGGTCACTTATCCGTGCTTTTGCCTCAGTTATTCTGCTCTTGATTCCTTCCAGAGAATTTTTAATTTCATTTATTGTGTTGTTCATCATTGTTTGTTCGCTCTGTAGTTCTTCTAGGTCCTTGGTAAACGTTTCTTGTATTTTCTCCATTCTATTTCCAAGATTTTGGAGCATCTTTACTGTCATTACTTTGAATTCTTTTTCAGGTAGACTGCCTATTTCCTCTTCATTGTTTGGTCTGGTGGGTTTTTACCTTGCTCCTTCATCTGCTGTGTATTTCTGTGTCTTCCCATTTTGCTTAACTTACTGTGTTTGGGGTCTCCTTTTTGCAGGCTGCAGGTTTGTAGTTCCCGTTGTTTTTGGTGTCTGCCCCCAGTGGGTAAGGTTGGTTCAGTGGGTTGTGTGTGCTTCCTGGTGGAGGGGACTGGTGCCTGTTATCTGGTGGGTGGGGCAGGATGTTGTCTTTCTGGTAGGCAGGGCTGTGTCTGTTGTGTGTTTTGGGGTATCTGTGAACTTAGTATGATTTTAAGCGGCGTCTTTTCTAATGGGTGGCGTTGTGTTCCTGTCTTGCTCGTTGTTTGGCATAAGGTGTCCAGCACCATAGCTTGCAGGCCGTTGGGTGGAGCTGGGTCTTAGTGTTGAGACAGAGATCTCTGGGAGAGCTCTCGCCAATTGATATTATGTGGAGCTGGGAGGTCTCTGGTGGACCAGTGTGCTGAGCTCGGCTCTCCCACCTCAGAGACTCAGGCCAGACAGCAGGCCGGAGCAGCAAGACCCTGTCAGCCACACGGCTCAGAAGAAAAGGGAGAAAAAAACAAAGGCTGCCTGAATAAATAAATATAGTTATTAAAATAAAAAAGTAAAAAATAAAAGAAGAGAGCAACCAAACCAATAAACAAATGCACCAATGATAACAGGCGCTAAAATCTCTACTAAGATAAAAATGAAAGAGGCATGTCAGTCGCAGACAGCAAATCCCAAGTCTACAGTTGCTCCCAAAGTCTACCGCCTCAATTTTGGGATGATTTGTTATCTATTCAGGTATTCCACAGATATGCAGGGTACATCAAGTTGATTGTGGGGATTTAATCCGCTGCTCCGGAGGCTGCTGGGAGAGATTTCCCTTTCTCTTCTTTGTTCGGCACAGCTCCTGGGGTTCAGCTTTGGTTTGGGCCCCGCCTCTGTGTGTAGGTCGCCGGAGGGCGTCTGTTCTTAGATCGGACAGGACGGTGTTAAAGGAGCCGCTGATTCGGGGGCTCTGGCTCACTCAGGCCAGGGGGAGGGAGGGGCACGATGCAGGGCGGGCCTGCTGCGGCAGAGGCTGGCGTGACGTTGCACCAGCCTGAGGCGCGCTGTGCGTTCTCCCGGGGGAGTTGTCCCTGGATCACGGGGCCGTGGCAGTGGCGGGCTGCACAGGCTGCCGGGAGGGCAGGTGTGGAGAGTGACCTGTACTCGCACACAGGCTTCTTGGTGGCAGCAGCAGCAGCCTTAGTGTCTCCTGCCCGTTTCTGGGGCCGGCGCTTTTAGCCGCGGCCCGCGCCCATCTCTGGAGCTCCTTTAAGAAGCACTCGTAATCCCCTCTCCTCGCGCACCAGGAAACAAAGAAGTTAGAAAAAGTCTCTTGCCTCTCCGGCAGCTCTAGACTTTTCTCCGGACTCCCTCCCGGTCCTACGGAAGCCTGAGCCTCAGCTCCCAGTCCCGCCCGCCCCGGCGGGTGAGCAGAGAAGCCTCTGGAGCTGGTGAGTGCCGATCGGCCCTGATCCTCTGTGCGGGACTCTCTCCGCTTTGCCCTCCGCACCCCTGTGGCTGTGCTTTCCTCCGCGGCTCCGAAGCTTTCCCCCTCCGCCACCCACATTCTCCGCCCGCGAAACGGCTTCCTAGTGTGTGGAAACCTTTCCTCCTTCACAGGTCTCTCCCAGAGGGGCAAGTCCCGTCCCTATTCTTTTGTCTCTGTTGTTTCTTTCTTCTTTTGCCCTACCCAGGTACGTGGGGAGTTTCTTGCCTTTTGGGAAGTCTGAGGTCTTCTGCCAGCGTTCAGTAGTTGTTCTGTAGTCGTTCCACATGTAGATGTATTTTTGATGTATTTGTGGGGAGGAAGGTGATCTCCACGTGTTATTCCTCCTCTGTCTTGAAGGTCCCTCTCCCAAAGCAGTAATTTAAACCACTGAATTGTTTACTTATTACAAAAGAGTATTTTATTCTCAGGCAGATTGCGTTTATACCCGGATTCTGCTCTGTTATTTTTTCCCCCTTAATTCACAGGGAATAATGTGAAGCAATCCTTCAGTGAGTGGTATCTGCAATTAAACGGACTGGTTAACTTTATAGGGCAACATTAACATATAGTCTTTCAAAAGAATGTTCTTAATTGTTAAAAATGTTAAACATTCTTTTTACCTCCTAAGCCATTTATGTTTCCATTTCTTCCACAGGACATACCAGTGTTTTGGGGGAAAGATGAAAGAACTGACTATTCATAGTTAAGTTACATTTGGTTGTCTCTTAGCCCTTTGTTTCTACTGCTCCTATCCTTTGCCAGACTAACTCTCTGTTCGGCTGTACCATTGATTTCCTACTTGTTCTGCCACCATTGTTTCTAGTTTGGTACATACTAGGAAAAGTAGCTCCTCACAAACCATATAGTCAAAATAATACAAAAGCAGAGAATAACACAGTTTTCATCTTCTTCCTCTCCCTGTAATGCCAAACACAGTATAAATGAGCTGAAAACTAGCAAAGAGGGCAAAATATGTCACAGTAGCAGCAGTGTCTTCAGAATCAAAGGAAAGGATTGTATACTGGTCCTCACTAATTTAGACCAGTTGAGAAGAAGCTCCTCAGAACGTTTGAATGTATTAGTAAGAATTGCAATCTTATTACTCTAAAATATAGAGAATCAGCACTCTTGTGTAATGCAAGTCCATGCAGTCTCTTTGGGGGAAGATTGTGCTAGTATCTGACAAAAACAAAATGGAATCATCTTAAATCTCTGTCAATAGGGACTGGTTAAAAAAAAAACCAAACAGTTCTTCCATATAATGGGATACTATGCAGACCTTAAAAAGGATGTGGATGGATATATCTCCAAGATATTATATTGTTAAACTAAATTAACAAAGTATAGAATAGTCTATGTGAAAAGTTCCCAAAATTAAAAAAAAATATACATACACTCATACAAAAAATACGCATGCACTATACTTTTATCCACATATACAAAGGAGCACGTACACAATTACAAACACATATAGGTGTGTATATGCATAAAAGATACACAAATATTCTTAACTGTTACCTATGGAGAGTAGCACTTAGGAACAGCGATAGAGGAAGTATCACTTTTCATTCTATACTTTTTTTATTCTTTTGGAAATGTTTACCATGTGCAAGTATTTTTTTATAATGAAAAAGTATGAAATAACATGAAAATATTTGTATGGAAAATATATCGTGCAAAATAATATACATAGTGTTATATAGCTATATAAAAATTATGGAATAAAATATATCAAAATGATTTTTAAATGCAGAGGAACTTAAACTGGGTAAATAAAGTGTGGCCAAATAGAGATTCTTTGGTGTCTGCTTTAATGAACAGATAAGAATGATTACCAATTGTTGGAAATGTAAATGCATGCCTTTAAAACACTTTTTAAAAGGCTTATTTTAAATAGCTGAAGCTTTTTCTCTTCAAATTTTAATTTTGCAATTAATTTGTCTTACGTGTATTTTTTCACTAATAGTAAATTTCTGACAAAGCCTATTGGAATTTTAACAAATTCTGGATTTTTAGACCATGAAAGAGGATTTTACCCATTTTTAAAAATTAAATGGATAATATCTAATCCCTCTTTTAGTACTCTTTGAAACACTGAATTGAATATTGTCTCTAAGTTGAGAAGTCACTCAAGATTGCTCTAATCACCCTTGGTGTGTCTTTAGATTTATTTTTCCTCTTTGAAATCATAGATATGTTCTGTTTGGTGAGCCGGATGCTCACACCTTTGGGTTGTTGAAAGAGGGCTTTCCCAGTTGGTAGACTGTGGTTGCCTTCTTTTCTGTGGCTGCTGGCCTTTGGCCTTTTAGCTGCTCATTAACACCTTCCTGAGAGTGCTGGAAACTGGTTAATACTGCTGCCCCCAGGATAAAAATCTAGGAGGGTTCTATGAAAACCACAGATTGATTTTCTCTACTGCTACCACATGGATAATCAAGAGTCAGAATCTGTAGAGTTGGAGGATTTGGTTTTACTATTATTCCTGGGATTATTTTTAAACAGAATTTATGATTGATTTGAACATGAACTCACCAAGTGTACTGACTTTATTATGAAACACATACAGAGGCACCTCTTGGGATTTTTTTACTCTGGCACTGATTCTGATCTTGAACGGAAGTATGCAGAGATGCCTGAAATTTATTAAAATAAATTTTTAAATTTTATTTTTCTGTTTGCATCATAGGCAAGTTTAGAAAAAACCCTACATGAATTGTGATTTATTTCATTTTAATCTCTAGGGACTTTAATTTCCATATTAATAAGAATATCTCCACTGATTCTTACACTCAAGAGTAAACATAGTAACTGTGACTCATGCTGAAGGTCATATTTGGAATCTCATATTTCCCCTGAGCTTTGGTTACAAACATTCTTTCTGGGATTCTTTCTTGCATTTGCAAATCCTACCCATCCCTCAAGGCCTAACTCAAGTCTCCTGCCTTTGATAAAGTCTTCCTTCTCCACTTCCTCATGTATTGCGCACTGCCTTCTGTGAACTCCTATGGTTTTTATTGTCTGACATTCACAGTCTTGCAGTTGACTGTTTACTACTAGCTTAAGCATTGGTAATAAAGCTTGTCTCTGCAAAGAAATGGTAGCTTCCTTAAGGGTAGGAACTATAAATAGTTTTAATTGTATTGACATAGAGGTCTGTTGAATTCCTTATAGCACCTAACATAGAGGACCTAGTGGGTGCTCAGTAATATTGGATTTATTTTTAGTCCATTTTCAGGCTGTTACGCAAGTTACATTAAAAATTCTTTGTATCTCACTATTGCCACTGCCTCAATTAGTTCCATCGCTTACTATATCATTTTTTTTTTTTTTTTTTTTTTTTTTTTTACAAAGCAGGACAAAGTATTGCCACTGATACTGAACTCTAGTTTGGCTTATCTGCTGGCAGCAGGCTTTCCTGTAGGGCACTGTGAGCATTTACAAAGCTAGTATAGCTAATCTGTTATAGAGCTATCTTACCCTTTTGGTCTGATTTATTTTCATGGGACTGCAGTATTCTCTAGGTGACTGTGGAAGCTCAGAATTCGACTTTTGCAAGCATTGGTGACCAGGTAGTAACTTTGTGGAACCAGAAATTATGGCATGTTCACAAGTGACCGTCTGCACTTTTAAAGACCAAACACTTCCTGTGGTGACGAAGGGCCTTTTGGCCTCTTTATCTACCCCGCCAGTCCCAGTAGGCCTCATGCCACCTGAGCTCTAATACCTATGTCATATTTTAATATAGCACATAACAATTTATCTTCTTTCTCCACCGTAGGCCATAGAAAATGTTTGCCTCCCTCCCCTGCTCAGATCTTTAAGAAATTTCCCTCTATCTGCCAGGAAAATAACTTGAGATACTATAAAATTTGAGAGACCTGCATGGAATCTTATGCAAGCCAGCCCTGCCAAGGAAATAACTCCAGAGGAATCAGGGACAATAGTTCAGGGTCGCAAGAGGAATCCTATCCTGCACTTGGGCGTTTTCTGCTGTTTCAGCCTCATGGTCCCTCTCCCTGAAAAGAACAGGTGTGCCTGACAGCAGGTGTGTTTGTTCTACTTTTCCTATGGCAGCTGTCACTCCCCAGGTAACTCCCTTTTCCAGGTGGTGAATTCTTACAACCCATCATCTTCTTTCCTGGCTACCATTACTTTAAAAAAGGTTTGGCTGTCAACCACCATCGTTGGACTTTATATTCTGTTGAAATGTCATTGTTGGTTTTTTTTTTTTTTGCCTTTGTGTTTTGCGTTGATTTTTTAAAAGGGAAAATATGTCTTCAGATGGATTCTATTTACAATTCAGACAAACTTAACGTTTTCCTTTTAAAAGCCTCCAGGAAAGTCCGCAACCCTCTTTGATTTGGATTGAGTTTTGAAGGCTTCTTCTGTGACAGCTTTGGGTTTCTCCATTTTTGCCTTTTCCAGTAGATCTTGGGATCTGTCCTCAGTCAAGACACCTGCTGCTGGGACCGCCAGTCACAACATGCTTGGCTTTTATCCTCCCTTGTTTCTATTCATAGCGTGTACTTCTCATAACTCTAAAGGACTATTTGATGCCCCCGTGTTGTTTAATATCTACATGATTAAAGCAGCTGAGAGAATTAGCACATGTCCTAAGCCTAAGGAAAAATCCAGTCCCAAGGAAATTATATTACAGACCCAGATCATTTTTAATAAGTACTGCTGCTCAATCTTACCTCTGCCTCTGTTGCGCTCCTTTGGGCATTTTGTAGATATTTGAGAGTTAGCTTTAAAGGGATACTTTCAGGCATGCACTCGGCTCTCAGTATAACAACACTTACTGAGCCCGAACAGTGTGCAGGACCCTTATAGTGGTCCCCTGGTAAGATACAAAAGAAGCAAGCATACCATTCCAACACTCAAGGAATCAAGGGACCTGGAACTTAAGATGAACTGAGGGAGACAGAGTGCATACAAATAAAAGGCTTATGTGTATTTTGAAGGCACCGGGTGGGTAACAGTGACACAAGTGCCCATTGGGTACATAAGGGGGGGGATGCATAAAATGAATGTGTGATCACAGTTGGAAGGAGGTAGGCGTCTTTAGTGAGAGCTTCAGAGGAGTGAAAGGTGTGAGTGGAAGAGCTTTTCTCATGAGGCTTTTCAGGGACTTCAGTAAAGGTGATGAATGAACAGTGCAGAAAACAGGTTTGTCTTCTGATAGACTTATAGGATAATAATAACTGCTACTATTTATTGAATTTTTACTCTGTGTCAGTGTAAAATGAGTGGAAAAATTAAGAGAACAAGAAAATATAAGCTTTAGAGAAATACAGTTTTTAAAAAACTTTTTGGCTGCAACACAGGGCTTGCGGGATCTTAGTCCCTTGAACAGGGACTGAACCCAGGCCATGGCAGTGGAGGCGCGCAGTCCTAGCCACTGGACCACAGGGAATTACCAAGAAATACATTCTTGAAGTGTTAAGTGTATGACCATGGGTTGCAGTCTACCTGGGGAGGTGGGTGATGTGTGTGTGTGTGTGTATGTGTGTGTGTGTGTGTGTGTGTGAGAGAGAGAGAGAGCGCCAGAGACATATGGAAAGGGAGAGAGGCAGAGAAAAAAAGGCAAACAGAGAGACAGAGATAGAGAGAGAGAGAAACTTGGAGAATAGGGCAGGGTCTGGGAATTAGGTGTTACAGTATAGGTGAATAGTAAGTTAAATGAGGAAAGGAGTACAAGAAAAGAGAGTGTGTTCAAAGAGAAGAATTCATAGTTCTAGATCTTGGAGTTAAATTCTTTACCTTCTGAATGGATTTGTCAGTGAAACCTTGGGCTTGTTTTGCTCATGCATAATGAAAGAGAACATTTAAATTTGAAAATAGTGTTTTCACAGAAAATAAAGTGTATCTTTAAAATGCTAAATTCTTGACTTCTAGAGTATGTCCAATTTTTCCACATATTTGGAATCCATGGTTAGCGTAGGGCATAGCCTATTGGAAATTAGAATGCCAGAGCCATGTCAGAAAACTAAGCAGGTAGAGATTTGCAGTAAATTATTTAAGAAACTCACATCATCACATTAGCACATGGCTTAGCTGTATTATGACACTGGAAAAGCTGGCATAAGAGCTTCCTAGAGCACCAAGTAATATGCCTGAGGTCCCTTTCCTGCAGGTGAATTCTCTAGTGGCTGTTATCACAATTTATGCCAGAGGCTTTTTTTTTTTTTTTTTGCGGTACGCGGGCCTCTCACTGTTGCGGCCTTTCCCGTTGCGGAGCACAGGGTCCGGACGCGCAGGCTCAGCGGCCACGGCCCACGGGCCCAGCTGCTCTGTGGCTCGCGGGATCCTCCCGGACCGGTGCATGAACCCGCGCCCCCTGCATCGACAGGCGGACTCCCAAGCACTGCGCCACCAGGGAAGCCCCCAGAGGCTTATTTTTATGCAGACATAATCTCTGGCAGAAATTTCACAGCCTCTGTTGACAAAACTGACTGTCTATCGGCCCAGGCTACTAGACAACACCAGCAATCAGTTAGCAGTCAGCAAATATTTATTATGTCTTGACCATGTGCCTAGCACCAAGCTAGAAATGAGGGGGTTATAAAAGAAGAGGCATACACAATCCCCTCAAATACTTTAGTCTAGTTTGAGCAACCAAGCTGACATACTTAAAGTAACTAAAATAGTGACAAGGCTATATTGAATCAAATGCCATCTTGGGAGAAGGGTGAGTATTTTAGGATGTTAGCAAAGGGAGAGATCAGTTAGCTCAATAGATTGGGGAAGTCTTCATGAAGGAAATAAACTGGTCCTATAACTCAAAAGATAGGTAGAATTTAAAGAAACAGAGTGGAAAAAGGAAATCTGTTTATGTGGAGAATAATTCAAAGGAAGGCAAAGAAGAAACCTGGTGTTTTTATAGTTTAACAAGGAGACCGGTTTGATTGGCATGGAAGACAGGTTTGAGATCAGTAGAAAATAAGTTAGGTAGGGCCAGATTGTCAAAGGACCTTAACAGCCAGGTCAAATATTTTGAATTAAATATATTGAGAAATGGGGAACCACTGATAGTTGCAAGATAGGAGTACAGCATGATCGTCAAGGGAGTATCTTGGAGTATCTTAAGAAGGTGAATATGATACTGATATACAGGACAGGTTAGAGAGGGGAGAGATGGGTATACAAATATTACCATAGCTGTAAAAGAAGCACATGTGGGAGAAGACTCAAATCAATAGAATTAGAAATGAAAAAGGAGAAGTAACAACTGACACTGCAGAAATACAAAAGATCATGAGAGATTACTACAGGCAACTCTATGCCAATAAAATGGACAACCTGGAAGAAATGGACAAATTCTGAGCAATGCAGAACCTGCCAAGACTGAACCAGGAAGAAATAGAAAATATAAACAGACCAATCACAAGCACTGAAATTGAGACTGTGATTAAAAATCTTCCAACAAACAAAAGCCCAGGACCAGATGGCTTTACAGGAGAATTCTATCAAACATTTAGAGAAGAGCTAACACCTATCCTTCTCAAACTCTTCCAAAATATAGCAGAGGGAGGAACACTCCCAAACTCATTCTATGAGGCCATCATCACCCTGATACCAAAACCAGACAAAGATGTCACAAAGAAAGAAAACTACAGGCCAATATCACTGATGAACATAGATGCAAAAATCCTCAACAAAATACTAGCAAACAGAATCCAACAGCACATTAAAAGGATCATACACCATGATCAAGTGGGGTTTATCCCAGGAATGCAAGGATTCTTCAACATACGCAAATCAATCAACGTGATACACCATATTAACAAATTGAAGGAGAAAAACCATATGATCATCTCAATAGATGCAGAGAAAGCTTTTGACAAAATTCAGCACCCATTTATGATAAAAACCCTGCAGAAAGTAGGCATACAGGGAACTTTCCTCAACACAATAAAGGCCATATATGACAAATCCACAGCCAACATTGTCCTCAGTGGTGAAAAACTGAAACCATTTCCACTAAGATCAGGAATAAGACAAGGTTGCCCACTCTCACCACTATTATTCAACATAGTTTTGGAAGTTTTAGCCACAGCAATCAGAGAAGAAAAAGAAATAAAAGGAATCCAAATCAGAAAAGAAGTAAAGCTGTCACTGTTTGCAGATGACATGAAACTATACATAGGGAATCTCAAAGATGCTACCTGAAAACTACTAGAGCTAATCAATGCATTTGGTAAAGTAGCAGGATACAAAATTAATGCACAGAAATCTCTGGCATTCCTATACACTAATGATGAAAAATCTGAAAATGAAATTAAGAAAACACTCCCATTGACTATTGCAACAAAAAGAATAAAATATCTAGGAATAAACCTACCTAAGGAGACAAAAGACCTGTATGCAGAAAATTATAAGACACTGATGAAAGAAATTAAAGATGATACAAACACATGGAGAGATATACCATGTTCTTGGATTGGAAGAATCAACATTGTGAAAACGACTCTAGTACCCAAAGCAATCTACAGATTCAATGCAATCCCTATCAAACTACCACTGGCATTTTTCACAGAACTAGAACCAAAAATTTCACAATTTGTATGTAAACACAAAAGACCCCGAATAGCCAAAGCAATCTTGAGAACAAAAAATGGAGCTGGAGGAATCAGGCTCCCTTACTTCAGACTATACTACAAAGCTACAGTAATCAAGACAGTATGGTACTGGCACAAAAACAGAAAGATAGATCAATGGAACAGGATAGAAAGTCCAGAGATAAACCCACACCCATATGATCACCTTATCTTTGATAAAGGAGGCAAGAATATACAGTGGAGAAAGGACAGCCTCTTCAATAAGTGGTGCTGGGAAAACTGGACAGATACATGTAGAAGTATGAGATTAGAACACTCCCTAACACCATACACAAAAAGAAGCTCAAAATGGATTAAAGATCTAAATGTAAGGCCAGACACTATCAAACTCTTAGAGGAAAACATAGGCAGAACACTCTATGACGTAAGTCACAGCAAGATCCCTTTTGACCCACCTACTAGAGAATTGGAAATAAAAACAAAAATAAACAAATGGGACCTAATGAAACTTCAAAGCTTTTGCACAGCAAAGGAAACCATAAATAAGACCAAAAGACAACCCTCAGAATGGGAGAAAATATTTGCAAATGAAGCAGCTGGCAAAGGATTAATCTCCAAAATTTACAACCAACTCATGCAGCTCAATAACAAAAAAACAAACAACCCAATCCAAAAATGGGCAGAAGACCTAAATGCACATTTCTCCAAAGAAGATATACAGGTTGCCAACAAACACATGAAAGAATGCTCAACATCATTAATTATTAGAGAAATGCAAATCAAAACTACAATTAGATATCGTCTCACACTGGTCAGAATGGCCATCATCAAAAAATCTAGAAACAATAAATGCTGGAGTGGGTGTGGAGAAAAGGGAACCCTCTTGCACTGCTGGTGGGAATGTAAATTGATACAGCCACTATGGAAAGCAGTATGGAGGTTCCTTAAAAAACTAAAAATACAACTACCCTACGACCCAGCAATCCCACTACTGGGCATATACCCTGAGAAAACCATAAATCAAAAAGAGTCATGTACCAAAATGTTCATTGCAGCTCTATTTAGGATATCCAGGAGATGGAAGCAACCTAAGTGTCCATCATCGGATGAATGGATAAAGAAGATGTGGCCCATATATACAATGGAATATTACTCAACCATAAAAAGAAACGAAATTGAGTTATTTGTAGTGAGGTGGATGGACCTAGAGTCTGTCATACAGAGTGAAGTAAGTCAGAAAGGGAAAAACAAATACCGTATGCTAACACATTTATATGGAGTCTAAGGAAAAAATAAAAGGTCATGAAGAACCTAGGGGTAAGACAGGAATAAAGACGCAGACCTACTAGAGAATGGATTTGAGGATGTGGGGAGGGGGAAGGGTAAGCTGTGACAAAGTGAGAGTGGCATGGACATATATACACTACCAAACGTAAAGTAGATGGCTAGTGCACTGGAAGCAGCGTCACGGCACAGGGAGATCAGCTCTGTGCTTTGTGACCACCTAGAGGGGTGGGATAGGGAGGGTGGGAGGGAGGGAGATGCAAGAGGGAAGAGATATGGGAACATATGTATATGTATAACTGATTCACTTTGTTATAAAGCAGAAACTGACACACCATTGTAAAGCAATTATATTCCAATAAAGATGTTAAAAAAAAAAAAGAAGCACATATTTGACTTGAATCCCACCCTCAAAAAAGTCATGCAGGCCATTCCCAACAAAGTCCTAGATTCCATTGTTAGAGGGACCATGCACTTACCTCAGGGTAGAAAATCTCCAGTTCTTAATTTTGATTCGGTTTCTACAGATTTCCTTTTAGGAATTATCACTCCTTTTTATTAGAGCTACCGCTCAAATTTTCTCCATCTAAGGCTGATGAAATAGGTTGGCAACTCTTACTGTAGGAAAAGTGGAGCATATAAAAAAAGATGGAGTTCTTTTGTTTGTTTTTAGGATAAACAGTGTGTTTCAAGAGGAAAATATACGCAAATCAAAATAATTTAGGTGGGTGACCCAAAACCCAGGATGTAGCTGAAAACAGAAAAGCAAACAAGAGCCATCCCAAAGAAAGACAAGCTAGAATAAGAAGATGGGCACTGCAGAGAACTCAGGACATAAACTAAATATCAGCGGAATTATACATGAACATTAAGACAATTAGTTTTTTCAGTTTTGATTCATGCACTTGGTTATTTCCCTGTTAAACTTTGTAAGCGTAAACTTCGTTATATTTATATCATCATCAAAGGGTACTTGATTGCTAGATTTGAGGGAAGGAAGTACTTTTCTTTAACAAATTGGAAATGAAGACTCAGGAAAGCTACTTCTACAATGAAAACCTTTTAAAGATAATTGATATCAAGAAGAGAGGTTAATTAAATGACACTGTAAGGGAAAAAGTCAAGTATATCTTTACTTATTTGTCTTTTGCCTTCCTCTGTTCTTCCCCTACAGCATGATTTCTTTCCTTTAGGCCAGTGGTTCTCAACGCTGGCTGTACATTAGGATTTCTATGGGAACTTTAAAAAAATTTCACTGCCGGGACTCCACCCTAGATTAATTCAAGCTTTGGTATTTTTCCAAGCTCCCTAGGGGATTGTAATAGGTAGCCAACATCTTCCCCCTTCCCTCCTTATATAGTCCCTTAAGGCATAACACTTTTTGCAAAGGACATATATTTTAACGAGACTAAAAACTAATGTTACACTGATGATTGAAAGCTCTCGAGGGCAGGTCCTAGTTTTATTCCCTTTCATGTCACTCACTGGGCTGTGGTCAGTAAAGCTCGTTAAATTAATATTAAGTAGAGATATAAGTGGTAACTGGGATTGGAAATAGGACCTAGGACACATGAGTTTTTATATAAGGGGTGAGGGGCAGGAAAAATCCAGATTGTAGGAGGCACTGGTGGTGGCTCTAGCGGGAAAGTCCTGGCTAGATCCTGTGGATAGAAAATGCCACTTTAGAACTGTAGTCTATTGCTAGATCTTTTAGTTATTTGTATTGTGACTTTAGGTAAGGCACTTGTCACTGGATGTCTCTGATCTTTGTAAAATGAGGAAAATAGTTTCAGCCCTATCTACTTCACAGGGTTGAAATTTATAGTTATGAGTGTTCATTTGACGGTATTTTTAAGTACAATAAGCTAGATATATGTAAAATTGTTATTATGATTTATAAAGCCAGCGAATAGACTTTTTGTCAGGATGAAAAGCCTGGAAGAATCAATAGAGCACTATAAGTGCCTTTAACCATCAAATTCAGTAGAAGTGAAAGAAATAGACTGTTTTTGAAAGGCTTCTTTCCTCAAAGGTTGTGTTCTCTATAAAGCTGAAAGACGATTATGTCCATGTAGGACGTTACGTAATTTTGGCAGCTTTCATTAGTGCTATGGAAATAATCCTAAAGAAGAAAGTTGATATGAATTTAAGTTCAAGGTACAGTTATTAAATTGCATTTTGAACTTGGAGCTGCATACACATACATGTACTTGCATTTGTTTATTCATTAAAGGGAAGGAGTCAAGGCATTATCATTTGTTGAAATCATTAATCAATCTATTCAGTGTATATTTATTCAACACCTATTATATGCCCAGCAATATTTTAGAGCCTAGAATAAAGTAGTGAAAAAAATAGACATATTCCCTACCCTCATGAAACCTACTTTCTAGTTAAGAGGTGGGGCATAATAAAACTACAGGTGCACAGAATTACTATTGGAAAAAAATAGAGCAGGGTAGGGCCATAGAGTGATGAATGAGGCTAAAATAGTGGATGTTTTCTATGTGTCAAGATCCACTATAGGCACCTCCCATATGTTATGTTTATATAATCTTCATAAGTATCTTATGTCATATATATTATTACCTTTGTTTTAAGGAGAGGGAAACTAGGCTCAGAGTTTAAGAAACTTGCCTAAGGTTACATAGTAGCTATGTAACAGAATTAGAATTGAACTCAGATATACCAGAGTTCAAATCCCATTTTCTTTCTGCTACATGTGGCTAAGTACTTAAGTGACTTCATCTATGTTTCCATATTCCTTTCTGTAAAAAAAGAATGTTGGACTTGATCAGAAATTTAAATCTGGCATGTTATGCACCCTATATGTCTTGCAGATAGTAACATTTAAAAAATTGAAGTAGTTAGCATTTAAAAGTAACATATTTCGTCTAAAATTATTGATTTCCAACTTGTCTTTAAGTATTGGAAAGTCTGCCCCCCACCCTCTCCAGGCCTGTATTACTACTTGTCAACACCAGCTGAAGCTGAGCAGCAGCACCTCTTTCAGACAGAGTATATTCTCTGGCTCTCCACCAATCCTTATGGCCATAACCCACCCACTTCCCTCGCTTATATTACTTACTTACCCAACCCATGCAGGTATTTGAATGTGTGACTCACTAGACCACATGGTCTGAAAAGCCCCTTCCAGTTCCAAAATATAATCCAATGTTGAAAATTCAGTTATAAACGTTATATTTTTCTTTTAAGCTTTTAACTATTTATTTGACAGCCTTAGCTATATTTCAGTGAGTTTTCTTCCTTCATGTATTTCTCGCTTTGCTTATATTTTATGATTTAGCAACCATGTAAGTGGTAATCAAAACTGCGCACTAACTCCTTTATTTTTCCATTTAAAAATATGATCCAGTGAGTCTTTATGAAGGAAAAAGATGTGAGACATGCTAAACATGTAAAGTCTCAAGCATGCATATAAAATATAAACAGCATAATTAACAAGTAATTCATAATGGTAGTTGAATTTTGCCAGTGTGGAAGCATGTAAGCCAGTTTAGAAGTCCATGTTTTAGTTAAGTCTTTTAGTTAAGTCCTTTAAGATCCAAATAATTTATTAAGCTAATTTTGGTGAGAAGAGAAATCCAATGATAATACTGAAAAGTGTGTGGGAAAAGATCTTTTTCATGAAAATCAAAGTATAATTATTCTTAAGCACAGCATTATTAAAATGTATTTCTATAATATAAAAGTTTTTATTAGTATTCTGTGATATAAGGTACCCTATCGCATTATTATGTTAAATTCTTTTTCTCTCCGTATTTATAAGATTTATAGCATTTATTTTATAGTGGTAAACAATGGAACCTCTGCTAGAGTTAGAGTGAATTACAGTTGTGTTTAATGTTATGGGTACAAGTTGTTTTGTCATCTCACAGGCCCAATTATCTGTCCGTATAGTTGCCTTAGAGCTGCCCTGAGGCACAGTCACCTCTAAGTCTTGGTTGGTGGTTCATACTCTGTTGTTACTTGTTTGATTTCACACAGGTGTAGTTGGAGCTCACTTACATAGTGCAGGGTGAAGTATGATGCGAAGTCCCCTTCCCTTGTCCCAGCCACAGATGTCTCCTTATGTAGCCGGCCACAATACCTGGGGTTCCCAGCCTTGGAGAGCCATTTCTTTGAGTATAGTTATTGCTCCCTTTTGGAAAGCAAAACCGCTTAGGAAAAAAGGTGAAGCCATTGTCCCCCATATAAGTAATATATGTTTCATTAACAGCATGAACTTGTTCATTGCTTTGCATGCCAAAGTGTCATGGAGCATAGAGCAAGTCCCTAGGGGAACAGGACACAGAACAGGTAACTCTTAAGGGAAGAGAGAGAATAATTGGATCCAGATGTAAGATATTCACCAGGAAGGTCATGCCTGGGATGGCACTCTTTGGTGGAGAGGCTTGAACAGTCCATTCTTGGTTGGGGATAAAGGAAAGGGACAGTAAAATGGGGAGGTAAAAGTGAAATAAGGTTAAATTTCACCTACTTCCTGCTACTCCCTCCCTGGGGCTAACCCTCATGTTATCTGTTGGTTATAAATTAAAAGGATAGTAAGACTTCAATTAGTATTAGTGCTTGAGGAATGGGCCACTATAACTGAAAGCTTTTGTTAATTTAGATTGAGATATACTGTAAAATAAAGATACCAGTAAAGTTGCAAATTGCTGTGAAGGGGCAGGTAAGGGAGAAAAAGCCAATTTAAAAATTAAATAAGAAAATGTAAAGAATAAATAACAAAGGTGAACATTAATATCCTTATTTGATTCTTGAATTGACTTTTTCTCATTATCCATCTACTTCTCCCTTCTGCCCCCAGTAATTTGGAAACATACCGTTACCTACATTTTACAATATTGAATTCGTTTTCTGTTGCTGCTGCAATAAAATTACCACAAACTTACTGGGTTTAAACAACAAAAATTTGTTATCTTACACTTCTGGAAGTTAGAAGTTTGAAACGAGTCTCACTGGGCTAAAATCAAGGCATCGGGATTAGGACATAGACATCTTTGGGGGGACCATTATCCTGCCAACCACAAATATAATAAATATAAATTATTACACTGATTAAGACACTGAGTTTGTCACAATAATAAAAATGGGTTGACGTCTCTTATTCCTGGAGTAAAACACACAGATTTATAAATTTTAACTATGTACGCCTAAAAGAGAGAAACATTAAGCAAAATGGTGAAAATTTTTCAAAATAAAGAAACAAAGAGGTGTAAGAAAACTTTCAATAAATAGTGAGTAGAGTAGAGAGATGCCAGTATCAGGTAATGTGGCATTTAAGGCCAAAAGCATTAAAGTAGAACCTACATGTATTCATTTATTCAAGAAATATTTATTACACATAACTTTGGAACGATACACAAATGATTTGGTAAAACTACAAAGGCAGTTGTGGGATGCAACTCTCACAATTTGAAAAATAAGTAGGCAAAAAAGTAACAATACAATGTATTTGAATAATATAATTAAGAAACTTGACCTAATATTTTGACAAATACATAGAATTACAGACTTTAATGGAAAAGAATACACATTCATATCGTATGCCCTGGACCATTAAAAAAATTGATCATGTACTTTGCCACAGGAAAAACCTGGATAAATTCCCAAGTAGAGAACTGACAGGTGACATTCTCTGTTGAGAATTTTATAAAGCTTAGAAATAAACAATAAAAAAAATGACAAAAAAAGTAAATAGGAAAAAGACTTGGAATCATAAAATACTCTTCGTAAATAATTTTTGGATGAGAAAGGAAGTCTAAACAAATTTAAAATTATTTAAAAATAAACAAAAATCAGATTACTTCATAAAAAGCCTAAGGATATGGCTAAAAACAGCACAAAGGAAATTTTATAGCATTAAATGAATTTAAGGAAATATTGGAAAGAAAACATCCAAGGGAACAGAAAAAGAAAAAATATATGTATCACATGAAAGTAGTCATACGAAACCAAGGTAAAATTATTTAAAGAATTTAAAAGCCAAAAGTTGGTTCTACAAAAAGATGTACAGAACAGGAGTTCTTTGTTTTACACTTAAACATACATTGATAAATTTCCTGAACTCCAGGAATAACGAGAAAATCTTGCAGTGTTCCTGGCAGAAGGAGCAAGTTATCTACAAAAAAAAAAATTAAGACAGGCATTGGTTTTCTCATCTCTATTGTGGAAGCTAGAATATAATGTAATAGCATCTAGAAATTTCCAAGAAAAAAGGACAATCCAAACATCTTATTACCCAATCAGGATATCATTCACCTGTTTGATTCAGAGAGAGTTGTTTGAGGACATACCAGAATTCAGAAAGTACATCACTCTCATACAGCATTGAAAAAAATATTTGAGGAAAAACTCAAACCCAACAATAAATTAATCAGAACAGAGACCTCAAGGTGAGAGAAGATAAATAAGGGAGGAAACAAGGATAAGCAATGAACCTTGCTCTCTGGAAAAATATTTAAATCTAGATAGAAAGGCAGATTGCTTCAGATAAAGGCCTAAATTAGTATTCTTTAAACAGAAAGGATATTTTATAAGGGAAATGTAATAACATTCAGAACAGACTCTCCAATAGAAATATGAAATCTAGTTTAAAACTCTTCAGTAAACACATTTTAAAAAGTCAAAAAGAAACAGATGAATATATTTTATTTAACTCAATATATCTAAAACACTTCAATGTATAATTAGTGTAAAAAATTATTGAGATATTTTGCTTTCTTTTTTATGCTAAATCTTAGGAACCCCACATATGTATTGTATACTCGTAACGCATCTCAGTTCAGACTAGCCACATTTCAAGTGCTCAATAGTCACAGGCTGCCATAATTGGACAATGCAAACCTATAACTAAAAATACTAAACCATCTCAGCAAAACATAAGAGTTGGGGGTGAGGAAAAGGGGGGAAGTAACAGCACTCAGAAAATCTCATGAAGTCAGGAAGATAAGGGAGAAAGATATTGAATGTAATATCATTTTTACGGTTAACAATAATAAGAAAAAGAAACAACCTGGATATCTAACAATAGAACACTAGTTTAAATAATTAACAGCACATTCATAACATCGAATATTCCTAGATATGGAAAGCATGAATTAGATGCATATCCTATCATAGAAGAACATCCATATTGTATCATTAAGTAAAATAAACAAGTGTAATGTAATTTATAAAATATCCCATTTTCATAAACATAAGAGGAAAGTCTCTTCATATGTGTCTATATATTTGTATATATGTTTATGGGCCTAGAGAAAGGTAAGGAAAGACAGTCACTCTTTAATGAATATCAGTTGCCTTGTAATGGGATTGGAGGAGGCAGAGAAGGAGTTATTAATTCATTTTGTCTTTATGAACATCTGTATTGTTTGAATTGTTATAATGAGGAATGTTTTGGTAATTTCAAAACCATCTTATATAGTATGAATGGACTGAGAAAGAGAAATAAACAGCAGTGGCTCTTGGTGAGTAGAAAGGATTTGATCTCTCTTGATGGAGTCAAAGCCTGAGTTAATAGCATAATTCAGCCATTAATAAAGGGAGGGTGAGATTAAAGGGGAAAAAAGTATAAAAACAATTCTGTTATATAGAATGCCTTCCTAAGCAAAGCATGAAACCTAGAACCTGTAAAGGATAAAGCTTGACAAATTTGATAACATGAAAATTGAACACTCATAAGAAACAATAAGGGAGCAGCAGTAGGCTGAGAGATAATATTTGGCACATATAAAATGCAACGGGATAGCACATTCCATATACAAATGAAAGAATTACATATAGCCAATAAATATATAAAAAGACATTCAGATAAAAAGAATATAAATACATATAAATAGAATGCAAATAAAAATGAAATAACATTTTTACCTTCTTATTTGGCAAAAGGAACAAATAGATGAGTAAGATCTACTGTTGGCAAGGACATAAGGAAGCTGGCACTTGGGCACACTGTTGGTGGGAATGTGAATTAGAATAATCTTTTGTAGCATAATGTGGCAGAACCTAACAAAACTTAAAAAGCATATATGCTGTGACCCAGCAATCAGGCTTTCAGGAATATATCTTATATAAAAATAGCAAGAGTGCAGAAAGATGTCTGTACAAGGAGAGTCACTGAACTTTGATTGTAATAGTAAATACTTCAAAACAAGCTAAATATGCAGGTCTGGTTAAATAAATCATGATATCTTCAGACAGTGGAATTCCTTGCAAGTATTAAAAAGAAGGAAGTAGATCTATATATTCTGACACGGTTAAAGGTCCATGATATAGTATTGAGAGGTGAGAGAGACAAGTTACAGAACTTGTGATATATATCAGTTAATATGATGCTTACAGAAGGAGGAATTCAAGTAAATCCATATTTTTGGTTGATTCAGGGTTAACCATACTTTTAAAAAATTTCAACCTTTAATTGTTGAAAATATTTTAAAAATAATTCCTTTTCTGTCTGTGTGATATCTAGGGAACACTTTTGAACCTTCATTCTATGACTGTCTGGTAGTAGAAGAAAGACAAACCAAAGAACTGCTACAGGGCATTTAATAGTGAGTATTTAGTAATGAGTAAAATAAAACTAAATAGAAGACTAAGTGGTTAGAACAAGACTTTGAAAAGAGATGATTTGAAGTGAGCCTTGAAAAATGATTATAACTTTCAACAGGCAAATATAGAGAGGTTGAACTTTCTGTGCAAAAGAGTCACTTGAGTGCAAAAGTGGGAATTTAAGGACAGTATTCAAATACTGAATAGCATAGGTGTGGTTGGAGTGTAGGTACTTGAAGGTCTGCCTTACTCAGGCTAGGCAGGAACAGGCTTTAGAGTGAAACAGATATGTTTCTAGCTCCATTTTAATTCTATTCTAAAATTCTAGCTCCATTTTTAAAAAATTGGCAACGTTACTTAACTTGCCAGGTTACTTAGCTTGACCCTGTTCTCTCATCTATAAAATAAAGTTAATAATGGCTACCTCTCTGAGTAACTGTGATGACTATATCTTTAAATGTGAAATCTATGTAAAGCTCTTTCTTAGCACAAAGTAGGCCCTTACTGAAGTCAGTTCCCTTCTCTTCCTTGACATTGACTTGAGTAAGGCCTCTTTCACTTGGCTGAATAGGTAATGGGCAGTATATTTTTCTTGGAATTTCTCTTCAGGCTTAGAGCCCCACCATGACACTTCTCCTTGCTTCTGTTAGAAAACTGACTACTCTCTGACTCAAGTTTTCAGCATCTTCATCAAGTTGTCTTCCTCTTCCTAATTCTTTTTTTTTTTTTTTTTTTTGTGGTACGTGGGCCTCTCACTGTTGTGGCCTCTCCCGTTGCGGAGCACAGGCTCCGGACGCACAGGCCCAGCGGCCATGGCTCACGGGCCCAGCTGCTCCGCGGCATGTGGGATCCTCCCGGACCGGGGCATGAACCCATGTCCCCTGCATCGACAGGCGGACTCTCAACCACTGCGCCACCAGGGAAGCTCACTCTTCCTAATTCTTATATGTAAATATTAATTCCTGTACTTCAGAGACAGCCCAAGCCAGGATGTGAAACTCAGTCCAAGGAGTTTGGATAGAAAGAAGGAAGAATGTAGACCAGGTTTTTGTTTGGTTAACCTGAGCTGAGAAACCAGCATCACGATTGGGTTTGAGATTTGAGTCCAGATCTTATAAGCTACATGTTCCCTTTCTGTTTCGTTCCTAGGGGGCAGAGCTGATGTCAGACTATAGAGAGCTCTGAGTATATACATTACCTGGCTACCACGGAAGGGTGTTGAGGCAAGTGACTTAATTTTACTTGATAAAGGTGAGAAAGTCAGATGAGCCAGTGAATGTACGAGAAAGAAGCAGAGGGTGAATAAGTTAAACAGGGGTGTCCAGAGTTAAATCATATCAGGCGATAGCAAAATAGTGTGACCAGCTAGCAGAACAAGCACATAGACAGAGTTTATTGGAGTTGAAGAGATAAGAAAATTAAAAATCTACAGGAGGAATCTACCACAATTCAATTCAATAGACAGTTATCAGGCACTGATTATGGACCAGGCTCTCCTCTTGGTCCTGGGATGTATAGGGAATACACCCAAGGACAGTTAAAAATCCAAGTCAAAAAACAAGAGCCAGTAAATCTGTGTGGGGTTAAGGGATGAGATACAAACATCCATTAGCAGAGACTTGACCATGAAGATATTTTCTAAATCCAACTCTACAACTGTTTCCTCTGATTTTATTTTAGTAGTCAGGACTCTGATTGCAACGATGGAAACCCAACCCCAACTAGCTTAAGAAAAGAAAAGAATTTTTTTGGTTCATATAACCAATCAACAAGGTGGACATGGTCTTAGGGAAAGCTAGAACACAGGCCAGAACCATGGACTTGAGGACAGTCAAGACCTCTTCTTAAGCCTAGCTCTCTCTGCATGTCAGCTTCATTGTGTACAAAAATTGGAAATCTGGCCATGCTGACTGCTCTGGGCCATCAACCTACCTAGCTGACTAAGAGGAAAGGGTCCTCTTCTGCCTATTTGCAGAAAACATTTAAAAAGCAAAGGAAGAAAACCTGAGGACATACCTGGATTGGCCTGGCCTAGGTTCCAGACTAGGTCAGCTGTCCACCTCTTGAATAATCGCTGTGGCTAAGACTGCAACACAAAGGTAGGAGCTTGTTTTCCAAAAGCACAAGTCTAAAATGGTGATAAAAAGAATGGTTTCCTTAAAGAAGTGAGATTACAGATAGAGTGGTCACTGGGAAAATCAGTGTGAGCCAGTCATTCAAACATGTGGCAGTTCCATTGGGCAGGAACCTTTCCAATCACAGCTGGTCTGGAGATGCTGAAGGTTGGGACCAGTATTTGGAAACTCTAGGCTGAAATGGAGACTACATGACCGATTGTGAGAGCAGCAGATACCAAGAGGCATGTCTGGACCACCTCAAGCCTTCAGTTGTTCTCTATTGCCTACAGAATAAATTCTGAAATACTTACCTTATTAATTAAGGTCCTTCATGATATTATCTTTCTTCTCACCCTCTATATGAACTCTAATCCAGCCAGACTGGTGTATTTCCTGAGCAGAGAACCATGTGCTGAAGCTACTCTCACGCTATCATCAGTCCCCTAGATTTGACATCCTCATTCACATCTGTCTGCTTATGCTATTGTCTTCGCTTAGAATGCCTTCCCAATGCAATCCTTTATTCACTAAGTATGTATTGATGCTTCTTTGTATAAAAAGTTGTTTTGGACACGGCTATATACAATGATATACAATGATGATCAAGACAGATATGGTCCCTGCTCTCAAGGAATTCACACTCTGGTCATGTTAGACAGTCATTGCATAATTATGTAAATAATCCAAAAATTATAACTGTGGTAAGTGCTACGAAGAAAAAAGGACCTAATCTGGGCTGAAGGGCCAAAGAAGTGAGCTGAAATCTGAAAGATAAGAAGGAATTAACCAGATAAAGAGTAAAGAGTTGGGAAGGAGAAGAGGGAACGATATGTACAAATATCATGAGGTGAAGAGGATGACACATCTGAGAAAGTGGAAGAAGTACAAGGTTGCTGGAGGAAGAGAGTAAGAGGCTACAGAAATAGATAGGGAGCCAGATCATAGAGGGCTTTGAACAGTATATTAAGGACTTTGGGATTTACCCTAAACATTACAATAAAGTATTGAAAGGGGCTGATGTGGTTAGTTTTATCATATCTTTGGTGGCTATGCAGAGAATGGATTGGAACGGAACGAGATTAGAAGCAAGGAGACCAGTTAGGTTACTGCAGTCATCTAAGCCAGGGATTATTGAAAGTGGCAAAGGAAAGAACTGGATAGGTTCAAGGTATAGTTAAGAGATAAAAATGACTGGGTTTGATGTTGTGTTGAATACGGGGGTGGGGGTATGCCTCCTAGGGTTCTGGCTTCTGCAATTGTGTGGTTTCATTCACTAAAAGGCAATGCCAAGAGGAGGATCTGATTTAGAGGCAATAATAGTCATATTAGCTTTGGATATTTTCTTTTTATTTGAGGTACATTTTAAGCATCTAAGTTAGATGACAGATGAACAGTTGGATATACAAATGTGGAGCACAGTGTTGGGTCTAAACTCTTCCCTCTGCTCATTCAAAACTTATCCATTCATTAAATCCTAGCTTAATCTACCACCACCATGAGATGTCACCGACCTATTTTTCTCTCTGACCTTCCTCTCCTCTCTGCTCTCCTAGTACTTATTGTCTGGACCACTCATTGGGCTCCAGTTTTATACTCTACCACGTGTATGTTCCTTGAAATTGGAGACCATGTTAGATTAGACCATGCTTCACTACCACCACTAGCTCTACATATAGTAAGAGTTCATTTTTACCTGTAACAAAGTGAATGTATAGCCTTTCTGCTACTAGGTAGTATACAGTTAGAAGTAAAAGGTGTTAAATGACTGGGATTTGAATTTTGACTTCACTTCTAACTAGCAATGGTGGCTATAGTCAAGTATTTTAACCTCTTCTCAGTTTCCTCATTTGTTAATTCAGGATAATACTAATACCTCTCTCAGAGAGTTATTGTTAGGATTAAATGCATAATGTCTGCCAAGTGCATAGCATAGTGTTTGGCACATGGTAAGCATTAGAGTAACTGTTTGTTGTTGCTGTTGTTGTTATTATTATTTTGGTAAGGATCAGAAGGTACCATAATTTAATGTGACATCTAGTGGAGATCAGCTGTCAATTTGTCCTCATTATCCCTCCTGGTTGGAGCTTGGCTCCTGGTTTTAGAGAATGTTCTAATGGAGACAGTCTCTTGGGTTTCAGAAAGCATAAGTTAAGGTATGGCTGGAAATCACAATGTGTTGAGTTGTGTGCACATGTGGCTATATGTACATAAATATGTACCTATTAATCATTTTTATTAAGAGGACCCATTGCTTATGGTGCGTGCCATGTACTGGTTTTTATGTTGCTAACAACTGAAAAGATATCACTCATTTTAGAGGAGAGAAGCATATTAACTCTTTAAACAAGTAGGGGGTGCTTTTTATAAATTACTTGTTCCAGTTGCCTTAATGGTGCCCTAGTCACCACCCCCACCCCCACCCCCCTCAGTAATGTATCTCTGAAGACTAAGCAGTTTTCTGTCACCTCACCAAGAGAACTAGGATATTTCTTTTTTAACATGAAGAGTCTTGGGAGGCCGTGTGGATTTTTTTCCCCTTATTTAAATTAATGAAATATTTATGTATGGAATCATGTTGGGAATGTATATAAGTGCATAGTAGACATAAATTGCTACCTCTGCTTATAAAAATCCAGTGTCTCTTTTACACGAATAGTAGTAGTAAAAAAAAAAGTTATAATAAATGTTTTTCCAGTCTTTTACATACCGAGTCTAATTTTATACTTAAATTATTCTACTAATTCTTATTGTAAAGGGCTTTTTTATTAAAATGTGAATTTGGAATCCAGTTGCATTTTTAATATACCACTAGATAATATATATTTCAATTTCATATATGAATAATTAGAATTCCAAATGGCCTTTCCAGTTTTCTTTTCACACTTCTCCTAAGGCCCATTTGAATTTTATGTAGGTTAAGAAATAAAACTGATTTCCTAGATGAGTGAAAGTTATCTTTCTATAATTTTAGCCTAATGCTAAAATTAAACTCTTCACAAATTGACTGTTTTAAATAACCCTGCCCAGACTTGAAATTCTTAGAGCAACTATTATTTGGTATTTAAATGGGGCACCCTACCAGAATGTACTTTTTTTATTGGTTATATATCATGAAGTAGAACACTGATAGACGTATCATTTTATAGATAAACTGTGGAATAATCCAATTTTTCTCTTCCTCCCCCCTACCAAATCCCAGTCACTGCAGGCTAGCCTCCCACTTCCTCCCCTGCACTCAAGATTATTTTAGCCTCTCAAGTATTTAGCCAAAAATATTTTTGGAAGCAAAGTGAATACATATAGCAGGGCCAAATGTAGCATATCTCAGCCTAGCTTCCTGAGGTCCTCAACTTCCCTGCTGGGGGATGCACAGAAGACATTGTTTTCACGTAGTAGATTCAGGTGTTACAAGAAGCTAAATTCCTACGTGTCACTGCTTTCATATACACAAGGTTTAATGAAGCTTCTGGAAAGACCTTAAATTAACACCCAGATGAAATACACAGACAGTAATACACAGATTAATATACAGATGAAAATCTGTGTAATACTGATACTGAGTTTGGTCTGAACACCATTCTTACAAATTTATTCCAACTAGAATATGAGCTCCATGATGGCAGGGATTTTTGTCTGTCTTGTTCGTTGCTTTTTCGCTAGTACCTAGAACAGTGCCTGCCACATTATATGGTTAATAAATATTTGCTAAAAAAAATGAATTTTCTTACATTCTGGATGAAAACTCAGAGCTCCAGAATTTCCAGGATGCTTCATAGATTTCTGAAAATTTCTTAAAATTTGATTATTTGTGTGTAATGATTCTGACACCCTTACATATAAGGCACAGTAAGCAGCATGGGATATAATTTGAGACAAGTAAGGCCCTTTGCAAACTGGCCCCTCTACCTATACACCTATAGCATAGACACAGCAAATCATTTGCTATTCTTTGAATTTACCATTTCCTTGCACATACCTTTGCCTTTCTCTCTCCTAGAAATGCTCTTACCACCTTTTTAACTTGCCAGAGGCATATTCATCCTTTTTTAAGGTGCGACTCAAAGTATCATCTCTTCTCTGAAGCCATTCTCAATCTTCCAGGCAGGAGGAGTCCCTCACATCCCTTGGGCTCCACAGTCCTTTATGCATAAATTTGTCATGGCATTTACCTCCTTGTCCTGTCATCATTTCCAGGTCTGCACTGGATTGTCAGCCCTTCAAGGGCAGAGGACATGTCTTTTTTCCCTTTCTTTCTTATCTGCCTGGATCATATCATAGTGTATATCACACAGTAGGTGCTTAATAAATGCTTATTGAATAACTTACGAACTGAGTGTATGAAAACTAAAGGTGGGAGTGTTCTATTAAAAATGATAATATATAATTTGGCATGAGTTTGGAAAAAGTAAGTATACTAAACCTGGCTTAAATTTATCAGATTTGCTAGCACAGTGCTGTGGTTTGAGGTAACTGGCCACACAAAGGAACAGTTGAAAAAGAAAGAGAATAAACAGATGGAGTTAAAGTTCTAGGCAAGGAGGTGACACAATAAAAATAATGGATGCTGGATATGGAGTCAGAGAGGCTAACGGACAAGTGGGTGGACAAAAGGAACAGACCTGCCTTAGAATCATGTCTAGGACAAACCTTGGAACCAGTGAAAGAGCCAGTGACTATGTCGGAAGTGAGTATTCAACCAAGCAGATGTTTTGTCAATACAACATCAAATCACCCTTTGGCTCTTTGTGTAGGTTGATTTTTTTCCCTCAAGGTGATGATTTGGGGACTGAATGGAGTCAACTGTTCAGGCATTATGTAGACTCATATTATATCTGTTCTTATATCATTAATGTCGTTGGGCAATTCTCATAGACTGATTCACCTGAACATCTTTCCAAAATCTGTAAAATGAACACAATTGCATTCGTGTATATAGATTGGCCATTGTTTTTTAAGTGCCTGAAATGTTCGTTTGCTTGTTTGGGTTAAATATTTAGAGCAACATTAATAAGGAATTGGGCCATATGAATTTCCAATTCAAAAGCATTAATGCTATTGTTGCTGTTTGTATTTGCTTTCTAGCTTTAAGAGGTTTTGGAAAACACGTTCTGTAGAAATCGCCTGCAGTGTTAGCACTAAATGATAGCTAAAGAGAAGCATGCCTTTTTCTAATTTCATACCTCCTTGATAAATTTAAAATAAACTTCCTCAACATTTAATCAGAAACTGTGGAATATTTTGAACTCAGAGCCATTCTCTGAATGCTGTAATACGTGTAAAGTTCTGAATGTAGATCACAGATTTAGCCTCAATCTATTTAGCTTGAAATGGTAATGCTACCTTGTAAACAGGAAATGCCCCCAATTTTGATCTGATTGTCTCCTCTGGCTGGGTGATCATGTGATGAAGTAATACTCCAACACGCATTTCCCAATGAATAATATTCCTCTCAATTTTGTTAATGTTAAATAATTTCAAAACTCAAGGCAGCTGCTGTGAGCTAGGTATCTAAACACAGGAGAGGCCAGCGTTTTATTTGTCCGCCTGTAGACACAGATGTTGTTTGTGTTGTCTGGAAGCCTGGAATATGCTCTAAAATATCACTGTTATTTTCAGTGACTTAAAGTGCCATGATGGTGATGAAGTGAATCCATAAGAATTTGTACAAAGTGAAATAATACTTCAAAAGGTATAAAAATATATTAAACTCTTATAAGAGCAATGAGCTTATATATGCATAGTTTAAGGATCTCTTTTTCATACTGTCAGTGACAAAGGAAATGCTCATTGCCTCCCAGCTGCCATATCCCTCAAAGTATTTTGGCGGCTGGCTGTGAAAATCCAGATGGAAACGGCAGCGAGGTGAATGAAACCTGGGAAGGCGAGAAGCAGGAAGTTCTAGCATGAGCCACATGCACACTGTACAAAAGAGGAAAACTAGGCTGTGAATTCGAATGTGCTACTTATAACTTCATATGCTGTATAAGCTGATTAGGACTCAGTGATAAAATTGTTTCAAGTTGGCTTTGCCACTTGGTATCTACGTGGCCTTGGACAATTTACATAAACTCTCTTTGAGCCTCAGTTGCTCTATTTAAATGATAGGGATAATAATAACCTTTCTCACAGGGCATACTGTGACAATTATATAAAATAATGTATGTCTTGGGACCTGGTACATTGAAGGTGCTAAATTTACATCTGGATGTGATCTTGGTGGCCTCGGCCTGCAGCGGCTTGAAGCAGCATCTCAGTTCCCCGACCAGTGACTGAAGCCAGGCTGCGGCAGTGAGAACACTGAATCCTAGCCACTAGACCATGAGGGCCAGTGGCTGGTTACAAGGCCCTGGCTCGTCTACTTTGGAGAAAGGAATTTCAACAGAAAGACGGAAAGTAGTGAAACAAGTAAAGTGTTTACTAGGTGGAAAAAAGCACGTGTGGATAGACACACATGGGCAGGCTCAGAGAAAGAGTCACACCTTTGTGGTAGTTTAAATCACTTATATGGAGGCAATTCTTCCGGGTTTCCTCTGGCCAGTCATCTTGCTTTGCCAGGCTCTGTGTCCATATTTGTTCTCAGTCAGGGCCCTCCCCTGTGTGTGCACACATCTTTTAGCCAGACGGATTCCAAGGGTTTCTGGAAAATAGACCAAACATATTATGGTCTGGCGCCCCCTCCCTTCTCTGACCTCTGAGGAGCTTCCTGTGCATGTGTAGTCTGGGAGGTCTCCTTGACCTCAAGAAGGAGAAATATGTGGTCTCTTTATCTTTTATCCAAGCAGGACTCAGTTCCTCCTTGCTCCTGCCATTATCTTTATCTTGGAGTATCAGCCTGGGGTCCTCCTGCCTCAGATATACTTTTTTTTCAATACATAGAAAAAAAAAAAGCAAAAAAACCCCCCTGCATGTTCCTTGGTAGCTTGAGTTCCATCTGCTTGTGCCCTAGGACTGGAGAATGTGTGCTTTGAAATCAGAATTACTAGTCAAAGTGTTTAAGTCTAAAACCTTGTACTTTGTCAGTTACAAATGAATTTCCTGGTAAATGAGGTTGATTAGTATCTCAATTTCCGCAGCAAATAGAGAATGGCCTTTCTTTCTAAATATAGGTTTGTACAGGTAGGATTGTAATGTAAACACAACTCTCAAAAATAATTCTATTAGTTCAGTTGAACTGTACTTTAGAATGAGGTCAAGACTGGCCCTGATTACTAGAGTATTTGACTACTGTGCTACTGTTTCTGTGTAATAACCTATTCTACCATTGACTATATATACACTATGCTACTAAAGAGCCCTTGTAGAAATTAGTGGTAAACAAAGGGGACATTACTAACCTCCCATTAGTGAGAGGTAGCTTTTGAAGGTTAGGGCTGCATGCATTTGCACTGAGTTAACCATTTCCTCTCATCTAAGTCTTCTTTGAAACAAATAACATGCATTTGGACAGAACAGTTAGCCAGGATTATGTGAGAAATCTATAGCTGTAGACTAAAACAAAGGCAACTAGCCTGTTAAGGTAGGAATGGCAAATGTGTGTCACTGGTATTGAGTCCATCTGATCTGTCACAGTACTTTATCGCTGAGCTCAGATTGGCCCATGAATCCTTCCTGCCACATTAGGATCGTACCTAATTTGTTGATCATGTTTGCATCAGTCTAACAATCAAAGCATTCAGGAATTTTAGTGTCCAGAATCGAAGCCCTTCTGATTTCACCATAATGAAGGCAAAATGGCAGACAAGTCAAGAGAAATTCACCTGTCATTTCCCTCATTCATGGCGGTTTGTGAACACAGATTGGTTTTTCAGTCTTATCAATTATGTTACTTTGTTTCACTGCTCCCAGTGTTCAATTGTGACATTTGAATTAGGCAAACAAAACATTCTTGTCTTCTCCATTTTCTAAAAACTTGCTTATTAAGGTATAATTAATATACAGTAAACTGTACATATTTATAGTGTGCAATTTGGCAAATTCTGACCCATGAAAACATCAACACAATCATCATAGTGAGCATATCGATAACACCCCAGAGTTTCCTCTTGCCACTCTGTAATGCTTTTTCCTCTACCACTCCCAACCTACTCCACTCCCAGGCAACCTGGGGTCTGCTTTCTGTAGATTAGTTTGCATTTTCTTGAGTTTTACATAAATGGACTTTTTGACCCTTTAAAAAAAATCCAGGGTTTCCCTGGTGGCGCAGTGGTTGAGAGTCCGCCTGCCGATGCAGGGGACACGTGTTCGTGTCTCAGTCTGGGAAGATCCCACATGCTGCGGAGCCTGGGCGTCCGGAGCCTGTGCTCCGCAATGGGAGAGGCCACAACAGTGAGAGGCCCGCGTACCGCAAAAAAAAAAAAAAAAAAAAAAAAAAAATCCAGCATAGCTTGATATTTCCCCATGTTTTTGTATGTATCAATAGTTCATTCCTTTTTATGGCTCAGCAGTAGTTCATTGTATGGATATATGAGAGTTTACAGTTATTCACCTGTTGATGGCTATTTGAGCTATTTCCAACTTCTGGCTATTACAAATAAAACTTGTTTATGTACAAGTCTTTGTATGGACACATGATTTCATTTCTCTTGGGTAAATAGTTAGATCATATGGTAGGTGTATGTTTAACTTGATAACACGTGAAGGTCTAATTAGCCCTAGAGCAAATGTTGCCCTCCACCCACCTAACAAAGCTTAATAGCAAGACTCAAAAGGATAAAACCGTTGCCAAGTATGGACCACACACCAAAACAAAGTTCAATAATAGATATAGGAATGCAAAACCCTTTTTGCGTGCTCTGCTCAGTGCTCATGAATTAATGAGGTTTTTCACTCTGGTTGAGAACAGGGACTATTGGCAGTCCTGTTTCAGATTTGCAGCCCTGTTTCAGATTCAAAGTTGCTTCCTTTAACCCTTTCAGATGGTTCTTTCTCCAGTCTCAAGTGGTTTCCTTGCATCCGTGTGCTGTTTCGGACTCCGGTGAACATCCAGGGGGACCCTCTGCAGATCTCTGGAATTTTCTTTCTCTGCAGCTCTCTCCTCTTTGGTACTCTGTACTGCTAACTCTAGCTGTCTTGGCCTTCCCAGACTACCAGGGCCGTCTCCACAACTCAGAGAGACTGCCAGGCTCCCCTACAGTCTCCCTCCCCTGTGCTAAGGCCTGGAAACTCTTTGCAGGCAGTAAGCTGGCGCACTCATAGGGCTCATCTCATTTGTTTCCGACATCTCAGGGATTACCGTCCTTTTTTGCCGAATGTCTGAAAACCATTGTTACATATACTTTGTCTGGTTTTTGTTGCTGCTGTTTCAGGCATCAGGAGAAATTTCGTCCCTGTCACCCTATCTTGACTGGAAGCGGAATTCTTCTCCAGAATTTAACGTTTTTCTCTAAACTGAATTCAAATTCAGAAGTCCCTGATGAGTATCCTAAAAGTTCTTTCTACAACTTTTGCCCGTTTGGAAAGTTTCTTCTATCTCTGGGAAAAAAAAAAAAAAAAAGACACATTCTCTGAGTTCATGAAAACAGTCTCTCAGAGGAGCCACCTATTTAGTCCAGGACACTCTACAAATTTGCCAAGATGGTAATTTCTATCTGGTATATGGGATGGAACCAATGGGTAAGAAGGACAAGAGAAGTTTTGACTCAAGTCAGCTGAGAGATCGTCTTCTACCAAGGCTTTGTGGCTGGTTTGATCAAAGCCCTCCCAGTTCTATACCCTAGGGTATATTTTGAAGAATTTTAATAGGAATTAGTTTCCCAATTCTTTAAGCCAAAAAGAATACTGAGGACAGCTTCCTTGGTGAGACTATCTCAGTCAGAAGATGGTACAGAGAGCTTGTTCCCCATTAGTTTAATATTGCTATAAATTGGGTTTTTTCCCTAAATCCACAGCCAGTGTGTTGCTGTCTTTCTCTTTCTGCCACATTTTTGGAGCATCAGTCAAAATGCATAGCTAATTTACCAAAATAGCAATTTTTCAATTTGCAGTGGTAGGCATTGTTTTATGTTAAATAAAACCATCTCATATGGGTCAGAATTGGATTCAAGAATTTAACCCTTTCAAGAGTGGTTTCATATTAAGTACTGACTTTAAAACTTTGGTATTTTATGCTCACTCCTTGCCTAGAATTATTCTAAGGCTGGGAGGGATGGCAATACTACCTTATATTTATATGTTCCTTCATAGATCATACACTTTGCAGAAATTATCTCATTTGATTTTGAGAGATACTAAAAAGTTTAGAAAACTCTAGGATCTGGAGGTCTGATTCAGGAGGTAATACAGATGATATACATATAGAGAAAAAGTATAAAATCAGGCTTAAAGCCATGTAGTAAAGAATAGAAATGCTATAAGGAAGGATGAGATTATTAGGAGGAGGGAGAAGGAAGTCAGAGAATACTTTGTGAAGGTACTGACCCAAACTGGATATTAGGAATTAGATTGGTGAAAAATCAGAGGGCCGTATTCCAGGTGGTTGACACAACATGTCCAGAGATACTGAGGCACAAATAAATAGGTCATCTTTGAAAGATGGTAACAGGAATCCCCTAATGGAGCAGAATGTAGTTTATTCAGTAGTTCTTTGTGGACAGTGACTCTGGTGCACAGTTCTACCTTGACATCTTTACTGAATCATCACAAAATAAATGCTTACAGATTAGGGTAGAATGTTGTAGAAGTCACATTGTTTGCTTTTAAGAGTATGTGTTTGAAGCACTCTCACGTGTTTTTAGTGGGCATCTAACTCTTTAATGCAGTTTAACACACACGTACACATACAAATACATACATTAAACAAACAGCTTCACATACCTTGTGAACATAATGAAAATATGGAAGTATACATGGAAGACCATAGTGGTCAATAAAGATTCAGGCTCCAAAGTGATATGAACAGCCAGAAAATTGGACCAGCACAGGTAAGAAATGAGAAATTTTTAGGGCCATTGAACATAATGCATTTTCAGTGTTCAGTAGCCCTGAAAATCTCTCATTTAGGCCAGGAAGTCTCAGTCTCATTTGAAATGTTGAAATAAAGAGAACATGCACATGTTCTCATTGATCTAAATTTCTGTTGAAGTCCAGGACCTCCCACCATCTTTTCTAGTCCTTGATTCTTTTTCCAGACTCTTGTTATGAAGGCTGTAGAGCAGGCCTCACCTTTTTTTATTGTAGTGGTAACTGCTGTCTGAGTTAGCTTCAGAGCAAATTCTCCCATCTTATGTGAGGACAGTCTAAGCTGGACCCTGCACTAAGATGAATATTAGTTCGAGGAAATAAATAGAAGTTGTTTATTCCCACATCAAATTTCCTTCCTTCCTTAGATTGCTGAAGGATATTTTCATCTTTTTCTAAATAAGATTGGAGTCCCTTTTGATTTCTTCTAGGTTCCTATCTCATCTCCCTTCCTTTTGACTTTATGCTATAATTCTGTGTCCTTCTCTGGTTTGAGCCATTTTTACAGATTTGCAAATCAGTATACTTTTTTTAAACTTTAGTTTATATCGGAGTACAGTTGATTAACAGTGTTGTGTTAGTTTCAGGTGTACAACAAAGTGATTCAGTTATACATATACATGTATCTATTCTTTTTCAAATTCTTTTCCCATTTAGGTTATTACAGAATATCGAGCAGAGTTCCCTGTGCTATACAGTAGGTCCTTGTTGGTTATCCATTTTAAATATAGCAGTGTGTACAAATCACTATACTTTTGAGAGCATCTTTTTTTTTACATTAACATAGTCTTTTAACTATGTTCTGGGATGGCTCCAGTTAGCCGATATCGGTCACAAAGGATGAATGTTTATACTTCGGGCTTTTAACTCTACCAGATTTTTTGCCTTACTTTTCACTATACTGACAGATGGGGAAATCTTGAAAATTAAATAAGGCAAAATTGGTAGGTCCTGAGTACCGAAATAATGGGTGCATTTAGAACTGTGAGGGGGGAGATTAGGCTTCAGGAAGCTTAGTTATTTAAGTCATCTGATATCCATAGGCTCCAGACTTGCATGTGGGAGCACTCCATCTCTCACTCTGGTGCCCCAGAAAAGGCTGATGATCCCTGAGCACAAAAACAAAGGTCAGGTCTGGGTGGTGTGCCTAATACTCTGTTGTCATTTGGACCTTTAAAAAGGCTCTCTGTGATACTAGCCAAAGGACGTGACATGGTCCTGTTAACTCACTCTGCTCAGTGCCTAGTACAGTACTGTGCATTTGATACACCTTTTTCACAAAGTAACAGAAGAGGAAATTAAATTGGGCTAATTTTCTAAGACTAGGGGAAATCAGAGAAGTCTATTTTGTTTTGTTTTCTTGACTTGAAATTGAGTGGATGTTCAGCAGAGGTGTGTTTAAGTAAACTTAGATGAACTGATTTGTTTGACAATTTGATATCATTTCCCCTTCAAAGCCCCCAAACTGAGAAATATAAAATGGTAGCCAGTTGTGAAAATTATCTGCCTCCTGTGTAGTGTTGCTCCTTCCTTCCTCCCTCCCTCCCTTCCTCCCTCCCTCCCTCCCTCCCTCCCTCCGTTCCTTCCTTCCTTCCTTCCTTTCTTCCTTCCTCCCTTCCTTCCTTCCTTTGTATTTCTTGCTTAAGACTGTAATAACTCATTGTATTTTTCCCTAGAGTCAGTAATGAATTATTAGTGGGTCTGTAGTATTTTTTTTAATTAATTAATTTATTTTTGGCTATGTTGGGTCTTCGTTTCTGTGCGAGGGCTTTCTCTAGTTGTAGCAAGCGGGGACCACTCTTCATTGCGGTGCACGGGCCTCTCACTATCGTGGCCTCTCTTGTTGCGGAGCACAGGCTCCAGACGCGCAGGCTCAGTAGTTGTGGCTCACAGGCCTAGTTGCTCCGCGGCATGTGGGATCTTCCCAGACCAGGGCTCGAACCCGTGTCCTCTGCATTGGCAGGCAGATTCTCAACCACTGCGCCACCAGGGAAGCCCTGTAGTGTTTTTAATTGTGTGAATTTTTATTCACTATGCCATAGAGTACAGTTTGTAATAGCCATGTTTATAAACTGATAATTTCATGTTTGATGAGGAACTATTTATTAAGTAGACTTTTTACATGATATATTTTATGTACTCGGTTTATTAATAATCTTGCAATTCACGATGGGTTACCTAGGCTGTATCAGTACTTTAACATAGCAAGACTTGTAATCATGACACAAGATCTTATTTAGCTAATGTGACTGATTATCTTTCACAGTGGAAGTATGAATAGCACCTTGACTCATAAAACCACTAGTTCTTTTCCTATTCCAATTTGAAAATATTAACCATTCCACATTTTGCCATAACAGGCTTAAGTTATAATTACAGAAATTTATAGAGGTCAAGGGAGGTTACCTAGAGATGTGTTTCTAGTTGGACCTGAACATTTTGCAAATGAGAAAACTGAGGCTCCAAGATATTAAATGACTTACCCAAAAACTGCATGGCTAATTAATAACAGCTGTCTTGGCATATAGTCTGTAAGTCTTGTTATGAATTACAGTAATTAAAGCTAATAATTTTATCCCCTTTCCCTCTTTCTTATTTTGGAAATGGACTACACTCTTTGGAAGTTATATTCCAAATCACTCAGGTCATGGCTAAGATATACCATGCTTTTGGGCCTCCAGTTATTTATTTGGAGTGTGATGACTTAAAGCTCCATTTTAAGAGGAAGTGTGGATGGGTAGAATGTAAAGAAAAATAAAGTCTTGAGCTCATCAGAAACTCAGAAGTTCTAGAAAAATGCTGATATAAGTATTACTTTCCCTTTCAAGTTCTGATAAATGACTTCTCCAGGCTGAACACCTGAAGATCAATCCCTAGATTCAGAGAGAATATACAATAGTTCATTTTATTCAGCACTTCATAGAATTTTTAAAAATTATTAAATTATTAGCATTAGTAGAGGCCTAAAGTGATCCTTCGTGCCAATCCACTCAATCTAGTCACATGATTTCCAACTACAGAATGTTCCCTTAGCTGCTGAAAGCTACCAGTGATCAGTTTCATCTTCAGTTTCCCCCCTAAAACTGGTTTTCGAAAAATGGTTTTCAATAATGTTCCTAGGAAAAACGTGCTCCCTAGAGGATCAGTGAGAAATCATGAGTCACTTAGCCTTGATTGCCTCTTGACTTATAAATAAGCAAAACAGAATTTTGACTACCTTTTTGTTCATATTACATGTGCTTTCTTCCACTAGGAGGAAAAAAGCAGGGCCTCCTTCTGGCTCAGAGACCCTTAGCTCTACTCTCTTACTATCTGGTGGGGTACAATCCACTAAAAAAACAATTGTAGAGGTATAATTGAAGTACAATAAACTACACATACTAAAAGTGTACAATATGATAAACTTTGGTATGTATACACATGTGTAACTATTGCCATAGTCAAGATAGCAGATATTTAGATCGTCCCAAAGGTTTCCTTGTGCCCCTTTGTTCTCCATTTCTCCCTTATTGTCTTCCCCAGATAACCATTGATTTACTTTCTGTCACTATAGGTTGGTTTGCATTTTCTAGAACTTTATTTAAATGGAAGCATGCATTACATACACATTCTGTTGGTCTTTTTTCACTCACTTATTTTGAGGTCCGTGCATCTTGTTATATATCAATAGTTCATTTTTTTTGACTGAGTAGTATTCCATAGTGTGCATATACCACAGATGATTTATCATTTCAGCTATTCATGGACACTTGGGTTGTTTTTAATTTTTAGCTGTTAGTGAGTAAACCTTTTGAACAACCTCGTACAGATTTTTGTGTGGACAGAAATTTTTATTTCTCCGTGATAAATGACCAGAAGTGCCTTGCTCTCCTGTTAAATTTAGCTTCACCTTTTTACGGAACTGCCAAACTGTTTTCCAAAGTGGTTGTACCATTCTACTTTCTTACCAGCAGTGTATGTAGTTGCTCCACACTTGGTGTGATCAGAATTTTTTAGCCATTCTGGTAGGTCTGTAGTTGTATCTCATTGTGGTTTTAGTTTGCACTTTCCTTATAACTAATGAGGTTGAGCATCGTTTCATTCATTTATTGGTCATTCCTGTATCTTTTTTTGTGAAGTGTCTCTTCAAATCTTTTGCCCATTTTAAAAACTGGATTTCAACTCTTTATTAATTTGCTCAGATTTTGTCTCCTACAAGGCTGCAAAATAGGTTTTCCTTACAATAAGAATTAAATACATGTTTGTAAGGCCCACATATATCATTCACTTGGCAACATCTGTGTCTGTTTACTCCTGAAATGTTTCTCATGTTTCCAGTCTGTCCATTTAAATCCTAGATATTCTAAGATTGTACTTATATTTCTCTTGTGACCAGCTTTTTGGTAAGAATAGATCTATAGTAAATCCATTGAACTTTATCTTCTCTAGGGAATCTGTAGCATTTTAGGTAACAAGGTTATATGTGCAAGGCTAAAAACATCCACTTTTGGTGCTTTGTAAGTGCTTTATAGAAAATGCATCCTGTGGGAATTTTGAACACCACCAAGACATTTGTGTATTTAAGGAAATAATTTACAATGGTAACATTGATTTCAAGAATGAGAAGCGAGGCTGTTCAATGAATAACACTTACTGTAAATAAGTGAAACTTTTCCTTTTCTTTCTTTCCTTATTTATTTATTAATTTCTTTCTTTATCATTAAAAAATGAACAACTGATAACTTACTTGCATTGTTCCATTCAAGAGTTATTTATCGGCAAGGCAGTGTACTTTTATCTGACTGTATCTAAGAGAATGTGGGGTTTAGTCTTTTTGTATTCAAATCATAGTTCCAATAGAAATATTATGTAATTTTTTTATCGTGTTACACCACATTTCCTTAGAAGGGAACAAATCCACGTTCAAGTTTCTTTTTGAATGGGAAACAAATCTCTTTAACAAAGAGGGATTGTGCTTACATCCATCAGTGGTTATTTTTAAAAACTTCTCTGTTATTATCTGAAATGACAGGTTAGCCATGTATTTATTTTTGTTTGCTCATCCTTTTCCAATGAATGTCTTTACTATGACTCAGATGCTCATATTAAAATCTTTGGAAAGTCTCATCTCATATGCCATCGTATGAGTGAAAATAAATGCAAGTCTGTAAATTTATTTCCTAAATATTCCTAAAGTAAACTTAATTCCTAAAGTAAATTTCCTAATTAGTGCCCTGAATCCATGGCAAATAAATGGGGGATTGAGGGGGGGGCGGCAGTTCACAGTAATTCAGTTCAAACACTTTCTTGCTTGTGTCTCCGAATAGAATTTGAGCTGTTGTTGAAAAATCTTTGGTAATGCCACAATAAGGTTGCTCTCTCACTTCTCCCCTTTTCCTGGCTCCTGCTGATTTCAGAGAAATCTCTAGAGAAGCAGTTTTCAAAGTTTTCAAAGTCCCTGGACAAATAGCATAGGCCTTACCTGGGAACTTGTTAGAAATGCAGATCCTCTGGCCCTACTGCAGACCAGCTGAATCAGACACTGAAACTGGGGGTGTGGGGAAGGCAGGCCCAGTAGTCTGTGTTTTGACACGCCTTCCAGGTGATTCTGAAGCATGCCAAAGTTTGGGACTCACTGGTCTAGGGGAATGAAAGAAGTTGTGAATGCAGGCCTATATAAAATTCCTTTCCTACAGCTCCAAGCTGACAGGTTCATGAAGAGGTTGCTGTAGCAACAACTGCACAGTAGGATTGGATAATGAAACTTTGTGAAATTAAGACGCATGAATATTAACCAATCCCATATTCTAGATCACTAAGATTTATATTGGGCAAAATGGATTTTTACTTTTAGCCTTATGTCAAGAAGCACAGTTTCATAAGGTTTTATGTTTGACAAGTGGAAACCATGCCATTTTTTAAGCATCACTCCTATAGAATTTAGACAATTTTGGTAGAAAAATAGAATTACTCTTAAAGACATTCATCACAGGACTTCCCTGGTGGCACAGTGGTTAAGAATCTGCCTGCCAATGCAGGGAACACGGGTTCTATCCCTGGTTCGGGAAGATCCCACATGCCGCGGAGCAACTAAGCCCGTGCACCAAAACTACTGAGCCTGCGCTCTAGAGCCCATGAGCCACAACTACTGAAGCCCGCGTGCCACAACTGCTGAAGCCCGCAAACCTAGAGCCCGTGCTCCGCAACAAGATAAGCCACCACAGTGAGAAGCCCATGCACCACAGCAAAGAGTAGCCCCCGCTCGCCGCAACTAGAGAAAGCCCGCGCGCAGCAACGAAGACCCAACACAGCCAAAAATAAATAAAAATAAATAAATTTATTTTTGAAAAAGACATTCATCACAGAAATCATAAGTAACATCCTTAACAGTGACATATAACCCTGACAGAATTTATAATTGACTTTTCATAATAAAATATAGTAGCTTTATTTACCTGTAATACCTGTTTCACAGAACACAGTGCTGGGTACCTAATGGCTGTTGAATAAGCATTAAGATATGATTTGTTAAACCCTTGTTTGGTAATTACATGTCACAGAAATTGATATTTTTAAAAATATATTTGTATTCTGTACTCTTCTTTCTAGTATACGGTCAGTCTAAATTCTAGCACTTTCTGTATTCAAAGAATTAAATTCATTTTAGGGTTTGCATTTTATTGATATGTGCTAAGGATTAGATGCGCTCAGTTAAGCTTCTTCTGGCCAAATGACATACCCTGTCTCTGATGTCAGTCTGAGAAAATCCTATATAGTTTACAACATCCCCGGATTACCTTATCTAAGTATTACATGGACATTTCAGATGATATGTCTTGGCATGTGGTCATTTTTCATTAACTTATTAAGGTCTGTTAAAGCATCTTTTCCCCCTTTTGACACCTTGCCATAATTGAATGCAAAATTGACTGTAAGACTGAATGAATGCCTGATATTCATGCAGTAAGTTGATGGAGCTTCCTTGGTGTCTAGCAGACACCATGCCCAGATGAGTGTTTTAGGAAAAGGGGCTCTGTTGCTATCTAACATTGGCTATGGACAAGTGACATCTACCCTGTGGACTTCATTTTCCTCAACTGTAAACAGAAGGGTTTCATTACAGCATCTCTAAGACCTTAAACATTTTATGATCCTAAGGCTTAGGGGGAACTGGGGGGAGAATGCAAGCCTTGAAGCATTGCTGAGGTGCAATATACGATTGAAAGTTTTTTTATGTGTTTCTTGAAAGAATGAATGAAACAGAATAATTAGCATAAAGTCAGCCTCATACTTCTTTGGAGACAATGGAAAATAGTGATATTAAATACTCATAATTTTAGAGTTTAGACTAACGTGTTTTAGGAAAAATACTTTCAAAAAGTATACTTAATGTTTTTTCCTCAGAGTTTTCACGTTGAATTATTTCTTCTTAACCCTGAGGTATATTAAATACTTAGAAAAGCCAATAATTTTAATATTTTAAGCATAGGTGTGCTCTGCAGATCATATATATTCTTCCTAGAAAAGAAATATCTTTTAAAGGACAGCTCTCTACACTTTATACTCCCCTGCACTCACTTATTTCATTACATTTGTGCAACCTAAAATTGTAGATATAAAGCTATTTTGGGCATGCTTTTTCCAGAACCTTGTAAGAATCAACAGGAGCATAATTTTAAGCTACAGAAGTGCAAAATAAGCACAGAATCCTAGCTACCATAAATATAAAGACCAGAATTCTAACTTGGCAAAAACACATAAATACTAGCAATGGGGGAGAGGGACATAAGGACAAAAAGGTCGAATTTTACCAGGTATTTCTGTATGTTTATAAACCTTTTCTCTGAACTTTGTGTCTTCTCAGAGATGGAATTTTGTGAAACCCCTCACACTCTGTGCTCTGGCTACCAGACAGACATGCACAGTGTTTCTCGGCATGGCTACCAGCTAGAGATGGGATCCGATGTGGACACGGAGACAGAAGGTGCTGCCTCACCTGACCATGCGCTGAGAATGTGGATAAGGGGGATGAAGTCAGAGCATAGTTCCTGTTTGTCCAGCCGGGCCAACTCCGCATTGTCCTTGACTGACACTGACCATGAAAGGAAGTCTGATGGAGAGAATGGTAATAGAGCTATCTATATTGTTTACATAAAACCCAGAGAGGATGCAGGTTTTAGCCTTTGATTTGTTTTCCTTCCCTATGTCTGCCTACCCTTCATTTCGTCTGCAGAATGGAGATGCAGGTTAGCAGGGTCCCATGGACAAGGCATGTACCTAAGTATCTGGCAAATAGACACATTCATTTACAATAATAGATGAAGTACTTTTTATTTCTGGTGATTCCCCCAAAGGAAATAAATCTCATAGAGTCAGTAATATTGTGCATGTCTTATTCATTACTCACCTTTTATTTTCATCTTTATTTTCCAGTGCAGTACTAGTGATATTTATTTTAGAAGTACTCATGTCATGTATTTTGGCTTTGTATCAATATATGAACAATGAGACGAACAGCTGTATAGCAAGCTTATTATGTATGTGCTCTCTATTCTGATTCAGATTAACCTGTCAAGTGTACAGAGAAAGGCAAATTAACCAGATTGGACTGAAATAATTAAAAAAAAAACAGAAGGTGAACATCAGCCATTTGCCAGACAATAATAAGTAGTAACAGCAGTGTCATTAAATTGTAGTTATATATTATTTTCTTACAACTTTTAGAAATGGAAAAGTTTTGTCGTTTTGATTTGTTGGGAAGAGGTTAATTTATTTTGTTGTCTGCTTTTCTGTCCCTACCGAAGAACAAAGTCCTTTCATAAAAATCACGTTACTGCTTATTAAACACATTAATCTAATCTCCTCCTCATTCTGTTTGTCTAAATTTCATAGGTCCCATCACCATGACCACAAAGCCTGGTCTGTTAGCAGTGGCTAATGAGTATTTTCTCAGGTGTCAGAGAGGTAGCCAACAGCCCTGTACCTGCAGCTTTTTCTATTCTATCCTCCTCTGCCTCCTTCAGCCTGTAGGAGACATTGGCCACAAGGATATAATCAGGAATGACATTTGTAATATCACTAAATATCCTATCACCAAAAATCCTTGAGGGTCTTGATATTTTAGGTTTATTTTCATGTATGTATGTATGTATTGTTGACTTAGGCGAAGAGTGTAGAGGAGGTGAAGTGTGGAAGTGAGAAGGGAACATATTTGATCAATGTCGTGCATATTCATGTAAGTGAAGCAGCAATAGGATGGAAGTTGGGGGACCTTGGACTAGTCCCTACAGTTTTGGGGCTTCAACTGTCAAACAGGAAAAATAACGACCAAATTTATGTGAAATGGGGTGATAGAGGCTCTCCTGTATTTCAAAGACATTGTTCTTCGTCATCTCACTCCTGACATAAGGAAGTTATAGCCAGTTCACTGGGTTGAAACATTAAAAGAAAGGAATTTCCAAAAAAAAAAAAAAAAAAAAAAAAAAAGAAAGGAATTTCCCTGTGGGGCTCCACCATTCTTCTATTCCTGCAAGACCCTAGGTATGGGGTGATGAAACTTCTGGAATTAGATAGTGGTAGTAGTTGCACAACTCTGTGAAAATACTAAAAGCCACTGAATCGTACACTTTAATGAGAGTGTGAACATTGTGGTATATGAATCGTATTTCACTGAATTTGTTATCTAAAAAATACTACTGGATGAAGGGTAAGGATTGAAGATTGAAGAATCCCAGATGACTTGGACAAGGATTAATTAGTAAAAATGTTTGCTATTACAGGTTTTAAATTCTCTCCTGTTTGTTGCGACATGGAGGCTCAAGCTGGGTCTACTCAAGGCAAGTGTTTCCAAATATTCAATGACAAATTATTTTACCTCACCCCATCCCTGACACCCACCCTACAACATTCAACCCTGCCCGTCTGATAAACAACACACAGGCCTGGTTAATTAACCTGTCAAAGATTAGTTTATTGGTAGCTTGTTGGTTTGCTTTCCTGTGGAAGACTTCATGTATGTGTATGTTGATAGTAATGAGGAGGTGTAGGGGGAGCTAGGTAGAATAGGGAAACGTTGATTTAGCATGAAGGCAGAGATTTACATCAGGTTGGGTTGGTTTTGGCCTCATGACTTTCTGTTCTATCAATACATTATCTATGATTTTTTACATGACTCTAGCCATTAACATAGTATATAGTTCAGATACTGTCATAACTTTACACCTAGCAAATGGTCTTGGTCTTTTCCTTCCGACGCTCTGGCTTGGCTTAAGAATCACACTATACCTATGTCATTAATTATAAATAGCACCTTCAAATGAAGGAAATGTTCATTCTTTTCTGTAGACCTGTTTTTATACTGTGTCATTCCTTAGTGAGGGGACATTGGTGTCCTTTTACTTTTGCCTTCATTGTGCTCATTGGGCTTTGCCCCTTGGCAGAGGGATACTGAAAGCAATATTTATTAATGATTTTAATGAAAATCAAACACTTTGTGGCAGAGGGAATCCTCACATCTGACCACAGGGCAATGACTCAAAATATGTAAGGAACTGGGGGAAATGGATCAGAGGGAAGATATATTAGAATCAGCTTCATCAAAATGCATATTATCCTCCCCTTCTTCCACCACGAGAACTGCTTACTGTGATGAGCCACTATACGCACTGTGTTCACGTGCCACGTCCCTTGGATGTGTTAGGAACCTTCAGGAATGTTTGGGGCTCTTCAGTTTCGTTTTGCCTTCAGTCTATAATCAGCCATCTACCTTGATCATGTAACCCTATTTACTGAGACAGAGTTGGAAGACTCAGGAGTAAAGGCCGTGTATCTTTTCTTTTCTTTATAGGTTTATTTTCCTTATGATTTATTTTAGGAACTGGATGCGCTACCACAAAATTGGGCAGGGCGCCGATATAAAACTATGATCTGCTCTGCTAAAAACTAGTCCTTAACTGTAAGCCTCTTTTGACCCAATGTGCACCTCCAAGGGGGATTTCAATAGAACATAGGGATAAAAAGTTTGTATTGTGAAGCCAGACAGCTTAGATTTAAATCCCAGCTGTGTGATCTTGGGAAAGTTGTCTAAAGTTTCTGTGCCTGAACTTCATCATTTGTAAAACAAGGAGAATATTACTATCTACCTCTAAGATTTTGTGATGATTGAATAAATTAATGTACATAAAGGTTTAGAATAGTACTTGTAACATGAGTACAATAAGAATGTTCACTATTCTTACTGATCAGCACTTCACAATTTCCAAACACACTTTTAATATCTTTATCTCATTTCATCCTCCTGACCCATCTGTGGAATGATTCTATTGTTATCAGCATTTTACATAGGAGGAAGAGTTAAACAGCAATTCAGAAACAAGTTAGCTAAATACAATTGATTGTTTTCCAAATAGCCAGTTTTTTCCTCCCTTGGATCATGAATGAATATAAGATATGAACTTGAACAACTTTTCTCCACTCAGAGTTCTGTAAGTTTTACTCTGCTCCTACTAGTAATTTTCAGTAAGGAGTATACAATTTGGAATCTTATGACTTAGAGTAAGATTTCACCAATTTAGATTCCAAAAATTTTCAGTCAGTGATACCAGGCCTGGCCTGCCTTCAACACTTCCATAGATTCTCACAGAGGAGGTTTGAGTTGAGAGTGTAAATGATTTTTCTAAAAAAATGTTAATTTGAAAAAACAAGTTATTTTTAACGAATTAACATTTGTGTGCAAATGTGGCTATTTATTTCCCATTGATCTCATACATTCATGAAAGCAGGCCTAGCAAGGAATCTGTTTCAGTAATTTGAGTTTCTATATACTATGTTGAAAAGAGTAAATAGCTTAAAATTGGGGGGATTTATATACTTCACTACCTCAGACTCCATGCCACTGCATCCCTCTGTTTCAGTTAATGTCAATGACATTTTATTTTGTTTCTGTCTTCCTATATACATTCTTATTTTTAGATTATTGATGAGGCAATGGGCACAATATCATGGATCGGTTTAGGATGATTTAAGCTTCACTCCTGTAAATTTGGGAGAGAAGTGAAGATTGGGGAAATTGTTAATCTGGGTGTGCTGTTCAACTGAGAAAGATTCTGAGATGTGATTTCAAAGACACTTTCAATTCTATCCATCCTAGGCTATAATGTCTTGGATTTTCTACTTATATTTCCAAAATCATGTCTATAAGGACTTATTTCTTTCATTTAATTAATCGATCAAGCCTTTGAAAATATTTATTTTTTCTCATTTTCGTAAACTCTATTTGGTTACCCTTAATTGAATTGAAGTTTCTGATATGCTTTAACCCATGAAAAAGTAAAATAAATAACCTTCCATTTCAGTACCGAAACAGACAGAGGTCTGCAGTACAAGGAAGGGAGAGCAGCAGGTAACAGAAGACAATGTGGATTTCTCGTCTTTCACAGGGCAATCAGAACACTAAGGCACTTTATTTCCATTCCCTGAAATTTGTCCTAAGTAAATCCTTTGTTGTCTATTGACGCTTAATCGGCTGTTAGGAAAAATGCAGATTTACTCAAGTTAGCTTCAGCCTGAGGCCCGTGAGCAGGACACTTTGATATCAGTCATAAAACTTTATTCATTTTACTCCTTTTCTACTCCCATTCCACGTTACCACCAACCTTACTATTCATTATACTTGAGTTGTGTATTTTCTATCTTCACGATGGTTTTTAATAAGTACTAGATAGGAAGCTACTTGAAGACAAAGCCTGGTTTATTCCATATTTTTGCTTCAGTACTTAGCTACTGGATCTGGAGCCCAGTAGGCACTAAATAAATGAAAAATATGCTTTGCTCTGAGGGGAAGAATTAAAACTGAGAGATAATATATTTTGTAGATCTTCTCTAATAGAAATGCTACAGTGGGTCAAACCTCTGGTCATCTAACACACAACTTCCTCTGACAGGTGATCCAGTGGGCTTTTCTTAGAAGGATTTGGCAGTCCTACTTGAGCATTAACCTCAGTGATTAGGGTGTTCCTCAATAATTACATTTGACTCTACATTAGGTTGGAGGAAAAAACTATATCAACAGCTAAATCTGAATAATCAATTTCCAAGAATGTGTTTTTCACATATGGCCTAAATGAAACACTTGGATTAGAAAATGTGAAAACGAAATTGCTTATCAAGAAGCTAAATAGAGGGAAATAGGTAGAGAAAAGACATTTATAACCTTTAATAAAGTATAAGTTGCAAAGAAATTATTTATGGCTATGCTCTTGTTGATAATGCTATTTCTATGTAAGCAATACTTATTGAGCACTTACTCTTTGCCAGGCTCTGTATTGGAGACTGGGGATATATAAAAGATGACCAGTACATGATCTCCACCCTCAAGGAATTTACAGTCTAGTGGGCAGGATTGATGCCCTATTAATTAGGATTGTTTATTATTATTTATTATTGTTATTGCAGGTAACAGCTTGAGCTAGCTTAAAGAGAGAAAAAACAGATTCATAAAAAGGGCATGTGAATGCTTCATGGGACCAGGACAAAAGAAGGAACTAGATTAGAAGAATTGCCTGGGCTTTGCCTCTTGCTTCTGAATCCATTTCCTTCAGTCCTGTCTCTGCAGATTTACTTTCTCTAAATCTCCATCCACAAGGCAGGCATAAAACCTCATACAGTTCTCCAGTTTATATTTCTTCTGTTCAGGAAAGAAGTTGAGATTAACTGGATGTTTTTCAATGCCGTTTCTAAATTCCAATGAGACAGATTAATTTTCCCAGCTTGAGTCAGATGTCTACCACTGGTCACATCAGCTACAACCAAGGAGTAAGGTCAGCAATGCAAATGTTGCTTTCTGGGAACCCATCCACTGGATTCTTGGAGCAGTTTGCAATGCAGGCGGTCAGAGTCAAGTGAGCATGTATACCCAGTGAGGTCTACCAGAGAAGATAAAGAGCTAACTTTAATATGATTTAGTTAGTACCCTGATAAAAAAATATGTGCAGCTTGCTATGAGAACACAAGGGATGTGAAATCATTTATTAAAGTAAAAATTGTTGTATTAATGCAATCTAAATAACAATGTTCTCCGGACGGTGAGTGATTAAGAACATGGACTGTGGTATAAGATAGATCTAGGTTTGTGCCATGGTTCTGCCACTTTACTGTGTGTCCTTGGACCGGTAGCTAAAGCTCTCCAAGCCTCAGTTTCCTTGTCTGTCAAATGGAGACATTACCTATTTTAGTTTTTGTATGTGAGGATTAAATGAGAAAATGGGCATATAGCACTTTACAGTGTTTTATATTAAATTAAATGCTCAATAAATCTTAGTCGTGGTTATCTTTCACACAACAAGAATTTATTATGCATGTATTGTGAGGTAGGTGCTGCAGGGTGAAGTCTCTTTTATCAAGGATTAGCCAGACATGCAATGTGGCTTCTGAAACATCTGGTGTCCCAGGAAACTCTAGCGTAGCAGAGTTCAGCCTACCTTCTCATTTCAAACTGGGTAAAATTCCTTGCACTTGTCTTACCTTAAATAATACATCATTTTAATAGCCAACAATCTTGTTCTGCTAAGTAGAGAAGACTATGAGAGGGAATTCAGTGAAGCACTTCAACCTGGTTGAGGGTTAACTTTGTCCTATTGTATGTCCTATTGTCATTGTAGTAGCCCCTTAAGGTAGAGCTGGGATTTCAGCTACTCAGAAGCCCTGTTGATTTCCATGATTGTTGGGCAGCTGAGCTCCCTATGCACTGCTCAGGAACTTTACAGGTAACGGATTATCTGATACAATCCCATGATAGCCAAAAAATCCGTTAGTACTACTCCCTATTGCTTCTGTACTGCATACCACAGAAACCTGGTAATATACCATGTGCTACCAATAAACACCATACCATCATAGCCATGCATTTGTCATTCTCAGACCCTGAATTGCTTCATCGGAACAGCAGGCAGGAGTGGTGAAAAAATAGCTAGCCTAACACCTGGGTTTCTTGAATGACATATAATAGTTATACCCAAATGAGGAGTTATGCCTTCTGATATTTGACCATGTGGGGCCATTCATGTGCATTTAATGGAAGGGATTTGTTTGTTCTACACTTCTTTCTTTTGCTTTTTTTGTTTTCCCTTGGTAGTGTAAGTTATACAGGACACTTCCATGGCCATGATAACAGTTCCTCGGGAACCATCTGAATGTCGAAGGAAGTGTGTGAAACAATGCAATGACTTGGTAATAGCTTTGGCAGGAGCCCTGCCATATAACTGACATCCTAATGGCTCTGTTGGATCCATTAGGCATGTACAAGACAGTGCAGATGACTTTGTAATGGCTCCTTTGGAGATGTTACACAATCAGAGGAAGAGTGTAAGTCATTGGGATCACTTTATGTGTGGGTGAGACACTTCTGCGTTGACCATGATACTCTTACAGTTGAAAACAATTTTGATGATATTGAAATTTCAAGCCATTATAAAGTTAGATATAACAAGCTTATATTTTTCTTTTTAGTAGGGAATTTTAACTTCTATTTTTTTAGTATGAAAGTAATATCAGCTGATGGTTTAAAAATTAAAACAGTAAAAACATGTTTAAAGTGAAAATCCTCTCCCTCTTTACGCTTCTATATAAACTATAAAAGTCATAGGATTACAAAGATTCCATCGTGCATATGCAAGAAAATAAAAATTATTAACTGGTATATAAATCTTTTAGGTAATTTTATAACTAGGACTTCCAATTGTATCACCAGGGCAAGAAATTATCAAGACACTCTTGAGAGGTAGCCAGTGTTAACAGTGTATTATGTATCATTCCCCAAATGTTCTGTACATGTACAAATGGGATAACATAGTAAAAAAAGACCAATAACTTTTTTCTAGTTAATATTATACCTATATAATATTAAGTATATATAATGTTAAATTATATCTATATAATATTATTAACTAGTTAATATTATATTTTCCCATGTTTGCAGTATAGATCTGCCTTATTTTTTTTTTTTGGCCACACTGAGTGGTTTGTGGGATCTTAGTTCCCCGACCAGGAATCGAAACCAGGCCCCGACAGTGAAAGCACCGAGTCCTAACGCTGGACCATCAGGGAATTCCCCTGCCTTATTCTTTTTAATAGCTGTATAGTACTCTGTTTCTGTATGTATCATTTTTTACTTAGTCCCCTGTTTATGGAAATCTAGATTTCCAGGACTTTGATATTAAAAACAATGCTGGGGCTTCCCTGGTGGCACAGTGGTTGAGAGTCTGCCTGCCGATGCAGGGGACACGGGTTCGTGTCCCGGTCCGGGAAGATCCCACATGCCGCGGAGTGGCTAGGCCCGTGAGCCATGGCCGCTGAGCCTGCGCTTCCGGAGCCTGTGCTCCACAACGGGAGAGGCCACAACAGTGAGAGGCCCGTGTAACCGCAAACAAACAAACAAAAAACAATGCTGTACTTAACATCTTTGTACACATCTTTTTGCATACCTGTTGGATAATTTCTTAGAAGTAGAAATGATGGGCTAAGGATATGTACATTTGACATTTTTTATAGATATTACCAAATTTCCCCTTTAAACAACCAGTTTATCTTCCTACTAATGCTATATACTACTAATGCATCTGTTTTCCTGTATCCTTTTCAACACTGGCAAGGAATGAAAAAGATTTCTAATACCCAATCTGCTAGATGAAATATGGTATCTTTTTGTGCTATTATTTTGCAATTTACTTATGAGTGAGCTTGGGCATCTTTTTGTATGTTAATGGACCATATACATTTCTTTTTCCTAAATTGTCTGTTGACATCCTTTACCAAATTTTTCTATTTGAATTTTTCTATTTCATTTTTAATTAATTTTTTAAGTTGAAGTACAGTTGATTTACAAGGTTGTACTAATTTCTGTTGTACAGCAAAGTGACTCAGTTATATGACGTACATTCTTTTTTTATATTCTTTTCCATTATGGTTTATCCCAGGATATTGAATATAGTTCTCTGTGCTATAAAATAGGACCTTGTTGTTTATCCATTCTATATCTAATACCAATTTTCATATTTCTTACTAATTTTCAAGAACATTTTATATATGAGGTAAAAAAAAAACCTTGAATGCATTATGCATTTTTCCTAGTTTTTCATTTGCCTTTTGAAATAGGTTCATATGATGCATTTGTGTTTGTAGATATAGAGCTTTATATTTTTAAGTGGTCAAATTCAACCATCTATACTTTATGGACGTATATGAAGATTAGATAGATAGATAGATAGTAGGTAAAGATACAGATATAATTGTTAATAATATTATGATGTCCCCAATTCTAAAAGTAAACTGCTTGAAAATTTATTTTCATTTTAGGTTAGAATATAAATATCTACATACAGATCATAAATCTAAATGGATGGTATGCATGCATGTAGTATGCATCATGGTTATATTTACCTGAAAACAGACTTCAATGTGGAAGTAGTTTCAGTATAAATACAGCATAAATAATGTAATTTTTAAATTAGAATTATTTAGGTTAGTCATCATGATTGATCTTGATATATTGTTTAATCACTTATTTATTATACATTAAACAGTGTACTAATGAGTAGTGTACTAAGAAGCCAAAATGAGTTAATGTGGGGAATCCCCTGGCAGTCTAGTGGTTAGGACTCAGCGCTTTCACTGCTGAGGGCACGGTTTCAATCACTGGTCGGAGAACTAAGATCCTGCAAGCCGTGAGGTGAGGCCAAAAAAAACTCAACCAACCAACCAACCAACCAAACAAACAAACAAACAAAACCCAAAATGAGTTAATGTGCTTACAGTACAGCATGTTACTTTATAAGGATCCATGCAACTTGATATTTTAGTTGAATTAAAACATAGGCATGTTCATAGTATTTTAAAATATATTAGTTAAAATGAAAATATGTATCATAAAAATCTAGAACTAATGAATAAATCCAAGAGCCAATTCTGGGATGGGGGGCATAAAATAGATAAGACAATCAAGAAAATGGGAGACAATAAGAAATAAGCATGTCAAAATAACTATAAATAAAGAGGCAACTGCTTCATAAGAGACTACTTTGTGTACCTCTTTTAAGATATGCTTGAAAACATGGGTGGAATAGATGATTTTATAGAACAAATATGAATGACCAAAATGCTCTGAGAAGATAGATAAATATAAACTTTATAATTTATATTATAGAAATAAAATTTCCAAAGAACCACCCAAACCAAAAAAAGTAGCAGATGTAGACAGTTTCATAGACAAAATCTGCCAAAATTTTAAGGAACACATACATCATTTCAATGCTACTTAAATGTTTTCAGAGCATAACAAAAGTGGAAGCTTCCAAATCTTTTTTTAATTTTTTGAAAGGAAGAAAAGCAATGAGATCTAAAGCAGAAAAAGAAACCACGAAATAAATCTACAAACCAATTGTAGTTGTGAATACTGATGCAAAATTTTTAAGTAAAATACTGGCAAACAAGGTCCAGCAATATAGTAAAAGAATAATACACTACAACTAAGTGCAGTTCATACTAGGGAATGCAAGGATAGTTCAATACTAGGAATTCTGTTACTCTAATGTATCATATGAATAGATAAGTATAGATAAACCATATGAAAAGTTGCATAGATGACAAAAAGGCATTTCATAAAACCCAATGTTGTAGTAAACAAACACATAATATTTACTCTCTGCTTGATACTGTTAAGTATTTTAAATATTAATGAGTTTAATTCTCACAACCACTCTATGACTTAGGTACTAATAACATCCCCATTTACAAATGTGGAAACTGAGGCACAGTGAGGCTAAGTAAAAAGTTATTTAGCTAGTACGTGGCAAAGCCAGGATTTAAACCCAGTCCGATTCCAAACCCTTGCATTTATCCACTATACTATACTACTGCTCATTAATTTTTGATAGAGACTCTTAATTTTAAAAAGTATATAATATATATAATTTCTTATGTAAAATTACAAAATCCAGTTTTACTCTAAGTGAGGAAACACTACAAAGATTTCTGTTAGAGTCAAGAACAGAAAAAGGATGTCCATTTTCACCAATTACTTTAAACTTATAATGAAAGTAGCAACTGTAGCCATGAGAAGAGAGACTGAAGTAAGAGGAATAAAATTAGAAACAACGAGGTCAATTATTATTTGTAAGTTACACAGCTGTATATCTAAAAAATCTAAGAAAACTAAACAATAAATTAATACAAATGATAAAAATTCAGTAAATTAATTTGGTATAACATTAGGACACCAAATTAATAGTTTTCTTCCATATAAATCACAACCAATTAGAAAATGTGGTTGAATAAATTATTACTTTTACAAAAGCAACGACAGCCAAAATGCCTAGGAATAAACTAGCAAAAAGACCAAGACACACACTCATACGCACATACGTTTACAAACACAGACACACACACAACAATGCTATTGAGGAATATAGAAGAAAACATAAGTAAATGGAAAGCCTTACCCTCTTCTTGGATGATAAGTATCACTATCATAAAATTCTCCCTAAATTAATCTGTAATTCTAACATAGCTCCAATAACAATATCAATTGGTCATGTAAAAACTCTGACTTACTGGCGCTAATGTTCAAATGGGAAAAAAAACCCATCATGCAAAAATACCTTGAAAATATTTGGAAAAAAACATAATGTTGTGATAATAAGTTTGCCAGATGTTTAAATATATTTAAGTTCATTTTAATTAAACTAATATTCTAATACATGAATAAAGTGTTAGAATGGCAAAGGAAGCCTGCAAATGGACCCAATACAAATAGGAATATAATATATGATATAAGCTTTTTTTTTTTTTTTTTTGCGGTACACGGGCCTCTCACTGCTGTGGCCTCTCCCGTTGCGGAGCACAGACTCCGGACGCGCAGGCTCAGCAGCCATGGTTCACGGGCCCAGCCGCTCCGCGGCATGTGTAATCTTCCCAGACCGGGACACGAACCCGTGTCCCCTGCATCGGCAGGCGGACTCTCAATCACTGCGCCACCAGGGAAGCCCTATAATATATGATAATGCTAGCATTTCAGATCAATAGGGAAAACATGGATTGTTTAAAAAAGGTGTTGAGACAATTGGGTAGCTGTCAAGAAAACAATAAAATTGATTCTCTACCTCACTTCCTACACCAAAATAAATTCTGATGAATCAAATTTTAAATGTGAAAATAAATAGTAGAAGGAAATATGGGAGAATTTTGTCCTAACCTTAGAGTAGAAAAGCTTTTATAGATATAGCAACAACAAAAAAAGAAGCCATAAACAAAAATGTTGTCATGCTATCTGTATTAGCATCCAAAGACAAAGGGTTAATTTCTCTTATGTAAAAAGTATTCATAGTCAATAAGAAAAAAGTCTCAGCAATAAAATGAAAAATAAAGTGACTCTAGGCCATAGAAAAGGAAATAAGAATGGTTCATGAGCATATGAAATATGTTAACCTCACTCCTAAGAGAAATGCATAATAGAACTATGTTATTTATCACTGATCACATTGGAAATAAAAAATTTGATAATATACTTTGTTGGTAAATGTGTATAAAATGTTGGTTATAGGAGTATAAATAGATACAATCTCTATGAAAGAAAATTTGGCAATATCTAGCAAAAAATATACCTCCTTTTACTTAGCAATTTCACTTCCTGGAATTTATCCTACAGCTAGTCAATGGGTATGCAGTGAAACATGTGAGGATATTCATAGTAGCATCGTTTGAAATATCTAAAAATCAGGGATATCAATCAAAATGTAAATCAGTAGGAGGCTACTTGTATAGTTTATGGTAGAGTCACGCAATGGAATACTCTGTAGCCTTACAAAGAGTGAATATATATGGTGGAAGGAGAAGTGGAATGCCTTAGCGGAAATTGCACAGGGGGATTTCAACTCTGTTGACACTATATTTATTTGCATATTTATTTATAATATTTTATTTCTTAAACTAGGTGGTAGCGGTACTTTAGTGTTTACATTATTGCTCTTTATACACTTTTATGGATGTCTGAAATATTTTTTCATAAATTTAACACAAACAAAATGAGACAACTATGTATCGAAGTAAAACAATCTTCAACATACATCATTAAACAGAAACCACAGGGTTTGAATCATCATATATAGAAATGGCCTTTTTGTCTGTGACCCAGAGTAAGAAATAAAATTTACATTGTGACCCAGTTCTTAATGAATCTATAAACAAAAATAAAAACTAGAAAAAATTTTCACAAGAATATACCTACCCTTACTATGAACAGCGCACTCTGACATTTTCTGTTCTATTTCTTGTCATTCTAATGTTAACTGTGATCCAGTAAATTTATTTCTTAACCAATTCATAGGTCACAACCTGCAAATTAAAAACTGTGGTGTCCAGTACACTACACTTGGTGTGTGATTTTTAACACACAACATGTATATATGCTTGTAGATGTATAGAATTTCTCTGGAAATATTCACAGTAAATGGATTATTCTGATTGCATTTGTGGAAGGGAACTAGGTGACTGTGGGATAGGGTTGGAGGGAGATTTATTTTCATCTGTGCTCTTTTGCACTTTTAGAACTTTGTACCATGTGTTATTAACATTTTTAATTTAACATAACTAAAAAGTAAACAAAATGACAATGGTATCAAGGAGGAATGAATCCAACTCACTTGCTTTCTAGACCACTTTTTAAAAATAACCACATGTAAACTAGATAGCTAGTGGGAAGCAGCCACGTAGCACAGGGAGATCAGCTCGGTGCTTTGTATCCACCTAGAGGGGTGGGATAAGGAGAGTGGGAGGGGGAGATGCAAGAGGGAAGAGATATGAGGATATATGTATATGTATAGCTGATTCACATTGTTATACAGCAGAAACTAACACACCATTGTAAAGCAATTATACTCCAATAAAGATGTTTAAAAAAAAAGAAAAATAACCAATAATTAATTGCTGCTTACAGGGTTCTTTCCAATGTTTGAAAATAAATGAAAAAAATAAAAGCTTCCCTAAAACAAATGAGCGCAAGATTATTAAATATTCCCTTTACGGCAATCTCCAGGTGTAGCTCTTGATTTATTTCTTTAACACAGCTTTTTTGGTGTGTGTTCCTTGTAAAAATAAGATGAGAAACAAATCTATTAGACCAAGGGTAATATTTTGCTCTTTACATTACTATTAAGTCACTTGCTCATTTTAATTGTCATTATGAAATTAGAGCCCCGTCTATGGAAGAGCCATATTCTTCTATTTACTTGGAAAAAAGCTATGTTTGGAGATCGTTTCTGTCTTACAGAGAAAACAAGGAAGGCATGGAAGTATTGTTATGCAGCCTACCAGCAGTTTTATGTTTAAAAGTTGTCTGCCAAAATGAGCAGTTTTCAAACAAAGACAGCTGAGAATTTCAAACCTTTCATGTAATATATACCATACTATTTTCCTTTGAAACCAAAAACATGTATTTGTCATTTAACAATTTCAGCAATGTACACATAATTGTGTTTGCATGAACAAATGACTATTATACTAGGCGGTTGACTTTAAATAGCATTTCTTTATTCTCCAAGGTCTATATTTTTAATTTTTTGTTTTCAGTTTTATTCTCCTATCATCTAGAAATTTGTGTTTAAATAATTTTCATTTATTTTGTTGTTTGTAAGTGCAAAACTAGTTTTTTTGAGATAACTTATCTTTTATTTTCATTGTCCCCTGGCAAGTTTATATTCGCTGAAATAATCCTGCAGCTAGAGAGATTGTGTGGCCTGTAGAAATCTTCTGTGCAAACGTTTAATAACTTTTACTATGAGAAAATTGGCAGCCTTGTGAAATAATCCAAGAATTTCCCTTCTGCCACATTTTTTATAAACCTTGGGTTACCTCTGCTAAAGAAGGGCCAAGACAAGAGAAGGTTAAAACTAAGGGAGTATCTCATTTCCTGATGAATTCATGAGTTCTCTGTGCTTACTTCACCTGGCTTCCAGATGACCATGCTCCTAGTTTTCCCCTTATCTCAGTAGTCACTTCTCTGTCTTGTTAGCTGATTCTTCCTCTTCTCTCTGACCTTTTAATATTGTAATGTCCCAGTGCTGTCTTTGTCCTAGAGTCTTCTCCATTTACACTCACTCACTGAGTGATCTCATTTGGTCTTGATGCTTAAAACACTGTCTAATACACAAATGAGTCCCAAATTCATATCTCAGCCAAGACCTCTCTTCCAACATCCATTTTCAACTTACTTGATGATTGCACCTGGATGGCTAATGGGTATCTTAAATTTCACTTGTCCAAAACTGAGCTCCTAACCCTCCCTCTACTTCAAACTTGCTCCACTTGCAGAGTCACCCATTTCAGTTGATGGAAATGCCAGCCTACCACTTGCTCAGGCCAAAAACCTTGGCATCGTCCTGAAAGCTCTCTCACTCTCACACCTTACATCCACTCTATCAGCAAACACTGTTCCTTTATTACCAACCCTACTGCTATCACCCTAGTCCAAACCACCATCATCTCTCGCCTGGTTAATACCCCCTAATAGGTCTCCCTCCTTCCTAGAATGATCCTTTTAAAATGTCAGTCTACTCTGCTTAAAAATATTGCAGTGGCTTCTCATTTCACTCAGAGTAAAATATTTACAGTGGTCTAAAATTCCCTCCCTGATATCTCTCTGACCTCACTTCCTTCTACACTTCCCCTTATTATTTCTGCTCCCACTTCAATGGCATCTCTGTCCCTCTCCAGAAAAACTGGAGCACACTTCTGTCTTAGGGACTTTGTCTTAGCTAAGTCCTCTGCTTGGAACTCTCTTCCTCCAGATCTTGCATCTTTAACTCTCACACATCCTCAAGTATCATCTTCTATATAATATACTTGTGTACTGTGATGATTGTTTATTGTTTGTTCCCCCCATCAGAATTACAAGTTCCATAAGGGCTGGGATCCTTTCTGTTTTGTTCACTGAAGTATTTAAAGCTTCTATCAGTAGAATAGTTTTGGACACTTAGTAAGTATTCAACAAATATTTTGAACAAATAAATAAATATAGAGATGTAATTCTTGCTATATATGTTTTGACTGTGTATTTGCACAGAACTGAATAACTGTTTTTGATTGATTTGAACTGTTATTTCTTGCACAATTGATTTTTTTAGTGCCTTGTCTATATGCGTAAACCAATTTGGTTTCTGAATGATTTGATCAGTCAGCTCAATAAACTCAGTAGTTCTTAAACCCCTTTGTTAATAGTTGAATCAGTCAGACCTGTTTACTTGTTTCCTGGATTTGTTTAGTTTCAGTTTGTGATGACGGTACTGGCTTTATAGGTAAAATATTCAAGCTAATTTATGCATGGAAAAACCACTGCAATTGATATGCCAAATCAATGCATGTAGACATAACCATATTCAATCACAATTAAACTACAAGTCAAATGAGTATTGTAGGAGAACTTTATAGTCAGCATAGTTCGTTTTAAGACTAAGAAATAGCAAATACCAATCAGTTGCGTATCCATAATTAAATAAATAAATAAGCGCATACATATATCTTTTTGAGTGATTTATGAAAATAAGCAAGTCAATCAAAATTGTCAAGCAGTTTGATTCATTTAAGACATTGCCTAAGTTGATATGTTGTCTGACTGAATTGCCTGGTCATTCCGGTGGAAGTTATTGAACCTTTTGTTTATGAAGACACAACCATATTTTGTCAAATGACGCATCAATTGATTTTTTAAAAAAACATTCCAATTAGAATTGATCAATCAATTCAGTCAAAATTGAAATGTGAGTCTATAGGACAGTCAAGTCTAAATTAAAACTAGGATAAGAAATTATATGAAGATGTTAAAGTGAGATTTTACTAATCCTGAGTCATGTCAGAGTTTGAGGAAGTGTCTGTACAAGTTGAAAAAACAGTGGGAAATGAAATTTCAACGTTTCAGCCTTGAAAGAGTCATGAACCCATCAACTCATGACATTTTCACCAGTTCTTCCATACTTACTGGTGTCAAAATAGTGCCACAACAGATATTGAAGTACCTCAGGAAGGAAAAGCAAGACACAACAAAACAACCACAAAAAAGAAAGAAAGGAAGCAGTAGCTCTATGAATTAAGTACTTGATATATATGTGTTTACTTACCCACAACATATGTGCATAAATTACTTTAACCTTTGGCTGCTTTCATTTTAGTCCTGGATCTGTAGGATACCGTTTATTTATTTGTATAACTTGCACAGGAAGCAGTAAGGATTTGGAAAGTAATTTTATCTTTTCCCTCAAGTGTAGTTTTCTCCCTGAGCTCTGTCATTTGTACATCAAACTAACACTGCCATTTTTATCAGCTTCAGCCACAAGAAGGTTTATCAAGGTGTTTCTGTTTCACTTCTTGTTTCTAAGGAGCTGCCTAGAACTGGAGTCATGAGTCTGCTAAATTGGGCAGTCATTTGGAACTTGTTTTTTATCACGTTCTTCTAAGAACCATAATTTTCTAAAAAGAAATTAGCCCAAGGTAAATCTCAGCAGAAAAGTGGTTTTCTCTGATAATGGTTTGCCTCCAATGAAGAGGTTGGTCTTTACCCACAAGAACTATAAAGAATAGTTTGGACATATTTTCTTATACCTTATACCTGGGGCCTGTGAGACTTAAAGAAATATCTTGCCTTCCAACAAGTTAAGTTTCAGTTGTTCCAGATTGAATTAGTGTAAATAAAATAGAAAGAAGAGCCCTAGCAAATCAATACTGCATTGGTAGTAAACTGGAAAATACTGACAAATTATCCTTTTAGGCCTTAGCGAGGTTTAATCTAAACATCGTTTTCTCCTGACAGTATGAGAGAGAAGAGGGTAATTTATTACACAGTCCTGATATGGATGAGAAAAGACTGCTGCTTGTTCTTCACTGTTCTGGCTCTTTCCCTCTCCATGCCAGTTCAATTTTTGTTTTGCTTCAGAAAACCATTCTCCAATAATATATTTATAGGTCTTGTAACTTTAATGCATAGTAATTGCTGCCTTATCATGGTGCATTTGAGTACTGGCTAGCTTGTTTAAGAATGTAGATTTTTAAGTGCCCCTTTGAAGCTCAGGTGTCTCTTAATCCCCGCACAAAGCATGTTCTTAAAAAGCATCATATGCAAATCTTTTCATAGTTTACCTGCTGTAGGGGATCAGTATATAAACTAATTTTTTAGAAAATCTGGTCACATTATCATGCAAATAATTACCCTGCTTCCAAATTGATGATTTTCATGACTTGGGCTTTTTGTTTGCTGGATTTATTTAAGGTGGCCCCTATTTCTAGTGCAATTAAAACTTATTAGTCATTTGCAGAAAAGGAGAAATTTGTGGCTTTTGACGGAAAAATATTTAGTGTTTCTTTCAAGTTTCTTATGATTTTAATTGTTTCATCATATAACTCTTATTCTTTGTGATAGGTGTGAAGTTCAAATATGTGAAATGTGTGGGAGAAAAAATTAGGTCAGCAATTTGTTCATCTTTTTTCTGTTAAATAAGTTAGTTGTGTTAAATGTCACATTTTCTAACATGGATATGATAAAATACATTTTTAATTAACCCAAGAGGGATATGGACATAAGAAAACAAGACACTTGCTCCAGGCAGGATCATTTCTCAAGATACTGCATTGTGAACAATATTTAAATTGCTGGTTATATTTATCCCATGTATTTTGCAAAACTTGAAGTCTTATATTAACAGTGCACCTCAACAGTTAGAGTAATAAAGAAATGAACCTCAAACTTTTCACACATTTTGGGGATAGTATATATATTAAGTAGTAATAAATGTTTTCCTACATGATGTACCCCATACCAAATTGAAGCCTTACTATGTTTAATTGCTCATCTAGACTCCAGAAATATTTAAACTCCCAGGTACCTCTATCCAAAAGATTAAAAAATTAAGATGGAAATGGTGAACATATTTACAAAAGGAGGAATTTTAGTAAGAAACTCAGTTAAATTTAGTTTTATTGGTTCAGAAGGGAAATAAATTTCTTTTGGAAAACATTTTCTAGAAGAGAAGAATATATGATGGATATATGATTGGACTATTAAATATAAATGTTGCAATCTTAATCTTCTCTAGACCAAGCCATTGTGACAAGATTTCCCTATATAATTAGCAGCACGCTGCATATGCCAGTGAGTTAACAAGAGAAAAAGAATCAGTTTGATGCCTTAAACATAATTAACTACAATGTATGAATTTGCTTTACTTCAGATATTGTATGAAACATTATTACCATTCTGTGAAACTTCTAAAGTTATTAAACACTTTAAAATTCCCTTTGAGGGCAAGGCATTGTTATAGGAAAGATATGGGGAGGTGTGTGGGGAGAGATAACGGATTAAAAACAAATGTGGTCACAGGCCTTCTACTTAACAGCTTGCTTACTTGGACCTAGTGGTGTTGATAAAAGTAATTCTGATGGCATTATTAGCCTATCTCTATACAACTAGGCCAATTGACCAAATAAGATCAGTATTTTTTCCCAATTGTCAAGACAGCCAATCACCACGGGTTTGACTGGATCACTACACAGTTGATCCAATTCATTAGCTAAGATTACTGAAATAAATCACACTTGGAGGAAATTCAAATGCAAGTTAGTAGGCAAGTACCATGTGGTGGAACAGTTCCATAAGAGCAAGCTCATCAGATGATTTCTGCAAGTCATTATTTATATCCAGAATTGATTCAGTGAGTAAAGTCATTTGAAGGGTCTTAAAGATATAAGTAGAAAAAGATGTTTTTAGCAATTTAAAGTGAAAACATTTGTTAGCATTTATTAAAGAATGTTTCAACACTAGAATTTATTTATTCAACAAGCATTTGTCAAGCACCTACCATATGCAAAGGACTGGGGACCCAGAAATGAATAATTAGACATTTTCCCTGACCTTGAGAAGTTCACTGTCAGCTGGTAGGGTGGATGAGTAGACAAACTAATAATTATGGTTTGATGTAGTAAGTTTTATAATAAAGATATAAGCAAAATGCATGCAATGAAAGCATAGAGAATAAAATAACAAACAGGGGAAATCTGGGAAGCCATCACACAGAAGGTGATATTTGAAGTATGAATACAGATTTACCAGGCAGAAAAGGAAAGGAAGGATATTTCAGGCAGAGTGAACCGAATGTGCATAAGCACAGAGGCATTAAAGGGCATGGCATATTCTAGAAATTGCAAGAATTTGAGTCTGGCTAAGTGATAGCATACTAACAGAGACAGATAAAAGATGATACGTCAAGATAATTTGGGGACAGTTTGCAAGGGCCTCATATGCTTGGCATTTTTCTCCTAAAAATATGGAGCTCCACCAATTTGTTAATGTGATAAGATTTGTACTTTAGAAAGACAACTTTTATGGCATTGCAGAATATTGATTGGAATTCATTCACTAATTCAACAGTATTTATTGAATACTTACCATTTGTCAAGCAAGTGGTAGAGATAAAAAGACCAATAAATCATAGCCCCTGCCCTAGAAAACTCAGCCTGGTTAGAAAGACAGATATGCAGACGATTACAATTCAACATAATATGTCCTTTATTATAACTATGCCCAAAATACAATGAGAACAGAGAGCAAAGAGTGCCTAAGTTATCTTGAGCAAGTAAGATAACGTTTCAGAAAGTATGTTGACAGTTTAGCTAAGACTTAAAGGAAAAATAGAACTTTGTCACATGGGCAGATAAGAAAGACATTGTGGCATAAGGAAAATCTAGAGGTGACTTACATTTTTACAGTGGCATAGTAAAGTGGACCCTGCCCTTTCTTTTCTCTAAAATTACCCAAATACAAAAGGAGAATGAAAAGCAGAATAACCTTATGTCTGAATCACAATGAATGAATAAAGCCTGCCAAGTGCCATGATGATCAAGGAGTGTGGGAAGATGCCTAGAGGTGACTAGTTTTCAGACAAAGCAGGGCATACATTCTCAAAGTAATCAGCTCATACTGTGAAATAAACCAATAATCCTTTATTTAGAAAAATGGGAATAGGGTTATAGACTGTTGGTGGAAGCTTCCATGGGCCAAAGGGAGTTCAAGTCTGAAGAAGGAAGCATGTACATACATCATCTTTGCAGTAATCATTTTGAGGAATGGTAGAGGAGAGGGATTGAATTTTGAGTAGCCATTCAACTTCCAATATTCATTGACTAGAGATAAATAAAAGCTAAAACAATTGTCTCTCTCTCTGTCACACACACACACACACACACACACACACACGCACACCCCGTGTTGAAAGGATCTTTATTCTGAACCAGGGGAAATTTCTGTTAGTCAGGAACAGTGCATTATCCTGTCCCCTACCTGAACCTATTACTAATAGCTGGTCTAGAAAGAACTAACCTTATTCAAAGATGAGTGATAATCTAATTGGAACCAGAACATAATCTACACAAAGGAACTAGAAGAAAAATAAAAAATAGGAAAAACAAATGGCACTCGCTAGAGAAATATGACCCACAAGCAGAAAAAAGTTGGAACAAACGATATAGCCATGAAAGGACATAGTATATAAATCAGAGAGCTCAAAGAGAGTCATAAAGTTATAATCAAACAACATAAAGGGAAATAATGTGAGACAGTGAAGCTCATGAAAATAACAAAAGGGCAAAAAATAATCATGAAAATGAAGAAAACATTGGAAGCAGCAGTAAGGAGAACAGACACTGCCAAAAATACAGTTAAGACACATGAAGAACAGAACAGAAAAAAGGGAAAGAAATTAATGGGGTAAACAAATAGTTTTAAAGAAATAGAAAGTCAAATCTATTTAATGTGGACAAAGTAGATCCCATCTAAGTGCACGTTATTCCCAAAGACAAGAACCAAACAAAAGTAACAAAAATATGCGAAGATAAAATTCAAGAAAACATTCTAGAAATTAACTTGAATTTGTAGGTTGAAAAAGCACAACATATCCCAGGAAAAGTGTTAAAAGGATGATCATTGAGACACACACTGGTAAAGTGATGAGATTTCAAGAATCCTTAGCACACCTAGGTAAAACAGGGTGCCCTGAGACTACTTCACAATAAAGTTCAACACTAGTAAATAGTGAATCAGTGCCTACAAAGTCATTGGGGTAAAAACTGGAGCTCAAGAAATGTGAGGCAAGCAGGGTGTCTAGACCACTGAATTTAAGGTAGCACTCAATCTCAGGTGCCAACACTACTCTTCACAAAAGAGTTAGTGCCTTCTTGAATTCTGTGCTCTAGGAGCCTCACTTGCCTCTCCCTAATACCAGCCCCAGATACTGGCTACAAAAGTATATAATATTTTATAAATATAAATAAATAATTTATAACTCCAAAGGTAACCAACCATTCATAGATAATAGTAGAACTAAAAACAGAATACAAAACTTCCACATTATCAGAAGAAATATGCACATATAATACACACAGCAGAGAAAATATATACCATATCAATTAAGAGAAAAGAAGGTACCACTCTTAGCTCCTAGAGGCACCTCTCAGGTCTTTGTCCTATAGCCTCTTCCATCTCAGCAACAGAGAACCTTCTTCACATTGAATCCCTTCTACTTCCTAATTTCTCTTATAATAAATTTAAACTTCCCTTCCTGGCATTTAAAATGATCCATAATCTGACTCCTCTTCATCTCTAATTTAATTTCAGCAATGTGAAAATTCTACTATAGTCAGCTCTGTCTCTTTTTGATTTTACCTAGATTGTTCTACTGAGAATAGGCTTGAATCTTTTCTCTACTCAGGCATATCCTACCCCATCTTCAAAGTGTATCTCATATATGGGGTCATCAGGAGTCTGCTTGTTATGTATTCTAGCCCACACTGACCTTTTCTTAACTCCTGCAGTACTCACATTTCGTTCTATCTCTGTTTTCTTAACTCTGTATACTATCTTTCATTGTTCTTTTTATGTGCGTGTTTGTGCACGTATTTTCCTCTCTCCCCATATAGTCTATAGGCTCCTAGACAGTAAGAATGCCTTATACAATCCCACAGGACTTAGCACAATGCTTTGTCTAATGTAGACATGCAGTATATGTAGTTATTCATCGATTTCAGGCAATGAGGCTAGTTGGTAATGTATTTATTAGTCAAAAGGACCCTTGTTGATGACTCTTCAAGTCAGACAATAACTGCCTTACCTGTCTATTCTGTAAATACATATCTTTAATGAACTGTTACTAACCTAAATACATTGTATGTTAGGCTCTTAGGTCCCTGTTTTGTTTTTGTTTTTTTAATTTTATTGATTTTCTTTTAAACTTTTTTTCTTTTAATTAATTCATTTTTGGCTGAATTGGGTCTTTGTTGCTGTGCGCAGGCTTTCTCTAGTTGCAGCAAGCGGGGCCTACTCTTCATTGCGGTGCGCGGGCTTCTCATTGCATTGTTTTCTCTTGTTGCGGAGCACGGGCTCTAGGCACGCGGACTTCAGTAGTTGTGGCACGTAGGCTCAGTAGTTGTGGCTCACGGGCTCTAGAGCGCAGGCTCAGTAGCTGTGGTGCACGGGCTTAGTTGCTCCATGGCATGTGGGATCCTCCCGGACCAGGGCTCAAACCTGTGTCCCCTGCACTGGCAGGTGGACTCCCAACCACTGCACCACCAGGGAAGCCCTCTGTTTTGTTTTTTTCCCTCTTCCACACTTGTTTCCATATAGGTCTGTTTGGAAACAGAGAGGTACCTCTGATTTTGCTGAGTTAATTTTTAAGTACATTTTTGCAATAATCCTATGTACTGCAAATACTAGGTGGTGGTGGTTTTGCGCTTGAACTGAATTGATGAAGTGATAGGCAGTTAGTTAAGGTTACTGTAGCAGGATGGATATACTTTTCAAGTAAATTGTACTTTTTCTTGTGGTTTCTAGCAAGTCTTATTCTCCTCACAACAAGCATCTGTATTTTTCCTTGTTTTCTTGTATAAGTGTGTGTGTATGTATGTGTGTTTGTGCATACATGATTAGTATCTATATCAGTTAGTACCCTTCAGTTTGAGAGTGACAGATCACCTGATTTAATCTGGCCTAAGGACGAGGTGAATGTTGGACTTCAGGTTTATATTTGTCTTCAGATATGGCTTGATCAGGGCTCAATCTATGTCACCAAGATCTAATTTATCTCTGTTTCTTGGCTCAGGTCTACTCTTGGGGTCTTAGCTACATTGTCAGGCTATGTAGTGGTGACAGAAACTTTTCTGGAGCGGGGAGGAAAACCTTCTTCTTTCCCAGAAACTCTAGGAAATGTCTAAGTGCATCTCATTCCCTTTGGTTAGTGGTTAGTCATTTGCCCAACCCTGAACTAATCACCATGGCCAGAGGAGTGAGATTTGCTGGTTGTTTAAGCCCATTAAGGGCCTACCTATGGAGCTGAGAATGAGATCAATCTCATCCAAAACATGAGAGTTGTAGAGGGGTAGTTTACAAGAAAATATTTAAGGTACAGTTTTATAAAAGGAAGGTTGAAAAGTACTGGCTAGCAAAAACAACAACTCATCAACACTGTTTGGCTTAGTTGTTCTTTCTTCTGACCTGTGCTTAATATTGATACTGATTGCTACTGAGCCTCTTGTTTTTGAAGAATGTTCTTTGTTTTTTTCAATAGCTTTATTGAGATATAGTTCACATGCCATACAATTCACTGGTTTTCAGTATAGTCACAGTTATATGCAACCATAACCACAGTCAATTTTAGAACATTTTCATTACCACAAAAAGAAACTCCAACCCTTTAGCTATCACACCCCTAATCCAGTATCTCCCAACCCTATGAAACCACTAATCTACTTGCTGTCTCTATAGATTTGCCTATTCTGAACATCTCACAGAAGTGAAATCATATACTATGTGGCATTTTGCATCTGTCTTCTTTCCCTTTGTACGTTTTCAAGGTTTGTTCATGGCATAATATGCATCAGCATTTCATTCCTTTTAATTGCCAAATAATGGTCCATTGTATGGATACAACACATCTGTTTATCCACCAGTTCTTGGAAATTTTCACAGGGAGTTTACTCTTTTTTTCTTTTATGTTTCTATTGTTCCATCTTGCTGAATTTTTTTTATCATCTTGGAGATTCATATGCATCTATATCATTTTTCCCAGTTGAGAAGTATTTGTTCTCCTGAGAATGAGATAAATGTGGTTTTCCCTCAGAGGAAAATAATCTTCTGGTCATATCTGTGGTCATAAGTAAAGCTTTTCTCTACTCTCTGTGAGATGTAGAGCAGCTCCTAAAACAGTAACTTTCAAACTTTTTTGGCAGTGATCCACCATAATAAATACATTTTCCATTGCAACCCAGTAAACACATAATATATATGAATATACTAAAGTTTCACAAAACAGTTCACCAAACACTACATACCAATGCACTGTGATATCCTATCCTATTCTAGTCTATTCTTTTCTACCCTACCCTACAATATTCTTTTGTTTTAAAGTGCCCTTCATCATCCCATACATTGATTTCACAGCCCACTAATGGATCACCACCTGAAGATTCAAAAACACTATCCAGAAAGATACTTTCTCATCTTTCTGAGGTAATGGCTAAAGAATGATTTTTTATTGTCTGATACCCATCAAATGTTTGTGGATAATAGAAAGCCCCTATGATGACAACTTTGTTCTCAACCTACTGACCTTGAGAAGCAAAAGAGTAATTATTGGCATAATTTGTCATGTTGGGAACAATTAGAGTAACTGTGCTATGCATATTATTCCCTTCTCTTAGGAATCAACTTCCCTCTTATGACCCATAATATTTCTTTTGTACCAAGAATCTAAGATTTACCATTTAAACGTTGTTACCATGACAAACTCTTCATGGGACTTCCCATCCGTGTTATATTTTACTTCATTTTGTTATTTGTCATGTGCACTAATTTTTTTTTTCGATTGCAGTATAGTTGCTGTACAATATTATGTAAGTTACGGATGTGCAATATAGTGTTTCACAGTTTTTAAAGGTTATACTGTATTTATTGTCATTATAAAAAAATTGGCTATATTCCCTGTGGTGAACAATATATCCTTGTAGCTTATTTTTTACTAATAGTTTGTCCCTCATAACACCCTAACCCCGTGTTGCCCTTTACATTCCCATGAACAGTGTACGAGGTTTCTCTTTTCTCAACATTGTTGCCTACATTTGTTATTTGTGATCTTTTTGATGATAGCCATTCCGACAAGTGTGAGGTGAAAGGTGATATCTCATTGTAGTTTTGATGTGCATTTCCCTGATGATTAGCAATGTTGAGCATCTTTTCATGTGCCCCACCTGTATTTTAAAGGATGTCTTAAGGTGACAAGGTTTCTCTGGAGTGACAAGTCCAAAGAAAACATTAGTAAAATGTTCCCTATGGAAACTAGAATAACCTGAAAGACTATTGAGATTTTTTTTCATATGCCCTGCTTTACTAAATTTGGTTTTAACAGTTTAGGTTCTAGAAGGAAGGATAATTGCCAGTTAGAATTGAAATAGCTGTGAATAAAATGTGTGTCTAGGACACAATATGATACTATATAATAGCAGCCTATTTTTTTTAAAACTACAATTCCTACGACCTTACATAGCACCTCTTCATGGTTCCTAAGTCGCAGAGTACTCTTATTCTCTTTCTATAGGACATTATTGCTGAATTTACTCTTTTCCCCTTCCCACACTTCTCCCCAAACACATACAAGCTGGGAAAACTGCTCTGAAGTACCTTCCTACCTCGTATACACAAACCTTCCTTTCCCCTTATCTTTATTTCCTGTTCCTCCCGCACCACCCCGTCCAGAGTCTTCTTTTCCCTCTTATACTTGTGGCCTTCATTTCCAAAAGAATCCAAAATGTAAAACTGACAGAAAATACAATCTGGATTAGAGGGAAGGGCAGAAACTTCAACTTCCCTTTTTTCTTCTTTACCTATCACCCTGATCTTTCAGAGAACTTAAGTTTTGATTGCAAAATTACTGCAAAATCAAAACTGAGAAGTAACCACACACAGTGAGGGCTGAGGGAATCCTACAATGGAAGAACGTAAAGGTATTAGAACCCTCCAGCATGTTACATGTTCTTCATTTTATTTATTCAAGCTCTATCCTTTTTAAAATCTATATTTCCAGCATAGGTCATCATAACAGCTCCATCAAACATCCAATTTTAGCCTTTTTTGTATCGATTTGTTATTTCTTTGGGTGGAGAATTTCACACAAAGCACTGCATTTAAATAATGCCCAATAATGGCTGGGAAAGATGGTTTTGTATATATATTTTCTAAATGGCAGATAATGCCCAAATAAGGTAAGAAAAAACATAGATGAAAAGTTTAGTATATGCTTCTATAGTCAAGCTTTATCCTGATTTCAGTTAAGAATTATGACTTATAAAGGTAAATACAAGAATGTAAAATATATGAAAGTTGTCAAATGTAAAGTATATGAAAGTCTCACCTACCTGCGAAATTGCGGACATGCTTTCATTTATTCTTGGGGACTAATGACTTTAAGCCAGAACATCTCAAAATAACACTAATGACAGTTACATAGGTTAGATGACTATGAAGTGGACTTGAATTAATGAGTTTTTTCTTTAGTGATGTTGGCTAATATTCAGTCTTCAAGTATAAAATATTCTTTCCATGTTCATTTCCAAAAAAAAATCATTTTTAACCCAATTCAATTTTACATTTTTCTCTTATCCTACCAGACAGAGTTTAATGCAGTATAGCTGGACTCGTGTTATCTTTTACTGAATAAGTTTATCCTACTTGCCCAGAGTTAATGCATTTTATTACTTTGAAAGTCATTATTGAAACTTAAACGTGTTTTCCACTATTTTACCTAACAACAGTGAGAGTATCTATTTAGTTAAAGTGTGTCTTCAGATTTTGAGATTCTTTCTCCAAATAGTATTTACAAAACATTTTCTGTTGTTCTATTGAAATGAGCTTTTTATAATTGGCATTTTGGGGGATATTTTCTCATTTACTAAATGGCTGTTGACAACTGTAAATAGATCTATGATTCAGTTCATTTATTTACCTCTTTCACCATGCCAGCCTCTAATGATGAAAAGATAAACAATATAATGTACCTGCTCTCCATAAGATTAAGATACAAACAATATATTGTACCTGCTCTCCATAAGATTAAGAAAAGTAAGTATCCTATAATAACAGTATAATATATGCCATACTTGAGATATGAAGAAAGGAGTAAAGGAATGCAGAGGAGGAAGTAAGTAATTTGGCCAGGAGACAGAATAAAGAGGGATGCAAGGAGCCTTCACTTGAAGGGAAATTCTAGCTGGGCTTTTATAATTGGCATTTCAGTGTTTTATTGGATCATGAGGATGATACAACATGTACTAGATTTATACTCTGCTGAATTTTTGGTTTGGGCTGAAATCTACTTTTTTGATAGAAAAAATATCTGAAATTATCTGCCTGTATGTTTTAATAGATAACTCATCTGAAACCCTAACTTACTTCATACCTCCTTGACCTTCTTCAGGCCAGTGATCATTGCCTGCACTCCTCATCAGCAAGTCACTTCCACTGCTTCCACTCCTTTCCTCTCATTAAATCACCTCTGGTATCATCAAGAACTCTAGGCCCTCACAACTCCCTAGCTACCTATCTACCATTCAGATCTTTTCATGCTTTCTTACTAATCCCAACACATTCTTACCACTAACTCATTGACATCCTTGTATTGCACCATCTTGCCAATCCTCAACGTTGATCATTTTCACTTGATGTTTTCTTTCTTCCTTCTCCCATTGATTGTGCTGACAACTGTCAAAGAAAATCGCATGCCTCATTGATTGGTGCCACTTCAAATTCATAATACCAAGCCTTAGCCAGGTCTTTAAGACTACCCCTTGTCTTTATTTTTATCCCTAAGTCAGCTTCTTTTCTAAGCACCCCATTCTTACTGCTCTGTTGCCATCTTCTTTGAACTACTTGCTTTAATCACACCCTCACAGACAGCAGAAAATCTTGCTTCCTGTCTCAACTTCCTATCACCCCACCTTTAACATTCCTGTATTTATACTCAGTCTCACCAGAAATTTCACAGTCAGAAGTTGCCTTCCCCCTTTTCAATGTCAATTCCCATTCTGTGTTTTCAATCCTGTACATTCTTCACTTCCTTTGGAGCTTAAACCTTTACTTCTCTCTCACGTGTATTATTAATTTCTCCGTTACCTTGTAAATACTTCTTCCTTTACCAGTAAGCCCTCAGTCTTCATGGATTATTCCTTAATTTTTTCAGGTCTTTACCTAATGATAACCTACTCCGTGAGTCCTTATCTGACCACGTAATCTAAAATGACAACTTTGGATTCCTTACCCATACATGTACACCCTATCCCCCTTCTGTTTTAATTTTGCCTTTAGCCCTTGTCACCATCTAACATACTTTAACTTGTCTTATCATTTATATCTGCTTTCCCCACTAGAATATAACTCCGTAGGGCAGGGATTTTTGTCTGAATTCTTATCAGCTATAACAATGTTTGGCACATAGTAGGAGAAAAATAAGTTTATTGAATCAAATGAATAAAATAAACTGTAATTTGACTTCTATTTCCACTATTCTATTAGTCATAAAGATCATCACTAACATTTTGGCCAAATCCTCATTTTAGTTCTCATCCTACTTAAACTTTCCATAGAAATTAGTACTATTATTCAATTGTTCCCTTGGGAAAAATGATTTCTCTATGTTCTCCAAAATTTTTAGACTCCACTGATGTCGCTTCATCATCCTGCTCAAGGTCAAGTGGAAGAGTAGTGAGATGCATATTTGGATAGGCAAATTTGAACTTGATTATGGGTTGCCCGAATATCATGAATTTATTTTTGTATTGGGTACGTGTGTGCCTAGGCACATGCGTGCCACTTAGATACAAGATATATTTTGCCCTATTATCTGTCCTTTTCTATCCATTCTCATTCTAAAATGACCAGATCTAAACCAAAAGTTTTCTGGAGTCCTCAGAGAATCTATCTGGTTATCCTCTCGCATTATCCTGTAATATTCAACGCTGTCCTTCTGGAGTCTACTCCATTTTGACCTCAGTCTCTGATCTCAGGGTCCAAGTTATACATTGCACTGATTCTGAAGGGAAAGCAGAAAGATGAGAGGTCATAAATGGGATAAAATGTGGATCACAGAGATCATTTTCTTGATGTGGCAACAATTTTCAGCTGGTAAGGTGAAGAGGCAATAAAAGCAGCAGTGCATATAGTCTGCAGTTTGAACCGCAAATTTGAGCCATAGCGTTGGATGTCCCTTTTGCTTTCTGGTTGTCTCTTTATTCAGGAGTCTATGTTAATTAAACTTTGCTCTCCGAGTGTTTGAATGCCAATTCTCAGTGCCTGCGGTAAGAAAATCACAACCTATAAAATCAGTCAAAATGCACATTCTAGAAGAGTAATCACAATTGATAATGATATTTCCTAACATCCTTTTGCCCTTAGTATTCCTGATATTTTCTGTACTGTTTTTTTCTAATTATTATCTGTGGAGATTAGTGGTTTGCCCTTTGCTTTCTGGCATGGCACAGTGTACAAATGCTTTGTGGTAGGACTTTAATTTGTTCATGATGACACTCTTTCTGCCTTTGCCCATGGGAAAAATAAAATTAAGTCATTCTTCCTCTGGCCTTTTTCAGCAACATATCCTGTCAGTATGATGTTTATCTCAACTTGCCTATTGATGATTACATTGATTGTGTCATATTCTGATATGCAGCTCTATGCTTCTGGCTTTTTAGTTTTGTAGGGTTTACTTCCTTTAAAAGGAAGTCCATTTGAACTTAAAAAGTCACTGATCTCCTGATACTAAGGAACAGAACTACCCTTGACATGGGTTATCAACCACTACTCTATTTGGTGTAACTCAAAGAGGAAATTATGTGAATGGCAGAATACATAAAGCTGTGTGGTATTGTAGCCAAGTTCTACTGTTAATAACTCTTAACTGAGTTTTTATTTTAAATCACTGGAAAATGTAACATATTTGAGGGGAAAGAAGTAGCATTTGATCTACTATTTGGGTGGATTGCCAGACTACCATCTTGTTTTTTAATCACTGATTTTGAATGTATTATCTGAAAGTGAAGTGACTTTTTAAATGTTGGGTCATTTGTTGATTTTTCTTTTTTTTAGTCATGTTAAACACAGACTTGGGGTATAAATCCTGGCTTAGCTACTTACTAGCTGTGCCACCTTGGGCAAATTTTGTAACCTTTTAAAGCCACAGCATCCTTATGTGTGGCCACTTCATAGGAGTCATGTGAGGATGTTGTAAGATAAGGGATGTAAATGCATAGGATAGTGCCTAACATACAGAAAGTGATTTATAAAGTTTGCATGTATGCACTCATTAATGATTCAGTGAGAGGGAGTTGGAAGACAAATTAGCTGATTGAGCGCATTCTCTTGTCTTCTACTCCTTACTGTGGCATCAGACAGATTGTAAAACAACGTAATTGTATTAGTTTCCTATTGCTGTGTAAAAAATGAGCGCAAACTTAAGGACTTAAAACAAGAAACATTTATTATCTCACAATTGCAATGAGTCAGGAGTCTGGGCACACTCAAATGAATTATCTGCACGTGGTTTTACCAGGCTGAAATCATGATGTTAGCTGAGACTGGTGTCTCATCTGAGGATCCTCTTCTGAGCTCATGTGGTTGTTGGCAGAATTAAATTCCTGTGGTTGTAGGACTGACTTTCCTATTTTCTTGCTGGCTCTAAGCCAGGGATTGCTCTCAAGATACCAGAGGCTACTCTCCAGTGCTCGCCACGTGGCCCCCTTGTTGGTATGCAAACTCAGGAGTTCCCCAGGTAAAATCTGAAATGCCCCCATACGTGGAGGGCAAGGAGAGACTGAAGAAAGCTGCAGACCACTCCAGATTGGTAGGTAGCAGTTTTAATAAGCAAGGAGACTTACACAAAAGGTTTGTCTTGGGTGGCTGCAAGATGAGTAAATCTCTGCACCAGCTCGTCACAATCTTAAAAGTTTACTTAGAGACCTTAACTGGGTTTGGTCACTTATACCATCCAGATGGTCTCCACAACATTTTACTTTCTCAAGGCTGCTTCTTTGAAAGAACTCCTGTGGGAACTGTGGGCAGAACGTACAATCCAAGGGCAGGGGAGGGGATGAGGAGCCTCTGACTGCCCAGGTTCAGCTCCAGGGTTAACTGGTGGTCATGTCTTTTTGATGACCTCCTCCAACACCGCCTCCATAGGCCCATTCGCAGCATGGCAGCTTCTTCAAAGACAGCATCAGAGAGAGAGAGAGAAAGAGAGAGAGAGACTCTCTATTATATGCTGGTAAAATGAGCCTTACATGTCTAAATGGTAATATAATTAGGGGAGTGATATTCCGTCACCTTTGCCATACTCTATTGGTTAGAAGCAAGTCATAGGCTGTGCCTACACTCAAAGGAGGGGGTTATATAAGGGCATGAACATGGGGGACATTCTAGGGTCCATGAGCCACAGTACTCAAAGAAGTACAGTAAGTCCCTACATATGAATGAGTTCCATTCCAAGAGTGAGTTCGTAAGTCTAATTTGTTTGTAAGTCCAACAAAGTTAGCCTGGGTACCCAACTAACATGGCTATATATTACTGTACTGTAATAGGTTTATAATAATTTTCACACAAATAATACATAAAAAACAAATACAAAAAATAAAAAAACATTTTTAATCTTACAGTACAGTACCTTGAAAAGTACAGTAGTACCAGCTACATCACCACTTCTTTTACGCTTGCTTCCAGACATCCTGAACTTGAAATAAAGATACTGTACTCTATACAGTATTGTACAGTAAAGTACACAGAAGCACAACCACTTGTAGAGGATGCACACATGTGACAATGTACGCCAGACACATGAACTAACTTACGTGATTGGACATGCAAACGCACGTTCGCATCTTTGAAATTTGGCAACTTGAAGGTTCGTGTGTGGGGGACTTACTGTAATAGATATTTCACTGGCCTAAAACCTAAGACAAATAATGGGTGTGTCCCTTAATAATTCTTTAATCTGCCTGATGAGAACTATTATCAAATGCCTCTCATTTCTTTTCTCTGAGTGTATGCTTTTGAAACTAATGTTTCAGAGATTATTGCAGTATCATTTTACTGTAAAAATATTAGTTACACAATTAATACAGCGTTATACGCTTATTGCAAAAATGAAACAAACCATACAAAAGTATAAAGCTGAAAAGTCCTTTATTTTCCACCCCACCCTGTCTTAACCCATCCCCCTATCCAGAGGTACTCAATGATAATAGTTTGGGAGGTATCCTTCTGTAATATTTTCAAAACCTAAATAGGATCATGCTATATGTGTTTTCTTCCCTTTCTTAACAATGTACATTGGAGATCCTTTTATGTCAGTATATATAGATCTACCTCTGCGGCTTGATATTCCTTTATATGTAGGGGCAAATAAGCCATTTCTAATTTTTTACTTACATGAGCAACACTGCAGTGAATTCCATGTGCATACATATTTGTGCAGCTGTGTAATTATCCTTTAGGAAGTGGAATTGATGAGTCAAAGGGTATACGCATTTAATATCTTGATAGGAAAATAAATCAAAGATATCTGATATGTATATAGTGCTAAAAGGTCCTCCCCAAAGTCCGCATATGTTTACAGTCCTACCAATAGTGTGTACACGAGAGTACCCATTCTTTTTCAGAGAATGGCCTTTTCCAAAATCAGTAACATGTTACATTTTAGCAACTCCATAGAGAGAGCAGTAGAAGTTGATGAGCATAGGCATGAGTAGGAGTGGGAAAGCACTGGAAACGATGGGCAAGGTTAGTGCCCTTTTGGCTGGCCACAAAAAACTTAAGTATCCTAATAGTGTTTGAAAATGACTTTCAGGGCTGTATTATATCAAGAGATGCTATCTCTTGTGGTATATAAAATTAGAGTACTCATTCTAATTCAGCCCACATCATGTACACATACCTACATAGACAAGGAGAGAGGAGGAGGAGGGAAAGAGAATGAGAATGGCTCATTTAGAGAGTGAACACTTTGGGAGTATAAAAAGTATCATGGAATGTTGGTAACGCATGTTATTAACTCAACAGCTCTAAGAGTCCTTCTTCAAAGCCATTTCCAAATCATCTATGATTACATGATTAGAGACCTCTTAAAACAAGTAAAATAGTTCTGTAAACTAGGTTATCTCTCAGAGTACTAAAAAGCCTGTTGAGAGCTATCATGTAAAAATGTCACAACACATAACCCCCCAAAAAGAAATACAATGGCTTTCATAATATATAATAATGCCAAAAGATACACTGTAGGATGGTATTTCTGGGGCTGCATGGAGATTTTTCAATTTGCTTATTACAAAGCCTACTCAGAATACCAAGGCTCATTCCAAACCATTGTGGCTTGTTGAGACCCACATTGCTTGTTCAGTCTTCTGAAAGTAATTATGAATGCTGCAGAAATACTCAGTTTTATCCAATTTCTAGACAACTCCATTCTGATAGCTACTCCAATTTAGTTTTTCTGTTTTGAAGGAGAATGTATAGGAGGAATACAACAAGCAAATAAACCTTCTTTCTCCATGCTTTCTGTTTTGCACACACACACTTTTCATTAATTTTATGTCGACAGTTTGTGGATCGATCATGTAAAGTGGTAGTCTTGGCTTAATCCAGTTTGTTTAATTACCCTGAATTACATGTCCAATCTGGAAGTTATAGACACACTACACTGCCAACGCTGAAAGTTGCTGATTAGAGGACAGCATTGGTGAAATGTTTTGAGAGATTTGAAGATATTTTTAATACAGGCAGTTTTTAAAGGAGTGATTAAACAAGATTTATACCATTTCTTAAGTTTAGAAATAATGGTTATTTCCAATATATTCTAATTTCTCAAAATATGTTAAAGTGAGGCCCTAGTTTTGAACTATGCACTGAAAAAGATAAACAGTCAGTGTGTCTAGGAAATGCTGCTTACCATATCCTTCTCTTGGTAATTGATGATACCTATCAGCATATTAAAGACTCTGAGACATCCTGTAATTAAGAAACCTGTTAAACATGTGTTTAACACAAAGTTTCCCAAATTTATTTGTATTGAGAACTTTTTTCTCTTGAAACACTCATGAACATTCCCATACATTAGGAAATGCTGATTTAAGAGATATCATTACTAGTATTAGAATTATTTAGCTGTAAAATATTTATTTCAACATTTACCATGCTAGTTTCATGTCATTCCTTTTGATTCATTTGATGAAAATTTTCATTCCTTTTAAAAATACAAATATATCTCAAAATAATAAGATAATACATTTGGCTGGCAGATTGATGGCAGCTTTTGTTTATGAAACTCATCATAAAAGCCTTATTAATTAAGATTGTTGAATTAGCCATGCAATGGGGAAGAAGGTGATTCTGGATAACCATACCCCTCATTTCAGAAGATTATTTGATTCATGTTTAATAAAAAACACAGCCCACAGAAGATGGCATTTGATAAACCCTCATCTTTGAATTTATTTTTCCTGTTACCATTGTAGACTTTGCTTGTGAAAGATAATCTAAGGGCACCTCGGGAATTTGATAAAGAAGGGCTGCTGGGTCACCTTCATCCAAGTGATGAACTGATAACTGTGATTGAAAATTGTAGTCAACTTAAAACAAAATAAAGAAGGAAATTACTGTCAAATGGAAGTGTAGCTTTGAAGCTCAACCATTATAAGTTGTATTGATGGGGAGCCTGCACCTGAGCCACAGTGAATCACTTCACTTGGATTATATTTAATAGCAGTTGGAAATATTCTTATTCCTTATGCTTTTATCGTATGGCACTTTTTTTTTGGTTCAGCTCAGAAAGTCAAGTTTATTAGGAAATAAATTTTCAGTGTTTCATACATTGTCTTTAAAGAAACAGTGGTCACCACCTGCCGCTTGACACCCACTGAAGTCGTTTTTCTTCACAATCAAAAGAAGCAGGTCAGCAATTTCCTAGCAGGACGAAAGTACTAAAGCTTCCTTTTCCCCCTGCATTATATCATGGGCAAGGCTTACACCTAGTCTGATTTGGGGCATATATCTTCCTAACCTCCCTCCAACTACCCTGCTCCCCCCAAGAAGAAAAAAAAAAAGTATTTATACAATTGTCACAAGGCCTGAAATTTCATATTACCTTCTCCTTTGGGTCTAAATATATTTTCTGTGAAAGGTACATTTTGGCCAAGTGCTTATTCATGCAAAACTTTTATCACTTCTAAGCCTTCGTATAATCTGTTCCCTGTGCCTGAAACATTCTCCTCCTCTCTCCTCCCCCCATCCACTCACCCATCTCCTTCCCAGCCTACCAGACTCCTATGCAGCCTTTAGATCTAAACTTCAATGCCAGTTTCTCCACGACTCTTCCCATACCCCCTCCCATACACATCCAGTCACACCGTGTAATTTCCCCGCCTTGTCAAACTTTTTTAAAAAAAGTATAAGTCTCAGTGTTTTATAAAATGAGACAAAATATTAATTTTTCATTTTTAGAATAATTGTGTTTCTTTTATTTTTAACCCCCTGGTCACCTGGAGTGCTTATTATACATGCAGACTTCTCAACCACAGCCCCAGAGATTCTGTATTACGTGGCCTATGATGGGTTCATGAATCTCCCGTTTTAACAAGCTGCAAAGGTGAGTGTGATGCAGGTGGTCCATGGATCTCATTTTGAAAAACAGTGGGAGATTGGGAGTGACAAGGAGAGAGAATGCAATATAAATATAGTAAAATAAACACCATCTGCATCAAGCCAATTGTAGATACTTCCTTAAAAATACAATACCAAATGGCAGATAGTTTATCTTCAAGGGACCAGGTGAACAACATGTTTTACCTCCAGCACAACTTTTATTCATGTTTGCCAAAGCTCCACAGTTAGTGACACATAATTTTTCAACATGAAGTATTAGTTCTGTGGAAGGGCCTGTGGTTAAAAGCCTTAGCTATCATTAGCTATCAGAGTGTATATAGTCTTTTACAGGAAGTACTCAAAACGTAGTACAAAATGACCACCCCTCGTCCTCCACTGCTACCACCCCATTCAACCACATAGTCCGTCAAGAATGAGAAATTGCTGCTGGGAGCACCAAAGGGAATGTTGCAGAAGGGGAACTTTCCCTTAAAGATCCAATGTAGATCTATAGACTGTAGCCCATGCATTTATAAGAACTTGAGAATAACTTGGGTCAGGATGTGTCTATTTAAATGCCTAGCAACAGATTCTAGTATTGAGTTATTAGATACATCGGAAATGATAACCTCGAAGACACATTTACAATAGTTTGTGTTCTAAAAATAGTAAAGTATGTCTATAGTTGTGTGCCCTTGAAAATTCCTTTCTACTTGGCTAGAAGGTCCAGTGCCGTAAACTCTAGATTTAGCAGTAAAGGAGAGGCTTTGCCTATGGTAAGTAAAGATTCCACAGAGCACTGAACTAGAGAACATAAGTCTGTTACATAAACTGTGCATCTAGAGAGGAAGGTGAGGCATTATGTACTTCCACTGTGAACCAAAGGAGGCAGCAGGGAAGTTGATAAAGTTCTTGATTCCACTCTGGCTGCTAATGGCAATGAGTCATTGAATGCATCTGTTCGTTGCATTCCTCGGGCATCCCAGGAGGAGAGGACCATAAAACATAAAACCTCAAGGAAGTTAAAAACACAAACTAGAACACTAAGAAAAGTAGGCATCTCAGTGAATGGATCTATGAGTACCACATGGCGCCGCTTAGGAGGTAGGGGAGCCCAGCGGAGATCTGCGGCATTACTTACACGGATTTATAAAGAAGAAACAGAATCAAGTTTGGACCCTTCCTTTAAAAAAGCAGTTTTTTGGTTGAAAGAAAACTGCTAATGATATCTGAATTTCCTCCCAGTGGGCTGCTGCAGTGTTTTATGAAATAGGTGAAAAATAAATTGATTAGCTTCCACTCAGCTTTGAGCATTGTTCAAATTAGCTGCAGAACAACTAAGGAGGAGTTGTGCAGTGAGGATCAGGTCTCTGAAATGGGGGAGGTTGTGATAGGAATAGGAGGAGTGGAGAGGCAACAGGAATCAGCTGTGGCTAATACACTCCTAGGCGCTGAATGAAGTGGCAAATAGCCGTAAGAACAAGGGGTTCCAGATGAATAGAATGCTGGGCAAAGCTGCTCCAAGAGTTAATGGCATAGGTCTAGAAAAGTCGAAGAGAGTGCAGCTTGGATAAAAACAAAAAATAAAGAAAAAAAACACCATCTCATTTTGAAAGTGAAACAATGCTTAGTGGGAACAAATTTTATTTGTTAATTACAGGTAATAGAAATGCTGTTAGCTGTCTAGTTCTAATATGGCTGGTGTGCCAATAGGAATACTTAGTACATGATTGCTTCTTGTTACTGCTTGCATTTGAGCTCAGATAAGGCAAAATGAATGACAGCATTTGAGGCTTTCATTAATACAGATATGTTCATGCTTGATGAGAGGACCTGAGGTTTGAAAGAAGAGGTGGGACTATGTAGGCAGTGGCATCAGTTGATACAAGGGAACCCGAATAGAATGGCTGATGGTAATGGTGTCAAAGAATTCTATGCAGGTTTTTTTCCCAGAAATTTATTCTAACTGTATTCTGACCTTCAGACTAGAAATCCTTAGTAATTAACTTAAAAACAAAACCAGTGTGCTATGGACTGAATTGTGTCCCTGAAATTTTAAATGTTTAAACCCTAACCCCCAATGTGATGGTATTTGGAGATCGAGCCTTTGGGAGATAATTAGGTTTAGATGAGGTCATGAGAGTGGGACTCTCATGATGGCATTAGCGCTCTTATAAGGTGAAACACAGAGTTTGCTGTCTCTGTGTTTGCTCTGTCATGTAAGGACACAGCAAGAACGTGACCATCCGCAAGTCCTCACCAGAATCCGTCGATGCTGACATGCTTATCTCAGACTTCCAACCTCCAGAACTGTGAGAAAATAAATTCCTGTTGTTTCAGTCACCCCATCTGTGGTATTTGGTTATGGCGCCCAAGCTGACTAAGACGCAGTGTAGTTGTCATTCAACTTCCAACTTAGTTTCCTTTTCATAAATAGAGCATCAGCAAAGGAATCTGCTGCTTGGGAGTAAAGAATGGACAATGTTTGCATATCAAACTTAATTATTTCAAACCCATGAGCTTATCTCATTTTTCTAGTCATTTCCCACATCTCTGAGAAATTGTCAGGCCTTGGGGTTTTTTTCATTGATTCATTTATTTATTTCACAAATATTTGTTAAGTGCATACTTTGCATCAGAGGGTAGACTAGGCATTTGGTCATGGTAGTATGGATTTCTAGGCAGTAGACTGAGCATGGAAATCCCAAGGTGTGATGAAAAAATATCAGAAGAGACATAGAAAACTTAGGGGGAAGAAAGGTAAACATCTGTGTCATGATTTTGTCTACACTCAGCTCTGATAACACTGCAAGTAAGACATTAAGTGCTGCAAACTTGGAAATATTTCTAGGAAACCACATTGACTTTCTAGAGGCCAACTGCTCAATGGCAAGTATAACTAGCTATTGAAAAACAGATCACAGACATAAACACACTATTATATATAAAATAGATAACTAATAAGGACCTACTGTATAGCATAGGGAACACTACTCGATACTCTGTAATGGCCTATATGGAAAAAGAATCTAAAAAAGAGTGGCTATACGCATATGTATAACAGATTCACTCTGCTGTATGCCTGAAACTAACACAACATTGTAAATCAACTATACCCCAATAAAAATGAAAACAAAACAAAACAGATCACCTAAATAAACCTAAAGTGATTATTCATGAGAGACAAAGTTATTCAACATGTTCTTGATATGTCCTGGAGGTTTTGTTTACAGATCTTCAGAAGTTTATATAATCCCCAGCAGGGTTTCTTGTTTCCATGAAGGTGATCCTGGCATCACACATCTTCCTGTTTCGTATGTGGGTGGTGGTTTGAGAGCATCTGAGGTGATAAAGACATAGTAGGTCTTGACCACAGGTAAAAGGACCAGTAGGTGGCATGTTGATTCTGTGTCTATCAAATCCTCTCCAAATTCATTCCTTTTTTTTTCTTAATCATTCTCAGAAAGCAGCAGCCAGATTACTTACCTGCTAGCCAAGATGGGTCACAACCTATGCTCCGCATGCAGAGCTTTTGAGAAGCCCCAGGTTACTGGGAATGATGCAGAAGCAATTGTACATGATTGGTACTCCTCTGAGCTGAGTTTTGTCCACTCTTTTCTACTAATGGGGAACACATGTTGTGTACCAAGGAAGTCTTTTTGCCTTTGCAGGAGTCCAGGGGTCCTTGCTTTCATTTACAGAATACAAGGTCCCTAAATATTGTAGGTAGGTTTAGTTTTAGTTTAAATTCTATTGCTTATCTGGTTGCTCTCCTGTTTTCCCTTTCTTTAGCCAAAAGGACAAAAGATGGTGTGTTTATCTAACTGTGTGCTTTCTACTGAGGTAGGAAGGCATCAGGAAAAATGCTTTCTCCACCCAACTGAGGATAATGTTTAGAAACAGCTAACTATTTTCTATTTTTGTTGCCTGTCGTTTTACCAAAAGTATCTAGTTACATGGAAAGGTGTTACTTTTCTGAGCCCTTGGGTGTAAACTCTCTAGAAGTAATTTTAGGCATAGAAATATCTTATCCATGGTGACTAAGTCCCTATTTTGATCAACAAAAAAGTGTAAATCACCTTGAAATAAGCAGAGCGAATCATATTCTAACCTCCTTCCTTTTTTGCTAGAGAAATCGAGCTGAAATGTAAAAGTAGAATGGCATATTAACTTTGCTGTAACATATTAATGCCTAAGTAAAATTATAACGTGTGTGTGTGTGTGTGTGTGTGTACCTGAAGATATGTATGCATATCTCCAGGTATTTTAAGCTCTTTTCACTTGAGGTTGTCAAATAGGCAGTTGGGTACTGATTATCACATATTTTAAGCATGATCTGTTTAACCTAAAGAGAATAGATCAGCAGCTTTTTGGAATATAAGGCATTTCAGAGATATGCTATGTGCATTGGCAGATTTGTATGATTTTTGAGCTATATGGCAGCCCCTCTCCTTTATCTTTTTCACATTTATCTACAAATGTGCATTCAAGAGGTTAGTCCTAAGCCGTTTCTAAAGTTTACCATCTAACATAATTTGTACACATAAAGATACCTTAGAAGTCATTCTGCGAGTTAAATAAATGTCTGAATGTTTTTTTCATGTTTCCGCTATGTTTATTACTAAGTCTCATTGCAAAATGAATAGTAAATACTCATAGCTCAGTGAAGGTTAATTGGGAAATTTAATAAATACTTTATAATCATATTATAATCACTGTGAAGTAGATGAATCTCTAGGCCCTCCCAAGACAGTTTATTTGATGGGGGGTGGGTACCAAAAGAACTTATCAAGGTGACCTTTGACTATAAGGGAATCTTATGCCACGTGTTCCAGTGACATCATTATCATAAGGCTTTTGTGTAGCACCGTGCATTTATCTAATGATGAGTATCCAAGAAAAGAAGGATATTTTTAAAAGTAGTGTCAATATTATCATCTTCATTTGAAAGATGGAAGAACAGAGGTCCAGAGAGGTCAAACCACATGTCCAGCTTTTAAGAAGTCATTGCCAGAGATTGAATTCTCAAGGCTCCAGTCCTGTACTCTATCCACTTCTGTCACTCAGCTGTGAAGCCAAGGATTTACTATAAGCAGAACTAAAAACAGTAGGATCTCCTTCACTTATGATATGCCAAAGAGATGAGGTCCAATCACTTGACAGAATGGATTGAGGCTGATTACATCTGAAGGACAGGGACCAGATGATTTAAAAGGACTGGGTTTTTTTTTGGTCCATGCCTAAAATGACCACTGATGTACTTCATTTAGAAAAAAGTGCTGTGAAGATGTTTCATTAATTTCCCTGTTCTGAATATGGTATCCTTTTATGACTAGCTGATAAACATTTGCATTGGATGAACAGAGCTGATAATGTCACTTCTGTCTAATCAGCAACTCTCCATTGCCCTTTTGTACAGAGGCACTCCATTTTCTGTCCCTAGTATTTTCTTTTTCTTTTTCCTTTTTTTTTTTTTTTTGCTGTACCCCCCCCCCCCCGCCCCCCGCTGCTGCAGAGCACAGGCTCCGGACGCACAGGCTCAGCGGCCATGGCCCATGGGCCCAGCCGCTCTGCGGCATGTGGGATCCTCCCGGATCGGGGCACGAACCCACGTCCCCTGCATCGGCAGGCAGACCCTCAACCACTGCGCCACCAGGGAAGCCCCCTAGTCTTTTCTAAAGACAAACACAGACTTTATTTTTCTGTATGAAACCTTTTAACCATATCAAAAAAGTGCAGAAAATATAAAATTTATGTGTCCACAACCAATATTAAACCTATATTAACATTTTGCCACATTTGTTCCACAACGCTCTTTCTTTTTAAAGAAATAAAATGTTAAAGACCTGTGTAAAGCTGTACCCCATCCTTTCCTTCCCAGAGTTAACCAGTTACCACTGGAGTTTCTTCCTCTGTAAATTGCCTCATTTTGTCCTTTTCCTGTTCCTTCTTTTGAGTAATTAATGTTTTTCTAATTGATTTGTAGGAATTCTTTATATATTCTGGATACTGATCCTTTGTCAGCTGTATACGTTGAAAATATCTCCTCTCAGTCTATGGCTTGTCTTTTCACTTTGTTTATGGTTTTGTAACCTTTTCCAATCTTTTTCTTTTATTTCAATTTTCTGATGGAAAACGAATTATGGAAAACTTAGCTTCATACCCTGTTAAGAGACAGATGCCTTCTGTAAATACAATTGTTTTGATCTTCCTGTCTTCCATATAACTTCAAACTTAAAAAAAAAAAAATCCAGCTCAAATTCTAAAACGATTACTGCATCTCTATGATTACAGAGCAAAATAAGATTAATTTTGGATTGCACTGATGTGGTGCACATTTATTTCTTTTCCTCTTGGTCTTAGCTTATGCATTTACCAGGCCCATCTGCCCAGGTGGAGGAATCTCTCTATCTAGCTAGAGAACTGCTCTTCTTCACAAGTTTGACGAGCTGGTATGCCTGGGGGATATGTCTGAAGTCTCTCTGCTCATGTTTTATCCTGTTTGATTTCATTTTCTTTAAGTGTGAGCAATGTATTTTCTGTTTGTGAATAACATTAGGGAGCATACTTTTCCAAAATACACATCTGTAAAATACAAAATATTTGGCAATGCGTTGTTGGTTTCTTGCACCTTAACTATGCAACAGTTAACATCCCTCTCTGCAGTGTTGCAAAACTCTATGTGTTTTTTCCCTGTCTAACCTATAATTAAAATAAAGCAGCGTTTAAAATATTTTTCCATTGTCATCATCCTTGTGAGTTTCAGTAATTCCCTTTTGTTATCCCATAAGCCCAGTAGACATTTTAGGTATGGAAGAGGCTGTGTTGCATTCACTCAGATTTGATTGTTTCAGGTTCCTGATGGATGGTAATATGATATGTTTAGAGGCGGCATTTATATGGTTTGAGCATAACCCATTTTACACTTCACTGATTTTCACCAAGCAAAGAACATTTCTGCCTTTGTTTCCTACACTGATGGAGCCATATTCACATCTTTAGACATAATTGCCTTCAAGGGAAAGAAGTAGTTTTTTTTTTCAACTCTGTTTTATTAGAAGTATGTGTCACTGAACCAACTGGTCAAGACAGAGCGAGTAAGAGAGAATAAGATCTGTGTGTCATAGTTGGATGGCAAAACTTAAGGCTCAAACTACAATCTAGATCATACCAGGTTGAGGCAAGAGAGCAGCCCAGGGACATAACCTGATTAACATCACAAGTCATGGGATTAACAAACTGGAATCAGTAGAGTAAGAGTCCAAATCCAGATAGAGAGCAAGGATCCAAACAAATCCTTTAAGAGTGACAAAGATCCAAACTTAGAAAGCCAGAGCACTAGGAAGTAAAGCAGAGATAAAGTAATAGCAAATCAAGAGATTGCATGGAGGCTGTTTTCCTAAGTGTTTTAAGTCTGATTCTAGGATGTGACACATCACAGAGGACTAATGCTAAATCCAAATATCAGGAAGCTGTCTACTTTTATGAGAGGGGCAGTTCAACAGTCAGGCAAATAAGATGGTGGTGCAGAATACTTAGGTGGTTGTTCTGCATTTTTAATCTTTATATATTTTCTAGAGTTTGGATATGCAAGAGGTAAAAAATTACAAGAAAAATGTCTCCCTTCTCAAAAGGATAAAGATTTTATTATGCTTATATAAAGATAAAGGGTAGTAGTCAGACTGATTACAAGTACTCTAGGGAGGAGTGGGAGAAGGAGAAAGAGGAAGAAGATACAAAGTTTTTGAAGTAAGGGTTGTGAGGGAGCTAGGAGAGAGACTCGGACACTAATGATGAAGAGTGGGTTGTAGGGCTTCCCTGGTGGCGCAGTGGTTGAGAGTCCACCTGCCGATGCAGGGGGCGCGGGTTCGTTCCCCGGTCCGGGAGGATCCCACATGCTGCCGGAGCGGCTGGGCCCGTGAGCCATGGCCGCTGAGCCTGCGCGTCCGGAGCCTGTCCTCCACAACGGGAAAGGACACAACAGTGAGAGGCCCGCGTACCGCAAAAAAAAAAAAAAAAAGAAGAGGGGGTTGTAAAGGACCTGGAGATAAAAGAGAGATGGTACTTTGAAAGGAGGGAAGGCGTATTTTCCTACATGATCACAAATATATTTATCATTTGGGTATATATGTACTCTTCTCTACAAAGTACTGATGTGGGCCTAGGAAGTGATATATTTTAGACAACAGGTCTTAAAATCAAGTTATGTTGAACGTGCTTTACTGGTCTGACATGAGATTGTGATTTAAAATGTTCACCTGCTTATCCCTTAAACCAATATCACTAAGCCACCTGTGGTCCGTGGAAAATCATTTTATTGGCAAAGTCGTCATGAGTCTTTCCAGAGCCCACACTATGTATTTTAAACTGAATTTCACCCCCTCCAAAAACATCCCTATTGTGCAAGCAACAGCTGTGCCTCTTTCCTATGTCCTTGAAGCAACTTTTAATGAATGGCTAAGTGAGATGATTCCCCTGAGGAGTGATATTCCAACGATCATTTTTCACTTCTGGAGCCCCATTTTTGCTGTTATTTCTTTAATTTTAATATTTCCCATTACGTTGAATCATTTATGAAGGTAACTCTGTGCCAACTCTTAGTGACCAGCAAACTGAAAACAAATCAGTGACCTCTTAGAAGCTAATGTGGGGAATGCGTCCTATTGCTCCCAATAGGATGGGAAATATTAACACTTAGGGTAAGATGTTAATAAAAACTAGAGTCAAATGTTGTAATGAATTCATTCATAGAGCAGAAATGTATTTTAACATTTTGCAATATATATGAAACATTTATAAATATCAACTAATGTATATTTAATGAACATGGCAAGGATTCTACTGCCTAATATCCAAACATTATATTTCATAATTATGATCTGCTCACTGGGCAACATTTTACAGATGAGAGGTCATGGCTGGGAAAACAATTTCTAGAAGCATAAGCCCCAAATGTACTTTTCATAGCATTTTAGCAAATCAGATTACTGTATTTACCCATGTTCATCTCTGGCCCTTAATTTTGAAAAGGAAATAGCCTTTATAATTGTTGTTTTAGCCAAAAGATATTTACTGAGCACATCCTGTGTGCTGAGGGGTCTTAAAGGACAGATGGGAGTCTAGGTCACGAAACGGGGTTGACCTTTTCAGGCAGTGGGAATCACAGAGGCATGAGAGCATGGAATTATTGGAGAAACTAAGGCCAGCTTAGTTTACCCAGAACAAAAGGTACCCTTGGGGGAGTTGAGACTAGAGAGGTGGGCAGGGACTACTTTACCAAGGGCCTTCCTTCTATGTCTCTGTGGAATTTGGACTTAATTCTAAAGTCAAAGGGGAGCATGCAAGTGACATGATTGCATTTGCATTTCAGAAAGCTAAATCTAGCAGCAGCTTGAAATAAAGACTGAATGAGAGATGGTTAAATCTGGAGACAAGGAAGCCAATTAAGAGGTTGTTCCATTGATCCAAATGAGAAATAATGGTTTGGAGTAACATTGTGGAAGGTGAAATAAGGTGACGGAAGAGGCAGCATGGTGTGAGCATGGGCTTTGGAGTCTGTCAGAAATAACTATTAATTCCAGCAATTACCATTTACTGTCTTTGTGGCTTTTGGAAAGTTATTAACTTCTTTGAGCATACAGTGATGTGGCATGGTGCCTGGTGTGAGCTTTCAATTAATAATTAATATTATTTTACTATTTGGATGCTGTGATCTACAGAAGTTGGTAACCAGTTGTACCTAGGGGTTGAAAGAAAGAACATAATCTACAATGACCCCCAAGTTTTCCCTTCAGATAAAGTTGTCAATGGCAAGCAAAGCCCCTGAGAAGTTGAAGAGTGGTATAAATGGTTGTTTCTCAGTAATGAGAGAAAAAGTATACAATCTTATTTGTACATTTATATTTGGGGATATGGCTTAAAAATAGGAACAGTGTCTGGTGACTACGGGGTAGAGAACTAAGGATAAAAAGAAAAGGTAAGCAAGATAGATGGGACATTGAGGTAATGAGTTACTCTTTGTAGGAAGCTAATGGACAGTTTTAAGCATGAAAGTAATGTACTAAAAGTATGAGAAATATTGTGTGTCATAGAATCCTAAAGCCAAAATGAACTGTAGAGTCTGTCCAGTTCAGTTGCCAAACCTACAACTCCAAGAATCCACTAAGCACATAAGCATCTCTATTTGTGGTTCACTCAACTCAGGATCTCCTGGGCAGAGACTTTTTGGAAAGTAAGGTGGTGATTTTCCATGAAATGCTTCTCCAGACCTAGAGGGATCATTTAATAACCACTCATAGATCTAGCATTGTAAAGTGTTAGTAAAAATCTCTTGAGCTGATTCAGCCTACATTTAGAAGTTCACCTTTCTCTCTACCAATTTCACCTGTAATGTGTACCTAACTTTTAGCTTTTGGCTCTTGGTAATTTCCACCTATCAGCACAGGACATAAAATTTCTATTGACCTTTCTTTCAGCTACTTTTATTTTTTGCTATTTCCATAAAAGACGTCCTTTGATGGCCACAAGGCATGTCACCAAAAACTTTTTTCCTATTACATCTAATAGTGTCAGTAACACCTAATGTGTTCATTGCGTACTTACTATCTGCCAGACACTGTTTTAAGTGCTTTGTGTATATGAACTCCTCTAATCCTTACGTGAGAGAGACCCTATTATGTTTCCCATTTCACAAAAGAGGAAACGGAAGTCAGAGAACTTCAGTAGTTTGGCCAAGGCCACACAGCTAGTAAATTGCAGAGCCTGTATTCAAACACAGGCAGTGGCAGTCTGACTCCAGAGCCAGGCTCTTACCCTCTCATCATACTAACTAATATGTTTTGCTGGCTAAGAAACAGACACTGTTTTGAACATTACACAGCACTGTTCTGTTCAGGTATGATTATAACTCCCTTAATAATATTTATTTCTCTCGTTTTCCTCTGCTAAAGTTTTCATCCAGGCATTTATTTCTGTTTTGCCAGTTGCCTTAAGATGCATATGTTTTCATCTGTTCAAATTTTGTTTAAGTTTTTTATTATGAATATACACCCAGGGCAATAGCAAGGGTTGCATTAAAAAAAGGAAGGGGGTGGGGATAAATAAGTAAATAAGCACCCCCTGCCAGGATCTCCAGGGACTCTGGCATGTGATAAAGCAAAACAATGTTAAAAATTCATACTAGTAACTTGTGTTGTATATTATGCATGGCAACTAAACTTTTTAGTGTCTCGGCAAAACCCTGGGGTAGCAGAGAAGTACCTCAGAGCACAGAAAGTGCATTTGAAATGGTAATGAGAAGTGAGCCGTGTGACAAAGTGCTAGTCAATGAAATATTTCTCTGAGATAAACATGTACTTGGAGAGGTTGGAAAGTCACTGACTGCTGCCATATCTTGAAGGTTTTCCTTTTTCCCTCCCAAGCTATGCTTAGGTGACTTCACAGAGGGCACAGTTTTCATAATGCAATAAATACCACTCCATCTGAAGCTTGATGCTAACATGTTGCATTATTAGTTCTCAGAATGGGAATTCGGGGTTTCATAGTTTTAAAACAGTAGATCCTGTATTAAAGTACTTCCAAGGTTTAGAATCCTTTAAATACTACTCTGTTTTGAAGACAATTCCGAAGTTCTTCTTCATCATGCCTTAATAGACTATAAACTTGCTTTTTCTCTGGACTGTTGGATAAACAGTGAGTGAAGTTCCTTATATAATACATTTCTGTTGGTACAAAGTTCATTAAAGTCTCAGCCTTCTGGTCACTGATGAATAAAATATGATAATGAAAAAGAAGTAGCTCCCAAATTTGCAAGAGTCATTGAGTACCATTTCTCATCACACACATATACACTTCAGTATTCAGTGCAGCCTGTGGGATACTGGTACAGTGAGTGAGCTGCCTTAAATCAGCAGGAGCTTCCAGATGCTCTAGGATTTTGTTCAGAACTTTTGAGTAAGAGATTAGGAAAGAGAGGCTGTCTAGGGAAGCTCTCAGTTCAGGCCTTAAGAAGAAATTTAAGGGAGGAGAGACAGAAGGCTGCAGTGGATTGTGAAAACTAAAGAAACAATCTCCAGAGGTAGAGCAGTCAGGGGACAGAGAATGAAGCTGTGAAAATGTTGTGTTGGGAGCAAGGAAAAAAGTCAAGGGACATTCAGATCTTCAAAAATTGTCCTTCACTAAGGCGAAGACAACTATGGACTTGCCTCCATGCTAAATCATCACAGCCTGTTACTCCCAGGAATACCTGAAAACTTGGAACACAAACAAAACCAGTCTGGAACTCCAGTGGCTTTTGACATGTATGTGATGCTCTTTGGTCCCCTCGCGAGGGCTTGTGGAGTTCAGTATCCTAACTTTGTAGCCAGCCTTGTGTGTGTAAGAGGTGGGATTGGTTGTGAGTAAGCTCAACAGCCTGTTTAGAAAATGCCTTGAATTTTTTCATTATTCAAAGACCATAGGCCTTCATCTGTCTGGAAACGAATGAGGTCACGTGGACGTCAGTACTCAGATTTCCCTAACATCCCAATAAGCACTCGTAGGTTTTCCCTGCAAAGTGCAGGATCACAGCTTCTCGCTGCCTTTGTCTCTCCGATTATTTCTGGAATCACCCAGTACCTTACATGCTCAAGGCCAATCCTTTCACAGTTTTCTGCTGTGCCTTTCTATTGCCATTGCTGCAACTAATAACTAATGCTGCACTCTTTATGTAGCCAATTTCCCCTTCAGGACTCCGAATGTTACCCACCCCTTCAATGTACCAAACTCTACCACTACTTCTCAGCCCTTGCTGTGTTGCCAGAGTCATACTATGTTCCATACAGAAATGATCAAACTGTCCCTCTCCCCTATTCTATGTCAACTTTTGCCACCTGGTGTCTGAAGCGTCACCACTTACTTTTGCTCAATCCTTCATGAACACAGATCCTTCCATTTTTGTCAGCAGCCCTTATTAACATACAGGCTCCCGGGGGCAGGCAGAGAAAATGTGTTATGTCAGGCCAGTCTCAGTTCTCCATCTCTGAGGGCCAGATATCCCTTACTACAAATTTCCATACAATACATGTAATCAAAGATCTTTCCTCCCTACTCCCTATCTAATTCATTCATACAAATAAACTCCCCTGGGAGTTCTTAACATCTCCCAGGCTCACTCTCAGTTTATGCTAAGTCAGGACCACCTAACTTGGGATACCTAGTGCCACGGATACTTACCATGTTTGAGGTACTGGGGCCAAATGGTTTTTTCTAGGTTTTATATGCTATTTGAAGAAACATGAGGAATGAGTATTTAAGAAGAGGTGTTTTGGGTTTTGTTTTTGTTTTATGGGGAGGTGGGGTAGAGGTAGTTTGTGATGAATATTGCCCACAGATCATAACATAATAAACTATGTAACAGCCAGCACACAACTATGAGCCCAAGAAGTCCCAACTTTTAATTACGCAGGGTGAACACTTACAGGAAATAGTAAAGATTTCTGAACTGAGCGATTTCACCCTCCCTTTTGAATCTCTCACCCACTAGCCTTTGTTGCCTTGGACCTTTTTTTTTTTTTTTTTCTTGCGGTACACGGGCCTCTCACTGTTGTGGCCTCTCCTGTTGCGGAGCACAGGCTCAGCGGCCATGGCTCATGGGTCCAGCCGCTCCGCGGCATGTGGGATCTTCCCGGACCGGGGCATGAACCCCTGTCCCCTGCATCGGCAGGCGGACTCTCAACCACTGTGCCACCAGGGAAGCCCCGCCTTGGACCTTTTAAAAGTAGAGGCCACTGGTCTCATATATGATGCCCCTGAGACCTGAGATATGTTGTTTTGAAGAATGTAATGTCTTAGAGGACACAGACTGTGTCTCCTGTGTATCTTTCCGTCATCTAGCATGCGTGTACTCTCAATGAATATTAAACAATAAGGTATGGCCCTCTTAACCATAAGAGATGATTCCTCGTTTTGAGATGATGTGCCCTGGGAATAAAGGATGCTTCCTTCATTTTCCATGGCTGTCAAACTGGCATCTTTCATCAACACTAAATTCCCTTTTAAGTAGTGGAATGCCTTACATGGTGTTAACAGGAAATCTCTCAGCACTTCTAGCTATTTGTTGAAAACAAGTCTTTTTTTTTTTCCAGATACGTCTTGCAGAAAAGCATTTCCCAAATAAAATACAAAAACATGGTATCATATTTAGAGGGAAAGAAATAAGCCCCTGAATCATAGTGCCAGTTTCAGGTTTTCCTTAATGTTGTAAAGGTGATTATTTTTGCCGTAATCTTTTTCTGGCTGTTAGCCCAGGATGGCAAGCTGCATGGTGCCTTGTTAAATAAAAGAGAGGGGAGACTTTCTTGAGGCCATTTTTTCAGAGGATTTGTACATATGTGTGTGGGAAGAGTGTGGGTAGAATCCTCAGGACAAAAATTCCCATCTACTACTTTCATAATAATTCATGGAAAAATGGAGTTCTATCACTTGTTATTAATTCAAGCCCTGGGAATATACTCTAATCATCAGTATTGTTTCCAAACAGCATATAAATATCATGGTTTGTTTCAAGTCACCAAAGAACTTACATTCTGTGGTTTCTTTCTTCCTTTCCACCTTCCTTCCTTCCTTCCTTCCTTCTTTCTTTCTGTTGGGAGTCTCTGTTGCTTCAATAAGGAAAGGAATGGGTACGTGTAGAATGGGTTAGTTCCTTGCCTTCGGTCTCTTTGATAATCATTCTCTACATTCCTTTTGTCTAATCAAATGTGTACTGTGCTAAAAAGAACAGTTTATTTGAAAAGGGTCTAACTGGCATGAGCTGCCGTTGCTGTCACGTTGAAGTCCCGCTGACAAGGCTGAGGTTGGCAGAGAAACAAATAAAAGCAACTGATAAATGTCAGAAGGGAGTTGTAGTAAAACATACTGTTTGTTTAATGTTGATAAAAGGGCAGGTGGAAAGTGCATCAAATTCTCTTCTTGGAGAGTTCTTGACTCATAAATTGCAAATGCTTGCCAGAAATTAAATTTATCTCTTATTTAGTCATGGCTAAAACAATTGGATAGTGAGTATACTAGGAGTATAGCATACAGCGGACACTGCTTGTATTCCATGCTTGACTCTAACAGATCTGAGAATTATGAAAAATGTGTTTCAAAAGAATGATATTCTAATGTATCCTTTAGCCATTATAAATACTTAGATTTTAATATCAGAGCAGAAGGACTGTAGTATTCCAGGAAATAACCCTAGAGTAAGATAAGTCACTGTTTGAAATGAAAATATCTTTGGAAAATGTGTGTAAATGGTTGTTAATCAAAGCCTGTCTTTAAATTGATTTGATTTACTTTCAAATTTCTGAAATCTGTTACCTTCCATTCTGATTGCTCTGAAATTGACCATGACTCCTAATGTTTTATCTTAAGTTTTTAATTTCTTGCTTTCTTTATATCATCTGACAGTACTAGCACTGGGGCCCTTTCTATTTTAAGGGTCACCTTCTTTTGAAATGTATACATAGAAAGAAAAGGATTGACTTTCTCTGTGAATAATAATTTACCTTTTTTTGCCGATGCTTTTAAGTCTGTGTTCGCCATATTGACTTTTCCTAAAGGGAAAAACCTTCGACTAAGTTAAATCAGGCCAAGAATATTTTAAACTGCATATTATAACCAGGCTCTTCTCAGGATACCAAGGACACACACGCTGCTTATCCGATTGACACTTCTTTCAGAAGCAGGAGATAGTTTTATTGACTTTGGTGTAAATCCCAGCGTCATGGCTTCCCTCATATAAAAAATAATAATGTGAACCTTGGCTGTTGGGAAGGTCACAGACTTTGGATCTGAGCCAAAGGTCTAAGTTTTATTTGGGGCTCCTAAGCAAAATTTTCACACAAGAATTCCTCAGATTCACTTCACTGCAACATAATCGCATTTTCACTCCCTCCCAGGTTTAGCGTGAGGCCCCTTTGTCGCATGGGGCTGCTTCGGCAGTATTTACACTTCCATATTGACTGCCTGCAAGCCTCTCAACTAGAAAGTGAAAGTCATCCAGGTGGGCATGATAAAAATCAGAACACCTACATAAACTTTTTAGCAAATTCACTTTTCTTGCCTTGCTTTGCTCTTGTAAAGAATCTGCAATTTGGAGAAAAGTGACACATTTTCGCTATTTGAAACAACACTAGCGTCAGAAACAAGCAAGGGATGTTGCAGTGGACAGAAGTGTGACCTTCACAAATATTGGTCCTGTCAATAAAACAGAGTCCAAACCTTTGCTGTCAGGTGATTTAAAAAAATTTTTTTTCCTGATTTTTGAGGAAATAGATGATCACTAGAAAATTTAGAAAGCACAGAACAATAAATTTCAAAAATACAGAAAAGTATAAAAGTGGAAGGGGGAAAACTTTATTTTCCCACAACCCAGAAGGAACAACTGTCAACGTTTTGGCTTATTTTCTTACAGGTTTTTCATTTTTTATTTAACGTGTATCGTATTATTTATATCATATCTTGCCTTTTGTTCAACACTAGTCACATGTAAGTTATAATACCAGTAAACAACTTTTTGGAAATTATTTTAATGGCTCTATCATGTTCTGTAATTTACTTAAATATTCCCCTGATGCTGGATATTTAGGGTGTCTCCAATTTTTCAGTATTCTGAATAATTCTACACTGACTACTTTTTGCATACATTTCAGATTATCTCCCTAGGAGAGCTTCCAGCAATAAAATAATAGGTCAAACAGAGGAACATTTTTAAGATTTCTGTTATTATGGTTTCAAATTAATTTGCAGAAAAATGTAACTAATTTATATTACAGACAACAGTGTATGAGAGGACCTGTCTCATTACTCACTTTCCCCAACGCTGTTTTAATATCTTTTTAATCTTTGTTAAGTTTGTTGGTAAAGGGTGGTTTTGTGTTTTAATAACCTTTTTTGCCTTTGATCAATTTTCAAACTAATATAAACTTGATGACAGACCTGAAGGCCAGATCCTGCACCACAGGCTCTTCTTCAGGAAGTGAGACACGTTATTTACTGTAAAAATTGTCTATTCAGTATTGCTGCATATTTGAAATGATATAAACAGTATATCATGCACACATATTTTATATCAGTTAAATGCAAAAAATGGTTAATTGAGGATTAGGATGGTTCAAAAGGAAAAATGCTTGCATAACTAATGCCTGATTCTTTTTTTCTTTTCAATCATGGATATCATAACCCATAGACTTAAGAGTAAAAACATGCAGAAGTTGTCATCCTGAATTGTTTGGATCTTTTGGGATTGATATTTTCTGCCCAGTTTTCTACCTAAAAGGGGATAAAGAAAGTTGACTCGTGTGAAAGAGAAACTTGTCATTTTCTACTTGTTAGAATATCATTCAATTCAAAATCAGTCTATAGTATAATAGTATTTTCCAAATTATCACCTTTCTGGGAAGAGCTTGAGAGAAAAAAATGTTAAGCATTGTCTTTCCCGTCCTGGAGTGCTTTGCTTTGGTTTGGTGTGATGTTTGTAGCCAAGCCTGAATGTGCGATAAATGTTTTCTTTCAACCAGACCTGGAAGCATGGGTAGAGAGTTAAGAAATTAACTGTATCTGGTAAAAATAATAATAATATTTTCCTTACTTTCCTATATTTCATCACCTTCCCATTTCATTTTTTTATTTCAGCGGAAGGAAATGTGTGTAATGAGAAAAGAATTTCTGTCCTTTTTAAAATTTCATTTTTGGTAAGGAAAAGTTTGGGATGTGAAATCAGTTTATTTTTAGAAATCCTCTAATTGGAAAAAATGCTGTCCTTTAATAACATTACTCTGGCCTTAAAGTATGGAAGGTAAGAGGTAATAATGCAGGATTGACATATACACTATTGATACTATGTATAAAATAGATAACTAATGAGAACCTACTGTATAGCACAGGGAACTCTACTCAATGCTTTGTGGTGACCTAAATGGGAAGGAAATCCAAAAAAAGTGGGGATATATGTATACATGTGGCTGATTCACTTTGCTGTACAGTAGAAACTAACACAACATTGTAAAGCAGCTATACTCCAATAAAATTTTAAAAAGGAAGTAATAATGCACATTAGTAATACTGCACATTAAATGGATTGTGTTTGTAATTTTCTAAGTTACATCCTGCTATTGTTTTATTTGGACATGATAAGAACACCCTGGCAGTGGTTTGGAGCATGGACTTTGAAGTCAAACAGACTCAAAGTCTCAAATTCTGATGCTGCCCCTTACCAGCTGTGTGATCTTAGTTTAAATACTTGGAACTAAGTTTTCTAATCTGTAAAATGGAAATAATAGTAATTTTAAGACTGGGGATGAAAATTATAAGATTATTGGGAATTAAGTACACACACATTTCATTACAGGCTGCCCATGTAAATGCATGTGTGTGATACTCCCTCTTATACTTACCTATTTGGTTCTTCCTTCCATCACGTGGCTACTAACCCCACTTCATGTGTTTGTTTTGTGGCCCTCCATGAAGTGCATGAACAAAAAATGTCTACAGTGGATATAGCAGCTAAGGAAAAGATATGCTGACAGGTGCAGAGAGCCATAGTCAAGGATATTTGCTTTATTTACCTTTTAATTTTTTTATTTTTTGGCCATGCCATGCAGCATATGGGATCTGAGTTCCCAACCAGGGATGGAACCCGTGCCCCCTGCATTGGAAGTGCAGAATCTTAACGACTAGACAGCCAGGGAAGTCCCATTGCCTCATTTACCTTTAATTGGCTGAGCTAAAGAAGCAGCAATTTTCTTTTTAAAACTTTTTAAGAAAAATTTTGACAAAAGCAAACTCCTCTTAAAATATCTTATTAAATAATTGACAAGTATTTTTACCCCCACATTTTGTGTAATTAGGTATAAATGAAATAAATATGAGGGAAGAAAGAGGCATAGAGACAGGAGGGAAGTCCTATAATGGAGGTCTAGTTAAATAAGTTAGGGTATATCTGTATAGCAGAACATAATGCAGCATTAACCATAATGCTTTAGAAGACTAATGACATGAGACATTTTACTGATGTGTTAAGTGGAAAAAACGTTAATTATAAAACAGTGTCTATGTAATGATCACGATTTCTTGGAAAACATAATTATATGTGTTTTAAATCAACCAGAAGAATGTCCACAAAATTGTTTATGATGGTCATCTCTGGGCAATGAGTGTATGAAACCTACATTACTTTCATAAATTTAAAATATTTTCAGGTAAAGGAAGAAAACGAACTCTGTAAGGATAGTATATTCTCATACTAGCCTTCTAGGCTCACAGGTAAAAAACTATTATTTAGTGTTTTACACTTTTGTCTTTTCACTTTCCTCTTTGCCTGGCACAGGGAATTGAGAAATGTTATTGAATGATGACATATCAAAGTACAAAGAAGAAAATAAGTTTGGTAGACTGTTTGCTCAAACTTTCCTGTTTTACATTGATTTAGAACGGTAGGAAAAAAATAATAAATCTCAGCCCAAGATCTCATGTGCAAATTGGTAAGCATATTTATTTATCTGTTTCTGAGTAATTTCTTTGAAAAGCTCAGGTAAATTTCCATTTTTACCAATGCCTGTTGCTCCTTAGTATGAAATATAACACATAGGTCGCTGCCATATTGTAAAAATGATGGTGGCACGTGAGGACAAGTGAAAGAAAAGCAGCTTAATATAACAGTGTAGGTTTTCGACTCGAAACGGTTCTTGGCCCATTCAGTGCCTGACTCTACTAAGCTTTTGTAAAGGGACAAAAGTTGTCACGAAGGAGCACTTTGCCACAATCCAGTCAGGGGTTGTTCAGAAGTGAATGTAAACTCTTTAAGGTAACTAACATGCATCCTTTATCTTCTTTGGTGCTATGAAATGCTGGAAACAGAAAGCAGCATAAGGCATAAGATAGCAAGGTCATAGGTAAAAGTTGTTTTGAGGTCAACTTGTCATTGATTCTGGGACCTAGATTCTTTTCTGCTTCTGTTGCCTGTGACAAATATGTCCTTGCTCCAGGCTCACTCAGCTACAACAGTGGATTATAGACAAACAGCATGAAGCTCAAATGGTTCAGTCCTTCATTCAGACAGTAAGCAATTCTTGAGAAAGGCACAGTACTAGCACTTTAGAGGTTACACAGGAGAATAAACATGAACTCACTCTCATGAAGTTTGCTCTGGTAGAAGAGATAAGACATACACAAACAAAACTTACGTTATGAGGTTAGAAAATGAGAAGTCCCATGAGAAAGGAACAAACAAGGTTGTGTTCAGCTAGTGGGAGCTTGGAGGTAAATGGGGAGAAGATTTGTGGAGAAGTTGCATTTCAGTTATGACCCAAAGTATGGGGAGCATGTTGGCACAAGTAGATGGATGCAATGGACACAAGTAATAATAAGCTCTTTAAATACTTTCTGGTGTGTAATAAGTTTCTGGCATATTTGTACATTTATTAGGGTAAAAGGCTTAGCTGCTGTAACAAAATGACCCAGCAAAGAAAATTATTGCATTCTCATGCAACAGTCCAAGGTGGGTGAGCAGACACCTCTGCTGCATACAGCCATGCAGAGACCCAGATTCATCTCTTCATGTTATTCCATCATCCCTAGGGCCACTGTTATCATCTGGATAGTTGAAACTTCTCCTACTACATCCTAATTCCAGCAGGCAGGAAGTTGGAAAGAATGGAGGAATAGACTTGCAATGTGTTAAGGCTTCCATTGGTGAGCACGTGGTCACCTGGTTGAACTGGGGCTGGAAAATGTGGTCTCTGGCTGGGCAGCCACGTGATTTCTATAAATGTTACTCAGGAAGAAAGAGAAGACAGATTTTGGTGGATAGAGCTTGTAGTCTCTGCCACAGCTATTATTCCTATTGCACAGTACACTATTATTACCATGCCATAAATGGACCACAGTGATCTGAGATGGCTAGTCCATCTCCCTAAGCAGGGAATTTTCTATTATGTAAGTGACTCAAACCCAAGATATTCTTGTCACTATTTCTATAGAATAGGATCTAAACCATTCCCAAGTCTAGCTCAGGCTATCACTGAGTAAACTTCCTCGACTGCTTAAAGCTCATATCTTTGCCCCTAAGTATCAGGCTGTGAAGCAATGGGTTATAAAAGAGTGAATTGCAAAACCAGTGCATCCACCAGCACCAAATGCCCTGCTCTTTTGATTAATTCATTTCACAATAGAGTGGCAAGGGAAAATTGGTTGAAATATTTTATTCTATACTAAATTCTTCTCCTTTGCCTTTTATTTTTTTTTTGCGGTACGCGGGCCTTTCACTGTTGTGGCCTCTCCCGTTGCGGAGCACAGGCTCCAGACGCGCAGGCTCAGCGGCCATGGCTCACGGGCCCAGCCGCTCCGCGGCATGTGCGATCTTCCCGGACCGGGGCACGAACCCGTGTCCCCTGCATCGGCAGGCGGACTCTCAACCACTGCGCCACCAGGGAAGCCCTCCTTTGCCTTTTAAAAATCACTTACAGAAAAAAATCTTCAACAGTTCATTTTGAAGTATCAAATAATAGTTGTCTATTTGTGAAATATTTTATAGTAAATTAAACGGATAATAATCAATGTCATAGAAGTTTATAGCTTTCACAGTGTGTACTTTTCTAATTGTTCTAATTTTTCATAGTCATCTTGGATAAGAAGTAGCGCATCATCTTATCCAAGCTTGGGAATTATACCAATTGAACGCTGCGCAGAAATGTCTATTTTTAAGCAACTCTTCATCCTGTATCCCGTTGACAGGATGATTTATTTGTAACTGAGAAATGGAAGGACAAGAAGCCACATGTCTGTAGTGATCACTTGTCTTATGGAATTTTAATTGCAATGCGAATTCAGTCTTGGAGTTAGATAGTCAACTAAATGGTGATAAGTACAAGATATTGATAAATGACAAATAAGGGAAGTATTTAGTAAGTCACTGGTAAATCTGTTTTATCTTAATGTGTTGAGAAATTTGAAAATTAAGAGAAGGAAATAAGAGCATATTTATGAAATTTTATAAATTAACTGCTGCTCCCAGATATTATTCTAGATGTTGTAGAGGGTTACATAAAGGAGGAAGAGTGAACTCAGCCTTTGGTTGATCTTTGCCTTTATCAAATAGAAGACAACATATACTTACTCAAAAGGACAAGGCAATATGTTAAGTATAGGTTATATCAGAAGAAAAGGACTGGTCTGTAAGGCAGGAGATGTGGCTTCCGGGATATCTTCCACCTGAGTATGCGACTCTGAGCAGGTTTCTGCTTCTCTCTAGGCCTTAGTTTCCCCACCTGCAATGTGAGGGGGTTGCATTAAGTCGACTATGACCCCAAAGAGATTATGTGGTTATTTGAATTATGTAGCTGTACACTTAATAGAAACTACCTATTGATAGAGAATACAGAACACTGAGGGAAAACAATACAAGTGTGAGAAGTTCACTTTCCCAGTAACGATAAGATTTAATGGAGAAATATTATCTAAGATTTTTCGAGTGATTGCTTTCAGTGACCTTCAAGAATGCTTCTAATGTGAGGACTTTATGATTACTGTTGGGCAAACAGTGAGATCTCTCTTCTTCTCTCTGAAACCCCTAGAAGATATAAATTGGATGCTATTTTCACAAGTGAATCTCTACTCATCAGATGAATTAAGAGAGAACCCAGATGGAAAGAATAAAAATTGAAGGTCTGTGTGTGTTCAACAGTGAAGGGGCGGGGGTTGGTTCTCTGACTTTGGATAAGATAATAAACTCTAATTTATGTAATCAGAATAAGAGAAGACATGAAAATACTGTATGACTTACTGAAAAGTATAAGTAAAAGCCAAGCAGAAAGAGAAATGAGTTGTCGGATACAGGGAAGAACTGGAATGAAAACGATGGGCTGCATGTCAGAAAGTGAAATTGGGACGGCAACACTAGGACAAAAATACATTGACCGATATATGAAAAAGGAATGGGGCTGGAATATTTTAAATTCATATGGCCCAGTATCATTCAGATTAATTTAAAAACTTGGAACTTGAGAATTTCATGGTGCTTATGCGTGAGAGAGAGTGAAGGTTAGCAGTAATTAAAGAAGGGGAAGAAGTTTCTTACAATTATATAGGCCAGAAACATTTTCTCCTACTGTCTCAGGCATTATGTTCTTTTGCCTGTTGCCTGAAAAAGACTTTGTATTGGAAAAGTTTCCGTTATAACACTCTGTAATAAAGAAAGAATTAGAGCTTTAGACTCTAGGTGTCAAACCATTGAGACCACATGATCTAGTGGCAATTCTAGAGTCTGGTCTACACTCTGCCAGTGACATCAGTGACATGTCAAGCTTTTAGCCAAGTCACTGAACCTATCTATATAACTTTTCTCATATAGCCAATAGGGATTGCACCTCATGGAGTTGAATGTCATAAGAATCAAATAGGGGGTATATCACTTTGAGATTTTTAAGGTGCTATAAAAATTCACCAATTTCTTGTACCTTCTTCTTTGCTGTCCTATTTTTTTTTTTAATTTTAAGTGACTTGGTTCATAAGATTGTGCAATGAAAATATTTTTAAATTTAGGATTGGTTGGAGCACCTGGAAGTTTTGAAATTCAGATAAATTTCTCAAATTATTTCATGCAAGTCCTTCTTGATATTGTTGTTAATAATTAGAATAATCCATAGCCTGATTAAGACCAGGAGGCACTGAAATTTGTGGCTGGGTTGTTTAAAATTTTTTGGATTAGATTAAATTGTTATCTTCCCGGAATCATTTATCTTCATGTCATCATTATCTTATTTTGTCCAAAATTGGCCTGGGGTTTATAGCTTTGCAATGACCTTACTGTGAGGTTACTATTTGCTCTTAGGCAAATTGTTTAGTTCTTCTTTAATGTTTAAAGTATTCTTACACAACCTGACAGCTTTCTGCTGTGGACTGGCCTGAGCATGCAGAACTTTTAGGGTTTTTTAATAAGTAATGGTAGCCTCTGGAGAAGCCTTGAGATGATTGAGGGTTACTCTCTCCAAAATCTCACTATCAGGTTACAGTAAAAGCAAATCTCAAACCAAATCCTGCCATATACACATATATTATTTAAACATTTATTAGCAGTTCAGCATATAAAACAGTTTGTTCAGCGTGTTCTCTAAACTCAAGGAAATCCCAGTTCACTTTCCTTTCAGGTGCTTAAGAGATTCAGCCAGACGACTTCTCTAAGAGAGTTCTAAAAGATATGGGTTAATCCTGTCTTATAAAAGGTGCTCCTGATAGTGAGAAGACTATGTAATCATGGTATTAAGTTCAGAGATGGTGTATCCTGGGTTGTTGGTTGGTTGAGAAATGACAATGATAAGCATGATAAGAAAGAAGATAACAATAAAAGTAGCAACCACATTACTACATCACATTTATATCCCCAAAAGGTAAATTTCATGAGGGCAGGAACTTTGTTTTATTTACCAGTCTATCTCCAGCACCTAGAATTGTGCTTGGAACATACTAGGCACTTAGTAAATTTTTGTTGCATGAACAAATGAACAACAGCAACAGCTAAAAATTTCAGTAACTGATGGGCCAGGCACTGTTCTAGGCATTACCACATTTACTCACCATATAAACCTATGTGAAAAGCAAGTTAAATAGAGTAAAGCTTTTACTAATATAAATGTTCTAGAAATGAAGTATATTAATTGATTGGATTTTATGGTTAACAGAGCATCACACTTCAATTCCTTTTTATTTTAACCCTTTTCATTGCAAATTAAAAAAAAAAATCAGTGACTTTCCTGCCTCACTAAATAGAATCTAGAGGACATTCTTGAATTTTTGATTAGCTGATTGAAGGTTTTCTCAGGGTCCCAGGAGAAGCTTCAAGCATCAGTTGTTTCACACAGAATCATAAATGGAGAAGGTGTAATACATTAGATTAAATGCATAAATAATCTCATAACATTCTCTAGAAGTTGTTTTTTCCTTCTCGCCAGTGTGGGCAGGGTTACGCTGTTAATGTTTTAATATAGCCTTGTTTTCCTCTGCCAGTGGTCTCATGGAGAGCCAGTAGTGCACAGTGGAGAAAGCACAGGTTTTGGAGTATGAAAAGATTACATTAGAATCCTGGTTCTGTCATTTAGCTGTCATGTAATTTAGGCAATTTTCTTAACATCTCGGAGTCTTAGTTTCCCCTTCTGTGAAATGGGGAGAATCCCACTTAGTCTCAGGTTTGTTGTGAAGATTGAACGAGTAGTGTTATGTAAATCACATAGTTGCTGCTGCTGTGAGAATCTCATGCACTCTGAAAGACAACTTAAAACATATATCTTGCTTTAGAAACACATGAAGTATGATGCATAGGCAAGAGAATATTCTTTGAAAGTTGACAAATCTCAAATGGGCTATATACAAATAATTATGAAAGTACTTTGTTCCTTTTATAACAAATGACAATGATAAAATACTAATCCAAAATAACTAAGGTAATTTTTAAAGTTTTACAGCAAATGGTCCATTTTATGAATTCTGTATAGTAAAATCTATTAATCCTGAAACTATTAATTATTAATGATTATGAGTGCAATGGCTAGGCTACATCCCATTGCTCTGTGTAAGGTGATAAGCAAATTCAGACATAGAATAAGGTGGCAAATAGCATACAATACCTGAGGGAAACCAAAGTGTTTTCAAACACTTTCTAAGCACTCGTTTACATAGAAATAGCTGATATGCAACTTGTGAATCATTCTTCTATATTTCCAAAAGCAAGTGCTTAGGAGTGTTTCTTTAGCCTATGTTGAACTCTTGTATATATTTTAAATATGTTGCGTGAACACATACACAACTGCATACACACATGCACACATATATACATACATGCATATATTAATCGTTTGCTTTTTAATGAACTATAATTCTTATGAGTCTTTTTGCAAGTTGGTCCGAAAGAAAGGTTATTTTGTTGTGTTTTATCATCTCCTTTCTTTCCAGCATGCTAATGTAATTACCATTTTATGCCCAATGATTGATTTTGTCTTTATGACAGCTGTATGATTTTCATCTTTGTAATCATCTCTTGATACATTCACAGATAGAATAATTTCCAAAATATTTAGAAAGTAACAGAAACCTGTTCCATTCATTTTCAAACTTCATATCCAATTTATTTTCATTAACACAGTTTTACAAGATTTTAAAATACTTTTTCAAATATGTTAAACCCCTAAGTAAAAGTAATTTCCTTTAAAATTGCTTAAAATTTGAAACAAATACTATTTTTTGCACAGAGGAATCCTTCTCTCAGCTATTTTACGTGCTTTTGTTTCATACGAGTTCTTCTAGTCTATCTAATGTTCAAATAACTATTTGCCAAGTCTTTTCAGATTGTTTCATTGAACGATTCTGTTTCATCGAACAATTCACAATGTCTTAAATCAGTTTTATTTCCCTGAGTACAGTGTTTAGATAAAATTTGCTTTATTCACCTAAACTACTTCTTTTTTAATTAACAGAGAATCTTTTATTATTGAAAATTATCTCTGAAGTATAAAATGCTATGTACATACTGATGGTATTTTAAAGAAAAAAAATAGAATCTATTTAGCTTCTGCCCGTAATTTTTCTGGCAACGATTTCAGAGGACAATAGTCATTTAAAATTTAATATTGTCTGGTGTTTTGTAGAGTCCCAATTAGAATGTTATAATTTACTGTATAATGAAATCAGGGTTGGAATAAAAATCCCTGGATTTAACAGAGTAAGTCAATTGTGTCTTGGTTTTAGGAACGTTTCCTTAATGTATTGTTTCATGCGACCAAATTGAAAATTGTCTTCATAAACATTGTAGAGCACTGTAAGTTACATTGTTTTATGTATTTATTTGTATTTACTTGGGCTACAGCATATGATTTGGTGGAGGATAAGTAGAGAGTAAACCTTTTATTTTATGCACATGGGCTCCGTGGAGTGTATAAACAAGCATTTCTAAAACCCTGAGTTGACTCTGACAGACCCAAGGTATTGATGCAGTAGCCTGCCAGCCATTTACAGTCATGCATAGCCTCTTGAATTCCTCATTAGGAAATAATGAGGAAACAGTCATAAATACATTCAATTGATGATGCATTACTACTGATGCTTGCATCGCCTTTCAGTACTGGTTAGGCCTACTCTAGAGTTTAAATTAATAGTTTCCAGCAGTTGCTAATGGAAACATTAGATATATGCCATCAAGGCAGACATAACTTCTTTGTTTGATTTAGTGAAAATGTTAAATCCTGTTAAGACTTGGTTACCACAGTACTGACATTGGAGATTACTTTCAGTGTAAGTTCATACCCATAGGATTCAGTTAAATAAGACTGGTCAGGAACTGGAATCATTCCTGGCCACCAACGTGAATCACATCTTGCCTACCTTCCATCCTTTATCACACCTCTTTGTGTTGGCCCTACTGTGTCAGTTAAGGTCTAATCAGGAAGAGAGAAATAGAAATTAAAATAGAGGGAGTTAACATTGGAACTTGGTTACACAAATCGTGGCGGAACTGAAGAACTGAATATGGGACACTGAGGCCACCGCAATAAGCAACGGAAGGAAGCCACCACTGCCTCTTGGGTGAAGGGACAAGGGAAGAGTCAACTGACATGGAAACCTAGGAATGGGGAGCAGGGATAAGGAACAGAGGAGGAGAACCATGAATACTGCACCTGAGGGCAAGCAGATCCAAAACAAGCACAATTGCTGTGGGCTTTTGGAAGGAAAATGAGGAGAGAACAAAAGGATGAAAGTGAGCTTGAAGCTCTGGAGAAGTGAGTAAGCCATGTTAATAATAATAATAACAATGATAATGGTGGTGATGATGATGATAATAGTAGCTAACATTGTGGAGCACTATGTGCCAGGCATTGATCCAAGCACATTAGACATTAGGTCTATTTTATCCAACAATAGCCTGCTGAGTTAGGCACTACTACTATCTCCATTGTACAGACAAAGCTGGGGTACAGAAAGATAATTTAACTTTCCCAGAGTCACACAGCTAAGATTCAAATCTAGGCAGTCTCATTCCATAAATGGGGCTCTTAACCTCTACTCTACACTACCTCCCAAAGAAAAACTATGCTGCTTCCCTCTTGGCCATTCCATTCCCCAGCCATCTACATAATTGACCACGTCCTAAGTTAATTTGATGACACTATAATAATTTTGGTAAGAGACAACAAAACCTTTTGCATGCCTTGCAGCTTTTATTAAAACACTTCGTTTTTGGCCAAAGCAATCTTGAGAAAAAAGAACGAAGCTGAAGGTATCATGCTCCCTGACTAGAGACTATACTACAAAGCTATAGTAATCAAAACACTGTAGTATGGCACAAAAACAGACACATAGATCAATGCAACAGAATAGAGAGCCCCAAAATAAATCCATGCACTTAAGATCAATTAATCTATAACAAAGGAGGCAAGAATATACAATGGGAGAAAGACAATCTCTTCAATAAGTGCTGCTGGGAAAACTGGACAGCTACATTTAAAAGAATGAAATTAGAACATTTTCTCACACCATCTACAAAATAAACTCAAAGTGGATTAAAGACCTAAGTGTAAGACTGAAAACCATAAAACCCCTAGAGGAAAAAATAGGCAGACACTCTTTGACAGAAACTGTAGCAATATTTTTTTGGATCTGTCTCCTCAGGCAAAGGAAACAAAAGCAAAAAATAAACAAATGGGACCTAATTAAACTTAAAAGCTTTTGCACAACAAAGGAAGCCATTAACAAAATGAAAAGACAGTCTACTGAATGGGATAAAATATGTACAAATAATATGACTGATAAGAGGTTAATATCCAAAATATATAAACAGCCCATACAACTCAATATTTAAAAGCAAACAACCCAATTAAAAAAATTGACAGAATATCTGAATAGACATTTTTCCAAAGAAGACATACAGATGATCAACAGGCACATGCACATGATGAAAAGATGCTCAGACAGCACTAATCACCAGGAAAAGGCAAATCAAAACCACAATGAGATATCACCTCACACCTGTCAGAATGACTATCATCAAAAACCCACAAATAACAAATGTTGGAGAGGACGTGGAGAAAAGGGAACTCTTGAACGCTGTTGATGAGAATGTAAATTGGTGCAGCCACTGTGGGAAACAGTATGGGGTTTCTCAAAAAACGAAAAATAGAACTACCATATGATCCAGCAATTCTACTTCTGGGTATATAGCCAAAGAAAATGAAAACAGTAATTCAAAAAGATACATGTGAGCGTCCCTGATGGCACAATGGTTAAGAAGCCGCCTGCCAGTGCAGGGGACACAGGTTCGAGCCCTGATCCGGGAAGATCCCACATGCGGCAGAGCAACAAAGCCCGGGTGCCACAACTACTGAGCTTGCGCTCTAGAGCCCGCGAGCCACAACTACTGAAGCCCATGTGCCTAGAGCCCATGCTCCACAACAAGAGAAGCCACCGCAGTGAGAAGCCTCCGCACCACAACGAAGAGTAGCCCCCACTCGCCGCAACTAGAGAAAGCCCGTGCACAGCAATGAAGACCCAGTGCAGCCAAAAATAAATAAATTAATTAATTAAAATTTTAAAAAAGATACATGTACCTCAGTGTTCATAGTAGAATTTTTTACAAGAGCCCAAGATGTGGAAGCAACCTAAGTGTCCATCAACAGATGAATGGATAAAGAAGATGTGGTATATATATATATATATATATATATATATATATATATATATATATATATATATACAATGGAAAATTTCTCAGCCATAAAAAAGAATGAAGTTTTGCCATTTGCAATAACATAGATGGACCTAAAGGTTATTATGCTTGGTGAAATAAGTCAGAGAACGACAAATACTGTATGTTATCACTTATATGTGGAATCTAAAAGGTAAAACTTAATGAATGAATATAACAAAACAGAAACAGATGCACAGATATAAACAAACCAGTGGTTACCAGTGGGATGAAGGAAGAGGGGAGGGACATGACAGGGGTAGGGGATTAAGATGTACAAACTACTATGTATAAAATAAATAAGCTACCAGGACATATTGTACAGCACAGGGAATATAACCAATATTTTATAATAACTTTAAATGGAGTATAATCTATAAAAATTTTGAATCACTATGTTGTATACCTGAAACTAATACAATATTTTAAATCAACTATACTTCAATTAAAAAAAAGGAAAAAAAAATGCCTTTTTAATAATAGGAAACACATGCATGGAGGAGTAGATATTGTAATGTTATTTTTGAGCCATATGAAATTGATGTTTTTATATATCAAAAACAGTTCAGTATTGGCAATTTCTTATAGTTCAACCTAATGTAGAGGTTATCCAGTAAAGATAAATATCTCCCATTCCCCCCCTCCCAGTTTCTCTGAAATCAACCACTCCTACTAGATAGTAGGTATCTTTCCAGAGATATTATGTAAATATACAATCACATATATATTCCCTCTTTTGGCCTAAGTAGAAGCACACTATACTTACTGTTGTACACCTTGCGTTTTGTCATTTAGCAGTATCTTAAAGATCCTTATTTTAAACAGCTACCAAGTTTCCAGTTACACAAATGTACTATAATGTGTTTACCAATACTGCTTTAAGTTAGTTTCATTCATTTGCTTTTTTCTTTTTTTTCTTTGCTATTATAAAAACATACTATAGTTAATATTTTTATGCGTGTCATTTTATACATGAAAAAGTGCTAGAAGTAGAATTTCTATTCTGAAGTATCTGTGCATTTAAAATTTTGATAAACATTGACAATATTTGTCAAATATTGCTAAATTGCCATCAACAGAAGTTAGATGAATTTGATTTCATCACCAATGTGTGAGAGTGCCGGTTTCCTCAAACACTTGCAAACACAGGGTGTTATCAAACTTATTGAATTCTACCAATCTGATAGAGTCAAAATCCAATATTACTGTATTTTCATTTTGCATTTTACTAATGATGAATGGGGGGGATTTTTCATATGTTCAAGAGCCACTGATATTTTATTTTCTATAAACCATATTGTTTACCACATTGGATTGTTGGTCTTTTATTATTGATTTGTAGGGTGCTCTTTGTATATTAAGGAAACCAGTCATTGATTTGGGATTTGATTTGCAAATACTTTTTCCATTTCATTGTGTTTCTTTTGTTTTTAATGGTGTGTGTGTGTGTGTGTATGAATAATGGTTTTTTAAAAATGTTCTATATGGTTTAAAAATACCTGTACTGTGAAAAGTAGACTATACTTACTAATCAAGAAATCTGAAGGAAGAAAGTTTCAAAATTGGCTGGCTAATTTTTGATGTAGTTGGGAAGGTTCTAGTGGTTTGTTTTATTTTAATCAAAACTACTTACTTTTATCCTTTATTTCAAAATTTCTATTCTAGATTTTTAATTCTAAAAATGATTTTGTATAAGCGTTCATTGTATGCTTGGAACAGTGTGTCATATAAAACGCATAAAAATATTTTTTCTTGTTACCACAGTGTATTCACATAAATGTAAAAATAGAATAGGAAGAAACAAGAAAACCTTTCAGCATAATTTTTTTGTTGTGATCCTTGTTTCTGATTTGTGGAAACAAATTGGAAAACTTTTCCCAAAATGGATTATAAAAAGTTATCAAATTTTATGATACTGATACTGTCATTAATCCTACTGATAAAGTCATGACATTTGTTAGGTAGTTGTATTTATCTATAGGAATGTAAAATAAAACCTTAATATTTAGCAATGATTGAGATCACCTGTTTCTTTTCATTCCGGCCAAACATGAATATTTTAAAAGTCATCAATAATGACACATTAAATGCTTTCTTATTTTAGCTGCTTTTAATTTTTGAAATACTATCTTGAGCACTCATTATATACCAAGCCTATTTGATAACTGTTAAGAAATGATTTAAATGGTTGTTAGTTATTAGCACAAATAATTTCATTTGTGTTCCAAAGTATTTTCTTAGTGTCAAGTTAAATTTCTGTCTGGTTTACGTCCATGATATCACAAATATCTCCCGTAATCATTCATTCCTTTATTCACTCATTATGATAATCACCATAATTTTATTGAGCATTTATTATATAGGCACTGTGCTAAAGGCTGGAGATACAGCTCCACTGAGGTGCATATGTTCTGGCTTATTTAATGAAGTTGCCTTTTTTTATCATCATGACTCTCCAGCTCTACTATATAATACTGACTCCATTCCTCTCTCACCTCTTATTACCCTATCAACCTCTGAAAAACTAGTATGTTCCATTTTGCCACGTATCTCATTTGATTTGAATTTCTACCTCATTACGTCCAAATTCGTCTTTGGGGCTTTCAAGGTTAGAAATATCATCTGTCACTTCCCTTTGTATCTATTTGATGTTATTTTCCTAAGACTCCTCAACATATTTGCTCTTGCAATAATCTCCTCAGCACAGCACACTTCAAAATCACTCTTCTCATTACTCATGTTGTTCTTCTCACCTTATCTGTTTTCTCCATCCTTCAAGGCTAGCATGTTTCTGAGTGAGAAATACACATAATGTCATATCTGGATTCTTGTCCCAGATCTCACTAGCTCTTAATAACTGTGTGACCTTGAGCAAGTTAAAAGAGATAAAGCAGGTAGCATATTTCCTGGCACATTAGAAGACACTAAATTTTTTTCTCTCCAGCCTCACTCCACATAGTTTTCGTTGAAGACTTCACTGAATGCACGCTCCTCTGAACTAATCTCTCTCTCCTCTTAACTGCAAACACTCCCTGTGTCACACAAACCAATGCTATCTTGCAGTGATGCTATTTGTAATTTTTTTTCTCCCTAACTAGATTATAAACATCTTGAAGTGAAACTTTTCTCCTTGTATGTCCACTACCCCCCTCCCCAAAACACGTGTTATAATGCCGAGGATACCAGGCACTCAATAAATATTTGGTGGTTAGTTTGTCTATGTGTGAAAATAGGATAGCAGCGTCAAACTTTCTTCAATTGGTAAGATATAATTCTAGGAACACATATAATTTGAGGACCTGGTACTTCTTTTTTTGTCTTGTTGTGGTCCCTGCTAATGTCTATTGGTTTATAGATGACTGGATACACAAATTTAGCAAGAACCATTTTGTGACTCACAAAATCTTTGTTATTCAAAGTCGTTTTTCAATACCTCTTAATTGGTTTTAGGATTGTAGGGGAAAATGGAATAAAAACTGTAGTGATTTAAAATATCATAGGATAGAGGGACCAGGAAATTAACATATTTAATTACAGATTTTGAATGACTTCAAAGGAAACTCAGGTTTTTTCAAGGGATTAAGCCAGGAGCTGGGCCCTTATTACAGGAGGCCACTTGGGCCTCCATTTAGCCAGTTACTGGCACATTCATTGACAGGAATAATTTAATGATTGTGAATAATCACCAAGTGTAGGAAATAAGGTCCTCTTTGAATCATAAAGCTTTTAAACATGAAAAATATTATGCATTTGTTTGAGAATGGTGAAATGAGTGAACTAATTTCGTATAGTCCTGCCAATTATGAATGTGTTATTTCTGGCAAGCAGGTCTCTTTAAAATTGCATATGCTTAGTTCCTTGCCAAGGAGGTGAGAGAAAAACATTGTCAGCGTCTTTATACCCAGCTGAGGCCAGGTGTTGTTCATTAACATGTAAATAATGCAATTACTGCCAATTAATATTTTTAAAAACATTAAAGTCTATGGGAACACAGTTATAGCACCTATAAAATTTAAAAAAATATATACATCTTAGTGCTTTAGGTTCATAGAAGGCATATGATGTATAACTTGTACTTTTAATTACACAGTGCATCAAGTTGCTATTCCTTTGCAGAATGTCATGTATGAGGTTAGAATGGTAAGTAAAAAGTACATTGGCTGGTTACTGATCATAGCCAAATATTGAGATTTTATTATGGGTTATAATATTTATTCAGTTCCTACCGTGTGTAAAGAATTGCATTAAAAAGGCAGAAATGGTCTGTGCCTCACGGAGCTCATAGTCTAGTTGGGCTCCACAAGTAAACACACAGTAAACATACAGATAAACACACAAATATATTAATATCGTTATTAGCGCTCATGTGAAATGAGAGGGTGCCATTTGAAAACATGATGGGGTCAAGTGGACACAATTTGGGTAGAGTTAGGAAGCTATCTATTAATAAGCAACATTTCAGCTGAAACCCAAAGGATGAGCAGGTGATAGTGAAGAGAGTGAGGAAGAGCATATTAGCAAGAGAGAACAGTGCTTAGGAAGGCCTTGAAGCAGGAAAGAGCTTGATGTCTTCAAAGAACTGACAAAAAGAATACAATACCCACTTCAAGATAGTGGTTGCCTCTGGGGAACAAGGGAGCAGAATGGAATTTAGCAGAGGTAAGAATGGGACTTCAAGAGTAGCTGTAATGTTTTTTTTTTTTTTAGCTGTAATGTTTTAATTCTTTAATAAGAGATATGAAGCAAATATGATGAAAGGTTAACTTTTGTTAATTTCCCATGGTGGATTTATGGATGTTTGTTATCTACTCTCAGTACTTTTCTGTGTGATTGAAATACCTGATCAGTGAAGGGAAAAAACAAATGAGAAAAGATGGAGTTGAAAATTCCTTTCAGTAGCATAAACTGGGTTTAATTTGCTATAAGGTAGAGTTAAAACTTTTAATCTATTTTTGCCTCAATTTAGTCTTTAGAAAAATACTCTTTATATGCTTGAGGTAGTCAACATCCTTAGCTGCTACTGACACTTATTAGGAAACCCCATTACCTATAGATGACATAAATGCTGTGATATTAATAGATGTAACACGGCAATAAGCACATCTTTCTGCCGCACCCCACTCTTAGGTCCCATAATTTGTTTTTATAGTTATAAGACCACTTGGGGCTAAAACAGTGGGACTTAAATAGTGGGACTTTTTCAGGTAGCCAAATCCCTGTATTAAGAACAACTAAATAAGCCAATCCTGCATCAAATGCTGTTAACACCTAGCTAGCTCAGTTATGTTCCCAGGGAAAAATAAATCATGCCACCCTCTCTGAAAACTGCAGTCAAGTAAATAGGAGATCCTTGAAAGGAATTTCTTGAATTGTGGTATTTTAGGCTTTATCAAGGTTTTATACCTGGATTAACAAATCTCTAGGAGTATCTAGTGACTGAAAAGCTGGAGAGAAAATGGTTCCTATAAATCATTTTGCGAAGTCCCCCAAAACTATGTGATATGGAAAACCACTTAGAAAATAATCAGCTGGAAATTGCTCTTGTTCATCTACTCACCTATGTGAAAATGAATTTGGGACTAAAGCTTATTTTGAGAAATGCACATGATGGGTTTACAAGGGGATATGGGGATATATGTATACATATAGCTGATTCACTTTGTTGTACAGCAGAAGCTAGCATGACATTGTAAAGCAATTATACTCCAATAAAGATGCTTAAAAAATAAAATAAAATGAAGATACACACACACACACACACACACATTTGCTAGAGCATCTGGGGAGCTCAGCTAAGCCCGAAGGCTTTCGAAACATAACCAAAAAGGCTCATGCAGTTAAGGTGCTTCTTCCTGAAAGCTTCTGTCAACAACACTTTGCTTGCCAAAGTAGACTTCACATCTTCTAATTAAGTAAATTATAAAACTTGATTTCTTTCTTTAGGATTGGTGGCTATTTCACTTTCTTTGATATAAGAACTGGAAACATATTGACAGATGTTAAGAGTTTCCTTTGTTTCATCTCCTGAAATGTAGCTTACTTCAAAAATTGAGAAGGCGCAAAATACTCATGCCTCTCTGACGAGAAATACACCAGGGAGACTGTTTCCTCCTTTTCTCTCAATGACAGAAACATGGAGAATTGTTAATAAAAGTTGTCAGCAATTGAAATTCTTGACATGACTTGAAAAGAGAATTTGCGTGGGACACCGCCAGCCAAACTCACATCCAGTTCACTCACAGTAGGACTAAATTTCAGTTCAACAAATATTTGAGTCATTACCATATACAACGCACTTCATGGGCTAAAACTGAGTAGGATACAACCTGAATACACAAGGAGTTTATAGTCTACTTGTGGAGATGAAATACAAATTCTACTTAACTTTGGAATAGGAGTAAGAATGGGAGAGTGGGACATGCAAAGGTGGCCAGGGAATGGGAAATGACTATATTTCTTTCAATTCCTAGATAAAACAGTTCCAGTTAGACTGATGCCCCTTATTCTTATCACATTTTCATGGAAGACAAATTAGTAGAAATCTAGAAATATTCATTGTAGTTTAAATGGCTGTTTTAAATACCAAAGTGAAATTAATGATGTATGATTATCTTTTACAATCCAGGGATACTTTTTTTTCTTCATAAAAAGTCCATTTATAACAATGAATGTCAAGGTCCCATAAGTATAAATCTTACAGTTGAGGTTTAAATAACTGAGGTTGTATTTGGTACTCCAGAAGATATAGCTTTGTACATTATATTTTATAAAATTTCAGACAGAAATTTTATTCTGTTTGACAAAGTATATCTTCCATATTTAGTATAATAATGAGCTCTCCCCAGCAGAGCACGACATTCTTGAAATCTAATGTTTGATGCTGGTCGCAAGACGGTGGTACTCAAGGTACTTGTTTTAGAAAGAAGAAAACAGAAGGGTTATCCTGTGTTTTAAGGTTGAGAAGTCCTGATTTTATATATTGACTTGGATAGAAAAGTGCATAAAATATAATGCAAAGGTCATAGGGGTCTGTTGTCTGTTCCAAAATAGTGATCCCTAGTGGAAAAGCAGTGTAGTGCATATTGCCATGTGCTGCAAAATGAAAATGTGTTATACCACCCTTCATAAGCAGGACCTGCTGAACTGAATAAGCACAGATGTACTTTAAATTAATATTTAATCTGATACCAAAAACACTTAAAGGAGTTAGGGATATGAGTTCTCTGTAAGAAATGACTACTTCCTCACAGACAGCAATTATGGTACCAGAAGATAACACAAATAAGATTCTCTTTAGGCTTAAATAGTAAATCTGGAGGTGAAAGTATATTATTGTCTCTATTTTGAATTTTCTAAAAATTTCTTTAAAAAAAAGAAAAAATTATTTTTTTTTCTTGTTCTTTTTTTTTTTTTTTTTTTTTGTGGTACGTGGGCCTCTCACTGCTGTGGCCTCTCCTGTTGTGGAGCACAGGCTCCGGACACGCAGACTCAGCGGCCATGGCTCACGGGCCCAGCTGCTCCGCGGCATGTGGGATCTTCCCGGACTGGGGCGTGAACCCGCGTCCCCTGCATCGGCAGGCGGACTCTCAACCACTGCGCCACCAGGGAAGCCCAGAAAAAATTATTTTTGAATGTCATGGCACAGATCAAATCTAAAGCTAATAAAGTGACTTTGATTAAGAGACTATCTCAGTCCTTGAGAGTCGATGAGAGTGACTTTTAATTGACATCATTAGAATATTATTAGAATGAAATAGAACCAAGTAACCCTTATTGATCTTTAAAAGGAAAGTGCCTATAATAAAGTTACTATTCTAATTTCTTTTTGTTGCTTTTTGAGGCCATCTTTAGAAAATAAATCCCCAAGATAAGTTTGAGTCCAGAGCCATCTCATGCCTTTCATTTTAAACTTAAGTTTCTTCCAAGATTTTAGCATCTCATTACATATTAGGTACTCAGAAACCACCACCTTAGGTTAAAGTGACATTTCATTTCTTAGGGTGTTTTTTTAATTATCTGTAAAAGGAATGACTGAACCTACTATTTCAATAGGAGATTTAAAGCAAAGACATTTTGCAAATATTATAGGTATTAACTGGAACACGTTGTATGACAGTTAAAAGCAGGTAGTATTACACTTACTGACTGTCATGTTTAAAGTATTAGCTCCTTCTGAAGGATAGTTAGCTTTTAGATAATCAAAATGACAAGTGGGTGTTGTACTGAGATAACTATTTTTAGATGATGGGTTGGTCTTATACATGGTGGCAATGAGAAGCTATGGACATCTTTCAGTTTTAGAGGAGATTAAAATAACATGTTCCTTCCCAACCATTCATTAAACAAGTATTGAAACGTACTATTTATTCATATATTTGTTGAGCACCAACTACAGCCAGACACTGGATGTACATACAGCATTGAATAATGCTGCTTATGGAGCTTATATTCTAGTGGGAAAAAGAGGGGAACATCAAAAAGACAAAATTTTGAATTAAAGATGTAAGTACTATGAAGGAAATATACAAGATGTGATGAGGCAAGGGTAGGGTAGGGAGAATCTTTCAAGCATAGGCAAAGGACTTGTGGGAAAAGATGACCCCATCTAGGGACTGCTAGAAGACCAGTGTGCCAAAAATATGGTGGACTAGATGGGGAACAGCTCAGCAGGAAACTGTAAGCTAAACAGCGGTCAAGTCACAAGGCTTTGGAGGCCATGATGATGAGTTCAGACGTCTTCCTAAATTCAATAAGAAGCCTTTGAAGGGATGTAAGCAAGGGAAGGGTGTGTCTAGGGCTGGTTATTGTACAAGAAATAGATTGAAGAGGGTAAGATTGGAAGCGGGGGACCAAGAAGGAGATTATTGCAGTTATTCAGGTGAGACATGAAAGTAGCTTGGAATAGGAAACAGAGAGAAGTGGATAGGTGCAAGATACATTTCTGAAGGAAGCCAATAGAATTTGGTGATGAATTGGATGTAGGAGGTATGGAAAAAGGTGAAATCTGAGATAATTACATTTTCTTGCTTAAGCAACTGGGTACCTTGTGGTGTCACCTAGGTAAGATGAGGAAAAGAGTGTGGTGAGGTTAAGGAAATCATGAGTTATATTTTAGGGATGTTAAATGCATGCTTATGAGATACCCAGACTATATCTTGAATTTCAGTTGGATATACAAACCTAGGCTCTAGGAGTTCTGGAGTTAGCCTTCAACTAACTGGGAGGAGTCAGCAAACAGCTGCATTTAGAGTCATCATTTCTTGATGATAGTCCCTGAATACTTACCCCTTTGGATTCAGGCATTGAAGGCTCTGCTCAAAATATCGGCACCACCTCCATGGTAGTTGATCATTCCAGATGCTGTCTCGTGGCGCTGACTTGAGAGAATGTGCCACAGGACGAATGAGTTTTGTTGGGATACAGAAAAGTTTTTTAAAGGGACTCGATTATAGTTTTATTTAAGAATGTATATTTGGGTGAGATTTCGTAGCCAGAGGGGAAAGGGCCACTTGGGAGGAAAAGAGGAAGCTGTAAAGGAAAGGGGGTTTTAATTTTTATTTTATTTTATTTTTTTTTGTGGTACGTGGGCCTCTCACTGTTGTGGCCTCTCCTGTTGCGGAGCACAGGCTCCGGACACACAGGCTCAGCGGCCATGGGTCATGGGCCCAGCCGCTCCGCGGCATGTGGGATCTTCCCGGACCGGGGCACGAACCCGTGTCCCCTGCATTGGCAGGCGGACTCTCAACCACTGCGCCACCAGGGAAGCCCGGAAAGGGGGTTTTAAAGAAAGAGGGAAGAAAGTGCTCTAAACGAAACTTTGAGTCATTTCACAACTTTGCATAGAACCACGCCTACTACTAAATATTTATATGTAAATTATTCTGAATTCCTCTTTATTAATAAGAATTGCAAAATTTAGTGAGCACTTACTATATGCCAGGTACCATTCTAAGTACATGAACTAACTCATTTAATTCTCTCCAGAAATCTATGGGATATTTGTTATTTGACCACTTTTACATGAGGAAACAGGCCCAGAGAGGTTCAGTAATGCCTAAATTAACAGAGATATTAAGTGGTATGCTAGGATTAAGACCATGGTAGTCAGCTTCCAGAACCCCTGGTCTAAACACTACACTATACATTTAAGTTTGCAAGTAATATAAAAATGTGATTGTAAATGGCCTTATGTATCTCTAATAAGTCAGTCTTTCAACATGAGTGCCACTGACATCTTAATATTCATTATTTTTCATTCTGTAAGCTCCACATATTTTATGGCATGGAGAGTAATTGTGATGATGGTTCTGTAACATGAAGATATCTGCTTCCTGGTCTACATATTTCGTGATTTTTATTTTACTTTATTTTATTTTTGTTTTCTTTTCATATTTCCTAGCTCTTTGCCCTTTAAAAACAGTAACAAGAGCAGTATTCACTGGTTGGGATAGAAACCACCACGCAATTCTGCAACCCTGTTATACTGACCATAATTTATTGATGAAGGCTGCCATCTCAAACTCTTTAACCATATTTCCTCCCATGGGGAGAAGACTATAAAATTATTTTCTTACCTGGCACATTTAATTCCAGAAACTTATATCTAACTAGTATTGTGGTGAACAACCTCAGCAGCTGTGCCAGATTCTGAGCCATTTTACCCCATAGAGAGAAATGAAGCATGCTAATTGGCTAATCTATATATTTATTTATTTAATGGGATAGTTTTAAGTTAGTTTGGTCATACATTTAAGCCCGTGTTTAGAAACCAGTCTATTTTCAAACTAACATTCAAGAACTACCCAAGTGTAGAGAAAAGCTTGATTGAGATGTTTTAAACAAAACAAAAATGATCTTTTATTGAGTTTCAAGTTATATATTAATGACTGGCTGTTTTTTAACCTCAAAATACTTAAAACTCATTGAAACTTTATTGTAATCAATCGATTTTCAACTTACTAATTTGAAAGTGTTTTGCCTTTTTTAAATGGTTTTTTAAAAATCTTAAACCTTTTTCTTTTTCCTTATGCCTGGTTCCCATCTGTCCCTGTGCCTATGGTCTTGCCCTTTTTCTTTTGCAAATGATCTACTTCCCTTTTAATAAATATGTTCCCAATTTTTATAGTAAATATGAAACAGGTTGCTCTTATTCTGTGGCTGAGAAATGGTAAAAACTATGACTCTAAAGAGTTTATTACTGAGAACGTCTGTCTCTTGAAGTTATTGATGGATCTTTGCAAAAATTATGAGAAATTTTTCTCTCTTTTGATCGTCATCAACAGTACTTCAATGGAAGGTCGGTTTAGAGGTAATTCCTGTGTCACTGACATGTTTTTTTAATGCCCTGACCAAATAATAGACAAAATCTATAAAACAAAATGACCTACAGTTACTGGAAGCTTGCAGGCTATCAGGGTTCTGGAAATCTACCTACGGAATACTTAGCACACAATTTTTATTCAGCATTGAGTAGGAAAAGAAAATGCAAATTCTCTCAAAGAAAAAATGTATAAGGAAAAGTGTTGGGGAAAGGAGAGAGTATGGGATTTAGGGAGGTGGAAAATCAGATTACTTGAGTTATTGAAATGATTCAGGCTGGCAAGTTTCTAGAAATACTCCCAGTTTCCCTCTGAGATAATTCAGTCCTCCCAAAGATAGGTCGGAGAGAGGAAATATTGTACTATCTGAAAGAAATAAAATCCTTGCCTGGATCCATCCTTTATAGGGAGGTTAACATTTCCCTGAAGGCTCGCTATCACCTCTGGAGACACAGTGTGATGTGTCTGGGGGGTATATTTTACACACACACACCCCACTAAAATAAGATAGAGAAATAATGACTCTACTTATTCCCAGCTTCTGACTGAAGTATGCCAATCCCATTGCTCTCATGATACAGAAAATTAATATATCCTGTCAGGGCCACATGATATGAATAGTAAAATGCTGTGAAGTGACTGCATATGGAAGAGTCAGGAAATCCACTTTGATCTACATTTTTGATGTTTGATAATTGCACTTATTATCGGGTCCTTTATACTCTTTTTCTTTGACACAAGATCCATTATCAGTGACAGCATGAGTGTGAGTATGGGTTTGATTTGAAAAACTACTTAAGATGAGGTAATGGAAAAGAAGCTTTTTTTGGGTCCACGCATATTAAGAGAATGGGAGAAAATTAAGTCTCATCATACAATGCCTCACTTGAATTATTTCTCTTTTATGTGTGGTATTGTTTGGGTGCCTTATGAAGTTATTTTTTTTAAGAATTTGTTTCCTAATGGAATATTTTGTATATACACACTCTCTGATTTGCTTTGATACCTTCATTCTCTGACAAAGCATTGAGTGAATAAAGAAATGATGGCCACAGAGGATAGGCCAGGTCATGTAGCCAACCTTTGTAGCTTCAGAAATCATTATAAGTAGAATTCAAAAGAGGATGTGGATAGGGCTAAAAACAAAACACAAGCTCATACTTATAGCAAGACAGATAATTGGTAAATTCATTAATTAGGATTCTTTCTGTATCTGTTAACCTATTTTAAATAATACAAATTACCTTGATGCAAGTCATTATTGGCAATTAATATGTGATAATGTATTTGAACTTTTCTGATTGCCTAAATTTCACAACAAGGACCAAGGCTAATTTAGCACTTTAATGCGGAAACTTACACATTAACAAATTAGTATTCATCACAGTAGAAGCCTAGGTAAAATGCTGATTCATTCATTTACTTCTTGTTTGTCTCTGTACTAGCATTACCTACTGTTTGGTCGTTGGCTGTAAATAGTGTATATATAAATAAAAATGAGGTAAATAATACATAGTCAAATAATAAAATTATAAAACTCTTTCAGCTCAAACTAAATGCTATTCCTGTAGTTTTGCTTTTGAGTTTTTCTTTGCTGTATGGAAGAGAAAATAAACTTGTCCTTTATCAAGTTAAGTTGTATTTAATTGGGGGCAGCTTATAGAAATAATAGTCTTTAATGTTCCTCTTTTCCACTGACTATTCTTTTTTTAGATATGTTCTCAATAAAAGTTTCTGGAGAAGTAGTATTCCTCACAGCTTTTGAAACTGCATTTGGAAATGGTTTATGAAGTAGCTTTTTGTAGTCCCTGACTTTCTCTGACTGTACCCAATGATCAGGTGAAAGCATTTCATAAAGTGTAAAGCACCACACAATTGTCATCAAGTGTTAGGAAAAGTAGAATATGGGAAGGTATGACAAAGTGCAACCACAGACTTTCCAGATGAAAGCCTTAGCCAAATTTGTGCTGCCTTAAAATTACTAGTCTATTTGTTCCTGTTCAAGTGCATGTACTTTTACATTCTAGCTCCTTATTTCACTGTTTTCTAGATTTCTGTAAATCATTTAGCACATCTTTAGGGAACTGGGAGGAGGTTTAAAGTAGTTTTAATTGGAAATTTATAAAATAATATTAAAAGTTTGTGGGGAAGGAAAAACAGTTTTCCCTCTACCCTTCTAGGGTCTTGGCTGAGAGCCCTACCCCCATAATAAAAGATTAACAGGAGAAAAGCAAACAGAAGTTTAATAATATGTATACCTTGGGAGATACCCAAGAAAACTGAGTAACTCCCCAAAATTGCCCAAACCACCAAGTTAAATACCTTCTCCAGCTAAAGACAAGAAGATGTTGTGGTGGCATGGGCGGCAGTTATGGGAGGTTCAGGAAAAGCACAGTAAACAAGGGTAAGGTTGTTAATGCAGATTTAAGTCGTTACACTCTCTATTATAAAAGCGTTTCTAGAGATTTAGAGCCATCCTTCTTTCCCTGGTACAGACTGGGAGATACCCTTACAAATGGAGATTTTCCACATAACTGTAAATATCTCTTACAAAAGGATAACTTCTACTTGGTTTTAGGAGCTTCTCTAGTGTAGTTTGATGCTGTTATTTGAATATGATCTCTAGGGACAAGCGAGAACTTATTGGCAAGTGGCGACCCTCCAATACCATTTTGATAGAGGTTGACCCTGGTACTAAACTATGAATACCAGGCTACATCAAGAGTATTACTAAAGGCAGGGCCTGAAGTCAGAGAATTAAAAGAAACTGGAAAGAAGCCAAAAACAGCCTGATCTCAAATTCTGCTGATAACCAATAACATCAAGACAAGATTTACAAGAGGATAACTTTTCCCAAAGTTTGTGAAATCCTTTAACTGAATTAATTCCATATGGTGAAGGTACACACAAAATGTTTATAGAGAGACAGTGATTGTTAGTAGGATTAAACTTCCCAGTTTCGCAGAATATTAACTTCGATGCCTGATCAATACCATAGCTGATGATCTCAGGTATTTCAGTTGCAACTAATATGCATCTGCTTTTGTATAGAAGTGTTAACAATTAGCACCGCAATGAAATGCTGTATAACATTTAAAACTGAGATTTGTGTTGAGTGAGCAATAACATTTTCATTTAAATGATAGAGTAAGGGGTATGAATGAAATTACTAATGTTTTCATGAACACTAAGAGGAAAGTATAGAATTCCCGTGATTATAGAACTATTAACCTCTTTCAAAGTGAGATTTTGGTGTCACATTTTCATAGTGAGTTACATTATTTTTTAAATAAATTTAGTTATGTATTTATTTATTTTTGGCTGCACACGGTCTTTCTTAAGTTGCGGCGAGCGGGGGCTACTCTTCATTGCGGTGCACGGGCTTCTCATTGCGGCTTCTGTTGTCGCAGAGCACGGGCTCTAGGCGCGCGGGCATCAGTAGTTGTGGCACGCAGGCTTCAGTAGTTGTGGCACACGGGCTTAGTTGCTCTGGGGCATGTGGGATCTTTGTGGACCAGGGCTCGAACCTGTGCCCCCTGCATTGGCAGGCCGATTCTTAACCACTGTGCCACCAGGGAAGCCCCATTAGTTTTTAAAGAATAGAAAAAAGTCTCTCCATCCCATACTTTCATTGAGTTGTTGTTAGGCCATGTTCATTCCTTTGCTTTGTCTTTCTGACTTGCTTTTTGCATTATCATGGATAAGAAGAGGAACGGCAAGCATTGTGTAATAACTTGCTTTGTCCATATAAATAGTGGCTCAAATGAAAATCTAGCAAGTTGTTGGACCATGATAATATTGCATTCCATATTAAAACTCAGCTATAGGAGCACCAGGCTTACACTGGTTTTTCATTTCTGCTTTGTAACAATTATATATATTTCTTTTAAACTCTTTCATTTGGATACAGTTGATTTCCAAAATGTTCAATTTGTGGGTAGTGTTCACTTAAGAATTTCCTGAATGTTTGAGAAAATAATTTGAATGTTAACTGATGGTCCACTAAATCCTTTGAAGTTGTCCACACGGTCTTCCTGCATACCATAAGCCTAAATTGGTGTGTATAGGTATTAGAGGGAGTGATCTACAGAAAAAAATACTTTATTTTGCAGTACAGTTTATTACAAGTTCACTTTAAATCATGTGGTTAAAATATAATTTAACAGAGCACTGATTATGTATATACACTTGCCAGAGCATATATGTTGCACACGGAAGAGATATGTCTGAAAACTCGTTGGCAAAAGCAAATTTCCTTTATTAATTTGTCTTCCTGTATAAATATCAGCTGCTTCCCACTTTGAAAGTGCAGAGTTAAGGTAGAGAATATAGAGTGGTTTTCTTTCCCTGCTTCTAAGTAAGATAATTTCATAGTGAATATATATTTTGCTTTATAGTCAACATTCTTGCAATGTACATTTTCCAGTTTTACTTGGAATATATATCTATATCTATATCTATCTATCTATATATATATATATATACTGTAGATATAGTATATATCTATATATTTTTTTATATTCAAAAGTAACATTGGTCTATTACACGAATAATACAATACATCAGCTATATATAGTTCCTACTTGAGACAAATGTATTTTCAGTATGAAGCTCCTATAAGAAGTTCCAAATATTCATGGACTAAACACAGTTGAGCAAAATACAATATTTGTGAATAATTTGAAATTTAACCTACTTGGATATTTTTTTTGGGTGAATGACAGGATAGAGTCATTACCTAGAAAGACTGGATTGCAAATCTGGGCCTTTTGGGGAGGTACTATCCTATACCACTATTTGGCACATTAAGTCTATTTTATTTTGTTATGACATCTAGAGTTATTTGCCCAGCGGGAGTCTGCCTTTCCTTAGCCAAACTCATAAGATACTGATGTATAAAACCAGTAGGTAAATTGATTCTTTTAAAATGTGAAATATAGCTATTAAACAGGTTAAAATATTCTTGTCAGTGGTCCAAGCATTAACTTCCTTTGGGAAGCTACATGGGAAATCAAATGATAACCAGAACGCTTCTTGTGTAGGGGTAGAAACATTTTTCCTTCTTCCCTTCTAGGTTCTTTGTCTCGTCTAATAATTAAAATGACACAAGATAGATCAACAGGAGAAAAACAAATTTCATACATATAGGAGCCCTTAAAAATACTCATATACCATCTTGAGCTATGCAGAAGGGGGGTAGGGGTCTAGGGCCTCAGACGGAAGGAAAACAATTCACAGGAAGATGAGAAGAGCAAATGTTTGGCAAACAAATTTTTGCCATGCCATGCAGATAAGGCTTTGTGATAAAGAAGTTCTTTCTGGTAATAGCTGTCTTCCTGGTACTGGCCCCCTACCTCAATTCTTCTAGGCAGTTAAGGGGGAGGTAAAAAGCTTTTCCTGAGTCTGCTGGTCTTAATTGCCTTCATCTCAAAACAATACATATGCCAAAGTGTTACATTTTGGGGCAGTGTGTTCTGCTCCCCCTCACTTGACAACAATGGATTTGAGAGAAAAAAGGAGTTAGTTTGGAAGATCAAACTGAATATCCCAGTAGGGGATAGACCTAGTCTAATGCCAGATACTTAGGTTCCTGAATCAGGGGGACCCCTTTCACTAGACAAAAGGGGCAAGGGGGACAGTGATGAATTCTTCCTCTGATTCCCCTTTTCTATGACTCATGTTTCTGATAGCATGTTCTTTCTTCAGATAAACTACTATAACTATATTAGCATGTCAATTTAATCACATCTAGCTGTTCCTGAAATACTTGACCACTCGGTTATAGATTATTGTGCAGGATGGGTTTCTTCTACAAATAACTGATCTCATTCATTACATATTTTCCTAATTTCGTTCTCAATTAATGGCCTTTACTTTTTTTTTGTTTTGTTTTTTTTTTTTTTTTTGGCCTTTACTTTTAAATTTGAGAAGATACCTTATTTTCGTGTTCTTATTGCTTCCACCTCTCAGCCTTGAATTATTGCCGCATCCCGCACTTCACGCATAGGTGAATAGCCAAAGAATAGATATATACATAGCCACATAATCAAGACTCTTTTGATAGCAAGTAACAGAAATGTAAACAAGAAAAGTGGGAAACTGAATTTCTTATAAAAATATAGGGTCATATCAGAGAACCCAAGAACATAAATCATTATAAGGCCTAATGAGGGACTGGAACCAGGAATTGGAAAAAAAAATTCAGTAACTCCCAAAGTCTCAATTTCTCCATGTGTTTCTCTCTGCAGATGAGTTCTGTTTGCTTAAATCTGTACATGGCTGGGAAGGGCCACACCTGATTTAGAATTGACATGACATCTCAATTTAAAAACTTGACTGAGACTGACTAAGGCTCTGTTCTAATTCTAAAATCCCAGGAGAGATATCTAATTAGTAAATCTTGGATCAGGGGCCCATTGCCAAGATATTTAGCCCTCAGAATATTAGAAGAAGAATCACGTTAAGTGTCACAGGAGCCCTTTCTCTGTAGGTGTTGGGCAGTTTTCAAATAAAAGGGAGGGTGAACTAAGCAAATACCCCCAAATTGTTACCTATGAAGAGGGTAATGAGAATTAGTCATGTTCTTGACTTACACATCCTCACCTTTTAGTTCAATTATTGTAATTTTTACATTAGAACTTCCATTTGTCTTTTAAAATATTTTCTATTTCTCTGATGAGATTTACTTTCTATTTATTATAGGCATATCTTCCTTCATATTCATAAGCATAGTTACAATAGCTACTTTGAAATCCCTGTCTGCTAATTCCAGCATCTGGGTTACCTTGGGGTGAGTTTCTATAAGGTTATCTTTTCTCTTGAGAATGGGTCATTTTTTCCTATTTTATCATATTATTAGTTTTGGATTATATCTTGGACATTGTGATTGTTATGTTACTCCAGGGGCCATGAGTACCTGGGTTTCTCATAGCCCCCCACAGGGTTGCAGCAGAGGAGGGAGGAACATTTTATGATGAAACAAAAATTCTGTGGGTGGGGGAGTTGGGGGTGGAGGAGGGTGAGGGGTGCCGCCCATAGGCCACAAATCTCTACAAGTGCCTGCTATCCCTCTCCTACTCCCCGCCCCAGCGCCAGTCCAACCCCTTCACCCCCAGCTGCTCCTAGGACTAGCCTGTAGGCAGGCAGGTGAGAAGAGGGTGCCCTGAAACCAAACTGGAAGCCCCCTCTGCCTCCCAGCTGGGGCCCCTGGGCTGGGGGTCTGTGGTCAAGCCTTATTCTATATTGGGGATGGAGGTTGGGGAGAGGGAAGTTGGGGGTTGCTGGAGAATGTATTCAAAACAATAAAACTTTGGACCTTTGGATGCAAAAAAAAAATGTATTCTGTTATATTCTGCTAAAGAATTTTGATTTTCTTTTTCCTTTTTATCTTTAGCAAGCAATTCAATTTTTTTTTTCACTCAATCAGCAAACTCTGCCTCTTGGTTTGCAGCTCAAATCTCAATTCAGTTCCTTTATTCTCAGTTGGAGTCTGCCCCACACATGCATGGCTCCCGGGTCAGCCAGAGATTGGGGCAGAGTTTATGTGCAGAATGTGGGGTGTAGCTTCTTTATTTCCTTTTGGAGGCTCCCTCTTTACTTTTCAGTGACTGTCATTGCCTGAACTCTGTCTTCTGGTTCTTTTTTTTTTTTTTTTTAATTTATTTTTGGCTGCATTGGGTCTTCATTGCTGCGTGCAGGCTTTCTTTAGTTGTGGCGAGCAGGGGCTACTCTTCACTGCGGTGCACGGGCTTCTCCTTGCGGTGGCTTCTCTTGTTGCGGAGCATGGGATCTAGGCATGAGGACTTCAGTAGCTGTGGCATGTGGGCTCAGTAGTTGTGGCACACGGGCTTAATTGCTCTGCGGCATGTGGGATCTTCCCAGACCAGGGCTCGAACCCGTGTTCTCTGCATTGGCAGGAGGATTCTTAACCACTGCGCCACCAGGGAAGTCCCTGTCTTCTGGTTCTTTAACTCACAGATACTAAGAGTTTTCTGTCAAAGTTTTTGCCACTTTTTGCAGCTCTGACCACTCCCTACCCTCAGGTTAAAAAAACATAAAAAATGGAAACTCACTCACACTTTCTTTTCTTCCAAGTTTCGATTCCCCACCAGAATCTGCTTGCCTTTGTTTAGTCTCCAGTGCCTAAGGTCATTGATTTTTTTTTTTAATTGAAGTTTGTCCAGTGGTTATTGTCTATAGGAGGGCAGAGTAAGGTAGAAGTTTCCTCAGCTATACACTTCTCTTCACTTATTGGATAACTCTCACTGCTCTTTATGATAAGTTAACTTTTTTCATTTTTCAAATTAATGTTACACATGTTTACTGTAAAAACAATATAATAAAAGTAGCTAGCATGTGTATACCACTTAATTTGTGCTAGGCCCTGTTCTAAGCACTTTACATATATTAACTAATTAATGAAATCGAGTACCACAAAATGATGTAAAGTACATTTAGAAGTTTAAATTCTCCTGTCATTCTCCCCCCTGAGAGGTGAGTATTCTTCCTGATATTTTTTACACCAATGAGATTATACTATATATCATCTTTCTGCAATATGTTTTTTTTCACACTCACACTATGTTATAGATATCTCTCCAAGTCACTTTAAATCTTGAATTATCTAAAATAAATTTGCTACTACTACTACTGCAATCCACACACACAAACACATACACACTCACAGACTGGGTACTTTCATAGAGAAAGTTGCAATGGTCATTTTTATGAATGAATTTTTATGGTTAGGGTAGCATCACAAACTCATTTTCTTTTCCTCCTCCCTTAGGTGGTTAAACCATGCCCATGACCAGTGTCAGAATACTGAGATCTAGACTATACATTTAACCAACTGTCATTATTTTAATCAAATTATTTAAGTCTACATAATCATTATAAGGCTAACAATGAAATAATATATATGAAAAATACTTTGAAAAGTTTAAATTGATAAATAAACCAAGTAATATCAGTTCAACCTATATTTCTTCAGTGATTACTGTGTATAAGTGTCTGTGCTGGGGTTTATATGAATAAATGAGAAGCAATCCCTATCCTCAAGGTGATAGCAATCTAGTTTTGAAAATAGGCATATGAACAGCCAAAATGTATTTCAATTTAGAAATAAAGTTAATGCTAATGATACAGATTTTTTTTAATGTGTTATGGGAGTGCCAATGGGAAGGCAATTGATTCTGACAAAGAGGAACAGAGAAAGATGTCTTCAGAGATGATGACATGTGAACTGGATCATGAATGATAAAAATAATTTCAAGTATGCAACAGAAGAAAGAGAATAGATTCTAAGATGAGGGAACAACTTGGGTGTTGGCATGAATGTATTCCTTTTCCTTCTGAGAATGCCAACTACAGTAATTCATTGTGGTTGAAGCAGAAGTTATGGTATATGACCGTGGAAGGGTAAAAGTTAAGGATTTAAAGTAGAATGAGACTGGTAGAGTGATTCACATTTAGATCATAAAGGGCCTTTATACACGTCCTTCTAAGGAATTTGTGTAGAGTATGATAGCCAATGGGTGAAGGATTTTGACCAGAAGAATAGCATGGTGTGTTAGTTAAGACAGTACCAGCTTCTGTTACAAACTAATCTAAAAATGTACACTGGCTCAAAAATAGTAAATTCTTTTTTGTTCACCTAAATGCAACCTGAGAATTCCTCATTAGTAGGCAGTTTTCCCAGGTTTGACTCAGGTCCCAGGCTCTTTCCACTCTATGGCTCCACTCTCTTCTACACATGGCTTGAAAAGTTGCCATGTTTGTCTGCATTAAGCTAGAGGAGGGGAGAGGGGCAAATAAGATCATGAATAGGAGTTTTTTATGGATCAGACCTGGAAATGGTGCTCAACACTTCTGTTTTCTAGACTCAGACATATACCTAGACCTGTCTGTAAGAAAGGCTGGAAAATGTGGTCTGTGTTCCTTGGAAGACGGAAAAGATGGTGAACAGCTAGGTAGTCTGTGTCCTGCACAGTCAGATTTAGTTTTTAGAAAGCACGTTCTGGTGACAATGTTACTGCTAGATTGGAGGGGAGGGTACTAAAGGCAGGTTGTTGTAATAGTTCAGATGAGACATAATGAGGCCCCTCAGGCAATGCCTAAGGCATTTGCAGCAGGGTAAAACAGGGATATACTGCAGAGGCAGAATTAGGTGACTGAGATTTTGGGGGTGGAGAGGTTGTTAACATGAGCAACTAAATAAACGGTGAATTCTCTACTTCATGTCAATAATGCACATCCAAAAGTAAAAGGTTGCTTTCTTAGACTCATAATTACTGAGTGCTTAATTGATCGGTGCCCTTTACTAAGAACTATAGGCAAATAGAGTAGAAATATTTGATAGAGCCCTTTCCCTCAAGGAGTTTTTCATCTATCCGGGGAGGGAGAATATACCAGAAGAAGAATTTGAGAATTTTGTGTGTATCAGTAACATAAATTAATTCACCACAAACTGAATCCAGAGTGCTAGAGATATTCAGGGGAGAGTTGTGATCAGGGGTACATGGGATCATTTGGACTAATTTTGGGGTTTAGATTTTATTCCTTCATTTAAAAAACATGTATTAAATGTATGGTGTGCTTGATAACTGTAGTGCCTGGCTCATAAAGGGGCTGAATTAATATTTTTATTGAATTAAATATTAGTTGTTTAATGAGACAAATAAAACACAGTCCTTGCTTTTGAGGGACTTATTTGGTATAAGTAATATGTTCAATAGGATTAACATACAGGTAAATCAACTAGTACGAAAAAGTGTAACGGGTGGTAGGATAGAATGGTCCAGTCAGGGCACAAAAGAAGGAGTGTTCAGGAAAGTATTTGTAAAGGAGACCCTTGAGCTTGTCTTGAAAGAAGAGCGCAGGTGACCACACAAACCAAAGATGAAAGATGAGTGAAGAAAGGTCTTTCCAATACAGAGGCAAAGAAGGAAAAATGACGAGCAGGCAGAAGGTGAAGTATAGTGCTCCTGAGGGTAAGAACCAGGTTGTGTTAATATCTGTACGCTCTTGCCTACCATAGTCCTTAGCCCTTCGCAGATGCTCAGAAAGGTTGGATTCTATCCCTGTATGCATTTTCGTAGTCCTTGCTAGTATGTTTAGTTTACTTCTCTCCAACTTCAGACATCAGAGTAATTAACAGAGGTGGTAAAATAATGATTTTTCCATCAGTAGTTGAAGGTTCTACTTGTCCCTGCTGGTGACCTCGCTTTGCATTCCCCTAAGGCTACAAAGTCATTTGCTGGTGTATGTGGTTGCTTTAAATCACAGTTGCAAACCATCACTGATATAAGCCATCAGAATCCCAATTTCTGTTCAAAGTGAGATGCCTAACTGAAATAATAGTGTCATCAAATACCATCTTGAAGTCAAAATCAGATTGAGGCAACAAATAAAGTTTTTTTGTTTTGTTTTGGTTTTTGGCGGTACGCGGGCCTCTCACTGTTGTGGCCTCTCCTGTTGTGGAGCACAGGCTCCGGACGCGCAGGCTCAGCGGCCATGGCTCACGGGCCCAGCTGCTCCGCCGCATGTGGGATCTTCCCGGACCGGGGCACGAACCCGCATCCCCTGCATCGGCAGGCGGACTCTCAACCACTGCGCCACCAGGGAAGCCCAACAAATAAAGCTTTATGCGATGTGAATCACCAATGGTTTGAATTTCTCTTACTGTAGCAGAACTATATTTCTTAAAAGCTAACAACCATATTTTCTTAGTGAAATTTACTACTTGAAGTATGTAAGTACCCTTTGGTCCTTAAAGGGTAATAATTTTAACCTGGAATATTTCAGAATAGAATAATAAGTTAAGAAATGAGCACTTGGGCAAGGTGTTTGAAAATGTAATTTTATTTCATTGGAATTTTGGTATCTATCCTCATTTGTGTGTTTATGCATAAAATAAGTATCTATTATAATTTAAACTTTGGTTTAATTTTTATGAGCTCAATTCCTAATCTACCTGAGCAGAATTGATGCTCTTTTAAAAGGAGGTATACCTAAAGCTTCTTTGGTGTTTTCCTACTAATAAATACCTTACATTAATAAAAATAGGGTAGAGTGAATATTTGATGTCAGACAGACTCAAGTTCAGCTCTCAGGTTTGCCACTTACTAACAAGGTAGCCTTTCTGAGCCTTGGTTTCTTCATCTGTGTCCATTTGGGTTGCTATAACAGAATTCCATAGACTGGGTCACTTATAAACAACAGAAATTTATTTCTCACAGTTTCAGAGGCTGGGAAATCCAAGATCAAGAAAGCAGCAGAACCAGTGTCTGGTGAGAACCCACTTCCTAATTCATAGATGGCCCTCTTTGTACTGTACCCTCACATGATGGAGGGGACCAGGGAACTCTGTGGGATCTCTTTTTAAGGGCACTAATCCCACTCATGAGGGCTCCACTCTCGTGACCTAAGCACCCCTCAAAGGCCCCACCTCCTAATACTATCACGTTGGGGATTAAGGTTCAACATATGAATTTTGAGAGGACAAAACATTCCTTCCATAGCAGTCTGTAAGTAACAGCTACCCTCTTGCAGGATTTTTTGAGGCTTAGAGATTATATTGTGGAAATCACCAAGTATGAGGTGTTCAAAGATTGGAAACTTCTGTTGCCGCCAGTGTTGTTGTCTGCATCTTTCAATTAAAGTCATTCTGGGGGAGGAGGAAAGCGTGTTTGGAACTGTCCTCTGCATATATAACACTTTTTAAAGATTCCCCCCTTTGCACCAAGGTATTATGTGCAACTTCAATATACACAACAGGTAAAAGTGAAAGTGAGGACCTCAAAGCTCCAACCCCCATCCTAGTCCATAAGACATGTTCCTGAAACACAATTTGAAAACCATTCCCTCAGTGGCACACATTTAAAAGGACTGGGGAAACTTAAAATGTAACTTTAAGAACAATAGCAAGATGATTAGGAAAACACTGTATAGTTTGTTAGATCCCTGTGTGATTTAAATATTTATTCTATGGTTGGTGTGATGAAATCACTGCAGTAGAAACCTACAAGAAAATTGTGCACTATGCCTACTGACCTTAGCATTTCAAAAAGAAGAAAATGGAAATGGATGTCCTTTGAATAGAGAGGTATAAACTTTTCATGGTTTCCTATCTTTCTTGCAGTCTTGCCAAGGAGGATAGCTACCACCTGCGCCCACAATTATTAGAGGAAGGGACTAATTCCCTCATATAATGCAAGGCTACTACTGGAACAAATGTTTATGGGTTTTTTGTTTTTTGTTTCTAATGTGAATATAAACTTCATCCCTTCCTCAAGACACTTTATTACAGTCCATCAAAACACGACTGTAAAATACTGGTTGTTAGAATAAGACTCTCTACAGCCATTTTCCAGAAAACTGTTTTAATAAATCTGTAGATTTTCAGTATACTTAATGATCCATAGTGTCCCAATGTGAATTGTCACTCCCTGGGGTGGTGCACTCTTTTGTAGTGTGCAACCTCCTGACCGTTACACAGTGACCCTGCCAATATCCACATTTTTTAATGAAGATGAACTGTTTGGGTAATTTAAAATGGCAGCTAATTAAAAATGTAAGTTTCACTTAAAAATTTTTGTAAAATCTTTAGGAATTGTGTTCAAATAAAGCATTAAAACTACATAGATTCTTGAATTTCAAGGGCTTCTCTGTAGATAGGTAAAAGAACAGAAATTCAGCTGTCAACAAAATTATAAGCAGATTAGGTGCCATCTGTGAATTTAAATGTAAAATTTGTAATAATCTTCCTGGAAGTGATTGAGTTGAATATAATTTACACACATTGACAGATGAAATTCCTTCTTTTACTTTTTTTATGACTTAAAATATATTGGAACTATAAATGCATCCCCTTACGGGGATATATGTTATATGTGTAGCTGATTCACTTTGTTATACAGCAGAAACTAACACAACATTGTGAAGCAATTATTCTCCAATAAAGATGTTAAAAAAAATAATAAATGCATCCCGTTGACTTGTAAGCTGAAGTACCTTTAGAATATTGAAAAACCAAGGCAGCATTTCTTTCAGTCCTTAAAAGCAAATTTTTCACAAAAGTTCCACTCGGTGGAACAAAAGTAGTTTGCAGTTTAAGAGGACAATTAAATAATCCTGGCAGTGAACTCCATTTTGTGAAATGAATTCACTGAGCAATGAAAACCAAACCAGTACAACAGGGGTCAGCAAATTATGGCCCGTGGGCCAAACCTGGCTTACTGCCTGTTTTTATAAATGAAGTTTAATTGGATCACAGGCACACCCATTAATTATGTATTGGTTGCTTTGGAGAGTGAAATACTTGGACAGAGACCATAAAGACCTGCAAAGCCCAAAATATTTACTGTCTGGTCCTTCACAGAAAACGTTTGCTGACTTATGCAATATTAAGTTATTTCAGGTTTTATGGAAGCAAATTCATAAATATATAGGGAGAATATTCTACACCACTTTATTTTTTTTATTTTTTTATTGGGGTATAGTTGCTTTACAATGTTGTGTTAGTTTCTGCTGTACGACAAAGTGAATCAGCTATATGCATACATATAGCCCCTCCCTCTTGGACCTTCCCCTCCCCCCATCCCACCCATCTAGGTCACCACAGAGCACTGAGCTGAGTTCCCTATGCTATACAGCAGGTTCCCACTAGCTATCTGTTTTTACACATGGTAGTGTATATATGTCAAACCTAATCTCCCAATTCATCTCACCCCCCTCCCTCCCAACCCCCATGCCCACATGTCCGTTCTCTACATCTGTGTCTCTATTCCTGCCCTACAAATAGTTCATCTCTACCATTTTTCTAGATTCCACATATATGCGTTAATATATGATGCTTGTTTTTCTCTTTCTGACTTATTTCACTCTGTATGACAGACTCTAGGTTCATCCACCTCACTACAAATAACTCAATTTTGTTTCTTTTTATGGCTAATATTCCACTGTATATATGTGCCACATCTTTACCCATTCATCTGTCGATGGACATTTGGGTTGCTTCCATGTCCTGGCTATTGTAAGTAGTGCTGCAATGAACATTGTGGTACATGACTCTTTTTGAATTATGGTTTTCTCAGGGTATATGCCGAGTAGTGGGATTGCTGGGTCATATGGTAGTTCTAGTTTTAGTTTTTTGAGAAACCTCCATACTGTTCTCCATAGTGGCTGTATCAATTTACATTCTCTCTACACCCTCTCCAGCATTTACTGTTTGTAGATTTTTTGATGATGGCCATTCTGACTGGTGTGAGGTGATACCTCATTGTAGTTTTGATCTGCATTTCTCTAATAATTAGTGATGTTGAGCATCTTTTCATGTGCTTCTTGGCCATCTGTATGTCTTCTTTAGAGAAATGTCTATTTAGGTCTTCCGCCCATGTTTTGATTTTTGGGTTGTTTGTTTTTTTGATATTGAGCTGCATGAGCTGTTTTTATATTTTGGAGATTAATCCCTTGCCAGTTGCTTCATTTGCAAATATTTTCTCCCATTCTGAGGGTTGTCTTTTCATCTCACTTATGGTTTTCTTTGCTGTGCAAAAGCTTTTAAGTTTAATTAAGTCCAATTTGTTTATTTTTGGTTTTATTTTCATTACTCTAGGAGTTGGGCCAAAAAAATCTTGCTGTGATTTATAACAAAGAGTGTTCTTCCTTTGTTTTCCTCTAAGAGTTTTATAGTGTCCGCTCTTACATTTAGGTCTTTAATCCATTTTGAGTTTATTTTTGTGTATGGTGTTAGGGAGTGTTCTAATTGCATTCTTTTAAATGTAGCTCTCCAGTTTTCCCAGCACCACTTATTGAAGAGACTGTCTTCTCCATTGTATATTCTTGCCTCCTTTGTCATAGATTAGGTGACCTAGGTGCGTGGGTTTATCTCTGGGCTTTCTATCCTGTTCCATTGATCTGTATGTCTGTTTTGATGCCAGTACCATGCTCTCTTGATTACTGTAGCTTTGTAGTATAGTCTGAAGTCAGGGAGTCTGATTCCTCCAGCTCCTTTTTTTTTTCTCAAGATTGTTTTGGCTATTCAGGGTCTTTTGTGTTTCCATATAAATTGTCAATTTTTTTGTTCTATTTCTGTGAAAAATGACATTGGTAATTTGATGGGGATTGCACTGAATCTGTAGATTGCTTTGCGTAGTATAGTCATTTTCACAGTATTGATTCTTCCAATCCAAGAACATGGTATATCTTTCCATCTGTTTGTGTCATTTTTTATTTCTTTCATCAGTGGCTTATAGTTTTCTGACACCACTTTAGCTTAAATGTTAATTGTTATCAGAAAGGGTATTGAAAATTAAACAACATTTTAACCTCCCTGTTGTACAACCTTAATGCACTCAGACATAATATCATTCAATGGCCTCAAACAAACGCCAACACTGATATCAGGTCATCCCACAGAGGGAGCTATTGTGACATTCAGAATCTGAGGGAGAAGCAGAAAGTCATTTCTGAAATACAGGAGTTCAGCATCAGGAAGACAGGGAAACAATCAGACGGAGTGGTACTCAGACTTTATTTGCAGAACCCTTTCTTCAAACAAAATTTCAAGTGGAAAGCCAAGATATGAAAAACAAAGAAGTAAAGGTGATGATGCAGCTAGGGAAGATGAGTCTTAAAGTTCTGTTTGCTTGGATCTCTCTCTTCTGTCTATCTCTTCCATGGAGAGGAAGTATGCATTTTCAATTAGCAGTGTCTTACTGAAAGTGAATCAGAAAGCTTACTCAAAGAAATGGAATATGTGTGTCCAGCCCATCTAATTTCCAGCATGTCCTGATAGGCTTATGCTCGGTTGCTGTCTCCCACTTATTTTGTCCTTTGTTTTCCTGTTACGAAATACTTGCGACATACTGAAAAAAAAGTTGTGTTTAATATTTACTCATCAAATTTTGTAAAATGTTAAACCTATTAAATTTGCACATGAACAGAGCTATAGTTTGGGATGCTTTTTCAGCCAGTATTCATGGGAAAAGTTTATTACTTCTTTGAAAAAACAGTATTTTTCGACATTCTGTTCATGACATTAATATGTTTTTCTATGTTTAATTGATTAAACCAGTTCTATCGCAAGAATGAATAATAACAACAACAGATGTGACTTACTGAGTACTAACTATATGCCAGGCACTGTTCACAGTATGTTCTGTGGGTTAATTCATTAATCTTTACAAAATCCCTATGACATAGAATCTATTATTATCTTCATTTGAAATTGAAGAAGCCGAAAACACAGTAGTAGTAATAAGTGTCTTATTCAAGGTTACCTAGCAAGTGAGTGGCAGAGCTGGGATTAGGCCTTTGAACTAAGTCTGGCTATAGTGTGCTTTTTCTCATTCTCTCACAATCACTACTTCTTTAAAAAATTTTTATTGGGGTATAGTTGATTTACAATGTTGTGTTAGTTTTAGGTGTACAGCAAAGTGAATCAGTTATACATATACATCTATCCACTCTTTTTTAGATTCTTTTCCCATATAGGCCATTACAGAGTATTGAGTAGAGTTCCCTGTGCTATGCAGCAGGTTCTTATTAGTTATCTGTTTTATATATAGTAGTGTGTATACATCAGTCCCAATCTCCCAATTTATTCCTCCCCCCCTCATCCTCTGGTAACCATAAGTTTGTTTTCTACATCCATGACTCTACTTCTGTTTTGTAAATAAGTTCATTTGAAGCCTTTTTTTTAAAGAAGATATTGGGGGTAGGAGTTTATTAATTTTTATTTATTTATTTTTGCTGTGTTGGGTCTTCGTTTCTGTGTGAGGGCTTTCTCTAGTTGTGGCACGCGGGGGCCACTCTTCATCGCGGTGTGCAGGCCTCTCACTATCGCAGCCTCTCTTGTTGCGGAGCACAGGCTCCAGACGCGCAGGCCCAGTAGTTGTGGCTCACGGGCCTAGTTGCTCCACGGCATGTGGGATCCTCCCAGACCAGGACTCGAACCCGTGTCCCCTGCATTAGCAGGCAGATTCTCAACCACTGTGCCACCAGGGAAGGCCCTGTAGCCTTTTTTTGATTCCACATATAAGCGATATCATATGATATTTGTCTTTCTCTGTCTGACTTACTTCACTCAGTATGACAATCTCTAGGTCCATCAGTGTTGCTGCAAATGATGTTATTTTGTTCTTTTTTATGGCTGAGTACAAGAACAACTAAATGAAGAGGAGTAAGCAATTTATCTGAAAAAGAATTCAGAGTAATGATAGTAAAGAGGATCACTACTTTTTAATTGTTATCTTTTCCTGCCCTCTATTGAATTGATTTTATTCTTTTCCCCCTCTATTAATAATTATTCATTTTAATTCCACTATTTTAGTAGATAACTTTAATTTTTATCAGCATTTTTTGGCTTGAAGTCTAAAAATTAGTTTCTCTACCCTTTTCCTTAATAATAGATGGAGCTTAGAATGCTTTAATTTGATCCTCCCCTCTTCACTTACATGTAATTATTATCTAGTTTTTTGGTATCACTTTTTCTTAGCACACCAAAATTATTTATTATAATATTTTCCACATTCAGTGTTCATTTAGATTTACCCATGTGTTTACCAGTTATTTTACTCACCACTCCTTGTAGCTCACTCCTTTTTTCTAGACTCAGTTTTATGCTTCCTGAAGTGCCTCCTCTCATAGTGCTTTCAGCAAGGATTTGTTGGTGGTAATTTCTCCTTCCTTGTCAGAAATTGTCTTCATTTCAGCATCAGTCTTGACTAACAAATTCACTAGATATAGAATCCAATATTGAAAGTTTTCTCTAAGCATTTTGAAAAAATTCTATCAGATTGTGTGGTACGAGTAATATAATACCCAGAAATGATGGCTTAAAATATAGAGATATGTATTTTCCTCGCATAACAAGCAATTCAGAGCTAGGCAAGGCCAGGGTGATTAATTGAGAAGCTCAATTAATTGAGAGCAGCTGATTAATTGAGAGCTGTTGATCAGCTTCTCTGTGACTCTTTAGGCTTGTCTGTTTTAGTTGCTAAATGGCTAACAGCTCCAAACATCATGTCCTCACAATGACAATGTCCAGAGGCTGGAGAGGACAGATTTCTCCTTGTCTCTCTCTCTATATCAGATAGGATAATCTTTCCCAAAAGCCTCTTTCAGACTTCCTCTCTGCCAGAAACATGTCCACCCTCTAACCCAGTCACTGGCAAAAAGAGAATGAAATACCCTGATTTGCTTAAACCAGTAATGGAACTCAGGGTGGGGTACATCTTTCATACCCAAACAACTAAGGGTTCTGTTAGCAATGCAGAAGAGGTTAATGACTGTTGCATAGGCAAACTACAGTGGTTGGCACACGTTGCCTTACAGCTCCTGGGGTGCAATTGAGAAATCAGCTGTCAGTCTAATTAAGTATATATAGTTCCGTTGTAGGTTATCTCTTTCTATCTAGTTGTTTTAAGATTTTCCCTTTCTCTTTGATATTGTGATAATTCACATAATTCAAGAAGCAGATGCCAAGATGGGATTAGACAGGCAAGAGTTTTTTGGAAGTCTCTTTGAAGGATACAGGAGAGAGAGCTGAAGCCAGGGAGGATTTTCAGACCATGATGCAAGGTCTGTCCTGTCGGGGAGGAAAAATTGAGTGGGAAGAATTTCATACTACAATGTGGATCCAGGAAAGTTTTAGCCAGGCTTATGTAGAGTCCTAGAACCAAACTTACAATTAAAGGAGTCCCCCATCTTGCAGGAATGGCCTGCACTAGTACCTAAACCTCATTCAATCATTGCCTAGGAGTAGGCCTTAGCATGAACCTGGTACTGGATTCAAAAGGGCCGGAACTGGTCAATTCTGCACCCATAGCAGATCTGTGTGGTGCATTTTCATGGCTGCCTCAGATGTTCTTTAGGTATGGACTTACTTTTATTTTTTCCTGCTTGGGGGCTGTGCTTCCTGAATCTTAGAATTTTCCCAGAATCTGAGATTCTTGAATCAGTCTTGGGAAATTCTTAGCCATCATTGCTTCTTCCCACTTTCTTTATTCTCTATTGCTAGAAGGTTTATTAGAGCTATATTGTACCATGTCATTCTGTCTTCCGTGACCCTTACCCTTTCTTTTAAAGTTTCCATCTCTCTATCTCTCTGTACTGCATTCTGTGTAATTTCCTGAGACAGACATTCAAGTTCACTAATTCTTGCTTTATTTATGCCTTACTTGCTATTTAACTTGTCCTTTATGTTTTAGTTTCCATTGAGTTTTTCACTTCAATATTATATATTTTTTAATTTTAGAATTTCTCTTAGTTCTTTTTATTGTCTACATGATCTTTTTTATAAAATACTGTTTTGTTCTTATGTTTTTCATTTGACCATTTTAAACATATACTTTTTTTTAACATCTTTACTAGAGTATAATTGCTATACAATGTTGTGTTAGTTTCTGCTATATAACAAAGTGAATCAGCTATATGTATACGTATATCCCCTCCCTCTTGTGTCTCCCTCCCACCCTCTCTATCCCACCCCTCTAGGTGGTCACAAAGCACCGAGCTGGTCTCCCTGTGCTATGCAGCTGCTTCCCACTAGCTATTTTACATTTGGTAGTGTATATATGTCCATGCTACTCTCTCACCTCATCCCAGCTTACCCTTCCCCCTCCTTGTGTCCTCAAGTCCATTCTCTACATCTGCGTCTTTATTCCTGTCCTGCCCCTAGGTTCTTCAGAACCTTTGTTTTTTCTTTTTAGATTCCATATATACGTGTTAGCATACAGTATTTGTTTTTCTCTTTCTGACTTACTTCACTCTGTATGACAGACTCTAGGTCCATCCATCTCACTACAAACAACTCAATTTCGTTTCTTTTTATGGCTGAGTAATATTCCTTTGTATATATGTGCCACATCTTCTTTATCCATTCATCTGTCGATGGAGACCTAGGTTGCTTCCATGTCCTGGCTATTGTAAATAGAACTGAAATGAACATTGTGGTACATGGCAAACATGTGGTTGGGTGCATGTGCACAGACTTTTTTTTTAACATCTTTATTGGAGTATGATTGCTTTACAATGTTGTGCTAATTTCTGTGGTATAACAAAGTGAATCAGCTATATGTATACATATATCCCCATATATTTTCCCTCTTGCGTCTCCCTCCCTCCCACCTTCACTATCTCAGCCCTCTAGGTGGTCACAAAGCACCGAGCTGGGGGCAGGACAGGAATAAAAACATATGCTTTTTTACAGTCTTTAAATAATGGCACTATTATCTGAAATTCTCAGGGATCTAATCTTATAGTTTGTTGAATCTGTTGACTTTTGTTTAGGTAAACTGTTTCCTCATATAATGTTTAATTTTGGATTGTGATCTTATTTGCAGTTGCCTCTGCCAAGGCCTCCAGATACTTCTATATTAAGGTCTCATACTACTAATTTTGAGACCACACAGAAATTGTAAACCCAACTCTATCCGTTTTTTTTTCTTTTTGGCCATGTAGTGCAGCTTGTGGGATCTTAATTCCCCAAATAGGGATCAAACCCATGTCCCGTGCAGTGGAAGGACAGAGTCCTAACCAATGGATGCCAGAGAAGTCCCTGTAAACTCAACTCTAAATCCATGCATGACATAGACCCATGCTTATGAATTCTCAGGAATGAGTGTTTATTATTTTCACCCAGAGGTCATTCCAGGACAGAAAAGATTCTTTCTTGTCCCCTTATGCCAGTGGGCAGACTTTTTTTTTTTAATTTTATTTATTTTTTTTATACAGGAGGTTCTTATTAGTCATGAATTTTATACACATGAATGTATACATGTCAATCCCAATCGCCCAATTCAGCACACCACCATCCCCATCCCACTGCAGCATTCCCCGCTTGGTGTCCATACGTTTGTTCTCTACATCTGGTTCTCAACTTCTGCCCTGCAAACTGGTTTATCTGTACCATTTTTCTAGGTTCCACATATATGCGTTAATATACGATACTTGTTTTTCTCTTTCTGACTTACTTCACTCTGTATGACAGTCTCTAGATCCATCCACATCTCTACAAATGACCCAATTTCATTGCTTTTTATGGCTGAGTAATATTCCATTGTATATATGTACCACATCTTCTTTATCCATTCGTCTGTCTATGGGCATTTAGGTTGCTTCCATGACTGGCTATTGTAAATAGTGCTGCAATGAACACTGGGGTGCATGTGTCTTTTTGAATTATGGTTTTCCCTGGGTATATGCCCAGCAGTGGGATTGCTGGATCATATGGTAATCCTATTTTTAGTTTTTTAAGGAACCTCCATACTGTTCTCCATAGTGGCTGTATCAATTTACATTCCCACCAACAGTGCAAGAGGGTTCCCTTTTTTCCACACCCTCTCCAGCATTTGTTGTTTGTAGATTTTCTGATGATGCCCATTCTAACTGGTGTGAGGTGATACCTCACTGTAGTTTTGATTTGCATTTCTCTAATAATTAGTGATGTTGAGCAGCTTTTCATGTGCTTCTTGGCCATCTGTATGTCTTCTTTGGAGAAATGTCTATTTAGGTCTTCTGCCCATTTTTGGATTGGGTTGCTTGTTTCTTTAATATTGAGCTGCATGAGCTGTTTCTATATTTTGGAGATTAATCCTTTGTCTCTTGATTCGTTTGCAAATATTTTCTCCCATTCTGAGGGTTGTCTTTTCACCTTGTTTATGGTTTCCTTTGCTGTGCAAAAGCTTTGAAGTTTCATTAGGTCCCATTTGTTGATTTTTGTTTTTATTTCCATTACTCTAGAAGGTGGGTCAAAAAAGATCTTGCTGTGACTTATGTCAAAGAGTGTTCTTCCTATGTTTTCCTCTAAAAGTTTTATAGTGTCTGGTCTTACATTTAGGTCTCTAATCCGTTTTGAGTTTATTTCTCTGTATGGTGTTAGGGAGTGTTCTAATTTCATTCTTTTACATGTAGCTTTCCAGATTTCCCAGCACCACTTATTGAAGAGACTGTCTTTATTCCATTGTATATCCTTGCCTCCTTTGTCATAGATTAGTTAACCAGAGGTGTGTGGGTTTACCTTGGGGCTTTCTATCTTGTTCCATTGATCTGTGTTTCTTTTTTTGTGCCAGTACCATGTTGTCGTGATTACTGTAGCTTTGTAGTATAGTCTGAAGTCAGGGAGTCTGATTCCTCAAGCTCCGTTTTTTTCCTTCAAGACTGCTTTGGCTATTCGGGGTCTTTTGTGTCTCCATACAAATTGTAAGATTTTTTTGTTCCTGTTCCATAAAAAATGCCATTGGTAATTTGATAGGGATTGCATTGAATCTGTAGATTGCTTTGGGTAGTATAGTCATTTTCATAATATTGATTCTTTCAATCCAAGAACATGGTGTATCTCTCCATCTGTTGGTATCATCTTTAATTTCTTTCATCAGTGTCTTATAGTTCTCTGCATACAGGTCTTTTGTCTCCCTAGGTAGATTTCTTCCTAGGTATTTTATTCTTTTTGTTGCAATGGTAAATGGGAGTGTTTCCTTAATTTCTCCTTCAGATTTTTCATCATTAGTGTATAGGAATGCCAGACATTTCTGTGCATTAATTTTGTATCCTGCAACTTTACCAAATTCATTGATTAGCTCTAGTAGTTTTCTGGTGGCATCTTTAGTATTCTCTCTGTATAGTTTCATGTCATCTGCAGACAGTGACAGCTTTACCTCTTCATTTCCAATTTGGATTCCTTTTATTTCCTTTTCTTCTTGGATTGCTGTGGCTAAAACTTCCAAAACTATGTTGAATAATAGTGGTGAGAGTGGACATCCTTGTCTTGTTCTTGATCTTAGAGGAAATGCTTTCAGTTTTTCACCATTGGGAATGATGTTTGCTGTGGGTTTGTCATATATGGCCTTTATTACGTTGAGGTAGTTTCCCTCTATGCCCACTTTCTCAGAGTTTCTATCATAAATGGGTGTTGAATTTTGTCAAAAGCTTTTTCTGCATCTATTGAGATGATCCTGTTGTTTTTATCCTTCAATTTGTTAATATCGTGTGTCACATTGATTGATTTGCATATATTGAAGAATCCTTGCATCTCTGGGATAAATCCCACTTGGTCATGGTGTATGATCCTTTTAATGTGTTGTTGGATTCTGTTTGCTAGTATTTTATTGAGGATTTTTGCATCTATATTCATCAGTGATATTGGTCTGTAATTTTCTTTTTTTGTACTATCTTTGTCTGGTTTTGGTATCAGGGTGATGGTGGCCTCATAGAATGAGTTTGGAAGTGTTCCTTCCTGTTATTTTTTGGAAGAGTTTGAGAAGGATGGGTGTTAGCTCTTCTCTAAATGTTTGATAGAATTCACCTGGGAAGCCATCTGGTCCTGGGCTTTTGTTTGTTGGAAGATTTTTAATCACAGTTTCAATTTCATTACTTGTGATTGGTGTGTTCATATTTTCTGTTTCTTCCTGATTCAGTCTTGGAAGGTTACACCTTTCTAAGAATTTGTCCATTTCTTCCAGGTTGTCCATTTTATTGGTATAGAGTTGCTTGTTAGGATGCTTTGTATTTCTGTGGTGTCTGTTGTAACTTCTTTTTCATTTCTAATTTTATTGATTTGAATCGTCTCCCTCTTTTTCTTGATGAGTCTGGCTAATGGTTTATCAATTTTGTTTATCTTCTCAAAGAACAAGCTTTTAGTTTTATTGATCTTTGCTATTGTTTTCTTTGTTTCGATTTCATTTATTTCTGCTCTGATCTTTATGATTTCTTTTCTTCTAACTTTGGGTTTTGTTTGTTCTTCTTTCTCTAGTTCCTTTAGGTGTAAGGTTAGATTGTTTATTTGAGATTTTTCTTGTTTCTTGAGGTAGGCTTGTATAGGTATAAATTTCCCTCTTAGAACTGCTTTTGCTGCATCCCCTGGGTTTTGGGTCATCGTGTTTTCATTGTCATTTGTCTCTAGGTATGTTTTGATTTCCCCTTTGATTTCTTCAGTGATCTCTTGGTTATTTAGTAATGTACTGTTTAGCCTCCATTTGTTTGTGTTTTTTACATATTTTTCCGTGTAATTGATTTCTAATCTCATAGCATTGTGGTCAGAAAGGATGCTTGATATGATTTCAATGTTGTTAAATTTACTGAGACTTGATTTGTGACCCACGATGTGATCTATCCTGGAGAATGTTCTGTGTGCACTTGAGAAGAAAGTGTAATCTGCTCCTCTTGGATGGAATATCCTATAAATATCAATTAAGTCTATCTGGTCTATTGTGTCATTTAAAGCTTCTGTTTCCTTATTTATTTTCATTTTGGATGATCTGTCCATTGGTGTAAGTGAGGTGTTAAAGTCCCCCACTGTTATTGTGTTACTGTCGATTTCCTCTTTTATAGCTGTTAGCAGTTGCCTTATGTATTGAGGTACTCCTATGTTGGGTTCATATATATTTATAATTTTATATATTCTTCTTGGATTGATACCTTGATCATTATGTAGTGTCCTTCCTTGTCTGTTGTAAAATATTTTAAAGTCTATTTTATCTGCTATGAGTATTGCTACTCCAGCTTTCTTTTGATTTCCATTTGCATGGAATATCTTTTTCCATCCCCCACTTTCAGTGTGTATGTGTCCCTAGGTCTGAAGTGGGTCTGTTGTAGACAGCATATATATGGGTCTTGTTTTTGTATCCATTCAGCAAGCCTGTGTCTTTTGGTTGGAGCATTTAATCCATTCACGTTTAAGGTAATTATCGATTTGTATGTTCCTATGACGATTTTCTTAATTGTTTTGGGTTTTTTTTTTTTACGGTAGGCGGGCCTCTTACTGTTGTGGTCTCTCCCGTTGCGGAGCACAGGCTCCGGACGCGCAGGCTCAGCGGCCTTGGCTCACGGGCCCAGCCACTCCGCGGCATGTGGGATCTTCCCGGACCGGGGCACGAACCCGCGTACCCTGCATCGGCAGGCGGACTCTCAACCACTGCGCCACCAGGGAAGCCCTGGGTTTGTTTTTGTAGGTCCTTTTCTTCTCTTGTGTTTCCCACTTAGAGAAGTTCCTTTAGCATTTGTTGTAGAGCTGGTTTGGTGGTGCTGAATTCTCTTAGCTTTTGCTTGTCTGTAAAGCTTTTGATTTCTCCATTGAATGTGAATGAGATCCTTGCTGGGTAGAGTAATCTTGGTTGTAGCTTCTTCCCTTTCATCATTTTAAGTATATCATGCCCCTCCCTTCTGGCTTGTAGAGTTTCTGCTGGGAAATCACCTGTTAACCTTATGGGAGTTCCCTTGTATGTTATTTGTCATGTTTCCCTTGTTGCTTTCAATAATTTTTTTTTGTCTTTAATTTTTGCCAATTTGATTACTATGTGTCTTGGTGTGTTTCTCCTTGGGTTTATCCTGCATGGGACTCGCTGCACTTCCTGGTCTTGGGTGGCTATTTCCTTTCCCATGTTAGGGAAGTTTTTGACTATAATATCTTGAAATATTTTCTCTGGTCCTTTCTCTCTTTCTTCTCCTTCTGGGACCCCTATAATGGGAATGTTGTTGCGTTTGATGTTGTCCCAGAGGTCTCTTCATTTCTTTTCATTCTTTTTTCTTTAGTGTGTTCCGCAGCAGTGAATTCCACCATTCTGCCTTATCCATTCTTCTGCCTCAGTTATTCTGCTATTGATTCCTTCTAGTGTAGTTTTCATTTCAGTTATTGTATTGTTCATCTCTGTTTGTTTGTTCTTTAATTCTTCTAGGTCTTTCTTAAACATTTATTGCATCTTCTCGTTCTTTGCCTTCTTTCTTTTTCCAAGGTCCTGGATCATCTTCACTATCATTATTCTGAATTCTTATTCTGGAAGGTTGCCTATCTCCACTTCATTTAGTTGTTTTCCTGGGGTTTTATCTTGTTCCTTCATCTGGTACAGAGCCCTCTGCCTTTTCATCTTGTCTATCTTTCTGTGAATGTGGTTTTTGTTCCAGAAGCTGCAGGATTGTAGTTCTTCTTGCTTCTGCTGTCTGCCCTCAGGTCTCAACTTATTCTGCTGGTGTTGGAAGGTCTCCTGCAGAGGTGGAGGGTGGCTGTGGCTCACCGTGAGGACAAGGACACTGGTAGGAGAAGTTCTGGGAAGTACTCCTTGGCGTCAGCCCTCCCAGAGTCCACCATTAGCCCCCCAAAGACCATACTCTTTTTCTATCATACCCTTTTTTGGCCTGTAGCATGTATAAAGGTCCATATATATATGGGCAACTCCCTGCCTTGCAAAGACCGAAAGCCTACCTCCTGCCTGTCTCACTTTAGCCTTAAAACCTACGTCCTTAGATCACCACTTGAAGGGGAGCTGCAGCATCAACTCCTGGGCATGCCACTCTTGTTTACAGTTCCCACCTTGGCTTTGGCTTTTGTTGTTTTTCTCCTACTTCTTCTGAGTGCCATTCTTCATGTGAAGAGATGTATGCTATGTTCGTCCAGCATTTCTAAGTGTTTTGTAGTGTAAAATTTTAGGTTTTCTAGTCTACTAGTATTTCCAGAAGCTGAATTCTTAATTCTTCCTCTATACTATCTCCCTGTAGTTTGGTTTCCAAGCATCAAACTTCACTTGCCATCGACATATCTTCTCTTTAAAGTTTAAGAAACCATGTTATTAGAGAAAAATCTTGATTCCTCTAACTTCAGAGAAAACTGTAGTGCTTCCAGGGCAACTAGAGAGGTCTTAGACGTTCTAGGCAGAGAGATGCTTGAAAATGTTTTAACCAAACTTACCATTATATCAGTGAAAAAGCAGAGGTCTTTTTTAGAGAGTACTTAGAAAGTCACATTGCTCCTTTTTTAGCATAAGCCATTGTTTCAAGGAAATTGCTCTTAATGTTATCTGTTTTCTATCATTTGGTAAGAAACAGTGAGGAAATAAGCCTATTGTGACCCAGTTGGCTAGTTGTGTAAGTTTTAAAGTTTTATTTTGTCAATAAAGTCTTACTTTTCTTAAGAAAGTTCATGTTACTGAATCCTGTAAAAGCTAGGTGAAAGGAAATCAGCTGCTAGATTATTAACCACAGATTCTAGGTCCTATCTAGTGACAAATGCAAACTCAGGTCCATGCAATTAACAAAAATAAAAACGGGTTCGTTCTTTGATACAATTGACACAGAGTGACATATATCTGCCTTTCAACATCTGCTTTTTAATAAGGTATCTCCTTTACAGAATGTTGTGATATTGTTTTAGAGTTCCTAGAAAGGGGATTTTAAATTGTTATCTACCAAGTAACTATTGGAAATTAGAGATTGGCTTTTTAAAATGTTTACACCTTTTATATGCCATTTAAGGGACAATTTTTTATTTAATTTAATATAGCAAAATCTCATAATTTTAAGGCTTACATTGACAGGGTTGAGCCGAAATTTACCTTGAAATAGCCCATGAAAAGGGTACTATGAAGATTACAGAGAGCTTGTTTCACCTGCTTAAGAGCATAAACCATTTTAAGCATATTAAAAGCAGTAATAAGAATACAATAGACATTTTTACAGTTTTTGTTTATCCGTGACCCTAAGTGCCTCTATAGGACATTAGTAGTAGCAACATATTTGCAGTGCACGTGAAAGTAAATACAACATACTTGTATTTTAAATATGATTCAAACTTAACAATGAAACTTGACTCTTTGAATTAGGCTGAACTTATAGAGGTGAAAAATATTTCTACCCATTTTCTTAAATGTAAATATTTTATAAACTGAGGGAAAGCACAGTTTCTTTTTCTTAAGCTGTTTCTTAAGGAATCATTACATTTTCAGGACTCACACCTTTGGATTCCATTTTTATTTACAATCCCACATCGAGCTGTTCATGTCTCTTCTCTATTTCAAGTAATCTTTTGTCTCATTCATTTTGAAGATGTGGTCAGAGACAGGGTGTGAGTGGATAATATTCAATGCAAACAACATGACTACACATAATTTAAAGCATTCACTGAATTTTAAACTGACATTTAAGGATCGCTCTGGACTAATTTATCCTGCCCTCTTCAGTCTACATATTTCTTCTGTGCATAATTCCTTCTTGAAGTTAATGGGAATTTGGCATGTAGCAGCAGTACATGTTTCATGAAATGGGAATCTGGGACCTGTCATTTGATAAGAATTCTGCTTCTACCTTGATTGGTCTGTCCCCCTAATGTCTTTCATTATACTACAGCAGTGTAGGCAGGCCTTCCATTCCAATGTGAAATGAAACTATTTTAAAATGCAAGGTATATGTGGGTTACCATGAGCAGAGGATAAGTAGTATGATCTATTGGACTGAAGATAGAAGCATTTTGAAATGCTATGCTTACTGAACATAACATAAAAGTAAAAGTTTCTATGTGCTGCATTACAAACATTTTCATTATAACACATATTTTCACTTACCCATACCAGTAAACCCTGGGAAAACATCTTAATTATGCAATGAGCTTCAAGACTAGGACTTTAAATCAAAGGGAAAGTAATAGCTTTTCTAGTTTTTCTTCAATGCTGTGCACACTGCCCTGCCTTTGTCGTGATATATACATTTTCTACATTTTCCATTATGCAGATACATATTTCTTATAGGTAGAGTGAAATAATTTTTAGCGTCTAAAACATTTTCAATTAATAATTCGTAATTTGTCAACACATTGAATAAACTGTAATATGTATGCAAGGGAACACTGCAGCTTAAAAGAAAAAATAACAAGGAAGATTTCTATGCACTGATATGGAATGATCTCAAGATGTATTTTTCAGTGAATAAAAGCAAGATGTAAAGACGTATGTAGGGTGTACTATATTTACGTACAGAAAGGGAGAAAATAATAATATACATTCATACATTGTGCATTGGCATGAAAAAATACTGGAAAGATGAATAAGAAACTAGTAAAAATGGTTACCTGCAGGGGTTGGAGGAAGAATGGGGTTGACTGGGAAACAAGAGAAAATGAAACTTCTCAGTGTATATCTCTGTGTACAGGTTGGGGTTTGTTGGTTTTAGTTTTGAAACGTTAATTATTGGAATCAGGAGAAAAGGAATTTAACAATACCAATACATAAAATTCTTTTTTACCTGTTGATTCTCCAGGAATACATAAGTTTTCATGTTGGACCTAGAGTTTTTTTATTGGCTGTGCCACTAATTAGCTATATGACCTTAAGCAACTCATTTAACTCTTCTGGACTTCAGTGTTGTAAAATAAGGAATTTAGAAGAGATGGTTTCCAAGGTCCCTTCCAGCTCTAACATTCTATGAAATGCAAATAGGTGACAGCATAATATGGGTATATTAAGTCAACTTCTTAAGGACTGGAATTGTGTGTGACTGATAAGAATATTTATTGCTGCTCTAGGGTGTTCAGTTTTGGCTAATTTTTCTCCAGAAAAAGTAACAGTTAAAGTGAGTTTTCTTACTCAGGCAGATAGATGCCTATATATAAATTACCTTTTGAAAGTAGATATAAATTACCTTTTCAAAACCCAAATTTACTGCTATGCTAAAGAGAATTTCTTTTAACGTTGGATAAAAACTTTATACAAATATTTTTTAAGATACCGTAAGTGTACTAACACAGATGAACTCAAAACATTGACTTTGCTTGTTAATCAGTATTTTGATAAGCTTCTGAGTCTTTATTAAATATGTGTTGATGTTTGATATCCATTCTGTTTAAGCTTCAATTATTTAATTACAGGTCTTGATATGAAACTAATCATGCATATATCCATACGAAGCTTGCATACTGACGAGATAAAATCATTAAACAGTCATTACTGTAAACTGACGTTGGCCTGAAATTTTTGCAGTTAACGGGGGAGTTGATGCTTGATGAACAATCCAATTAAAACTGGCAACAAAAGACCTAAAATGTCAGCCAAATTGCTTTTTAATAGTCAATGCAGCCGTCACAAAACATAAACATTAAAGTCCCCATAGAAGCATAAAGCTTCATGGTGAAACAATTCTAGAAAATGAATAATAATTACAGCATCTTGAGGATTCTTTTAATAGATGTGCGCTCATTAAAAATATTTTGTTGGTTAGAATCAGTTGATAAAGTATGTTTTGCTGAATACTTCTTTATATTTGTTATAGTAATGGTTTTATTTAATATTAGATAGGTATAATTTCTATTATTATCCAAAAAAATGTTATTTTAAAAGGCATTTTACTAACCTAGAAGGCAAGGTTCTGATAAAATATACAATATGACTTACTAGCTCCTCAAAATATAAAAAAAATAATGAATCCTCGGTTACACTGAAGTTCAGATGAAAAGGCAGGGAAGCCAGTTGTGATTTCTACAAGTAACCTGAAAGCAATAGCCAACATTTAGACTCTTGAGGCTCTGGGTGAATACTGAATATGTGAATGGTTTAATCACCTAGATGTTTCCTACTATCCAACAGTTTGGTTTTTAGTTGAAGATACAAATCCAAGTATTTTATTGAATTTTTCACCTTTCGTTCAGGTGCTTCACACCTGGAGGCCAAAGTGTTAGATTTTTATAAAAGATTGTCTTGTGTGTTATGAGTAATCCAACTTCCTCTGTCATTACTGCCATCTTTTTCAATAAGCAAAGAAAGAAATTGTGATGTTTTTATCTTTGTGACATTATAACACAGGAGAAAATATCAAATGGCTCCTAGGGGAAATGTTTAAAGCATCAGGGCTTTAATAATCTATTCATTTATTTTTCCAATAAACATTTGCTGAACATTTATTATGTGTCAACATGGTGTTGACCACACTGGGAATCTGGAGCTGAGTAAGATTTGGATACCATCCTAAAGCTTTCTATTGAGTTGAAGGTTAAACATGTAAACAATCAGCCGTAATACAAGGGAGAAATGTGTGAAGAATTCAAATGAGAAAAATAAAAAATACTTGTCTCTCAGATTCACACGTGAGTTAGGAATTCATAGCCTAGCATAATTTTTTGAAATTATTTTGTAGCATAGATATGCACAGTAGAGCCCTCAAACAGATGGCACCCTAATACATTTATGTATTAGAATATCTGTCAATTAAATATTGCCTTCCTCTACAATCATAGAGTGTAATTTTTTGTGCTATGAAGAGTAAATTGGCATTCACACTTCTCCAGCTGTGGTTTCTCTGTTTTATCTTTTGAGGAAGTTAGTGCTGTGTTTTCAGAGCAACAATTAAAAAAAAAATCCCTCAAAGGAGTGATAGACACACTGGGACTTCAAAATCTATTAGCTGAAACAGTGAGGAGAAAACCCTATAGGAATATAAATGAAACTTTAATGGTACCATATCACAAAATACTAAATGACCCAACTATCCATGAAAAATTGCTTATCTTTTCATTTTTTTCTTAATACAATGATGACTAAAATTTGGAGGGAAAATTCTAACATGTAGGCTATACCTCTAAGCCACCATCTCAGCCTATGGAAAAGTAAAAATGCCTTGGTCTGTATCTTGCACATAATCAGATAAAATGATGTCAGCAGTTTGATTAAATGTTGGTTTGAACAGACCAAATCAGCCAGCTCTTTTGCCGATGTATGGACCACAGAATAATAGATAGAAGTATAATCTTCTGCCCCTAAATTAATATATTAATTTAGAAGAGAACAATGAAGCTTTCAATGTGAAAAATAGTAGATAATAGATGATAGATTAAAATTCTTATGACCTCTTGTAAAATGCTTTGTGTTTTGCATTTACAAAATGCAAAATGTCCATTAAAACGAAATAATATATCTCACATATTTAGCAAGAATCAGGTGTCTCTTATGTCCTAGGCATTGTTCTGGGCACCAAGGATTCAGGAATGTATAAGACAGAGACTTCACCTTCAAGTACCTCCTTGACTAGCTGAAGAAACTCACACAAAGAAATAATTATAGTAATGTGAGATCTCTGATAGATAAACTGTAATGTTATGTGAGAACACTTGAAAAGGAATGGATGAAGGCATCACAGAGGAGGTAACATTGCCTAGAAGACTTGTATTCATCCTTTAAGACCCAGCTTCATTGAGGAAGGTGGGAGGCAATGGCATCCAAGCAAAGGAAGCATGTACAAAATAAGAGAGACATGGAAGAGCATGGCCTATATGAAGTTGAGGGACAGGAGATAAAGCTCCCGGCACTTATATGCTCTACTAAGGATTTTGCACTATATCTTATAGACCAGCGGTCCCCAACCTTTTTGGCACCAGGGACAGGTTTCGTGGAAGACAGATTTTCTATGGACCCAGGGTAGGGGCGGAGGAGGGGATGGTTCAGGTGGTGATGCGAGCGATGGAGATCTGCAGATGAAGCTTCGCTGGCTCGCTGCTCACCTCCTGCTGTGCGGCCTGGTTCCTAACAGGCCACGGACCGGTAATGGTCCGCAGCACAGGAGTTGGGAACCCCTGTTATAGGCAATGAAGAGCCACTGTATTAATCGTAATTAGGAAGACAGTTGTGGATTCATTCATTTTGATTATTCATTGATAATACATATATGTAATTAAATACGTTGTTAATAAATTCCAGAGCTATCAGATATTCTTACTTTGATAGGAATCAAATATTTGAATTCCAGGGTGTTATCTATACTCAGTGTTTCCTACATTACCCTAAATATATTTAGTCAGGTAAAGATTTTCTAAGATGATTTCTTAGTAAAGCATGATTAACATTTTTTCCCATAAAAGCTTGAATATAATCAGTATCATGTCTATTTAGAAACCCTCAATTTTTAAATATAATATTCAAGTAGAACTCTTAAAAGAGGTCAAACAATGAATTTACCCCACATAATTAATACCTAACTGAAGGATTGCCGGAAAATACTTTTTTATTATCCACAATTATTTTAATGTTAAAACCAAAAACATGGAGACTTCTTTGGCATCATAAATTACTTTTGAGCAACTTGATTTAATGGGCAACATGGTATACTGATCAGTGACTTTCGATGTACTTTTCTCAAAATTTCTCACAGAAACATATTTTACATTATAATAGACAAAAGTTTCAGGAAACAGTTCTTTCCTTTACTAAACAAATTCTTACTTTCAGTAAAAAATGAAGTCATGGAGCTAATGCTCTATGATATATTCTGTTCTATTTCATTCTTTAAATGCTGGTCAAAGTTGGTCTCAGAACCGATCAATTGGTCATAGCCAGAAGTTTAAAAAGCACTGTCATAGATAGACTAGTTGAAAGAAAACTGGATCCGAAGTCAAAAGACTACTGGATTAGAAGTTGAAAGACTTGGGTTCTTTCCCTAGCTCTCTTCACTATTTACTACCTCTGTGACCTTGGCAAACTCAGTTAACTTCTCCATTTTTTAATATACAAAGTGGGGATGATGCCTTCTGTGTCTATCTCACAGACTCCTGTTGTGAGGAACAAATGAGATAATATATTTCAAAGTGCTTTGCAAACCGTAAAACACGATGTAGGTGTAAGAAGGTGATATCCATGAAATGAGACTATACTTCATTGTTATGTATTTCATGTGACTTTGGCGAACCTTTTAATCCTTCAAATTCGTTCTTGAAAAATAATTTCCTTGAGGGTATCTAGCCACACCAGACATATATGAAAATAAGATTGACAAAGTGTTTCCCATTCTGAATAAGAGACAACAGTGACATTAGTTCAATACAGTTTACATTTCTGGCCTCTCAGAAGAGAACCTGATACAGATCACCACCCTTTAAACAAGGATACTTGTTAAAATAATGGGAGGAATGCATGGCTTCATATTATGTAATTTGCTTATATGACACATCTTTTATGATACATGGTACTACTGCTAAAGTTAGCCTTTGGCGAAGATATGTCATAAACACGTTTGCAGAACTCTAATAGAAAGAGAGAGACAGGCAAGCCACTCATTTGAAAAAGCAATGTTTAGTAAAATATTATTATGAACTACCTGTGTTTGGTTCTTGCCTTGCTACAAATGACCTGAAATGCAATATGACGTGATGATCAATTGCCCAGTTTTCTCCATCCTTCCAGCAAGCATTTATTGAGCGCTGACTCAATAAATGGCACACTGACTGTGCCACACTGCAGGTACTAGTGGAGTCATGAGAAAAAAAGAAGCCGTGGTCACTGCCTTGCAAAGAATTTATGGCCTGTTAGGGAAGGTAAAACAAGTACATAAACACAAGGCACAATATTAGGCTGTTTCGGTTGCTTGAAACATAGACTTGCTCGGAGTAGCTCAGGTGATAAGGATTTATTGTCAGCGTGCATATCCAAAGACTGAAAATGAATCCAGCTCTAGAAACCTCAGCAGTACAAATTTGTGAATCTTCACCTAGGCTTCTGCTGTTGGTATGACGCAGTGACTGGCCTCGTGTCTGCTTTTTTCTGTGACCATCTGCTTCTCTCCCTGCCACCACCTAGCTTCACATGTCTTAGGAGGTGCTGAGAGCGTAAGAGGACTACAGTGCTGTAGGAGGTCAGAAGTGAAAAACATTGCTTCTTTATTCAGATTTAGATTTCAAGGAATGCTTAATGAAAGGAGTAACATTGGTAACTGGCCTCGGAGGAGTGGGATGTAGACAGAATATGAGATGAAAGGACACCCAAAGTGGAAATTCAGGTATGAAAATAAACATTCAGAAATGGAATGCATTAATTGTCTGTTAAATGACAAACGTTGCAATTTGGTTGGAGAAGAGGAAGTAGGGAAAGGTAGACTGCAGCAAAATGATGCCCTTTTAACCTCCCAAATATATTTTTTTAAATTTTGAATTGAATTGTAATGTAACCAATCTCTATATACATATTAAATTATAATAATATATTTTATAAAATGATTATGTATATAAATAGTTTTCCATTTTAAGAAACAGTTTGTACAGAGCATACTTCAAAAAAATGTCTTCCACTGGCCTTTTCTTCTGTTTGTTTTGCAGAAATTGGAAGACATTTGTCACTCCATTGACAAGGTTATTTAGTGAGGCACAGCACTAGGCAGTGTGTGGACTGATAAAATAAGAAATTCCCTGTCTTTAGAATTCACCATTTAGTTGAGGGACAAGACAAACAAGCACAAACACAGACATAATGGTATCAGAAGCAGGTACTTGTAGACAGCTGTCACCAAGTGCTTGCATAATCCCTAACCATTGTACACAGGTAGTACTACCCAACTCCCTTATTAGCTTTCTTGTCCCCTTACCTTTTTTCAGATCCCTTCCTCCTCTACCCTTCAGCAGCACAGAGAGACACCTAATTGGTTCTCAGGTTGAAATATCTAGTCCTGGGCTCAAAGGCCAACAATCAATTGCTGCCCACCCCCAAACTCATCTGACTATGTTGTTCCCATTTGTACTTAGCCATGCTCTCCTCTCCAGAGTCTCAGACTTATTCATCATTGGAAAATACTGTCTTTTGAGGATCTCAGTGTCTTTCTTAATAGAAGGCAGAAGAGCAAACAATGAATCACTGATAAAATTTGATTGCCTTTGATAAAGTAACATGAATAAGAGCTTAACACATAAATTCCTTGATAAGTGTTGGGTCAAAGCTTAACCAAACCCTGCAAATAACAGTTATATGTTAAATAGTTGAGATGTACTAGCAAAAGTGTTTTATTTTTCTTACTAATTCTCCAGGAAATAGAGGCTAACTAATTCAAGGTGACCTGATTACAATAGGATTCAACAAAGTCCCAGTCTGTTCCAGGATAGAAAGGTATCTTCTTGCTTCTCTTGAACGCCCTCCAGAAAGAGAAGACCGCATCCACACCTATTCCACATTAATTTCAAACCCAAGAGATATCTCTATGCCTGTTACCTAATTCAACTACTGCCATAGCACTGATCACCTTGTAAAGCACACATATAAATGGCTCTGGAAAGAAACAGAGACGTGTCCTCCCATGAAACTTAGAATATTTGTGGAGTGATTATATACAGATTAATGATGTGGCCATTAGTAGTGGCAGCTCTACTGAGAATAGCAGACAGGTTTCTACAGAGACAAAGAACCTCATGTTCTCACCATTTCTTCAAATTGACTCGAAGAAGATGTATGTGTATGTGTGTGTATGACTGCATGATAATAGAAATACGTTTTCTTGGGGCTTCCCTGGTGGCGCAGTGGTTAAGAATCCGCCTGCCAATGCAGGAGACACGGGTTCGATCCCTGGCCCGGGAAGATACCACAAGCCGCGAAGCAACTAAGCCCGTGCGCCACAGCTACTGAAACCTGCATGCCACAACTACTGAAGCCTGCCTGCCTAGAGCCTGTGCTCTGAAACAAGAGAAGCTACTGCAATGAGAAGCCCGTGCACCACAACGAAGAGTAGCCCCACTCGCCGCAACTAGAGAAAGCCTGAGTGCAGCAACAAAGACCCAATGCAGCCATAAATAAATAAAATAAAATAAAATAATAGAAATAAGCTTTCTTATGTAAGCTGAAGATTTAACATGTAATTTGGTTTTATTGAACTTCTTTCTAGTATCTTGGATTAATAGTATTTATAAGGTATTAAAACAAGATACCGTTAGTTCAGTATAAAAAGTTATAATAGATTCATGGAAAATAATTTACAGCAATAAGAAAATACTTCTAAAACGAATGGACTTGGCACTTAAAAAACTATGGTCTTGTGATATGCTTTAACTGTATACATGTCTGTCCCCCATGCTCCGGCCCCCAACGCATCACACTGTGAGCTTTTGAGAGCTGTGACATTCACTTTCACCATTATATCTTGTGTATAAAACATGCCTAAACCTTAATAAGTAGTCTGTAAATGCTTATTTAGAGAATTAAATAACCGGGTTGGAGTAGGGAAAATATTAACTCAGCATTAGCATGTGTATAGTTTTGTGTCCCATCTTTTATCTCATTATTTGCTCCTGCCACCTTGCCATTCCCACATGTCATTCACTAAGTCACCAACAAACTCTGAACCCTTTCACTCAGGCCATTTCCCTTCCCTATCACTCAACTTTTCTGTGAAACCTTATAGATGCGTCTGTTCTCTTGCTCTCTCTTTTTAACTGTATCACTCTTTACTGTTCCTTGCTGGTTAAGTCAGTTGGGTTCATATGAATGTGCTTCCCCTCCCCCTGTGTCGGTTGTATTACCGTCTCTGATGACCACCCATTGTTTCTTATGGTGATTTTTCAGGCCAATGCCTATGTTAGGGGAAGGGTGAAAGGGTTGAATGGCAGCTCTATGCCTGTAATCTTTGGAATGAGGTTAGTCAGTAAAGAGTACACAAATGTATCTTTTGTTCTTCCTTAGTTCAGCCTATAGTGTGTTTTGAGAAAGACATAAGATGCTTATCATTTGGTATAAAGGTGGAAAGTGATTATGACATGGAGTAAAGCTACCTTCATCAGAAATGCCACCCTTGTTTGACCGTGTGATCTTGGGCAAATAACATAAATTTTCTGTGCTTCATTTTCGTCTTATATTTAAATGTATTGCACCAGCAACTGTAAAATCATAATAATTTACCACATCTTATAATGAGAATGATATGTAAATGGAATGATGTTTGCACTTCTCTGTGTCAGAGAACTGAGAGTAATTAAATACAGTAGAAAACCATTTACTCGGGAAGTCTGAGACCTGATCTGTTCTACATTAATTATATCAGTGTTTAGATATCCTAATTCTAAATGAGCATAACAGTTTTTAAAGGGATGTTAGCTCATAAGTTATGCCATATAGTGTGGGATGGTAAAGTATAGTGACAAATAATTTTTTAAATCAACAGTTTTAGGAAGTATGAAACATAATATGGAATGCAAAATATGGTAGAAAATAAGATTTTAAAGCATGAGTCTTAGAAAATGTTTATTTAGTATTTATATATTATTATCCAGATCAATTAAGGAATATGTTGGTGCTAGGGGCTGAATTGTGTCCCATCCCCCCTCCCAAATTCATATGTTGATATCCTAACCCTTAATGTGATGGTATTTGGAGATGAGACCTTTGGGAGAAAATTAGGTTTAGACAGAGGTCATGAGGGCAGGGTCGTAATGATGGGATTAGTGCCCTTATAACAAGAGACACCAGAGAACTAGCACTCCTTTTCTCTCTCTTTTCTTTCCTTGCTTTTCTTTCTTTCTCTCTCTCTTTCTTTCTTTCTTTCCTTCCTTCCTTCCCTTTTTTCTTTTTTTTGCCTCTGGATAAATGATATCTCTAGTCTCACCCAAATCTGATTTAGATGATGTTTAGATAAGAATTTGGACTTTAGACTTGAGTTGATGATGGAATGTGTTAAGACTTTTGGAGCTGTTTGAATGGAGTGAAAATATTTTGCATGTGAGAACATGAATTTGAGGGGACCAGGAGCAGAATGCTGTGGAATGAATTGCATCCCTCCAAAATTCATATGCTGAAGCCCTAACCCCCAATGTGATATATTTGGAGATGCAGCCTTTGGGAGATTATTAGGTTTAGGTGAGGTCATGAGGGAGGGGCCCTAACGATGGGATCATTGCCTTAATAGGAAGAGATATCAGAGAGGTTTCTCTCCCTCCTTCTCTCTCTCTCTCTCTCTCTCTCTCTCTCTCTCTCCCTGCCATGTGAAGACACAGTGAGAAGGTGGCCATCTACAAGTAAGGCCAGAAACTGACCATGCTGGCACCTTGATCTGAAGCTTCTATCCTCCAGAACTGTGAGAAAATAAATTTGTATTGTTTAAGCCACCCAGTCTGTGGCATTTTGTTATAGCAGCCTGATCTGATGAAGAGAGTTGGCTGCTTATCATTCTATTTATGTAAATATTTGGCCCAAATTCTCCAAATGCAATCACTTGTTTTCTCTTTCCATTGTATAAATTAAGGAATAGGCTGTACATATTTACACAATTCAGTGCATTAAAACTATTCTTGCCCATTAAAGCATAAATGGCCAGGAACACCACAATTCTTGTATTACCAGCAAGATCTATGATGATGACCATGTCATCATCTATTACAGTTTGTCCACCCTGTCCATAATGCTTGGATTTGGCCACTGTGATATCACTAACCCACATTATAACCCACATTATGACTATATGACTAAGGTAAAATAAAGATTCAATTAGTGGGAGAATGGCATGACATTTTTATTGAGGTAAAAGAACATACAAAATTTACCATCCTAACCATTTTTAAGTGTACAGTGGTGTTGTGTTAACTATATGCACATTGTTTTGCAGTGGGTCTCTTTTTCAATCTTGCAAAATTGAAACTCTATACCCATTGAACAGCTCCCCAGTTCCCCTCCACCCTTGGAAGCCACCATTCATTTTCTAATAGTTTGACTGCTACTTTAGATATTGCATATAAGTAGAATCATGCAGTATTTTTGTGACAGGCTTATTTCATGTATAATATCCTCAAGGTTCATTCATATTGTAGCATACAACAGGATTTTCTTCTTTATTGAGGCTGAATAGTATTCCATAGTATGTGTATACCACATTTTTCTTTTCAATTCACCCACCAGTGGACATTGACGTTGCTACCACATTTTGGCTATTGTGACTAATGCTTCAATAAACACGGGTGTGCAAATATCTCTCTGAGATCCTGTTTTCAATTATTTTGGATGTACACCCAGAAGTGGGATTGCCAGATCATATGGTAATTCTACTTTTAATTTTTTGAAGAACCTCCATACTATTTTCCATAGCACTGCAACATTTTACATTCTTCCTATCAACACTTCACAAAGTTCTAATTTCTCCATGTCCTCACCAACACTCATTATCTTCTATTTTTTGATAGTGGCCATCCTAATGGATATGAGGCGATATCTCATTGTGGTTTTGATTTGCATTTTCATGATGATTAGTGATGGCGAACATCTTTTTGTAGCCTTGTTGGACATTTGTACATATTCTTTGGATAAATGTCTTTGCACTTCCTTTGCCTATTTTAAAATAAGATTTTTTGTTGTTGTTGAATTATAGGAGTTCTTTACATATTCTGTATATTAACCCCGATCTGATATATGGTTTGAAAATATTTTCTCCTATTTCATAGATTGCCTTTTCATTCTGCGGGTTGTTTCCTTTGCTTCACAGAATGAACAGTCATTTAAAAAGTAATTTTTAGAAAAAATATGTTGTTCTGATACTTCTGCTCATTGGATTCCTGGATAAACAAACTTGTTGTAATGTTTAGGGCATTAGGGGTTTGTTTTTGGTTTTGTTTTTTGCTTTTTTTTAATTGAAGTATAGTTGCTATACAATATTATATAAGTTACAGGTATACAATGTAGGGATTCACAATTTGTAAACTTTTTATACTCCAATTATAGTTATTATAAAAAATTGGCTATGTTCCCCATGTTGTACAATATATCCTTGTAGCTTATTTTATACCTAATAGTTTTTACCTCTTACTCCTCTACCCCTATATTGCCCCTCCCCCCTTCCTTCTCCCCACTGATAACCACTAGTTTTTTCTCTGTATCTGTGAGTCTGTTTCTTTTTTGTTTTATTCACTAGTTTGTTGTATTTTTGAGATTCCACATATAAGTGATATCATACAGTATTTGTCTTTCTCTGTGTGACTTATTGCACTTAGCATAATACCCTCCAAGTCCATCCATGTTGCTGCAAATGACAACATTTCCTTTTTTTATGGCTGAGTACTATTCCATTGTGTATATATACCACATCTACTTTATCCATTCATCTGTTTATGGACACTTAGGTTGCTTCCGTAGCTTGGCAATTGTAAATAATACTGCTATGAACATTGGGGTGCATGTATCTTTTTGAATTAGTGTTTTTGTTTTCTTCCAGTATATACCCAGGAGTGAAATTGCTGGGTCATATGGTAGTTCTATGTTTAGTTTTTTGAGAAACCTCCATACTGTTTTCCACAGTGGCTGCATGAATTTACATTCCCACCAACAGCGTACAAGGGTTCCCCTTTCTCCACATCCTCACTAATATTTGTTATTTGTAGTCTTTTTAAGAATTAATTAATTTACTTAGTTTTGGCTGCATTGGGTCTTTTCTCTACATCCTCACCAATGTTGGCTATTTGTGTTATTTCTCATGATAGTCATTCTGACAGGTGTGAGGTGATATATCATTGTGGGTTTTAAAAAAAATATTTATTTTATCTTTGGCCACGTCAGGTCTTAGTTGCGGTATGTGGAATCTTTCATTGCAGCACATGGACTCTTCTTTGTGGTGCATGGGCTCTGTAGTTGCCGCACGTGGGTTTAGTTGCATCGTGGCATGTGGGATCTTAGTTCCCCGGCCAGGGATCGAACCCATGCCCCCTGCAGTGGAAGGTGGATTCTTAACCACTGGACTACCAGGGAAGTCCCCTCATTGTGGTTTTGATTTGCATTTCCCTGATGACTAGCAATGTTGAGCATTTTTCATGTGCCTGTTGGCCATCTGCATTTCCTCTTTGGAAAAATGTCTATTTAGTTCTTCTGCCCATTTTTAAATCAGGTTGTTTGTTTTTTTGATGTTGAGTTGTATGAGCTGTTTATACATGTGGGATATTAACCCCTTATGGATCATATCATTTGCGCATATTTTATCCCATTCAGTAGTTTGTCTGAATCAGTAGGTCGTTTTGTTGATGGTTTCCTTCTCTGTGCAAAAGCTTTTAAGTTTAATTAGGTCCCACTTGTTTATTTTTGCTTTTATTTCCTTTGCTTTAGGAGGCAGATCCAAAAAGATACTGCTGCGATTTATGTCAAAGAGTGTTCTGCCTATGTTTTCCTCTAGGAGTTTTATGGTTTCTGGTCTTACATTTAGGCCTTTAATCCATTTTGAGTTTATTTTTGTATATGGTGTTAGAGAATGTTGTGTTTTGGTTTCTTTTCCTTTTTTTTTTTTTTACATTTTCAGGTCTTTCAAATGGAAGCGCAATACAAATTACATTAGAATGGTTGTGTTATAAAGAATACAGTAATTGATGCATAACAAGTTACTAAAATCCATAAAATACAAAATAACGTTTAATTCCTCTTTAAAAATAAAAGCCACCTCTAATATCCCTCGCATTTTTAGAGTTTAGATTTTGACATATCCATGAAGCATTACACTATGGATTTGTATAATATAGCCAACCGTTAGAGCTATTTTACTGAGTGATATGTAGTGGTACTACTTCTAGGGTTGCTACTTGAACTACCCTAACTTAAGCCATCCTCATGATTATCCATTGTTGTAACTCTAACACATATTTAGTAAACGAAAATCCCTACATGTGATTCGTAGTTGAAGGAAGTCCATTTTATTTTAATAACATGTGTTTGAAACCAATTTTGTATTCTCCATAAGTAGAGACATGGTCATCATGAGTGCCAGTTGTACAAGAATTTATTTTAGAGCCATAGTATTTCATTAATAAATATGATTAGGTTTTAACGTGAAGGAAGAAAAATAAATAAATTGCTCAGTTGTCTTTTTAAAGCAAGCCCATTAAGCAATCTCTTCTGATATTTTCAGGATCAACTTCGGATAAAATGATATACCAACTAAGTTAAAGACTGTTAATAAGGATCACATAAATTATATAGACACTTCTGAAATGAGGATATTTGCTACTGAGAATTAAAAAGAAGCACTTAATGATGTGTGAATGAGCATACTGAACTGGGTTTACAAATAGAGTAACCCACTACCTAGATTTCATTATGAGTTGTTACATAGCTAATTCAGTCACAGCATTTTATCTTCATTGGTTGCTATAAATATGAATGGCAAGTGTGATAGAAGCACCGTTGGTGTGATTTGCTTGGAATCCCAGGAGAGATGGCTGAGTGGCAGCTAATGGAGTTAGTTCAGTACTATGGTATCAAGGCCTTGGACCAGGTTCTTTACTTCATTAAGCCTCATATTCGTCATCTCTAAAGACGGAACAATATATGACTTTAAAACAATGCATTTTCTTCAAAGAAGTGGAAATTATTCATCGCCTCAGAAGACTTTCATAATCCCACATTCTTAATATTTTTTTTCATAGTCCAATTTCACAACATATTAGTTATGTGAACAAGAAGGTACAATAGGGCTTCCCTGGTGGCGCAGTGGTTGAGAGTCCGCCTGCTGATGCAGGGGGCGCGGGTTCGTGCCCCGGTCCAGGAAGATCCCACGTGCCGCGGAGCGGCTGGGCCCGTGAGCCATGGCCGCTGAGCCTGTGCGTCCGGAGCCTGTGCTCCGCAACAGGAGAGGCCACAACAGTGAGAGGCCCGCGTACCGCACAGAAAAAAAAAGAAAAAAAAAAAAAAAGAAGGTACAATAATAGAGTGTAGAGGACCAAAAATAATAACCCTAAGAAGCAGTAAATGAAGCTGATGGTATCTCCACTGTGAATGTGTGTAGACTAATGTGTTTTCATGGCACCAATACAATTGATTAAAACTCTGTCAGTTATTTCATTTGGATTATAAAAAGGCTCTCACTTGATACAGTCTCCCCTCCCCTACCCCCCAGAATTACCCATGTGTTTAAATGACATATCCACAGCCATAGTCTCTGTGACAAACAGACACTGTGTAAATGATTCCAGTCGGAAGGCTGGAAGAGGTCTCAACGTGCAAGTAGCCATGCCCCTCTCCATCTTGAGCTGCTCTTCCTAGAGAGAAAGGGGGTGAGTTTTTCTTTCCTTCTTAGTTCACAGGTACATATTTTAGCAGCAGCATCAACTATGTTAATACAGGTAAGCTTTCACTGAATCCTTTTAAAGAAAACGGTTTTCCTAATCTAAATTCATAATGATAATAATTACAATAATAATTATTTTGGTAACTAACATTAATTGAGGACCAGGCACTGTGCTAAGTACTTGGCATACAATTCTGGTCTGACGCCCATGCTTTTTTTTTTTTTTGCGGTACGCGGTCCTCTCACTGTTGTGGCCTCTCCCGTTGCGGAGCACAGGCTCCGGATGCGTAGGCTCAGCGGCCATGGCTCATGGGCCCAGCCACTCTGCAGCATGTGGGATCTTCCCGGACCGGGGCACGAACCCGTGTCCCCTGCATCGGCAGGTGGACTCTCAACCACTGCGCCACCAGGGAAGCCCGCCCATGCTTTTTATGTGTACTAGGGACTGTCATTAATATACAATGTTTATATATATATAGGTTACAAAATTGATCAAATATCATTAGCATATAATGCGGATGTTGGTCTCAGTGCCAGTACAACAAAGTTCCTGTGTATGTATTTACAATGAAAGCTATACCTATGGGACCCCATACTTCTAAGTAGTAGTCATAGTTTGTTCACTGATATTTTCGTATGTACTATTTGTAAATGTCTCTGAATATTCTTGACACTTTAACCAGCTATCTACAGTTCCTTCCCTCGTGGGGTTTTATGTACTTTGACGAACTTCATTGAAAGGTAGTTTTGTTTGCAGCTTGGCCCAGTGAATAAAGCATCAGATAATATTCTGAAGGTCTTTGAGAGATGCAGGTGAAAGCTGCTTCCTAAATACAAAGCACTAATGTTGTATTCATGAAAATGGTTTTTCTTCACATCCTTTGCTCTAATGTTAAAATCCCGAGGTGTTATCATTTAGAAATAGAGTCTGTTATCTGAAGTAAAAGGGACTGAGAGCATAATAAAGCTAATCAATAGAGAGTGTTTGGTGTGGCTTGGCAGAAGAGGAAAGGATAGGATTCAACTGTTCTTATGTTGACTCATGATTTCAATAATAGCTTCTTAGAACTGTTGGGAAGAAAATAAGAAACGTGTGAAAATTGTAAAATATTTTTTAACTATAATGGAGAAGTTTTAAATAATCAAAAAGCTTAGAATCAGATAGATTTTTTTCTTAGGTTACTTACTAGCTAGTGCTTGAATTTTATAGATTTTCTTGGATTCAATAACTGATCATTCAGTTAATAATATTATTTAGTGGTTACTATGTGCCAGGTACTCTACTAAGTGTTTTATACACATGGCCTCATTTAATTTTCACAAAAACATTAAGAGATGTTTAGTACTATCCCTATTTTACAGATAAGGAAATACAGTCTCAAAAAGGTTTGATTGCTCAACATCAAACTGATAGTAAACGGCAGAGCTATGATTTAAACTCAGATTAATCTCATCTTAAAGTCTGTCATTTGGAAATGTCAGGATGTACTTACAAATTTAAACAAGTTATGTGCAGATTGAGTTCTCTAAGTAGATGAGTAGTAGAGAAAGTACTCTATACTTGTTTCACCTTATTGAAAATAAACAAATGAAACCAAGACACCCTCTCCTTTGTCTTCTGCTACTGAATGAAAGGTGTTCCATAACTAATTAGGTTTAATTCCCTCTCTGATTTGGCTCCTCTATCATTTCTTTTGCACATTATAAGCAGTAATAACATATTAGTAAGATATGAGCCCTACTTTTAAAAAAAGTATATTTCTTTTTTTTAAATTTATTTATTTATTTTTGGCTGCGTTGGGTCTTTGTTGCTGCACACGGGATTTCTCTAGTTGCGGCGAGTGGGAATTACTCTTCGTTGCAGTGTGTGGGCTTCTCATTGTGGTGGCTTCTCTTGTTGCGGAGCACGGGCTCTAGGCGTGCGGGCTTCAGTAGTTGTGGCTCACGGGCTCCATAGTTGTGGCTCGTGGACTCAGTAGTTGTGGCTTGCAGGCTCAGTAGTTGTGGCTCATAGGCTCTAGAGCGCAGACTTAGTAGTTGTGGCGCACGGGCTTAGTTGCTCCAGGGCATGTGAGGTCTTCCTGAACTAGGGCTTAAACCCGTGTCCCCTGCCTTGGCAGGCAGATCCTTAACCACTGTGCCACCAAGGAAGTCACCCCCCAAAAGTATATTTCAATAGTGGTTCACACTTGACCTTTTATTTCTATACCTTGACCTGCAACTGACTTTTTTTTTTTTTTTTTTGTGGTACGTGGGCCTCTCACTGTTGTGGCCTCTCCCGTTGCGGAGCACAGGCTCTGGGCGCGCAGTCTCAGCGGCCATGGCCCACCGGCCCAGCCGCTCCGTGGCATGTGGGATCCTCCCGCACCGGGGCACGAACCCATGTCCCCTGCATTGGCAGGCAGACTCTCAACCACTGCGCCACCAGGGAAGCCCGCAACTGACTTTTTGTGATTACTACTAGAAGGCCGTGTGGTATACTGTGGCCCAATTTGCCCATGTAAATCCCCTAAGTGGGAATAAATGGGAAACACCTAGAACTTGTATTGTGCAGAGAGATAAGGGGACATTTCCCTAGTGTGGCCATAGCAAGAACTTGAAGATCAGGGAGCTGGTTGGACATTTACCCTGCATGATATGACTGAGTCACAGAATTATGCTTTACATAAGCTGTTTCCAAATGCTAATGAATCTAGGAGTACAAAAGACAACAATCCTGTAATACTATGTTCTTTTCCCTGTTAGACATTTCACTCTGTGTAGGCTACCAACCACCAAATCAAGGCTTGTTTTCATGAAGTACAAGGGAGGCAAATGGAGCCGTGTACACATGCCTGTGTTCAAATTTTATTCAGTATCTTCTACAGTTGACAAAGCAAACGAGTCAATTCCAGGTTGTCATCACACCCCACCATGAACCCAGATCACACTGCAGTTTGGCCTGGTGCAGATCCCCCTTATTAATACACAGGAAGGAGCTTCTGTGCACTCATTCACTGATTTCAGGCACTACAAGAGGTCTCTTTGAGAACTGCTTCACATAAGCAATGTGTGTTTAAATCCTCTGTCCCTCTCAGCATCTCATCTATCATACATAAAATGTTTCCCCTGAGTACCGTTTGAAAAAGGTTATTTAAATGACCTTAACTAAGAATTAAGTTGCTTAAGATACTTTCTTAAAGGAAACACTGATCAATCACTACCTATGAAATATTTTCTTAATTTCTAGGATTACCATTTATATTTATTTGTTACTGCAGTCTCAGATATTCATAGTTTCCTCAACATATGTTCTCATTTTTCCTTCTGTTTGTGCAGGCTGACACTCTTCCTCTTGAGACAAGTTAATTTTTTAGTTTTCCTAAGGCATCTATACATTAAATCTCAGTGGGTGAGAGTTGAGAGGAACTTGTCTGAATTCACCAGTTGTTCATTCAAGTCTAACGTTATATTAATAGATTGCACTAATTTGCTTATTTTTGTTGGACCTTTCACTTGATCCTCTAGCAGACACATCTATACCAATATATCAGTATATTTCCTAATTGAGCCTCTTTCTCATGACTTTATTAGCCATCTTCCAGTTAATGAAGTCTCAAGTGCAATCTGTACATAATTTGAGGATACATGTGAAAAGACATCATTACAAAAGAATTTTTCAGATAACTTTTTTGTGTTCTGGGCAATGTTCATCCAGAATGTTGCATTTTGTTTGGGGAACCATAAAGACCTAGTTAAATTGGAGGGAGTCCAGGGAGATAAGCAGTAATGTAATTGAGGGAATGAATCAGAATTTGAAGGAAAAATAAAATGAGTTAAATATGCGTAGCTTAGCATAAACAAAGTTTATAAGGCAGGCTTACTAATAGGTCTTAATGTCGGCACCTCTCCAAAAATTAACTCTATTTAACGACTCACTAAAATAACATGTTGAAAAACAAGAAAATGGAAATTTGTAATAATGAGTGAATTAATCAATGAACATTTCAGAACACTTCAGGCAGAAAACTTCAGATACAGGCTGTGCCCACACAATGCCAAAACAGCTGGTAGGAATGTGAAAAATTCAGTCAAATAAGGTATTTGTCATCATCAAATACTCTCCCACTATAGTGGCTATAATTGGTTTTTTAAAAATAAATTTTAATTGAATTCAAACTTTAAAATTTTGAATTCATTCAAATTAATTAAATTTGCAAACAAAATTATAAAGCTGTATTGAATAAAATTATGAGCTAAGTGTGTGGGAGCTATAAAGATGATTCAGACCTGGGTCTTGATATATGACAAGTAGATGCAATGCTTGAATGCATGACAGAAATAAAACATACTCTCTCCTTCCTGCAGAACTATCGCTTCTCAACCATACCTTTTGGGAGATTCCCTCAGTAATCCAAAAGATATCCTGCAGAATGGTTGATGGAAACCACTAGTGTTTTATATCACAATTCTCCTTTTTTTTTGGCTCCAATATATTTGAATAACATGTACATGTATAAAACACTCCTGTGAAAATGCCAAGATTTTTTTTCCCAATTCACCCCTCCCCATTTTCTTTTTTGGGGGTGAGAATAACCAAACTTTCATCATCCCTATTGTATGCATAGACTCATTTTACAAGCATGTGATATGAAACTGGTTTATGGGATCAGAGTTGTACCCAATTACTAGCACTAACTCTAGCCCCACCCCTTTTTCTCCCATCCAGAAAAGCATATCCAAATGTAACTCAGAGTGTATTAGAGGTATCACCTTGAATTCACTTTCATCTACCATTTTTAAAATAAATTGTCTGTGAACTTTAGTCCTCTATTGTAGTAACAGGCGATTGCAAAGCATTGGTTTATTTAGATCCTGTAGCAGAGAACTGCTGAGTTAGTGCAATAGACCAAAACATGGGTGAAATTTGAGAATCATCCGGGTCTTGTAAATACTGCCGTAACAGTGCTGTCTCTTCCCATTGTCCCTGGTGGAAACTACGTATGTTTTCAGTCTCCAAGTATAGATGTTGGAACCCCTCTCCACCACTCCACTGGGCATCTGTGGGTCCCTGTTGTTCATGGGGGGAGGACCTACAGGGTATGGGGGAACTTTCTCATCAAATAGCCAGACAATGATTGTTAGATGGTGTTTAATGTAACATTATTAATGGTTAATAATAAGAACTTTTTCTTCAGTCTTTTTTTGAAAAGAAAAGCTTGAGGTGGAGGGGCTAAAACTTTCCCCAGCCTTTCCTAGTTCTCCATGCTTTCTTTTTATCCTCTAGGAATATTTTGTCTTTTGCTTTTTGTTTTTTATTACTCAATATAGTTTGCCCTCATTATTTAACATATGGTAGTTTGAAAAATATTTTTCTTAGAGCTTTAGACACAGGTCACAATGTTTTCTTAATTTGTGCTTCAAACATTCAGAATTCCATTTTCATAAATAACATTAGAATGATTTTCATCCATTGCATTTTGAACAAATATAGGGTGACCATTTTTAATAGTCTAATGAAAAATGAAGCTCTGAAAATGAAAACTTTGTAAAATTCCATAATATCTGTTATTAGCTAATTTATTAAATGATTCACTGTCAATTAATTCATAACCCTCCATTACCTACTTGCAAATAAATAATGAACTTGGGGACTGAAAATAATTGAAATACCTACATACGACTTTAGTTTGAGTATAAACTAAATATGAACTTTTAAGGATCATTGCTTTTTTATATTTTCTTTTTGATATACTTCACTGACTAATAATGGAAGCCACAGCATCATTGTCAGCATAAGATAAAACAGGGCAATTATCTATTTCATGTTTCATACATAATGAATAACAGAGTTTCCTTCAAGACCATAGTGGAAAAGGCTTTGGCTGACCACTAATTTTAATTGTTAATATCATATATTAATATTTAGAATTTGACATTTAAAATTCCAAATTGTGCCATGAAGTAGAGCTCTTTACCCTTCTGCTTAGAAAAATAAATAGGTAATAAATGTATTGGATTCATTTTTCTTTTCTTTTTTTTAACATTGCCAAATTACTCTAAAAACATAAGCAAAGATGTATTCTTCTTGTATTTTCACAACCAAGAAAATCAGATAGTTTAAACATTTACATTAGTAATTTAAGCAAAATAGCATTTAGCCACAGTCCTCTCTTTTTTTTTTTTGGTTGTAAAGTCCTAGTTTGTTTGTCTTAATCTATGTCAGAGAGTTGACTGAGTTAACAGACCAGGCATTTATTGGCAGGAATATTGACTATTATGCCTGAGATTGGCTAATTGCACTATGTAGAGCCAATACAGCATGCAGCACAGTTGGGTTCCCCCAAAAACAGAGACAAGGAGAAATGGATTGCGGGAGGGCTGCCTTGTGGATATTTAACTCTTTGTTATGCTTGTACAACACACTGGAAAACAGGAAAAGAGATTAATGAGACCTAGAGGATAGAAAGTTTAGGTTTTCTGGAGGTAGACTAGCACATCCTTTGAAGATAAGCATCAGCTTATGGAGAGACTGAAGTGCAAATATGTGTTTCAGCACAAACGTGTCAAAGGATAGTAGGTGCTTCACTGTTGACCTTTATTTCTAGTGGTTGTAACGAAGATCAACTTAACTGACAAAAATTAATAGAGCATACTCTCTTACTTGCTGGCTTAGTGAGAGGACCGTTCAAAGTCCTCAAAGGGATGGACTTTACAATCTCAAAGATAGTACAAAACACTGCAGGGCTCGGGAGCAGGCAGAGGGCAGTAATCCAGAACCCGATTGAAACCATGTAAACTGGATGACATTATAATTTATTATTGTTGGCTTTCCCCCCAGGGCTTCTGTGACTCTCCTGCAGTCATCTGCTTTCATTGCAAATTCTCTCTGTTTCTCTTTCCTTCTGCCCCTTTCTGTTGTTTTCTGTGTCTCACTCATTCACATGCCAATACATACACACAAATACCTATTAAGCATTAGCTATGTAATAGACTTTATTTCTGTTCTCAATCTAATGGTTTATTTAACTAATGAATCTGCTTCTATTAAGGGTTGTTAGCATATTAATATTAAGGCAGTATTATTTGAGCCAGAAGAGTAATAAGGTATACTTGTTCAATTTTCTTTGGAAAATCAATTTTCTTACCTTCATATTCTTTGAGCCTCTAATAATAAGGTTAAGAACAGAAATGTCCACAGCCAGATACACTTAAGACTAATTTGATGATCCCTGAACACTATCAAGTTAATGGATATTAGCCATAACATGCAAATGTATAGACTATGTCCTCACCGGTTGTGAAAGCTCCTTGTGACAAGTACTATAAAGTAGTAATATATTGATACATTTAGAATTAGTAGGAATAGTTAATATTACTAATAAACCTCTCTTCTTTCTTTTAAACCTGTTTTTTTTAATATCCCCTCTCCTTCCTGGGAGGGAGAACAGCTCAGAAAACCAACCCAAGGAACCAAAGGCTTACAATTGGCCTCAAGAGACTTGACATAAGTAGTTATGGCCATAACCCTTGGTGCCCTGATGTTCTTTGCTCAGGTAGATTACTAAGGTCTTCAGAAGTATTAATTAATTTTGCCTTATAAGAGTTCAGAGAGGTGGTTAAATACAGCCCCATAATCCTTTATCCAAAATCTTTGGGGTCCACTTGTTTCAGAATTTAGAATTTTTCAGACTTTATAAAAGCAATGGTATAAATATATACTGTCTGTTGTGCAACCCCTGGATTGGGATGTGGGCCAGCACCTCTTAATAAAATGCATCAGTATTTTTGTAGCTAAAGGTAGGAGAATTCACTAAATGAAATACATAAAGACTGTAAATATCCTCATATCAGTTCTGGTTAGGTTTTCCCACCAATGAGTTAGAAAAAAACCCCTCCATTTTCAGACATTTTTTCAATTCCAGAATTGCAGTCAAAGCATTGTGGAGCTATCCCTGCTTTGGCCAATGGGGTAATGAAACAAAGACTAAAGTGAGAAAGTACAGACATGTTCTCTGACCTTCTGTGACCTTTTCCTAGAACTATAGGAATATATGCGCCCCCTTTTGCAACGTATACTGTATAGTGACTTTAGGAAAAAACATATTTTGGGGGATATTGTCATAGTGTCACTATAGAAAAGAATGATCAATTAATTAATTAAGTACATGGAGTTTAAAAAACTAAGCCTGTGTCCACTTTGGTCAAATTGTTCAAGAAAAATTATCTATTTGACTTTACCATATTAATGACAATATTTTTTTTAACACCTACCGAAAGTTATTTTACCTATACAGTCAGTTCTGCTACAGTGCATGTTTTGAAAACATTAATTTGTTCCCATGCTATCGGTATATTTGAGAACAATTTGAACGTAAGAGAAATTGCATGTTTGCATATGTGCGATCCATCTGTTAAAAATACTAGGTGAGTGCAGGAAACTGCATACAGCAGATAGAGCCATGGAGGAATACACAAAATGCACACATGCTTACATCTGAAACATCCACCAGCTATCTTCGTTCACCACATGTATTAGAAGCCTTGCCCATCCACATCTGGTGTTAGAACTTTCTGTCTGATTCAGATAACCCTCCTTCCACCACTTCACAATAACTCACAGGTTACAACCCTTCTGACACCCACTTTCACAAGCACATTCAGATATTGTGCCCAAACCCCATTTTTCCCATAAGCCCCTTACCCATGCATGATTTTGTGATATGCAATGAATTTTCAAAATGCAAACATCACCTTATAGCTGAATTGACCATATGTGTTAATGAAATGAAAGGGGTAAAACACCCTGGCGGATACCTTGAGAAGTTCCCACACAGTGTTTCTGGGCAGATATATTCTAATTGCTGGTGAAAAGTTTCTCTAACACATGATCCAGAAGAAGGTTTATTTGCAGAAAAAGAGGGAAAAAAAAGTATATGCATGACAGCTTTCTTCTCCCACTTACCTTTTGACAACAAGGATAATGTTTTTTCTGAAGGCTTATACTTCAGTTAACAGCTCTGCCACACCTAAAATGCCTTGGATATAGAGTTTGGAGGACTCCTACCCCCCCCCCACCCCACCCCGAGAGAGTTTCTTTCCAAGTTATTTTAGGACCTTAAACCTGAAACTGGCTCCCACCCAAGTATATTATGTGAATTAGACCTTTCCATCTGAAAACTTAATTTACTTTCAGAAAGCTTTATAAGTATGTCTGGATACCCATATTTGCATAATCACTACTCCCCCCCTTCTCCCTTGCGTCTCTCTCTTGGGCACAGAAATGTATGGTTGCCAGATACGTTTGGAAGTGAGTGCATGTGACTCTTAACCCCTTGGAACTGGTGTTCTAGAGCTCCTGACACTGAACCCTAGTGTATTTTTTATTAGTATTTAATGTTGAGAAGTCCCATTTCATGGAGCCCAAGGATTAAATTACTTCATTTGGGAGGGAACCAGTGCATTCCCCACCTTTTTTCTTGAAAAAAAGAATGAAGCCGAGATGATTTGCATTTCATAAAGGCTTAAGGTCTGGATATATTCCACTCAGTCCAATATTCTGAATTTTAAAGACAGTATTAACAAGTAGGGAAACCTCTGCATATTTAAAATGTGGAAACAAAAATAGACAATAAAATAGATATAAATAAAAATATATATAATCAAAATATATGTTTTCAATACATATAATCAATATATATAATCATAATGACTATACAAAGCAATACTACCTGTGGAAGAAATGATATAATATGTTATAATAATAGAATGATTGTACTTTTCAATGAAGTAGAATTTTTATCATTTTTCATAGTTAGAAAGGAGTTGCAAAGATTTTGAGGAAATCCAACAAGCAGTAAATCCAAATGATAATAAGTGATCCTTTCTTTTGAACAATTGTACTGAACAGGGACTTTCTTTCTTTCGAACAACTGTACTGACAGAAACACCTACTCATTAGGCTAGTAGATGTCACACGTGTTGCTTGGAAGGTGTTCTGAACACAAGACCTAAAACTGATTCCTTTTCTTTCTAACTCTGGGCTCCCACCTTTTGCTTCCCTTCCTTGCATCATTAAGTTCATGTATTTAGGTGACAAATCTGTAGAGTGTGTCACTGCTGCTCTCTTCGCATCTTGGAGGGCATGATTTTAAGCACCCTCTTCAGGGTATCATCGTCCTTCCCCATGGCTCTGGGAGAGATGTCACTGAGACGTCCAAGGGGGAAACCTAGTGCTCTATGAGCTGTCTAGAAATCCAGTGGCTATATCAGAATGGAAGAGCCAAGGGAACCTTAAGGGTGGTTCTCTAGGTCCCACAGACCAGTGAAACACTTTGCTATCAATAAAAACTTTTAGGGAGGGGCTTCCCTGGTGGCGCAGCGGTTGAGAGTCCGCCTGCCGATGCAGGGCACACGGGTTCGTGCCCCGGTTCTGGAAGATCCCACATGCCGCGGAGCGGCTGGGCCCGTGAGCCATGGCCGCTGAGCCTGCGCGTGCGGAGCCTGTGCTCCGCAACGGGAGTAGGCCACAACAGTGAGAGGCCCGCGTACCGCAAGAAACAGAAACAGAAACAAAAACAAAAAAACTTTTAGGGATCTTACTCTGTACCCAGCACTGTGCTCAATCTTCCGTGGCATTCAAGAAAGGTAGAAGGTGATTTGCTCTAAGAAACATGTTGTCCCTTTGGGGAGATAGGACAAAAACATGGAATAGCAAGGGAATGTTGTAAAATTACAAACTCAGAGGCCAATTTTATGATAAAAATAGTAAGTGTTGAAGTCAGAGAAGAGAGTCATTTATTTATGCAAATTCATACAAGGCGAATGACTTTGAACAAATCACTTCACCTCTCTGAGCCTTGGGTTCCTCAGCTGTAAAATGGAGAGGGAATGAGGGAGGGCTGAACTAGGTGATTCCTATGGTCAGTTCCAGTCTCTCTCTTTTTTTTTTTTTCTCGACCGTGCTGCGCTGCTTGCAGGATCTTAGTTCTCTGACCAGGGACTGAACCCAGACTCCTAGCAGTGAAAGGGCGGAATCCTAACCACTGGACCACCAAGGAATTCTCCAGTCTTAAAATTTTATACTCCTGCTACCTTCAAAAGACAGTCACTGACATACTACGTCTGAGCACATTTTACATGAATTAAAGTTAATTATTAGGAAAAAGGATTATTATCTCCATTTAACACATGAGGGGGTAAAACTTCTAAATGGTAGAGGCAGAACTCAAACCCAGGCTTTTCGTACCTGCAAGTTCTGTGCCCTTTCCACTATACTGTGCTGCATGCCATTACACCAGTATGCATTCCTTTGGAACGGTCTAAGAGGGGAGCAGACATAGAAGCAAATAACTGCAGTGCACGTGGTGTGTCATAAGTGAAGAATCCAGAAAATGTGGAGGAATCTGTATCTCTGTATCTTAAGGAAGTAAAGAGAGCTTGTATTACAGGGATCTGCAAGACAGTGAACGGAGCATTGGCCAGAGTCAGGAGGTGTGGGTTCTGACCTTGGCCATGCCACTAACTTGCCAAGTGTCTGGACAAGCAATTCTCTGGGCATCAGTTTTCTCATCTACAAAATTAGAGTCTCCCCAGGTGTTTTGGGTTCCAGCATTCAATGCTTCTTTGAGCCCCAAGGATGGAAAGCATGCTTCTGGTTAAGGTTATGAGTATGAGCCCAGAGGTTTAAAAAAATTAACTAGGTGTTAAGTACTTGTGATGATATTTTTAGTGGATATGGGATTTGGGCTGGGCCTGGACTAATGGGGGTGATTTAGAAAATTCATGAAGCATTTTAGTTCCTTTTAAATATACAAGGGTAGCTGACTTTCTAAAGGAATTTTTTGTATAAAATGAATGATCACCACTCCTTATCTTTTGTACAGTTGCGTTCATCATATAGCAAGCTTATTTAAAGGGAGAGCCACCTGTACTAGAAAACACAGCCAAGAATTTGTCATGCTCTTGGGGCACTAGTATCGTTTTAAAATACGAAAATGATGCCTGTGTCTTCAAAATTCAAGTTTGAGGTGGAAGGGTTGAAAAGAGTGATTTTTTTTTTTTTTTCTATGATCAGCCACTGCAAAGTGAGTCTCGGCACAAACCAGCTGAGCCCTTTGCTGGGCATCGAAAGTCTGTGGCATTTTTCTGCTTTTCAACTCTCAGTCATTTGGGAGGTGGGACAAAGCCATGCTGTCTACAAAGTTCATCTGGAATATGCTGGTGTTACAAGAAATCACTTGACATCTGCTATGTTTCTCCCGTGAAAGAGAGGTGGTTATCAACTACAGTAGTGATTTCTTTTCAAAGAGGTTTAATTATATTTCTCATGGGCCAAATTCTAACTTACTGTGTGTACGTGTGCCTGCCAGGAAAACGGAGGAAAAATACCAAACAATAACAACAACAGAAGTCTGAGGACCGCTGTCCCAGGCTGCCCCCTCTGCGAACAGGCAGAAAGAACAGTCTATCTGCTGCCTAAGCTGCAGCTAATATGGTAGAGCTTCTAGAAGGGTGTGGCAAAGGTGGGTGGAGTGTGGACTGTGCTTTGCATGGCCATGGAAATATGTGTAACAACCTGAACAAACTCCTTCTAGCCTCCCTTTTATAAGTAGCACTCTGAGTTGGGGGGCTGGCGGAGAGATTAGTCTCACACAGGTCAGTTACACCCTTGTGAGCTGTTTTTCCGAAGTATGGATTTGCTCCCATGTAGGCAGGCTAGCATCCTTTCCTGAGGAAAGCTAGAAGGTGGCCGTATACTTTTATTTGAAGTGTGGAATGATCTTCCTTGCAACAAATTTGTCCCTTTCACTGGTGTTTTCTGAAGTGAGACTTTTGCAACCGATGGAAATCGGCTCACTTCTGTTCTGTAATTCAGTGTCTTGTTGATGATTTATTTGTTCAGTAGCAGAAATGATGACAAATTGTGTGAGGCGGCCTCATTTACTTTTGAGCTGCTGTAGCCCTGAAGAATTTACATGTAAATGCGACCGTGAATGTTTTACATTTCATAAGCGTGCTGCACGTGTTTTTGTAAGTTAAGTGACATTTTTACAAGTAGACTGAACTTCAGACTCTCCCCCCACCCCACAGGTTATATTATTCTGAAATCCTGATAAGTCTGCCGTGCTGTTTTCTTGCCTGCCAAGTGAGAGAGTCTGTGTCTATTTTGTGTTTTTCTCCTTCTCTCCTCTTTAGACATGCAGAGCAGCTCACACAACCAGTTCACCTTCAGACCCCTCCCGCCGCCGCCGCCGCCTCCGCACGCCTGCACCTGCGCCAGGAAGCCGCCCCCTGCCGCTGACTCTCTCCAGAGGAGATCAATGACTACCCGCAGCCAGCCCAGCCCAGCCGCTCCAGCTCCCCCAACCAGTACACAGGATTCAGTTCATCTGCATAACAGCTGGGTCTTGAATAGCAACATTCCGTTGGAGACCAGGTACTTGAGCTATTATCGATCCCACTGAACTTAAATATTGGCACAGGATGATTTCCACTGAGTACAGAAACGCATAGACATCTGCAGAGACGCACAAAGACTCACACAGATACACACCCAGATGCCTGGGCAAAAAGGCAGACCCCTCCACAGGCACACAATCTAGATCCAGGCACAGCCACAGACCAAAGCAGACGCCCGTGTAAAGAGGAAACCACAGAGGCATCAACACCCCTATGGTGGACACCCACAAAAAACATAGGAAACCAAGCAATTACCCAAACTGTCATTGTATCCTCGAAGGAAAAGACATTTGTCCCTTGTTTTCAGAAGCTGCGATATTACAGGAAAACCCAGACACTATTGGAGGAACAGCGATAGTTTACATTTTATTTATTTTAAGATTCTTTGACAAAGTAAGGTGCCTTCAAACATTTTAAAAAACGATTTGCTCCATCGGAAGTCCATGTGTAATTTCAAAAACTTGATTCTGCCTTTAGGATGAAGTTTGATCTTTTGAGCAAAACGTTTGCCTCTGTTTTTCTGTTGCTTCATATATTAGGTTTCCAGATTCCTCCTCAATTCTTTGTCAGGTGATTAAAGTTCTACTCCTCCACAGTTCTATGTGCCTTGATCATAATAGACTTTAGCACTAGATGCGATTAATTGAGAAATTATTCATCATTTCTAGTTACTCTCTCAAGTCAAAAATTACAACTTTCTATTAAAGTAGAAAAACATTAACTAATAAAACATAGTATTCTGTTATCTTGTTAAACTGAAGGACTTCCCCTTGTCTTCCATATGTCGTCTTTAGATCTACCACCAAAGGTTTTTCTAAATACATTTGTGTGTAAACACTGTGGGTATAATACATCACTTCATAAGCAATGTCTGGTGTCAACTCTGATCAACTTCTATCCCAATAATCTGAGAATTGGAATGGAAAGGGGAAGACTAATAAACTCACATTATAAGACTATTTTTCTTTAGCAGCATATTAACTTAAATGCCAACCATAGCATCAGAAATATGTCACCACCAACAAACTGATGGCACTATGGCCCAAATCCAGGAAACTCTATATCATCCCTCACTAACTAGATTAAATAGCTTCATAAACTGATATTTCTAATCTTTCCCAAGAGGTAAAATAGCGGTCAGCACCTACGGTGAAGATAACTGAATTATCACTGTGCTAGTGATAAGGTTTGTGTATCGTTCCTTTTTTTTTGATTTTTAAATTGAAAGGCAGGGAAGTGAATGAAGTGAGAGAAGCAGAGAGCAGTGTATATCTTCAAGGAGTTTTCACTAACAGTGCTGATTTACTCACTCTTCTTTTAATTCCTTTGCAGGGCCTAGTGATAGCTAAGAAAGCAGTGGGCCAATCTGGTTAACTAGCAGTCTTGATAAGCAAACACACTTCTTTCATCTGAGAAGCCAAATAACAAGAAATCTGGAAGGAGGGTGGGGAATGGGCTCAGGCAAATGGGAAGAGAAAACTATTCTTATTTGAAATGTACATCTAGGCATGTTTGTACAAACTGCACCCACGGACCTTCTGTATCTATGCAAGGAATGTATTAATTGGTCTCAGTTTCATAAGACGCAGAGAAGAACATAAGTTTTCATGTGAGACTGAGCAGAGAGAGAGTACCTTTTTAGTACATTTGAAAATATATTCAACGTCACAAAGTTGAATTTTAAAAAACCTAGAAACCCTATCAGCTTGATCAGCAAGGATTTTCCAAATATATCCTTTACAGTGTTCATTTCACGTGTAGTCAATAGAAGGTAACTCTGTGAGTACCCTGGCACTTAATTATGAGCTGTGTGACATACCGCTCTGAGCCTCAGCTCCCTCATCTGTAAACATGAATATAAAATTGCCTGTCTCGGGACTTCCCTGGCAGTCCAGTGGTTAAGACTCCGCGCTCCCAATGCAGGGGGCACGGGTTCGATCCCTGGTTGGGAAACTAAGATCCCGCCTGCTGCACAGCGTGGCCAAAAAATAAATAAATAAAACAATGGATATGTAAGCCAGCTATACTTCGACTTAAAAATAAATAAATAAATAAAAATGCCTGTCTCAACAGATTGTTAAGAAGATCAAGCTAGTGTAACAGAATGTGCCTCATACATCATAAAGCATTATAGAATTTAAAGGTAATCTTGCTCTGCCTACTAAGTGGTTACCTGCTTCTGCCTAGATATCTCCAAAATAAGGAATGGACTCATTCCTAAGGCATTCCATTTCATCTCAGACAACTACCGGAAGAGTCTTATTGAACCAAAATCTCCCACCTCTTAACTCTACCCATTCCTCCCAGGTCTAGTTCTAGGGTCTCACAAAATAAATAAAAACCCTCTCACACCTGACAGCCCTTCACTGTTGCTGATACTTCTCTACTAAATGTTTCCTCAGTTCCTTCACTTGCTCTTCACATTAACTGGTTTCAAATCCTCCATCCTCCATCCTCCATTGATTGAGAATCAATCCTCAATCCTCCATCTAAGGTCTCTTCCCTTAGAACATACTTCAGTCTGTCCAGACTGCTCTTGAAGTGTCACAGCCAAGGTTGAATGCAGGTATAGGTTATTAGGCTCTTTGGTTGAAAGGAGCAGAGGTCATTCAAATTGCCTCAAATAATTGAGAACATCTTTTTAAGACTGTTATCTCTCCCTGGGAACCCAGGAAATACTGGTCAACCCACAAGGAAGGATAAGGCCTATAGATCTCTGGCACCAATAAGACTCAGCAGTTCTCTGCAGTTTTGCCACTCTCTGTCTTTTTCTTTGCCCAATAGCTTATTGTCAGCTTAATATTTCTTTTGTCTACCACATAGTTTCTACCTTCTCATAGCAATGTCAGGTTTTCATTGCACTACGTGACTCCAAGTATACTTCCCAGCACCTCTTACTTTATCCCTTCACTGCCTGCTCCATTGCTACCTGCCTAATTCTCCTGCTAGTTCTAGGTTTAAAAACCTAAGAGAGGGGCTTCCCTGGTGGCGCAGTGGTTGGGAGTCCGCCTGCCCCATGCAGGGGGCGCGGGTTCGTGCCCCGGTCCGGGAAGATCCCACATACCGTGGAGCGGCTGGGCCCGTGAGCCATGGCCGCTGAGCCTGCGCGTCCGGAGCCTGTGCTCCGCAACAGGAGAGGCCGCGGCGGTGAGAGGCCCGCGTACCGCAAAAAAAAAAAAAAAAACCTTAAGAGAGTGAATTTGATTAGCCCAGTTCATCCCTTCTGTACCAGGCAGTGTTTAAGTTTCTTGGCAAGCCCTGTCAGTTGTTCTCTCAGTCAGTTGAGACTAAGGGGAGAGAAAGATCATGTGATTTAAAAAGCAACAGTATGGACACCTATGGCTGCCCCTGAGCAAGAGCTGGGAGCAGATCTGATGTACCTTAGATGGAAGTCTCAGCAGACAATCAACTTGACTGACTCATTCAGGAATTTGTGCTATGACCAACAATCAGATGTCTCCCCTGTTCTAACTAAAAGTTTCTCTTAATGCCGTCTACTCCAATATCAGCATTTTTGGTGAACACATAATACTACTGATACATACCGAAAACATTAAGTAACTAAACTCTTAAAACTTTTAAACGAGTTCTGAGGCTAAGCGACATTTTAGTTATTCTATAATTATAGAGTTGGTGGGTATTTTAATTGTGTGTTTGGAATTGGGAAGATGTAGGTGTAAATAGATTTAGAGGTTTGATTTGGCCTAATTTGATTTCATCTTGTTAACCTGTGGATATGTAGCTGAATTCTAATTCTGCCATCCAAAGTATTGGTTTGGCCAGAAAGTTTGTTCGGGTTTTTCCATAAGATGTTGCAAACCCGAACAAACTTTTTGGCCATCCCAATATTTGCATTCTATTGCTCTCATAACTGTATCATCTGTAAGTTTGTTAGGTATGTTTTCCTCATTTTTATGTAAGTCATTAATAAAAGTTATATAGGATAATATTAAGGTCAGAGCTTGGTGGCATGCCACTGGAAACCTCCCAGCAGGTTGACATTTATCCATCAGGCAGCATTCTTTTACTAGCATACAACCCACATTTCTCCATCTTGTTCACAGGCATATCATGAGAGACCTTGTCAAATGCCTTGCTGATATCCAGATAGAGTACCTACATTTTTACTGATCTGCCAATCCAATAATGATATCAAAAATAGAAATGAAATGGGATTTGTCTAACATGACTTGTTCTTAGAGAATTTATGCTGCCTTCTGACGGTTACTACTTTTTTCTTAAACGTTAACAAATCATCCTTTTAATAACCTGTTTTAGGAGTTTGCACTCAATCAACATGATGTCCCTTGCCTAATCTAAGGACGCCATGTGCTTTCTGTCCCTTTTCAAAACCAAAGCCAATACTAAGGTCTCCAGTCTTCTGACATATGTCACCCATACCACAGCCCCAAAACTTTAGCAACTATGACTGGGCCATCCAATCCACAAGACCTCTCACCACTCTGCAATGTAATTTTAATTCATTTAGAACAGTTGAGTGCCTTCTTAGGGACACCTTGCCTATCTTAGGCTTCAATTTATGGTTATGATATTGACTACCCTTTTAAGTCTAGAATCATTCTTTTTCACAAAAAAGATACAGTCATTCGATATTATTCCATGAGGTGCATGTCTATCCTATCCTTGCTCTTCTTGCTCTAAACGTATTTTTTAAAAACTGTTCTGTCGGGCTTCCCTGGTGGCGCAGTGGTTGAGAGTCTGCCTGCCGATGCAGGGGACACGGGTTCATGCCCCGGTCCGGGAAGATCCCACGTGCCGCAGAGCGGCTGGGCCCGTGAGCCATGGCCGCTGAGCCTGCGCATCCGGAGCCTGTGCTCCGCAACGGGAGAGGCCTCGGCGATGAGAGGCCCGCGTACCACAAAAAAAAAAAAAAAAAAAAAAAACTGTTCCGTCATCTTTAGCAGGTATTTTTCAACCTTTAGGGTCATTCTGGATATGAATCTTCTTGGCATTTTTTTTCACCACGCCCTCTTCTATTTATTTATCCTTGATTTTCATCCCTTTATTTCAGTACATGTTCTTTAGAAATCAAAACTGGATGGAGAGCACCCAGTGCAGGCACACTGGTTTCAATAGTCAGCAAAGCTCCCCAACTGACTCTTAATTCATCTCCCTTTTTTAGAGTGTCTCTGGGCGTGGAATCATACCTACTTCACTTTAGAGAACTGCTTTCCTAAAGTCTAGGATTTTGCTTCATAAAGTACTTATGAACTCTCAGCTAAAATGGTTGCTTTCTCTGAAGGTTTCTATTGCCTTCGACTCACCAGTTTCTCTTTTTTAGTCAGTGAGAGAAACAAATATCCTTATCATTTTCTCTACCTTCTGGGAGGTGGAGTTGTCAACGGTGGAGATTGAAAACTTGTCAGATGTTGGCCTTTAGTTAAAGGATACGTCTAGTGGATGTCTATGGAGCTGAAACCACTCATGTTTACTACACTTACTCTTAGAACACTTTTGGAGCAGCTGTGTTGGAGCATCTCTTTCCTCCATCTGGCCAAGTGGCTTATTGTAGACTCCCTGATCTCTTCACCAAAATGAATCCTGCTTAAAGGTTTTGCTGTGATATTCAATACTAGGGAGAACTTGGATCTGATATTAACATCACCACTTCAACTCACAACGACAAATCAGAATTGTGTGGAGGAGTCAGCCCAGAATATTGGGTAGCAACTATCTTCATTGATTTTTAGCATATTCGACAGATGGCTGTAGCTTGTTATGAGGCTAACTGCCCTTGGTGGCTTTAGGCCAATGTGACAGTTAACGGGAGCCAATGGGTTATTTTTACAAAAGAAGAGCCAGGGCCATTGGCGGAGGAGGTGTTGACAAGGAATGGAAAGAGAAATGAAATCTACATGACCAATGCTTGTTACCAGACTTATAGAGCTAGTGTCTATCTTGGGGAAATAAAAATCATTTGGAAGAAATATTCATTAGTGGTGATGGCAGTGATTTAAATATCTGTGGGATAATACTCTTTAAATAGTAACCCATAAATGTAAGGTCTCTAGTGGTAGTTATCTTTATTTTATAGTACTACTAAAATCTACCTAACATTTATAAGTAGGTTTTCTTTTTTCCCTTAGGGTGTTTGCTGTGGAAAAATAGATTCAGTGATCATTTTTTTCCAAGCTCAGAATATACATATTCAGTGCTTAGATCCAACAATATCGCATGCTTGAATCCTTTAACAGCACTGGGGTTAGCAAAATCTATCTTCAGCCACAGATTTAAAGATTCTTTTTAAGATAAGAAAAGACTTCGTAGGACTAATCTATGACCTATAAATCCTGTTTACTACAGATGAACAGGAATCAACCAAGCTTTTCAGCCTACACCAAATGATGGATGTGGGATATGTTAAATTTACATGAAGGAGAACTCTGTAGCCTTTAAAATATATTTTACATATTGAGAATAAAAATATATCTATAGTAGTCTATTGCTCTTGGACTGTGAAGAGCAATATTTTAGAGATTATCATGATACAGTCTCTAGTCACTTTGGTAGTGATATTATTTTTTTAAATGCTTTTGAATTGACTATAGTTTCAATTGAAAATTAAAACCATAGGCAAACATAATGTGTTTCATTTTATAAAGAAAAGGAATTTAACTATAGGTGAGGTGAGGTGAAATCTGGTTTTAATATGGAGAATATTTATTTAGCAATCTAAATGTGAATCTAAACAGATATTTTTAAGGAATTATAAAAAAATGAGTTGATCGGTGAAATATATAAGTATAGCAAACAAAAAATACATTTTAGAGGAATCTCTGTACTAACCTTTTTGCCCTCCCTCATCATATATACTTCCCTATCCTGGGTTGTATGTTTAAACAAAAATATCCGGTTTTGATCCAGAGACAAACTAGTTCTTCATTGACTACAAAGTTATTTATCCAGTTAATCATAATAAATATTTTCATTGCCATGTCGAGTTAATAGATACTTGTCTGTTATATTTTAGTAAAAGTATAAAATATATTTGAAGTAGCAAAAAATGATTTTCCTGTCAATTTTTCTCCTTATTTTCTACAGAGGGGTGCGTGTGTGTGTGTGTGTCAAAGACATTCTACGAAACATCTCCCTTTGGGAAAATCCAGCTGTTTTTTTATTAATTCCACAAAGCAAAAAATGTTTGTAGCTTTAAAAGCAAAAGACAAGATCAGGTTAAGTCCTGAGGTCTTTGAAATGTCTCTGCAAGAATTGTGAAAGTGTGGTACTGAGTATTCCATTTAAAGAACAGGAAAGCTCAAAAACAATTGCCCCCTTTGGCGAACAAATAAGCAAATAAACAGTAACATCTGCTTCACCATTCTGTTAATTTTTTTGGTGTGATATCTGAAGGTATCAGAATTTGTACAATGTGAATATTTTTAATGAAAAACGGTTCATTATAAACACTATGAGGAATTAATTCTAGCATGGATGAGTTTTAACAAACTTTGACCAATACTTACTGAGTGCCCACCATGTACCATCCACTGTTCTAGTTGCTGGGGCTACATCAGAGAACAAAATAGACAAAATCTGTCTTTATGGAGTTTACATTCTAGTGGGGGAGACAGTTTTTACCCTAAAATGTTGATTATATTGAGACTAATAATACTGTAGGAATTGTGGCCTGGCTAGATGTAATATGGGAGACAGGGGAGAGGGGACAAAGATACCTCTTAGAAGTCTTCTTTTACCTGCCTTCACTTCCCCATGGCAACTTTCATAGAATTGCCCCTTATCTATGGTCTCATAGCACCCTGTTCATGTGTCTGTGAAGACCTTATTCCATTGTATATTTGCACTCGAAATATTTCAGTTACTTGTCTTTATTCCCTGTTGCAACGTGAGTGAAGGACTATGCCCTTTTTTTACTTTGACTCCTTAGTTCTTGGCTTATATAGTTCAACAAAATTTTTATAGGGTATATGGATAGACTGATAGAGTAACTGAGCAAGGAACTACAGATGGAGTAGATTTCTGAAATCAGAAACAGTAGTTTGTAGAAGCAGTGAGTTTTATTTTGTAAACATGTATGTGGGACATCCAGTTTGAAATGTCCAGTATCTAATAAATAGCTGCAAATATGGATCTGTGTCCCAGGAAAGGAAGGAAAATGGAAAACGTTTTTCTACTACCACTTACCGAATGCTTTCTGTGTGCCAAATATTGTGCCAAGCCATTATCACATTTATTCCAACTTATGGTTTTTAAAACTGAGGTTTATAGAAGTTGAAAAATGTACCACAAGGTCACCAGTTAGTATGTAATGAAGCCAGCTCATGATAGATGTGGATAATTAAGAATTTCATAGGTAGACATAATAACTGAATTTCCGTGAATGATGGAGGAAATACTGAAAAGCCTATAGGAGAGTTTAGTGTAAGAAGAGGACAGTAAACCAAACTGTGGAAACCCTTTTTGGGAGTCCATGAAGGAGAGAAAGCCAGTACAGGTGACTGAGGAGTAATCATAGAATAGAACAAAACCAGGGAGAAGAAAATTTCAAGGAGATAGTGATCATGATTTCCAAATGTCTCAGAGGAATTAAATAGGATGTGGATGAGAAAACATCATTGATTCTGTCCATTACGGGCTTCTTGATTTTTAAGCAGCTAATTTCAGTACAGTGGTAAAATTGAAGCAAGACTGCAATGGGTTTGAAGAATTGGTAAGAGGGGAGAAAATGGAAATAGAAGGTAGAGTACTGTTTTGAAATGGAACAGTAGATTGAGAAGAAGCTGAATCTGGGTAAAACGTCCTTATAAATTGGAAGGAGGAAAAAGAAAAGGGGAGAACTACATTTAATAAGGAGGTACACAGTAGTCACCAGGATGGTGATGTGATTGACAGAAGGAAACCTACAGACCAAGTTAGAGATCAAGTTTCCTTAATGGTAAAGAATATGGAAACTTGCAGAGATGATCACATAATGATGAGGAAAACTGCATGATCCCACAGTGGTACAGGCATCCTGGGTTGCCAAGTCTCAACAAGGGCATACAACTGATAATGACACTGCCTTTGGGGAATAATGCATCCCTTAGGTGCAAAAAGTTTGTCTTTGCTAATCTCATACTAGAGGGAGGTATTATACCCTGCTTATTTAAAGCTGACTTTCAAATATACGTCACATTTCCAAGGGCAAGCAGCTATTATTGGCCAACCCAAGATTATAATTCAGACTTCTGGTCTCCACCTGGCACATACAAAACTCTAGGCAGTCCCCTGTTGTTGATGAAGGTACTCAATAGTGACGTATGCCCAGGGCCTCATTGATAACATAAATGCTAACTTATGACTATTTCCGATTGAACTATCAAAATATCAAGTATGATATAAAAATAATATCAAGATATCATTGATTCTTTTCCTTTGTGGCATTATATTAGTCTCCTAAGTAAATTGATTTTCTTTTCAAATAAAATATTTGCAATCTGCTATTTCCCCCACCGTTCAACCTTTCAACTAAAATAATTGGTTGGTTTTGGTCTATGACAGTCAGATCTTTCAAATCTGTCACTTACCATACTGAATAGTATCATTAACTTAGTTTTATAACACCATGGCTGGTTGCTTTTTAGTAGATACGCTTGTAGCTAAATACTTTTCCTTATTTGTAATACTCAAAAGACTCAGATTTTAGATAATATATCGTATATATGTGCATGTGTGTGTGCACACACATGTAGGCATATGTGTATATATAAATATGTATGTATAATTATCTACTGTCCAAAGTCCTTTCACTCGTTATCTCATTTTAAACTCTTAACAACCCTGGGAGGTAGACATAATAGAAATCATGCCCAGTTTAAAGATAAAGAAACTGGGTCTTGGGAAGTTTTACTCACTTCTCCCCGTGGCAGTTTTTTACAAGATTTGGAGCTACAGTGCAAGTCTCCATGCAACCAATCCAATATTCTTTGTACTATAACTATTTGCCTCTGGAATATAAAGAACCCCAAGTCATCCCTTTTTGTCTTTTGGTGAATATTTATAGTTCAGTTAAGTTTCCCTGCCTGGAGACATAATCTAGGTTTTATTCTATTTATATTAAAATCTTGATGAGCCTAAATGCCCAGAAAACTGGGGGTTCTGGTTAATTGGATTTGGTGGTTAGCTTAAAGTTAAATAGAACTTTTGAAAAATTACCATTCTTGTTGAAAATCATTCTTAAATGTGAATCTACTTTCCATTTTAATCCAAATGATCATAATTTAAACTTTTATAATTGAAAATCTCACTGTAAGTGAGGGTTGTCATTTTGAACATGATTTTTTATTGTACAGCACTCTAGATGTAAAAGATATTGTAGATAGGACAAAATGTCTAGCAGTCCCGGGATATCCTTTGTAAATTTTGGATGGCCTCTTGTGAGTAGTTGAAAAAGCACTGAATTTAGAGTTAGAAATCATGAGTCCAAGTCCAATTCTGCCACTGAATAGTTGTGTGACCTTGATAATGTCTCTTTCTTTTTTTAAAATTTATTTATTTAATTTATTTATTTTTGGCTGCGTTGGGTCTTCATTGCTGCGTGGGCTTTCTCTAGCTGTGGTGAGCGGGGGCTACTCTTCATTGTGGTGTGTGGGCTTCTCATTGCGGTAGCTTCTCTTGTTGTGGAGCACGGGCTCTAGGGCATGGGCTCAGTAGTTGCAGCATGCAGGCTCCATAGTTGTGGCTCGCGGGCTCAGTAGTTGTGGCTCGCAGGCTCTAGAGCGCAGGCTCAGTAGTTGTGGTGCACGGGCTTGGTTGCTCCGCTGCATGTGGGACCTTCCTGGACCAGGGCACGAACGCGTGTCCCTTGCATTGGCAGGCGGATTCTTAACCACTGTGCCACGAGGGAAGCCCCAATAACGTGTCTTTCTTTCTCCCAACTTCATTTTACTCAACAGTCCAGTGAGAGAATAAAGCTAAATGATATTTGAAGTCGTTTCTGGCTTTACTAACTGTTATTCTATGGCTTTTGCCTTCTTGTCATTTGCTCCTTGACTCTACTGAGCTTTCCAGTTAGTTGGATTCTAATTAATCGCAAGATTACTAATTCTAGGTGAGGTCCCCAAACAAGTCAGATAAATTTAAGTTGAGAAATCATGATTCCTTTCAGGATTTCCAGTAGCCAAGAGGAAATGAGGAAAACACTATATATCCCTGTGTGTCAGAGGGTAGCGATAATGACAGGCAAGTATAATCAAGAAGGCAGTCTTAGGCCAATGCAAGACTAGTCTATGATTCCGTTTTGCCTGATACATAATCGGTGTTCAGTAAAAGTTTGCTGAATAAAAGAATTTAAGAACAAAACCCTTCATAGAGAAAGGATTCAACATGCAACACCTTATGCAGAAATTTATCTTGCCTTGGGTCATATTGTGAAGCAGCAGTAGTTTCAATATTTTCTTTCATATTGTCATTCTCTAATTGTGATATAAATATAACTTCATTTTTGTGTTTCTTATTCAAAGGTAAAAATACAGTCTGTTTTGGGTTTAAGTTCCAATCAGCCACTTCTGTATCGCATTGTGTAAATTCATGATAATTTTTTTCTGTGTAGTGACAACAACGCAGAGAGAAAATAGGCTCAGGTTTAATAATATATTTGCCAAATGGAGATGTATGTTTAGAGGTCAAAGAAGTACATGAAATCACTATACTCTTGAAGTTGGTCTTACCTTGTTGATCTTTCTGTGTTGTCCCTGAATAATTAACATGAACCAATCTTTCTCCTTTGTGTTCTTCAATCCGCTCAGCAGGGAACCAGGGAGAGAATATTTCTGTGGAAGGAAGATCTGGTTTCCACAAATTCTTCTATGCTCAAGTGGGAATATAGTCACTGAGTTTAGAGCATGGCACAAAGCTGAATTTGACTGTTTCTTAGGTGGCCTAACCTGAGGGGAGTTAATGCTATTTCAGTTGCTGTGATTATTATATATTGTGCATGTTTGTTTTTTTTTAATTTATTTATTTAATTTTTTTTGGCTGCATTGGGTCTTCGTTGCTGTGCACGGGCTTTCTCTAGTTGCAGCGAGCAGGGGCTACTCTTTTCTGCAGTGCGCGGGCTGCTCATTGTGGTTGCCCTTCTTGTTGCAGAGCACGGGCTCTAGGCGTGCAGGCTTCAGTAGTTGTGGCATGCAGGCTCAGCAGTTGTGGCACGCGGGCTGTAGAGCACAGGCTCAGTAGTTGTGGCACATGGGCTTAGCTGCACCGCGGCATGTGGGATCTTCCCGGACCAGGGCTCAAACCCATGTCCCCTGCATTGGCAGGCGGATTCTTAACCGCTGCGCCACCAGGGAAGTCCCAACTGTATATGTTTTAATCAGTAGTTCAGGTTTTGGATTTATGTCTCATGACAGGTTCATGAGGGGTACAGTTTGAAAAGCAATTTAAAAAAATTGAAAGTAGAAAATGTTTTCTATTCTCCATATTTCATAAAGATTTCTTATTTGGTCAGCAGCATAAATGTTGGAGGTAATTATGAGTGAGTTGTATATGCTCTCTGGCCCTAGGGTTCAGGATATTTGTTTGGATAATAGAACAATCCCAAGTGCAGATAGTCTCAAGGGAGGAACGGCTGTGAGCTTGGGGAGAAAGGCAAGAAAATCTTTCTCTGAGAGTCTTTAAAGAATGACAGATTCCTTCCCATAGGGACATGGAATACTTCAAAACTGCCTGTTCCAATCGGAGGAATAGTTTTCAACGAAGGTTTCTCAGCCTTGCCCCTGTTGATATTTCAGCCTGGATAGTTCATTGCTGTGGGAGGCTGTCCTGTGCATTATAGGCTATATAGCAGCAACCCTGACCTCTACCCATTAGATGCCAGGGTCCCCGCTCCTCAGTCATGGCAACTAAAATTGTCCCCAGACATTGCCAAATGTGGGCCCATTTGTCCCCAGTTGAGAAACACCCTTTTAGATTAATGGTTAGACGAAATCTATTGTTTCCTTACCTGCTCACTTTACTCACCCCTCTTCAGACTCTTGCAATTTCTTTTTTCCCTTCCCACCTTCCCCCTTCCTATTCCTTTCTTCTTAAGCCTTTGTTGGAGGGTTTCGATAATTCTCCAGTCTATAACATAATTGGGGTTGGAAACCACCGCTATAGATTCAATGTTTGTTATTGCCCCAAAATTCACATGTTGAAAACTTAACGCCCAAGGTGATGGTATTAGGTAGGGATTTTCGAGGTGATTAGGTCATGAGGGCAGAGCCCTTGTTAATGGGATTAGTGCTCTTATAAAAGAGAGCTCAGATTGCTCCCTACCCCCTTCTGCCACGTGAGGACACAGCAATAAGTTGTCAGTCTGCAACCCAGAAGAGGGCCTTCACTGGAACCCTACCATGCTAGCACCCTGATCTTGGACGTCCAGCCTTCAAAACTGTGAGAAACATATTTCTGTTTGTTATACGCCACCCAGTCTATGACATTTTGTTATAGCAGCCCAGACGGACTAAAACAACCACTAAACTAAATCCATTTAGTCAGTCTATCATTGCTGACTAATAGCTAGACAGCCTATAACAAGGGAGGCCAGAGTGACCCCTAAAGCAACTAACAAATGATCTCCTACCCTTGCATATACAGCCATATCTATCTACCTATCATCTATCTATCCATCATCTACTTCTCTATAAAATTTCCTTTCTTATTCTATTCCTTTCTCTTCCCCTACACTCTTCATTCTTCCTATATTCACACTTTATTCTCTCTTTCTTATCTTTATATCTACACCACTCTTGGGCGTTTCTTAGCTCTTCTGATATTTCTAAAAAACTTAGATGAGAACACAGAAGCCTGAAAAAAATGGCATATTTGGGAAACCGTATATGACATAGGATGTTCAGAGCTTAGAGAGCACGGGAGACAATAGCTGAGGTGAGTCAAAGAGGCCTGCAGAGGCCAAATTATGAAGGCTCTTATAAAAGTAACAGATCTTCATTCAAAAACAGGAAAAACACAGGAAATCAGAAAGAAAAATATATCTACAAATTCTGTTACCCAAAGATAGTTACTATTAAGATTTCCATACGTTTTCTTTGGGGTTAGATTTCTGCAGAATAGGGATTTGAAATTGGAATTGTTGTTGTTTTTGTGTGGGAAGGGACAGCACGTAGTTGTGGTTGTGCTGTATATATGAATTCTGGGTTTTGTTTCCCAACATGGAAAATCACTTATTGCCTTAGAAATTATCTGGTTAACGGGAACAGAAATGCTTTAAAAAACCAAATCTAGTAAAAAGGAGGTTTTAAAAAATGATACAGGATAGTCTCACAGGGAAAGGACGGTGAGTACAACAAGGCCTAATGATAGAGATAGCGCTCTCCCCATTGTTCTGTTTCTTTCTGGGGCCACATGCATGCTTCTCTCTGCACAACATGCTCTATTCTCAGGCTTCATTCTAAATGGGATTTTTTTATCTGTTCCCCTGTTCTGCTGCAACTTCAGCTCTGGCTCAAAATGACCTTGCATTTTGGCTTTCCTAGCTGACAGGTTTCTGTGTCTAGATTTCTGAGAGAGAAAGATGGAGAGAGAGAGAGAGGAAGAGAGAGAGAGAGAGGAAGAGAGAGAGGGGAAGAGAGGGAGGGAGAGAAAATATCATTGTCTCTGAGGTTGGATGTCCAATTCTGGTCCAATTAACTTTGACCGTGAGCAGTGGGGAGTGGGTTTGGGAAGGTCATGGATAGGGATGCTCTGTCCAGGGCTCTTTGCAGAGAGACAAAGGTCAGCATATCTAATATGCTTTTATGGTTAAAAATTCTTCATATTTTTTATGACTTCATAACATTCCATGGAATGAATGGACTAGACTCCTTCCATATTTGAATCTGCTCTCTTATGCAGAAGGACATTGAGAATCATGGGTTGGAAATTTTTAGGGCTGAAGACTGGAAGTGTCAAACACCACTTTTTCTCACCCTTCACATTTTACTACCCAGAACTTAGTCACATGACCATACCTAATGGAAATGGTGACTGGGAAATGTAGTCTATCTGTGTGCCCAAGAGAAAAGGAGAACATGGACGTTGGTCAGGAGTGGACAGTTTCTGCCTCAGGCCACATCTTTGATTTTTGAGGCTGATATTTCAGAGGACAGCCGTGCCCTTTGCCAGTTTCTCCCTTAGAGAAACGTTATGCTGAATAGGTTAGAGGACTGATTTGAGTGGCATTTCTTATGTTATTTTATAGCATTATAAAAAACATTCTTGCCTTTATTATACATGTATGAGTAAGACTTTCAGAGAAGTGAAAGCTAATGAAAGCAAGTGCTGATCAACAGCCTTTAAAAGTTGCATGAGAATGATAATCTAGATTTTTAACCTGAAGAGCGCAGTGGTAAACTCTCAGGTTCTGTCCTTATTATACTCCTTTGTATTTAGTTTGAAACACTCTCTCTTTAAAATAAAATGTCTTTGCTAATATAGATTACAATTCAATAAAAAGAAATGATACAGAAAAGTATACCATGTCAACTGGCTCATAAAACAAACGAGGATAATACATACCTGAGGAAAATGAGGGTGAATAAAAAGGTAATTAAGGTATATAATACTCTGCCCGCTATCCACTCCTCTAAGAAGAGAAATAAATAAATAAGCCAAGTAACCAGTGAAGACCAATTCTACAAAATCAGCAGGTTGCTCTGGTGAGTAAAATTGGGAATGGACTTTCAGCTTTTGTAAAGGGAAGCATAATTGAATTTCTTTATAAAATGAATGAAATTCTCTTAAATCTTAGAAAATTTGGGGTCTGGTTTAATTTTAAACGTGTGCTAATAAATTTTGCCTAGGTTCCATGTTTGTTCCCATTTAAAATGGTTCCCTGGTGGGAAATGAACTCTTGAAAACTGTGGGGTGGCATTTTGTTATGCCTTCATGGAGAAGATGTATAAAATCATAAGAGGATTGAAAGTCTCACCCATCAGTAGCTTTCCAGATTGTTTCTAGTTTGAAAGGATTACAGCTTCCACACCATATCTTGGGACCTAAATTACCTTTAAATGCAAAGAGAATGAAAAAATGGTAAGATTACTAATCTAAGTAAATAATTTTTATATGTTGGCCTTATCCTTTTAATACAGGAACGTGTACATTAATAGAAAATACTAATTTGATATTTACCCTTCAAGTGGTGTAGGGTTTTTTAATATCAATTTTTAAATTAAAAAGTACATCTATAGAGCATGGATTTAACTTAGAGAAAGAGAATGAGAGGACGACTTGAAAGGGCATTATTATGAAGTGGAGGATAATTGTTTATTTTCATTTATTTTGGAGTCTACTAAAGCATCTTGGTCAAACATTATAGAATACGTAGTATTTTCTTTCTCTAGCATTTATATATATGCCATATATATATATATATATATATATATATTCCAACCCTACTAGCTCCAGTGTATCTCTAAATGTCCTGTTACAGAAATGTTTAATTTATATTGGGAAGTCTGATACACTGTTGAATGAAAAATGTTCTGATGTATTCTAAACAAGGAGACATGACAATTAGTTCACTTTCATAAGTATGTATCCTCCTAATATCATTTGTCAATTCTATAATTAAAAGAGTTGAAATAAATATATCCATAAAAACATATTCAGTGGAATAATACGCTCATATATGTTCATTCTGAACAGAGAAATGCCAGATGATCGTGTGATTTAAGAAGATTTTATTACCTTAATGATTAGCAGTAAGAGTGACATCAGGGATGTCATGAGTTAGTATGTGCACAGTGGTTAAGTAAATGGGTTTCATTGTTCGTGCATAGAAGTAAAAATATTTATTGAGCACCTACTCTTTGTGAGGCACAATTCTAGATGCTGGGGATACAGCAATAAATAAGACAAATGAAATTTCTACTCTCATGTAGATTGCATCCTAGTAATCAGGAAAACTGAAGTAGATTCTATCATTTACTGGTTGCATGACCTTGGGAAATGTACTTAAACTTAGTAGCTCAACCTCAGCCTCCTAAACTATGACATGTGGATAATATCATCTACTTTATAGGGTTACTTTGAGGATTCAGTGAGAAAACAAACCCCAGAAATTACTTTAGCAGAGTGCCTGGCACATAGATGTTCAGTAAGTGGTCATTGCTATTGCCATTATCATTCACAGCGATTATTTCTAATTATTAGTATTTTTATTAACAATAATTCTTTCCTTACTCAGGTGTCTCAAATAGAGACGAAATGTGACTCAACTATTTTTTTGACTTATTTTTTTCCTCTAGATTATGTGAAAATAAAATGAAAGCTTGTAATTGTCCTTTTATATTCAGGAAACCAGGAGATATTTGCTCACGAGTGAAACAGTTATTTTAGAGTCCCCAAGCCTCATTCATTCTGTACAGAGAATCAAGAGCCTTTTAGAAAAAGCAAAAACATCATGCAAATCAATATATATTCATTGAGTACCTTTGAAGTATGAGACAAGGAACCTAGAAGTTGACTTGGTCCCTGCCCTAACGGAATATACAATCCAGAGGCAGTTGAGGAGGTAGGGTAGATACTACTTCTGATTAAAAGACAAGAGGGAATAATAGCCACAAAAAAGATTTTTAAAAGAGCTCTCCCATTAGCTGCTAACTACCTCACTTGGAAAATCACATGAATACCAATCTAGACCATAGAGTATTACCATTTAAGAATAGATTATAGAACTAAGGTTTAAGCCTAGAAAAATTAAGGTTTAGATATATATATCCTGAAAGTATATTTTTAAAAAAAATCTCTTAAAAATTATGAACAACATGGAGAGACTATAAACTTTTTTATGAACACTTGGCATATAAGGTTTGAATGGGACATATGGACAGGGTGACTTAAAATTTGGAAGAAAGAAACCTAGGGCAAATAAAATGAAATCCACCTTTATATAGTTGTTAATAAAAAAAAAAAAATGTTACCTCCAAGAGGTTGTCCAAGCTGATAATACCATTTAGGCTCAGAGAGAGTTTGGATAAATACTCTTTTTAGGAGCATTTATCCTAAAAAGGAATATCAAGAATAGGCTATTATGCAAAAACTAGAGATGTTGAGGTTGATATCTTGCCAGTAACCACGCTTTGCCACAAAAGAACACTAGATATTCACTAGATATTCTTGTCAGAGAAGAAAATGGGGCTGACTCAGCATGACGTTTTCTTTTATTTTCTCATGTTTTTGGAGGCATAAGAATGAATACCTATGAATAGACATTTCTTCAAAGAGGATATGAAAAACAGCCAACAAGCATATGAAAAGATGCTCAGCATCACTAACCATCAGAGAAATGCAAATCAAAACCACAATGAGGTATCACCTCATACCCATTAGGATGGCTATCATCAAAAAGACAAGAAATAACAAGTGTTAGCAAGGATGTGGAGAAATGGAACCCTTTGCACTGTTGGTGGGAATGTAAAATGATACAACTACTATGGAAAACAGTATGGAGGTTCCTCAAAAAAATAAAAGTAGAGCTGACATATGATCCAGCAATCCCACTTCTGTGTATATACTTAAAAGAATTGAAAGCAGGATCTCAAAGAGATATTTGCATTATTCACAGTAGCCAAGAGGCGGAAGCAACCCAAATGTTCATCGACAGATGAATGGCTAAACAAAATATGGTATATATGTACAAGTCATCAGCCTTGAAAAGGAAAGAAATCCAGTCACACGGATAAAACTTGAGGACGTTAAATTAAGTGAAGTAAACAAGTCACAAAAAGACAGATATTGTGTGATTCTACTTATATGGCATATCTGAAATTGTCAAATTCGTAGAAACAGAAATGAGAATGGTTGTTACCAGAGGCTGGGGAGAGGGGGAAAGAGGAGTTGTTTAATGAGTGTAGAGTTTCACATTTGCAAGATGAAGAAGTTCTGGAGATCTCTTTCTCAATAATGTGAATATACTTAATCCTACTGAACTATACACTTAAAAACGGTATAGGATGGTAAATTTTGTGTTCTGTGGTTTTTATCACAATAAAAATGCATTTAATAATTTTTTGAAAAGAATAAATGCCTGAATTCCACTATCCTATCTGAATGTGATTTGGCCCTAACACCTTGACTCAAGGCCTTTTTATTGCAGTCTTCTTCTTTATTATTATTTTTAAATCAACCTCAGCCTCTAACTGGAGGTAAGTTGAATTCCTTCCTCTGGGTATAAAAATTAGTCTAATGTTTGTAGCTAAGAGAATGCAGGTTTAGAGACTCATAAGTATGTTTACAAGATGTAAAAGAAAAAATTCATTGGTTATTTATGCATCTGTTGTTAGAAAGCTGTAGATTTCTGTCTATTTCCTATAGAATTTCAAGTGCCACATTAAATCACATCATTTAGTGCTAACAGGTACCCTCAGAATTATGTTGTATGTAGGGTTTAAAAAGAGAAAGTACATTTTCCCCTTTTTTATAGATGATTTTAAAATCCTTACAGGAACATTTATTAAATTCCCATTTACCAGCACTGGGTCTCATCAGTCTTAAAGATATATATATTTTTTCAATTTCCTTATATGCCCATTTCCTTTTGGCAATATCTTACTTTTCCTTTTTAAATTTGAAATTGAATATTAAAACAGATGCAAAGGAGAGTACTACTTACACATAAACTCTTGAACTGCATTTTTATCATTTCCTCTGTGGGAAAAAACCTAATTGTATGAAATTGATAGCAACATTTTAGTATATCCTCAGGTCCCCTGGGAAAAGCAATGTGCTTAGACAGATGATGTGATTTTATGAGCACATAGCTGAAGTCTAGCAGTGTGCATTTGTCTTCATGCTCCTACTTTTTTCAGGGACTATGAAAACACATTTAGGCAGTAGTTTCGCTTTCCAACAATGGACTGCAAAGCCTTTGACAGTACATAGCATTTGCATTGCTGTTGTTCATGATGCACATCAAAGTATAGATCACTTTCAGCAGAGAATCTTAATCTCAGTTTGTTAATAAGAAAACAGGAACCTTAGTATATGAACTCATTTTATTATCTACCCTCACTGAGGACTGATTTGGATTCCACTCAAATATGAATTAGTTTAAATGTTGCTCTGCTGCAGCTGTCGAATTTATTCATTATGTTGTAATATTTTACTTATGAAACTGCATTTGGAAATCCTTTGGTATATATCAAGATGAAATTACAGTGCTCAGGGATATTGATTATTGCTTGTAATTGCCATCATAATAGCCAACAATTCTCTGTCTTTCTTTGTCTTTCTTCTACCTCTTAATGATATACCAAACAAAATCAGTATCCAGCATATGGGGCCACTTACATTGTCTCAAAAATCCAATTGTTCTCCTTCATAAATATGCAAAGGATCGAAGATTTTAGTCTCCAAACAGTGAATAAAAAAGCCCCATACTGCTAGATTTCTCTTCTGTCCCATAGGAACATATCAGAGTGTCGCTGTATAGGATCAGTTATATGCAAGTGACATATTATCGCCTCCAGTGTCACCACAAAGTTGTGGTGGGGAAATGGGGAGGCTTCTCCACTCTGCTGTTTGTAAAGTGCTGTACTTCTTCCTCAACTAGTAAATTAGATGGCCAAAGGGGAAAACATAGGCTGGGAGAGATAACCAGACATTAAAGAAGAAATCTACCTCCTTATGACATGGAGGTGATTATTTCAGGGACTAAAGAGGAGGTACAATCAAATGGAAGAAACATAATGCTGTGAGTCACTTTTTCAATAAAATATGTTTATTCTTATTTCTACTACATACTGTTTGTCCATTCTGGGGATACGTTCAGTGCCTTTAGAAGCAGCAATAACTCCTTTACAGTCTTAACGACTGAAGACTAGCTTCTTTCTAATGGTTCCCCATTCATTCAAAAAAGTTAAGATGGTCTTTAAAACTTACTATGAGAACATGTGACATACGGAAAAATAGATATGTATTATGAAGTACTGTTTGAATAGATTGTATTTGGTTAGCCCTGGTCAGTTAACCCAGAAGATTAGATAGAACCTGGTGGTAATCTGGTGAAGACTGGTTGGCAGGTAGCACAGTGTAGTGGAAATACACTATTTTTCAAGTCCTCAATTCTAACTACATTGATATCATTAACTACTGATGTTTCCTTTAAATCATCCACTTTCATTCTCTGGGCCTCCATTTCCCTAACTGCAAAATGAGGGTGTTGGGCTGCTAGCTGATTTCTGAGATCCCTCTAACTCTGTGATTCTGTAGCCATCATTCTCACGTTTTTCTCTCAGGTCCCAAAGGCCTGAGAGAAAAAGGGTAAAAGTGTGGCTCAATCCAATATCGTCCACATGCCAAAATCAACACAAAGCATGCTTCTTCTGTGCCCTATAAGGCCTGGATTCAAAGCTTCATGTGTCCACTAACTGCAGAACCCTGATATACTGTACTGTAATGTCGTGGTTAAGATCAATGGCTCTGGAGCCAGACTGCTTGGACTTGAAAGTTGGCTTTACCAGTACTAGCTGCGTGACCGTGGACAAATTACTTAACCTCTCTGTGCACTGGTTTTCTCATCTGTAAATGTACATACTTACTGTAATGGGATTGTTGTGAAGATTAAATTATATAATGCTTTCTGAATTAATTAGAATAATGTCTGGCACAAGTAAGCACTTAATGAATGTTACCTCTTATTATCATTATTATGATAACTATTATCATTACCACTTTGCTCCTACTAAACCTCTTTCGATCTCTGTTTCATCATCTGTAAGATTATAATAATAATATCAACCCCACAGATGTATTAGGATCAAAATATTGCATATACTGTACCTACTTTGGTGCCTGGCTTTTCTAGGTGCTCAATAAATTATGTTCACATAAATAGAACCCATTGTTCATGTGGTTGGTATTAGTCACTGCATTTTTCCCACTGACCCCACTCCCAATCTTTTTGATACTAGTTACAAGAACAATACAAGCTCAAGGCAGAAAACTTCAAAAAATACCCCTACTATCCAAAGGTAACATAAATTATTATCTTTCCATGAGCATATATATTTTTTTATTTTAAAAATTGTATTCTATTGCCCATATTGTTTTGAAACCTACTTGCTTTTAACTGGTGATATCTGTAAACACTTTTCCTAGTGAATAGATATTCTTTTACAGTGCAATTTGTAATGGTTGTATAGTATTCTACTGCGTGTTTATAAAATGATATACTTACCCAACTATCTATTAATGAGCATTTGGGTGTTTATCTTTTGCTGTTATAAATAACACTTCAATGAATGACTTTTTATATACATGGTCATACACATCATTTCCTAAGGATAAATTCCTATAGGCATAATTTTTGGACGGGGAATATGCATATTTTAAGTCTTTTGTTACGTAATGCCAAATTATCTTCCAGAAAGGCTTGTGAATCTCCACTCCCCTCAGCAATCCTGCCCCTTAAATAACTTTTATCCTCATATACTAAAGCAAAACTCTAATGTGGATATTTTCATTAACTGGCATGTTGACAGTTGTTTTTTCCTTTAAACATGTATGCTTTTGTTCTTTAAAAATGGAAGCTAAAATCAGTCTTAAAATATTCTTAATGATTTATGCATTTGGGCGTATGTGACATGTACAAGGTGATGTTGGCTCTTTGCTCAGCGGAAGGGTCTTGTGATGTATTACATGAAAATGTGGCACCAGAATGTTTTTTGTTTAGCAGTGCATTTTACTGCCCAGGCAGCATAGTAGATTGAGGACTTTGGAGCTGGAATGGCTTGAGATCTCATTCTGGCTTTGTTATTCATTTCCTAGGTGGATTTAAGCAAGTTACTTAACCTCTTTCAGCCTCCATTTCCTTAAATACACCATGCAGATAATAATGTAGCCTATTTCATATGAATGAATACTAACTGAGATAATGAGTGTTTAACACAATGCATGGCACTTAGTACCCGATAAGGGTAAAGTATTGCACAAAAACATATTTTTATGCCAACTCCTTACATGTGAATAAATCACTACTGTTTATGAAATACCCATATTACAATAGTCATGAGCTGTCAATAATCATCCTCTAGTAATTCAAACATGACAGCAATATGAAGTTCCAGGACAGGCAAAAGTAATGTAGGGTAGAAAAAATGCAAAATAGTGGTTGCCTCTGGGGGTTAGGGAATAGGGATTTACTTCGAAAGGCAGGAGGACACTTCCTGGGGTGATGGGAATGTTCTGTATCTTGATAGGGGTTTAGGTTACACAGGTGATTGCATTTGTCAAGCCTCAGTAAGTGTACACTTAAAATTTGTGCATTTCATTGTGTATAATTTTTTATATTATATTTACATATAACAGTTTATAAGTTTAAGGTGTCCAACATGTTGATTTGGTACATTTATGTATTGCAGTACAATTGCCATTTGTAGTGTTAGCTAACACCTCTGTCACATAATTATCATTTCTTTCTTGTGGTGGGAATAGTTAAGGTCTACTGCCTCAGCAAGTTTGATATTTATTTTACATTATTATTGTCTATAATAATACTGTGCATTAGATCTCCAAGACTTATTTATCTGCTAGTTGCAAATTTGTAACCTTAAACATCTCCCTATCCCCCACCTCTCAGCTCCCGGTAACCAACACTCTCCTCTTCATTTTAGCAAGTTCATGGATGGACCTCGAGGATATTATGCTGTGAGATAAATCAGACAGAGAAAGACAAATACTGTATGATATCACTCATATGTGGAATCTAAAAAACTCAAAGCCATCATGTATAAATTTTACATTAAAAATCTGTAAAAAAATTACTGAACTCTAGATAATAATATGCAAGTTGAAATATGTGAAGGGAAGTGTACCGATGTATGCAGCTTACTTTGAAATGCTTGAATAAAAAAATGAAATGAAATGTTTTAAAAAAAGATGGACTAAGATAGGAATGGAGAGGTGGATAAATATGTGATAGAGTGAATATAGTCATATGTTAAGTATAGAATCTAGTTGACAAGTACATCTGTGGTTTTGGGTTTTTTTTAAATTTTTATAATTGTTTATTTGATAACAATCTTTTAAAATTTGAATCTAGCATTTCTAAGGCCAGTGCTGCTCAACTGGATACGCACATCAAACTTACCTAGGACGTTTTGTTAAAATATACATGCTTAGGACCTACTCCAGATTTACTGAATCTCTTTACTTGATATTCTCTTGAGTAGATGTGTGTTTATTATAAAATTCTTTCTTTGGCTGTGTGTTTGGCAATTTTTATAATAAAATATTGCGTGAAAATATGTCTGTGAAAGCTGGTCTCTAAATAAAATACTGGTCTCTAGGCCATTGATATTATCAAAATGCTTGATGATACTTCTCTTTCTCTTTTTGAGTATTATATTTAATGAAAGGGAGCAGTATAGTTAATACCATCAAATGTGGAATGTTAATGCTCAGAATTTGAGAATTTCATTAGTCAACAAGTCAGGGAAAAGAAGACCTCTTTCCTCCTCTTAAAAGTCTAAAATAGGAAAACAAAAAGGAGATCACCAATGGCACTTTGTAGTTAAGTGTTAGGTATAAGAAAATTTTGTTGAGTTCCTCCTAGTTGTCCTGTGCTTTGTCATAGCATGATTGTTTCAAATTAGTGGAATTTGTATTTCTGTAGCAAGTGGCTTTGGTTTTGATAGCCCAAACTTTTGTTTCCTTTCCGCAGGCATTTCCTGTTCAAACATGGATCTGGTTCCTCGGCCATCTTCAGTGCAGCCAGTCAGAACTACCCTCTGACATCCAATACTGTGTACTCGCCTCCTCCCAGGCCACTTCCTCGAAGCACCTTTTCCAGACCTGCCTTTACCTTCAACAAACCCTACAGGTGCTGCAATTGGAAGTGCACGGCCTTGAGCGCCACTGCAATCACAGTGACTTTGGCCTTGTTACTAGCCTACGTGATTGGTAAGCCCTTTTTTCCATGCTTCGCTTTTCTTCTTAATCAAAGTATTGTTTTGCTTGTGGTGGAGTTGGGAGCGGGGGGGTGGGGGTGGGTTTCTCTCTCTACTCTGCGACCTACAAATTTGAACTAAGGCTTAGTGTTATCAATAACAAATAGAGAGCTCTTTCCGTAGTGTAGTGGTTGTCACGTTCGCCTAATACGCGAAAGGTCCCTGGTTCGAAACCATAATTCAAAAAGAGTCATGTACCAAAGTGTTCATTGCAGCTCTATTTACAATGGCCAGGAGATAGAAACAACCTAAGTGTCCATCATCGGATGAATGGATAAAGAAGATGTGGCATGTATATACAATGGAATATTACTCAGCCATAAAAAGAAACGAAATTGAGCTATTTGTAATGAGGTGGATAGACCTAGAGTCTGTCATACAGAGTGAAGTAGGTCAGAAAGAGAAAAACAAACACCGTATGCTAACACATATATATGGAATCTAAGAAAAAAAATGTCATGAAGAACGTAGGGGTAAGACAGGAATAAAGACACAGACCTACTAGAGAATGGATTTGAGGATATGGGGAGGGGGTAGGGTAAGCTGTGACAAAGTGAGAGAATGGCATGGACATATATACACTACCAAACGTAAAATAGATAGCTAGTGGGAAGCAGTTGCATAGCACAGGGATATCAGCTCGGTGCTTCGTGACCACCTAGAGCGGTGGGATAGGGAGGGTGGGAGGGAGGGAGACGCAAGAGGGAAGAGATATGGGAACATATGTATATGTATAACTGATTCACTTTGTTATAAAGCAGAAACTAACACACCATTTAAAGCAATTATACTCCAATAAAGATGTAAAAAAAAATAACAAATAGATTTCTAATTAGGTTATTTATTTATTTTTTGGTACTTCCTAACCTTAAATACTGCTGAGGAGCGTAAGGATTGCTCTTTGAGAAGAAATATTTATGCTACTAGCACAGTCTTATTGATTGCAATTACTGTAGTTAACCATTACCCCTTCAATTAAAAGGTTGTTATGGTTTTCTCATTAGAAGTCATAAGTACCAATCTACAATAGCTTCTTAAATTATAGTTAAACAATAATACTGCTACCGAACTTTCAGGTAGCAATTTCATTAAAGTAGTAGTTACTTGGAAGCTATCGGAAAATCCAGGGCATAATCTCTTTCCAAGAATGCAGAGTTTTACACTGGGACTAAAAAAAATGTCTTCTTATTTTCACTAGGTAAATGGCTACAGAATTGTGTGATTACTGTGTTTGTGAGGGTAAAAGAGAAAACAGTAGTGAGGCACACTTTCCACTTTTAAGAAAAATGTTGTTCTTGAGGCATCTTGATTAAAGTCACCCTTACTTGATAGCAAATTGTATTGATTTTTCTGGCTGGCATTTTATTTTGACTGAACATTAATTTCCTTGTCTGAGTGGTTTTACAGTCTAAGATGTAAATTAACTTAAAAAACATGTATTTTGTGGGAGCACTGTTCCTAGAAGAATAGCATATCATGGTAGAAAAAGAATTCTAAGTACGTCACTTGTATCTTCTTTTCAGGTTTAGCCTGATTTCTTAATTGAAGGGGAACTACCCACAAAGATACATTGAATATGATTCTGAGAGAGAGATTAAAAAGGGATTTAGAGTTTCTTATAATTATAAAAAAGTAAGTTTTGTTGAGTCTGATTTATTAAAAAACGTGAACAATAAGAAATTTCCCATAACCAGTTTTTATGAGTCACAGAACAAACGGTAGTAAGTTAAATAAACATATATTTTGTAGGGGAGTCACTGATAATGTCAACAGTATAGGATCATAGCCTATATTGATGTTCATGATTATCTCTTTTCTATTTTCATCGTACAATCTGAATATGTTTGAACAATGCTTCTATTAAAGGTGGATAATATTAACCTATAATATCAAAATGTGTCCTTTATCTCAGACATTTCAGGATAACCCAACATGTATGTTTATTTGTTTTGTAATAACGTTTAATGAGGAATAGCGCTGAAGGAATGGAGGTTGGAGATGAGAAAGTACTGTAATATAAACAGGGTTTTAATATGGTATCATTCAAAGCAAGGAGTAATTTGAAAAGTTGAAATACATTAGAGGCCCTTTAAAATGTTATTGTTCAATTATGAGACCAACTCTTATCTTATAGGTTAGCTTCTATTAACTTTTACTATACAGAGAGATAATATTTTAGATTCAAGACTTTACCTCTGGAGTAAACAAATCCAGGTATAGCAAGCTTCTTATTAATAGGTTTATACTGTGTTCAAACCTATGTTTCTATTTAAATTTATTATATGGCCACTCATATAAAAAATTGTATTATATACTCTGAGACTTGTTTAGTTAGATTATATTGATTCATTTCAGAAGCAAAAGTGGAGGGTTTCCCTGGTGGTCCAGTGGTTAAGACTCTGCGCTTCCACTGCAGGGGGCACGGGTTTGATCTGTGGTCGGGGAAGTTCCACATGCCATGTGGTGCGGCCAGAAGGAAAAAAAAAAAGTGAAAGCAGAATGTTTCAGTTATTTCAAGGACTGCCTTTTTTAATAGGGTAAACAATGGCATATAAATCTGATATGACAGTAAGGCTGTATAGTACAACGGTTATGAGCATGGATTTTTCAGACCTCTGCCACTTCTTAGGCATGTTACCTTGGGCAAATTATTCACCCTTTTAAGGCCTCCATTTCCTCATCTGTAAAACTGTCTTAAAACAGTACCTGTAACATAGGGTTTTCATAAGAATTAAATGAGTTGATATAACTAAAGAACTTGGAATAGGACTTAAAACACAGTACGTATACTATAAATGTTAAATATTATTATTGTTGTTGTTACCATAACTACCTATATAATCATTATTCACTATTAAAATTCACTGGTTCTCAGAGTTAGCCATTTTATTCATGGCTGTACCCCAGCACTAAGAACAGTGCCTGGCCCATAGCAACCCTGTCGGTAAAAGTTTATTGAAAAAAACACATTATGCTAAGCGCTCTACTTGTATTAGCTCATTGCATTATCAGAACAGTCCTTAAGCTATCTATCAGTATTAAATCTATTTTATAAATGAGGAAACTGAGGCACAGCCAAGGTAAGAGATCACATAGAGGTCACAGCACTAAGAAGTAGGGATCCTGAGCTTTGAGCTTTAAGCCAGAGCAGCAGACTGACCCCAGAGGACATGCTGTTGAGTGCTAGGCCTTGCTGCCCTTCTAGCACTGCAGCAGAACTTACAGATCATTTACTTCTTGGTCTACTAAATAAATCCACCATTTTTTTCTTATTAAATCACAAATTAAATTAGATTTACCAGGTCATCCATTGCAGTAGTTACTGCAACTGAGATTTGTGGATCAGTGAGAGATATCTGTTAAAATGCTTTTCTGTGTGACTTTGAAAATGCAGAAGTATCAGGCTAAATACTAGAACAGTAGGTTGAGTGGGTTCAAAATGAGGAGATGTTGATGGCAAACACTGGAACTTTGTTCTGTCATGGACTGGCCATTATGCGACTTTGGATAATCAGTTAAAATCTCTTCCTCTGCTTACCTCATCCATCACTGACCACCTCAGGAGGGCAGAGTAAGAATTCATAAAGAGGCATTCAAGTGAAAGATGTCACATAAGAACTGTAACATACAAGATGATTTTTAAATGGCTTTCTGTGGTTGAAATAAAAAAGTATTATATTTCAAAATATGAAACCATTTCACTCTCAACTCTTGCTGAGTCTATAAGAGTCATCTGGTTTTTTTCAGTCCCCCTTTGCAGTTTCTGTATAACCCAAGTAAGATCTTTCACTGAAACTATTTATCGCTTCTGTTTCCCGTGCAAATTTCTTTCTGCTATTTCATGTTCCTCTATTATCCATTATACATAACCTTTAGATACGAATGACTATAGGCTGTGCTGCCCTCAATCCACTACGGGAAATCACATCAATATCAATGGGACATCAATAGATGTTCTGTGCATTATGGCTCTGTAAGTGGTCATTGGAAAGCAGTGGAAATCCAACAAGTGAAAAGTCAGAGCTGGATTATTCAGGCAACCAGCCCCATCCCCACTCCTACCCACTATACCTTTTGGGTCAGCAAGTAAATAATTTCTTTGAATAAGTTTTGAGGTCATAAAATTCAGTGAAGGGAGGCATGGAAAGATACTGATTATTTGAAGATATTATGGAATGGCTATTGTCATCACTTACCCATAAATCTGTAATATTTTCCATCTGAATCAAAAAATATGTCCTTACGCTTCATCCTCTCTGATATTTTGGCATCAGTGATGTATCAGTGCCAGTCAGAAGCACATTTGCTTGAATTTACAAATAAGCCATATGAAGTAGTAGTCAGGAAGACAGATGACCATTTGCAAGGCATCAAGAGGAGGCGAGGTTAAGGTGCTTCATCAATGGTTGTGAAGGGCACAAACTCAGCTTCTTTGGTAATCTTTGATGTTTTGATCACGTTTCTCCACAGTCAGCAGTTTGTATAAGAGGCAATAGAAACTCACAAGAATACATTGTGCCTGGGGTCAAATGGACTGTTGCATTGAATGACTTGGGGAGTAGGGATTTCTGTCTCTCAAACCCAATATCATCAGTTAATGATATCAATGTTCTTTTTCTTTTGCCATGAAATTAGTAGTGATTCATACCACCTTCAGGGGATGCAGGTAATGTCCAGACTCTACAAGTGAAATAATTTAAGTCCATGAATCTCCTTGCCGTGACATACTATATAGCCCACATGTAGAAAGTTGACCAGAATGGTTGTTAATACAGAATTAGGAGAGATAGAATATTGAGCCCAATTCTGTGATTGAAAGTTTAGGGATGAAACTATTCGAGAGGGCAAAGGGCCTACTGCACCTTGCTCTCTGCATCAAAATTGAGTAACAATGACTTTAGTGCTTTCTTCTGCCTCCTTTATACTAGTCCAAATTGCTCTACTTTCTAGGGTTGTTATGACGGTGGAGTAAGAACATGCTGAAAGTGATAGAATGAGAGGAGTGGAGTGTGTTTATTTTGCCTCCATCACACACAAAAAAATGCAAATACTTTATAATACAGGGAAGAAACAAAATAGAGTAAGGCAAATTTTGATTTTAGAAAATTCAAGAACTTAGTTTTTTTTTTAATGGAGAGAATTGAAATGGAGTTTTTTTTTCCCCCATCAGATCTAGATAGACAATGCCCCTTCCCACAAAGTTTGCTAAGTATAGATAAATACACTTAACAAAAACCATCTCTTTCACTCACTAGTAGCTTCATTAATGCCTCCGTGCCTCAGTTTCCTCGTCTATAAAGTGGGAATGTTGATAATACCTTCCTGATAGATTTTCTTTTTAATTAAATGAAGGGAAACATGTAAAACACCCAGGACCTTGCTTAGCAGATCTAAGTAAAGATTAATGCTTATTATTAGTGGAACAGGATTATTATTAGGATTATTAATTTGAGCTGAGATAAGCATAATGAGCATACAGTTTATCCTAACATAAAGTACTTTTGTTTTCCTTCCTCCCAAAGTCATCTAGAACAGTTTTTTCAGAGCTGGAATATCTGTTTCACAAGAATCCTCTAGTGGGTTTGTTGTTTCCTTCTGCCTGGTCTATAATATCTGTAACTTTGCCTTTATTTTACTAATTTCCCTTTTCCTTGGTGTTTTGGCCCTTCAAATGGTTTTGTATTTCTATCTGGAGGCCATATCTAGGTTGAAACACATTTTCTTTAAAATGCATTATAGCTTATAACATTCAAGAAATGACTCAGCATAAAATGCTAAAAAGCATTTTACTTTATCCTATAAACCATTATCAATCCTTTTGGTGTCACATTTATACTTATTACTACTTTCAGTTCACTCTTGTGGACCCATTTACGATAATGATGGCAGTTTCTGCGTTAGCATTGACTTTGCCTCCTACCCATGAATCTACCAACTTTCTAGCCATCTCTCTAGGCAGGGATCTGGAAAATGGTGGTATAACTTCAGTCTAATTATAAATCTGCCATCCATGCATTTATCAGAACTCTTCTCTAAAAAAGGTTTATATTTGCATCTGACATCACCTTTTTGGTGTAATATGTCCCGTAAGTTTTATCCCCACTATGTTAAGTGGCACTTTTACCTGTCATAAATAAAAGTATAGATTCAGTCTGAATTGAACATACTAAAATGACAGGAAGAACCTGTGCCACATACAACTAATTTCAGAACCATAATTAGCACCTATTGCTGAAAATGAAGGCACTTTAATGAAAGGCAAATACTACTATTTTTTTTTTTTTTTGGAACTCTAGCATGTTGTAGTTTAAGACATAAAGAGATAATTTCTTGGGTGAGTGAGTAATGGATACTAAACATAAGTCTTGCATCAAGAGATTACTGTTTTGTCTCAAGGAGAGGTATTCACCCTACTAAGTACTTCCCATACACCACTGTCTAAGCCTGGGTAGAGAAATTAAATGAGGCTTTGTGAAATATGGGGTTGGCCAAAAAGTTCGTTCGGGTTTTTGGTACCACCGTATGGAAAACCCGAACGAACTTTTTGGCCAGCCCAATAGATAACGATCCACTGGAAGGCATACACAGTAAAAGAGGACTGGGCAGCATGTTAGTAATTTTGGAGGTTTACATGCTTAAGAAGTTTTACAACAGCAAGAATCAATCTTGCAAATTCAAGGGAAAAATTCTCTCTCAAGAAATCTCTTTCAAAGTAAGTAATTTGAGGGCTTCCCTGGTGACGCAGTGGTTGAGAGTCTGCCTGCCGATGCAGGGGACGCGGGTTCGTGCCCCGGTCCGGGAGGATCCCACATGCCGCAGAGCAGCTGGGCCCGTGAGCCATGGCCGCTGAGCCTGCACGTCCGGAGCCTGTGCTCCGCAACGGGAGAGGCCCGCGTACAGCAAAAAAAAAAAAAAAAAAAAGTAAATAATTTGAATTATTTTGCATAAAGGAAATTTCACTCCTGTTTAGCTTAGTTTCTGCTCATCCAAATTATATATATAGGATACATATATAGATATGTTATATGAATATTTTTAGACCCACATTGCGTAAGTCGTTAAGCTATACTTACTCTGAAGTGAATAAGAATAAACTAAATTAGAGCAATGGCTTTGAAACAGATGGCAGGTTAACCCATTTTAAACTTCAGAAATGTGACTGAATTTTCATATAGAACAGCCAGAATGGGGAGGGCCAGGATCACCAGCAGAGTATCTGATTTATCACAGTCAAAACAAAGAGGTGGCATCTTACAGGGTGGAGACACATACATTTGGAGCCTAGCTATATTCCCTTTAAAGAGAGGTGAAAAAGCATAATATGTTTTATTAAATACAAATATATTGGAAAACCTGAGGCAGCACAAATGGAGGATATAGTGGCAGGAAATGAAGATAATAAGCAGGGGCAGATCACGAAAGGCATTTTAAGTCATGGTAAGGAGCTTGGAATTTATCCTAAGAGCAAATGGGAAGTTTTTTATGGTCTTTCATTAGGGCAAGAAAATGATTTGCTCAGATTTACAGTTAGAAAAATCACCCTAATGGCAGTATGGAAGTTGGAATTGGCAGACAGGACCAAGTTGCACCAAAACGGAGGCTTGCAGGGCGAGTGCAGAAAGAAGACAAAACAGATAAGGAAATTATAGGTGCTGCTAATAACATTTTTCAAGTGGTCAACCAAAGTATCAAACTTAGTAGGGAAGGCAAATAGGAAGAAGAAACGAATGGCATTCTAAACAAGAGGTGGGTCCAAGTGTCTAGAGCTATCAGTGATATCGTAGGGTAGTTATAGCTGTGAGCAAGCTGAATAGCTAAAATGAGATGGTCAGAGGCTAGTGTATCAGAATTTTAGATTTCAGACTTGGAGCATAAACATGTGACTCCCCTGTATGTTTTAGACCTAGTTAAGGAACATATATGAGGACCTCCTTCCAGATGAATCATTTGTTCAGGGAAGACTAGATTCTTAGCTAGGGATAATCTCACAAGGTGGTCCTCCCTGGGTAGACTCACAAGCTCACCGAAGTGTGGATAGTGTTTAAATAAGAGCACCACGTTATATTGGATCCTCCAATATAGACAAGACCCATGTGGAATCCTAGATCACAGTATGGCTCCTCAAGAGCTCCTTTCTTGGGGATCCTGTTGATCTCTGTGGGATAATAATGAACAAAGTAAGAGGGTCCAAGATGACCCACTGTAATTTTCTGCTGATTAAAACCTCATTATAGCTTTGCCAATCTAATTAGTGTAGACCTTATATAAGAAATTATAGTTAACATCTAGAGTAATTGCTTACCATGAGAGTTTCTAAGGAGGGGCCTCACAAATGTCTCATTATCACGTTGAATTGGCAACAGGAAATTTTTAACTGGAAGAAAAGACTTATGATATGGTGCTTTGTAAAAAACAAAAACTCTTGATTCCATTTCATTTCTTTTATATTAAATGAGCTTCATGTCCTGATCAAATGACCAGGAGACTGAAGGCTAGCATATGTACATGGAACATCAGAGGAGGTTGTGAGTTCTCAGATAAACTAGTAGTGGCTATGGCCAGAAATGAGTACACATGGGATTTTGACAGCAAGCAATCTGTGCTGTTCTACCACCTGGTACAGAAGAGGCAGATTTTGCCTTTTGGTATTCATAGGTTTCACCAAATCAACTAGCCCCATTTTTTATGTTGTAGATAACTGTTTCAACCTTAATTCAGTTTTGCCTTTTGTTCCTTGAAGGAAGAACCTAGATTCCCTTTGATCTTGAACTTTATTTTAATTAAACATAGATGTTAAATATAGCAAATAACAATACCACAGTGTCTTTTCTGTATTCCATAGGTCCAAATACTTTGCAACATTAACTAATAAAATTATGGGGTTAAGTGAAAATAATATCAAGAGAGAGTACATATTAGACTTTGGATTTTACTCATAGCAAGCAACCAAGCTAATACTGGGTACACAGTCCTTAAGAGAGATGCCCGCTATTAAGAAATTAGGAACAAGTGTACTTTGCTATGAAAGAAAGTGGAAATTTTTGAAATGAAGCAGTTTTTGTTAAAAGATCATGTGCTGCCTCCAGACAGAATTCTGATAAATCCAAACCCTCTGAAGTTGTCAAACAGTTTAGTAGTTTCCCCACCGCCTCACAGAGAGGCAATAAGTCTTTTTATATCATTCACCTTGGTGGTAAAGCTAGCATTAGTCAACCCATGAGTAGTTGAAAGGTCAGATGACTTTTGAACCTAGTTGAACTATTTGGTTTTGGGGAGATGAAAATTTTTATGCCGGTGGGAAAATGTGGTAAAGCATTGTACATGCTCGGTGCTACTCCAGGCTGTAATAACACATGCTCGAGGATTATCATATAGGATATTGCAGACATGGCACTAGTTAAGACTTACCAACATAGAAGACTGTGGGAGTTTTTGAAAGCCAGATGGCACAATAGATTCTTCCTTTGTCATGGCTAAAATACAGCCTGTTCCAAGACTGAACAAAACCCAAATAAACCATTAGTGTCTTTGGTTTCTATTCCTATCTGCTGTATGTTATTAGTTTGGTCTCCCTGACCAAATCCTGCCCTTGGATTAGCTGGCGTAAGTCTCCTTGCCGACAGGCACCAATCTAGTCTTTTGAAACAGTGAAATATAAAATGTAGAGATAAGAACCCATTAACAGAGGGAGAAAAAAAGCTAAATTTTAAAAATAAGAGATGCAATGGGCAATCAAGATCAAATATATAAATAAACATTCACAAAAAAAATACGACATGAGTTTATGGGGTCCAGTGATGGGTATGTCTTTTGGCCCAAAATAAACAGAATTAATTGTTAGCATACACAGCAAACTGGTGAATATAGTTCTATTTTTATTGGGAATAATAGTGTGTGTATCTTTTGTGATTTGAGTAGGTAGGAAAGAAAAATATTTAGATTACTTACTGACTGTCTCAGCAGCATTCCCACTAATGAGGCCAAGGTCATGGGCTCAGTTACTATTTCAACCTTTTAGCTCTGTTCTGTTTCATTACTAAAGCCCACAGTCTCAATCTCCCTTTTTTCTCCATCCCCCAAATCAGAAACCTAGTCCTGCCTTCTACCCCCTAACAAAACCTGAACTCAGAAACGAATCTGATAAACTAGGCAGGTTTTGCTTGGCACACATAGAATTTGTTAAATGCTGCCAGCTAATTTAAAGACTTAAGTCTAGAGATTTTACATAAAATCTCTGGTTTACATAAAATGTCTAGCCTCTCTTTAAAAATAAAAAGATCTGACATTCCCAGATGTGCATTCACGCATTCATCCACACATTTTTGAGTACCTATGTGCTACACACTATTCTAGTCTTTTGTTTTGCAAAAATAATACGAAAACCATTGACTGCAGCTAAATAGGGTCTGCTCCCAAAAGGCCCATGAACTCTCCAGTCCATCAGAGTAGCCATACTGCCCTCTTCACTTTTTTATACTACCTGCCTTCCTTCTCAGTTGGCATTTACGCTTGCAACCTATGTAATAAGATAATTCACACTGAAGTAAAAAGGGCCGTGACAAAGAAAATGTATTATATCTCCCCAAGATTATTTGCATTTTAACAGAAGACAGAGTCGTACGCCAAGAATGGCAAATCCCTGACATTAATGCCATTGCTTCCCTGTCCCAGACCCATGGAAGATATAAGTAATCAAAGCAACAAACATTCTTTCCTGCTGAGTCTAGATTCTGCGATTTGAGTTTACTCAGAAGTTGGAATATATTTGCCATCACTACTTTCAGCCAAAGAAATGAGATACTCATTATGAATTTCCTATCATTAGAAGTTTAGGAGGAGAAATTATGTAAAGGGCAGAAAAATATAACACAATCACCCTATTAAAATCTGACCCTGTTCACAGTTACTAATGGTAGCCCTAACCATGGCCAACTATCTCATAGATGCGTGGAACTGAACATAAAGAACAGTGACAGGTAAATTTATAACACATCTTCATTATTAGAGCCTCATTTCAAATGAATGTCCTGTGAATACTGGGTACACAATGTTCAAGTATATGTTTCTGCATATGTGTTATATAAATGTAAAAGTAGATCTTAATAGTGAGTTCTGAGTTCCCGTAGAGTAATGCTGGCCCCTTAAATTCAAATCTCTCCACACCATCCTCCAGAAAGAAATTCAGATCAGCAAGGAGAGCAAATAAAACCACACATAACCCACTTCAATAGCATAACTAGGAGATGGAATTCCACACACTTCAAATTACACATAAGGAGAGAAAAAATACTCAAAAGAAGCAGAACTAGCTCTGTAGCCCATGCCAGAGCCAAGAGTGAAACGAAGACTATAAATAGAAAAGAAGATGTGAGAGCTGGGGCCTAGCGATGGCAGAATTGATCAATTAAAATGCCCTTGGGGGCTTCCCTGGTGGCGCAGTGGTTAAGAATCCACCTGCCAATGCAAGGGACACGAGTTCGAGCCCTGGTCCAGGAAGATCCCACATGCCGTGGAGCAACTAAGCCCATGCACCACAGCTACTGAGCCTGCGCTCTAGAGCCCGCGAGGCACAACTACTGAGCCCACGTGCCACAACTACTGAAGGCCGCGTGCCTAGAGTCCATGCTCCACAACAAGAGAAGCCACCACAATGAGAAGCCTGTGCGCTGCAATGAAGAGTAGCCCCCGCTTGCCACAACTAGAGAAAATCCACACGCAGAAACGAAGACCCAACGCAGCCATAAATAAATAAATTTATATTAAAAAAAAAAAGACCAGATAGTAGTAAATATTTCAAGCTTTGCAGGCCATACAGCCTCTATCACAACAATTCAACTTACACCCAAAAGCAGCCGTAGACAATCTGTAAATGAATCAGTGTGACTGTGTTCCAATAAAATTTTATTTATGGACGCTGGAATTTGAATTTCATAAAATTTTCATGTATCCTGAAATATTGTTATTCTTTTGATCTTTTTCAACCATTTAAAAATGTAAAAGCTGGAATTCCCTGGCAGTCCAGTGGTTAGGGCTCTGTGCTCTCACTGCCAGCGGCCCGGGTTAGATCCCTGGTTGGGGAACTAAGATCCCACAAGCTGTGCTGGGCAGCCAAATAAATGAGTTAGTTAAATTTTTAAAAAATGAAAAGAAAACTTAAAAAAAAAAGCTATTCTTAGCTCTCAGACCCTACAAAAACAGAAAGCAGGCTTGATTTGGCCAAGAGTTGTAGTTTTTTGACTTATGATCTAGAGAGCAAGCTTAATCCACCTAAGAGTTAATGAGGGAAACTTTGGCAGAAGGGCTTTTGGTGAATGATAATATGCTTAATTGTAGATTTAAGGTTAAAACAGGTGAGGACAACGATGGAGAATTGTATTAAAATGTTACGTATTTTTGATAAAGTAGTTATTACAATTAAAGCTTGGGAGAAGCAAATAAAAAAGTAAAATAAGCTCAATGATTGTCACATAGAGAGTCAGAGTATAATTTCAAGCTGACAAACCAAATAGTAGAAAGCTAAGCGAGCAGAAGGGGGATGAAGAGCTTTATAAAAAGTAATAGCATAAAGGTAATCAATAGAACAACAATACAGACCTTCTTAAATACCAAAATAAAATTAAAAAAAAAATTTTATTGGGGTATAGTTGATTTACAATGTTGTATTCATTTCAGGTGTACAGCAAACTGAATCTGTTATACATATACATATGTCCATTCTTTTTCTTTTCCCATATAGGCCACTACAGAGTACTGAGTAGAGCTCCCTGTGCTATACAGTAGGTCCTTATTAGTTATCTGTTTTATATATAGTAGTGTGTATGTGTCAATCCCAATCTTCCAATTTATCAAAAGGAATTTTTAAAAAACCAAAGAAACAAACTACATAAATAAAATTAACATAACACTGTAAATATAACAAAATAATATGTTGAGGCTAAACATATCTGTCATATCAGTAAATGTAAGTGGGTTTAATCACCTATTAGTAAAAGGAAAAGATTTTCAAAAGAGCTCACAAAGCAAAACCTAATTCTATGCTGTTTAGAAGACACACCTGAAATGAAAGGAGTCAGAAATGGCTAAAAATTAAAGGACAGACAAAAGGTTTATCGGGCTAATGGAAGAAGCAGTAAGAAAGCAAAGCTTATAATCTTTATATCAGACAAAGTAGAATTCAGGCCAAAAACCATTAAACACAACAAAGAGGATACTCTATAAACAGCTATGACTATGCACAAATAACAACTGCCTTTACAAAACAGAAACTGTAAGAGCTCAAGGAGGAATAAACAAAAACAACTAGTAATAGGATATTTTAACCCATCACTCAGGTCACATGGATAGAAACTTATTAAGTATATAGAAGACCTAAAAAAGCAAAATCAATAAGATAGATCTATGGCTGTATATTGAACTTAACACCCTGATAATAGAGAATATATCTTCTTCTCAAGTACTCATGGAACCTTCACAGAATTTGATCATGTATTAGGTCACAACAGGAACCTCAGTGAGTTTCATAAAGTAGAAGTTACACAAACATCATTCCCAGATCATGGTGAAATGGAACTGAAAATTAGGACGAAAATTTTAAAACCAGGAAAGTCCTTCCACCTGGAAATTTTTAAAATCTTAAGTCTCGGGTAAAGGGGGAAATGAAACTTTAAAATTATAAAATTTCTAAGAAATAATGATAATGAACCCAGCACATGTCAAAATTTATGGGATATAAGTAAACCATTTATAAGAAAAAATTTGTATCAGTAAAAATAAAAGAATGAAAATAAAGCTTAAAAAGCCATAAAATAAGCTAGAAGAAGGTACAAGAAAGGAAATAATAAAAATAAAGCAGAAATAAATGGGGTAGAAAACAGAAAAGTGATAGAAAAGTGGTGTTAAAAATCAACAAACAGGCAGACCACAAGCTACCTTAAATCAAGAGGAAAGGGGGAAATGTATGCAAAATAAGAAATGACGGGAAATATCCATTGATACAGAGGAAAGTTTAAAAACATGGTAAGTGGCTACTTTGCATGAATCTCTTTCACAGGGGTGTAGCATTCTGTACACCCACCAGCAGTGTGTGACTGTGCCCATGTCCTGATGGACTTCGCATCAGTGTGTCACAAGTTTTTGGATCTTTGTCAATCAGATAGGTTAGAAAGGGTACCTTGGGGTAGTTTTAGTTTGTATTTCTCTTATTATGAAAGAATATTCAGTGAAGCTGAATATCTTTTCATGTGTTTAGGGATCTTTTTTTGTGAACTGTATGTTCATATCTTTTGTCCATTTTTCTATTGATTTTTTTTTTGGTCCTCTTTGTCTCAATTTTTAAGAGTTCTTTACGTATTAGGAAGATTCACTATTTTTAATACACAACTCTGTACACCCTCAGGAGGATATATTCTAAGGAGAAAAACACAAACTTTGAACTTAGTAGGATTAATTCTGGTAGTGGCATTGGTGCAGTAACTCTAATACTTATTTTGCGTGTCTTGTACAATAAGCAAATGAGTAAATACATTGATGTTATTGAGAATTTGGTTCACTCTGTGAAAAAGGAGATAAAATTATGGGATTAGGGAGAAAGAGCTCTGTGGTGCTGGATTAGAATTGGGAATATCAGTATGCACTCATTCTTTTAAAAACATACATACAGATATATGTACGTGTGTATATATGTACATACACACACACACACACACGCACACGCACACATACACATTAACAAAGATAAAATCTAAAGGTTTTGTTCTATGTGTCTATATCCTTGCTCCTTTCCCTGAAAGGACTTAAAAACAATGACACCTCAGTAGTAATGAGCATATCGTAAAACTAGACTTTGGTTTCTAAATACATTTTCTACTGAAAGCTCCTTAGAGAAATGGCTGATTCTAGGTCTGTCAGAAGAAGTCAGTGCAAATTAAGCCTGGAATATCTTGTGCTAGAAAGCAAGGAAGAGTTGAGACATGTCAAAATGACACAGAAACCAATTTAGAGGAGCTCCCACTGGCCAAATTTGAGTATGTAATGATGGTAATGGATTATACATTGAACGACAACAACAAAAAAGAATCTGAGTCTATTGTAATACTTTAAAAGGCACTTAATTTCTAGAAATAGATCTGAATTGTTTTGTAATTCATGTAGATCCCTTTATGCATACTCATAGTATCTTTCAAATTAGGTATTATTATTTCTAATTTATATGTGAGAACTGACAGAGGTTAAGCAGCTTACCTTCAACCGCACAGCTAGTTAAAGGAAGGGCCATCACTCTTAAGGTCTGTCTGACTTTTCAAAAAGAGCCTATGGTGCCCTTATTACACTAACTGGCCTCTAAAAATGAGCTCATATAACAAATACTGTCTTATAACCTGCTTTGGGAACATCTTTTTCTATTATTTAACATTTTCCTACAACATTATTTTTAATTGCAGCATCATCCTCTACTGTATACAGTCACTTATATAATCAATCCCTATTTGCTGGACATTTAAGTACTTTTCCTTATCTTGCTGTTATATACAACATCATGTTGAATATCGTTGTTTTAAAATTTATTCAGATCCTTTTCTTAGTATAAATTTCTAAACATGGAATTCCTGGATCAAAATGTTTAAAAACATTTCCAACACTTTAGATATATATTGCCAATTTGCCCAAACATTTTGCAACAGTTTACACTCCTGCCAGCAGTACACAAGAATGCTCATTTCTCTGAACCCTTGAAAACTTTTGATATCGTCAATTATAAAAAAAGGAAGAAAAGCCATTTTCATAGGCAAAATGATATTTCAGTGTTTTAGCTTGCATCTTAAAATTACCAGTGTGGTTGAACATTTTAAAATGTCACTGCTAACTTGCATTTCTTCTTTTGTGAATTGCCTATTGATACCTTTTGTCCGTGTTTCTACTAGAGGGTTAGCTGATATTTATTGATTTATACGGAATTTTATATATTAAAGATTTTGACATAAACTGCATCTTTTAACATTGACTAAAAAAGAATCAAAATTACAATTTTAAATCATAGGGAAAAAAAATAAAACTGAGAGACTGCCATATTCTTTTCCCACATCTCCTGAAATCCTGGCAAGACATTTCAGGAAATAGTAAAAAAAAAAAAGTTAGACCCATTTTCGATAATTATATGAAGTTGAGTAAACTTCCTATAGCCTACCTTTTCTTTAAAGCAAAACTTGAGTCTTCTTCAAAAATAGAAAACAAGGCTTGGACAGCAAAGTGATCAGTTTTAACAGAAATGCTAAGAAGGTTGAGATAAAAAAGAAAACAGACTGTAAAACCAGTAGAAAATATATGGTGTATACTTCACTTACATGTAACCCAGTAATCCAGTAAAATAATCAGTGTCCATATAAAAAGATGATTCTACTCATGTTCTTGTATTTTGAATTGATGAAAGATTGTTAGAGAGCTTCCAGTTCTCTCCTATGCACTTACCTGAGAAGGATGGACGAAATTAGTTTGAGTAATCATTCTGTGGGCAAAGAGCAGAGTTTTCCTCTATGCAAAAGCAACTGGTTGGCATAAAACTTTAACCTATAACATTGGCCTCATTAGCCCAATATTCCAACCAAATTACTTCAGTACAAAATGTCAGTGACTAGCAGAAATGAATCACATCCTTTCTTGGTCCCGAATAAGAGAGAAACTGGTCTCTGTGTGTCCTAGGGCAAAGCACTTCCTCTCCAGCTTTTAGTTTCTTCTTCTGTAAAATGAGATTGAACCAAATGGTTGGTCTGTGGTCTTTTTTTGTTTTGTTTTTTTCCAAAAGAAGCTTTTAATTTTTGAACAAGTTTAGATTTACAGAAAAGTTGCAAAAGTAGTACAGAGAATTCCCATATACTCCTCATCTGGTGTCTCCTATTGTTAACATCTTCTATCACCATGGTACATTTGTCACAACTAAGAAACCGACATTGAATATTACTATTAACTGAACCTGACACTTGATTTAGATTTCACCAGTTTTTCCCCAATGTCATTTTTCTGTTCCAGGATCCCATCCAGGATAGGATATTACATTATGTGTCATGTCTCCCTAGTCTCCTCTAGTCTGTGACAGTTTCTTAGATGACCTTGACAGTTTTGAGTAGCAGTGGTCAGGTTTTTTGCAGAATGTCCCTCAATTTGAGTTTTGCCAGTGTTGTTCTCATGTTTAGACCGGGGTTATAGGTTTGGAGGAGGAAGACTACAGAGGTGCATTATCATCGCATCATGTCAAGGATACATGCTATCAATGTACATGCTATCACTGATGATGTTAATCTTGATCACTCGGCTGAGGTTGTGTTTCTGGGTTTCTCTACTGTAAAGTTACTCCCTCCCTCTTTTCTAAACTATTAACCTGTGGTCTTTTTGAGCTCTGACATACCATGATTTTATTATGTTACATACAGATTCCCTTACCTGCACAGATCAATTTGCTAGAGTTGCATCCATCACCCAGGAATGTATACTTGTGCTGGGTAACTCAGCTGAAAATTTTCTTGGGACCCATTTCATACTATATGGCTATGTGAGAAATCTCCATTATGTTTCATAGAATGAGACTCTAATCACTTCCTTTGTAGAAAGTGCACTCTACATTTCTTAGTAAAGAAATGATGACTTTACAAATTTTAAGGATGCTCTGATTTTTGGAAACCTTTTACCAAGAGAACCCCAAATCTACAACTTCCAAATCCCAGTGATCAATATGATGGAGAAGAAGAAACAAGCAGGTTTGGGGGATGTTGGTGAGGGTGAGGAGAGAAATAAATGTCTGTTCTAAATTAAGTCGAGGATTTGGAATTAGGAAATCAGGTGAGGTGTGTGTTTGTCTGAATTCTGCTGTAGAGCTGTGTGAAGATGGTAGCTGAAGTTCTATTAGAGACTTGAGCCCCTCTACATTGCTCTTGCCAAAAAAATGCAACTACACAAACCTCATTTAGGGCAAGAAAGCAAAGGATGCAATGGGCAAATGACCTTCTGCCTTTCTCCACTTCCAAGATAGTTTTGGAAAGGCTAGCTTAAGGGGACAATTAACCAGGCCTAATAATAATGGTTAACATTTATGGAGCATTTATTATGTACCAAGCATTTTTCTAGGTGCCTTACATGTACTGACTCACAAGGTCCTCACTAGAACCCTATGGGGAAGGTGCTATTATTATGCACATTTTATAGTGAGGATACTGAGACACGGTGATTGAGTAACTTGCCCAAGGTCCCTCTGATACTAACTGTAGCAGAGTTGAGATTTGAAACAAGACGTTTCCGCTCCAGACACATGACAACTGCCTCCCTTTAGATAGAGTGTGAAGCACCAGGAGGGCAAGCGTTTTTGTAACCAAGCAGTTACTGTTATATCTTCAACACGTAGGACGGTGTCTAATACCTAGTAGTCGGCCAGCAAATAATTATTGCATGAAGGGAGGGAAAGCCTTGAGGATCCTGATCATGAATCAAGCCCAAACATTGGTGACTCTTCCAGAAGGACACCGTCATGATGCCACCTCAGAAAACTCAGAACAAACTGGGCCATTATAATCTCCACCAGTTCATTCTCTGTATCGCCCCATCCGATCAAATCTTATAAGGCAGCTAGAAGGGCTTGGTACATACCCAGCTTTAGTTTTCTCCTACTCATCTGTTTTCCACCTTCTCTATTATATATTCTGACTCCCCAACCTCATCTGAGCCGTACTCTTTAATGCTAACTCTGAATAAGCAGGTAATGGAAAGGGTTTTAACATCTCAAAATCTAAAAGTTTGCCGAAGAACACATGCCAGGTATCCACGGCTGTGACAACATGATACCAGATCAGGAAAGTGAGTTTCAAAGCATCAGCTACATTGAGGACATAAATCAATGAATACATTCCCATTTTTTAAATTTAAATACATTCAGGTCAAATGAGTAAGAGGAGGAGAGAGCTTCTGTGTAAGTCTGTTTCTCACTTTCCAGTCACCAGTTTTATATGGATCTTTTTAAAAGAATATGCATATTATTACCAATAAGCATTCAACCAGGAAAGAGGATGAGAGACTGTTTAGGAATCTAAGAGACTTCCATCATCAGTAATGATGAAGTGATAGGCAATGACTTGGACCATAGCGAAAGGGAGACTTCATTGAGCAGAAAACGAAGTAAAATGAGAAAGAAAAAGAAAATTTTAAGGAAGAATCAAAACTGCCGAGTCCTGGCTAAATTGACATTTTTGCTGCATTATTCATTAAGGTGGGGTTTTTTTGGGGGAAAAAAAAGTGTCCCGTCATTATGCTGCTTATTTCTCCTGATTCCACAAAGCAAGTAATAATACAAAAGTAAGTAAGATTTGAGTTATGGAGAGCACTTATTTATTGGTGCTGTGACTTGAGATGAAAACACTAAATAATTGTGTCTGTCTGATAAGGAATACACAGATGGGCCCGTTACGCAACTGCAAATGGAGACCATATATTAAACCTGTGATAAGGTACCCAAATAGACATGTTATTTATAAATATTGCTGCAACCTTGGAATGGAAAATATAAAATACATAGTAAATGAAAGTTTTAAGATAATATAATATAGAACTGGGATATTAAAATGATTTATTACCTTGATAGAATCTTTTCTAGCTTCAATATTGGATAAAACTAGGACTGTACTAAGGCAAAAAAAAAAATGTATGCTGCAGTAGAGAATGTTTCATTTCATTTAGGAGAGGAAATGTAGGGATTCAAACATGTGGAGCAACAAGAAAGGTGTCATTACCTCTGTTGTACTGTCTCAATCTTTTCTTTAATTGGCATTTAATTTTACTGTTTCACTGTGGCAGACTAGCAAAATGTGTTACGTAAAACTGTTCAAATTATAAAACGCTTTTTTTCCCCTTTTTTTTAAATTAATGAAGTCCTTCTTTCAAAGGAAATTCTACCCATACCCAACATGACAGCTTTTAAAAAGGTTTGAAAGGAATCTCACAGCCATACTGACTCCATTCAAATTGCTTTGAAAAGGAACATTTAAGTATGTTTTATTTATGTTTATGATGTCGTGCAACCACAGATAATATTTTTAGTAGAAAATGTATATGTATAACCCTAGGAAAAAAAGAGAAAATTTGAATGAAACTGCTGAAGCAAAAGTAAGGTACCATAAATAAACATGCATTACTTCCTCTGTTTAGTTCTTAAAAAATGTTTCTCTGAAAACTAATGGTTTTCAATCCTGCATATAATCTGGTTATTACCAGGATAAAGCCAAGATCTGAAGGTGATTTATCAAAGGGCTACAGTTCACTCATACACCAATTTGATGTTTAATGTAATAAAAATGGGATTTATTTTAAGATGGAAAGATAACCTGGTTTCTGTAATGTTAGCAGTCACTGCATTTAATTCAGGTAGCATTTATTTTTGCAGTGATGTTCCTTATTGTGGAAGCCTCTTGCTTCACACGATGTCCACTGAAGTATTGGTCTGGTGAAATTGCTTCCAACAGGAGTTAACTTGAAAGCCTGAAGTCATCAGGGGTCACCATCTGGGTAATGTACCTGGTATATTTTTCAGGAAGGGAACTGTCCAACATACAAGTAGCTCTGTAGCTTTGACAAGCTTTGCAAGTACAAAAGCAGTAGCATCCCTTAGCCTGAAGGAATATGAAGCAAGATATGTAAGGGAACTAGTGGGGGGAAAAATTGCTGAGAAAAAGGAAAAACAAATTACCTTGAAAAATATCACATGCTTTTGTCTTGGCATGATTTGAAGCTTATGACATCATCTATAATGGGCAGGACTTTTATCTGTAAGACAGATTTCAAATTTTCAAAATAAATTTATTTAGTCAAATTTGAAAATAGCACCAAAAAATTTCTTGTAATAAAAAATATAGCACCCTTAGCTGAATATGTGTGCAGTTTGAGATGCAAGATGAATTTCTTGAAAGCAAACTTGTATTTGCCTTGCAAATATTGCAATTTCAAGGTTACTTGTGTATTTATTATCAGAGCTCTATTTACCTTATTATTAAGTGGATTGGAATATTATCTGTAAAAGAGTGGACACAAAACACCAAGAGATACAGAGTAACATGGAAGGTTTCATATCTTCTGACACTGGCATTATGAAACTATTCCAACAAATTTAATTGCCTAGAAGGAATTCTTCCCAGCACCCAAATTTTCCTGATTCAGATGTTTCAAGGATAATTTTTTAGGCCAGTACATTTCAAACTATATCTGTGGAGCTTTTGGACTCCCAATTCCTTTCAGTCAAAAGAGTTCTGTTTTATCTTTTGATGGGTTTGAGGGTTATTCATATTTAATTGCTGGATTGTTCTACGGCTTTAAAATGTTTTGAAAAGCCCTATTTTAGACAGAAAACAAAAATTAAAGAGATGGTATAAAAGAATGCATCTATCCATTCAGCTTTTTAAAAGGTTTGTTGAGCACCTACTATTTATTTATTGTATAACAATATGTGAATACAGTATCACTGTAAAAGAATCTAACAATAGTATGAAAATGTTGAAGTTCCCCCAGCTCCCCACTCTAAAGTTCAATAATTTGATATTAATCCTTCCATTTCTCTTTCTATGCATTTACATACATAGAGATACCTTTTCTTTTACTTAAATAGGGTCATTGGATGTGCCTTGTTCTACATTGTTTTTTATACAAATCTTAGAGCTCTTTCTATGTCAGTACATATAGGTCATCTAGTGGTGTGCTGATAAATGTTTAACAACCAGCTCTCTGGGCAAAAAAGCCTTGATGTGCAACATTTGCTGATTCCTGGAGTGTTAAAACACCCACCATGGTGATTTCAACTACCAATGTGAAGTCACTGAAGGTGGAATTGGAAGAGATGTGCACAGTTGGCTCTTGTAAACCAGTAGAAGCTGGCTCTATCACACCACTGGGTCAGTCCTTTCTCTCTCTCTCTCTTGTTTGTTTTCTTCTTTCTGGCATCTTATTTTGAAATGCATTGAGACTTACAGAAAAGTTGCAAATATAGCACAGAATTCCTGTAAACCTGTCATTCAGTTTCTGCCAATATTAACATCTTGCATGACCATAGTACAGTTGTTAAAAGTAAGAAATTAGCATTAGTGTGGTGCTATTAACTCAAGAGTTTATTTCGGATTTCTTCAGTTTTACACTATTTGTTCTTCTTGTTCCAGGATCCTATCTAGTATACCACATTGCATTTAATTGTGATGTCTTCTTAGTGTCCTCTAATCTGACAGTCTGTCAGTATCAGTCCTTTTGATTCTTATGTAGGATTTTATATTATGGGTTTACCATTCTCTCATAGATGGATATATTGGTGGGGTTTTTTTTCTTTACTATATTAACAAAATCATTATATTAACAATGCTGTTTTGAACTTCCTTGTACATGCCCGTTTATGCATGTATAGGCATACTTCAGAGATATTGCAGGCTTGGTTCCAGACCACTGCAATAAAGTGAGTCATATGAATTTTTTTGTTCCCCAGTGCACATATAAATTATGTTTACACCATATTGTAGACTATTAAATGTTTAATAGCATTATGTCTAAAAAAACAATGTACATACCTTAATTAAGAACTACTTTATTGCTAAAAAATGCTCACCATCGTCTGAGCATTCAGCAGGTCATAATCTTTTTGCTGGTGGAGAGTCTTCCCTCGATGTTGATGGCTGCTGACTAATCAGGGTGATGGTTGCCGAAGGTTGGGGTGGCCGGGGCAATTTCTTAAAATAAAGCTATGATGAAGTTTGCCTCACTGATTGACTCTTCTTTCACAAATGATTTCTCTGTAGCACATAATGCTGTTTAATAGCATTTTACCCACAGTAAAATGTCTTTCAAAATTGGAGTCAATCCTCTCAAAACCTGCCCCTGCTTTATCAACTAAGTTTATGTAATATCCTAAGTCCTTTGTTGTCATTTCAACAATCTTTACAGCATCTTCACCAGGAGTAAATTCCATCTCAAGAAATCACTTTCTTTTTTTTTAACGTCTTTATTGGAGTATAATTGCTTTACAATGGTGTGTTACTTTCTGCTTTATAACAAAGTGAATCAGCTGTAAGTGTACATATATCCCCATATCCCCTCCCTCTTCTGTCTCCCTCCCACCCTCCCTATGCCACCCTTCTAGGTGGTCACAGAGCACCAAGCTGATCTCCCTGTGCTATGCAGCTGCTTCCCACTAGCTATCTATTTTACATTTGGTAGTGTATATATGTCAGTGCCACTCTCTCACTTCGTCCCAGCTTACCCTTCCTCCTCCCTGTGTCCTCAAGTCCATTCTCTACGCCTGCGTCTTTATTCCTGTCCTGCCCCTAGGTTCGTCAGAAGCATTTTTTTGTTTTTGAGATTCCATATATATGTGTTAGCATACGGTATTTGTTTTTCTCTTTCTGACTTACTTCACTCTGTATGACAGTCTCTAGGTCCACCCACCTCACTACAAATTACTCAATTTTGTTTCTTTTTATGGCTGACTAATATTCCGTTGTATATATGTACCACATTTTCTTTATCCATTTGTCTGTCGATGGACACTTAGGTTGCTTCCATGTCCTGGCTGTTGTAAATAGTGCTGCAATGAATATTGTGGTACATGACTCTTTTTGAATTATGGTTTTCTCGGTATATGCCCAATAGTGGGATTGCTGGGTCGTATGGTAGTTCTATTTGTAGTTTTTTAAGAAACCTCCAAACTGTTCTCCATAGTGGCTGTATCAATTTACATTCCCACCAACAGCGCAAGAGGGTTCCCTTTTCTCCACACCCTCTCCAGCATTTATTGTTTGTAGATTTTTTGATGATGGCCATTCTGAATGGTGTGAGGTGATACCTCATTGTAGTTTTGATTTGCATTTCTCTAATGATTAATGATGTTGAGCATCCTTTCATGTGCTTGTTGTCAATCTGTATATCTTCTTTGGAGAAATGTCTATTTAGGTCTTCTGCCCATTTTTGGATGGAGTTTTTTGTTTTTTTGATATGGAGCTGCATGAGCTGCTTGTATATTTTGGAGATTAATCCTTTGTCAGTTGCTTCATTTGTAAATATTTTCTCCCATTCTGAGGGTTGTCTTTTCATCTTGTTTATGGTTTCCTTTGCTGTGCAAAAGCTTTGAAGTTTCATTAGGTCCCATTTGTTTATTTTTGTTTTTATTTCTATTTCTCTAGGAGGTGGGTCAAAAAGGATCTTGCTGTGGTTTATGTCATAGAGTGTTCTTCCTATGTTTTCCTCTAGGAGTTTTATAGTGTCCGGACTTACATTTAGGTCTTTAATCCATTTTGAGTTGTTTTTTTGTTTTTTTGTTTTTTTGCAGTACGCGGGCCTCTCACTGTTGTGGCCTCTCCTGTTGCGGAGCACAGGCTCCAGACGCACAGGCTCAGCAGCCATGGCTCACGGGCCTAGCCGCTCCGTGGCATGTGGGATATTCCCGGGCCGGGGCATGAACCCGTGTCCCCTGCATCGGCAGGTGGACTCTCAACCACTGCGCCACCAGGGAAGCCCTTGAGTTTATTTTTGTTTATGGTGTTAGGCAGTGTTCTAATTTCATTCTTTTATATGTAGCTGTCCAGTTTTCCCAACACCACTTATTGAAGAGGCTGTCTTTTCTCCACTGTATAGTCTTGCCTCCTTATCAAAGATAAGGTGACCATATGTGTGTGGGTTTATCTCTGGGCTTTCTATCTTCTTCCATTGACCTATATTTCTGTTTTTGTGCCAGTACCATGCTATCATGATTTCTGTAGCTTTGTAGTATAGTCTGAAGTCAGGGAGCCTGATTCCTCCAGCTCCATTTTTCTTTCTCAAGATCGCTTTGGCTATTCGGGGTCTTTTGTGTTTCCATACAAATTGTGAAATTTTTTGTTCTAGTTCTGTGAAAAATGCCATTGGTAGTTTGATAGGGATTGCACTGAATCTGTAGGTTGCTTTGGGTAGTATAGTCATTTTTACAATGTTGATTCTTCTAATCCAAGAACATGGTATATCTCTCCATGTGTTTGTATCATCTTTAATTTCTTTCATCAGTGTCTTATAGTTTTCTGCATACAGGTCTTTTGTCTTCTTAAGTAGGTTTTTTCCTAGGTATTTTAGTCTTTTTGTTGCGATGGTACATAGGAGTGTTTCCTAAATTTCTCCTGCAGATTTTTCATCGTTAGTGTATAGGAACGCAAGAGATTTCTGTGCATTAATTTTGTAACCTGCTACTTTACCAAATTCATTGATTAGCTCTAGTAGTAAGAGACCACTTTCTTTGCCCATCCATACAAAGCAACTCCTCTTCTGTTGAAGTATTATCATGAGATTGCAGCAATTCAGTCACATCTTCAGGCTCCCCTTCTAATTCTAGTTCTCTTGCTCTTTCCACCACATCTACAGTTACTTCCTCCACTGAAGTCTTGAACCTCTCAAAGTCATCCATGAGAGTTGGAATCAACTTCTTCCCAACTCCTGTTAATTTTGATTATTTGACCTCCTCCCATGAATCACAAATGTTCTTAATGGCATCTAGAACAGTGAATCCTTTCCAGAAGGTTTTTAGTTTACTTTGCCCAGATCCATCAGACGAATCACTATCTATGGCAGCTATAGCCTTATGAAATGTATTTCTTAAGTAGTGAGATTTGAAAGCTGAAATTACTCCTTGATCCATGGACTACAGAATGTATGTTGTTTTAGCAGGCATGCAAACAACATGAATCTCATTGTACACCTCCATCAGAGCTCTTGGGTAACCACATACATTGTCAGTGAGCAGGAATATTTTGAAAGGAATCTTTTTTTCTGAGCAGTAGGTCTCAACAATGGGCTTAAAATATTCAAGAAAACATGTTGTAAACAGATGTGCTGTCATCCAGGCTTTGTTCCTCCGTTTATAGAGCACAGACTGGGTCGATTTAGCATAATTCTTAAGGGCCCTAGGATTTTCAGAATGGTAAATGAGCATTGACTTCAACTGAAAGTTATCAGCTGCATTACTCCCTAACAAGAGAGTCAGCCTGTCCTTCGAAGCTTTGAAGCCAGGCATTGACTTCTCCTCTCTAGCTATGAAAGTCCTAGATGGCATCTTCTTCCAATAGAAGGCTGCTTCATCTACATTGAAAATCTGTTGTTTAAGGTATCCAGCTCATTAGTTATCTTAGCTAATTCTTCTGGATAACTTGCTGCAGCTTCTACACCAGCACTTGCTGCTTCTCCTTGCACTTTGTTGTTATGGAGACGGCTTCTTTCCTTAAACCTGACAAACCAACCTCTGCTGGCTTCAAACTTTTCTTCCACAGCTTCCTCACCTCTCTCAGCCTTCATAGAATTAAAAGAGGAGGGCTTGCTCTGGAGCAGGCTTTGGCTTAAGGGAATATTGTGGCTGGTTTGATTTTCTATCCAGACCACTAAGACTTTCTCCAAATCAGCAATAAGGCAGTTTTGCTTTCTTATCATTCATGTGTTTACTGGAGTAGCACTTTTAATTTCCTTTAAGAACTTTTCCTTTGCATTCACAACTTGGCTAACTGGCACAAAAGGCCTATCTCAGCTTTCAACATGCCTTCCTTGCTAACCTTAATCATTTCTAGCTTTTAATTTAAAGTGAGAAACATGTGACTCTTCCTTTCACTTGGACACCCAGAGGACTTTGTAGGGTTAACTGGTCCAGTTTCAATATTGCTGTGTCTCAGGGAATAGGGAGGCAGGAGGAGAGCAAGAGAGATGGGGGAATGGCCAATGGAGCAGTCAGAACATACACAACATTTATCTATTAAGTTTGCTGTCTTATATGGGCACGGTTCATGGCACCCCAAAGCAATTAAGATAGTAACATCAAAGATCACTGATCACAGATCACCACAGCAAATATAATAAGAATGAAAAAGTTTGAAATATTGTGAGAATTACAAAATTGTGACACAGAGACACGAAGTGAGCAAATGCCGTTGGAAAAATGGTGTTGATAGACTTACTGGACACAGGGTGGCCACAAACCTTCAATTAGTAAAAAATACAATAGCTGCGAAGCATAATAAAGCAAAATGAAGTAAAGCAAGGCATTCCTGTATGTGATTCTTTCTTTAGTGCAGATTCCTAGAAGTAGAATTCCTTGGTCAAGGAACGTTCCCAATTTAAATTTTGATAGACAATCAATAGCAATAACAAAATTGCTTTCCAAAGCCGATTTACCACTTTACAGTCCTATCAGCAGTGTTTAAGCAAGAGTACTTCTTGACTACCAGGTGCTGAGTTAGGTACCAGGGACAAAAAGATGAAGAAGACATGGTACCCGCCCTTTCAGTGCTTAAAATGATGAGGCATTCATATAAATAGGTATCTTCAACATAGCATGGTGGGTTCTATAACGAGGTGCTAAGAGAGAAACACCATCTCTCTTTGTGAAATGTTCTAGATAGTCAAGATCAGTACTGTCCAATAGAAATACAACCCACACCACATACATAATTTTAAATTTTATAGTTGCCACATTAAAAACGTAATAAGCAGGTGGAGTTAATTTAAATAGATTTTTAATTTAATGAAATACATATCTAAAATATTAACACTTCAACATATAATCAATATAAAAATTATTAATTGGATAATTTGCATTCTTACTTTCATACGAAGTCTTCGACCTTGACTAACCACATTTCAAATGCTTGATAGACACATGTGGTGAGTGGCTGCCATATTAGACAGTACAGACCTAGGTCATTCAGCATGTATTTCCTACATCTACTTCTGAAGCACTTCTGCAGGCTCTCCCTTATAAGTGAATATTTGCCTTTTGAAGGGGCATGGAATGGGGAAGCATTATCAATTATAAACATTACCACAGACCATCAGTCTTACTTAAGAGAAACAAAGACCAGCATCCTAACAGAGAGTACAGAAAAATAACTGCAGAGAGGCTTTGAGGCTCCAGCCTATAGAAATATGCAAGTTAAGAAGGGCTTCTTATGAAGTCAGGCTGCCTTGAGATCCAAGATGCTTGATTGAGTTTGACACTTGGGGGCAGCAAGATACTCCATTTGTTACCTTAACTTTGTAATAAATTTATAATTTCGGAGCATAGCTCTTTGCAATTGGATAAAACAAGAAGGATAAGAATTATAAAATCTACAGGACTCAGCACTAAGGAACATTTGTGAGGAGAGCATTAGGGACTGCCATTCTTACTCAGCTGAAAAGGCATTACTCCTGGAATATCTGAATAGGCAGACACATTCTGTCCGGCCATTGAACTTTAGTGAAGTGCAAATAATGGAACTGGTACTTCCTGAGAGATCTGGCTAGTGTCCAACCTTGCTCATTGAGTATGTATATTTTTATATATGTCTTTAGGAAAAAGAACTGACTTTGTTTGGGGTCAGGAGTAGTTATATTAGACCTACTGTAACCAGTAGTGCTCATTTGTAGGTATATGTTGGGGCATGTGTGATTTTAGTTTTATTACTTTCTATTCATTTGTAGTTTATTGGTGACCAGTTTGTGAAGTTGGTTTGAGCACAGAGATAACAGGATGATGGTTCCAATCCTGTTTTTGAGTTTTCCTACCACTCTTCTGTTTCCTTACTGAGCCCTGTCCACACTGAGCTCCTTAGTGTTCTTCACATATTCCGTACAAGACTTCAGGGTTTTCTGTAATCGCTGTTCCTTCTTCTAGGAGGTTTTTCAACTAGATATTCATATGCCTTCACTTCATTCAAATCTTGGTTCAAATATTACCTACTCCAAGAGACCTTCCCTGACTACTCGGACTTATTTTTTTCCTTTATAGCATTTGTAACTACTGGCCATTATTTCACTTATTTGCTTCTTTGTTTCTATATAGCCATATTATATTACATCATATATTTATTCATTGTCTGCCTCTCTTAACTTACCACCCTCTTACATGAGTTCTGGGAGGGTAGAGATTTTTTTTTAATTCACTGCTCTAAACTTAGGAAAACAGTGCCTGGCACAAAGTAGGCACTCAAGAAATACTTGTTGAATCAATATATGAAGATAACTTAACACTGCCCTGTTTGTTCATTACCAGTTGTACCCTTATTTCATTATGAGTGGGCTCATAATGTTTATACTTGGGTTTAGGGGACTTGCTTAAAGTGTGGCTATAAATACATAGCATAGATCTGAATGGTGATCTATTAGAAGGTAAGGACTCTGTATCTTCCTCATTGTGTATCCAAGGCTGATACGCAGCCAGTAGGTCCTGGTCAGGATATATTGGTTGTTTACATCCAACATCCATATGGGTCAGCCAATACCTTTGCAGTCCTGGCTGTTCATTACCTTTTCCTGTATTCCCGACATTCCTGGTGTGCTCAGCATATGCTTTGAAAATACTTGTTGAATGAATCAATAAATACATTCCCATAATAGAAGTATTGCCATATCTTTCTAGTGGTGTGTTGGTATATCCCAAAGTTCAACATAGTTTTATGTATTGGTCTTAGTGTGAACAAAGTATTACTTATTTCTAACAGAACTCAAACACTGGAGTTATTTAGTTACCTCAGTCTACCCTGCACATAAATGCACTCTGATTTCCTTTCACAACTCAGTATATGGAAGTTCAGTTTGGAGGAGAGAAAAGACCCATAGCCTTGCCATAGTACCCATAGTCTGTAGCAAATAATTTTCATTATGTATTCATACATAGGGACATCACCAAAAAAATGGGTACATTACAAACAGCTCATTGCCTAGAAAAGGCATAAGTAAACTCAAAAAATTATAAAGCTTTACCACCCTCAAAAGGTATTTGACTAATTGTGCATACCTCTTTATCTGTCATGATTGGCTAGAAGCAGTCCCTTTCATTTGATGGTGAAAAATTAAACCTTATTTTATTATTTTGAAGTGATTCTCAGCACATGTATTTTCTCTCTCATTGTTAAGTGCCCTCAGGAAACTGGCTTAACTTAAATAAAGTATATAAAATAGCCCCCTTGATCTGCAAAATGCGAACTACTATGCCTTTTGTTCCTTATGGCCCATCTAATTTCAAAAAAGTAACAGAACCAAGAAAGTCAAACACATTTTCAATATAGCTTCTAATATCCATCATATTCAAATTATTAGGGGACTGAGTAGACTGAATTTTCTATAAAGCTGATAAATACCTTTAATTGGAGCGAGGATGTTAAACCAACTGTACTTTGAGTCTTTTGGCAAGGAAATCTCAGGGATGTCCCTAATATAGCTCTATTAGCATGCCATACTGTATCTTACTCAGAACCACTATCATTTGAGTTTCATTTGTTTCCAGTAATTGCAAGAGAAATTCATCAGGCAGTACTGGCCTTAATCCAAAGAAAAGGGTAGAAACCAATTAAATGCTTAAAAGTTTTAAGGATAAATTAGAAGGTACGTGTTAGAAATCTCTTTAGCTCAACTAAAAGTGGATGAATGATTTTTAAATAGGCTATCTGGCTAGCTTTCCTGTTCTCGGTTGCTAATTCATATGCTATGTATTTGTGTTAGACATATAAATTAGCCCCTTTCAGTCTGCCTAGGAACATAAAGAAAAATATGAGATGGCTTATGAACAGATACACTTTTTTTTTTTGCCTTTTGGTAAGATTTGGTTGATTTGAAAATTGCAGTAAGAAAACAAATAAAAGGATGTCCCCAGCTTCTGTCCTAGGCACTGTTTTCTCCTAACATTCTCTCCACTCAGAAATCTCATTTGCTCTCACTTCAACTGTTGCTTATGTGCATGTGTGATTCTAGTCTTGTCCTAGACCTAATATTTCTCCAGAACTTCAAACTCCTGTGTGTGACATGACTATCTAGATAGCCCATCAGTCCCTGGAACCTGGAATCTCCAAATATTAATTCATTGTATTCCTCCCATCACGTCACCCTTCCCCAGACCAACTAGTAAGCATTCAGCAAACACATATCCAGCACCATCTGTTTGTAGCTAGTGCTGAGCTAAGTGCGAATTCCCTAACTCTGTTAATGGTTCCACAGTGCTTTCAGTTATCAGGCTCAAAACCTTAACCGTTTTGGATTCCTCCCTTTCTGTCACTCTTTCCTATGCCCATCCCCAGCACACCTACACACATACACAAGCGTGCAAGCACACACCCACCCACTCATACACAGAGCTGGTTGCCAAATCCTGAAATGACATTTATAAAATTTCTCCTTAAGGAATTGCCTTCTTGGCATTCTCACAGCCACAGCCCTAAACGAGACACTCATCATTTTTCACCTAGATTATTGGAGTGCCATCCCAATTTGTGTTCTTGCCACATCTTTAGGCCTCCAATCCATCCTTCTCCACACTACTACTGGATTTATCTTTCTACAAAGGGTGCTCTGATGATATCATTTATTTGCCTAGAAATCATCAGTGCTCCTCATTGCTATTAAATTAATCTTCCTAAAGAAAATTGATCATAGCCCTCATCTGCTCAAAAAATAGCAGTGCCTCCCTGTTGCCCAGTAAATTGAATCCAAATACCTAAGTGTGGCATTCAGTGCCCTCCACAATATGGCCCTTATCGACCCTTACAGCCTTAACTTCCACTAACTTCTATACGTAGCTAAACTCCAACCAACCCCATCAACTTCCTTTGCCTCAAATACATCTTGTGCTTTACAAAGTCATATTTTGTTCAACCTGCCCCCTCATCCCACCTATTCTTGACACCTGCCCCACATATCCTTCAAGGTCTATCTCTAATCCTACTTCCTTCATTAAATCATCCCTGATCAACCAAGCCAATTTTTATCTATTGTTCCTTTAAACCATTTCTTTTAAAACAAAAATTTCTTTTTTCCCCAGATGGCAAACATCACACATGTTCATTGTAAACAGTATAGACAATACAGAAATCATAAAGAAGAAAATTAAAATCCTCCATAAACCCCGCGTACTGTTGCTATGTTGCAATACATCCTCTCAGCCCTTTCTTTCTCCACACAGCAACATATGTGCGTGCGCGCACGCGCACACACACACACACACACACAATATAGATCATACTATTCATACTGTTTAGTAGCCTGATGTTTTTCATTTGATGCATCATAAATATTTCCCATGCCATTACATAGTCTTCTGCAACAAGATTTAATAACTGCTTAATCTTATATTATTTATATCATCAGTTATTTAATTAATCTCCTTTTGATGAATATTTAGATTGATCATAACTTTCTACTAGTTTTTAAATGTTTCAATGGAGAGACTTGTAGTTTGGTACACATTCATAGCTAATTCATAGAAATTGAATTGTTTCCTAAAAGATTAAGCCAAATTTCAAATTTTCTTAATAAATGGTGCCACATTACCCTCCAAAAGGTGACTGGTTTTTTATACTCGCATCAAGAGTGTATGAGAAGCAGCCGCATAGCACAGGGAGATCAGCTCGGTGCTTTGTGACCACCTGGAGGGGTGGGATAGGGAGGGTGGGAGGGAGGGAGACACAAGAGGGAAGAGATATGGGAACATATGTATATGTATAACTGATTCACTTTGTTATAAAGCAGAAACTAACACACTGTTGTAAAGCAATTATACCCCAATAAAGATGCTAAAAAAAAAAAAAAGAGTGTATGAGAGGGCTTCCATGGTGGCGCAGTGGTTAAGAATCTGCCTTCCACTGCAGGGGACACGGGTTCGAGCCCTGGTCCAGGAAGATCCCACATGCCATGGAGCAACTAAGCCCGTGTGCCACAACTACTGAGCCTGCGCTCTAGAGCCCCCGAGCCACAACTACTGAGCCCTCGCGCCACAACTACTGAAGCCTGGGCGCCTAGAGCCCGTGCTCTGCAACAAGAGAAGCCACCACAGTGAGAAGCCCATGCACCGCAACAAAGAGTAGCCCCCGCTCACTGCAACTAGAGAAAGCCCCCGCGCAATCTAAAAAAAGATTTAAGTCAATCTAAAAAAAGATTGACTTAAAAAAAAAAGTGTATGAGAGTCCCCATTTTCCTGCATGCTGATCAACACTGAGTATTTTTTAATCCTATGATAGCAATTTTTTAAAAATAAATTTATTTATTTTTGGCTGCGTTGGGTCTTCGTTGCTGTGCACGGGCTTATCATATAGGGAAGCCATATGATAGCAATTTGAACCTGTATTACCTCAATTATTCTGTGTATTATCATTATTTTATACTTGTATTACTTTCAGCTCCTACCCTAATAGGCATCTAGATGTTAACATCTGCAGTAGCTATCATAGGACCTTATGCATACTAGGCACTCAGGAAATATTTGCTGAATTGAATTGAACAAGGGCCATAGAGAAGGTCTCTCATGTTCTCGCGATAGCCTGTCCACCATTACTCTGCCATTTCCATGTGCAAACTAGAGTTACACGACTAAGGGAAATGGAAGAGGAAGGGGTCACAGCACTGAGGAGCAGAGTCCAATCCCACTGTAATTGCTTGACCAGAATTTCAGCTTCTGCTATCACTGGGATAGCTTCAGCCTCAAAATTTTAAGCACTGTTTGGGAAAGTCGCTACATGTGTGATGTGAGTATCAACTCCAGGTTGCTTGGCCTAACTGAAAGAAAACCAGTCATGGCATTTTTGGGTGGAAAGGGACAGCTGGTTTAGAGAACTTTTTGACAAGTCTGGAATAAGTTCATGTATGGCTTGTTTTCTTGCAGCAGTACATTTGTTCGGCCTGACTTGGCAGTTGCAACCAGCTGAAGGACAGCTCTATGAAAATGGAGTTAGCAAGGGGAACAGAGGGACTGAATCCATGGATACCACTTACTCTCCAATTGGAGGAAAAGTTTCCAATAAATCAGAGAAAAAAGGTACAGTGATCAAAGTGACTGATTGATTATTACTTTTCTTCTAATTTAGTCATCAGAACCAAACCTGGGATGGTTTCACTTCACATTAAATTTCATGATCACTCGAAAGAAATACTCTACGTGGACAGAATAAATACATGTAAATGTCTTGTGAAAGCAGATTTTCCTTTCTCTAGTGCCTTGAATATAAACCAATTAAACCTTTCAAATATGTTGGCAATTTTGAAAATAGATAAATATTTACAGGATGGAGGTTTCAATACAATGGAAATTGCATTTCGCGTATAAGTACCCTGAAGCAACGTGCGATTTTGATTAAGTTCTCTGTGTCCAAGCCCAGCATTTATATATAACACTTTACAAAGGGTATATGGAAATTTCTTCTGTTTATAATAAGAAAATGCCTTCTATGTGTAATACAAGGGCGAATGTTTATGTCAAAGTGGGAGAATATGAATTTTTTTCCTAGTTGGGAAACATGAATTCTTCCTAGTTGGGGAAAAGAAAAAAGCACTTTGAGTAATGAATTGTTAAATTTAACCAACATAAGCTTGAACTACCTGACATTTACAATAAATGTCACAGTACTGTACCAGCAGTCCCAACATTTTATTCATGTTGAATGATCTTAGCCTTAATGTTCAAATATTGAAAATAACTGAAAATTTGTATTGTGATTTCTCTTGATATAAGATACAATACAGAGGGCCTTGAGCCATGTAAAATATCGGGATGTCAATTCAAAAAGTAGAAATTGAAAATAAAACGTATAGCCAGTACTATCCTAAATATTTTTAGATTAAATATAAAAAGATGAATGAATGAATGACCCAAACCCTACCCTTAAATTAAGAAGCTTATAATTTTATAGAGGTGGAAAATCAGTTTTGTTTCATTAGTTGAAAATAAGAGATTTTTATAGTTGTTTCAATTGCTACTCCTGTGTTTTTAGTTCCTTCTGGGGAGTTATTTGTGGGTTTTGTTTTATTTTTGTTTGCTTTTGAAAAAGGAACTTTGCTTTGGTCTATGCTTCAGTAAAAATTAATGCTTAGGGTTCAGGAAAACATTATGGTTTATTCCAGTTTTCAATTCACAGTGCAGTTTGCTTTATGTCCTTTAGAATTACTGTTTCTAGCCTGGGCTGAACTTTCCCAGCAATTTCATTGTTGCTGCTGAGAGGGACTGAGGGTAGTGCAGGGGTCAGAAATGGCAGAGGAAAGGGTCTGAATACACTTGGACATTTTCTCCCTTACCTTCCCTCCTGCTATTTGATTCCTTTATATCTGCAAGTACAAGAGCCACCATTTGGTATCATATGCTTAGGGATTTTTTTTGCCAGTCACACTGAAAATCATGAATTATCTGTTTGATGAAAATGAAGCATACAGGACAGCAGAAGGTCATCACATAGTTGTCATCAGAGCATATTCATTTTTTTAATTCTAATTCAGATTTCTAGAATTCCTTTCCAAAAAATAGTTTGATGATGCTGACTAAATTGTATTAAACAGTTACCATGTGCCAAGATTTACTCCAGACACTAAACATGTATTTATATCATGAAAGTAATGCTATGGTCTTCATTTTCCAAATGAGAAATAGAAGCACAGAGAGTTTAAGTCATTTGCCCAAGGTCACAGAGCTAGAAACTGGTGGTCTGATTCCAGAGACTTGTCTCTTAACTTCTGCATTATACTGAAATCCGCACATGAAACGTATATGAAAACCACAAAAGACATTTTACACCCTGAAGGCAAAGCCCCAGTGTCTATTCATGATAGATTTTAGGTAAATTCTGTATTTTAATGTGTTGTGACAAGTTTCATAAATGGAAAATGTTTTTAAGATTCTGCTCAATTACAACAACAAGCAGGCCAAACCAATTTCTTTATTAAGAAAAATCATTAAAGGTTCATGCCATATATACCAAATTATTATCTTAAACTGACTTTTTATGGAAGTCTGGACAAAACGTTAGCAATAGCTGCACATCATAGTTCTGTTTTATTAGGTCTTTACTGTGTATTACTTACCAAGTAAAAACATAGCTCCTCTTTTATAAAGTCCTGTGTATACTAAACCAAACCTTGCAGAAGATGGAATATACTATAAGGATATTTTCAAATGGTCACCTGTATCCTTTTACAATTTTCTAGACATCACACAACTCCATAAATACAGTTCTAAACTCGAAAAACAGGTAATTCTTTTTACACTGTTTTCTTTACAGTGTAGCACTTTACAGTGTAGCGCTGTAGTTAAGAGCCTGGACTCTGGAGTCAGGTTTGGCTTTGAATACTGACTTTGTCATTTGCTGGCACTCCAACCTCAGGCAGTTAATTGACACAGCCTTGCTGAACCAGTGTCCTTACCTGCAACATATGGATGATAATATAGTACCTGTCGCATAGAGTGGCTGTAAGGAGTAAGTGAGACAATGGATGTAAAGGACATTGTTTAATTTAGCAAAATAATTATTATTGGGTCAGATGATTGGAAAATTACCTTGTATTGGCATCCTATTAGATACTATAGATCCTGCTTTCAAACTGACATCAACTTTTTTATGAATGATGGCCTCCTTAGGATTTAGATGTTTTCTCTCTTTAAAGTTTGATTTCTCTTTACTTACCAATTTAACATCTATTATTTTTAAATTATCATCACTTTCATCACCAAAGCCATGGATAAGTAGAATAGCACTTTAAAAATAATCAAATTTTGCTGGAATTGGTTCCCCGTTAACAGTAGCTATATGTATCTGCTTCTCATTAGGAGATTAAAGAATTTTCTCACCATTTAATTTTCAAAATGAAAGAAAAAAAGAATATTTGATTATTTAGTATGCTAAAATTTTCTTTTTTAAATTTATTTGAATAATTTAAATTTAATTTTAAAAAGAAGATATAAGTCGCAACCATATGTCAGAATCTACCAGAAAAATCAGTTATCAGTTGTTCACTAATGTAAAATTGAAAGTATTGCACTAAAACAGGCCCTACTACCTTAGAAGCTTACAAACTAGTCATAACTCACTCTTTCTCTTTAACTTGTAAATATTATGTAACAGCTGGTTTAAACAGAGCAGGGGATATGAACAAATGAAAGACTTGTTCCTAGACCTGAGTCATGTAAGGTCCATAAATTGAACTGAAAATAATTACAGTGTAATTTATCAACCAGTAGAGAATGTTAAAATCTTCAAGATAATCAAATCCAATATCATTATTTAAAGATGAAGAAACTGAGGTCCAGAGGGGTCAAGAACACACAGAGATGGTGGCGCAGTGGTTGAGAATCCGCCTGCCAATGCAGGGGACACGGGTTCGATCCCTGGTCTGGGAAGATCCCACATGCCACGGAGCAACTAAGCCCATGAGCCACAACTACTGAGCCTGCATGTCTGGAGCCTGTGCTCCGCAACAAGAGCCCGCAACAGTGAGAGGCCCGCGCACCGCGATGAAGAGTGGCCCCCGCTCGCCGCAACTAGAGAAAGCCCTCACACAGAAACGAAGACCCAACACACCCAAAAATAAATTAATTAATTAAAAAAAAAACACACAGAGAACTGGGACTAGAACCAAGGACTCCTGGTTCCACCTCTTCTGTTTTCTCTTCTATTATTGTAATAATGTAACACAATCTAAACATGTAAATTCCTAAAGAGGTTTTCTAAGGGGGAATCAAAGACAGAAACTGAGCTGGTAAGAAAATTAATTTTATTCAGGCTATTGCAATAGGGAGAGCACCCCAGGTTCAAAGATCAGTTTTGCCTAAGGCTTTTATAGGAGGAGTACATGAGCTACAAGCGGGATGATTTACAGTTGGAATTGTTTTGTACTCAGGGCAAATCTCAGTGAGTTAGATGAACAGGAAATGTTTTCTCTGTGTCTAGCTAGTTGAAGGAGAACAAACAGTTCTAAACTCCAATAATTATTTATGAAAGAATGGGAATTGGAGGGTCTGTATCTGGTTTTTCAGCAGGTTCCAGCAAAAGGGGAAAGGTCTGTGCTTGGTTTTGTCACAGGTAGCAAAGGAGTCATGTGCAGTTCTTACGGGAGTGCTGAGAAAGAATGGACAGAGAGCCTTCTCTAATAAGTCTTAGGGAAAAGGGTTTTCAGTTTGGTTATTTTTGCTTATTTATTTGTTTGCTTTGTGGTAAGCCACTTCCTAAATCATAAAAGCGTGGAAGGATATCTGAAAGCAAAAGGTTGGGGTAATCTCTTAACCAGCTCTGTTTTCCAGGGGCATAGGGCTCAGGTAAAATCCAACATTGTCAGTAACAATCTGAATGAGGAAGAAGTTTGTTGGGTAGATGAGGGTACTGAATTCCTGCAGGTTGGATGCCCAGGAACAAAAAGGGTGGGTGGAGAGACAGAAAACTAAAGGACACTAAAGACAACCTTTATCTCCTTTACAATTTTTGCAAAAGGCTGGCCTTGAGAGGAAGTGACATTTCTTTTAAGTTCATCCTACAAAATCTATCTCCGCAAAGTTGAAGGAAAAAAAAGACATTTTCTAGTCAATGTCTGCTGAATATACGACCATGTAAACAACGTATAGCTGATTCATATGACACAATCTATAGCCTGTCGTGAAGATGCTTCAGCCAGGACCAAACTGTGACTGTAGCTTCACCTGTCTGGGCTCCAGTTTCTCCTCTGAAAAAAAAGGGAGTTGGCTTTGAAGGGAAGGAAAAATAATTTTACCTTTACCCTTCAGGTTCTTGGCTGAGACCCCCTTGTAATAAAAAGAAAGATAAATAGGAGAAAAACAAGCAAGTTAAATAACATGTGCACCTCCTGTTTTCATGGGAGAGACCCAGGAAAACTGAGCACCTCCCCGAAATGACCCAAGCCATCACCTTAGATACCATCTCATCTGAAAACAAAAGATGTGAGGAGAGTCAGTTAAGGGAGGGTATCAGGAAAAGCACAGTACATGGAGTATGGGTGTTATGCAGATTTAAGTCATTTCCTTCTCCTTTGATCAGAGTTTCCAAAGATTTAGAGTTATCCTTCTCTTCCTGGTAGAGAGGAAGACACCCTTACAAATGGAGGTTTCCCTTATAAATCTTGCGAAGGGTAACTTTTAACTTGTAATTTTTAACTTGCTGAAGGCTCTCTTGCTAAAGGGTAACTCCTATTCACTTTTCAGATCTTTTCCTATGTCTGCTGTTTCATAAAAATAATCAGCTCAAGATAATCCTTAAGCCAAAGAGGCGTATTTTGGGGTGGCAAATTCTGCTCCCCTTCAGCTTGCAACCCTTTGTGGGGGAGAGGTCATGGGAAGTGAAACACTTTTTGCAAATGAAATCTTACCTAGCAATTAGAAATATATAGCAGATAAGAGCCACCTTTCTCCAGATAAGGTGAGGGAGGGGAGCAGACTCCTGCCACCCCTCTCTTTTCCTTACCCTTTCCTTCCTTTTCCTCCATTCTCTTCCCAACCGCTAAGGCTCTGACAAGACGGGGTGATGCTCCGTAGGACTAGCTTATCTCTAAGGTCCCTTCTAGCTGTATACAGTATGAGTCAGTGAATCCGAATTATGCAGTTAACAAAGAAAAATTAGCCATTCCAAGTAAAAGTTGACCTATTTTTGCAAAAGGGGATATACTCCTGGGAAGTGGTTGAAATGTGTGTCTGTAAAATTTGTAAACCGCGGTTTCCCATTTAAAGTACTTGCAGAGAATTCTGTTGTCATTCAAATAATTAATTCCCAGTTTTCTGCATTATAAGTTTCGGGGTTTGACATGTATATAACAATAATCATATGCACTTAGAGAGCATTTACAGTTTCAGAATACTTTAATGTCTTTTATCCACATAAGAGTTTTATGCTGTAGCAGCTATTGTTACCCTTGTTTTACAGTTGAAAAGGAGAACACAAGAAGGTTAAGTGACTTGCCTTACATAATAGACATAACTACTGGCAGAGCTGAGATTAGGATCCAATCTCTTAACTGTTATCTCAGCACCCTTTTTTGGGTCTTTTCTTTCTTTTTTAAAAAATTCTATTCTCAAGGCCAGTTGTTTAAGTAACAGCTGTCTTGATTAAAGATCTCAATGCTAATACCACATCCCTTCCTTAAGAATACTTTTTTTTTGCCATTTTCTGCACTGTTTTTTTTGATATTTTATTGTCCTTGTAATTCCTTTTAAGTCTTTTATTCTCCCACTACATATATTACCATATCTTCCCCATGTGGATAGTCATCTTTAGTTATACCCTTTCTAGTCCCACTACCAATATAGTCACCATATCCACCATGTTTTATCAATTTTCTCTTGCTGTATCCTTAACATCTGGTTGCCATCACTACTTAATTTCAGATGTATACTTAATCTTCTCACCTGTCTCCATAGTGTTCTGCATTTTCTATTTAAAAAAGTTTTTTTGAAATATAGTTATTTACAATACTATATTAATTTCAGGTGTACAGCATACTGATTCAGTATTTTTACAGATTATACTCCATTAAAAGTTATTACGAGATAATGGCTATAACTCCCTGTGCTATACAATATATCTTTGTTGCTTATCTATTTTATACATAGTAGCTTGTATCTCTTAATCCCATAACCCTAATTTGCCACTTCCCTCTCCCCACTGGTAACCATTAGTTTTTTTACATCTGTTAATCTCCTTCTGTTTTGCATATATGTTCATTTGTATTATTTTTTAGATTCCATATATAAGTGATATCAAACAGTATTTGTCTTTGTCTCACTTATTTCACAAAGCATAATATTCTCTAGGCCTATCCGTGTTGCTGCAGCTTGCAGTATTTCATTCTTTATTATGGCTGAGTAATATTCCATTGTGTCTACATACCACATCTTCTTAAGCTACTCATCTGTTGATGGGCACTAGGGTTCCTTCCATGTCTTGGCTATTGTAAATAGAGCTGCTGTGAACATTAGGGTGCATGTATCTTTTCGTTTTTCCATTTGTATACCCAGGAGTTGGATTGCTGGACCACATGGTGGTTTAATTTTTAATTTTTTGAGGAAACTCCATACTATTTTCCACAGTGGGTGCATCAATTTACATTCCCACCAACGGTGTACAAGTATTCCCTTTGCTCCACATCCACTCCAGCATTGATTATTTGTAGACTTCTTGATGATAGCCATTCTGACAGGTGTGAGGTGAGATCTCATTGTAGTTTTGATTTGCATTTCTCTAGTAATTAGCGATGTTGAGCATATTTTCATGTGCCTGTTAGCCATCTGTATATCTTCTTTGGAAAAATGTCTGTTCAGGTCTTTTTCCCATTTTTTGATTGGGTTGTTTGGTTTTTTTTTGATATTGAGTTGTAAGAGCTGTTAATATATTTTAGGTATTAACCCCTTGTTGGTCATATCATTTACAAATATTTTCTTCCATGCAATAGGCAGTCTTTTCATTTTGTCACTGGTTTCCTTTGCTGTGCAAAAGCTTTTAAGTTTGATTAGGTCCCACTTGTTTATTTTTGCTTTTATTTCTTTTCCCTTAGGAGACAGAGCCAAAAAAATATTGCTATGATTTATGTCAAATTATGTTCTGCCTATGTTCTCTTCTAGGAGTTTTATGGTTTCAGGTATTACATTTAGGTCTTTAATCCATTTTGAGTTTATTTTTGTATATGGTATGAGGAAATGTTCTGATCTCATTGTTTTACATGTGTCTGTCCAGTTTTCCTAGTACCACTTGTTGGAGAGAGTGTCTTTTCTCCATTGTATATTCTTGCCTCCTTTATCATAGATTAATTGATGATAGGTGCATGGGTTTTATTTCTGGGCTCTCTATTCTATTTCATTGATCAATGTGTCTGTTTTAGTGCCAGTAACTGTGCGTTTTTTTTGTTTTGTTTTGTTTTTTTGCGGTACGCGGGCCTCTCACTGTTGTGACCTCTCCCGTTGCGGAGCACAGGCTCCGGACGTGCAGGCTCAGCGGCCATGGCTCACTGGCCGCAGGATCTTCCCGGACTGGGGCACGAACCCGTGTCCCCTGCATCGGCAGGCGGACTCTCAACCACTGTGCCACCAGGGAAGCCCCAGTACTGTGCTTTTTGATTACTGTAGCTTTGTATTATAGTATGAACTCTGGGAGTGTGATATCTCCAGCTTTGTTCTTATCCTCAGGATTGCTTTGTCAATTCAGGATCTTTTGTGGTTCCATATGAATTTTAGTATTATTTTTTCTAGTTCTGTGAAAAATGTCTTGGATATTTTGATAGGAATTGCATTAAATCTGTAGATTGCTTTAGGTAGTATGGACATTTTAACAATATTAATTCTTCTAATGCAAGAGCATGGGGTATCTTCCCATTTCTTTGTATCATCTTCAGTTTCCTCCATCAATGTTTATAGTTTTCAGAGTATAGGTCTTTCACCTCCTTGATTAAGTTTTTCCTTGATATTTTATTCCTTCTCTTTCTGATAGTTAATTATTATTATATAGAAAAGCAACAGATTTCTGTATAGTAATCTTGTATCCTGCAACTTTGTGGAATTCATTTATTAGTTCTAATAGTTTTTCGGTGGAGACTTTAGGGTTTTCTATATAAAGTATTATGTTATCTGCAAAGAGTGACAGTTTTAATTCTTCCTTTCCAATTTGGATGCCTTTTATTTCTTTTTCTTGTCTGATTTTTGTGGCTAGGACTTCCAGTACTATGTTAAATAGAAGTGGTGAGAGTGGCCATCCTTGTCTTGCTCCTGAATTTAGAGGAAATGCTTTCAGTTTTACACCCTTGAGTATGATGTTAGCTGTGGGTTTGTCATAAATGGCCTTTATTATATTGAGATTTGTTCCCTCTATACCCACTTTGATGAGAGTTTTTATCAATGGATGTTAAATTTTTGTCAACTGCTTTTTCTGTGTCTATTGAGATGATCATGTGATTTCTATTTCTATTCTTCCTTTTGTCAGTGTTGTGTATCACATTGATTGATTTGTGAATTTTGAAGCATCCTTGTGTCCTTGGCATAACTCCAACTTGATCATGGTGTCTGATTCTTTTTGTGTATTGTTGGATTTGGTTTGCTAATATTTTGTTGAGGATTTTTGCATCTATATTCATCAGAGATATTGGTCTGTAATTTTCTTTTTTGGTCATGTCTTTGTCTGATTTTGGTATCAAGGTGATGGTGGCTTCGTAGAATGAATCTAGGAGTGTTCCATCCTCTTCAATTTTTTTTGAATAATTTGAGGGTAGGTATTAGTTCTTCTTTATATGTTTTATAGAATTCCCCTGTGAAGCTGTCTGGTCCTGGACTTCTGTTTGCTGGGAGTTTTTTTTATTACAGCTTCAATTTCACTACTAGTGGTCTCTGTGTTCATATTGTCCATTTCTTCTTGATTCTGTCTTGGCAGATTATATCTTTTAAGAAATTTGTCCATTTCTTCTAGGTTGTCCAATTTGTTGGCATATAGAAGGGTCTTGTTTTTTTAATCCAACCAGCCACCTTATGTCTTTTGATCAGAGCATTTAGTCCATTGACGCTTCAAGTAATTATTGATAGGTATGTACTTATTGCCATTTTATTACTTGTTGTCCTTCTATTCTAAATGACAGTCTTGCTAGGTAAAGTATCTCAGGTTGCAGGTGTTTCCCTTTCAGGACTTTGAATATATTATGCCACTCCCTTCTGGCCTGCACAGTTTCTGCAGAGAAATCAGCTAGTAGCCTTATGGGGATTCCCTTGTATGTGAATCTTTGTTTTTCTCTTGCTGCCTTTAGGATTCTCTCTTTATCTTTAACTTTTGGCATTTTAATTATGATATTTCTTGCTGTGGCTCTGTTTGGGTTCATCTTGTTTGGGACCCTCTGTGCTTCCTGTACCTGGATATCTGTTTCCTTCTTCAGGTTTGCGAAATTTTTAGCCATAATTTCCTCAAATACATTTTTGATCCCCTTCTCTTTCTAGTCTCCATTTGGAACCCCTATAGTGCAAATGTTGGAAAGCTTGATATTATCTTAGAGATCTCTTAAGTTGCTTTCATTTTTTTTTAATTTGTTTTTCTTTCTGCTGTTCTGATTGGGTGATTTCCATTATTCTATCTTCCAGACCACTTATGCATTCTTCTGTATCACTTAGTCTGATATTCATTCATTCTAATATGTTTTTTGTTTCAGCTTTTGATTATTCATTTCTGATTGGGCTGGTTCCTTGTTAAAATGTTCATTGTTTAGATAATTTCTTTTCTGTAATTCAGTTAACATTTTTATACCAATGTTTTGAATTCTTTATCTGATAAATTATTATCTGATACTTTATTTCTGTTTCATTATTCATTTGTTCAGGACTTTTCTCTTGCTCTTTCAGTTGAAAGTAGTTCCTCTGCATTTTCATTTTGCTTAACTTTCTCCATCTGTATGAATTTAGGTGAAACAATTACCTATGGTGGTCTTGAAGGAGTGTTCTTATGTGGGAGGAGCCCCAAACAGACTGCTAGTGCCCAGCGCCTTTGATGGGAGGACTGGATTTGACGTGGATGCAAATCACATCTTTCCTCAGGGTGTGCTGGCAGCTCTCACCTTGGTAGGGTGTGGGGCTGGAAATGGAGGAACTAGAGCTGCTCAGGGTGTGAGGTGGGACTTCCTCTCCGCTCAGTGGTTATCACCGCCCTGTCAGGAGCAGGGTCTAATCAAGTTGCTGGAGCAGAAGCCCCAAGGGTTTGACTTGAGCTGGCTCTGTTTCAAGTGTGTGATTTTCACCCTCCCCACACTGAGACCTTTGCCCCAGAGGAGGGGAGTGCTGAAATAAGCGGGGCCCATGTGCAGACAGAGGTCTGATGCACTGCCTGTGTAGGTGTCTGAGGCTTCACTCAGATGCAGCCTCGGGTGCGAGACCCCTTCGTTTCTCACAGTTGATCACTGCCCACTGCCTCCACCACCCCTGCCCCCTTGTGGAATTGCTCCACAGGTCTGGCGGGACCCGCTTGGACTCTCTGCATGTATCAAGTAGTGAGCTGCAGTAGAGCGGCTGCTGTCAGAGATCTGGGCTTCTTCTGAGGCGCTGCCTGAGTAAGTGCTAACAATAGCTCCGCCCCCGCACTGGATCACCTCGGTGGCCCGTGATCTAATCTTTTCCCCGGTCATATCAGCCCCAGATCCAGTGCCGTGCTATGGCGTGGAGTGACCGGGGCCAGAGCGTTCACTCAGCTCAGGCTGTGGTGCATGGCATGGTGGTCTCAGGAAACCCAGCAACTGCTGGGGCAGACCTCACAAGCAGAGTCCAGGCTTCACCAGACTTTCTATCTGATCCAGTGGTCCTCCAGACAGCTCAGGGGGCTTGTCTTCTCCGCACAGTACTCATGGACTGAGACGTCCAGTCTGTGGCTCGACCTGCTCACTCCCCAGGGCCGGTATCCGCCTATGTGATATCCCTTTTCCTCCAGTTCCCCTCCCAGGTGCACAGGTCCCAAGCCAAGACTTTTCTTTCTATCCTACCCGATTATGTGTGTATCTTTCTTATAAACTTGGTTGTATAGGAGTCCTTCTAACCAGTTTCCATTTAGTTTTCAGTGAGGATTGTTCCACATGTAGATGTATTTTTGATGTGTTGGTAGGGGGATGTGAGCTCCATGTCCTCTTACTCTGCCATCTGTATCTCCCTCCTCTCCCGAAGAGTACTTTGCAAATCTTGCATTTCACACCAAAGATCTAGGTTCCCTAAGCACTCCCCCCTCCTCAAAGGAGAACACATACACTTGCACACACGCAAGTACCCTTGGGAATTGAAAATTAAACAACAGCACAAAATGCACCTTTCTGACCTCCTTTCCTTGTAGACTTAGCTGAAGAGGTATGTGTGTGTATGTGTGTGTGTGTGTGTGTGTGTGTGTGTTGCTTGTTTTTTGGCTTTGTTTTGTTTTCTTTCCACCTACAGGATAGATACATTTGGAGGCAATTTATGCTATAACAGTTGTGGGCCCTGAATAACAGGTTGAATTCTAAATTTACTTACAGTTTCACTGATACTTATTTCACAGACCCAGTCAGTAAGTGAAGATTCATTTTGTGGTACCAGAGTAAAAAACTGCACCATCCCCACCCAGGTAATCATTGTGCATTCAGATGGAACACAGTCCTGCATTATAATTCTGTTATTCGTCCATAGGACTTGTCGATATTAAAATGCACTCAGTTGCCCTTTGAGTCAGCCCATAGTTTCAGTATCTTTTACTTAGAGGATATTAGAGCCTAGGATATTGTTGTAGAATTGCGAATAATTCATATAAGCACAGCAAACCACATGAATAAAACAGTAGTAATGCACTAACAAAGACAACAGTGTTGGGAGCATAACATTATTGGTTTTAAAGATTGATGGCAAATTACAGTAAATGTTTCCTATAATGCTATATAGATGTTTCCCTAACACAAGGTTTCAGGGGGCCCAGCTAGAGTGCTGCAGCTTGTTTTTAACTATATTAAATCACTTTATCAATATACCTCAGTTTTAACAAAAGCTTTTCTAAAGCATACTGGAGGCCTGACTTCTAAAAAGATTTATGGAAAGCGTTCACTATGCTAAAAGGCCAACTTATTTACAGTATAAAAAATTCATGTTAAATGTTCTTGGCCATATATGTTTTACGTTTCATTCTTGTTTCATTGTAATCCTCATTTTCCCTTTTTTTAAACTTTTTTTTTAAACATACCTTTCCTGTGATGCCTATGAAATATGTCTGCCTTTTGGTCCCTCTACCCCAATAGTCTACACCTGACAGAGGCACTAGATGGTATGCTATAGAATGACATATTTATCCTCCTGGAATAGTCCTTTGAAAGCTACGGGATCTTCCCATAACATGTTTATAATGTCTTAGTTTTTTGAAAGAAGCAGTCCATTGTAGAAATTTATCAACCATGTGTATATCTAATCCTGTTGAGTGTCCAGTTATATCTTTCGGCCTGTATTATTTTTGGAGGAAGTTCATACATTTAGTAGCTTTTTCGTGAAGTCAGGGTAACTAGTATGTAAAATTTACTTTTGAAAATAAAGTGCTAAAGTTCCAGGATCTAATGCACAAGTCTGCATTTTTTCCTATGCATAACTTTGGCAATCCCATAGATAATAATCACAAATCCTTTTTTAGCCTTTGCTTTTCTAATACTAAGAGTCTTTGGTTTTACTTCTGTACACTACTTGTAGCTCCTGTGCTCCCTTAGTCATTTTAGTTGCCTTTTCCTATTTCCATTTTATATCCTACCAAAGGTGTCTTCACCAGGACTGTATACGGATACCGTCTTGCCATTGCCAGTGGTTCAGTGAGAGGGAAGAATACATGTAAAAAGTTGAATTGTATGAGATTCTTGACCACTTCAAACTCTCCATTAAAATAATATCAAGGGAAGAAAAATGAAATCTTAGTATTCAGAAACATAGAGGAGAAGCCCATGATTTTTAATGCTACTTTGAGTCAAGGTGCTATTTTAACTGTAGTAAGTACTGTGGAGAGTTAAAAAATGAAGCAGAAGACATAGCTTTTGCCCTTGAGAAAGTTCCTATTAAATAGTAGAGCTGGAAGAAACATGCATACGTGCACACACAGTGCAAAATAACATGCAACCAACTGTTGTACAGAAATAGAAATAAGATGGTTAGGTGACTAAGAGACTTAAAAGAAAGAAGATGAAAAGATGATTGTTATTATAGAAGTAGCTTGAGCTGAGCCTTGAGAAACAAGAAAAATCAATCCTAGTTGACCTTAAAGAGCGCATGTTTAGGAGACTGGAATGGTAGGGTGGTAAGGGGGAAATGCAGGTGGTAATAACCTATGTGGTAAATGAATAATGAAGCAATAGAGGCAGCAGATGGAGACAGTTTGGCAAGGAAAGGAAGGATATAAATAGTTTGATAACTAGATGAAGGGGCAGTTGTTTCATTTTATTCCTTTTTTTTATTAAAGAAGAGAGATGTGTGGTTGTTTGAATATACAGAATAAGAAACCAGTAGAGAGGGAGACATGGAGGGTGCTAGTAAGAAAGGAGATGGTAAAGGGACAAAGTCTCTCAGGAGGAGAGAAGGGGAGGGGGGAGCCTCAGAGATAAACGGACACCAATTGTATGGCACACTGTGTATGAGAGAGACACTTTGATATTGTGGAAATAAGAGGTAGGAGTTCAAAAAGAGGACACAATACGTTCAATAGATGTTACCATCCATTATGATTACTATTATTATTATTACTCTCTGTAATGAGTTTTATTTGTGAAGAAAAGTTTTAATTTTTTTTAATTAATTAATTTAGTTTTGGCTGCGTTGGGTCTTTGTTGCTGTGCGTGGGCTTTCTCTAGTTGCGGTGAGCAGGGACTACTCTTCATTGTGGTGTGCGGGCTTCTCATTGTGGTGGCTTCTCCTGTTGCGGAGCACAGGCTCTAGCCACACGGGCTTCAGTACTTGCAGCTCACGGGCTCAGTAGTTGTGGCATGCGGGCTCTAGCGTGCAGGCTCAGTAGTTGTGGTGCATGGGCTTAGTTGCTCTGCGGCATGTGAGATCTTCCCGGACCAGGTCTTGAACCCATGTCCCCTACATTGGCAGGTGGATTCTTAACCAGTGCACCACCAGGGAAGTCACGAAGTTTTAATTTGATATAATTATAGATTTTCTGGATTCTCAAAATGTATCAAAATCTGTAGCAATATGACAACCCATGAGAACTGGTGCCTACGCTGGCTGCTTCTCTTTACCAAGACCTGGCACAAGAAGATATGTCACCCCCTCATTACTCTCAGCTATGGGATAGGAGGGTCATAATATAATTGTGTTTATTAAATGCCTGGTACGTAGATGTCAAGAATTTAGACAGACGTGACTGTCCTGTCCTCTGGGAACTTATATTCTAAGATACAAAGGGGGAAGCTACAGAAAATGAGCCATGACCTGCCCTCCTGCCACTATCCCAAAGCCCAGAAGGATGTGATCATAATAACCTACCTATAACAAACATCTAACATTGTATAAAATATAGAAAATAGGCGTCCCTGCTGTGAACTACCAATTACATGTCCTAAAAGTACTGGCCAGGAGACAGTTCAGCTTCTAGGTAACAGGTGACCTTCTAATACCATTTGGAAACACATCAAAACTCTTATGACAGTGCATGATAGTTTGTGTGAATGTGTGGGTAGGTTATCCATGGCAATTTATACCTTCCAACCATATTTTTTGTAATAGCTTTGTTGAGATATACAGTTGTATGATTAGAAGTGTTTTTTAAAGTGACAGGAATATGTACATCCATATACAGTTGTCCCTTGGTATCCACGGGGATTGGTTCCAGGACCCACCCAGGGACCAAAATCTGTGGATGCTCAAGTCCCTTATATAAAATGGTGTAGTATTTGTGTATAAATTACACACATCCTCCCATATACCTTAAATCATCTCTAGATTACTTATAATACCGAATGCAATGTAAATTCTATGTAAATAGTTGTATATTTTGAGTGCAGCAAATTCAAGTTTCGCTTTATGGAACTTTCTGGGATTTTGTTTTTCTGAGTATTTTTGATTCACCATTAGTTGAATCCACGGATATGGAACCCATGGATATGGAGGGCCAACTGTAATTTACATGCTATATAATTCACTGATTTAATGTCTACAGTTCAGTGATTCTTAGTATATTCAGAGTTGGGTAGCCATCACTACTATTTAATTCTAGAACATTTTCATCACGCCAAAAAGAAACTTCATAGGCACTGGCAGTCACTTCCTATCCCCAGCTCTCCCCAGCCCCTGGCTACCACTAATTTACTTTCTATTTCTATAGATTTGCCTATTTGTACATTTCCTATAAATGCGGTCATAATGTGTAGCCTTTTCTTTTCTGGCTTCCTTCACTTAACATAAAGTTTTCAAGGTTTGTCCATGTTGTAGCACATGCCACTACTTTGTTCCTTTTTATAATATTCCATTGTATGATAATATTCCACTGTATGGATATAACGTATTTTGTTTATCCATTCATTAGTTGATGGATCTTTGTGGATTTTCACCTTTTTTGGCTGTTATGAGTAATGCTGATATGTGTTCAAAAATAGATCTATAGAGTCAAAATGCAATTCAAAATTAGTCCTTTAATTAAGGGTAAGATTTTAACAATGCCATTTTATTTCTGTCTGAGAAGATGTATGCAATACTCGATAAGATACTGTACTGGAATCTGAAGTCTGTCAGTGTGTGGACGTAACTATTTACACTTATACAGTAGTGTATTTCTCAAGTGTAAGATTAGTTAATGGACTTTTCTACACAATCAGCTATTATCATTGTCAGTAAGACAGAGGTATTTCATTGCTGAACATATTTTATTCACAGTCAATTCCCAAAGGTCTACGTATGTAGATGATTTCAATTCTTCCTCACACCAAACCTTGTACTGAAATGTCAAAATAAATGATCAACAGTACTAAATAAATTATCAAGATTACTGTTTTATTAATTCACTGAAACAGTATTTACCAAGCGCCTACTATGTACAAGGTTCATTCTTCCTTTTCTTTCTCCTGCATACTCCTGGGTGTAACAATATAAAAGGCATGTGTAATACACCATCTGGAAAGTGAGAGTTGAATACATACTTTTCTTCAATGGTTCGTATAAGGAAAATTATACAAAGCCACATAGATGGACAGGTTAGGTTTTTCCCCATCCCCTTTTCATCTCTTAACACCTTTGGATCACAGGGAATAGGCCCATTTTGCTCCAGGCACTGATATTCTAAATTTCACAATGACTTGTTACTGTGGAACAATTATTGTATTTGAAAGAACACAAAGAAGATGGTACTTAAAACATGAGAGACACACTAGGACTAATTCAGGTGAAAGACGTACCAAAGCCACTTGATTGTGTATTTTGTGCTATAGGATGAAGTGAAGGGGAAATAGAATCTTAAGGCATATTTCTTTTTCATCTCTTGGGACAACATTCCCTTCAGTTAAAACAGTACTTTTTTTAGCTTAGATACTTTTTATGGAATTTGCAAGTGTCTTTAAAAGACTTCTAAGATTGCTGTTATGGACACAACCAAAGCCTTTAAACTAGTCATTTTTACACAAGGACCTGATAGTGGAATCTTTTAAATAACCATGTGTCAGTATCTTCTACTAATGTCCCACTGAGTTTTGCACAGAAGCACTGAATCCAGTCTAGCTATATTAAGTAGAAAAAACAAATACATGTATATGTCCAGTTATTTACCCCCTCTCTTATAAGGACAATGCTATTAAAATCACGTTATTAGTAGTCAGGTATGTGTCTGAACGAAGCTTTGGTTTAGTCAATAGAACCACTACATATGATGTCTGTCACCAATTCCAGCCTCTGTATTTTATCTTTCAGGTAGCTTGACCTTCTCCTTTTGCACCATCAGTTTGCCATCCTTCAACCCAGCCTATCTGCCATTGTTTTTTCCTACTCTGCAGTTGATGCCTGTGTTGCAACCTATAAAGAGAGTGTTTAGCTCAAACTAAATTGGTGGATATTGGTGAGACTGTGATAGCTACAGTACTTCACAGTCTGATATAATCCGTGGCTGTCTGCACTTCATCTTGGATTTGTGCAAGGAAGTGCCAGTTACTGAAGAATATGACCCTCTTGGGCCTTCTGATATGCTTCAGTAAAATAAGTGATTAAGTGATAATTAAAACATGAGTATTAAAATGATAATTAAAACGAAATCTGTACCCTTAGTGCTGTATTTTAACTCTGCCACTGACGATTTGCAAATGAAGGATCAGAATCAGTGTTAAGTTTGTCCAAACTTATTCCACTTACCTATATTGATGCAGAATTTCATCATGAAATCACATTACATATTGGTTTTTTGCATGTAATTTATTTCTCTTTAGTTTCCTCCTTTGAACTACATTAAGAAAAATAATGAAATAATAAATTAACCAATAATCACTACATTGTAATCCATAACTAATTTTGGGAGAAGTGAAAAAGGAACAGTCTATTTAGTGAAGTAAATTGCTAACAGGGAGATATCTTCCTTTCTGATGCACTAAGCTCTAAAAGGTTAGGGGCTGAGAAATTTTCCATCTGCAAGCTGTGAGAATTTCTCTAATACCAGATCACTGCAAAAAGCTTGCTTTGCTATTTTTATTTAAGTTATAGCCCACATGTTCATCCATGTTGTCACGTCTCTTTACCTACCTTGTCTTAACTGTGATGCAGGCTCTCAAAGGGTAAGACCATCTTCTTTTAAAATCGTTTTTATAAATGACATGTATATATGCTTTGGATATTTGGTAATGCTAATAACTAGGAAACTCCAACAACACAACTTCATGAGTTTCTTTAGATTTGGTGAATAACATTTAAGTGGCCTTATTATGCAATATATGATGCTGTAAAATACAGAAGGAGAGATGGTGTAGCATTCGGTAAAGCTCATATATAAAGGTTAATGTCCATCAGCCAGTTTTGTCCTGATTTTTTAAAAATGACAGAATCTATATTCATTGGAGACTGTTCACAGCACCTTTAAAATACCGTTTGCTGAACCTAAAACATTTTTTGTCACTTTTTTTTAATTTCAAAGTGAATTTATTTGCTGTTAATGAGCTAAATACTATGGTGAAAATCTACATTGCACAGCACTAGGAATGATGATATTTCTAGATACAAATAATAACGATCATTTATTGAGCACTTGTCATGTGTCATGCTGGGTTTTTTTTTGAATTTTTGAATTTTATTTAAAAATTTTTTTTATACAGCAGGTTCTTATTAGTCTTCCATTTTATACATATTAGTGTATATATGTCAGTCCCAATCTCCCAATTCATCACACCACCACCACCCGACCCCCCCCCCACCCCCTTGGTGTCCATACGTTTGTTCTCTACATCTGTGTCTCTATTTCTGCCCTGCAAACCAGTTCATCTGTACCATTTTTCTAGGTTCCACATATATGAGTTAATACACAATATTTGTTTTTCTCTTTCTGACTTACTTCACTCTGTATGACAGTCTCTAGGTCCATCCATGTCTCTACAAATGACCCAATTTTGTTCCTTTTTATGGCTGAGTAATATTCCATTGTATATATGTACCACATCTTTTTTATCCATTCGTCTGTTGATGGGCATTTAGGTTGCTTCCATGACCTGGCTATTGTAAATAGTGCTGCAATGGACATTGGGGTGCATGTGTCTTTTTGAATTATGGTTTTCTCAGGGTATATGCCCAGTAGTGGGATTGCTGGGTCATATGGTAGTTCTATTTTTAGTTTTTTAAGGAACCTCCATACTGTTCTCCATAGTGGCTGTATCAATTTACATTCCCACCAGCAGTGCAGGAGGGTTCCCTTTTCTCCACACCCTCTCCAGCATTTGTGGTTTGTAGATTTCCTGATGATGCCCATTCTAACTGGTGTGAGGTGATACCTCATTGTAGTTTTGATTTGCACTTCTCTAATAATTAGTGATGTTGAGCAGCTTTTCATGTGCTTCTTGACCATCTGTATGTCTTCTTTGGAGAAATTGAACCTAAAACATTTAAAATTCTTATGTTTATAATATTGTTTGCATGACCAAATGATGCATTTTAACAAGTGATAAAAGCCCCTAATGAGGATAGCAGTTGAACAAACTGAACATTAAATTGAGAACAGACGTGTCCACATAAACATGGTCTGTTAATTACTGCTGATTGAAGAGATTTGTCCGCTCCAGGACCTTAGGAGTTAAATGTATAATCAGCCCTTTAGGGACCAAACTGTTCTGCCTCACATGGAAAAAAGTAACTTCCACTGAAAAATAAGGTCCTCCGTTGGTCATTTATCATCTCAAAGGGCATATTTTATTATAAATGTCAATTCCACAAAATTATGTGTCCTGTAATACATAATTATGTTCAAAATTGCATTTGAAATCTATTATTAACAGTTAACAGTGAACATTCTTAAAATAGTTATTACTCTTAGCCTTAACACAGAAAGCAATAATGGAGGTATTTTAGGGAGTTAAAAGCTGCAAGGCGCTGGCCTCTGAATAAAGCCTCTGCAGGTGTGTTTCTTAGTGGGCTGTTAATTTTATAGTGGGTGAACACAAAGGACAGAGACCATGTGTGTTTTTAAACTGTGTTTGGTGTGGAAAAGGAGTTGATGGCTGCAAAATATAAAGGCAGAGTGAAATGAGGCCAAATTGAACTTGCCCTCCTGAGATGTAATCCTCCTTGCTTAAAATCAAGGCAAACTAATTCTTGCCCCTCTGCTTCTCTCTCTTCCCTCCCCACCACCACATAATAAAGAATCCCAAGAAACTTATATTAAGCTAGCACAGCTGAAATAATTAGAAAATATGGCAAGAAATAATAAAGACCTGATACACTAACATTGTCTCATACTAACCAGCTCCTTCTAGGTTTCCTGTTTTTGCTACTGTCACTAAGTCACACAAAATTACAATTTTGTAATTGTATTCCCCACACGTAGGTTCCCAGGGTCCTCAGAACCTTGCTTCCCAGAATGTGGGCTGTGGACCACGAAGCATGGGCATTAGTTGGGAACTCGCAGGATCTTAGTTCCCCAACCAGGGATTGAATCCGGGCCCCGGCAGTGAAAAGCACCGAGTCCTAACCATTGGACCACCAGGGAAGTCCCTACACATTCCAGTTTGAGAAGCACTGCTATAGAACTGTCCTTTACATTGTCTTCTTCCATTTTTTTTCTTTTTTTTTTTTGTCTTTTCTTCCTGGGGAAATAATTTGTTTTATTATTATAAATAACTCTCTTTATATTTTAGATATGTTTTTTGTAAGAAACATAATTAGATTTTACTTCTTAATTCCAAATGGTGGTTCTTACCTTTTAACACAAACGTTTAGTTCATTACTCTTTATTTTTAATTATAGATATAGATATATGAAATTTATCTTCCATCTTCTTTTATGTTTTCTAATTGTCCCATCTAGTCTGTCTTCCCCTTCTTACCTTTGTTTAGATAAATGATTTTTATCTCAGTATTATTTTCTCTATGCTAGTTCAAAACTTTTTTCGTTTTTAGTATTTATGCTTGAAGTTATAAGATTTTTAAAATTTATAATAATCTGAAGTTAGTTGATATTTGTACCATTCTTCAGGATAATCCAGTTTTACACTTCCCAGATAATATGTGATTTTTTTAAACATTATTGAGGCATAATTGACAAATATGATTATATATATTTAAAGTATACAGCATGATGATTTGGTATACATATATATTGTAGAATGATTACCAAGATCAAGATAATTAAAACATTCATCACCTTGCATAGTTAACACAGTCAACTCGTGTGTGTGTGTGTGTGTGTGTGTGTGTGTGTGTGTGTGTGTGTGAAAATGCTTAAGATTTACTGACAGCATTTTTCAAGTATACATTACCATATTATTAGCTATAGTCACCATGCTGTACATTAGATCCTCGAAACATCTTATAACTGAACATTTGTACCCTTTGACCTACATCACCCCATTTTCCCCTCCCTCCAGCCCTGGCAACCACCATTCTATTCTTGTTTCCATGAAATCGACTTCTTTCTGTCTGCCTTATTTCACTAAGCATAATGCCCTTCAGATTCATCCACGTTGTTGCCAATGGCAGGATTTCTTCTTTTTTATGGCTGAGTAATATTTTATGGCTGAGTAATATATATATATGTATGTGTGTGTATATATATATATATACACACACACACACACACACACACATATATATATATATATATATATATATAAAATCTCACATCTTCTTTATCCATTTATCCACTGAAGGACATTTAGGTTGTTTCCATATCTTGGCTATTGTAAATAATGCTGCAATGAATATGGGAGTGCAGATATCTCTTTGGGATCCTGATTTCAATTCCTTTGGATATATACCCAGGGGTAGGACTGCTGTATCATATGGTAGTTCTACTTTTAGTTTTTTGAGGAACCTCCATACTGTTTTCCAAAATGGCAATACCATTTTGCATTTCTCCCAACAGTGCACAAGGGTTTTCTTTTCTCCACATCCTCACCAACATTTATCTCTTGTCTTTCTTTTTTTAAGGAAGATGTTGGGGGTAGGAGTTTATTAATTAATTAATTTATTTTTGCTGTGTTGGGTCTTCGTTTCTATGCGAGGGTTTTCTCTAGTTGTGGCAAGCGGGGGCCACTCTTCATCGCGGTGCGCGGGCCTCTCACTATGGCGGCCTCTCGTTGCGGAGCACAGGCTCCAGATGCGCAGGCTCAGTAGTTGTGGCTCACGGGCCCAGTTGCTCCGCGGCATGTGGGATCCTCCCAGACCAGGGCTCAAACCCGTGTCCCCTGCATTGGCAGGCAGATTCTCAACCACTGCACCACCAGGGAAGCCCTATCTCTTGTGTTTTTGATAATATCTAACCAAACAGGTGTGAGGTGATTTTGTGATTTTGATTTGCCTTCCCCCTGTGATTAGTGATGTTAAGCACCTTTCATATACCTATCGGCCATTAATATGTCTTCTTTGGAAAATATATATATTCGAGTCCTTTGTCCATTTTTAGAAATTGGATTATTTGCTGTTTTGCTATTAAGTTGTACAAGTTCTTTATATATTTTGGATATTAATGCCTTATCAGATACATTTAGCCTTCCATATTCTCGGGTTCCGCATCTGTGGATTCAACCAACCTCGAATCAAAAATACTCAGGGAAAAAAATTCCAGAAAGTTCCAAAAAGCAAAATATGAATTCACCACAAGTGAGCAACTATTTACACAGCATCTACATTGTATTAGGTATTGTAAGCCATCTAGAGACGATTTAAAGTATATGAGAGGATGTACATAGGTCACGTGCAAATACTTTGCCATTTTATATACGGGACTTGAGCATCCACAGATTTTAGGATTCGTGGGGATCCTAGAACTGATTCCCCACAGAACTGAGGGATGGCTGCATATGGTTTGCAAGTATTTTCTCCCATTCTGTAGGTTGCCTTTCCAATTTATTTACTGTTTCCTTTGCTGTGCAGGATCTCTTTAGTTTGATGTAGTCCCACTTATTAATTTTACAATTGACTGGAATGTACTTTTTCCACATGAGCTGTTGGTTCTACCCTAAATTTAGATCTTCATGTCATTCACCTGAATTATTGCCCCATAATTCCTATATCATTCTTGTGCCTTCCTGCTCTAAAGCATCCTACTTTCTGCCTCAAGATCAGCCTTTTTTTTTTTTTAATTTAATTTTTTGGCTGCGTTGGGTCTTCGTTGCTGAGCACGGGCTTTCTTTAGGTGCCGCTAGAGAGGACTACTCTTCATTGTGGTGTGCGGGCTTCTCGTTGCGCTGGCTTCTCTTGTTGCAGAGCATGGGCTCTAGGTGCACGGGCTTCAGTAGTTGCAGTACCTGGGCTCAGTAGTTGTGGTGCATGGGCTTACTTGCTCCGGGGCATGTGGGGTCTTCCCAGACCAAGGCTCGAACCTGTGTCCCCTGCATTGGCAGGTGGATTCTTAACCACCGTGTCACCAGGGAAGTCCCCAAATTAGCCTTTCTAATGTACCCAACCTCTCCCCTCTTCCTAAAAACCTTTAATGGCTTTCCATCCTTTACTAAGTAAACTATTTAGGACTGGCTCTCAAGGAGCTATAGAATATCATGCCGTCCTTTCCCTCCAGCCCTATCTCCAACTGCTCCTCTCTATATACCCATACCCTGCACCTTAGCTTTACGGTTTCTCTCTTTGTTTTGGTTCAAGCTGTTCCCTTCACATGGGAAATCCTTCCCAACAGCTCTGTTGAAATCCTTTCCATCCTTTAAGGCCCATCTTCAGTACCACTTCCCATACATAGGCTTTTCTGATTCATTCTTTCATTCATTCATTGAATAAATATGTACTGATCACATACTTTTGCCTATATTTGTCTAGTTACTGGGGATAAAGCAATAAACAAAACAGCCACAGCCTCATGGACCTTATATTCTATTGGGAGAAAACAGGTGATAAACAATAAATAAATAAAACATGTGCTATGTTAGGTGGTGATAAGTGCTAAGGAGAAAATTAAAGAATATAAAGGGGACTGAGACAGCTAGGAATGATGAGTATCCTCCAACCAAAACCTTTTCCTTCCTTTGTATACCCAGCTCAGGTATTTTTCTTTACAATGTGGATATTTGTGTACTTGTCCTGTTTTCTCTTTTATGTTCAAAGTTCCTTAAGAGCGAGAACTGTATTTTACTCATCTTTGTATCTCCTACAGCTATCAAGACAAAGTTCAGTAAATAATGGTTAAAATGACTCAAATGATGGAAATAAATGCAATAGTAGTTTAGAGGAGAGAGAGACTGATATAGTGGTTGGTTATGGAAGGCTCCTTGGAAGATATTAAATTTGGGTAAAGTCTTAAAAGATGGGTGGGGTGAGGAGGAAGAAAGAGCTGAGTAAGTCTTTTTGGTATACCTGTTCTTGAAAATCTAAAAACCATTGCTTTATAAATTAAGATTAATATTATGTATACTTTTCTTTACTTTTAAAACCAGTGTTTCAGAAGGGACGGGCAATAGACACCGGAGAAGTTGACATTGGTGCACAGGTCATGCAGACCATTCCACCTGGCTTATTCTGGCGTTTCCAGATTACTATCCACCATCCTATATATCTGAAATTCAATATTTCTTTAGCCAAGGACTCTCTGCTGGGAATTTATGGCAGAAGAAACATTCCACCTACGCATACCCAGGTATTTGATATTATAGGTATTTCTTGACCCTTTTAGAGAGTGGTGAGATGAATAGTTTAGGGGTTGTGACTTGCAAAGTATGTGGGAGTCAGAGGTGAAGGCAGACAGTTTTTGTAATGAGCAAATATCGAGAATAATCACAGTCAAGCGAATGAAAAAAATGGTACTGAGAAACAAGGACTAGCATTTAGCAGAGCAGATTCAAAAAAGGGAGTTTAAGAAAATATTCTTGCAACTTGAGTTCTGCTTCCTGGAACAGGATGGTCATGAGCCTTCCCAGCCCCCTCCTCTTACTTAGCTTTGGTGCCCACACCTCCTCCGCTGCTTCCATACATTCCTGACCTGTGGTCCCAATAAAGGAATGCGAATCAAGAGGGAAATGAGTCAAAAAGGCACGTTTTGTCTTGCAGGTAAAACTTTTTCCTTGTTATTGTTAATAAAAACACAAATATGTAAAACCTCTGTGGTTTACAAGACCCTTTTATAAACCTTTGCCACATCATTTCCCTTAATTTCCTTCCCTTATCTCTTCCTTACATGAACCCATTTGAGGCCCTGCTCCATCTAAGAAGTAGCATAGGGAATCATGACCATCTGGGGCTTGGGATACATGTGCCATGTGCTTGTCCACCGATTAGGAAAAAAAAAGGACAGGGTCTTTGAATATTTAAATATGTTACCACAAATGTAGTAAATTATGATGAATGTTCTCAAATTTTCAACTGTTCATTTATTTGTTTTAAAAACTGTAAGACTCTTTAATTTGTAAAGAAGGTCATGGTAACATTTCAAGGGGAATGTCTATTTTCAAGTATCTTCTATCAGATACTTTAGTAAAATATCAAGATTCTCTTGCATAATACTAAATAAGAATTTTTATATTTCTTGGTTTATTATTTTTAATACTCTAAAACCGAAAGGTTTATAACATTTATAAATATAGTAGAGAGTTATTTTTTTCAGAATTAATAATATGCTCTTGGGTTTAGATATTCTTAAGAATGAATAACCTCTTCTCCCACTTTGCCCACCTCCAAAGCAAAGAAGTATGAAGTAGCACAACTGAAGTGAGAGATGTTTGTCAGCCTTAGAAGTAAAAGTAGCGGCTCATATTTGTGTTTGTATTTGTTCCAGTTTGATTTTGTAAAACTAATGGATGGAAAACAACTGGTCAAACAGGACTCCAAGAGCTCTGATGATACCCAGCACTCCCCTCGGAACCTGATCTTAACCTCACTGCAGGAAACAGGTTTCATAGAGTATATGGACCAAGGGCCTTGGTATCTGGCATTTTACAATGATGGAAAAAAGATGGAGCAAGTATTTGTGTTAACTACAGCAATTGGTAAGCTGCCTTGGCTATGATTTTGAATTGACAGTATAACTCCAGAAAGACACAGTCAGTGGTGAAAGTGATACAGATGTTATTTAAGCATACTGCTCATTCTACCTTAAAGTCATTACTCGGGATAGGCCACAATGAGAACGGTTTATATTGTTGTTGTCAGTAATGTTGTTTAAATGCTGATTAAGATTTTTAAAATGCTCCTTTATTTGCTGCTATTTTAGGTTACTTGCCACGCTCCTTTTTATGTGTTTTCAACAGGAATAGTTACCTGGATAATATTAATACTGTTACCGACAATACATAGATGAACAACTTCATGAAGAAGGGAAATAAGCAAGAGAAGCCTTGTTAATTCAAGTTCTATTAAAAAAGAAAAAGCGAGTAAATACCTTTTTAAATGAAAAAACTAGCATCAATCCAGTTCTTCTTTACAACAACTGATTCTAGAACCATTAAGATTTAAAAATACAACTTAAGAGTAGAGAAGAGTCTTAAGGATAATAACTTGGGTCATTCAAAGTTCTTTCTTTAGAACTGTTTAGTTTAAAAATCATCACAATGGCTCTTTCACTGCACTCAGAGCCTTTTAAAGCATGTTCTTTTTAATACAATGTCTACACACACTGTTATTCACTTTCACCCTAGTTAATCAGAGACAGCAAGCTCTTGTCATTTTTTTGGGTGAAGTCATTCCTCATAACCCTTTGTGTGAATAAAGCTGAGATCTTTAGCAAATTTAGAGCCCTAAGGGTAAACAACTCACAGACACAGTATTTTACTGTGTGAATTTTCCTAAAACACATGTCTTTTAAAAGAAGGGACAGTATCTTGCAGCTGTCAGTTTTCTATACACCTCTCACCACTTTATCCTTTAGTTAACCTGTTCGACCATATGTTTAGGAAATTGTGTTGACTGTTAATAGATATACCATCTGCTCTTTATAACAATTATGTTTTATTTTTACTTGATGCTGAAGACCTTTTGTCAGTAGAAAATGGTATTCCCGCTGCAAGATTCTCAAAAACTTTCCTCTGAAGTAATCAGAAAGGCAATAAAAATGCACTCATGATTTTCCCCCTAGAGAAAACTCCACTGATCTTACATCTTCAAAAGACAAAGTGTTTGTTAAAGTAGAAAAAAAAGTATTTTAAGTCATGACACTGTTTTGCCACTCACAGATTCAGTGGGGCAAATTCAGCAGACACACCTTTCATGATATTTGTCCACCAAGACCTAGTTTTGATAATGCAAATACTAATGAGTTATGAGAGGTTGAGTTTCTCCTAAGAAATCAGAGGAATTAGAAGATTTAAAACATTTGTGAAGAAGATTTTCTCTCTTCCTGTTATCCTTACCCCTAAGCTCAAGTTAAAACACTAACCAAGCTATTAACCTTTCAAAAATCAGTAGACCCAGAAACATGCTTGAAGTTTTTTTCCTGTTCCTTACTTCCTCCCCCCAAAGAACCTAACCTTTGAGATATAATTTTCTATTATCCAGAGGTGAAGCTGTTAGTTTCATCTGCAACAAAATATTTGCTTTTCCTTATGCAAGTCAGTTTCTTTACTTTTCTGTTGTCTTTAAGATTAGAAGCAACAGAAACATTTCTCCTATAATTCCACTTAAAGAGAATCCAAGTAAATTTCCCAAAATGTCAAAGGTGTATAAGTTATTCACTCTAAATTCTCCCCATTATTTTTATGTTTTTGTACTTTATCTTAATCATAGTAAAAAAGAGGATAATGTATTTAATTAAACAAATTAAGGTCTGTATGAACTTTTCTAAATGTTGCTCCTTTGTCTATTTCATGATAATGTTAGAATCAGTTGATTGATCTTAACTATATTTGGTCTGCTACTCATAGGGATCAAAACAGCATTAATAACCAACATTTATTGAATGACTAATATAGGCTAGCTACTGGCCTATATTATTATGTTATTTTCTAGCTGTATAGACAGAGTTATCAATATCCCCTAATCTCAGCCAACCTGCTCAATAACATGATAATATGTACCATCTATGGAGTGCCATTCTGCCCCAAGCACTCTGCTGGATGCTTTACATTCAGTTATCTTGTTTGATTCTCATCACAACCTCAATAGCATAGGTATAGTGCTACTTACATTGCAAGTAAGGAATCAGAGGCTTGGGATGAGTAAATAATTTGGTAAAGTCTCACAGCCAGCAAGTGGCAAAATTGAGATTGGAGACACTCAGTATCTCTGATTCCAAACCCCTGCCCTTTAGACCATACTCATTCCATACGATTATTCGTTAGCTTTGGCTTTTCCCATGAGAAAACCTGCCAGAAGCAAAACCCATCATCAGAGCAGATGCAGAAACCAAGGGGCTTTAGGCTGTAGCATAAAAACAGGGTTTGAAGCATAGAACTTTAAAATGATTCTCAACTCTAATGAACTGGTGTCTAGGAAGTGAGTCTGAAGTAAGATTTAAAAGATAGAAGGCAAACTTCCTGGAGGCCAGTATAAACAGAAAAGCACATTCTTTTTCATCACTAGTTATTTATGTGTTTCTGCTGTAGCCATCCTCCTTTTGGAGTCCCTAGGCTATCCCGATGTCTCTTTGATACCCAGTGGAGATGGCAGCTTCCAAAACCTCCTATATTGCCTTCTCTTCTCATTTGCATTGCAGGTGTTAAGCTCTGTGCAGCATTATGGGCCCAGGAACGGTTCTTAGATAAGTCCATAAGATGTAGGGAGTTTTATTCATTTTGATAGCAAACTTTATTAAACATTTTTTTCTACAATAGCTACATTCCCACAAGGCTGCTTCCATAAAGTTGTCAATAGGACCTGGTGTGAAATTAAATTCAAGTATATTTACCTTTGAAAGCTTCCTCCGTGGCCTCCTATTAACCATCCAGGGCAGGGGAAGTCCGAATGTAGATTTAAGGACTGCCATTACTTTTTGGTGCAAGAAAGCAAGATAAGAAAATAGATAATAATTGTTCCATCTCTGAATGAAAAGAGAAAAAAAGACCCTTTGTGCCTTTTCATAATGACCTTTTAAATAAATTAATGATTTTCTGAAAATAACGAATGTTTTAGTGAGTTAAAAATGGTTAACTCATTGTCAAATGTTACATTCCTGCCAGCCCAGTTGTTCAGCAAATGCCACGTGTCAGTTTCTTATCCAGTTCAGTTTTCTATCACAGGGATCAGAAAACAGGCCACCATAAACCTGCAAAAAGGAATCTGATGTCTTCACACAGATGTCAGAAGAATAACCTCTGATTGATAATAGGGTGGATATCCACACAGCCACTGGATTCATTCTCAGCTTTCTAAGAATCACCTAAATGGACTAGATACCACTTTCTTCCTCTTGCTTTTATTGCAGAATTCCAAGTCTAGACGAGAATTCCTCTAACCTGGAAATTTACTCTCTGAAGCATTGGTTCTCAATGCTTTAATTCGGTCATCACCTGTAGAGTCACCTGAGGTATTTGCTAGAATGTAGATTACTGGGCTGCATCCCTCAGAGGCAAATTCAGTAAATCTGGAGTGAAGCTCAGGTATCTGCATTTTAAGTGCCTCAGGTGATCCTACTGATATAGGTGGTCAAAAGGCCACAACTGAAGAAATGCTATTTCCCAGCTCTCTTTATAAATTCTCATAGTTTAATGGAAGATGCCGAGACTACTTACTAGAATATTTCCCTCTAATTGGAAATAGCTTATCCAAGTGAAACTAGATGAAGTAGATAATTTGGATTGAAAAGAAAAAACTGGTACATACGAGAAGTATGAGTGTAATGGGCTAGAACATAAAAGTCAGAATCCAGGAGTGCTAAGTTATGGAAAACTTCCAGAAAAGAATAATGAGAAGATTATTTTTTTTAAGCTACAGGAGTAAAACATGCATATCATAATAGTTCACGGACTTGGAATTTGATGCTATCATACTCAAATACAGTTTTAAACTAAAAACAGTTTTTAACGTCCTCGTCAGAGACTGATTTTTGTATAACTTTATACCTCTTCAATCAAGTTACTTAACACAAGACTTATCAAAGTACTGTTGCATTGCACATCTTTATGTCACCACAACTACCTATGGGCACCTTCAAAGCCTTCTCAATTCCCCTGAAACCTATTCTTCTCTAAGAATGGATTGAAGGGAAATTAGTGGCAAAGAACTGATAAGCATTTACAGTCAAGAAAGCATTTCTCAACAAAATACTTAGGTTCTAATGCTTTTAGTGGTGGTGAATTTAATATGAACACTTAACTTTAAAAGCTTTCCGTTGTCACTTATTAATGAAAATGAAATACTGATTATCGTATTTAAGCTGTCAAGATAGTAGATTAAACATTTTAGGTGCTAGAGAAGAAATTTTTATTTGCTACAACCTAAATTTGAAAAATAAACAATAGACTTCGTTTTCTGGGTTACATTTTAAAGTCCATTTTGCTTTTGAGAAATGACTTATAATCCTGGTACATTTTTAGCTTTATCGTGAATGTCTCATAAGAAGACAACTCATCTAGACCCTTTATGCACTTTAGAGGTGAGGTTGGTTTTTAGTTTCATTCCTGAATAGCCAATTCAGCAAATCCAGGGCGCTTTTAATAATTCGGTACTGCATATGACATCTTACAGAAATCTTTGGCATCTGATTTTAAATAGTAAGCGCTTTGTGGACAGCAGGGGGCAAAGATTGTTACAGGCCCAGAGTTTTCGCAATTTAGAAAAAAATTAAGGACTCTACAATCTATAGGTTTGTTCTTTTTTTTCTTTTTCTCTCTATTAACAGAAATAATGGATGACTGTTCAACCAATTGCAATGGAAATGGAGAGTGTATCTCTGGCCATTGTCACTGCTTCCCAGGATTCCTTGGGCCTGACTGTGCTAGAGGTGAGGTTGCTCTGTTACACTGATTGATTAGGGAGCTCAATGTCGTTTGAGAACTCAGAATTAGTAGCAATAGGAGGAAGAGGAGGGACAGGAGTGGCAGTAGCAGCAGCAATAGCAACAACACCCGAACTGCCGCTACCAAAAGCTGAGCACTTGCTCTGCCAGGCACTGTTCTAAACACTTTGCAGTACTTCTTTTAATTCCTACATCCTACGATAGTCCTACGATGTAGATCTATTATCACAGTTTTATGGGCAAAGAAATAACCTCAGAGAGGTGAAATACCAGGGTTATCTAACAGCTGGGATTTGTACCTGGATCCTCTGACCCAACCACTCCATGATACTTCTATTCCCTTCATAAACTCATTTATAATGGATGAACTTTAAGAAAGGGCAGAGTGGTAACTGGTTGTACACACCAGGGTAAACAGGAAGGGGTAGACAGTCACCAAATCCGTGAGTAGCCTAGAAAGGAAAGACTGGAAAGGCAGAAGTTAAACTTTCAAACTTTACTAGACTTAAACTAGACTTGCCCATAGTTTAATTCTTGAAAAGCTGTAGATAAATCACACTGTGTTTTCCCCATAGACTTCCAGTTATTACTTTAGAGATGCTTTCTGCTCATTCGCAATGTGTTCGTAAAGTTCTCAGTCTGCTAATGCTTTAATCTCAGGTTTCTCAGCCACTCCGTTTTCTTTAGATTAAATTCTATTCAACAGAGAATTCTTTTTTTTAAATTTAATTTTATTTATTTTTTATATAGCAGGTTCTTATTAGTTATCTATTTTACACATATCAGTGTATACATGTCAATCCCAGTCTCCCAATTCATCCCACCACCACCACCACCACCCACCCCCGCTTTCCCCCCTTGGTGTCCATACATTTGTTCTACATCTGTGTCTGTATTTCTGCCTTGCAAACCAATTCATCTGTGCCGTTTTTCTAGATTCCAAATATATGCGTTAATATACGATATTTGTTTTCAACAGAGAATTCTACAGCATTTGCTAGGTTCCAAGTTCTCTGATAGATCTTGAGGAGGTGGGAGGTAGAAGTAGAGGTGATGGCTGGTATTGAAAAAATGAATAAGACAAGGTACAGGCCCTGCCCTCAGGAAGCCCATATTTTTAATAAGGAGACATACAGTGACAAAGCGGAGTGAGTGTTCTAATAAAGGTCTGCACAGTGTGGGGTAGGCACAGACATCTGTCCAGCATAAATCTCTTTAAATGCACAACTTTTTAAAGATAACATTCTATAATACGAATAACTCCCTACTAGTTTTACAGATTTTCAGGGTTTTCTTCCTGAAAGTAGCATACATCTGCTTGAGGAAGAAAAACCATAAAAGAGAAAAATCCTAGCTTATAATAATGATGATAATAATAATTGTTTAAGAGTATGGTGGAATCAAAAGCAAGTACTTGAAATAATTTCTCCACTCAGGATGATTTTATAATTTATCTTTCCCCCAATCCCATAAGAGGAAAATTCTGTTTGTAATCACGAACATGTGCCGATTTAATAAATGGTAAGACAGAAATAGTACAATTTTTTTTTACCAGAAATATTATACGAGAATCGATAGAGAATTGCTCTTTGGAGATTTTAAAAGCATTATGCGAACATTACAAGTTCATTTGCCAACCTTCAGATTCATGCCCTGTGCTGTGTGGTGGGAACGGAGAATACGAGAAAGGACACTGTGTCTGCCGAAATGGCTGGAAAGGACCAGAGTGCGACGTTCCAGAAGAGCAATGCATTGACCCAACGTGCTTTGGCCACGGCACCTGCATCATGGGAGTCTGCATCTGTGTGCCAGGATACAAAGGAGAAATATGCGAGGAAGGTCAGAGCCCTGTGTTAATCTATAGCTCCAGGCTTTTCTCTCACTGAATTGTCCAAGGTGTCATTCTGGGTTTCTAGTAGAGATGTAAGTGGTCTTTGCAAACCATTAAATGCTCAACATGTCTCCTTCGTACATGGAGCGGGGGAGTTCGTGTCTCTTCTGACAGCCTCTAATATTAACATGAGGCTTTATCTGTGACCCTTGCAGAGCAGTAGTGAAAAATGGCATTTCCCCCCTCGTTTTAACACTGTTTTATAACTTGAGAATTTCCATACTGATGATTTTAGGTGTTAATTTACATGCTTTCATTATTACAGAGTGCACTAGGCTACATCTTACTTTAAAGCACATAATAAAAATAATACGTGCACATTTGGAACCATTTCACGAATGTTTTCTTTGGGAGTGATTTGTAATTACCATTATTATTATTGCTTTATATTGTTTATTTTTACATACCTCCTGCTGAAACTTGACGTCCATGCCTAAGGAAGTAGACTTACCACTAATGAGTTTTGAGGCAGTGCCTTTATATTAAAATTCACCCCCAAAGGAGCCTTTACACATACACACACAATAGTTTTATCATTTACAAAACATACTTCAAAATAGTAATAGTTTTATAATTTAAAGAAGACACATTGGAAAATAAATTTACTAGTAATCAGACCTTTTTCATGTCACATTCCTCAAATAAGACTGTTTTCAGAAATAATATTAAACCATTACCATGGGAGATGGTCTCATCACAACTGTTGTTCAGGAAAGAGACTGCTGAAAATGCACTATAATGGCTTTTTAAAGATGGCTCATTGAGACGATTACACAGCATTTTAAAGAGTTTAATCTCATTCCACTCCATGAGCAAGCCAGAGTTTAGCTTCCCACTTCCCATTAGCCATAGTAGAATTTTGGTGTAAAGATTGTATCTGTTCCAATATGAATGTCATTGGGCCTAGGGAAGGCAGTAGAGTTCCTGAGTTACTTTTGGAAGCTGTTTTTATGGGAATCCATCTGCAATCATGATATTTAAGTTGTACATTCAGATGCTATATGGACACACAGACATTCACCAAAAAATGGTGTCTATCACAACATCTACAATCTGCCCTGAAAAACATTTAACCTAATTAATTTAGACCCTTCCAATTTAAATCTTGTAAGTCGTTGGAAAAAAGACTTAGCTTATGTTTGCCTTCTAGGGGCCACTAAGAAAATTTACAGAATAACCAAGATAGCAAGGAATACCATGTTTAGAGGTATAAACTTTTCAAATACAGTTTTTTAACAAAAAATATTTTAAGTCAGACATCACAAACCAGGAGCTCACAGGTTGAACTGGGCCCATGGATGGGTTTTGTTTGATTCACAAAGTGGTAGTGGTGGTGTTTTCGTTGTTGTTTAATGTGACGTATTTCCCAAAATTTAAAATAGAGAAATGTCATATAAAAGTCTCTGTTTCTAGCTTCTCTTGAACAACTAGAAAATCTGGTAACCTTGGACCCACATTCCTATGTGGTGGTAATGATTGTAGCCAATTAGCAGCAGATTCCTTTAAACTGGACACTTATTCCCAGCACACCTTGTTTGTTTGTTTTTTTAATTGTTGAATTAATGTACTTTATTTTTTAGAGAAGTTTTAGGCTGATATAAAAATTGAGCAAAAAGTACAGAGTTCCCATATAGCCCTCACCCCTACACACACACACACACACACACACACACACACACAAACACACACACACACACACAGTTTCTCCTATTATTAACACCTTGCATTAGTAAAGTACCTTTGTTACAATTGATGAACCAATATTGGTACATTATGATTAGTAACTAAATAAAGCCCATAGTTTACTTAGGGTTCACTCCTGGTATTGTGCATTATATGGGTTTTGCTGAATGGATAATGTCATGTATCCACCATCATGGTATCATCCAGAATCATTTCACTGCCCTAAAAATCCTCTGTGCTCCACCTATTTATCCCTCGTCCTACTCCAGCCCCTGGCAACCACTGAGCTTTTTACTGTCTCTGTAGTCTTCCTTTTTCAGAATGTCATATAGTTCGAATCACACAGTATGGAAAAGTTAAAACTGGCTTATTCCATTTAGCAACATGAATTTGTCTCCTCCATGTCTTTCCATGGCTTGATAGCTCATTTACTTTTCACTGAATTTCCATTGTCTTGATATACCAGTTTGTTTATCCATTCATCTATTGAAGGACATCAAGGCTGTTTCCAAATTTAGGCACTTATGAATAGAGCTACTGTAAACATCCATGGGCAGGTTTTCGAGGGGGTGTAATTTTCAACTCATTTGACACCCTGTTTTCTTACATCCAGCCCATCTCATTCATGTATACTACCAACCTGGTCCTTTCAGCCATATGACTTTGTGCCTCTTACTTACGTATGACTTGCCTATTCATTGAAGGTGGCCTTCTAAAAAAAGAAACTATATTAAGTTAAATACTATATCATTTATTAAGATTATTGTATTTTGATGTAATAAAATTACCTCCTTCTGAAACAATATTCTACATTTTAGACTTTTCCTCTCCCTCCAAATAATGAACAGATGAAATCAGATGTACCTTCTGGTGTTTATTTGCTGATTAGCTCAGGTATTAAAGCATTGTGCTAATGATCCTGAGATCATGGGCTAATTATAATGGCAATAACACTAATTATAATACTGCTTAGTTAGACTTACTCTGTTCCATGGTACATGCCACACCCTAAAAGTAGGCCAGTCTTGCAGATGATGGCAGATTGTATTAGTCTGTTTCCATTGCTGGAAAAGTAAATCAAAGCATACATCCTCATCATGGTTAAGTTATTTTGGTCTCATCTTATTTGTATGGGAAGATCAAAAATTTGGAAATCAACTTTCCCATTTCCCGTGGGATGGTCACTCAATTAAAAGCACAAAATGATTTTCCCCAAGGCAAACATAGGAATCTACTTCTAAAATAGAGTGTTTGTTAGAATGTGTCCAAAAATTTCCAGACTTCACAGAATCTGAGACAAATATAATTGAGTCTGTGATATTCTAAAGCATTGAAAACTATGTCACAGCATCCTGGTAAAAAGAGAAGCCACGAGGAAAAGAATTTTGAAATTACGTTAAAAATGTTTCATTTTCAGTGCTTCTTAGGGATAAATGAGAAATTATAAGAAATTGATTATATTGTATGATTTCATGAAACAGCAGTCACCTCACCTAATACCTTAAATAATCCAAACTTAAATATATATAAAAACTCCTCTAGACACATCAAATAAAAGCCATTTCTGGGAACTATGATTCCAATTTCAGAAAAGACAAGGAATGACTTACTAAAAATTCTTGATCTTTCTTACAAAGCCAAGGAATTCTTATTGAAGGCCCACACTGGTCCACCGACCCATTTGCGTGGGAGTACTTATACACTGCTCATAATTTCACATAACATATGTGTGGTTTCCTTCCTCTAAATTTAGGTTGCAACCTTTATGATAGCCTACCATGTTTTTAAGTGCTAATAATATTCTGATTTGAACACAGCGTTTACATGAGTCATTTTATTGCCTAATTAAAACAGCATAAATGATAGAATATTAGGAAATCAATGTACCTCAGTTTCATTGTCCTGAGGTAAACTGGCCACACCTGTTTACTTTCAACCTTTTCCCTCCTTTTTGGGGCCTTCAGAGGACTGCTTAGACCCAATGTGTTCTGGCCATGGCATCTGTGTAAAAGGAGAATGTCACTGTTCTACTGGTTGGGGAGGAATCAACTGTGAAACGCCACTTCCCATATGTCAAGAGCAGTGCTCAGGACACGGGACTTTTCTCCTGGACACTGGAACATGCAGCTGCGATCCCAAGTGGACAGGATCTGACTGCTCAACAGGTATGTCAGAGTTTTCTTCTTGTTCTTCCTTCACTCCCAAGTTCTTACTGGTCTTTACCTTAAGGTAGTGTCTCTTAAACTCTGATCTGTATGCCTTCGTGGGTTATAAAGGGCTTCCAGGTATTCCCTAGGCTAGTATTTTACTGGATTTTCATATACAACATACTGCTGGGCTTTTAATCGTATTTTTCATTGTCATAGTTCTGTAGTTGAACTTCTGTCCTCGTTCTGTATTCTCCTGTAGTTATTTCATCCATTCTCAAGTCTTTTGTTATCAGTTCTATACAGATTATTTGAAATCTATGTCTTCCCCAAATTTAAGTAGTCCTTCCTTTCCAGCCATCTGCAGAATATTTACACTGGGTGTCCCATCATGTAAAAACTCAACTTAGCCAGGCACTTTACTCTATTTCTATATTGCCATGTTCCTGCCCAATTAATAGTCCCACAACTTTGCTTCTCTACCCTAACATCATCCACAGTTCTCTGTTGTCTATAGAAAACCTTCAGATATCCTAGCCTGTTACCAAAAGCCCAGTACAAACTATTCCATATCTCTCTCTCCAGCCTATCTTCTACTTCTGCTTCCTGCATAAATCCCTCCTTGCACTAAAGTGATCTGTATGCTCTCCTTACCCCCACTTTTCTTTATGCCCTTTCCTCAGCAGGAATCCTAGTCCCTCTCCACCTGTGAAAATTCAACTCATCCACCCAGACCAACTACCGTTTTAGCCATTTTATAAAACTTTTCCTGATCACATCAACAGGATCCTCTGAAATCCTACCGCACTCATTGCTAGAGAATCAAAAAGGCATTGTGGGACTTCCCTGGTGGCGCAGTGGTTGAGAATCCGCCTGCCAATGCAGGGGACACGGGTTCGTGCCCCGGTCTGGGAAGATCCCACATGCCGCGGAGCGGCTGGGCCCGTGAGCCATGGCCACTGAGCCTGCGCGTCCGGAGTCTGTGCTCCTCAATGGGAGAGGCCACAGCAGTGACAGGCCCGCGTACCGGGGGGGAAAAAAAAAAAAAAAAGGCATTGTGATGTAGGTATTTGAGTACGTGACTTGTTTTTCCACCTAAACCAAAAATAAGGGATCGTTCTTTATATATTTTTTTCTTATCCTCAGACCATGTGCTCATTAAGTGAGTAGAATTAATAAGTAATAGCTCTTACAAAGCCTCTGCTGATGAATTTTGTTGTGGATGTAAAATGGCACGTGATAAGCAAGAAGGACAGGTGCTCTGTGAGCACCTGAAATAGTTTTGAACCAAAAATCTGCAATCCTGTACTATAAAGAAACAGGAGAATCGCTCTGTTAAGGGAATTAATTCTAACCTAATACTTCACTGTACAAAATTTTGTGCCTCACATAGAAATAATATGGGAGAAAGGATTGCATTTTACAATTTCAGAAAATGATTAAAATGCTAAAGACAGTGTAATAATAACTAAAATGCAAATCTTAAAAATCACTCATTTATACACTTAGCAAATATAGTGTGCCTACTATGTGCTTGGCATGGTGCTTGGTGCTGGGGATATAGTGATGAACAAGATGGACGTGGTCCTTGCACACAAGGAGCTAGTGGAGAACACACATTGAACAATTAGAAGATAGTTAACAAAAAGGAAGTAACTGCATATTAGGGGACTGTACAGTATAGCTCTAACCTGATTATTAATTTATTTACTAAATGTTATTAAATACCTTCCATCCTTCCATGTGTCAGATATAGTATCATGGCCTAGAGCATACACTTACATAACAAGTATTGTGTATTAGGCACTTTCCTAATTGTTGGACTTATGTTCACTTAATCTTCATAACAACCCTATGAGATAAGTACTGTAATTAGGCCCACTTCACACATGAGGAAACTGAGGCACAGAGAGATTAAATAACTTGCCCAAAGTCACCCCTATAACAAGTATCAGAGTCAGAATTTGGACTGAGGTATTCTGGCTTCACACTCCATGCACTGAACCATTGTACTATACTGTCCTCTGGGAGCGTATCACCTAATTCACCATGTATAAAGAGGTATCATTGCTAGGCTGTGTCCAAGGCCATGTACTGCAGAGCACAAAGAGGGGAGCATGGGTTATTTGAGAAGAAACCCTATAGCCAAGAAGACTTTGGAAAAGTCTTTTTTTAAATTTTTTTTAATTTTATTGAAGTATAGTTGAATTACAATGTTGTGTTAATTACTGCTGTACAGCAAAGTGATTCAGTTATACATATATATACATTCTTTTTCATATTCTTTTCCATTACGGTTTATTACAGGAGATTGAATGTGCTATACGATAGGACCTTGTTACTTATCCGTTCTACATATAATAGTTTACATCTGCTAATCCCAAACTCCCAATCCATCCCTCCCTCACCCCCCCTTGGCAACCACAAGTCTGTTCTATATGTCCGTGAGTCTGTTTCTGTTTTGTAGATAGGTTCATTTGTGTCATATTTTAGATTCCACGTATATGACAGGGACATAATAGGGGCTCAATAAATGTTTGGCCAATGGACAATTAAATGAGGAGGTTAGAATGGTGCCCTAGCTCTCACATCTAGGGGCAAACTGCTTTGCCTCTCTGGCTTTAGTGCACTAGAATCCTTAAGGGTGCTGAGACAGGTGAACTAGAGGCTACCACATTTGTGAAACATTGAACCACATATCTCTGCACTTTTTCTATTAAACAAATTTTCCTTGAGCACTTACTGTGTGCCATGTGCTAGCTCTTGGGATATATCAGTGAGGAATACAAAGATTCCTGCACTAGTGGAGCTTGCAGTCTGGCTGGGAGAGATAGACAGTAAACGATGAACAAGAAGTGTACAAGTTTTTGAAACATGAGGAAACTGAGGACCAGCGAGGTTCAATGACTTGTCCAAGGCCATAGACCTGGCTAATTTGCAAACGTGCAAGTAGAAACCAGGGCTGTTGATTTCATTCTACATCTAGCGTTCCTTCTAGCCTCCACCCTCACCCCCACCAAAGGAAGAGTTAGACAAGGAGCCAGGGACTCAGGTGTATAGATTAGCTTACTGAAAAGGGAAAGTTCAAGAAGATGAAGGGCATCAAATATCAAGTGCATGAATGACACATTCTTGTCCAGATACAATGTAGACTAAACGTAGACTGAATTAGAATGCATACTAAAGCCACGTTCATCCATTCTAGACCCAGTAGAAAAAACACTGGAAGCATCTCTTGCTCAAAGAAACAAAAGAGTGAATAAGTATGATCCAAAACTTTGCAGCCTTTCAGGAAAAAGGCTTCCTAATAAAACTACCAACTTGAAAAATAGGGGGAGGAAATGCCTTCCAGATCTCCGGTGTCATGGTATAAATAGTCCTTCTGTGATTTTTAAGCTCCATAAAGGTTGTTCCCACAGAGCATACTTAACCATCGAGATGATCTCACTGTGCAGACTTTTAATTGAGTGTGCTCAGTACAGGATGCAATTTAACATCTGATTCTTATAATGGATCATGTCACTTCAAAGGTGGTGGATATGCTCTTTGCCATTGATCATTTTCTTCCTCTAAGCGCATGACGCTTAGCTGTTAGCATGTTAACTGTGCTGCTCTGATACCAAGGGGACTGCAGTGAATGGTTTACTGATTACTTTCAGTCTGTTTTCTAGGTACGTTGAGTATTGTTAGTGGCAGTGAATTGATACTTGATACAGGATTCTTTAACCTGAAGGTCTCATGGTACTTCACAAAGGTTAACTCATTAGTCTTTAAAAATACCTCAAGAGGAATACAATAGAAGCTAGTTATAACATAGTTTAGATTTGGATATACCGCAGGTCAAATCATACTCCCTTAAAATAGAACTCCTTGCCATGAAATCTCAGTAATACATTTAGCCTGTACTGAAGATACTGGCCTTTGCTTCTAATACCAGCATTGTAAAATGCATCTACTACATGTCTTTCATAAAATCTGGCTTCTCCTAGTCACATAGTCTTTGAAGGGGAGCACAAAAGCTCATAGAAGGTAAGCATTCACAAAGAGAGGACAGCTTCTGCTCTTTCTACCATGATTACCTCTCATTATACTGGATCTTAGAACTGGATTAATCAGCTAGAGAGATGGAACATTACGCCCTGAAGTATTTCTGAACCTCAGGTATATATATATATTTTTTTGCTATATATTTTTTGTTTTTGCTATATAACAGAAGTCATCTGAGGTACTATCATCATGTACCCCTTCCAAGCCGGGTTAGTTCCTGAAGATCCCAGGAGGCTTTGTTATAAGGATATTTGTTTTCAGGCTATCCTATGACATGTGGCCATCTTGTCCATCAGAGAGATGACACTGCGTGTGTGTATTTGTGTGCGTGTGCACCTGTGTGTCTATTCACAGCACAGTGACTTTGAGTGACTAATTTAACTTCTTTGAGTTTCAGCTGCCTCATTTTTGAAATGGTAGAAGATTAGCCAAATGACCCTTGAGGCCCCTTTCAACACTGAGATCTATGATTCTTGATACTGTTTATTGAGCTGTTGACACTGATTATGAATGGTTCATGGATGTAGTCCATAAACTCTCTTAACTCCATATTGTTTATGGTGAGGAAATATTAATTGTAAATAGTTTTGTTTTCATTATAAGGACAAACATACTTTGATATATAGACCATGCTGTTTGAGAATCTACCTCTATTTGTAGAGATATATATGCACACACACACATATACATGTGTATATATAACAATGTCTCGTTATGTTTTTAAGTGTTGCCTAATGGATGGTGATATGCATCTACTAATAAAACGGATAATTAGAGAAGGAAGTTGTAAAAGACTCATATAATTATTATTGCTAGGAAAACTTTCCTTGATTACACAAGTATCATATGCTTTTAAAACATTATTTGTTTTCCCCTTTATTGAAAGTGCCAATAATCAAAAGATTTTCATCTGATTCTACATACCTATCGTATACAATGCATCACTTTCCTGCAATTTCCAGGTATTGATTAGGCCATTTGAAATGATTAGTGCGTACGCTGTATTTTTCCTACAGATATTACAGTAACAGCAGGGTTGTACCTGCCATTTGATAAAGAAGCTTTGTTCAAAATCTAATGTACATGCTGCGGGCACAACGATATAGTCATTCATCATGCCACTGAAGAGAAAAATCCACTCATATATAAAGTAACTACCATTAAGTATCTCAGTAGAAAAGAGATAATCAATGTACCCAGATTAGGAACCTAGGATTGCAGGTACTTTTCCCTCTTCAGTTCGGGGAACACACTTGAATTTCTTAGGCACAGTAGCTGAGTTCTCAGAAGAAAAGTTTCTATTAATTAGTAAACAATGTTAATATATTATAATGCTACAAATTCCCTGGACTTAAAGAAAAGCTCAAATATAGACAACTAGTCACCAAAACATGATGGGAAGTACTTTTTAGCGTACAGGGACAAAAGGCTTATGACTAATTCGTATGTAGGCTTAATTATTTTTAACTTGCATTCAAAGTATGACAACCTCTGATCAAATTTATTTTAAAGTAATTCTTTTTCTACTCAGTAAAAAAATAAAGGGTAAACCTTAAGTTGACTCTGATTTGATTGATTTAATAAAACAAACCCCTGCTTGAAACATAGTGGCTACACCATCAACACTACAGTGAGGTCAAAACATTAACTGTAGATTTACTGAATCAGTAAATGAAGTTCATTGGTGACACTAGAAATATAACCCAAGAGCATCCTTAATAGAATTTCAATTCAAATTAAGTGTGTAAGATGGAATCCACATAAATATTTTTGAGAGGTAGATATGAAATGGAAAAAAAATCATACTATTATCATGATTTCCTAGCAACACATCCTACTCAGAGATGGTTTGACACCCCCTAAGTTTTTTTTGTCTCAAGTGAGAATAGAAATTGAACCCCAAAATATTCTCAGATTCAAAAATCCCTTATTTTTATAAAAGAGAGTTCATTTAATAGCCATAAGATTATATACACAGTGTGGTGATTCAAAGCGCATCAAATATCAAATGTTTTCAAAATACGTCTTTTACATTCTGTTCTGAGACAATAAAAACCATGCCTGTTCTGACATCATTAGCAGGCTGCAATGCAAAAATCCAGCGAAACTTTTGACAATTTGACAAGTTTGAAAAAGGAGGTACATTTGCAGCTTCCTCTCTGTAAATCTGAGCTAACTCTGCTGACTGTTCCAGGACATTAAAGCTTTAAAATTGTTTTTCAAACCAGGGACATATATTAAAATAAGGTGGCAACTGTGAAGCATGAAAATGTAATTAAGTAAGCATGAGTGTGAAGATGCATGCTTACTTACATGGTTAAAGTACAGTTAATAATAAGGAACGCGTTGGGACAGACCAATAGGGGCATCAAAAGAAAACAGGAAAATTCTGTGCTTCACTATTAAATGCATTCCTCTCATTTACCCAAAGTCTTATTCTGAATTCCAATTCATTTTCTATTTGGCATTTTTCTCAATTCACATTTATCTACATGAAATGAAAACAGACCCAGAAAAGGGTGTATCTAGAAGGTGTATTTGGCCCTGTAGGTGAGATCCTGCAGGGCAAATGGCCACCTGGGTGCCCACCTCCACAGTCTGACCTGTCGCCTGCTTCTCTAGTGGAGATGGCTGAGAGAGCTCGAAGGAAGCCAGAAATCAAGTGTGCACAGTCGGTGGCCAGGACATGGGCAAGGATCAGAATAAGTTGTCCCAGTCCTGTGCAAAATCAAATGATTAGAGATATTGAAGAGCACCCCATACATCTCCCCCAAATAAACTGAAGGATACTTTCCTTCCTGTAATTAAAACTTCCTGCGTTTATCTGTTGGTTTTAATTTTTTCTCCAAATACTTACATATCCATTTTCTTCATTTCATTATTATGGCCATAAGCCGGGGTCATTATTAGAATGTGGATTGTATATTGAGCTTTAATGATACAAGATACCTCCAGGACTGTTCCAGAGATTTGCTCTACATGTATTCTTCTGAGTCATTGGAAAGAAGAAGAGGCATAGGAAGGACAGAGATTAGTCCTTCATTAAAGAGTAAGGACAATACATTTTTACCTGGAAACTTAATAAGGTGGAGCTCATAGAAATTCTGAATGGGTACTTGCCTCTGCTATAAAGAACTTGACTTGTACTTGTACTTCCACATTCACAATAACCTAGCAAACAGGTTTCTATTACTCTCGTAACATCCATAAGGTCTAAGCAGGGTTGGTAATAAGTTTCCTCATTTTATAACTGAAGGAACTAATTCGCTGTGAGACACAGGGAAAAAGTTACTTTATTGTGTATGCTTCAGAGTTGAGGTTGGCAATAGAATTCACAGCCCAGTGTCCTATCCTAAGGATCAGTGTGGATTAATTTTGTTTTTATCCTGCTTGTGACTTGCAGAGCTTCTTGAATATAAGAACCCATGTCTTATATACACTACCAAATGTAAAATAGATAGCTAGTGGGAAGCAGCCACATAGCACAGGGAGATCAGCTCGGTCCTTGTGACCACCTAGAGGGGTGGGATAAGGAGGGTGGGAGGGAGATGCGAGAGGGAGGGGATATGGGGATATATGTATAGCTGATTCACTTTGTTATACCGCAGAAACTAACACAACAGTGTAAAGCAATTATACTCCAATAAAGATGTTAAAAAAGAAAAGAACCCATGTCTTTCATAAATCATAGAAAATGTTCAGTCATCATCTCATCGAATCTTGATTTTCCCACTTTCTCTGTTACCTCCTTTCAGAAGTTCCATTAGACTGTCCCACTCTGGTCTCTATGTCTTTTATTATTTTTCCGATTTTACATGTCTTTGTTTCTCTGTTGTTTTATAGGTGACTTCTTCAAATTTGTCTTCTGGCTCACTAAATATCTCTTCATCTGTGTTTATTATGATGGTTAACCCTTCCATTAGATTTTAAATTTCAGTGATTTCTTTTAATTTCTAAAATTTTAATTTAGTTTTTTTTCAAATATGCCTCATTAATTTTTGGCAATTTCTTGCTCCTTAATTCTGTTTTTGTTTACTCTCTTTTCTTTAAACATACTAAACATAGTTATTTTATATGCTATATTTGAAAATAGATCATGTTAAGGCTTTGTGGGTCTGGGTCTGTGGTTTCTTGTTTCTGTCAACTCTTGTATATGATGGCTTGCTTTTTTGTTTCTTTTATTTTTTAATTGTTGGTTCAAATATGTTTAAATTCTGAGTCTGGGGAAGATTTACGTTTGTTTCTGTCAGAACCTGTCTGCACTACAGATCAGGGCAAACTTTATTTTTTTACTGTAGTATAGTTGACTTACAATATTATATTAGTTTCAGGTGTACAACATGGTAACTATTTGTACTAATTTAAAGTTTTTTTGTTTGTTTGTTTGTTTTTGTTTTTTTTTTGCGGTACGCGGGCCTCTCACTGTTGTGGCCTCTCCAGTTGCGGAGCACAGGCTCCGGATGCGCAGGCTCAGTGGCCATGGCTCACGGGCCCAGCCGCTCCACGGCATATGGGATCTTCCCAGACCAGGGCGCGAACCCGTGTCCCCTGCATCGGCAGGCGGACTCTCAACCACTGCGCCACCAGAGAAGCCCTAATTTAAAGTTTAAATTAAAAATCTCAGGTTACAGTTTTTCGGACCATACAGATGGTACAAATTCAGGCCCCAAACCCACATGAAACTTGGCTAGTCACCATGAAGTATCAGAGGAGGCTTGTTATTTAACATCCTCAGACCCAAGCCTGAGACAGATTATTTCCTTCTAGTCTGTTTCTGCAAGGCACATTTTCATCTAGATTGGTTTTAATATGGATCCCTGATCCTGTGCAGGCCCAAGGTTCAGCTAACAATCTGTTTCCCACTCTGGACTCTCACCAGAACTCTAGGTCACCCAGATCAGCAGATGCCTCTGGTGTACTGGCATACCTCTGACTCTCCATATAATCTTAAGCTAATCAGCCACTATGGATCTCAATTTATATACCTGCAAAATGTGTTTTTCAGATAAATTTGCATTTCAATTTATTTTTAATAATTAACGTTTTTCACTTTAAGTGGAGAAAAAATATTTAAGTTCTAATTAAATCAAGAATTTTTTCTACTATGGTGTGTGTGAACACATTAGTGTCCAACAAACCTAGAAGAGTTTATTCCAGCTAGCAAAATGGTTCAGTTAGTATGCATTGGAAGAATGTTCTGAGAAGTATTGTTCAAAAGATATTTCTGAAGCCATAGCAGTCAAAGTTAACGGTAGAGTCAAGAGTAAACAATTTCAACAATCAAAGAGAGCTTCCCACAGTTCTCTGCTAGGTCCATTCATTTTTAAAATTGAATTCTGCGTGTCAAGCAGTGAGAGGTAAAGCATTCTAAATACTACTGCCTGCTTTCATTTCCAGCCATCTTTGTTTATTTCTCCTTTGACAGACTTTTGGCATAATCATGGAATATTGACACTAGGTTAGATCTTAGAGATCACCTAGGTTTGCCCTTCCTGTTATAAAAGAAAACTGAGGCCCAGGTAGGTTGAATGATTTTGTGTAAGGTCAAGTAGCTAATTAGACATATAGTTAATATGAGAGACAAGTCTCGGGATTTCTGGTTTAGACCTTTTGTCCAATATACCATTCAGAGAGCCTTGTTCAAATTCAACAGATGTTACCTTTCCTTAGTCAGCACTGCCACTGAATCTCTGGAAAATTGGCAATGAGCATATATACAGGGCAGGATCCCAGCATCTGTCTCTTCCTTGACTATCAGAATGTTATGATTTAGGGGAGAAGTAGGTTGATGAAAGTGATCTGAGCCAGTGTTGGAAAAAAAAAACAATGTTATGAAAATCATCAGAGATTCAGCATAGAAAAATTCAGACAGAAATGAACTCAAATCCCAGCTCTGCTTCTAAGAGTTGCTGTGTGACCTTGAGTAAGTTAATTGGTTTCTTCGAGCCTCTCCTGTAAAATGGGGAAGTAATTCTTACTTTGTAGGGTAGTTGTAAGGGTTAAATGAGATAATATATCTGAAACACCTAGCATAGTGCTTCTCCCATAGTAGACATTAAATTATAATAATAAATGGTAGCCATTATTGTCATTATATTTCAATTCTCATTGTAAAGACACATTTCAAAGACAAATCTTTTGTAAGTAGAAGATAGATTAGTAGCTGTCTCAAAGAAATTCATTTTCAGACGTGGTAAAGCTGAATTAATTTAAAGGAGTATGAAAATTCTTTCTATTCCAAAGTCATTACATTTTTTTGGGTCCCTTCCCAAATGGTATTATTTCTTGTGTTTGTAGAATAGATGTTTCACTGAAAAGTTGGCTAAAAAGTATTTATTCTATCTCTTCACTCCCTTTACTTTAAGTCCTGCTATTCATCATAAAATCACATTCAAAGAAAATTTATATTCCTGATCTGTCTGCTAAGATTAGGTTCAGTAACAGGAAATACCTCCCTCAGGGGAGGCAAAAAAAAGAGTAGGTTTAACAAGATACAACTTTGACCTTACTCTCACACAAAAGAAATCTAGAGGTAGGCAGACCAAGACTTATATGATGACTCCAGAAAGAAAGTTTCTGCTGGCTCACACCTCTAGTATCCCTAAGATGGGACCCTTATCCTCATAGTACACAATGGCAGCCAGTGCTCCAGCCACCACATCTTCATTTCAGGCAAGGTGAAAGAATGGAGGAGAAAAGGGCCTGTCTCCTCTCTTTTAAGGAGACTTCATTGATGCTGCTGCTGGAAACATTTATTTATATCTCATTGACCAATAATTAAATCATGTGACCACACCTAGATGCAAAGGAAGCCAAGAAATGTAATCTTTATTTAAAGAAGCAATGTGCACAGCTAAATAACATCAAATTTCATTGTAGTTTTCTAGCTTCCAACCAATACACCAGGGCAACAAGATCACTTCCATGACTCACCATGTCCTCAACATAAAGCCAAACCCATAGCTCAATGGAAATAAAACTTTCTTTGTATTGGGACAGTGAGACACTTCACCTTGGAGAGACTAAATCTCTTCAAGATTTAGTATGGAAAATGAATTAAGGTATCTCCTTATTTGTTATTGTATTGATAACATGTTGAAATGATAATATTTTTGACATATTGGGTTAAATACAATATATTATTAATTTCACCTGTATTTAAAAATTTTTAATGTGGCTACTAGAAAATTTAAAGTTACATCTGTGGCTTGCATTTGAGTTTCACATTATATTTCTATTGGACAGCATTGCTCTAGCATATGGCAGTATTAAGTTTAGCCTGGAAAATATAACTAAATGTATCTTCTAAATTAAACTGAACATAATATAACTAAATGTATCTTCCAGATTAAACTGAACATATTCAGATAGCAAGATAACTTGAATAAGCACCTTGTAATGTAGGATTGTCAACAAAGTCAGCTATATGTGGAAAAGGGTTTACCAAAAATGATGATTTGGGTTTTAGTATAATTGATCAACAGTCCTTTTTGGCACTAAGACACCAAGGGTAGCCATTATTAAATCCAGTTCTAGTTTATAACAATAAACCCATAAGAAAGAAGTATAAATGAATGCTTATACTTATATTTCCTAAGACAGGAGAAGCATCAAGTCATTATACTCAGAGTTCTGCAAAATATGATAAAGAATACAAATGTGGGACAACAGTAGAATAATTAAATGCCTAACGATAACCTACTTCTTGTATAGAACATAGGCCTGTGAAGCCCAAACTTTTAATCTCTCAAGAAGGAAACCAGCATATGTTTTAAATAATATGTCTAATGAAGTAATAGGTTTCTAACTTGGATGGACGAAAGAGTTTTTACGTCATAAAATGAGTTAGAACACTCTTGAGTCCAGCCAGAAAACCTATAGAGATAATAAACAAACTGGCACGGATTAGAGCTTGTCATTCAGAGTGGCTCTTGGGTGGTTCTTCAACCATGAAATCTTCCTCAGCTGCTTTATTTAGCTTGTTTAAAAAATCATGTGTGCTATATAAGGGGGAATTACTAAAACATAGACAGAGGTGGCTCGGGATCACCAAGTTGTCAGTCGTCATCTGAGATGCCATGACCTTGCTCTCTAAGTACATACCTGTGTAACTACCACAGACCCTGGCCTCTTTACGGAACAATCAAATTCAGATCTTTCCACAAGGTCATATGAAATCTGAGTTTTTACTTAGCAATAAGCTTTTCATAAACACAGCTTGACTTTGATAAAAATCCAATGGCCTCTTTTTATTTAGGAAGGTCACCACGTTTGTTTTTCTCTATCCAGCATTCTTGGCAAACCAGATACTAGGACAGTAGAGACAGAGTGTATCCATTTTAATTATCATCATCCCATTCATAATGAGAGATGTCCCTCGCTTAAGGACCATGAGGGAAGGATTGAAACGGTCCTTGGGAATCAATGGAGTGTGATAGCTCCCAGTCCATCTCAATCCTCTCAGCCTCCTGGCATTGTTAGTCCAAACATAAATGCAAGAAAGCTCTAGAACAGCTATACCAAGGGTTAAAATAGTGACAAAATTATTAATTTCTGCCTGTTTTGTAATATCCATCTAAGCAAGGTAGTGAGAAAGAGAAGCTAATCCTACTCAATAATCCTATATAGCAAATAAAATCTATAATGTTGGCCTCCAGGCTAGATACAGACAAAGTTTCTTGTACATTTATCCCACATCCTACTCTTCAGTACCAGCAGGTTTGGTGCATAAAAACATTTTTTATGTGTGAGGAAATTTCCTTTTGGGTTAATACATCTCCCGCTAAAAATGTATCTCTCTCTAAAAGGTTGGTTCCTGGGGAAGCAACCCACATAGTCCCTGAAGACTTCTGGTAGAAAGCAATAGGATCCACCACCATCCTAGAATTCAACTCTTAAGATATGACTAATTCTACCAAAAGGAGCAGAGAATGGATAAAAGTTTAAAGATGATTTTAAAAGGGCTGTATATCTAAGCAAACTGTGTGCACCTTGACAGGAGATATACAAGGGTAAAGGCAAATCATTTCCAGATTGTCAGCAAACTGAATCAGGACCAAAAGGAAGACAGTCCAGTATATAAGTCAGACATTCAACAGCGGTTCACCTTACCTCTGCTACGTGTTGTAGTTGTTATTGTTTCTTAGCTAAGTGGAGAGGGAAAGAGGCAAAACTGTCATATATGGGAAGATACCTATGTTAAACACAAGGTCTCATGAACATGTTTAAACCAATCAGGAAAGACAGTGTAACAACAGGGTCTCTACCTGTGGATTTCCAGCCTGGGATGTACCAGAAAAATCCTGGTCATCAAAGAACACTTTGGTGACTCTGAGGACTCCATTTTATATAGATAGATACATCCAATATAATTATTATATAGTACATTGTCTGTTGAAGCTTCTACCAACACTGGACAAATTCAACCTAATCTGGCAGACAAAAACCTCTGTCTGCAAAGTTGGAAGACCCCCTATTTCTGCAAATGTATTAGACATACCTTTTCTGGCCCAGGTAATCTGTACCATGGTGGGGCTCATTAATTACTATAATGATGATTATGATAACAATAATAGTGACAAAGATATTACATTTATTGAGCTCTTACTATCTACGTGCTTTACAAATATTATCCATTTAATCTTCATGACAAGTCAGTATTTCCAAAGTATTTTCTGTACAACTGTTTACTGCAAGATGTTATAGACAAACAAAAACCATTCTATGGTGAAAAAGTAAAAGGAGAAATCTACATGTTAGCTCCCACTTGAAAATTCACAAAGCACATTCTCATGTTATAGATTCTAAAAATTCCCTGCGTAAGGAAAGCTGTCTACCAGAGCTTCCCACAAAATTTTGATCAGTAAACCCAGGTTTCACCTAACATTTCTTTATATCCTGCAGAGATAGAAGTGTTCTTTGGAAACACTTTGGGGAAAGGTGCTATAGAATGCTATCATCATTTTATAGATAAGGAAATGAAAACCTAGAGAAGTTCAGCAGTGTGCCTCAGATCACATAGCCATTTGGAGGCAGAACCTTTGAAGCTAGGTCTGTTTATTGCCAAAGCCCATGCTCATCATTAACTGTAATGACTCAGATAATTGTTATCACGTATTAACTATTATGTTCAATATGCTATATGCATATTGCCTTTCATCTTTGTAACAATCCTGCAGTGAGAGTACTGTTATTCCCATTTTATAAATGAAGAAAATGAGGCTTGATTAGATCCAATGACTTACCCAGACCTTGCCAGAAAAGCTCATCCAGGGCTGTCAACAGGACTGTAGAGCTGGCTGGTTCTGGTTAGGTAGTCTTAAGCAAATTACCTTACCTCTTGAATTTTCAATGTCAGTATCTGTAAAATGGGTGTAATATCTCTGGCACATAATGGTTAGTAAATAGTTTCTAAAACAAGTGTAATCAAGCCAGTATACTTTGAAATAAGCACATAGCAAGGTACTTCCCTGGTGGTCCAGTGGGTAAGATTCTGTGCTCCCAATGCAGGGAGCCCAGGTTCAATCCCTGATCATGGAACTAGATCCTGCATGCATGCCACAACTGAGTTGGCATGCTGCAACTAAGGAGTCTGCATGCTGCAACTAAAGAGCCCGAGTGCCACAACCAAGACTTGGAGCGGCCAAAATAAATAAATATTTTTTTAAAAAACACATAGTGAGGTTTAACATCATTGGAAGTATGGTTCATGAATTTATTCATTACCTCTAAGGTAGATAGATGTGAACTTGATATCAATCAAGTTTTTAGGCATCATTAGAGAAGGCAGTTGAGGGCCAGAGAGTAGCAGGCAATCAAATAAACCCCAGGCCCAGGGAGGGAAGATATAAATTCTGTAAAGGTCATACTTTCAGATTCAGTCAAAAAGGTTCAGCACAGGGTAATACAAAGAACACAATTCAGTGTCAGACAGACTGAGTTTGATGCCAGCCTCACCCCTAATTAGCCACATGACCTTAAGCAACTCATTTAACCTCTCTGAGCAACAACACCTCATCTCAAACATGGAATTAACACTACTTTGCAAGGTTGCCATGAGGATTAAATGCGGTGATGTATGTAAAGATTCTAGCACTGAACCTGGCACTCATGACATGGTAGGTTTGGCCCCTAGGACTTTGCCTTCTACCTTCTAGAGCGGCATACTTTAACCAACAAAAGGGAAGTGTATCGATGAAGGGGCATCTATCTGGTCCCAGAAATGTGCCTGGCGCCCTCAAGGTGGTCTGAAGTGGAAACGATGTTAATTACAGTCTTTTAACTATCAATCTCAAAGTATCCTCAATCGCTGTGAAAGTGACACGTGTCATTAAGAATAAGGAGCCCAGAGAGAATAAAGTAATCCAAAAAAATTTTTAAAGCAACAGGGAAGGAACATTTCCCAACTTTGGCAGCTGATTTACATCTATTAAACTGATATAACCAGGTGCAAAATCCTGGGGCAAAATTTAAATATCGCTGTTTTTTCCCTGCAAATTTTCAAGCAAGGTATAAATTCTGTGCGTGTTTATGCAAATATCTTATAGATGTGTTACAGATACACTTGGTGGGGGGCATTTCCCCCATTCTATGCTGAGGCTAGAGCACACTCTACTGACTGCCTAAATAAAAGTGCACATAGCATTTAATCTCCAAGCACATATTTAAACCAGTAAGTCACACAGTCAAACATGCTCACAGCCACACAAATGCACAAACACGCATACACTGAAACACTCATGCACACACTCTTAAACACACTTGTACTCATGCACACACTCTTTTCTTTATTTCAGATTTTAAAAAGGCATTTATATTTTTTAACATCTTTATTGGAGTATAATTGCTTTACAATGGTGTGTTAGTTTCTGCTTTATAACAAAGTGAATCAACTATACATATACATACATCCCCGTATCTCCTCCCTCTTGCGTCTCCCTCCCACCCTCCCTATCCCACCCCTTTGGATGGGCAGAAAGCACCGAGCTGATCTCCTGTGCTACGTGAGTGCTTCCCACTGGCTATCTGTTTTACATTTGGTAGTGTATATATGTACGTGCCACTCTCTCACTTCATCCCAGTTTACCCTTCCCACTCTGCGTGTCCTCAACTCCATTCTCTACATCTGCGTCTTTATTTCTGATCTGATCTTTATGATTTCTTTCCTTCTGCTAACTTTGGGGTTATTTGTTCTTTCTCTAATTGCTTTAGGTGTAAAGTTAGGTTGTTTATTTGAGATGTTTGTTGTTTCTTGAGGTAGGATTGTATTGCTATAAACTTCCCTCTTAGAACTGCTTTTGCTACATCCCTTAGGTTTTGGGTCATCGTGTTTTCAATGTCATTTGTTTCTAGGTATTTTTTGATTTCCTCTTTGATTTCTTCAGTGATTTCAGGTTACTAAGTAGTGTATTGTTTAGCCTCCATGTGTCTGTATTTTTTACAGATTTCGTCCTGTAATGGATATCTAGTCTCAAAGCGTTGTGGTTGGAAAAGATACTTGATATGATTTCAATTTTCCTGAATTTCCCAAGGCTTGATTTGTGACCCAAGATATGATCTATCCTGGAGAATGTTCCATGAGCACTTGAAAAGAATGTGTATTCTGTTGTTTTTGGATGGAATGTCCTATAAATATCAATTAAGTCCATCTTGTTTAATGTATCATTTAAAGCTTGTGTTTCCTTATTTATCTTCATTTTGGATGATCTGTCCATTGGTGAAAGTGGGGGGTTAAAGTCCCCTACTATGATTGTGTTACTGTGGATTTCCCCTTTTATGGCTGTTAGCATTTGCTTTATGTATTGAGGTGCTCCTACATTGGGTGCATAAATATTTACAATTGTTTTATCTTCTCTTGGATTGATCCCTTGATCATTATGTAGTGTCCTTCTTTGTCTCTTGTAATAGTCTTTGTTTTAAAGTCCATTGTGTCTGATATGAGAATTGCTACTCCAGTTTTCTTTTCATTTCCATTTGCATGGAATATCTTTTTCCATGCCCTTACTTTCAGTCTGTATGTGTCCCTAGGTCTGAAGTGGGTCTCTTGTAGGCAACCTAGATACGGGTCTTGTTTTTGTATCCATTCAGCCAGTCTGTGTTTTTGGTTGGAGCATTTAATCCATTTACATTTAAGGTAGTTATCGATATGTATGTTCCTATTACTATTTTCTTAATTGTTTTGGGTTTATTATTGTAGGTCTTTTCCTTCTCTTGTGTTTCCTGCGTAGAGAAGTTCCTTTAGCATTTGTTGTAAAGCTGGTTTGGTGGTGCTGAATTCTCTTAGCTTTCGCTTGTCTGTAAAGGCTTTAATTTCTCCATCAAAACTGAATGAGATCCTTGCTGGATAGAGTAATCTTGGTTATAGGTTTTTCCCTTTTATCGCTTTAAATATGTCCTGCCACTTCCTTCTGGCTTGCAGAGTTTCTGCTGAAAGATCAGCTGTTAACCTTATGGGGATTCCCTTGTATGTTATTTGTTGTTTTTCCCTTGCTGCTTTTAATTTTTTTTCTTTGTATTTAATTTTTGATAGTTTGATTAATATGTGTCTTGGCGTGTTTCTCCTTGGATTTACCTGTATGGGACTCTCTGTGCTTCCTGGACTTGATTGACTATTTCCTTTCCCATATTAGGGAAGTTTTCAGCTATAATGTCTTCAAATATCTTCTCAGTCCTTTCTTTTTCTCTTCTTCTTCTGGGACCCCTATAATTCGAATGTTGGTGCGTTTAATGCTGTCCCAGAGGTCTCTGAGACTGTCCTCAGTTCTTTTCATTCTTTTTTCTTTATTCTGCTCTGCAGTAGTTATTTCCACTATTTTCTCTTCCAGGTCACTTATCTGTTCTTCTGCCTCAGTTTTTCTGCTATTGATTCCTTCTAGAGAATTTTTAATTTCATTTACTGTGTTGTTCATCATTGTTTGCTCTTTAGTTCTTCTAGGTCTTTGCTAAACGTTTCTTGTATTTTGTCCACTCCATTTCCAAGATTTTAGATCATCTTTAGTATCATTACTCTGAATTCTTTTTCAGGTAGACTGCCTGTTTCCTCTTCATTTGTTTGGTCTGGTGGGTTTTTACCTTGCTCCTTCGTCTGCTGTGTGTTTCTCTGTCTTCTCATTTTGCTTAACTTAACTGTTTGATGTCTCCTTTTCACAGGCTGCAGGTTCATAGTTCTCCAACCTCACCCATTAGCAGAGAGGCTGCCTAAAATCATAATAAGGTCACAGGCACTGCAAAACACACCACCAGTCGTGGTCCTGCCCACCAGAAAGACAAGATCCAGCCTCATCCACCAGAACACAGGCACCAGTCCCCTCCACCAGGAAGCCTACACAACCCCCTGAACCAACCATAGCCACTGGGGACAACCACCAAAAACAACATGCACACAGTCTTTAACACTGCACAGTCACACATATACTGAAATATACCATCGCACACTCATGCATGCACTCGAACACATGCTTGCTCCCTCGTTCACACCCCTGCACACTTGCACACATTAACACACTTCCACTCACACACACAGTGTATGTCCATTTATAAAGAATATTGTCATTAGTTTGAATGAAAAGAAAATTATTTTATAAAATCCTCAGCCTAAGCTTATTTTAGGCACCCATTGAACACTTAAGAATTTATTTACTTAGGTTACATTCTACATCAGAGAGGGTAGAGAATTTTAGAGGCTGCAAATTGTATTCATGCCCTTTTGAAAGTTAACTCTCTCTCATTCTACCTCCAAATACAGAACATCTTTAAAACTGAAGTGCTTTGGGAAAAAAATGTAAATTCTGTAATAGTTGTAAATTGGTATGTGCACTGTAGAGTAATTTAAAGTCATTAGAAAGATGAATTTTTTTAAAGTAAGTGCCTCACAAGAAAATGAGTGAAGCAATATCACAGTGTATTAATGGAGCTCGAGACATCTTAAGTTGATTTTGAAATTAAACATCAAAAACCAAACCTTGAAAAAAAATAATTAGGTAAACCATTATATGTATTGCAATCAAAAAGAAAAAAACCTCTTGAAATTTAGGAAATTGCAAATTAATGGTGTCAGTCATCCTGATTTGGCAAGGACAAGGATTGTCAATGAAAATAAAACATATGTCTATTTAAAATATTCTTGAAAACTGAGCTGTGCCCAGGGTTTGCTGCTCTGTTTTGGTTTCTGGTGGGACGTCCTTTTGCTTATATAACATATCAGTGTAAGAGGTACCTTCTGCAAAGGACTTGCAAACCTCTTATCAGTGGAAGACTTGACCCTGTGATCTTTTTGCAAAGGAAGGTGGTGACACTAGCCTGGAGGAAATGGTCAAGCTACTCATCTCCTCTTTTCCCCACCCTTAGATTGAACTGTATGAAATTGCTGATATTTGACCTATAAATGTGATATTTTCATACGATTCAAGCTAATATTTTCAATAAAACTAGATTTCGGAGGGAAAGGAGTGCTGACCCCAGCAGTATACTGAAAATAAAAGTGATCTCAAAATCATTTCAGAGACATGTAGCTAGTTACTTAATTGCTAGTAGCTCATGTGTTAAAAAATGGGAATAAAACCAACCTGCCACACATAACTCAGAAGTTAACTGGCTGAAATCAAATAGCAGGTATGTTGTTAAACAGTCCAAATTGCAATACAACTAAACTTAAGTGCATCCTCCCTTGTCTGGATCTTTCATTTATTCAGGCTGTTCTCAGTGTGTAAGCTAGCTTGCCCAAAGGGTTTCTCCATTTTTACTATCAGGGCCAAATATAATGCTTAATAATTTGAAACATCTCCATGCTGAAAACATTTATCTTCAGCTACCCCTGCATAAGGAGGATTAAGAAATCTTCAACTCTATCTGGATTTCTCTATTATATGGATTGAACCCAGTCTCTGTCAATACAGGTACCTACAGTTTTGTTCTATTCTATTCTTCTCCTATCTCCTTGGGTCTCTAGCAACTCCTGTCGAGTAGAGTGACAAGATATAATCTACCCCCTTCTTCTAGGTAACTCCTCCTGTTATTTATTCTTCAGGTACATACTGGTGATATTGCGTGCTTTGTTTGGTTGTGACCTTGACCATTTATAGTAATTATCTCCATAAGAAGAATGATTTCAGCTCTGAAAAAAGAACTTACTCAGGCTCTGTGTAAGGCAACAGGCTTATATTATGCACCTACTATGTGCTGAATCCTATGTGTTGTGAGAATGGGACATACAAACAGAATGGTAATCCAAACAGTATGCCTGTTATTCAAAGGAGAGAGAAATCAGCTGCAACTTAAATGTGCCATAGTATCAGGATTGTTAGGTAAATTAGGGTGCGTTTTGGAATATAGTTACAATGTTTACAAAGAATTTTTAATTTATATTAGAAAGTTCTCAAGATATAGGAAGTCCAAAAGTAAACTAAAAAAATGTATCTAATATGTCCATAAAGTACATAAAGTACAGAATAGGAGGAAAGATGCCAAAATATCAGTAGCATTTTTCACTAGACTGGGGGGCTGTCTTTTTCTTCTTTACTCTTTTCTGTATTAGGGACTCACAGGATTTAGGAATGTAGAGAGCAACATAATTTAAAATTCTGGGCAAAAAGATACTTGAAGATAAGTTAAGGCCCTTGTTCATTCAGAGAAAAGAGTTTGTAAGAGACTTAGTAATAGTCTTCAAGTACTTGTAAAGCTTTCAGATAAGGTATAGTGACCAGGTGTTCCCAACTCCATAAAAATATAGAGTAAAGGGGCTTCCCTGGTGGCGCAGTGGTTGAGAGTCCGCCTGCCGATGCAGGGGACACGGGTTCATGCCCAGGTCCAGGAAGATCCCAGAAGCCGCGGAGCGGCTGGGCCCGTGAGCCATGGCCGCTGAGCCTGCGCGTCCGGAGCCTGTGCTCCGCAACGGGAGAGGCCACAACAGTGAGAGGCCCGCGTACTGGAAAAAAAAAAAAAAAGTATATATATATATATATATATATATATATATATATATATATAGAGAGAGAGAGAGAGAGAGAGAGAGAGAGAGAGAGAGAGAGCTGGGAAAATTCCATAGGGGGAGGAGATCATTTAAAAATCAGAATTGCTTATGATAGCAAATCATGGCATTTCCTTTTTAGGTGATTTGAACAGCAATTTGTTCATCTGCCTATGAAGATTCAGGAACAATCTGGGCAATCTCCTAAAGGCAGAAGGGTTAACTGATTATAATCTTGAAATTCCTTCGTCCTTTTATTACATCTTATATTTTGTGCCCTCAGAGCACATGGTATAACTCTGGCCTCTGAACATTATACCCTTTATTATGGGCCATTCTGTTCAAATCCATCTTGATAGTCTTTAGGAAAGCAACTGGAGAAGATGCTCAATTCACTAGTAATCAGGGAAATAAACATCAAAAAGAGACTTCTTTTTTCACTCATATTGTTCAGAAGTATCTAGAAACAAGTGTTCTTTCACTCTCCTTGTGGGTGTATTAATTGGTACAGTCTTGTCGGTATCTATTAAAATTTAAAATACAGATAGCCTTCACCCCAGTAATTCCATTTCTAAGAAATATCCTAGAGAAATACTGCACGTGTGTTTCCAATAGAAAAAAGTGTACAAACTATCTAAATGTCCATTTGTAAAGATTAAACTATATAACATCCAGACTAGGGTATGCTATATACCAAAAGAATGAGTTAGTTCTAAGTGAACAATAATATTGTCTTAGAAATATTTCCCAGTTCTAGAAAAATATATACAATATTATACCATTTAGGTTAAAGTACTGTTTAGTCACGTATCTCTGTGTACGTATATCAATTTATTGCATAGAAAGATGTCCACAGAGAATTTTATCAAAGAGTTATTGGTCGTTACCCTCTTGAGAAGTAACTACGACTGGTGGCTCAAAATGTATTATTGTTTTATCTGTAGTCAAAAGTTTTACAGTGAAAATGTATTTTTAATTACTTGTAATAGCATGTAATTAAAGACAAATAAAAATTAGGAAACGGGTATACAATATAGAAATGGAGGCAAATGTTTAAAATAGATGTTCATGGCATTTGACAAGGAAAAAAACTAGGAAGATTAGGCTAAAGCTAAAAAGGATGGTGGCAACAGGGTTTGCAGGGAGAGACAAAATATAGTGGGAAAAAAATCATGCTTACAAAAGCAAAAAAAATTCTTAAGATTAAATAATACAAAATGTGCAGAACTGTGAAGAAAAGTATCAAACTACTGAGTAACGCCCTGCCAGGTGTCAAAATGTGTTATAAAACTTAAGTAAATAAAACAAGTTGGTATTGATACCTGAATAGACACATCATGGAATGGGATAGAAAGTCTAGAAAGCAACTGAGTACACATAAGAATTTGGAGTATGATAAATCAATAAGGATAGGATGGATAAACCAATATATTCCAAAAAGTTTCATCCCAGCCCAAGCAGCATGAAAGTCTTACCACGTCTCTCTGAATAAGTAGGAAAATGATGGGTGGAATAGAATTCCCCAGAGTAGGAGTAATTCCACAGCGTAAAGAAGTTTGAATGGTACTGGTTTAAATATACTGATTTTTCATGGTTCTTAGGTTCTATATTTTTACTTAAAGATTTTACTTTCCTGTGATGACACAGGAAATGATAGGGGAAGTTCTCAAGGATGAATATGTTTGTGAATAGAAGCCAGGTATTATTTTCCTTAATATATGACCCTCACTTTCATTTCATCCACAGCCTCTTGCCTCTTCTGGTGAGTTTATAAATAAGGTCTCATTGTCCAGGAATCTCAGTATTTCTTATAGACTCTAAAAGAACTCAGGGAGGGGGGAAACTAACTGGTGAACTAGTTTCCTTTCTGGGAAAAAAAATCGTCATCATAACAGGAACAAAAGCTTAATTCAAGTCTCCGAGGAATTTAAAGTAAAAATCATAGGGCAGCAAGATGGAAAGCCCTAGGTTTTTGGAACCAGTCCAAGCTGAACCAGAAGAGCCTAATGCAGTCATTCATTGATTTGAGAGATAGGATATGTCAAAGGTATTAGAGTTACAACGAGGCAACCTACAAGGCAGAGGCTAGCCTGCCAACCTTTACCTGATCATTTGCTGCTTGATATTACCGGCAGGAGGGTCAGAAATATTGCCTCTTCCCTGCCCCCTTTCCTCTTTGTGTTATATCTAGTCAATTCTCAATTCCCCTCTGCTTCAGCTCCAGTTATCTCAAAAATAAACCTTCTCCAGAAAGCCTACCTTTATTACACATATATCATTTTCCTCATACTTGGCACTGTTCAATGTAGTCAGGCGTGAAAATTAGGGAGGGATGATTAGAAATCCCTTAGTATCCTTTTGTCTCAAGTCACCCTTGGCATTCCTATTTAGTGACACCTATTCAGTGACACCTCTTAGGATGTATGGCAAGATACTAAACACCTTAATTTCTGCTTTAAAGAAGGAAACCTAATTAACATCAGTAGTAATGACACTCAGAACTTTGGCATGATCCAAAGGAAGTCTAAAAATTGTACAAACAGCCTAACGACTGAACTTCATATCCTGAGGAGTCTCAGGATTCTTCTAAAGACCACTTTCCCTTGTCAGATGCTTTTTTTTCTTAGCACCAGGGCAAAAAATGGGGAGGACTCTCAATAAGGTAGAGCCTCCCTCCTTCAGATAGAAATATCTTGGGCAGGTAGGGGTTTTTTTTGTTTCCTCTTCTCTGAATTCCTATGTAAGTTCTTCCACTGATTCATTCTATAGATATTTAACAAATACTCACTCTATGCCAGGCACTGCGCTTACATGATGCAGATTCAATGGTGAAAAAATCCAAACCCATTCCCTCCCTTCATAGAACTCACACTTGAGGTGGTCTGGTACATAGAGACCATGCATTCTACTTCTACCATAGCACCCTCACCGAGAATAAGGACTCACTCCCTTGTTGAATATGTTTCTTAAAGCTCACTTGAATGTGCATCTGAAATGACTGGGGTGCTTATTGAACATACACATTTTTGCACTCCCCCCTCCTCCCCCCTCCACACAGATTCTATTATGGGAAGCCTGGGATGGGGATCAGTTATCAGCATGTTTAACAAGCTTCCCAGATGATTGCGATGCAGATGATAGAAGGACAACACGTTGAGAACACTGCCTCCACTTTTGCTCATAGCTAATTAGTATTTCACATATTTTAATTTAAGGCAATTAACTTTTGTTCAGTCTTCTCTGGACACAGAAGACAGATGCTTAGCATCTTCTTTATATAAGAAGTCTAGACACAGCCCGGAATTGACCATTTTGTGGTTGATTTTGGGCTTTCGGCCATATTAATAGCCAGTTGCTATGCAATCTATCAGAACAGATATGTGGTCAATTCAACCATTAAGATGCCCAACGAAATAACTGAGCTGATGGTGCCATACTAACACTGAGACATGTCCAAAGTCTGGCAAGTCACAGCAAGGACGGTTTTTTAGTTCTTTCCTAATCATGGTGACAAAGCGTTAAGAAGAACGCTCTAAGTAATTTCTATTGAAACGGTTTAATTTTTCGATCCACCAATGGCTGATTCAGATCTGAGTGTCGACAACTAATGATGGCAAGGAATATTTATGTCCTCATCCCTAAAGGAACATAATAATGCCAATAATGCCAGGATTAAATGACATAACATGTAAAAATGTTTATTTCATGGCTCCAGTAGGTGCTCAATAAATATCTTTTCCCTACAGAATGATCCAGACTTCATAGAAGTTAATCGGTATTGAAAAATCATTAAGTAAAAAAAAAAAGTCATTAAGTAGTTGTGATAGTAGAGTATATGACACTACCAAAAACCAAAATAAAAAAATAAAGAGAAAACACTTAAGTAATACATGAATTATCTTTCTTTTTCCACCTTATTTCCTAGAAGTTGTTAGCTTTTGTAAGAGGTTTTGGCTTTTAAAAAATGCTAGCTTACCTTTGTGTGGCATTGCACTTTTCAAAGCTCTTTCCCAATCATTATTGCATTTGATACAACAATCCTGTAAGGAAATATTCTTACCATTAGACAGATGAGGAAGCCAAGATCCTGAGAAGATACATGATTTGCTCAAGTTCACCCAGTCCATGAAGTGCCTCAAGTAAATACTAAGTTTCTTTTTTTTTTTTTTTTTTGTGGTACTCGGGCCTCACTGTTGTGGCCTCTCCCGTTGCGGAGCACAGGCTTCCGGACGCGCAGCCTCAGCGGCCATGGCTCATGGGCCCAGCCGCCCCGCGGCATGTGGGATCTTCCTGGACCGGGGCACGAACCCGTGTCCCCTGCATTGGCAGGCGGACTCTCAACTACTGCGCCACCAGGGAAGCCCAATACTAAGTTTCTTGAGCGAGTCCAGTTCACCCTGTGTACAGGTTGTTTAATAACTGAGATCATGCTTGAGTATCAGTAAAGTGTGTTTGAATTTCAACAGCCTTTCAATTCGGGGTTTGAAGCCACGACACTTTCATGCAGAAACACGTCTGATCTAGGCGTGAAATGCTACCTCAACCAGTATTTACTCAACTGTTTTGATTGTTCTGCTATACCCAGTGCTACACATTTTTTAAAAAGTAAATATAGGACTTCCCCGGTGGCACAGTGGTTAAGAATTCGCCTGCCAATGCAGGGGACACGGGTTCGATCCCTGGTCCAGGAAGATCCCACATGCTGCAGAGCAGCTAAGCCTGTGCACCACAACTACTGAGCCCGCGTGCCACAACTGCTGAAGCCTGTGCACCTAGAGCCTGTGCTCCACAACAAGAGAAGCCACCGTAATGAGAAGCCCACGCACTGCAATGAAGAGTAGCCCCCTGCTCGCCACAACTAGAAAAGTCCCACACGTAGCAATGAAGACCCGATGCAGCCAAAAATAAAACTTAATGAATGGATTAATTAATTTAAAAAATAAAGAGTACCCAGGAAACTTCCAGTGCATTTGTAATTTTTTAAAAAAGTAAATATAAATCTTTGTATTATCATCAATACACATTGCTTTCTTCTTCCTTTTGTGGATGAAACAGGAATTAAGAATGCTGTAGAGAAGATGGATTCTAGGCGTAACGTCACATAGTTCATAGTTACTGGCCTAATATTAAATCTTTGGCCTGTTCTTAGCAAAGAGACCCTACTTTGCTCTTGGAAATACCTTTATCATAACTTCCCAGATAGGGGCATTTGGCCCAATGCACTAAGCAAACCAAAACAAACAAAAAAAGAAATTACCCACTCTGTGCCCAGATTTTATAGATTTAGATCCTAAACCATTTGGCTTTGACCATCTCATACCTCAATTCTTGTTTTTTTCTTCAAACTTCTTTAATTATGATATTTAACCCCCTTCTACATTTATACCTTCAACCAAATCCCCTCCAGTTTGAAGCATGTTCAATTCCTCCTAGTTTCCATCCTTGGTCCTGCCTTCTAGTTACTGTTCAGTACGTCTAAAATGCTATCTGGGTAACCTCCCTTCTAGATTAAATAAACCCTGGCTCCTTTCCTCCTGTATGCCATCCTATGTGCAGCCACCCCATTTCAGTGTAGTCTTGTTGTATATGCATGACCTAGAAGTGGAAGAATTGGAGATTATTTTCGTGGGGCAGCAAGCATAGCATGGAGCTTCTTGGGAGGTAGATATATTAACTTCTTAGGTGCAACCATCTATACCACGGCTAATTTTTTAGATTGCCTTGGCATTCCACATATTAGGCTGTCAAAAGAGAATCTTATGTGAGGGCTGCATCCTTTACAAGTATAATAGGGGCAAACATGGCCACCCCTAAAATTTGTGCTAATATTTGTGGAGCCTCAAGCAAGGATACAAATGGAGACCTGCCTATGTCCAGACCTCCGTCTCCTCCCAGCACTGACTATCAATGAGGGGCTTCATACGGATGTTCCTGGATACACCCTATCCATATACCATGCCCTCTCACCCCCAAAAAACAATTGTCCTTTGGCCATTGCTCAAGCTTAGTGGTGCACATATTGGCAATCCATTTCCTACTAGGCAGAGTCCTACATAGTAGGCTCAGGCCATTTAGACAGGGAATTCCAGGCTCCCAGCTGCCCAGGAAGTGGTCTAATGGGGATTGGAGATGCAAACTCCAGGTAGGCATATACCATTGGCCCAGTGAACTTCTTGCCCCAAAGGAGGAGTGTGGCTGTAGGAAGACCAGGTGGGGCCATTCAAAATGGGCTCAAAGGAGACCCTAGTTGCCCAGGTCTAAGGGTGATATAGTGTCTTGGAGTTTTTAGTATTGTTAAGGCCCAACCATCTAGTGCTACAGAAAATACATTGGGGAAAAGAGTTTTGTGATTCAGGTGAGATGTTATCAGGCAGTGAAATGAAACAGAGGATGAGATGGGCAGATTTAAAGGTTACAAAAATAATTTGAAGAATGAAATACTTCATGACCACCTGACCTATATTATAGTTGGTTCTTCCACCTCCCACTGTCTCTTCATTCTGTGCCTGGATTCTGTCTGAATTTTCAAGGACACTTGGTTTTGTTAATGGTTTATTGAAACTAGGATACTACTCTATTCTTCTTTTATTTTATTTTCGTAATAAGTTCAGTGTACATATACATTAAAATCAAGTACACTGGGATCAGCAGGTGGCCCTTTCCTGGATTTTCTCAACTTTATTTCTTGCCCTGGTCATTTCTGTTTTTTCCTCATAATGCCTCAGGCATAGGAAGCAGGGAAAGTTTAAGGTGATGTTCGTGACTTGAGGCATTATGATAATGGATCAGAAAGTGCTTGGTAAAGAGTAAAGTTCTATACAAATGTAACTTGTTGATCATCTTAGCAGGCAGCATCTTTCTGTAGCAAACTTGCTTCAAATAGTACCCCTCACTCAACACCAAAAGGGAATTTTGAGCTAAGGCCTTCACTCAGCTTTACAGAATGTAGAAAGCAAAGAAAGGTAACATCTAGGCAATAGAATGGAATATGGATTTTCTTTTCTTTCCTGCTCTGGGAAGAAAATGGACTGAGGGACTAGTAGATTGTTTTGCTAATCTCTTGTATGATCGACTGCATATGTGTTATATGTGAAAAGTCTTTGCATTCATGTGTGAACACAAAATTGATGTGGGAATGTGCTTAGATGATAGATAGATAGATAAGTAGATGAATGGATGGATGGATGCGAGTGAGAGAGAGGCAGGAAGGGAGAAAGGGAGAACACTCAGGTTAATAGGTCCTCCTCTTCCCTCTATTTCCCCAACTGGGAAATTATAGGCCTTGAACAAAAATATCTTTATTCTGTGTATAGTTACGTCATCAGTTGTCATTTCAAATGCATAGCACAATAAGAAATGTCTTCTCTCTTGGGGATTTGCTGTTGGCGTGCTTTTTATCACATGGAGATGGATGGATGACACTGTTGGAAAGAGAATTCTGGGTTTAATTCCTAGGAAAAACATTGTCACATATATTTGCAGTACAGAATATTGCTTCAACCTACTAGATTTCAAGACTTTTTATTCTATCTGATCTACCTGAAGGTTATGATAGGCTCCTCCTCTCAGTAAGGATAACTTTTCACAGTATAGATTCCTAATAGTGGGTAGTTATCAGAATGGATGTGGTAGAGTGGGTATAGTTTGAAAAAGCTCCCCCAGGTGGTTTTGATATGTCCCCCAACACACACACACACACACACATACACACACACACACGCCTTGACATCACCGTTCTAACCATTTTTATTCTATGCCTAAACAAGTGCTCCTGAAATATACATACTCTTTGATTTTTTTCTGTCTTGATTGAAACTGTTCCTCATAAAAGCTGGTGACACTGAATGACCTTTCTTATATTCGAAATGATCATTTTTCTTCCAGCCATAATCCAATAAAAGAATTTTTGTTTTCTGAACAAATCATATTTTAAAATTCAGCAAGGATAAAAACTTACAGGCATATTTTATTAAAACATTTACTCTTGCATATAAGGCAAGTTGCTTAGTGGTAAGAGGCAGCTGTGAAGTTCAAAATGGATCTAAAAATGTGTACCTCCTTTGGAATTTAGTTTCTAAACCATGCTGTGCACTTGAGATTCAGCATTCACTATGGGTAACATTATGTGCACCTAATACACTGTGACATAAAAAGTCACAATACTCTTGAGGATTGGGTATCACAGTGGGATAACCAAAGTATAGTGAGTAAAACAAGAGACAAGGAATAGATCATTCTGTGATTTGCTCCCATTATAGCTTCCATTTTAGCTCATGACCCTGAAAGAGATTATTGGTCTTCTTATCTGTAATATAAAGATACTCATTCTATATGTTTGCTTTGTATGTGTACTGGGGCAGTGATTTTGAATTGTGTTCACTAAATCCTGAGGTTCCTTAAAAGGTACCTTACTATCTTCTAAAAAAGCAAGGGGTTCCATATATATGTGTTAGCATACAGTATTTGTTTTTCTTTTTCTGACTTACTTCACTCTGTATGACAGACTCTAGGTCCATCCACCTCACTACAAATAACTCAATTTTGTTTCTTTTTATGGCGAGTAATATTCCATTGTATATATGTGCCACATCTTCTTTATCCATTCATCTGTCAATGGACACTTAGGTTGCTTCCATGTCCTGGCTATTGTAAACAGAGCTGCAGTGAACATTGTGGTACATGACTGTTTTTGAATTATGGTTTTCTCAGGGTATATGCCCAGTAGTGGGATTGCTGGGTAATATGATAGTTCTATTTTTAGTTTTTTAAGGAACCTCCATACTGTTCTCCATAGTGGCTGTATCAATTTACATTCCCACCAACAGTACAAGAGGGTTCCCTTTTCTCCACACCCTTTCCAGCATTTATTGTTTGTAGATTTTTGATAATGGCCATTCTGAATGGTGTGAGGTGATACCTCATTGTAGTTTTGATTTGCATTTCTCTAATGATTAATGATGTTGAGCATCCTTTCATGTGTTTGTTGGCAATCTGTATATCTTCTTTGGAGAAATGTCTGCTTAGGTCTTCTGCCCATTTTTGGATGGGGTTGTTTGTGTTTTTGTTATTGAGCTGCATGAGCTGCTTGTAAATTTTGGACATTAATCCTTTGTCAGTTGCTTCATTTGCAGATATTTTCTCCCATTCTGAGGGTTGTTTTTTGGTCTTGTTTATGGTTTCCTTTGCTGTGCAAAAGCTTTTAAGTTTCATTAGGTCCCATTTGTTCATTTTTGTTTTTATTTCCATTTGTCTAGGAGGTGGGTCAAAAAGGATCTTGCTGTGATTTATCTGATAGAGTGTTCTGCCTATGTTTTCCTCTAAGAGTTTGATAGTGTCTGGCCTTACACTTAGGTCTTTAATCCATTTTGAGTTTATTTTTGTGTATGGTGTTAGGGAGTGTTCTAATTTCATTCTTTTACACGTACCTGTCCAGTTTTTGCAGCACCACTTATTGAAGAGGCTGTCTTTTCTCCATTGTATAGTCTTGCCTCCTTTATCAAAAATAAGATGACCATATGTGCGTGGGTTTATCTCTGGGCTTTCTATCCTGTTCCATTGATCTATATTTCTGTTTTTGTGCCAGTACCATACTATCTTGATTACTGTAGCTTTGTAGTATAGTCTTAAGTCGGGGAGCCTGATTCCTTCAGCTCCGTTTTTCTTTCTCAAGATTGCTTTGGCTATTCGGGGTCTTTTGTGTTTCCATACAAATTGTGAGGTTTTCTGTTCTAGTTCTGTGAAAAATGCCAGTGATAGTTTGATAGGGATCGCATTGAATCTGTAGATTGCTTTGGATAGTATAGTCATTTTCACAGTGTTGATTCTTCCAATCTAAGAACATGGTATATCTCTCCATCTGTTTGTATCATCTTTAATTTCTTTCATCAGTGTCTTATAGTTTTCTGCATACAGGTCTTTTGTCTCCTTAGGTAGATTTATGCCTAGGTATTTTATTCTTTTTGTTGCAGTGGTAAATGGGAGTGTTTCCTTAATTTCACCTTCAGATTTTTCATCATTAGTGTATAGGAATGCAAGAGATTTCTGTGCATTAAAATGGTTATGAAGAACCTAGGAGCAGGACGGGAATGAAGACGCAGACCTACTAGAGAATGGACTTGAGGATGCGGGGAGGGGAAGGGTAAGCTGGGACAAAGTGAGAGAGTGGCATGCACATATATACACTACCAAATATAAAACCAGTAGCTAGTGGGAAGCAACTGCATAGCACAGAGAGGTCAGCTTGGTGCTTTGTGACCACCTAGAGGGGTGGGATAGGGAGGATGGGAGGGAGGGAGACGCAAGAGGGAAGAGATATGGGGATATATATATATGTATAGCTGATTCACTTTGTTATAAAGCAGAAACACACCATTGTAAAGCAGTTATACTCCAATAAAGATGTTAAAAAAATTTTTTTTAAAAAAGCAAGGGGAAGTTAAATAGGTTTTTATGTCTTCACCATTTTGTATCTGTTTTATATAAACAGGGGTTCTAATTAAGATTTCATTTGAACAAAATGTGTTGTGGTAGACATATTAGTGTTCACCAAGATTCCAGCTGTTTTCTCTTATGGGGCACGGTGCCCCTATGTAATTAGGTGTGACCGCATGATTTGCTTTGGCCTATGAAATATGAGCAGATGTTAGGTGTAACGCTTCCAAGGGGAAGCACTTAAGAACCACTGCATAATTCTCCAAGTTCTTTTATTCTGTCTTGGAAAACCCTAAAAGAAAAGCCTCATGTCATAATGGCAGTATTCTAAATAGTGATCAGAACATCACCCCCTGAACTACTGCATAATTCTCCAAGTTCTTTTATTCTGTCTTGGAAAACCCTAAAAGAAAAGCCTCATGTCATAATGGCAGTATTCTAAATAGTGATCAGAACATCACCTCCTGAACTACTTTGGACATGTTGCATAAATGAGAAATAAGCTTCTGTTGTTTCAAGCCACTGAGAGCTGAGGGCTCATTTGTTACCTGATCTAACCTATACTGACTAGTACAAGAGTGACCTTTCAGAGCCACTGCTATAATGGAAAGAGCTGAATGTCAGGAGCCCTAGATCTAGTTCCAGCTCTGCCACTGACCAACACTGTGACTTTAGTCAAGTCACTCATTTCTTTGAGCTTCAATTTCCTCTTGTTTAGAAAAGCAGAGGGACTTCCCTGGCATTCCAGTGGTTAAGACTTCACCTTCCAATGCAGGGGGTGCGGGTTCGATCCCTGGTCAGGGAGCTAAGACCCCACATGCCTTGGGGCCAAAAAACCAAAGCACAAAACAGAAGCAATATTGTAACAAATTCAATAAAGACGTTAAAATAAATAAATAAGTAAAAATTAAAAAGCAGAAATAAGTAAGCTGCATGCTTCATAGAATGTTTAGGAGATAAAATGATATATTAGATATGAAAGAATAATTATTTAATTATAGTATCATTTTATTAACTCTAACCAATATAAATGTTTGCAAATCAATATAATGCTGAAAATGTCTCTAAAGGGGAGAACAAAAGACCAAATTCCTAAGTGTTTTCTCCCAAGTGCCTAGTACCTCCCCTGGTAGAAAAGATCTTATGTAAAGGAGGCATCATCCCTTTTCCAAGCCACTAGTATACCTAAATCTGGCTGACTCATTTTACTAAGGATCCACCAAGAAATAATATTTTCTGTTGAGATTTGACTACACACACTTATAGGAAGAAATGCAAGACATGTCGTAATCAAAGAATTTAGATGGCGGTAAACTTTACAAAGCTTGTAAAAGACCAAAAAACAAAGGTAGAATTCACAGCTTTTCTGTATTATGACACAATTACTACAAAATAGATTCCAAGGACACTGAAATTTGGACATTTAAAATACATGTTTCTCTTACAGTTATTTCATATGTTCAAAGGTAAAGAGCAAATACCTACTTCCTAAACTGTATAAATTTGTATGTCATGGAAGACAATCTTTTTCCCTATTCATTTCTGAATTATTAGCTCCTATTTTTGCACACTATAAGCAGAATCAGATGATATTTTGAGCTTATACATTGTCAACTTTCTGAAGGAGTCTAAAGCAATACAATCAAACTGCTATAGGATTTTCAACAAATTATTCTGGGCCTCTTTTTTTCAATTATCAAAACAAAAATAGCTATCCATCTCTAATGAGGTGATTATGTGCCTGTGTTAACTTGGGTTAGAGAATTAGAAAGCATTGTGAGCTATTGTGAGAAAGCCCTCACTTACAAATCGATTATAGGAAATATCAATTATTATCTTCTGATCACCCACAGTGAACACAACATGGTGCTTACTGGCATTAACCGTTATTGCCTAGACTGCCCTTGGGTGATTCCAGGGTAAAATTTATGTCTGAATTTTTAATATCTACCTCTTATGGTGACGGTATATTTACAGCCATAGCCATATGTTTTCCTTACCTTCATGCTTCCTTGGCTTTAAGCATCAATCTTATATTCGAGAGTCATAATCCTTAGGGACAATGTTGCTTTTTCCTGTACTCCAGCTGAATTATTTCTCCCAGTCTCAACTCTGTGTGCTTCTGCACTCTAGGTTTCAAGTGCTCTTAACTCCAGTGAGGGCAACCAAGGGTTACGTGAGCATGAGACAGAGGCAAGTCTGAGTTATATCTTTTGATGAATTTCATTTCCCCACCCCAAGTCCACTAGAAATGATGGAACACAGTTCCTCTGGTGTTGCCACAATTTTGATTAAGCATGTTAAAAGGCTTGTTGGCTGCAATTTGAACCCCTGGCAACAACTGTCTTACAATTTCACTTGTAGCATGCCTTATTAAAAACCGAATGTTTTAGAGAACATGTGAGAGAAGAAATAACAGCACTGGTTCAAGGATCTGCAAATCCATCTCCTCTAAAAGCTTCATTTTTAAAAAGTTGATCTTGGCTTGGGAGACTCTTATTTCTCCAACAACTATGTCAGTCTAATTTTCCACCCTATCAGATTAAGCTTTTTTTCATTCATTGTAAACGATTTCCCACAATATCCTTATTTGATCTGCCAGCTTGTACAATCTATGGGCCCTAGGGGGTACTGCGGAAGGCAAGTTCTACTATTCAAAAACCCGTTGTGTGTTGGCCACAGCATAATTGTATTTCTGCTTTACACCTATATCATGGTTGGGTAAACAAAGTTATACCCAATGGTGAATGAGTAATCCTTTTCAGTAGTATCAATTTCCAGAGCTTTGGCCCCATGAAATGAAATATCTGTTAGTATGTTTACCATTACCAGTCCAACTCATAAGACTGTATTGATTAGATTTTTGCACTGCAAAAATACCATCTTAAACCAGAGTGAAATCAATATGGGTGTGTATTTTTTATATACAAATTGGATTTAGCTCAAAAAGAATATTCTTCGTTGGAGCAGAAATAAATCTGGAAAGAAAATCTGATAAAGCATCCTAAAATGAAAAAAAAAAAGAAAAAAGTTTACCCTTCCTGGTGCTTTAGTCCTTTCCCCTGACTATTAATCTGAGCTCAGTCCTTGCTGTCTGAGTGGAGATTTCTTTTGCGTTCAAAGCAGATCAATGTTTGCACAGATTAGGACTTGAGATAACATCATCAGCGTGCAAATGCCTTCTTTAGATTTAAATGACACAACAGCGTTCCATTCAGCTCTTTGGGAAGCAGCACAAACTGAAGTACAAAACAGTCAGTGAGGCTCCTGATGGCAGTGCGCTTACTGTAAAGCATAGAAGCTCTTTTTCTTGGAGCACTTAATGCTTCAGAAACATCCCACCAGATGGGGTAGGATTATTTCCAGAAAGCAATTAAGGCAGTTACTGGAGCGATGGTAAGGCATCACTGTGAGTAAGCAAATAGCAAAGTTGCAGCCCCTCAACTTGTACTAGTTTTCATTTGATTTGGTTAAAGCTGAAGTTCAGAGATAATGAATATGGCTTTGGAAAGCTGAAAAGTGATGTATATTAACGCTGAATGTGGACTTCCCTTGCATGAGGAAAACTGCAGCTTATTCCCCAAATAATTTTCTGAGCACTGTGCTAAAGCTAAAGACAGCAGTCCCTAGTTCCCTTATAATACTAACAAGAGCGCTTTACTAATAAAATCCCAGAGCACCTGTTCCTGGGCTCCTCACGCAGGAACTGCTCACTAAATGTTAGTTGACTGACTCTTCTCACAATATCAACTGATTCGCCTATGTACTTTATCTTCCCCATGCCTGCTACGCCCACTGTCTTCCCCATCTCAGGAAATGCAATTTTGTTTTTCCAATTGCTCATGCCAAAAACTGTGAAGTCATCATTCTCTCTCCCTTCCACATCCAGTCTATCAACACATCTCACTGGCTCCATCCTCAAAATATATCCAGAATCTGACCACTTCTCACTGCCTATGCAGCTAGTATCCTGGTCCCAGGCCACCATCATCTCTTGCCTGGATTATTGCAATAGCCTCTCACTGGTCTCTCTGTTTCCACCTTGTCCCCCTAGAGTCTATTCTTAACACACTGGTCCTTTGTAAGTCACATCATGTCACTCTTCTGCTCAGAACCTTCTATTGTCTTCCCATTTCAGAGTAAAAGCTGACTGCCTTACCACAGTTTACAAGGCTCTACACAGTCTGTTCCCTCCCACTCCCATGACCTCTCTCACACCATCTCCTCTCTCCCTCATTCACCCTTCTCCAGCTACATAGTTTGGACTCTGTCCTCCTTGTTATTCCTCAACACTCTGGGCCTTTCTATTTGCTATTCCTTCTGCCCTTCCCCAAAAGGGCTTCAGGGCTTTCTCACTTCAATTATCTGTTCAGTTGAAACATTATTAATAATTGATACATTATTAGAGAGACCACCCTATGTAAAATGGCAGCTCCTCACCCTCCATCACTCTTTCCCCTTACACTGCTTTAAGTTTAATCACAGCAGTTATTACCACCTAAAATATTCCATATTCATTTATTTATTGTCTTCCTTACCCGTACCCCCTCCCCATACACATACATTTCAGAATATAAGCTCCACGAGGTAGAAATGATCTGTTTTGGTCTTTGCTGTATCGCCAGTGCCTGGAACAGTACCTGGCACATCATAAGTTCCCAACCAATATTTGTTATCAAACAAATCTACCAGAGCACAAAAAGGCCCACCATCTCGTCTCATTCCCTTCCTTTCCTTCCTCCTTGTTTCCTTTGTCCTCCTCCTCCTCTTTCCCTTCCTTCTCTTCTTTATCACATCTATTATGTATTGGGGACCTGTTGCTGGGTGCTGTTGCAGATATTGTTCTCACTCTTTTCATTATGATGAGCTCTATAAGGTATATTATCCTCACGTTAATAAACAAGCAGATTAAAGCCCAGAGAATAATGTAATTTGCTCAAGATGACTCAAGTAGTATATTAGAGCTATGACCTAAACTGCAGTCTGTCTGATTCCAAAACTCATGCTCATTCCACTCCTGCAAACCTAGTGACTTTTTCAGCTTATCCTCCTGTCCTCTTTTTCCCTCCGCTACTCTCCCTGTAGCAGCTAGAACATTCATAAAATACAGGAATGTTGGATCCAGACAAAATCTTAAACATTAACTCATCTAATAATCTTGTTTCCTCCCCTTCCTTTCCTACCTTCTACCATTTTGCAGTTGGTGAAAATAAAGCTCAGAAATATTAAGACTTGTCCAAGGTCATATGGATAATGAGGCAAAATGAGGACTGGAACCTTCTTATTCCCAATCTTGTATTCTCAGTGGAACACCTACACATCTCTTTAACAGCCAGCTGGGCAGCTTGAGGTTACTGAGAAAGGATTCAGATGAAGAAGATGATAAAGGCTCTTAGAGAGGGAAAGAAGAGAGGGATTGAAGAGTGCTTGCTCCCCCAAATCAGTGGCTCTAAAATATTAGAATGCATAAAAACTACCTAGAATATTGTTAAAAGGCAAATTCCCAGGCCCCTCCCTCACATTTTGATTCAGTAGGTCTGGAGTAGGGCCCAAGAATCTACGTATTTAATGCATCTCCAGCAGGCGGTCTGGGGGCCATACTTAGCTAAACTTATATAATCCAAACGCACCAGGTTTAGGGTGACAGTATATGGTCTTGTTGCAAAGGTGCCACAGAAATTATTTTTAAGAAGAAAAACATCATCACATTGCTTCATTTAAGAAAGCTTGGAGAAAATCGAATTGTCATTTCCGTACTGAAGTGGTTTATAAATTTCAGACGTTAATACACACTGCCACAGTAAGAATTCAGCTTTTCAAGTCAGCAAAAGTAACACAAGATGAAAAAAAGTCTGCTTGGTTTGATATATGATGACAAAAGTATGTATGCTAATTAAAGCCCTCTCACTTAATGGGAACTGTGCATTTATTAATGATGCATGACATTGGCATTCCAGTGGAACAGTAGATCATGTTCCATATTATCCAGTACATTGTATTACAGTAAACACCCCAAGGATTAATAATCTTTCATTATGGGAAAATGGAGTTTAAAATCAGTGTTAGGTTACTGGACAAGTGACATCAGTCCTCAAAGGCTGAAAATACAACACTGAGAAAAGCAAACATTACCAAAGACGAAACTGGCAAAACAAAACCAGAAGGGTATTCATAAATTTTAGGTAGCTGTGCTTTCAATATTGGGAAAAGATACTGAAGATTAGAAAATGGAATTTGCTCCCAAAGCTCACCAGCAATTCTCTTGCCCCTTGACTCCATATATAGATCACACCTGGAGTTATTTGAGCAATAGACCAAAGGAGAAAAAAAGTTGTTTTATGTGTGATTTTTAAGGTGAAACTTTCTGTTGGACCTAAGAAAGGACAAAACTGTTCTTATACACACAAAACCACCCAGTCAAAAGTAGTAAAATTCACCCCTTTTATTATCTGTAGTGAAAGAAAAGCCCATCTAGTATGGTGAAAGTGGTATTGAATTTAGAGAACACTTTGAAAACTCATACTCTAGATATTAAAGGCCAATTTTCCAAAATGCAGCCTCCTTTCTGGTTGGACTCAAATTGATTTTTCTAAGAAAATTTGGAGCCTGACACTTTGACTTCACAGTAGTTCCTGGGGCTCCGTCCTCAGGGCTTTTTTTTTCTTTTCAGGCTGGAGTTTTTTTATTTTTTATTTGAGATGGCCAACTAGGGTATCAAAGAAAACAATTTTAGTTGTTGATAAAGTCTCCAGAAAACCCTGAGAGTCCTGCTAAGGTATACACATGACCGGTTCCTCTCTTTACATGCTCAGGGCTTTTTTTATGAGCTCCATGTAGAGGAAACCAAATATTGGTCCTAAATGGGTTATCATATTTGTCCTGGGTCTAGGGGTGTTCTTCAGAAATAGAAAGGGGAGAGATAGGAAGGGAATGATATGATATGACAGTCGGTGTGCTAAATACTTTCATACATATCACCTGTTTATTTTTTTAATATTTATTTTATTATTTATTTTAAATAAATATTTAATTTATTTATTATTTTATTTTTAAATATTTATTTATTTGGCTGCTCCGGGTCTTAGTTGTGGCATTAGGGATCTTCATTGCCGGTGTGGGATCTTTAGTTGTGGCATGCGGGATCCTTAGTTGCGGCATGCAAACTCTTAGTTGCGGCATGTGGGATCTAGTTCCCTGAACAGGGACCAAATCCCAGCCCCCTGCATTGGGAGCATGGAGTCTTAGTCACTGGACCACCAGGGAAGTCCCCATATCACCTGTTTAAAACAACCCTTTTAAGTAGCTATTTTTATCTCATTTGCCAGATTAGGAAACTAAGATTAATTTCTGCAAGTCCACACATCTAGAAGATGGCAGATCCAGGATTCAAATCTAAGTCTGTCCATCATGAAAGCTCATACTATTCCTGTATATCAAGATTATTCTGGTTTATTGTTTAAGCTTTCAAAGTGTTTGCACATATTTACACCATATTTTTGATATTCCTGTAAATTAGGGTAGGTGATAGCATACTCCTTTTGCAAATGAAGACGTAAACTCAGAAAGATTAAATCACATATCCAAGTTCATGTGGATGATAATTAGCAGATCTGGGTCTCCCAGCTGGGTCTCTTGATTCTACGTCACACATCAGTGACTTTGTACCTAAAGATGAGTTTCTGCCCCAACGCTTTAAAAACTGATCATTTGGGGCATTTTAATACAGAAAAGTAAAGAACTCTATCCCTTGAAGGAATGAAATTTTGGAAAAAAGCAATGTGATTCTGTTTGAGGAAGGCAACATTTGAAGATATCTCATACATAGAGAGATATTAAAAATATGGGATTGGGGCTTCCCTGGTGGCACAGTGGTTGGGAGTCTGCCTGCCGATGCAGGGGACACGGGTTCGTGCCCCGGTCCGGGAGGATCCCACGTGCCGTGGAGCGGCTGGGCCTGTGGGCCATGGCCGCTGGGCCTGCGCGTCCGGAGCCTGTGCTCCGCAACGGGAGAGGCCGCAACGGTGAGAGGCCCGCGTACCGCACAAAAAAAAAAAAAAAAAAAAAAAAATGGGATTGAACCTACTGCACATTAGTACTCTCTTATGTCATTGTTAGCTTCTGAAATAAATAAAAATATAATCAAGAGATAATGCCAAGGGAATGGAAGGTGTCTAAGTAGAAGAATTTCCTATGACAGCTGAGCAATCCACATGTCAAGGCAGAGCAGAGGTGCCTTCATTTTTGAGGGGGAACTGCTGATTTTGAGATGGCACCATATCACTGTGTCTTTTTTCCATTATGCTAAATAATTTATGTAGATTAAATAAATTTACAACAGATGTTAGTGCAAAGGTGTGAGAATAAAAGAGGAATATAGTCAAATTAAAGGGTGAAAATGTTATTCTGATAATGTAATGATTTTATTAGTGTCATTTGCATATATTATAGAGCAAATAGCTTAAATGAAAAAAAGAAAAATTGGACACATTAGAATAACATCCCAATTTAATGTTGGCTGCGGTAAGTATGGTGTTGCAAAAGTTACAATTTTTCTGCTTTTGTCACCTCTGGTCACTTGAACTAAGTGATAAGAAGTCTTGTAAAGCTTCCATTTCATTGTGATGTACACTTGCGCTTATTATATAGCAATGACTATCTGAATTTAGATTGTACTTAAAAATGAAATTCCCCTTCTTATCCAGCCAGTCAGAATACAAGTGCCTACCAACTGCTGTAGGGCATCCAAACTACTCTTGAGGGGCTTCCCTGGTGGCGCAGTGGTTGAGAGTCCACCTGCCGGTACAGGGGACATGGGTTCGCGCTCCGGTCCGGGAAGATCCCACATACCGTGGAGCGGCTGGGCCCGTGAGCCATGGCCGCTGAGCCTGCGCGTCCGGAGCCTGTGCTCCGCAACAGGAGAGACCACAACAGTGAGAGGCCCGCATACCACAAAAAAACCCAACCAAACAAACAAACTGCTCTTGAAAGCAGTCCAGTATAGGAGTTAAAAGTGTGGGCTCTAGAGTCAGACTGTATGGGTTCAAATCCCTGCTCTACTGCCTGGTAGTTATATGACCTTAGGCAAATTGCTAAGCCTTGGTCCCTTCATCTGTAGAGTGGGGTTCATAACAGTGCCTCTATCATAGAGCCATTGTGAGAACTAAGGAAAAGAGTTCATTTAAATCATTTAGTACAGTGTCTAGTATCTAAAATTCCCAATAAATACTAGCAATGGCTATTACTATCATTATTCTTGCTTAGTGCCAAGAGGTGTACAGGTTAAGAATACTTTATGTGGTCTTGATAGCTACAGTAGAACCACTGTTTGTTTAAATAACGATAGAAATGTATTCTCTCACAGTTCTGGAGGTTAGAAGTCTGAAATTAAAATACCAACAGGGAAGCACTCCCTCTGGAGGCTCTAGAGTAAAAATCTTTCTTGCTTTCTGCAGCTTCTGGTAGCTGTCAGCATTTCTTGGCTTATGACATAATTCCAATCTATGCAGCCATCTTTACATGGTCTTCCTTCTCTTCTCCTTTTCTGTCTCTTAGAAGGACACTTATCGTTGGATTTAGGGCCACCAGGTTAATCCAGGATGATATTATCTCCAACTCCTTAACTTAATTACATCTGCAAAGACCCTTTTTCAAAATAGGGTCAAATTTATAGGCTCTAGGGGTTATGACAAGGACATACTATTCTACTCACCACACTAGGTAAAACATCTGTAGTTTCATTTCCTCTGCCTTCATCAACTCTTCGAGTGATACATCAGGGAAAGGGCTTTTTCGTTCAGCCTGCTATAACATAATGCTACAGACTTGGTAGCCTACAAACGACAGAAATTTATTTCTTGCATTTCTGGAGGCTGGGTAGTCCAAGATCAAGGCACTGGCAGACTCAGTGTCTGGTGTGGGCCTGCTTTCTGGTTCATAGATGATGCCTTCTTGCCAGATCCTCATGTGGCAGAAGGGGTGAGCTAGCTCTCTGTGGTCTCTGTTATAAGGGCACTAATCCCATTTATGAGGGATCCACCCTCATGACTTAATCACCTCCCAAAGTTCTCACCTCCAAATACCATTGCACTGGGGATTGGGATTTCAATATATGAATTGGGGGTGGGGGGTGGGGACACAGTCAATCTATAGAAGAGCTGTATCATTTTGTCTTTGTCTCAAAGACATAATTTCATCAAAATTGTGAAAATAGCAAAGTTTATCTTCAGTGGCCTATAACCTCTCCCTAGGCTCTTGCCTTCCCCTATGTGGCTCTTCTGTCCTGTTCCTCTCCTCTACACATAGCACCCTCATTCTGCCTAGGACACCCACCTGCCATCCCCCCCAAGTCTTCTTTACCCTGAGCAGCACCTCAGATTCAAGACTTAATTTTCTCCTTGCAAATTCCCAGTAATCTTATTATCATTTATTTTAACAATGCTTTTTAGTGCATTCTCCTAAAAATCTGGTAAGGAAAATAATGTCAGCCTTAAGATTAAAATTTGTGAGAAAACTGACACACTGGCTAGGGGTTCTTTTCACTAGATCAGTCAGTGACTTTTGAACTCCATTTTTGGCAACAGAAACTTCCAGTTAAATCTTCTTCAGAGCCCCAATAAATAACACAGATAACAGTGGAGCTGTTCATGTGGACATGGAGGTATCTGAACTGTAATGGGATAATACCTTAGTTGTTGAGATTTCAGGCACAAGCTGCAAAGGAGTAGCTGTCCTTTGACTCCAGAATCAATATATTTAACCCATTTGTAATGACACTGAACAGATAGGACCTTCTCAACCTAAAATCTGTAATTATGTGCTAGTGCTTTAAAGTTCTCATTAGTGATTTCAGATGATAAGCAAACTAGGGGACATTACTGTAATTTATTGGGAAGAGTAAGATTTTCAGCTTGGAGAGTATTCAACTTTAGATTTATTCTGACACCTCAGAAGTTTACTAAATTATAGGTTCAGTGGGTTTTATTTTTTCCCCATCAGTAAAAGTTTACAGAACTTCTATATAAATAGTTCATTTAAGGGAGAATGCACAAATACTTATTTCCCCCGAGTTCCAATGCAAATGGTCTATCGTTTCAATCTCTCTTGCAAATACCCTAAAATCCCCTGCCCCATTGGGCCTTCCTGGCAAAACTCAAACAAGGAACGATGTCACCCGTAGCCTTGTCCCTGTCTGTACCCAGCAGCCAAACTCTGTTGGAGAAAAATCACCATTTGTGTAGATTGGTACCAAGAAAAATTCATGATCACCAACCTCACCTGGGCCCTCAACGGTAATATTGCGCAGCAATACTTTTCTCAGACTTTCAACTTCCTCACTGTCCATTCACTCTCAATGGATGACCTTGCCTCCTGCCTCACAGAGAAAATAGTCATCACATGAGAACTCTCTCAATTTCCTGCCATCAAATCTTAAATAAGATTGCGCCCATGCCCTCTTTCTTCCTCCTGCCTGTCAAACGTCAGTCCTTCTACCTGTGCTCAAGACCCTACCCCTGTTTCATTTTCTCTCACATATAAGTTTAACTCCGAAGTTTCTGCTATATCCTTTTCAAGAGCTTTTAAACATGATCTTGTCTTTCTCATTTGAAAAAAATTTCATTTGGAATCCTACATTCTCTGCTAGCTAGCCAATCATCTCTTTCCTCCCTTTCATGATTCAACTTCACTTCTCCACTTCCTCCCATTCATACTTCTTTTTCATTTTGAAACAGTCACAAGATTACAGAACATTTTAAGTACAGAATTTTAAGTAAAGAATTTCCCCCTGGAACATGTATGATTAAGTTGTCGACCCATTTCCCCCAATTCTTTTATTGTCTATTTCCTAAAATAAGGATATTTTTCTACAGAGCCACAATGCAGCTATCAAAATAATGAAATTAACATTCAAACATCACTATCATCTAATGCCCAGACCCCATTCATGTTTTGCCATTTGTCCCAGTAATGTCCCTTATAGCAAAAGGATCTGGTTCAAAATGAAGCATTGCATTTTAGTTGTCACGCCCCTTTATTTTCCTTCATCTTGGAACAGTGCTTCAGTCTTTCCTTGAGTCTCATGACTAACATTCGTGAAGGTTGTACACCAGTTATTTTGTAGAATGATTCTCAATTTTAGGTTTCCTGATATTTCCTCATAATGAGATTTAGGTTATGCATCTTTGGCAAGAATATCACAGAATTAATGCTGTGTTCTTCTCATTGTATCCCATCAGGTGGTGTCCATTATTGATTTGTCCCACTACCAGTGAAGTTAACTTTGAATACTTAAAATGGTATCTGCAAGGCGTCTCCATTGTACTCTCCCCCTTTCCACTTGTAATTAATAAGCATTTTGTGGGGAGGTACTTTGAAACTATGTATATATTCTATTACTCATCAAACTTTCAATTTATACATTCACTTTTTTATATCTGTTTAAACTCATGGTTTCCCCTATAATTCAACAAATTATATTTGTTGCTATTTTTATTTTGTTACTCAAATTGTTTCGTTTTGGCCAGTAATAACCCCTTTAAGCTGGCTTTTGTGTCCTTTTGACATATCCTCATCATTCTTTGAGCACTTCATTACTTTCTGGCACAATAAGATGTGCCAGTCTCATTTTGTATTTTCCCTGTTCTAGCCCTGGAATCAGGATTTCTTCAAAGAGCTTGATTCCTTTTGGTGTAATGGTATTTAGAAGTCAAGTTCTGGGCACTAGGTATGTTCACTGCTAGAGCCTCACAGTGAACAGGGCTAGGGAATATACACATACATTTACAAGCATAATATACTTATTTACATCTCTATTACTTTATCTATCTATAGAAAACTATGAATTTCCATTAATAGTTCCAATTCCAATCCAACAACACGATGTCTATTCTAGTTTTCTCCCTTTTCATATTTGTACGTCTCTTCTCTGAAAGAGTTTAGCCTTAATTCCCTTATCCTTAATATATGTACTCTTAATATATCTTAATAAATACATATATATGATATGTACTTAATAATGTCATTCATCAACCTATTGATTCAGGCTTCTACCCCTCATCACTGCACCAAAACAGCTGTCACTCAATTTACCAGTGATCATCATTTTGCTAAATACAATGGACACTTTTAAATCTTTATCTTACTTGACTTTTAGTAGCATTTGGCATAGCTAACTGCTCCATATTTATGGAAAACACTTCCACTGGTTTCTGTGATGCTACATTTTTCTGATTTCCTTCTTACGTCTATGGCAAATCCCTCTCACTCTCCTTTGCTGGGTCTGCCTCTTTTACTTGACCTTTAAATGTTAAAGTTCCTCAGTCTTAGGCCCCATTCATTTCTCATCTTAGTCTACATTCATTCCCTTGGCTTCAATTACTATTTTTACTTGTGACTTACAAATTTAATCTCTAGTCCTAACCTCTATCAATTCCAGACCCATAAACCCATCTGCTGACTTGATATCTTTACTGACGGGCACCTCAAGTTAACATGTCTAACACTGAACTCATGATCTTCCCCCGAAAACTTGCTCTTCCTCCATTATTCCCTATATTGATAGAAATAGCCCAACTACCTATGCAGTTACCCATGCCAGATCTAGACATCATTCATGGTACCTCCATATCCTTTACCCCTGTTTTATCTAATAATTCACTAAGTCTTATTGCACCTACCCTAGCCCTAGCGACCATCATCTGTCACCTGGACTCTTATGATAGTCACCTAAATGATCTCCTTGAATCTCTTTCTTCCTTCCACCCCATTCTCTATATTGTATCCAAAGAGACCTTTTTAATACAAATCTGATTTTTGTCACTTCCTTACTACCTTTCAATACTTTTCCATTGCTACTACTATAAAGTCCAAAATTTTTAGCAAAGCTTACAAGGCCCTGAATTCTCTGACCTCTGTCTTTTCTCCAGTCTCATCTCACACCATTCTACTCCTCTGTCTTACTCTGCTTCGAACACACATTATCTGTTTTATCTACCCCATCACCACACGCATATACCCACGCATCCTGTGGGTTTCAACTTAAATACCAGTACCTGAATGAGGTCAGAATCCTGACATCCTCAAATTAAATTAGGTCACCCTGTTACATTCTTTCATTGCACTTTGTATTGTTCCTCCATAGTACTTACTGCGGTTTCTAGCTACATAGTTCTTTGAATGTTTATGCAGTAGATTTTATGCTCATGAAGGCAGAGTCCATATCTATCTTCATTGTAATTTCACCAGTTAGCACATTGTGCTTAACTCGTGGTGCACATTCAACAGATATTTATGAGATGAATGAATGGATAGAAAGTTAAAAGTAAGTAAAAAAGGAAGGAATACTGATCCTCCCAAAGACAAATATTTGGGTAAGAGATTTCAGTCAAACATTTAGATATATCCAAATAATCACATATTTTAAGTTTACATAAATATAGGCAAACTACTTTTTTAAGTCAGGCATAAGATCCAGTTTGATTGGCCGGCTTCTAATCATTTCACTTTGTGTCATTCAGAAATCACTCTGTGATTTTGAAACGTTTTCTTAGCTCAGTTGCTCAAAAATGAAATTGGATTGTATCCTGGACACAGCAGGAAGGTAATTTAAAGAGCCCATGAACATTGTTGAAATTATCATGCAAGCTTATTAAATGCAATGTATATTTAAATTGAAAAAAACTGTCCTTATTAAAACTAGATAGGTGAATTTTTACAGCTTCCAGCACTAAAATATATTAGATTTGAGAGTCAGGTTAGATTAATTTCTAACTTTATGGAAATCATTTTTATTAAAAAGTGGAAAGTTAAGAATTTGACAGTTACAGGGTTTGGATAACTCTAAAAGGGTCATCATTTAAATATGCAGGAAAGTAAAATCAGAGTGCTTTCATGATAAAGATGATTTGTTTATTTTATGTGCTCATTTTTAAAAGCTGTTTTAATATTTAGGCTTGTTAAAGAAAATCTGAAATGTGGTTGACTATATTAGAACCTAAATAAGAATTTTGATTTTCATTTCCTTTTATAAGAGCCAAGCAAATAAATCTCAGCCTGGACTTAGATGCTAAAATGAAAAAGATTAAGGGGTTATTTTCCCTTATAATATGAGTGATCAAAATATTTGCTTTTTATTTGTGAATACATTCTATAATTTTCAAGTTAGCTGATATTTTCTACTTTGATAAAAGAATATTTCACATAATTGTAACTTATTTGTTGATCATTTATATTTCATATTGTTTCAAGTTAAAGGACACTTTGGTTTCTGGGGGTGATTGACTCAGAGGTGGATCAAAACATTGTTTTCCCCAGGAGGTAGCTGACAACAGAGTGAGTGGAAGCCACCTCTGTCCTTTGAATCTGGATTGCTCTTGTGTTCGTAAAAGTTGGAAACCAAACCTCAGATTAAAACAAAATTTTGCTCCTCCAAAAGAGCAAAGGCATTTGTCTAGTGTGTCTGTTGCTGGTTTGCAAGTGACTTGGGAGGTTGTAACTTGTGAGAACTGACTTTTGAAGTTTAGGCAAAACTTAACTATACTCACATTCTAGGCCTTTCAAACGAACGATTGTATAGAATGAAGTCCTCACTAAATGAGGATAAGAATGAAAATAGAGACTCAGGTATCTAAGAGAGAAACGCAGTGGCTCATAGCCACTGGTTTTATCTCGTTACTTTGATTTATTGTTAATCTCAGCCAAGTGCTTAAGAATTAACACTCCCCTTTCCTGCCTTTTAAAAAATTTTTTTTGATTGAAATATAGTTGATTTACAATGTTATGTAAGTTTCTGGTGTATAGCAAAGTGATTCAGTTATACATATACGTATATTCTTTTTCAGATTCTTTTCCATTATAGGTTATTACAAGATACTGAATATAGTTCCCTGTGCTATACAGTAGGTCCTTTTGTTTATCTATTTTATATATAGTAGTGTGTATCTGTTAATCCCAAGCTCTTAATTTATCCCTCCCCTCCCCCTTTGGTAACCATAAGTTTGTTTTCTATGTCAGTGAGTCTATTTCTGTTTTGTAAATAAGTTCATTTGTATCATATTTTAGATTCCACATATAAGTGATATCATATGATATTTGTCTTTCTCTGACTTACTTTCCTTAGTATGATAATTTCTAGGTCCATCCATGTTGCTGCAAATGGCATTATTTCATTCTTTTTATTAGCTGAGTAATATTAGCTGAGTAATATTCCATTATATATATATATGTACCACATCTTCTTTATCCATTCCTCTGTCGATGGACATTTACGTTGTTTCCATGTCTTGGCTACTGTGAATAGCACTGCTATGAACGTTGGGGTGCATGTATCTTTTGGAATTAGAGTTTTCATCTTTTTCAGATATATGCCCAAGAGTGCCTGCTTTCTTTTTGTATCCACAACAGCACTTAGCATGGAGCTTGCAATGTGCCAGCTTCGTAAATATCTATCATTTTGCATCTTTTGCCAGCATTTTAAATTCTACACATCCAAAACCAAACACAATGCTCATCCCAATCAATCACTGCCTTTTCTAGACTTCCTGATTTCTCTCAATAGTACCAACATTTTTGTAGTCACCCAGACTGAGAATTTCAGTCAGACACTTTTATGTTTATCAGTAATCAATGTATTAAACATATATTAAGAGGCTTCCCTGGTGGCGCAGTGGTTAAGAATCTACCTGCCAATGTAGGAGACACGGGTTGAGCCCTGGTCCGGGAAGATCCCACATGCCACGGAGCAACTAAGCCTGTGTGCCAAAATTACTGAAGCCCGTGAGCCTAGAGCCCATGCTCTGCAACAAAAGTAGCCACCACAGTGAGAGGCCCGCGCACCACAACGAAGACCGGTCTCTGCTCACCACAGCTAGAGAGAGCCTGGGCACAGCAACAAGACCCAACGCAGCCATAAATAAATTAAATAAATAAATAAATAAATAAACCAATCCAGAAAGTTCTTAAAAAAAAAAAAACATACATTAAGGTCTTGTTATACTCTGAACTACATGGGGTACTCAATAAATGTTCACTAAGTGAATTAATGAAATAATTCCACATGTATTTATTGAGTGCTTATCATGTGTTAGGAAATGTAAGAGAGAGAAAAAAGATTGAGACTCAGCTGCTGCCTTCATCGCCTTATAATACAGTAGGGAGAATATGTATACAGAGCTACAGTAACAGATTATCTGCAGTAACAGCCATAATAGATGTGTGAACAAAGCACTGTAGGAGTACAAAAAGGGTCATATCATCCCTGCCTTGGAGCATCATGGACCATAGACTGTTGCCTTAAGAAGGTGTCATTCAAGCTGTAAGCTGAAGGACCATTGGGGCAGATAGAGATAGACCGAGGGAAGAGCATTGAAGGAAGGGAAAACATGATGTAGCTCCAGATGCATGAAGAGGAAGGTGATTCCAGAACAGGGCTGGTAGTCAAATTTGTCTGTAGCAAAGGATGCAAATAGGAGAATAATGAAAGCTAAAGTCAGAAAGGTAATGTGCATTGTTTGGTTGGGAAGAATTTAAATTTCTAGGCTAAGGATTTTGGACATTAGTGTGCTTTGGGAAACTATGAAATATTTTTACACATAATATGGGACCAGAGCTGTGCTTTGTCCAGAGAAGAGAAACCAAGATGTTAACTGTAAACAAACCATGTAATACGAAGAACACCTAAAGAACTCAGGAACGGTTAGAAGAAAAACTTTGAGATCACGTAACTATTTTCAGTTATCCGAGAGGCAGACCAGTGGAAGAGAGAGTATGTCAATTTCTGGTAGATCAAACGGACAGAAATAAAATAAACTGGTGAAAGAAAGAAGATAATTGGCTGTGGCGTGTTTAAAGAGAGAACAGAACATTTGAGAAACCAATAAGGAGGCTTTTGTGAGACTCAGCCTGATAAGCAGAGGTCATCATGATAGCTAACACATACATAGCACTTATTATCTACCCCGCACTGTTGTAAGCACTTTACATATATTTACTCATTTGATCCTTACAGCAACCCATATTAAAGATGGGAAACCAAAGCACAGAAAGATTTAGTGACTTGCCCAAGGTCACATAGTTAATCCATAGCTCACCTAGTATTCCAGCCCACGAATTCAGGCTTCAGAGTCCAGACTCTTAACTACTATGCTATACTGGCTCTCAGAGAAATAAAAGGGGAAAATTAAACAGAAGAATTGAAAGACCTGGCTAGATACGAGCAGAAGGGGAAAAGAAGATGAACACATAATGACAAGGTTCCTAGTTTGGAAACCAGGAATATTATCACAGTAATAACAAAAGTGAAATCCGGAGGAGCTTCAAGACGGCAGAGGAGTAAGATGTGGAGATCACCTTCCTCCCCACAGATACATCAGAAATACATCTACACGTGGAAAAACTCCTACAGAACACCTACTGAACGTTGGCAGAAGACCTCAGACCTCCCAAAAGGCAAGAAACTCCCCACGTACGTGTCTGAGCAAAGAACAGATGCCCTCAGGTGACCTACGCGCAGAGGTGGGGCCAAATCCAAAGCTGAATCCTGGGAGCTGTGCGAACAAAAAAGAGAAAGGGAAATCTCTCCCAGCAGCCTCAGGAGCAGCGGATTAAATCTCCACAATCAACTTGATGCACCCTGCATCTGTGGAATACCTGAATGAACAACGAATCATCCCGAACTGAGGAGGTGGACTTTGGAAGCAACAATATATATATATTTTTTCCCCTTTTTCTCTTTTTCCTTGTGGATGACAGGTTCTTGGTGCTCCAGCCAGGCATCAGGGCTGTGCCTCTGAGGTGGGAAAGAAAAGTTCAGGACATTGGTCCACCAGAGACCTCCCAGCTCCATGTAATATCAAACGGTGAAAATCTCCCAGAGATCTCCATCTCAACACCAAGACCCAGCTCCACTGAACAACGAGCAAGCTACACTGCTGGACACCCTATGCCAAACAACTAGCAAGACAGGAACCCAACACCACCCATTAGCAGAGAGGCTGCCTAAAATCATAATAAGTCCACAGACACCCCAAAACACACCACCAGACGTGGACCTGCCCACCAGAAAGACAAGATCCAGCCTCATCCACCGGAACACAGGCACCAGTCCCCTCCACCAGGAAGCCTACACAACCCACTGAACCAACCATAGCCACTGGGGGCAGACACCAAGAAGAACGGGAACTATGAACCTGAAGCCTGCAAAAAGGAGGCCCCAAACACAGTAAATTAAGCAAAATGAGAAGACAGAGAAACACACAGCTGATGAAGGAGCAAGGTAAAAACCCACCAGATCTAACAAATGAAGAGGAAATAGGCAGTCTACCTGAAAAAGAATTCAGAGTAATGATAGTAAAGATGATCCAAAATCTTGGAAATAGAGCGGAGGAAATACAAGAAACGTTTAACAAGGACCTAGAAGAACTAAAGAAGAAACAAACAATGATGAACAACACAATAAATGAAATTAAAAATTCTCTAGAAGGGATCAATAGCAGAATAACTGAGGCAGAAGAATGGATAAGTGACCTGGAAGATAAAATAGTGGAAATAACTACTACAGAGCAAAATAAAGAGAAAAGAATGTAAAGAATTGAGGACAGTCTCAGAGACCTCTGGGACAATATTAAACACACCAGCATTCGAATTATAGGGGTGCCAGAAGAAGGAGAGAAAAAGAAAGTGACTGAGAAAATATTTGAAGAGATTATAGTGAAAAACATCCCTAATATGGGAAAGGAAATAGTTAATCAAGTCCAGGAAGCACGGGGAGTCCCATACAGGATAAATACAAGGGGAAACACGCCAAGACACATATTAATCAAACTATCGAAAATTAATTACAAAGAAAAAATAATAAAAGCAGCAAGGGAAAAATAACATACAAGGGAATCCCCATAAGGTTAACAGCTGATTTTTCAGCAGAAACTCTGCAAGCCAGAAGGAAGTGGCAGGACATATTTAAAGTAATAAAAGGGGAAAACCTACAACCAAGATTACTCTATCCAGCAAGGATCTCATTCAGTTTTGATGGAGAAATTAAAGCCTTTACAGACAAGCAAAAGCTAAGAGAATTCAGCACCACTAAACCAGCTTTACAACAAATGCTAAAGGAACTTCTCTACGCAGGAAACACAAGAGAAGGAAAAGACCTACAATAATAAACCCAAAACAATTAAGAAAATGGTAATACGAACATACATATTGATAATTACCTTAAATGTAAATGGATTAAATGCTCAAACCAAAAGACATAGACTGGTGGAATGGATACACAAACAAGACCCGTATATAGGCTGCCTACAAGAGACCCACTTCAGACCTAGGGACACATACAGACTGAAAGTGAGGGGATGGAAAAAGATCTTCCATGCAAATGGAAATCAAAAGAAAGCTGGAGTAGCAATTCTCATATCATACAAAATAGACTTTAAAACAGACTATTACAAGAGACAAAGAAGGACACTACGTAATGATCAAGGGATCAATCCAAGCAGAAGATATAACAATTGTAAATATTTATTAACCCAACATAGGAGCACCTCAATACATAAGGCAAATACTAACAGCCATAAAAGGGGAAATCCACAGTAACACAATCATAGTAGGGGACTTTAACCCCACACTTTCACCAATGGACAGATTATCCAAAATGAAAATAAATAAGGAAACACAAGCTTTAAATGATACATTAAACATGATGGACTTAATTGATATTTATAGGACATTCCATCCAAAAACAACAGAATACAGTTTCTTCCCTTATGCTCATGGAACATTCTCCAGGATACATCATATCTTGGGTCACAAATCAAGCCTCTGTAAATTTAAGAAAATTGAAATCATAACAAGTATCTTTTCTGACCACAACACTGTGAGACTAGATATCAATTACAGGGAAAAATCTGTAAAAAATACAAAAACATGGAGGCTAAACAATACACTACTTAACAGCTAAGAGATCAATGAAGAAATCAAAGAGGAAATCAAAAAATACCTAGAAAGAAATGACAATGAAAACACGATGACCCAAAGTGTACGGGATGCAGCAAAAGCAGTTCAAAGAGGAAACTTTATAGCAATACAATCCTACCTCAAAAAACAAGAAACATCTGAAATAAACAACCTAACCTTACACCTAAAGCAGTTAGAGAAAGAAGAACAAAAAACCCCAAAGGTAGCAGAAGGAAAGAAATCATAAAGATCAGATCAGAAATAAATAAAAAAGTAATGAAGGAAATGATAGCAAACATCAATAAAACTAAAATCTGGCTCTTTGAGAAGATAAACAAATGGATAAACCATTAGCCAGAATCATTAAGGAAAAAAGGGAGAAGACTCAAATCAATAGAATTAGAATTGAAAAGGGGGAAGTAACAGCTGACACTGCAGAAATCCAAAGGATCATGAGAGATTACCAAAAGCAAGTATATGCCAATAAAATGGACAAGCTGGAAGAAATGGACAAATTCTTAGAAATGCACAACCTTCTGAGGCTGAACCAAGAAGAAATAGAAAATATGAACAGACCAATCACAAGCACTGAAATTGAAACTGTGATTAAAAATCTTCCAACAAACAAAAGCCCAGGACCAGATGGCTTCACAGGCGAATTCTATCAAACATTTAGAGAAGAGCAAAAACACCTATCCTTCTCAGACTCTTCCAAAATATAGCAGAGTGAGAAACATTCCCAAACTCATTCTACGAGGCCACCATCACCCCGATAGCAGAACCAGACAAAGATGTCACAAAGAAAGAAAACTACAGGCCAATATCACTGATGAACATAGATGCAAAAATCCTCAACAAAATACTAGCAAACAGAATCCAACAGCACATTAAAAGGCTCATACACCATGATCAAGTGGGGTTTATCCCAGGAATGCAAGAATTCCTCAATATACGCAAATCAATCAACGTGATACACCATATTAATAAATTGAAGGAGAAAAACCATATGATCATCTCAATAGATGCAGAAAAAGCTATTGACAAAATTCCACACCCATTTATGATAAAAACCCTCCAGAAAGTAGGCACAGAGGGAACTTTCCTCAACATGATAAAGGTCATATATGACAAACCCACAGCCTACATTGTCCTCAATGGTGAAAAACAGAAACCATTTCCACTAAGATCAGGAACAAGACAAGGTTGCCCACTCTCAACACTCTTATTCAACATAGTTTTGGAAGTTTTAGCCACAGCAATCAGATAAGAAAAAGAAATAAAAGGAATCCAAATCGGAAAAGAAGAAGTAAAGCTGTCACTGTTTGCAGATGACACAATACTATACATAGAGAATCCTAAAGATGCTACCAGAAAACTACTAGAGCTAATCAATGAATTTGGTAAAGTAGCAGGATACAAAATTAATGCACAGAAATCTCTTGCATTCCTATAGACTAATGATGAGCAATCTGAAAGTGAAATTAAGAAAACACTCCCATTTACCATTACAACAAAAAGAATAAAATATCTAGGAATAAACCTACCTAAGGAGACAAAAGACCTGTATGCAGAAAACTATAAGATACTGATGAAAGAAATTAAAGATGATACATATAGATGGAGAGATATACCATGTTCTTGAATTGCAGGAATCAACATTGTGAAAATGACTGTGCTACCCAAAGCCATCTACAGATTCCATGCAATCCCTATCAAGCTACCACTGGCATTTTCCACAGAACTAAAGCAAAAAAATTCACAATTTGTATGGAAACACAAAAGACCCCGAATAGCCAAAGCAATTTTGAGAAAGAAAAACGGAGCTGGAGGAATCAGGCTCCCTGACTTCAGACTATGCTACAAAGCTACAGTAATCAAGACAGTATGGTACTGGCACAAAAACAGAAATGTAGATCAATGGAACAGGGTAGAAAGCCCAGAGATAAACCCATGCACATATGGTAACCGTATGTTTGATAAAGGAGGCAAGAATATACAGTGGAGTAAAGACAGCCTCTTCAATAAGTGGTGCTGGGAAAACTGGACAGGTACATGTAAAAGAATGAAGTTAGAACACTCCCTAACACCATACACATAAATAGACTCAAAATGGATTAAAGACCTAAATGTAAGGCCAGACACCATCAAACTCTTAGAGGAAAACATAGGCAGAACACTGTATGACATAAATCACAGCAAGATCCTTTTTGACGGACCTCATAGAGAAATGGAAAGAAAAATAAACAAATGGGACCTAATGCAACTTAGAAGCTTTTGCACAGCAAAGGAAACCATAAACAAGATGAAAATACAACCCTCAGAATGGGAGAAAATGTTTACAAATGAAGCAACTGACAAAGGATTAATCTCCAAAATTTACAAGCAGCTCTTGCAGCTCAATATCAAAAAAACAAACAACCCAATCCAAAAATGGGCAGAAGACCTAAATAGACATTTCTCCAAAGAAGATATACAGATTGCCAACAAACACATGAAAGAATGCTCAACATCATTAATCATTAGAGAAATGTAAATCAAAACTACAATGCGATATCATCTCACACTGGTCAGAATGGCCATCATCAAAAAATCTAGAAACAATAAATGCTGGAGAGGGTGTGGAGAAAAGGGAACCCTCACACCCTGTTGGTGGGAACATAAATTGACACAGCCACTATGGACGTTCCTTAAAAAACTAAAAATAGGGCTTCCCTGGTGGCGCAGTGGTTGAGAGTCCGCCTGCCGATGCAGGGGACATGGGTTCGTGTCGCGGTCTGGGAAGATCCCACATGCTGCAGAGCGGCTAGGCCCATGAGCCATGGCCGCTGAGCCTGCGCGTCTGGAGCCTGTGGTCCATGAAGGGAGAGGCCACAACAGTGAGAGGACCGCGTACCGCAAAAAAAGAAAACAACTAAAAATAGAACTACCATATGACCCAGCAATCCCACTACTAGGCATGTACCCTGAGAAAACCATAATTCAAAAAGAGTCATGTACCACAATGTTCATTGCAGCACTATTTACAATAGCCAGGACATGGAAGCAACCTAAGTGTGCCTCGACAGGTGAATGGATAAAGAAGATGTGGAACATATATACAATGGAATATTAGCCATTAAAAAGGAACAAGCTGAGTTATTTCTAGTGAGGTGGATAGACCTAGAGACTGTCATACAGAGTGAAGTAAGTCAGAAAGAGAGAAACAAATACCATATGTTAACACATATATATGGAATCTAAAAAGAAAAAGTAAATGGTCATGAAGAACCTAGGGGCAAGAAGGGAGTAAAGATGCAGACCTACTAGAGAATGGACTTGAGGATACGGCGAGGGGGAAGGGGCAAAGTGAGAGAGTGGCATGGACAGAATTACACTACCAAACATAAAATAGATAGCTAGTGGGAAGCAGCCACAAAGCACAGGGAGATCAGCTCGGTGCTTTGTGACCATCTAGAGGGGTGGGATGGGGGGCGAGGCAGATGCAGGAGGGAAGAGATATGGGGATATATGTATATGTATAACTCATTCACTTTGTTATAAAGCAGAAACTAACAAACCATTGTAAAGCAATTATACTCCAATAAAGATGTTAAAATAAAAATAAATAAATAAATCCAATTGGAAATATAAAAAAATCTACAAACAATAAATGCTGGAGAGGGTGTGGAGAAAAGGGAACTCTCATACACTGTTGGTGGGAATGTAAATTGATACAGCCACTATGGAGAACAGTATGGAGGTTCCTTAGAAAACTAAAAATACAACTACCATACGACCCAGCAATCCCACTACTGGGCATATACCCTGAGAATACCATAATTCAAAAACAGTCATGTACCACAATGTTCATTGCAGCTCTATTTAGAATAGCCAGGACATGGAAGCAACCTAAGTGTCCACCGACAGATGAATGGATAAAGAAGATGTGGCACATATATACAATGGAATATTACTCAGCCATAAAAAGATACGAAATTGAGTTATTTGTAGTGAGGTGGATGGACCTAGAGTCCATCATAGAGAGTGAAGTAAGTCAGAACGAGAAAAAGAAATCCCGTATTGTAGCACATATATATGGAATCTAAAAAAAAATAAAATAAAATAAGGTCATGAAGAGCCTAGGGGCAAGACGGGAATAAAGATGCAGACCTACTAGAGAATGGACTTGAGGACACGGGGTGGGGGAAGGGTAAGCTGGGACAAAGTGAGAGAGTGGCAGTGTATATATGTCCATATATACACTACCAAACGTAAAATAGATAGCTAGTGGGAAGCAGCCACATAGCACAGGGAGATCAGCTCGGTGCTTTGTGACCAGCTATAAGGGTGGGATAGGGAGGGTGGGAGGGAGGGAGATGCAAGAGGGAAGAGATATGGGGACATATGTATATGTATAACTGATTCAGTTTGTTATAAAGCAGAAACTAACACACTACTGTAAAGCAATTATACTCCAATAATGATGTTTAAAAAAAGTGAAATCAGGGTAAAAAATGGAATTATGAGTAGAAACTAAAAGGTAGGTTATAACTATTTTGAGTTTAAGGTGATGATGGCCTAGCCAAGTAGAAATATGTAGCACGATATCTGTGGAATTGAAAGTAAGTCAAGGACTTTAAGTTTGTCTTAATATAGCCAGGTTAATATACTCCCTACCCATAGCTTTCCCACAGTACAGTACAACCTCTCTGGAATGTTGATATTGTGGCACAAGGATAGACATGAAGTCAAATTCTTTGTATAATAATAATCCCATTATTAGTTCTTAGAAGAATGAATATGGTAGCTTTTAGGAAACATATAAAGTATGTCTCTTGAAGTTCAGATGACACTAATAACCATACAGCCTTTTAAACATTTTAGTGATTGCAATAGAGTAAAATTATAAATTAAAAACTAAATGTATTAAATAGCACTAAATTGTGCATTCCGATGATATATAAGGACATTTATATGCCTTTGTCTTCGTCATGCAGAGGATTTTGTTGACTCTGGATTCTTTACATTTCATTTCTCCGTGTCATATTTATTTATAGGGGTAAAAATAAACTGTAGGTGCATGGTCTGCTGGGCAATGATGGCAGCTTTGTAAATATGTATGCAGCCCTTCCCCAGGCCTTTGACAGAAAGCTGCTTTCTGTGCCTGTGTAATGCCTTGAACACACCTTACACATTAAGGATGCAGGTGGAGCCTACCACAGTTTCAGAGATTGCCTGATGACTGCTAGCCTTGTCTCTCTTGTGGACTCCAATTAGACTTCATTTTCTAAATCCAGAGAGCCCTTAGCAAGAGTGTTGAATGGGGTAAAAACAGCTATATAAGCTTTCTTTCATTCAGAGTAAATTTTCCAGTCTGCATGAAGTGTCCTTCCAGCAAGCAGCTTTGGCTTCACCCCTGAAGTATGCTATCCGATGTGTTTTGGAGCTTGGATGTGTCTGAAGATCTCTCAGTCCATCATTTGTAGCGCTTCAGGGAACATAGACCTTTCTGTGCTCACTTGGAAGGCTTATTGCCTCATAAAAACACCAAGCAGGAGTTTTAGATGTGCTTAATGAAATTCATTTTGGGGAGAAGAGAGGTAATATCAAGATTTTTTCAAGAGGCAAGAAGAGGTCTAATATCAATCAGAAGGAAGAGAAAGTTCTCCTTAGCACAATTTTAACATTATGTCTAATCATGCCAAAAAGAATGCTAAACGTCATATATAAAGAACAGCTTTCTGACTTACCAATAAATACTTCTTAAGTAGCCACTCTGAGCCAGGATGTAATGATAATTGCTCCAGTAGTAGTGTATATCGTTTAATGAGTGAGGGCACTGTCTTATTGAGGCCAAGGACATGAGTTTGATACCTTGATGAGCCAGTTAGGCTTGCAACGATGGTAAGAAAGTCTAAGCATAAAACTGTGGATAGACTGACACAAACTTTTCCACAGCTGAACAATCAGTTCAGAGCACAGGGCCTGCTACAAATCGTATGTTTGGAGTTTCCAAAGTTAATATTTTCTCCTTAAGGGTGATGGTATTACCCTGACAATCTGGTACCTGATTGGGTCAAGTGAAAAGCAGTTGTGAGACAAGTGTCTAGATATCAACATTCTTTGTCAATTGGGGATATTATTGGATAGACGAGTATGTTGGGTTCGTAATCAAAGGATTGAGACAGTTTTGCATCTGTATCTATGAATAAGTAGAAATTCACCTCAGCCTCAGTGTTTCCAGCTTCTGATCACTGAGTTAAACAAAATACGATCTCTAGAATTATGGGAGAATATTTCATTTGTCCGAAAAGCAAACAGGATTTATTCCAAAGGAAAGAGTCTAGCTACTGAAAAAAGCCAGTTGAGTATTTTATTGAATTCAAAAGTTGTAAGCCAGGCATGATTTTTTCTGTCTTGTCAGGTTTTTCACATTTACCAAAGAGCAGTTCACCAGTTTATAAAGGAAATCCAAAGCCATGTGATAACCATACTCCATGAAACATTAAGCTGAAAGTCAATTCAACTTTTGATCTTCACATACTAGATTCCTTCAGATTTAGTTCTTATCCGAGAATTTGAGACTCATCTCAAGAGTTTTATAGGATGGAGTGTGTTGTTGTTGTTACTGCTGCTTCTATGTTGCTATTTGTACAGAAAGAGCTAGCTGACATGTATCATTTGTAGTCTCTTCAATCAAATTGTTGTTCAAATGTAAGACAGTGTTCAGATTACTAAAATATATTGAAGCTCATTGTAATGTTGGGGCTGAAAGACAAGTGTTATGCTTATGTCATAGGTTTCTGTGTTAAAATGAGAGATACACTATTACACCTGAAACACAGAAAATGTGATACATGGCCCACAGTAAAACCAAATCTTTGTCATAGCAACGTACTGATAAAGATCGGGTGGAGGTGGTATTGAATTTAACTCTGTGCAATAAAATAGATAATATTTTCCCAGTTGCTTTTCAGAGAAACAGGGACCCAAAAAGTGTGCGTGTATGCATGTCTATGTGCGAACCTGCATGTGTACGAGCCTGAACATGTGTTCTACAAAGTTAACAGTTATTTATAATAGTCCCACTCTCAAGTAGAATGTCTGCCACTGAGGAATGCAAGGACCTGTAGTAGTAAAATAAAAACGATTCAAATATTTGAAAAATAATACCAAGTACACAAACCTTTATTCTTAATAATATTTATTATTCTTGGTTCATTCATTGCTTGATTTTAGTGAAGAGCCTGAGATACACTGTAAAAACTTTTCCAGTCCTTAACCTGCTTGACTTGGTACTGCTCACACTTATCAAATCAACTTACTTTTTTTCCTTACTCTTATTTCCCATATTAATCACATAAAACAATGAGAAAATCTCATAGTTTCCCCAATAAAAATTGTATGATAGTCTATCAAAGAGAAGGTCTCTATCTATTCAGGTTCATTCATTCCCAATTCTTGATTTTCCTTATGCTCCCAGCCTGATTTCCTTTGATCTTTAACTGATTCTAGTAGATGCTGAACAAGTGGACATGTAATACTTCCTTAATTTTCATGGATTTTTACATCAAAGGTGTCCTTTCTTTGTTTAGAATGCCATATTGAATTATTGAAAATGTTACATAAATGTGTATTTTAGAGCCTAACTAATACCCAGATTTAATATTTCAGGGTGCCCAATATTATCATTGTCTAATGTTGGGCACAGCCAAAGTGCTAAGAATAACAGAATTTACTTTACTGGGAACTTCTGTCTAAGAAGTAAACCTAAGAGAAATGGTTCTGAGGGAGACTCTGAAGGATTTACTGTTTAATCAAATTGTTCTTTGTCAGCATGCAACAAAGAAGTGTTCCAGTTGTATCCTAGTTCAATTTATACAAGTGTTGTTCATTGTTGACATGCATAAAGAAACTTATTAAAAATGAAATGTCTCAATAGAACTTTAAAGTGTCTGCCTATATTTTTCATGTTCTTTTCCAATACATTTGCACAAAAGAATGTTTATATTTTAGCATTCTTTTGTCATATTTTGTAGCCTGTAATGTTAATGTATTTTCAACCAGATAGAAAATATTACACATGGAATAGAACTATTCATAAGACAAATATATTAGAGCAAATATCATTTCTAGCATGTTTATAAATTATACAATTGCCAGCATCTGTTTTCTGTTAGTCCTCCCACGCCCACCCCACTGCTAATCATAAAAGATTGGGATTGAAAAACATCTTAGATCTGAGTCCAGAAACTCCATTTGGAAATGGAGGCAATTGCAGGAATGTTGATGCAGTTCAAAGTGAGGAATGCTTCTTGTTGAAGATCTGCTTCTCCATGTGTAGTAATTTATTTCTTAGAGGATTCCCTTGCTCATGCAGATATCGCTTCCCTCCTGGATCCTTGCAGTGCTGAAACTGTCAATCAGATTAGTAGTTGTGGCTTATGTCTGTGGGGGGTTTCATGTTGAGGTTAAGTCACATCTCCACTTATTTATTCAACAGAGTGGTCCCTAAAGACAGTTGTTTCTTTTTCTTTTTCTTGCACTGTTTACAACATTTTATTGAAGTACAAAATTGTTGGAATTAACCTAAATAGAAAAACATAGTAAATATTGACAAAAACACTGATAACACCACTCAGGTCACACACGTGTAACAAATACAGGAAGGTTTTTAAAAGATTACAAGTTGAAAATTATGGAGATTTCCCCAAATGGATAGAATAGCTCACTGCTGAGTATGGCATCAATATAATATGTAAGGTCTTTGAGAGAATGCTGTCCCTGACTCTTCTGCAATCTAGTGCCTCCTAGAAATTTTGGGAGATTCAGACTCAGAGGCAGCCAGAGCGGACAAGTCGTTTCTTTTTTTTTTCTTTTCTTTTTTTTTTTGTGGCCCCGTCCTGCAGCATGCAGTATCTTAGTTCCCCGACCAGGGATCAAACCCTTGCCCCCTGCATTGGGAGTAAGGAGTTTTACCCACAGGACCACCAGGAAAGTCGTAAGACAGTCATTTCTTATCTATTCTTTATTTCTTTTCTTTTGGATATTATTACTAAATATTCCAAACACATAAAGCAACATAATGAACAACTGTAAACCCACAACTTAGCTTTAAAAAGTAACAAATACAAATAAGTCCCTGTGTATCCTTTTGTGCTTCCAGTCCCCTCCCTTCCCTGCAGTGGAAGCCACTACCCTAAATTTAATCATTCTTGTACATATTTTTAGGCTTTCACAAATATGTATATACCCATAAAACTGTATTGTTCTGCATATGTTTAAATTTCATATGAATAACTTGCTTCCTTCCATTATCATTATGTTTTTAAGGTTTATCTATTTTGAGGCATGTACCTCTACTTTATTCAACTTAACTTCTGTATATTTTTGCATTGTATGACTACACCAAAATTTATATATCCATTTTCCTATTGATGTACATTTAGGCTGGACACACATACACACATCAATGAATATACTTCAAAATGTTCTTAGTCTTTTCTGTTTCATATGGATTTTAGGATCAGGTTTTCAAGCTCTATGAAAACGGTTGTTGAATTTACAGAACTAGTAGAGGAAAATTGACATCTTAATGATATTGAGGTGTGTGAGCCATGAACACAGTATATCTCCCCATTGATTGAGTCTTGGTATGTGTTCTTCAGAAAGTTTTAAATTCTTATATAAAAGAATGTTGAACTTTTTTTGCTAGATTTGTTATTATTATGAATGAGATCTTTTTTAAAAAATTACATGTTCTAATTGGCTGTTCCTGATACATAGGCAGGCTGTTGATTTTTTTCTGTTGATCTTGTTTACAATAACTTTGCTATCCTCTCTTCCTGTTTCCATAGTTTACCTGTATATTCAATTTTGTGTCTTCCTTTCCAGACATTAAACATTTTATATTTTTGGTTGCCTTATTGTGCTAGCTAAGTTCTCCAGTACCACACTGAATTCGAAGCAGCAGTTAATTGTAGTACTTCTGACTTTAAGGGAACTCTATTATTTTATTACTACATTTGACGCTTACTTTAGGATTTTGGTAAATCACCTTTATCATATTCAGTAAATTCCCTTCTAGTCCTATTTTGCTAAGAGATTACATCATAAATAGGAGTTATTTTATAAATATTATATAATCTTTCCATATATAAGATGATATTTTTTCTTTAATACATTATGAAATGAGATTAAAGTGAAACAGATTAATTCAATGATGAATTGCATTAATAGATTTTCAAAAGTTAAAGCATCCTAGCATTCATGCCTACTTGGTTGTAATTTTCTATGTGTGTGTGTGTGTGTGTGTGCACACGTGTGTGTGTGCATGTGTGTGTGCATTGCTGGTTTGATTTTCAGATCTTTTATTGGAGATTTTTGCAGCCATGTTTATAAGTGAGATAGGCCTACAAAAAAGTCCCTTCTTCTTTACTTACCTTATTTTAGAACTAGATTATAGTAGTCTCATAAAATGATTCAGGAAGTCTTTTCTCTTTTTGTGTTCTCTGGTGTGACTTAAAATAGAGATTATCTATCTGTCGCTTAGAAGTTTGGCTAAATACACCTGTAAAACCATCTGGGCCATTTTCAATGTCTTTAAGGTGTATTCAGGCTTTCTGTTTCTTCTCAAATTCATTTTTTTTTCCTTGAAAAATAATTTACTTCATCTAAGGTTTCAAACTTACTGGCATAAAGTTGTTCATAGCACTCTCTCATTTATTTTTATATTTTAATCTTTAATGCTTACTTGTTCATTTCCTTTCTTTATTTCTTGTTCTACTTTGTCAAAGCTTTCTCTATTTTATTATTCATGTCAAAGACACAGATTTTGGTTTAGTTCATCTTCTCTATTGTTTCTTTGTTTCTCATTTCATTAACTTTAGCTCTGTTGTTTCCTCCCTTCTACTTATATGCAGTCTTTTTTCTGACTCCTTGGGTTGGATGCTTTCTTCATTAATTTTCAGTTGTCCTTCTTTTCTACTAAATGTATGAAAGACTGTACATTTCCTCTAAGTTACTGTCTAAGCTGTATCCCACAGGTTTTTTTTTTTTGTTTTTTTGTTTTTTTTTTTTGCGGTACGCCGGCCTCTCACTGTTGTGGCCTCTCCCGTGGTGGAGCAGAGGCTCCGGACGCACAGGCTCAGCGGCCATGGCTCACAGGCCCAGCCGCTCCACGGCATGCGGGATCCTCCCCGACCGGGACACGAACCCGCGTCCCCTGCACCGGCAGGCGGACCCCCAACCACTGCGCCACCAGGGAAGCCCCACAGGTTTTTATAAATAGTATTTTCATTGTTATTTAGTTCCTAATTTCCAATATAATTTTTCTGTGATTCATAAATTATTTTAAAGTGTATTTTTAAGGAACACTTTTCTGCATTCTTTCTTTTGCTTTTTGTTTATTGATTTCTAATTTTAGTGCATTTTGCTGAAACAGCACAATCTATGTGGTGTAGAATCTTTGTCATTTGTTGAGCCTTGCTTTGTGAACTAATAATTGTCAGTTTTGTGGGTATCCTGTGTGTTCTTGAAAAGAATATGTATTGTATAGTCATACGTTTGGGGTTCTATATATGTCCATTAAAGTTGTTAATTGTACTATTCAAATTTTCTACATCCACTAATTTTTTATCTTCTTATTCCTGAAGTTGAAATTTTCAATTTGTCTTATTATAAGTATGTCGAGTTTTGCTTTATATATCTTGAAGCTGTATTTTCTTACAGGATCAGGATTGTTACATCTTCCTGGTGAATTAATCCTTTTATCATTATATAATGACTCTATCCATAATAATATTTTATACCTTGAAATCTATTTCATCTGATAATATTATAACTATATCAAGTTTCTCTTGGTACTTTACTACAGTGCCTTTTTTCCCTTTTTGCTAACTTTTCTGTATTAGTGTATTTCAGCACATCTCTTATTAACAGAAGGAACATAACTAGATTTTCTTCTTCACTCAGTTCCAGAGTCTCACTCTTAAATTGCAAGTTCAATTTGTTTTTATTTACTAGGATTACTGACATGTTTGGAGTTATATCCTATGATCTTCTTTTGTGTCTCCTATTTACATCATTTATTTTTTCATTGACTTTTACCCTTTTTCTGCCTTTGCTCTGATTGACTGGGTTATCTTCATTCTTATTTCTCCTTTTCTGGTTAGGAAGTTATATATTCTGTTTATTTTCTTTTGGTCATTATCTTAATTTTTTTAAGGGAGGTTTAATTTTTTTAATTAATTTATTTGGCTGCGTTGAGTCTTAGATGCGGCACACAGGATCTTCGTTTTGGCATGTGGGATCTTTTGTTGCGGCGCACAGGCTCTTCATTGCAGTGTGTGGGCTTCTCTCTAGTTGTGGCGTGTGGCCTCCAGAGCATGCAGGCTCTCTAGTTGTGGCGCGTGGGCTCTAGAGCATGTGGGCTCAGTAGTTGCAGCATGTGACTTAGTTGCCCCGTGGCATGTGGGATCTTAGTTCCCCGACCAGGGATCGAACCCACATCCCATGCATTGGAAGGCGGATTCTTAATCACTGGACCACTAGGGAAGCCCGTGGTCATTATCTTTAATTTCTTAACATTTCATTAAAATATAACACACACACACAGAAAAGGACAAAAGTCCTAACTGTACAGTACAGTGAACTATCCAAGTAAGAAACGCCTGGTAACCACTGTGAATATACTCTACCACTGATAGCATGTTTTTTTCTTTATCTTTTGATTAAAAGAAATTCTTAATTTTGATACAGTCCAATTTATTGTCTTTTACCTTTATGGTTAGCATTTTTGTGTACAGTTAAAAAATTTTGTTTTGTACCCTAAGATCATGAAATTGTTTTCTTATGTTGTTCTAGAAGCTTTATCAGTTTATGTTTAGTACATTCTATCTGGATTTGATTTTGTATATGGGCTGAGGTAAAGATGAATTTTTTCTTAATGGATATTCAGTTTCCCAGAACCATTTCATATTAAACAGTAGTCATTTCCCACTTGCCTACAGTACCACCATAAATCAAGTATCCTTATATGTATGGATCTGTTTTAGGACTCTATTTACTCTCAGTGGTCTATTTGCCATTGTACCAAAGCCCACTGTCTAAATTAACATAGCTTTATAATAAGTCTTGCTATCAGCTAGAGTACATCGTCTCACTTTATTCTGCTTCTTTCTTTGGCTGATCAAAATTCACATAAATGTACAAAGACACACACACAACTTCCAAGATATTGATCGGGGTTGCATTGAATCTTCAAAAGAATTTGAGGTAAATTGGCATCTTTAATTTTGAATTTTTCAGTTCACAAATATGTTATAGCTTTCCATTTATCCACGTCTTCTCTAGTTTCTCTCATAAAGTTCTATAGTTTTCCAGTATAGATCGTGCAAATATGTTGTTAAAATTATTACTAGGTATATGATATTGTGATGCTATTGTTAATGGTATTTAAAATTTTTCTCATTGTTTGCTGTTCATATATAGAAATAACTTTTTTATCTATATTAACCATGTATCTAGAGATCTTGCTAAATTCACATATTAATTCTAATAATTTATCTATACAGATTATTTTTGTAGTTTGTACATGCACAATCATACTATCCGTGAATAATGATTTTTTTAACTTTTTTTAACATCTTTATTGGAGTATAATTGCTTTACAATGGTGTGTTAGTTTCTGCTGTATAACAAAGTGAATCAGCTATGCGTATACATATATCTTCATATCCCCTCCCTCTTGCGTCTCCCTCCCAACCTCCCTATCCCACCCCTCTAGGTGGTCACAGAGCACCGAGCTGATCTCCCTGTGCTCTGCAGCTGCTTCCCACTAGCTATCTATTTTACATGTGGTAGTGTATGTATGTCAGTGCCACTCTCTCACTTCATCCCAGCTTACCCTTCCCCCCTCCCCATGTCCTCAAGTCCATTCTCTACGTCTGTGTCTTTATTCCTGTCCTGCCCCTAGGTTCTTCAGAACGTTTTTGTTTTTTTTTTGATTCCATATATATGTGTTAGCATACAGTATTTGTTTTTCTGTTTCTGACGTACTTCACTCTGTATGACAGACTCTAGGTCTATCCACCTCACTACAAATAACTCAATTTCGTTTCTTCTTTTGGCTAACATTCCATTGTATATATGTACCACATCTTCTTTATCCATTCATCTGTTGATGGACATTTAGGTTGCTTCCATGTCCTGGCTATTGTAAATAGTGCTGCAATGAACATTGTGGTATATGACTCTTTTTGAATTATGGTATTCTCAGGGTATATGCCCAGTAGTGGGATTGAAAGGATGCTCAACATCTCTAGTCATTAGAGAAATGCAAATCAAAGCTACAATGAAGTATCATCTCACACTGGTCAGAATGACCATCATCAAAAAAATCCACTAATTGGCTTCCCTGGTGGCACAGTGGTTAAGAATCCACCTGCCAGTGCAGGGAACACGGGTTCAAGCCCTGGTCCAGGAAGATCCCACATGCCACAGAGCAGCTAAGCCTGTGCACCACAACTACTGAGCCTGTGCTCTAGAGCCCGTGAGCCACAACTACTGAGCCCGCATGCCACAACTACTGAAGCCCGTGCGCCTAGAGCCCGTGCTCTGCAACAAGAGAAGCCACTGCAGTGAGAAGCCCGTGCACCACAACAAAGAGTAGCCCCCACTTACCACAACTAGAGAAAGCCCGCGAGCAGCAACAAAGACCCAACACAGCCAAAAATAGATAAATAAGATAAATATATATATTTTTAAATCCACTAACAATAAATGCTGGACAGGGTGTGGAGAAAAGGGAACCCTCTTGCACTGTTGGTGGGAATATAAATTGATACAGCTACTATGGAGGTTCCTTAAAAAACTAAAAATAGAACTACCATATGATTTATTTATTGCTTTTCAATTTTTATACTTTTTTTCTTTTTCTTGCATTATTGCACTGGCTAGGACCTCTAGAATTATGTTGTATAGCAGTGATGATCATAGGCATCTTTTCTCAGTCTCAGTAGTAGAAGAAAAGAATTCAACATCTCAGTACTAAATAATGTTTGCTGTGGGGGGGGTTGCAGCTAATCTTTATCAGTTAAAGTTCCTTTTGGTCTTAATTTGCTATAATTTTTTATCACAAATGAATGTTTAGTATTTTATCAAATACTCATTATGTATCTGTGGAGATGATCATATGAGTTTTCTCTTTTATTCCATATATATGATGAATTACAATGATTGATTTTCAAGTTTTAATGTAATCTTGCATTTCTAGAATAAGCACAAATTGGTCATTATACAATTTCCTGTTGTGTAATACCAGTTTTACTGTGTTAATATTTTGTTTAGAGTTTTTGCATCCATATTTATGAGTGAGATTGGCCTGTATTTTTTCTTATAATATACTTGTCAGAATTTTACATCAAGGTTATGTTGGACTCATAAAGCATATTTGTGAAGTGTTTTCTCTTTTTCTATTCTTTGGAAAAGTTTACTCAAGATTGGCAATTTTTCTTCCTTAAAGGTTTGGTATATTTACAAATGAAGTCATCTGAGACTGTAATTGTTTGTGGGCGAGGGAATATTTTTCATTGTTTATTAAGGTTTTTTATAGAAACTATTCAGTTTCCTGTTTTTCTTGTGTTTATTATTGTAAGCTGTATTTTTGTAGGGATTTTTCCAATCCACTGAAAGTTTTAAATGTATTGACAAAAAGTTGTTTGTGATATCCTCTTATGATGTTTTATGTCTGAAGGATCTGCAACAATGTCATCTTTTTCATTCGCGATATTAGTTATTTGGGTCTTCTGTATTTTCATCTTGGTCAGTCCCCACCAGGGATTTATCAGTTTTATTAGTCTATGCAAATCATCAGGTATTGGCTTTGTTGATCCTTTCTATCATATGTTTGTTCTTATTTAATTAATCTCAGCTCTTATTATTTTCTTCCTTATACCCTCTTGGAGTTTACTTTGCTCTTCTTTTCCTAATTTTTTAAAATTGGATGCTTGGGTCATTGTTCTCCAGGTGGTTTTCCGTCCTACCTTATAAATTTTCCTATACATAGGGACTGAGTTATATTACACAAAATTTGATATGTGGTACCTTCATTTTCATTCATTTCAAAATATTTTCTGGGCTTCCCTGGTGGCGCAGTGGTTGAGAGTCCGCCTGCCAATGCAGGGGACACGGGTTCGTGCCCTGGTGCGGGAAGATCCCACATGCCGTGGAGTGGCTGGGCCCGTGAGCCATGGCCACTGAGCCTGCGCGTCCGGAACCTGTGCTCCGCAACGAGAGAGGCCACAGCAGTGAGAGGCCCGCATACCGCTAAAAAAAAAACAAAAAAAATATTTTCCTATTTCCATGATGATTTCTTCTCTGTTCTGTAGTTCATTCAGAAGTCTATTTCTTAATTTCCAAATTATATGGATTTTATAATTATCTTTTGTTACTGATTTCAACTTTAATTCCATAGTAGGTAGAAAACATGCTATATATAATTTCAATACTTAGAAATACGTTGAGACTTGCTTTATAGCCTAGCATGTGGTCAATATTTTTAAATGTTCTATGTGCACTTGGAATTTCTGTGTATGTTGTAGTTATTTAATGCAGTGTTCTGTATGTATCAATTGGATCAAATTTGTTAATCATGTTGGTCAAATATTCCATATTCTTTCTAAGTCATCTGCTTGTTCTGTCAGTTAGTTAATGAGAAAGGGGGTCATAAAAGTCTCTGACTATAATTGTGAATCTGCCTTTTTCTCTTTTTTGTTCCTTCAGTTTTGCTTCAATATTTGGCTTGGTGTTTTCTTCAGTATTGGAAATTTCCTAGCCATTATCCAGTCAAGTATTTTTTCTGTCCCCATGAGACTGACAAAAGCTTTACCCAACCTTTGAAACTTCCAGCTGCATCTACCAGAATTGACAGACACTTCTAGAAAAGAAGCATCCAAAAATATCAGACACCTCTCTGGGTTTTCATTTTCTCCTAGCTTTATAATAAGCAAATATAATTGCTGGAACTTGGCCCAGCAATTCTTTACCCTTTTGTGAATTCTAGTAGTAACATCCAACAAATTTTGAAATATATTTTGTCTAGATTTTCTAGTTCTCATTAGAAGAGAATAGTAAAAATTATTTAGGTCACAATCACTAGAAACAGAGCTCCACCTTTACATTTTTATATGCATACTTGACAAAGTATCTCTTACCTAACTCCTGAAAAATACAAGGCTTTAGAAATATTGAACACAGGGTACTCCACTGCACATATTATGATAAGATAATATTTTATTTCACTACTGTCTTCTAACCCCCCAATTGTTATTGTTGTTGATGTTGTTGTTGTTACTATTATATAGTCAATGCTTCTTTGCCATCTCTCTGAGCTAGTGGATAGTTTATTAGTCCCCATCTCATTGAGATTGCAGCTTTTCAGGGGTTGTCCTTGCTTTCTGCAGGAGTTTCCGTCCAACTCCCCATCTTAAATGGGCCAAAGACCTCATCTCTTTTCCCTTTGTGGACACAGATACCCAAGCCCCTGGTCATTACTGGGTATAATAACCCCTCTATGCTGCCGGAGGGTTGACTTATATGCTTACGTCTTTGACTGTTAGCATCCTCTTTGCTTCCAGTGTTTGAGAATTTCTCTTTCTTGTGAACTAAGACATGCAATTTTTAAAATTATTACATTATATTCACCATTTCTAAGGGTTTATATCAAGGTGGTTTAAAGATAGCCTAGTCTGCCATTTTGCCAATACTGTTCATCTAGTTCTGAACAGTGAATGAATACTAGATGAATACTATTTCATCTAGTCCTACTACTTTTCAGGAAATCATCAGAATGATGTACTCCTATGTCTAAAATTTATAGTTGTATAAAGCAGTATATGCAAAATGTTTGCCTCTCATTGTTTCAGTCAGCTCTGGCTTGATTGGCTTTGACCACTTAGCTTTCTAATCTTAGAAATGCCCTTTCAGTTCAGCTTTTAGTGTCTTGAGGGAGGCCATTAAGGGGAGCAGAATTACAATATCAAAGTCACTATAAGAACTGAATTTTAAAATCCAGATTATCAATCATAGATTCAAAATCAAGATATAGAGTGTTGGTGCTAATTCAAGATTAACCTACTTGAGCTACCATTTATTAGGCTAAGTCCCCCCTTTTTGGTATTGTCTGGGTCCTAGACTTTTCTCACAACCTGGTGATCCCACACACAGTTTTCTATTCACTCTTCCACCCAGTGCAGTCTGGCTTTACAACTACCACTTTATCAATACAGCTCTTCCTAAAGTTACCAACAATTTCCATGTGATAAATCCAATGGGTACTTCTCTGCCCATGTCTCACTTGACCTCTGAGCAATATTTTTTACGTAACTGAAACCATTAGGTGGCACTTCAGGGGCTCCGAGGAGCTCCAGTTCTTTATGTCTCAACACAGAAGGAATTCAGCAAGAGGCAAAGTGATAGATAAGAAGTGATTCATTAGAATAGGACACTTGTGAGGCTTACAAGCAGGTGGACGAGAGGCTGCCGCACCCCAAGAACTTAGTGGGCTACAGTTTTATGATCAAAGGAAAAGTGGGGAGGGGGAGGAAACCACCTTCTTCCTCATTCTTGAATAGACATCAAAATTCCATCGTCATCAGTTCCTCCTCCACGTCGGGTGGGGGGTTTTCTTGTCCCTACATGGTCAAGCTGGGACTGTCATGGTGCAATGGAAATGAGCAAAAAGGCAATAACATATACTAAAATATGTTAAATCATTTCAGGTTTTAGTATAATGTCACCTTTTCCTTATATTTTTGTTTTTAGTGCGTGCAGAGGAGCGTGTCCTAGTAATCATTAACTTACTGAGCTCACTGGGAAGGATGTGGGTCTCGTGCCACCATTGTTTTATTATTTGGGGGCATGTCTCATGTTTCTGTTACCTGGTTTTGTTGCTAAGCAAGCCTGCTTGGTTTTGTGGTTAAGCAAACCTGCTTTCTTGAGTGATCATTAACTTACAGGGGTCTCCTATACTTTTTTCTTTACTTATAATCCCCTAGTGGGATTAACTGTTTAATCACCTACTTTGGCCCTTTACTCTGTCCCTATCATGACTACCCCCTTCTTCTTGAAAAAGTGTCCTCTTTTGGCTTTAGCTGTACCACAATCTATAAGATTTCCTCCTATCACTCACTGCCCTCTCCTTCCCAGTCTCCTTTGATGGTTCCTCTTTTTCTACCTTATCTTTAAATCACAGAACACCTCAGGGCTCATTCCTTAGGGGATATCATCTGGTCTCAAACTTAGATGCTAAATACCACCTATATGCTAATGGTTGCCAATTTCATATCTCTAACCCTGGCCTGTCAAATTCATATATCTTAGTGCTTAATTGACATCTTCATTTGGCTATCTATACGTTATCTCAGTGTTAATCTGTTTGATCTTCCATCTTATTCTTCCTTTATCCTTTTCCATTTTGTTAGTGGCAGCATTATTCACCCATTTGTTTAAGCCAAAACTTTTATTTTTCCCTTTCCTTCATTTCCTATATCCTCTCTTAAGGAATTCATATTGGTTCTACCTCCAAAATATATCGCAAACTGCCCAATGACCCTGTCAGGTGTAAATATTATTACTTTCATTGTGTAGTTACACAAGCAGAGATTAAGAAAGCATGTTAGTAATTTGCCTAAGGATACGCAGCTTTTATGCAGAGGAATTCTTATTCCAAACCGTTTACTCTTTCTATGAAATCTTGACCCTCAAAGAATACTTGTGAATGAATTAGTGAATATATTGATCCAGATAGTAATAAAATTCATAATCATGGCTTTATCAGAAGACTATTCTCACCTACTGAAAAATAACTCTGCTACCTATAGTGTAGAAACCTTTGTTACATATGAAGAGCTTTGTTACATGTAATATAGGGTAATACTTATATCATCATATGTCAATATCTATCAATATATAAAACCAGTTTCAGAATTTAAGACTATGAAAGATAGACAACTTGGCTTCCAGCACACCCTCTTTTTCACTCAAGGATATGTGGCCAGTTGTACCCAAAACCTATTGCATTCTTTCGATAGGCTTTTATCTCCCTTCTGCTCCTCCAGCAAGGGAATTTTATGAAGAAACAAGCTAGCCAAACTTTTATTTTGGTTTTCTACTGTCATGATTTTATTAATATTCAGTGTTTCTTAAAAAAAAAAAGTCAGGGATACAGAAGAGAGAAACTGGGCAGCGCTAATAATACACCTTGATTATATTGGCTAAATATTGAATGGCATTTTGAGATAAGAAGACTGTGTATTTTAATCAACCAAGAATCATTTTAAATCCTTAAAATAAATGCAAATATTGTTAGTATGATCAGAGAAAGCAGTTGATTACTGTCACTGGCAGCTTTACCTCTTGTATATTATGAATTTTATTAGAAAGTTATCATCTTTCTGATTGTAAAACCCGAATGAAATTAGGGCACTGTGTGTTTTCCCCAGTGATTTCTTGTAGCATCACAAAATCCCTACAACATTACCTGTAATCTTAATGAATGTTTAGTGAAAACCACCTGACATTTGTTTGGCACTGACTTCATTTCTAAGCCTTGAGTGCTGTTATCATTTTGTGGACTGCTCAAAAGCAATATGATTTAGAGTTTATTTTATACATAGAGATATAGCTACCTTTTTTTAACAGAGTTCCTTGTACATTCACTCAAATGCTAGAGGGCTTTGTGCCATTTTGATTATATATTTTAAATACAGGTATAGACTGAGATTTTGATAATTCTAATGTGTTTTTGAAAGAGTAGGCTCTGGTTGTAATAAAATATGTAAATACATCTTCTTTGAATTCCCCACAGAGCTCTGTACCATGGAGTGTGGTAGCCATGGAGTCTGCTCAAGGGGAATTTGCCAATGCGCAGAAGGTTGGGTAGGACCAACATGTGAAGAACGCTCCTGTCATTCTCATTGTGCTGAGCATGGCCAATGCAAAGATGGAAAATGTGAGTGTAGCCCTGGATGGGAGGGCGACCACTGCACAATCGGTAAGTACCACCATACTTTGAACAAGTAAATTGGATGAATTGAAGAAGTAAAGCAGTCTAGCAAGTCAATCACCAAGCTGTTTGTAGAATTTGAGATGGGAAGAGGGAAGAAGTAGGAGGGCTGGCCATAAGTTTGAAAGTTTCCTTAACTGGGAGGTTTCCTGTTTTGTTGATAATATCTTACTTATTTCTGTGTCTTTTCCTTTCTCATTACTTCATTATTCTTTATATTTTCTGCTTTCAAGTGCTTTGCGTTACTCAAATGAAAGATGATACATTAGAATATAGTGTCATTAGTTAATAAGAAAAGTGCTTTTGTTGTAAAGTTAACATTCACTGGCCATTTTTCCTTTTGAAAAGTATAGGTTGTTTTGGTTGAAAGCACTTAGAGGCAGTTTCATTAAATGGGACTACTTTATCAGGGGCCATTCAATATCATTAAGGGCTGTCTTTAATGTGTATAAGGAAGACACTCCTGACCTGCTATCAATAGAACATCTGTGTTGAATTGTTTATTGGGTAGTATAGAGAGTTCGTACCGAGGCATCTACCCTCTGTCGTCCCTTGTCACCAATTTCACTAATTTTCAGGCTGCTTCCTGGGAGAACACCTGTGGGTGTGAGAAAGTCTATGTAATAATTAATCTATCACGTGGTCTTCACACCATAAAAAACACTAATAATAATGAAAGTTTCATTTATAAAATACTTTTTTCTGAGAAAAATATCAAAGCCCTTGACACACACATGTATCTGCCACCAAGGTTCCCTGCGTATACAGAGGGACAAGTATGATTACCATTGTTCAGCTAAGGAAAGTGGGTAACAGAATGTTCCAGTGTCATTCTATGAGCACACAGAAAATTCATACAGTGCAAAAGCAAGCGTGGGCCTCTGGATACACAATTCATTGTTTATGGGCTTTTTTTCCCCTCTAGACTGTACTACAGCTTTCATTTTTAGGTGATTTTTGTTATAATGGTTGGAACCTGCCAAAGTAATGTATAGTATATATAATATATATAACATAATTTTAATAAACTGCATTACTACTCAACTACAGTCAGTCTTGCTCTGTGACTGTGGAAAATACTTAAGATTCATTAAAAAGGTGGTGAGGGGTGAGATTCAGATGCAGCTTAAGTAATTACATTCCTGCACTAGAGTAAGTTTATTGCCTTCACATAGGAGGATTTAAATATTGTCATGATTACCAAAGGTGGTTACTCCAGAACTCCCTTCTAAAGATATTACTAATAAGAAGTTCAAGCTAGCACTCCTTCATGAGTTATTACTGAAATGTAAAAATGCAGTTCTTATACTTTTAATGAAATATGACACTTTTTTAGGAAGCCTAATAGAGTTTCTTGCAGAAAAGCCATTAATATCTTTCCCACAGAAAATATTATTCACAAACCACACAGGCCAGTGTACTAACTTTTGAGCTGCAGGCATTTCAGAATTCACAGTTTGCTGTTCTCCCAGGCAACAGATGGTAAACCATTAGTACTTGTTGTATAGCTTTGGTCTCTCAGAAATTCATTCAGTCACTCTTTTCCCCCCTTTTTAGCTCACTACTTAGATGCTGTCCGAGGTAAGCCCGTTCTCTCTAGTTTTATAACAGAAAAATATTTTAAACCGAAAATATGCATGTGGGAAAGGAAGTGTTGGTGGGGTTTGGGTGTTGTTTGTTGTTGTTGTTTTTAATGTTGGCAGTCTTACTTAAGTGCAATATTGTCAGGTTCATGCTGTAATAGACTTAAAAGTAATTTGCTTTCCCAATATCAAAGATTCATTTTTTGCCGTAGAGTTTAATAGACTGATAAGCAGTTTTAAGAATTATTTTTCTTTGTCTTGATGTCAGGGGGGTGTGTGTGTGTGTGTCTGTTTATATGACAGAGAGGTAATTATTAAATAAACTAGGTTTAGGTAGACAGCTGAACTTTTTCTCTAACATAAAAATATAGCTTTAAGTCCGTGTAGAGTATCCTCGTCCATCCCCACCAGCGATCTGCATTCGATAGAGACTGCAAGGGTTTTTCTCTCAGATTTCCTGGTGCCTTTCATTACCTCAGCCTCAGAAGGTTGAAAATGTCGTACTCAAATTATCCCTAATTTCTCTTTATCCATTGTGTGTGCATGAGAATGGAACTAGATAAATTTCTTTCTTAATCTTATACATGTGCGTGAGGAATATATATATAATCTTTTCATATTTTCTAACAGCCATCTGTCATTTTATTTTAAAGTCTTTTCTTCCTCTGGTCTGTTGAGAGTTGCTAGGAAAACCATTTGCAAGAAACACTGGATTACTTCTACAGATTTTTTTAAAAATTCTTTTGCTTTTTATACTTCTGGAATTTTCTTTCAAAGACAGAAAATGGAAAGAATATTGATTGGACTGTCTCCTGTAAAATCCAGATCTGGTCCTGTGTTGCTACTGGGGAAATTTCCAGAAGCTATGTGCCATTATTGCTCTCTCTGTTCATCTGCCCGCTGAGCACTTGGGACATGCAGAGTTGCCCTTTGGAATAGCCTATCTCTGAACCACTGGTAGAAAGAGTAGGTCATCCCTGAGAAATTAAAAGTCTAAATAGAGACCGTCGTTAGTGTTTGTGGTTAGGGTTATCAACGGATAGAAGTCATTTAAGCATTATAATTTCCTCTTGACTATATTTATCCAATTATTCTCTAGAATTCTGAAAGTCTAAATTTGGTGTGCATTAATTCCATAAACATTTGTTGAGCACTTACTACAGGTATACTATTATGCTAGTTTCTGAGAGAGATACCAGATAAGTAAAAAAATCAGTCCTTAGCTTTCAGATCAATAATAATCCTGAAGAGAAGAGCTGAATAGGTGTAAAGCAACTGCAGCACATTTCTAAGGCACCATGTGGGCAATTAATGGTCTGAACTGTATACCAACATACCTAAGTCCTGAAGCAACATATCACAAGGGAAAAATCAGCACAGAGTAGCAGTAGTTAGGAGAAGTATCTCTTCATAGAAACTGCTGTCTTTTCCCAACTTTTTGGTCATAACTAGATACAATATCATCCATCCAGTTTTGATTGAGATGAGGAGATACCTTTTTCGAAAAGAAACAAAAAACATGTCTTGTCCCCATCATAGTTTTTATCCTGTCTGAATCAGAGGTTGGGAATTGGGGTTAGCATTAATAACGTTTAATTGGCTCTCTAAGGAAAAGCACAGCAGAGTAAGGGATAACAAGTTCCCTGGGAACGTGGTATAAGCAAGCGAGCTCCTCTTCCATTTATTCAACACCTCATCTGAATGGAGCCCAGACGATTCGATTTTTCCCTCTAGGCAGATACATCATTGTTGGCCAAACCCATTCTGATGTCTCTGAATTTGTTACTCTCTGCTGTCTTTTCAGATGGCTGCCCAGGGCTCTGCTTTGGAAATGGGCGATGTACCCTGGATCAAAATGGTTGGCACTGTGTGTGTCAGGTGGGTTGGAGTGGGACAGGCTGCAATGTTGTCATGGAAATGCTTTGTGGAGATAACTTGGACAATGATGGAGGTGAGTCATTTATTAAATGTTCATAAAAGAAAGGAATAGCCCAGCCTCTAGCACAGTGATGACCAATCTGGCCAAGAGTGAAAATTAGGAATCCTTATAAAGTCATACTATTTTGTAAATCTCAATTTATTGAATATTTACAGTAACCAGGCAATACTCCAAACTCTTTCCACGTATTATATCTCATTTAATTCTCACAATAACGTTACCAGGTATAGGTACTATTTTCCTTGTTTACAAATGGGAAAACTAATACTTGGAGTGGGGATGGTAAGTGACTTTTCCAGGATCACACAGCTAGAAAGTAACAGAACCAAGGTTCCAATTCAGGGCTATATGACTTCAGTTTCTGTTTTCTTAATTGTTACAACCATGCTGCCTCCCATATCTGTGGCATTTATTCTACTAAATTAAATCAGCGTACCACTGTCTAAACTGTCAGATGCTAGTGTAGCTTGCACTATACACATCGCGAGGTAGTTTTCTTTGTTCTTAGTTATTTAGAGCTCCCTCTTGTGTCTTTACCTTTTAGTACCACTTTACATCTTTCAAAGGACATAGCATCACGACAATTCACAGTAGAGTATTTTACATTTAATTCAAGAGCTGCACATGTTTTAGAAAGCCATATGTGGCTCCAAGGCCTCCGGGTAACCACTTCTGTTTTAATCAAGCAAACAAAGGCATCTAATACATTGTACAGTCAGGCCTCAAAACAGCCAAATCACCTCTGAATGAGCCTAAAACAAGAAATCCTCACTTTCCTCTTACTTTCTACTCAATAAAACATGAAATTGACAAAAAAATTTATTTCTAGTTTCTGTATATTGACTTAAAATGAAGTAGGTTGTTAAATTTGACTCCTCAAGGTTTCTATTTGTGCTTAGACAATTATATACCTTGTCATTTGAATCCAAATGGGGCTTAAAACAATAAGGTAGCAATCATCGTTTAAGCACCAAATTAGGTGTAAAAGTGTCCTCTTTTATTGTTCTGGCTAACAGTTTACCTTTAAAAGTTATAAGACCTTATGAATTTTAAGTAGAAGCAACTTTCTGATTAAGAGCACAGGGCTTTGAAGTTAGAATTTCTGGGGTCAAATATTAGCTCTGCTATGTACTTCTGGCTGTAGGGTTTGGGAAAAGTTTCTTGCTATCTCTGTGCTTCAATTTCCTTATCTTCAAAATGGGGCTGATAATAATAATAACTGTCTAATAGGGTTGTTATAAGAATTAAACAAGATAATTCATGTGCACTACTTAAAGGATGATAAACTACACCAATCAACGCACACGTGCACACAAACACACACACAAACACACACACACACTAAATTTAGGATAACAGACCATTTTCTGAAGAGACTGTTTACTTCCTATCTAATTTGAAATTTTTGTTGGGGAGGCCAGAGTGAGATTTTCAATTAAATGGTACACTAATCAACCATTACTTGACTTCTGTGGTCCACCAAGACTCATTTTCTTTTTTTGTTTTTTCAAGACTCATCTTCTACACCCATCATTCTCAGTTCATCATTTAAGTCCCAACTCAAGCCATATTTCCCATGATACCTCTGACATCCACCACCCCAGCCTACCATGGTGTTTATCATATGCACCGTACAATCAAGCACTAAATTATATCCTGTCTATATTGTTTCCTTGTTACATGTTAAGTATGACCCAGAGTCCATAGTTTGATGCCCAATATAATTACTAATAATATTAGCTCACTTGTATTCAGGGTTTACTATGTACAAGGCACTGTGCTGAGTCCTTTATGTGAATAATTTCACTTAATCCTCATGAGGTAGAAACTACTATTAACACTACTTTACAAATTAGGAAACGGAGGCACTGAGAAGTTAAATAAATTGCTCAAGATCATATAGAAAGTAAAGGATAGAGCCAGGGTGTAAACCTAGGTGGTCTGCTTCATTCCAAAAAAGATCGGAGGCAGTAATGGAGATTTCTCAATTGATATATTGATTAAAATGTTATGCTCAGAAAATACATTAACAACCTATGCAAGTATAATTTCTTTCTTTCTTTCCTTCTCTATTTATTTGTTTTTGGCTGTGTTGGGTCTTTGTTGCTGCACGCGGGCTTTCTCTAGTTGCGGTGAGCAGGGGCTGCTCTTTGTTGCAGAGCATGGGCTCTAGGCACGCAGGCTTCAGTAGTTGTGGCTCACGGGCTCTAGAGCACAGGCTCAGTAGTTGTGGCGCACGGGCTTGGTTGCTCCGTGGCATGTGGGATCTTCCTGCACCAGGGCTCGAACCTGTGTCCCCTGCATTGGCAGGCAGAATTTTAACCACTGTACCACCAGGGAAGTCCCAAGTATGATTTCTGACTCAGGGTTGAGCTAAAATAAGTTTCCTGCTTAATAAAGTACAGCTTGATAAAAATAATTGAATAATTATCAAGCATTTTCTGTGGCGTCAAGGTCACCTCAAGGGAGCCAAAAATGTTTAAGGAATGGATCAATTAAATATTAATGAAATAATGGATTCTCAATTTTCAATATCTGTGGTATATATAGATACAAAAGGTATAGAAGATGTTGCTGAATGTGTATTGACCTATGAACATTCCTTTAAAATTGTGTATCTACGTGGGAATCAAAAACCAAAGATGCTGATGTGAGTTTAGTGCATTTTTATGATTGTCTCTTTAGGGAGTAGCAGGGGGAGGCTCCTTGAGATATTCAATTACCATTTTTTCATTTGGTAGGATTAAGATGATACTGATGACAAATAAATATTTAGTTCTACTTTGAGATGGAAAGATGGATTAAATAACCTCTGAAAGCCTCATGACTAAGATTTTGGACAATAAATCCATTTTTATACTGTTTAAGTAACATCCCTAAGAATATATTAAATGCCCTGCATTTGGTGGTCTCAGCTTTCCAGCTATCCAGAATGGCTGGATTCATTTGCAGCCATCCAGAATGATTGTATATGCCTAATGATTAATATTTGCATACTTGTTTGTGCATGTATGTGTGTGAGTTTTAATTAAATCAGAAAGTGCCAATTGAACCTTTTGGGGGAAAAAAAAAGTGGTCCTAATTTTTAAAACGTTAATTCTTAAGAAATCTTCCCAGTCAAAAAAAAAAAAATCACTTTCAAGCAGTTGCTTCAAGTAGCTGCTTCCTGATTACTACATATCATTGCTGATACTTAAAGAATGGCAGAAATTTTTTTTTTGCATTCTAATCAGCTTTGAATACTCATTAGTATTACTGCTACTTCCTGAAGCTTTGACTTTAGTTACACTCTGATTCAATGCATTGTGACTCTTAGTAACTAGTTGGGCTCATTGAATATGTGGGTGACACAGGTCTAGGAGCTACCTAAGAGCTCCTTGAATAATAAAAACAGAACTAAGAACAAATAACCCTTGGATTTTTTTCTTAACATGCAAAAAAATTGAAAACTGTCTTTTACATTGTATATTTAAGAACTAATTACTATAGAAATCACAAATCTATCAAATGTCTTGACCTCATGTATCCCTTTAGTCAACAAGCACATACCATGGACACAACCCTGTGCTTGGAAGAGGAGACTTAACCTTATGGTGACCACATTTTTCATGTGTTCATCATGTGTCCTGATTTAGGGTTTGAAAAATATAATCACCATACATTACATGCACATATGACTTGACATGAGAAAAAAAGTTTAGACATTATATTAACTGAATCAGAATAGCTAAAACAAAGAATAGTGAGAGCAAGCTAGAACTATCAGATGTTAAAATAATATTTTAAAACTATGATAATTAAAACAAAATGGTACTGATGTACGCATAGACAGATCAGTACAACCGAATAAAAGCTTCAGGAACACACCCCAGTACAAATATTTAGGATATTATAAAACCAGCATCAAAAATTAGTGGGGAAAAGAAACATTATGAAATAGGTGGTGCTGCGACCACTATTAAGGAAAAAAAAACTTAGATTTTCAATTCATATCTTATTCCAAAAGAATAAAATAAATAAAAACACTGCAGCTGATTAATGACTTGAAGGCAAAAGAAAACTCAAACACAATTAGAAGAAAGCATAGGTGGTAGATCTCAAGATTGGAAAGGACTTCTTAAACATAAAAGCTAGGAAAGAAACCACAATAGGAAAAAAATGATAAATTGGACTTCATAAAAGTTTCCAACTTCTTTGTATTCTTTGGCTAAGTTTATAGACCATCCGACATCTATTTGGAGATACCAAAATCTGCATTGTCTGATATGGTAGCCACTAGCCACATATGACTCTTTAAATACAATTTAAGTAAAATCAAAAATTCCATTTCTCCGTTGCACTAGCCACATCTCAAGTGCTCAACAGTCACGTGAGGCTAGTGACTACTGTGTTGGTGCACATCTAGAGCATTCCTATCAGTGGGGAAAGTTCTATTGGATAGCGCTGATCCAAATGTTTGACTCAAAGAGTTATTTACCTTTCAGCCAAACATTTCAGATTGGGCACCCAATTTTCCATTCATTCATTACTACTTTGTGCCGAGTATTGTGCTCGACACTGAGGAGAAAATGCCAAACAAGTTTCTGCCTTCATGGAGCTTATGGTTTAGGTATTAAACAAGAAACCACACAAATAACTATATATTTACAATTGTTTAGAGTGCTGTAAAGTTTTTAAGAGTGCTATAAACATGTATAGCAGGACCTAACCAGGTCTATATGGCAAGGGAGGCCTCACATGAGTCAGGGGAAGAATGTTCCAGGCCAGGGAAACAGCATGTACAAATGCCCTGAGGTGGAAATATACTAGACTCTTCTAGAAAGTGAAAGGTAAGTCATTGCGGCTGGAATACAATGAGTCAGGGAGAGATTGGTGGGAGATGAGAATATAAAGGTAGGCACTGGCCTGATTATACAGAACATTGTAAATTTTAAAAGATCTTCAGCTATCAAAGATTACAGTTTAGTCCCTCAAGTCATAGAGGAAGGAAGGTGACTTCTGATACTGTGGAATGATTGTCACGGAGGTTAAAAAGATGTACAATAAGAGTGTTTAATCAAAACACTCTTTTTCCCCCTGATCTTTTAAGTGTTTGTCACATGTTTGTCCAAGCTTCTCTTATATAAACTCTTCCGGTGGTCTATATTCATATTCATTGGTAAAATCAATAAGTTAATTGCCTAAAAGAGAATGATCTTCCAGGAATCATTCTTCATAACAAGTCACCATTCATTAAGAACAATAGCTATTTGCAAGGCTGTTTTATGATGCAGTGTTTCTAGATCTAGAAATCAGCACCATGGGTGAATTATGAACACATATAAGCTCATGGATCAATAAGCCTCATGTTTTGAATGTCACCAGCATGCTGCAGGGTTTAATAAATAGGAAAATGAAATAGAAGGAGCAATGAATTGGTAACATTTGCTCTGTTTAAGGGCCCCTCTCTGCATTTACTTTTAAGATTTGGCTGGGAAAAAAGACCTGGCAACAGAAAGCATATTCCTAATTATTCTCTTCTGACCATACCCCCCTCATTTCCAAGGAACCCATTTATTAGAAGATCATCACTTAGTTATGAGAGCCTAAACTGCCAAGTGATTCCAGATACGAGTGGAAGTTGGAACATCTAAACTCTATAACTCAGTTAACCCCTCTATAATGGATCTGTCACATTATTTATCGACTAAGACTAGTAGTACTTGACATCTTCCTACTTTGTAGTGGTGAAAATGAATGAGAGTGTTTGAAATACAGTAATATAAAGTGTGTGGTAAAGATGTGGTATCAATGAAGAATCCATTTGTAACTTAACATATTTTGATGCATTCATTGAACATTTATTAATCTCTAGGTGCATTTATAAATGTCCTAAAAAATAGGACTTCTAGGACATCCATTTATTCATTCAATAAATATTTATTGAAAGCTTACTTGGGGTCAGGCACTATTCTAGTCATTGAGGAAATAGCAATGAATAAAAAAGACTAACTCTGTGTTCCATGGATCTTATATTCTAGTTTTGAGAGGCAGACAATAAACTAAAAATTTTTTTAAATAGTCTGATAGAAGGTGGTAAGTGTTATGGAGAAATTGTTTTTTAAGCAGGTTAAAAAAGGATAGGGAGTGTGCGACAGAGGTGGCATTTTAAATAACGTGGCCAGAGGAAGCCTTACTGAGAAGGTGGCAATTGAGTAAAGACTCAAAGGAGGTGAGGGGTGAGCCATACTGACATTGGAGAAAAGAAGATTCCAGGCGTAGGAACAGTGGGGAAGGGGGTTGTGGGATACGGTAATGGGAGGTAAGGTCAGAGAGGTAAGAGAGAGACGGTAAAGAACCAGACTGTGAGGAAGTAGGTCTTGGTCAGGACACAGGCTTTTATTCTGAGCAATTTGGGAAGCCATTGATGGCAGGTGGGGAGGACGTGAACATTAGTGGCATATAAACAATTTACTTTCCTGATGCAGAAAAAGTAAATGTATAGGTTATAGCAATAACAATGATTTGGGCAGTTCCAGTACTAAGTGCACTTGAACTTCTCCCACTTTCTTTTTACCAATACAGCAAAATACTAGGGTGAAAGTCAGCCTGAATAAATGAAAAAAGATGAATTAGAGACTATTTCCAAAGGAAATACAGTCCTATTACCTTCAATGCATATAATGACAACAACTAAGCTACCAGGAGTGCCTAGTAGAGGGCCTGCTTTAGTAAAAATTTATGAGTGATTTGTAATGAGTCCATTGTTTGTAGGTTTCTAAAATGCCCGAGAAGATTTTGTTCAACTGAATCACTGGAATGATCAGCCCTTCAATTTCTTTTTCACTATTAATTTGCTTGGTAGACGCTCTATTCTATCGATGCTGAAAAGGTTAAGCTTCAGTCCAGCCCCTGTCCAAATGATAACAAATTCTGAATTTGTGAAATTCAATGAATAAAGATTTACTGTAGCATTAGTGTCTGTTTAGAGCCACATAGATTCCTACCTATCTGACAACCTAACCAAGCAGAGTTCACAAAATGAACACATTCTAACGACCTGAATATGCTACAGAAAAGTTAACTGCCCTCTGGCCAGTGATAAGGCAACTTAAATAAAAGCGAGTCTGAACATTTTCAGCTGCCACTGCAGACCATTGGCATCTACCCCAGGACTCTATCCCTAGACTCCTTGTAGCCTGTACAGTCTATAATTTGGTTAATGGCAAGAGCTAACATTTACCGAGAGTGCTAGCTACTAAACTCTAAGCACGATGCTGATATGATTATGAGAGCATGTGATCCTTACAACAGTTCTACTCATCCCATCTAGTAGATGAGGAAACTGAGAATCCAGGAGTTGCACTGATTTGTCCAGGATCGTGTACATTGTAAGTGGCAAAGTCAAGATTAGAATCAAAGTCGTCTGATTCTTTCACCTTAACCACTTCATGTGTTCTGAATCCTACATTGATCAGTCACTTGGAGGTCTTACAGCCTAGGTCAGTAGTACTAGTCATACCTCTTGGATGGTGATGTTGGACGTGTGATTTGTAGTCAGAGCGCTGGGTGTTAATATGACTCCCATATTTCTTCCAACCACGTTCAGCTTCCCTTCCCTTTATTTGTAAAATGGAGATGAGAATGTCTACCTAACAGGGTTGTCACAAGGATTTAGTTAAAATACTACATGAGGATGTACCTAGTGCCATACCTGACAAATATTAACTAATCTATACGTGGTGCCAAATCCTTTTGGATAGCCTGCCATGGAACTAGCTGTCCGTTTTTATCAAGGTGATAATATGGGTGCTGTCCCTAAGAGGATATATATTTGTAAATTCATTTTAAGGATTAGGAAAACGTGGGTTTTCCCTATATTGTTCATATTCCCTTGTCCAATCCTGCTTTCAACCAAGGGCATACATCTAGTAGGTAAAAGTTTAATAGTGAGTGACTTGATCATGTACAGAAGAAACTAGTGTCCTTGACCTTCATCAACCCCAACTGAGCCAGCTGGCATAGTCCCTAACTGGCTGGCAAAGCTAGGACCAGTGAATGCCCTGTTTAGTCCTTCAAGACAATTTAACCTCCCTTTTATTTTGCTAGCTTTTATTTTTATTCCTTTAAAGGGAACAGGCCCTAAAAGTAAAATAAGCTAACATTTGATATGTCCATATCTGACACCTTGAGCCTGGCTGTCAAGGGTGCCACAGCTTCCAATTCAGGGTGATAAAAGAACCATTAACAGCCAAAAAAAAAAGAAAAAGAAAAAAGAAAAAAGGAAACCCACACAAGCAGTGTGATATCATTTGCACTTCTTTGTAACAGTCTAGACATACTGTATGGAGTGTTATCCAGTGTGATAATTGGTAAGTAGATCTTTGCCCATGTACTGGGCTTACCTATAAATTATAATTCGGGGTTGCATACCATTATTGGTCTGCTTGCCTGCAGCCTTTCTAGATTCAACAGAAGTCTTGCTGTTCTCAGAAAACAGAGGTCTTACAGGGTCAGCCCTGTATAATAGGCAATTAGTGAATATGAAACATTAACTTGGAATTTATAGCACATAACTAGATGAGAATGTGAGTCCCAATTTTGAATTGGCTCTGTGTTCAGTTTTGGAATCCGGTTTTGAAGATCGTTGGGGCATTACTATTTATTTAAAATCTATTTCTTTTCAAAAATAAGTTAGAATTGTGTGGTTGACAGGTCGAAACCTGTGAATGCCCAATCTGATTATTACTACTGCACTTGCTGCCGATTGAAAGATAAAGGTGACTGGCCATCTGAAAAGCAGTTTTTCATTGTTTAGTATATTATGCATCAATTCCAGACATCAGAAAACTGTTTAAATCAGATTGATATTTTTGCCAGCTTTCCAGCACATCCAGATGTTTAATTGGCAGAGTAAAGAGATAATGTGCTAATAGGAGGCTGAGAACAATGTATTGGAGAGAGAGGTGATAGTGGCATCTAAAATCTATAGAAAATCTGTTAATGTAATTTGCTGAATGAGGGGAGAAAGGGGAGCAGAAGGGAACTTCTTAGGGAAACGAATGCACACAAAAGTTATTCATCAGTGAAAAAGAAATATATATACAGAGAAGTAAAAATCAGGGGCAGAACTACACTGAACAAACAAGGTAGAGGCCAGAAAGCAGCAAACTGCATTTTAAATCAAAGTAGTGTCTATGGTACAGGGAATTTGAAAGGACCTCATGTGGGGAAGAATATTTCCAGGGTGCCCTAGGGCTACTGTTCCAAACGCCTGCTCTCTTGGTGTTCCTGACTTTCATTGCCCCCAGCTGTGGTACTTCCCCCTCCAGCTCAACAGGGGCAGCCATGTAAAGGAGAGAGAGCGAGCAAAAGAGCCGCGTGAAACCGGTGCCAGTAACTTTCATCATCAGCCTTAAGGAGCGGGTGATCCATCTGAACCTCCCTATTCCACTGCAAGCCAAGAATATGAGCATCTTTATATTTACCCTTGTTAAACATCTGAATTAGGGCTTCCCTGGTGGCGCAGTGGTTGAGAGTCCGCCTGCCCATGTAGGGGACGAGGGTTCGTGCCCCGGTCCGGGAAGATCCCACATGCCGCGGAGCGGCTGGGCCCGTGAGCCATGGCCGCTGAGCCTGCGCATCCGGAGCGTGTGCTCCGCAACGGGAGAGGCCACAGCAGTGAGAGGCCCGTGTACCGCAAAACAAACAAACAAAAAATCTGAATTAGAGCTATTGGTCTGCTTTAAGGACCATGGAAGGGCTTTAACTTTTTTTTTTTTTTTTGCTTATTGGGTGTGGAATGAAGTGTCCATATGCTCATATAATCACTCCAACCCCTTCTCTTTGCACGTAATTCTTATAACACTTATTGCAGGTTTAACTAGTGTAAGAGTCAGCTGTTTTATGCACCTATTCCTCCTAAGTTCTGAGCTCCTAAAAACAGGGAAAGGGTTCTTTTTTACCTCTTTCCTTCCCCAAGCACCTAACACAGTGTTGTGCACCTACAGTCAGACCTTCGTATCCTCAGGTTCTGCATCCTTGGATCCAGCCAACCACAGATGAAAAATATTTGGAAAAAAAAGAATTCTAGAAAGTTCCTAAAAGCAAAACTTTAATTTGGCGCGTGCCTCATAACTATTTACATAGCATTTACATTGTATTTACAACTATGTACGTGGTATTTACGTTGTATTAGGTACTATAAGTAATCTAGAGATGATTTAAAGTATACGGGAGGATATGCGTAGGTTATGTGCAAATACTGTGCCATTTTATATAAGGGACTTGAGCATCTTCGGATTTGGGTATCCGCGGGCATCCTGGGACCAATCACCCTCAGATACCGAGGGACAACTATATCAGGTTCTCAACAGTCTCCCCTCCTCCTGTAACCCCTGTGTCCCACATCATTCCTCTACCAAAGAATGAAGCTTTTATGTGATTTATTTGTTGGAACAACCATGGATTCAGGAGTCTGGAGTAAATGGTGAAGGCCTAGGAAATGAAAGAGAGCCATTCATCACTATATACTGGAAATTTCTTAGTATTTGCTTCAAATAACTGCAGTTAGGAACAAGTAAGCTCTAGTCACTTCTACAGAGTCCTAAAAAAGTGGTTCTGAAAATTTAGTATGCTTCGGAATCACTCAGATTAAATATGGCATAATCCTGGGCTCTGAAGAAATTCTGCTTCAATAGGCGGGACTCAAGAATATACAAATTTAATAAACTCCCCAGCTAATTGACTACACATTTGAAAATCACTGCCCTGCTTTAGACACTTTGTCACCATCAGAATACCAGCTTCTATTGTGGGAATTAGGAATAGACAAGTATATTGGGAGAATCTTTTAAAAATACAAATTCAGGTTGGCAAGCATTTGTTAATTATGTGTTCATAAATGTACATGATGTGAGAAATTCAAAAAAATTATAAGAAATAGTTGCAATCCCAGAGGAATGGTCTTGCGGAGGAAGAAAGAAACTTCAAAAGAGTGATAACTAACAGAATACTCTCTTCAAATGCTAAACAATGTAGTACTGCTGGAGGATTCAGGAAAGATTTATGAACAAAATAGTTTGAATTTCACTGATGTGCCATGTAAATTCAGAGTGGGTGATAATTCATGAGAGACATGTGAATTTAATAGATTCTAAACTCAAAATGTGGACCATTACCTTTGGCTGTATTCTAGATATTTCTCCATTCGTGCATGTTATTAACTATGTTGTTTCTCTTGACACTAAATTTCTTTTCAGATGGGTTGACTGACTGTGTGGACCCCGATTGTTGTCAACAAAGCAACTGTTATGTAAGTCCTCTCTGCCAAGGCTCACCAGATCCTCTTGACCTCATTCAGCAAAGCCAACCGCTCTTCTCTCAGCACACTTCAAGACTCTTCTATGATCGAATCAAATTCCTCATTGGCAAGGACAGTACTCATGTCATTCCTCCAGAGATCTCATTTGACAGCAGGTATATGTGTATTTATTCTATTCCTTAATGAACAGTGGTCATGTTTTTCCTTAACCGTGAAAGGAAGATACACGCGCACACACACACACACACACACACACACACACACAACACATGATGTGTATTATTCGTAGTAAAGTATAAATGGGGCTTTTAATGACAAAAACAGAAGTATAATTTACAAATTTATTGTTCAGCTTTTGGATTGATCCCTTAAAAAATTCTTGAATTTCAAAAGCCAAATTTTAAGTTTTATTCCATGGTGTAAAATGTTTCCATATGAAAGAGTTGGGTGAGTCTGATGTCCCAATGTGAAATGCAAGACTTGTGAAAATCTGTCTTCTAGGCAAGCTCAAATGCGTGAATTGTCACTAAAGACCTGAGGCCGAAGTCCAACCCATAAGATGAAGAAATTTTAAAACACTAACTTACTTATTTGAAGTGTAATAACATGAATTTGCTTGTTCTTCTCAGCTTCATCTTCAGCAATGATATATTTTAGTCATTAGCACTAGATATAAGTAAGTCACTGAAGTCAACATTTCTGATCTCTTAAAAATGTTCGTGCCTTGTTCATGCCACAATTCAACATGTTTAAATATTGTTATTAAACTATAAGGATGTTTATCTCTCAGAATAGAAAGTCCAGCAGTTGGGCTTGGGGGTTGGCTGACCTAAGGGTTCAGTAACATCATCTAGGCCCCAGGTCCTTTCCATTTCTCTATTCTACCATCTTCAGCATAAGCTTCATTCTTAGGTTGGTAGCAAGATGGCTGTGGCAGCTGCAGGTTCACTTCAGACACAACAAGGACCAAAGGAAGAAAGAGAAAAATACTCCCCCAAGCATGGAATATAAACTCTTCCCTTCACTCTGACTGTTTCTCATATTTCACTAGCTTCTAGACTATTACAAACAGAAATTAAAAAAAAAAAAAACTTGGAAAGTATTTGTCCAGGAGCTCCTGTCTACATCCCACCCACTCAGTTGCATCCTGGTGGGTGTTATCAGGCCCCAGGAAAAACTCGGTCAAGAGTTTATATTGACATGAGTGATAATCTAAGAAAATCACAACTCAATCTTGACCCATACACACTAGGAAAGGGAAAAAAAGTGATGTGCGTGGAAATTTAAAACACTCAGCATCCTTCTCACAGATTGTACACTAGAACTGTTAGTGAAACTTAAAACTTTCTCATTATGTTTATTATGTGCCGTTCTAACCTTTTAAATCTTTGACAGAACCCCAAACCAACTGCCAATGCATCACAAGGAAGGCCTTTTCTGCCAGGGGATCTAGTCAAAGTTTGCCTTCTCCCAAGAGACTCAGTCATCCCCATTTTGAAGTATTTCCCCCAGCTCATTAACAACTCTGGGGTAATTTCAAATGGCTGTAGTCAAAGTAATTCTTGAGATAGTGAAGCCTTACTTATTGCACACCAGACGAACAAAGGAAACAAAAAGCATTATTCATGCTTAAGGAAAAGTCAGTCCAAAAGAAAAAAAAATAGGTAAATGAAATGACCACCGCCATGACACGGAGGTATGTATTAAATGACTCACTGAACTCAAGTAAAGGGAGAAAGTCGGGACCTGAGAGAGACAGGAACCAAGTCATTGTGATCCAGAGGAGGGCGTTTGAGCAATAAACTTAGAAAAGTGAAGGGAAACTCCAGCCCCTGCGGTTCAGCTTCATGCTTCAGCAGCGTTGCCAGCCACTCACAGAGTGAACAAGCCTATTACTTGTGGTACTTAATGCCCTTCTCCTCCTCCTGGTTTGATTGAGTTTTCCTCATTCTTTTGTAAAAGGCTCCAAGTTATCATTTGGCCTGTAAGTCACATTTGAATTCAGAACGACTCCTTCTTCCAGTGGTCTCCGCTCTGACACACGTGTCTAATCTGTCAGAAAAGGTGCAGGCCTTTTCCAAGGGAAACGGTTGAGGACAAGCAATGTAACTATATTTCCTTTAAAAAATCAATGCATACAGTGTTATTCGGGTTATCTCTGGATAAAATCAATCCAATTCTGATCATGTAGAGTATAAGTAATAATAGGTACAAGCTCTTACATCTCCATAGTACTTTTTAGTTTGTGCAGCTCTCAAACATACATTATTTCATCTTCTCCTCACAGTATCCCTGTGAAGTAGGTATTGTCTTGGTGCATTTTATATGTGAGGGAATTGAGCTTCAGAGAGATTAAATAACTTGCCCAACATCACACAGCCAGCAAGTTTCTTTGTAGCAACTCTTATAATCTTTCTGTTATACCACTGCTGCCCCGTTTCAACTTGTCCCATTTCAACTTGTCCTGAGCCTAGTGACTCAGATCTCATTTTTACTGGATGAATGACATCTGGGTTAACACAAGAAACTTAGAAACCGAGCGATCTTGTAAAATCCAGCTCATTTTAACACATTTCAGTGACATTATTTACAAACTCCGAGTCAATGGTAATGAGCTTCTTGGTAGAAGAACACTTTTGAACAACTGGTAGAACAGGCCTTTTGCTACGTTTAAATTGTTATTAACCACTTCTTATGTGTCAGGTCTCTTACTACGCTTTTACATGTGTTATCTCATTTAATCCTTACAAAAACCCGATATGGTAGGCACCATTATGATCCCCACTTTTCAGGTGAGAAAACAAGAACTGAGATTTCAAGTGAGTCACTTGCCCAAGGTCACAGCCAGTGCGTGTCAGAGCCAGGATTTGGAACCAAGCAGGTTCATACTGAGAGCCTGACCTCTAAACCACTATGCTAAGCCACTTTGGCTACTTAGAAAGCTTTGCTGAAGACTTACGACCCTTATCCGTCTGTGACTGTGGGGTTGCTCTCCTCAGACAGATCTAGAACACTTAGGTACTATAATCAGGGGAACCATTCTCCTCTTTGGCTTTTGCCACATAATTGAGTGATAGCTGAGTAGGTGGATGAAGAAGGCATTGCCAAGGGGCTCATTTGCCTACTGGCAAAATGTGACCCGCATGGAGGACTTGCTGCTGAGTGTTGCCACCATCAGAGGCCTTTGAGCTAAAGATGGTGGCATATAGGTGACTGACTGTTGCAAGGACAGATAAAGGTTAAATAACTGTGCATCCTTGTGCATCCAAGTGAGACTAGCCTTCCTTGTTCTGAGTTTGCTGCACTGGCATGTGAGAGCACATGGAACATTAGCCCTCCTGTGTCCCTGATGGTGTAATGTCACTGGGAACATGCCACTTGCCCATGGTAGAGTCTCCAGCAAGCCCAAGTCAGTTACCATTTTTTCCTTAAATACATTTTACCCTGTAGCCTGAGTTTCTTGTTTTCAGTCAACTCCAAACATGACTACAAAGTAAACCACATATTCTACGTGCCCTGTATGACTTATTACTTTTTAATAATGTAAATAGGTGAACAGAAGCATTATTGATCTTCAGTGTCTAAGCATTTAATCACTATTAATAATGTAAAAGGTTTTTATAAATATGTAAAAACAAGAGTACATTAAACTAAACGACAGCAGTAATTTGCAAAGCCGGACATTTCACTCATCATCACTAATGGAGAAGTGCATTTAAAAAACAAAATCCTACCGGGGTTACTGCAACCGCTGACAGCAAGGTCTGGCCAAACTCATTTGTCTGTTTTGTAGCCACGAGAGGCTGATCCCCACATCAATCCATGTCAAGTGTCTACATCAGGCATTGCTTAATATCAGCCCACAGATGTATTTTGTTTGGCCCAACATTTAGAAACTAAGAGATCTAACATAAAAATTGGAATGTGTTCCTTCTCTAGAAAATTGACAAAGCTTGACATCTCTGGTAGAGGCCATCCAGAGCTGAGGGCCAGTTACCCCTCTGGAATGACTATGACATGCCTCTCTAGCTCACCATTCACTGTTTCCCTTGCACCTGACTCACTTCCCTCGCTTTCAAGGTCCTGCCTGGCCCTGCTGGCCTTTGAGTTCGTAACCTCTGGACTACACAGCTTCTATAGCTTTTCATGGAAAGGCCACAAGTGTTCGTTTTTTTTCTTTCTGATCTGTTTCCCTGAGAGTCTTTAAAAATCCAATCTTAACTCTTTACTTAATTTTTGAACCTTTGCTGTGTTGGTTTAAAAAGTGACCGAACATAAACTAAAAACCACATTAATGGAAGGATATCTCCCCCCTTAGTTCACTGGGGGACCTGTGGACACCTCATGAATAAGTTGATGTACATTCTGCCTCACATCTTAGAGTAATAAACCCCCAGGTCCCACCATAGTAGAAGCAAAATGTCCACTTTCTATGAGAAAGATGTGTATGTTGAGAGGCATTTGACGATTGTTTGTCACTTAGAGTAAGTTTTAAGAACAATTTAAAGATCTAAAACTTTGCAGCAATGCTGCTGGGTGTGGGTGTGGCTGCCTCTTGTGCCTGCTCCTGGTGGGATCCCTAGCCTTAGTTGAAAAGTTCTAGAGTTGGGACCAAACTTAATCCAGCACTAAGCACATGACAGCACTGTTAACACGCTACAAAATGAAGAGGTTGAGCAGGGTGATAGGTTTCTTCTAGTGCTAACTTTCTGTGAAGTTGCTGTATTTCAGTTTCTTGCTCCACACTGGGAGGTGCAATATTTAAGTTCTGAACTGTCCTCATTGCTAAGATCTAAGTTCTTTGAGGACAAGGATCAAGTCTGATTTGTTCTCTCCCTGTTTTGATTATCTATCACTGTGTAGCAAACTACTCCAGAACATAACGGATTAAAACAATTTATTATGATTACATTTCATGATTCTGTGGGTTAGAAAAAAGAAATTCTTTTCTTCCCTCCCCTCCCCTTCCCTCCCCTTCCCTCCCCTTCCCTCCCCTTCCCTCCCCTTCCCTCCCCTTCCCTCCCCTTCCCTCCCCTTCCCTTCCCTTCCCTTCCCTTTTCTTTTCTTTTCTTTTCTTTTCTTTTCTTTTCTTTTCTTTTCTTTTCTTTTCTTTTCTCTTCTCTTCTCTTCTCTTCTCTTCTCTTCTCTTCTCTTCTCTTCTCTTCTCTTCTCTTCTCTTCTCTTTTCTTTTCTTTTCTTTTCTTTTCTTTTCTTTTCTTTTCTTTTCTTTTCTTTTCTTTTCTTTTCTTTTCTTTTCTTTTCTTTTCTTTTCTTTTCTTTTCCCGGGTAGGGAAAAAAGACAGAAATTCTTACAGGGTATGGCCAGGATGACTTCTCTTTTCTCCATGATATTTGGGCTCTCAGCTGGTATAACTCAAATAGCTGGGGGCTGGAACAGCTGGACAGCAGCCAGGAATCCCTCTTTCTACCTACAGCCTCTCTACTTGGGTTTCCTATGGGCATGGCAGCCAGTCTCGAATTTGTCAGAGCTCTTATATGATGGCTCAGGGCTCCAAGAGGTAACGTTCCAAGAGACAGGAAACAATAAGATACCAGTCTCTTAAGGCCTGGGTCCAGAAATTGTCCCAGTGTCCCTTGTGTTATATACTGTTTATCAAAGTAGTCACAGAGCTTGTCCAGATTCAAAGGGAGGGTCATAAATCCTACCTCTAGCAGAGAGAAGTATCAAAGAATTCGTGGCCATCCTTAATCTGCCATACCACTGTATCCCCAGATCCGAACACAGCATCTGGCAGAAAATTGGTAAGAAAATGAGTGAATGAGTGAGTGGCTTAGTTGTAGTGATATTGAAGTGCTCTTCTCATATTTGCTAATGAAAAACTCTTTTTGGTTGCCTAGAACACACAGATATTAGGACCTCAAATAAGTCAATTCCCAAATGTAGAAGCAGCCTAAAGGTAAGATTACTGTTCTCCAAATAGCACAGGAACAAATTCATAAAAGATGAAGTGATTATATAACAGTAGCAAAGTAATTACTCTTTTTTTTAAACTTATGAGACATTCCACCACTGCCAGAGCCTGTCCATAATTGACATCATTTATAACTTTGTGTAGGCATCAATAATCCTCTCTGCCTTCAGTGGGCTAGATAATCAAAATTTGAAACCAAGGAAAAATTAGAAAATAAGGAGCAATATCAGGAAGTCATAGGAATACTGCTGTGAACTGGCTCACTTTGCTGTTCCAGCTCGTGAGAAAACCAAAGACAAGCACCCCAAAACTAATTGAGGTACCGCAAATGCCTTGAGCATGGTATTCTTGGCAAACCCTTTACCTACCCAAGTCCTTCCCTTCCTTTACTATACCCCATTCAGTAACGAAATCTTGATTCATGCACCTGATTATTCATGATACCTGGCAACAGCCATGATTACTATCATAACTTGTTTAATAAATTATGCCTTTCTGCGCTTAATTGATCTGGGAACGTATACCATTTGAAATCCTGTGAATGGCAAAATGAGTTATTAAATCAAGAATGAGGTTAAGGCGAAGGTTGCAGGAAGATGATCATTGCTGTTGATCTCGGATTTGATGAAGACTTAAGAATAACCATACTTGACCGATACAGATTCCTGTTTTTTAAAATGTACATTTTATTGAAATATTAGTATTTCCAGAGTAACTGAGAACTCTAAATTTCTCTACAAGAGATACCAAAGTCCTCTGCTGTCTCTAATGTAATCTAATATCCTCCTATCAACTCATTTTTATAAAGTGATGAGGATATGTATTCACTCATTTATTCAACAGATATTTCTTGAGTCACCCACTCTGTGCCAGGAACTGTGCAGATGGAGGTAAACAAAAGAAACAGAGTCCCCTTATTCACAGAACTCCCTTTACATTCTAGTGGTAGAAGCAGTCAAAGCATCAAGTAGATACATAAAGAGTTAAATGAATTACAAATTGCAATAAATTCTGTGGATAATGGAACATCAGGGAGCTTGGGGTTCATCAACTCAGGGTCCCAAATTCGACTGCTTTGATGAAGCAGTCAGGTAACCGTAATGGATGTAAGACAAGGTATTCTAGCAAATGAGACCAAGTCATTAAACAATTACAGAAGTGAGACTGACCTGGAAGTTTTCAGCAGAAACTCAGGGATGGGACTAATTGACTCAGGTGAGCTTGAGGAGGCTCCTGGATGACTTGCAAGAAAAAATACAAAGCTTATTTGGACTTTGAGCAGCTTAACTATTTGCAGGAAGTTTCATCCTTTGACATCTGGGCCTATAAATAATTTTAGTACAATTTGAAATGTTTGTGTTAAACAGATGAATTCAAGGGGAAAAAGCAATCATCCAAAAAAATTCCCATTTACCACACTGAAAAAAATTCCCATTTAACCACACTTTGGCGTCATTTGTAATGATAGACCCTACAGTTTCTTTCAAGATAATCCACATTGGGGAAGATTAATCATTTCACTCTTGAGATTGATGAACATGGCAGTGTTTACTTGGTTCGCGTAATGGCACTGTCCTAGGCTCTGGCCTACAGCAGACAAATTGCCTTCCCCATACAGTCTAGTGAGGAAAACTGACAATAATGAAAAGGGTAAATGTCAGGTAGGTATAAGTACTGTCAAACGAGATAAAGAAAATTTAGGGACAGAGAGTGACCATTTTAGACGGAGTGGTCTGGGAAATCCTCTCTGGCCAGATGACACTAGAGCAGAGAGCTCATAGCATTCATCTATATGTTAGATGATCTTGGCAAGAATGTTTCCTGCCACCTGGACCCTTCTGCAGCAGCTTATCACACAATCCAGAGCCTGGCTGTCACTTTTAGGGTCCACTGAATCAAGATTCTGTGGCATTGTGTGAAACAGAAAGGTAGAACAAACCTTTCTCAAGGAATTACTACATACTGGTTATTGTACCAGGTTTTACTGATAAATGGATGGGGTGCCTGTCCTTCAGGAATACATTGAGCAAAACTGAATACCTCAGACAAACTGAATGGCCTCTGAAAGAGAAATCAGCAACAGCCCTCGACCATTTAAGTCATGAAAAGAATTTTTAAGGGCTTCCCTGGTGGCGCAGTGGTTGAGAGTCTGCCTGTCGATGCAGGGGACGCGGGTTCGTGCCCCGGTCCGGGAAGATCCCACATGCCGCGGAGCGGCTGGGCCCGTGAGCCATGGCCGCTGAGCCTGTGTGTCTGGAGCCTGTGCTCCGCAATGGGAGAGGCCACAACACTGAGAGGCCCGCGTACCGCAAAAAAAAAAAAAAAAAAAAAGAATTTTTAAAAATAGCAGATTGTCATCAATTAGTGTTGACCCTAAAAGAAATCAGATACGTAGAAACCACATCCTGATTTGGAATTATGAAAAAGAGGAGGTAAGGAAAGCTTATATTTTAGAAGATTTATAAGGAAATGCAATGTTATTATAACATTAAAGCATTCATTGAGTTAACATTCACAGTCTGTGAATTCATATGCTTTGTGTTTAACTTTTTCATGAATCTAGTAGTTAAGGACCTCCAAGTATACTTACTAATGGCAAATCTTTGTGTATTTTTAATCTTAAGAATGTGAAAGACATTATGCCAGGTACACAACTAGGGGCTGATAAACACACAATGCAACAATTGCTGAATAAATTGAATAAACTAAGGACTGGGGGAAGCTCTTTCTAAGGCATCAGCACCTGCAAATCTATCTTGTGTTCACCTTTCTTTCTAAAGCGAGGCACTGCACATAACCTGCCCACATTTGGAAAAGGGACCCAAGAGTGGGTTGGCTCTGCCATGATTCCTTGTGAGTCTGTCTGTCTTCCCATGTTGCTTTTCCTAAGCAACCTCCTTTGCTTATCACTTCTGTAGTTTTCCCAAGTGAGAAGTAATTCTGCTACTTGCTAATAAAGCACTTTGATCTCGTGTATGTGAAAGGTGTTACGTGTGTGAAGATGGGATCTCCTGATTTTCAGACAACTATTTTGTCTAATGCTAAAGTTCAGGAAACATGTTCAAGACACATTTAAAAACTTACAAAGTGCTGAAGGTTCCAAGATTTATAGTGCTGGCTAGCTCCTGAAATCAGCAGTCAACACCTAAAGGTACCAAAAAAGAAGGAACGTGTGACTTTCACTTCTTTGCAAATGCTCTTGGGCAAAGAAATCTGAGCACAAATCTTTCAAAAGCTATTCAATTGATTATTTGTGATATTTTGAAACTCAGATGTTCTGAGGTGCTTAATAATGGTGATTAGTAGTACCAGTAGCTGTCTACAGCTTATCTCGGTGTGAATAGGTGTCTTCTAATATTTTACCTATCTTACTTACTGCTCAATTAGGATTGAAATTCGAAAGGATCAAATCCTTAATACCTACTTCTCAGCCATACGATTTGCTTGCAGTGACTCTAGCTAGTTCTGTCATCTTACCTTGTCCCTGGAGAGGGCAGAGTCAATGCAAGTCTAGGGAGAAAGAACAAATGACATCTTGTGGTGGTGCATCTCCACCATACACCCTGCACGTAGAAAGTGCTCAGCAGCTGGTAAATGTCTACAGAGTAGTGACATCCTGTGGATGAAAAGCACTTTCTTTTCATGTGTAGCCACATTATTTACATCTTGACTAAAAAAGTCTACAGCTGGGGCTTCCCTGGTGGCGCAGTGGTTGAGAGTCCGCCTGCCGATGCGGGGGACATGGGTTCGTGCCCTGGTCCGGGAAGATCCCACATGCCGCGGGGCGGCTGGGCCCATGAGCCATGGCCGCTGAGGCTGCGCGTCCGGAGCCTGTGCTCCACAACGGGCTGAGGCCACAACAGTGAGAGGCCCGCATAACGCCAAAAAAAAAAAAAAGTCTACAGCTTAGGCCATTTAGAGTCCAGGTCAAAAGACGTCCACCATTTCTACCACTTACTAGCTGCGTTATCTTGAGCAATTTTTTTTAACCTCTGTGAATGTGTTTCCTCATTTTTAAAAACAGGCTAATAGTAGTACCTACTCAGGGTTATATTGATGGTAAGTGAAATAAAATAAGGAAAGTGCCTGGCATGGTACCTGACTCATAGTAAGTGCTTAATATCTTATTTATACAAACACATGTATTTACATATATATAGATACTTTATATATATAAGGTACATAATAGAATATAATTTGAAAGGTCCAGTTCAAAAGACAGTCACTTTACTGGGTTACTTTACTGTTACAGCATCTTTGTGAGGTGACTGGGGATAAGACAGGGAAGAACTATCACTCTCACTTTCCATAAGGAACAAAGGAGGCTGAGAGTAATCCCATTTCTTAGGAAAAGTCACATCGATGATTATTAACAAGCCAGAGCTAGAACTGGCGTGGACAGTTAGGCCACACTTTTTCCTCCTGGAGGGAAGAGTAATCCATGGCCAGGCTATAGCCAACAAGACAGACTTGCCCTGTATTTAACGACTATCCATTTATTTGAAGGGCAGATTCACAGAGAAGTGACAGGAAAGGTTAATGAGGTTAACAAAACCCCATAAGGCTGATTACAAAGATAAACCATTTGAGTAATGTGGAAAACAGGACAAAAACAAACCAACCAAAAAAATAAAATAAAACTTGAGACTATTCAAGAGTTACAAGGGCTTCCAGGGCAAATATTTCAGGATTCAAATTCTGGACAAAAATAATCGTGTGTCTAAATGAAGCAAACTGGCACTTCTGCAGTCCTGAAAATGTGACCGTGTTGTCAGTTTTCTTATTGCTTCAAAACACTTGATCTTTTTCCCATTACTTTGGGGATTTCAGGCATCAAAAGCAAGCCTACTTTTGACAAGCAATTACCAGGGCAGATGGGAAAATAGGCACCCTACCTCAGGGTGAGTGCCCCCATTTTGTTTTACTTGAAACATCACTAGCCATGAGGAAAATAATTCTTCTTAAAAAGCTATCTGCATTTGCAATAGCACCACCTTTCCCAAAGTCCTAGAATGTTGATGGGTAATGCTCCTAGCTGCTCTTAATGTTACCCATTTGGTAGGTATTATTTATTTGGGCTAGTGACCAACTGAGTAGGATTAAATCAGCCTGCTCTATTTAACTAAAAACTAATGAGATTTTATTGGGTTTGCATATGAACATTCACTGCATTCGCATTTGCAGAACATGAAAACAGGTTTATGCTATAGAAGTAAATGTTTTCATGGTACTGTACCAGCTTAGATAACATACATCAAAAAAAAAACTAGCATGTGACGTGTGGAAACCCCCAAAATATCTGAATATTAGAACCCTCAAATGTATTTGAGTTATGAAATACCAAATTGTAATTACATAGTTGTATATAAAGGAATAATGGGGTTAGTGTTCATAAATTAAGCATTTGAGGAGGGCCATTCATTCTTTCCAATCACAGGGGTACTATTTAATTCCCTGAAGTAGTCAATTATCAGACAACACTCTCATGATGAGAAGGTCGTAATTCACAATCCAGAATGCTGGCTTCTAATAAATGAACTGTTACACAGGAACCTCAAAGTGGTCTCTGAAACCCTTGAAGTAGTGCTGTGGGATAGGCTGGAAGTATTTTACAACTTCATATAAAAATATTTGCGTTGGGGCTTCCCTGGTGGCACAGTGGTTGAGAGTCCGCCTGCCAATGCAGGGGACACGGGTTCGTGCCCCGGTCTGGGAAGATCCCACATGCCGCGGAGCGGCTGGGCCCGTAAGCCATGGCTGCTGGGCCTGCACGTCCGGAGCCTGTGCTCCGCAGCGGGAGAGGCTGCATCAGTGAGAGGCCCGCGTACCGCAAAAAAAATAAAAATAAAAAATTGAGTTGAAATTCGGTGGAGCTTTCTTGAGCACATGCTGTGTACACCAGGCACTGGGAACGACAGAGGAAAATCATACCATCCTTACCCTGGAGTGACTATCTAATAAGAAAGACAGACCCATATAACTCTCATCCAAGACAGGCTATGACAAGTGCGATAGCACAGATATGAGCACTAATGAGAATAATAGGGCTGGGGAAGAAATTAACATTTATTTGGGACAGATAAATCAGGTTAAGACATATTTTTCCATTTCATAATCGCTGGATTTGAAGGGATCCTACAGTTCATCTTGTAGTCCAACCACCACTTTGTCATGACAGTTTCAACATGACTCCCCAAACTGCAGTTTTGCAAACCCTATTCCAGAGGTTTGTATGGAAGTATTAAAAATTCATGCCTCAGATTTCATAATGGTGAGATTGTGAACCGGTTGGTGACTTGCCTGCCTTTATACATGTGGTTTACGCCTCCTGGCTCCTTCCTCAGGAGTTCATATACCTTAATTGACTGAGTATATACTGTTTTTGCTTTCCCTAAAGTTCCCTCTTTAGCACCATCAACATCACTTGGGAACTTGCAGGAAATGCAAATTCTCACGCCCCACTCCAGACCTGTGAATCAGAAACTCTGGAGGGCAGGCCCGGCAGCCTGTGTTTTAACAAGACTTCCAGGTGATTCTGGTGCATGATCAAGTTTGAGAGTCACTGGTGTATATGAGAGAAAGATAACCAGAAAGGACTGAGGACCAATACTACAGTCCCAAAATTACACTCTTAAAAGAAGATCCTTTATTCATTGTGTGCCACAGTGGATAAGAGGGCATCATAAGCCCTTTGTCCCAACCGCTCAGAGGTATTTGCATTCCAGTAGCGCCCCCAGAAGCAGCAGTGATTTAGCCCAAATGACACAATCTACAGCTGTGGAACGTTACGGTATAATAAGCCCGCGGAGAAGATGGCAGGAGAACCATGAAACCACACCTCATACGCAGCAGGTTTCTGTCCCTTGGAGATTTGAACCAACTGACAACTCATAGAGGAATTTACAGGGCAGGATTCCAACACCACTGAGCAGAGGATTCACATAGCCTCTCTCAGCCCAGTCCTTGTCGATGCTATCTCTTGACCAGAGCTGTCAGCTGCGAAAAGGATTTCATCTGTTCCTGTGGAAAAAACAACCTAACCTGTCCACCTGCTGCTAGATCCCCTGCTGGCCAGGTCCTTGATTTTGAATGTTACCCTTCAAAGGTTGCTTATGCTCCTGTTAGCAACAAAAGCAAATAGCTATAACTTCCCTAGCCCTTGAGCCTCATTTTCCTTACGAAAGATTTTAATCAGAAATACCATGCAGTAAATTACATCTTCTTTCAGCAATTTAGTTTTCAGCCTTGCTTTTCAAACCAACTTTTGTGCTTGAGGTTAATGTTTTTTGCCTGAGGTGTTGAATGAATATTGGAGATTTAACACCAAAGACAAAAGACAACAAAGAAGGGAAGAGGAAAATGAAACCAAGAATTTATTGAAGGCTAGGGATAATTTGACTATGCCACGAAAATAGCAAATACAGAATGAATTAGACCTTTTGCATCAGAACTGTCTAACAAGCAGCTTGTTAGTTAAATAAGGCTCCCGGTAAAGTGTACTGACTTGCGTTTCCCAAGATGCCCTGTTCTTCAAACCAAGCTCCAAACACCTAGAGGATTCAGCATTTAGTTAAAGGGAGAAGCAGTTCCTCTGAGGTTGCTGCTTTAGCATAGGGACAGCAGGTCGACAGCTTGGCCTGTATTATCCAGAGAAGAAGAAAAGAGACACTTGTGAGGGGTGATCTTCCCCATACATGTTTTTAAAGTCACATTGGACACGTTCATCCAAGTTCAAGTTATCTTGCTCTAACCCACAATAGCAGGGAGAAGTCCTTGTTTTTAGAGGTTCAAGGAAGCAAAATATCCCATCCAAGTCTGTGGATCAAAGAAGGAGAGCCCCAGACAAAGATGGAAAGCATGCAGTACCCACCATTGAGAGTACACAAACACACACGCACAACCAACACAAAAGACAGTCACACTGGGCACATACCTGCTGTACACATGTGCAGGGCCAGCTTCGTGATAGTCCAGACAGTAGCTTCTGTAATCTAGTTTGGAAGGTTCACAAGAGTTCCGTATGTTACTTAATTGAAAAAGTTTCAGGAAAAGACAGGTCCTTAAAGGTTTAGGACTCACGTTGAACTTTTTCATGTGGCAAAAGTTTAAGAGTTCAAGATGTTTCCTCAGGACAGACCAAGGACAGGCCAAGTATGACTGCCTCACTTAAATGGTGATTTGAAGAAGCTGGACAGGAAACAGGGAGGCACCGCAACTGGGCATGACAAAAAACATGGAAAGTAAGATTGTGGGATGACTGAAGACAGACCCCAGCCATAGATGCCTCACTACTTCAGCAAGGATCTCACCTAGGAAAAAGGTGAATTATGCAGGCCACCTTGGATATTGGAAACATAAACAAACAGATTATGTACATGGGGGAGAAAGTATATTTTAGTGGTTGCGTAAATCAGGAAAAATAAAGCAGATACAAGGTTACCCCCCACAATTAATGAAGAAAGTTGAGTTTAGAAGCTGGAGCGCACAAAGTGGCAGTTGTGCTGTATGAAGTGGCACAATACACCGTATCTGCCAAGACTATATCTGAAGGTTCCCTAAGGGCCATCTGGAGCTCGAGTAGCCTGGGGAAGCGAGCAGACTTGAGAGCATTCTTTTTGAAATGGAGAGTTTGCCTGAGAAGATTTTTTCCCTAGGTTTCTGCATGCAGTGCCAATCCAAGTTACTGCCAATTAAAAAAGAATAATACTGTCCGGAAATTTAGACAACTTATACTGACGCAGGATGACTGATGTTGGTCAAAGATTATATAGTAAGTACTAGTAACCCAGGAATGAAAGGAGCTAAGAGTTATTCTTGTGAAAAATGGATGACATGGAGTGTGTAAATAATGGAAGCAAATGCAGCAAGATACAGGGAATCTTAGAACATTTAAAATCCAATACGTCACAAAGAGAGTTCAATGCTGTTAAATGTAAAATAATAAGTTTTATGGGGCTTTATCATATGCTGTAAGTTGGTGTGGATCATAAAATATGAGGAATAAAAAAAGTAGGGGAGTTGAAAGACAAGTCTGAGCATTATTTATGAATGATGAGTGAAATGAATGAGAACAGGTAGACAATGTCTTGAATAATGATGACTTTGATGAGTCGTTATCACACAAATCTGTGTGCTTCATAAAATATGAGTAATATTAAAGAGAAGAGGAGTCAAAAGACAAGTCTACTCAGAATGAGATACAGAATGAAGGAAGAGAGGAATACAAGAGAAGTGCACAGAATAATGATGACTTTTATGAGACTTTCACTCACCAGCCTGGATCCTTCATAAATATAAGCTGTATAGACAATAAAAGAGCAGCGAAGAGAAGAGACAGATCTGTGTCTGTCATAAAATATGAGCAAATAATGTCAACTAGGCTTGACAAAATAAAAACAAAAATAACTGAGCCTAGTACAGCTGTGGGAAGACACAATGTCTAGATTAATGTGAACAAATAAAATAAGCGCGTGTAGAATTGTCTCGCCAGTAGGGAATCAGCAACCACCTAAGTAGGCATCATTGTTGAAAAGCCCACCTTGTTAACTGGTAAAGCCTTGGCAAGTTCATAATTACCCCCTACCACACCCCCCCCCCCAAAAGCCATCAGCACATAGGGCTCAGGAAGCAATGTTGAACTGATCTTCAAATGAAGGTGGCCTCACTAATGCACGTTTCTTCTCAGCCCCTCTGGCTCCGATCCCTATGTAGTTTGCAGGAGATTTTCTCAGCTGGTTTCTACTTAATCTATACCCAGTTTGTCAAATTTTGCTTTGTAAAGACCTTCAAAATGTCACTGTATAAAACTAGAGACATCCTTCTCTTTTCATGTCTTGTTACATTGGATTTAGAACCAGGGACCAGATCTGTCAGGATTAGTTCAAAATCCGGAACTTGGTGACTTTCAAATATCTTCTCTATTAGAACAAATGGGATTTCAAAATCTCCCCAAAAAGGAACTGGAAGAATCAGACAAGGCAAAGCAAGTGCCAGTGTGCCATTTGCATGCCATTCAGAACCATTATTTACAGAATTCATAAGATGGACAGCTCATTGGAAAGAAGAAACCCACTAATTTATGTCAGAACTAGGAATGTCAGTCTGAAGAGTTCAATAAAGACACTAATAGCAACAATTATACTAGCTTAGCTTTGTGCAATACTTAATGGCTTATAGTTTGTGTTGGGGGAAGGCTTTAGGTGATGCAGGATAAATCCTATCAGTATAACATATCCCAGTTCTTCTGGTTGCAGTAGAATTTAGTAGTGATGTTTATTGGCTATAACATATAACCCAAGCTTTGGCTGGTAACTGTCTTTTGCTTTTTCACAGTTTTTTTTTCTCTTGAACGATCTTTGTGGCCAAGAGCCTTTAGACACATTGCCTTGACTTGCTGATTGAAAGAATGTATAATGCCAGGGTGGAATTATTATGGTTACTTTGGAAAGTCATGTTTGCCCAAATCACATGGCCCCTTTTAATCCAAGATTGAGCTTGCCTGGGTACCCTGATCTCACTTGGTGAAAAAAATGACATTAACGCCCTAGGAAAAATCATTGACCCTGCCCAACCTCTTCAACCCTACCAGCTCCAGCTATAAAATGCACGTTCTAGAGCTCAGGGCTGCCAAGGCTAGGACTGGACTCTGGTGAGACCCCCTTCCCCCCAACCTCAAAAACAACAGACAAGTGAAAAATCTGTGCTTGGGGGTTGCCCCTGGGCCTTCTTAACTGCCAAGCTCCTAAACTTTGTTACAACTTGTTGGCCAAGCTAGAGCTGAAAGTATACTCGTTTTAGTGGACTATGTCCCTGGGAGACAGCTCTGTTAAGGGCTAGTCTAATGGAATCCTCTTATTTGGCAAAGATGAAACTCATTTGTTTAAAGGGAAAATCTCCTGAAATATTTTATTTCAATCAGGCCAGAGAAACATGGTGCTATATAGTCAGGGACCATGTCTCTTTTGCAGACTTTAACTGTTAAAATTTGCCCAACTAAGTCTACTTTTTTTTTTAATTATTTTTCCAGAAAAAGTAATTTGGCAATATGTATTAAGAGCCTTAAAAGTGTTCACACCTATATATGTAAATGCATAGAAAATGCCCTCAATAAAATGATACTGCTCATTACCTCTGGGGAGAAGACCAGGAACTGGGAGGGAGGTGGTCAGCAGGGACTTTAGTCACATCTACAGTGTATTTATGTATTAACTAATTTTCATTTTAATTAATTTTAATAAGAGAAAAGTATCTTTCCATGACTAGGACTATCTCCCAAGGAAATAATAAGAAATTCATTGCAGAAAAAAATAAGAAACAACTAAATATCCTAAAATAGGGAATGGATTAAACAAGGAATACTGTTTTAGGGCTATATTATCTAATATCAAAATGATATATTAAGGAATTTCTAATTACATTGGACAATGTTAATAATACACTGCCAACTTTAAAATATCAGGATTCATGGGCTTCCCTGGTGGCGCCGTGGTTGGGAGTCCGCCTGCCGATGCAGGGGACATGGGTTCGTGCCCCGGTCCGGGAGGATCCCACATGCCACGGAGCGGCTGGGCCTGTGAGCCATGGCCACTGAGCCTGCGCGTCCAGAGCCTGTGCTCCGCAACGGGAGAGGCCACAGCAGTGAGAGGCCCACGTACCGCAAAAAAGAAAAAAAAATCAGGATTCAGAACTATACTGAGTATAATCCCAATTTTTATTGGTAAAAAAAGATATTCATACCGTCACCAAAATGTTATTAGAAGTTACTGCTCGTTGGTGAAATTATTGTTTTCTTTGTTATACTGAACTGTGTTTTCCAAACTTTCTCCAACTTGGCTTCTAGAATCTAGTTTCAACATGCTTTTATATTTGCCTTTGATCTTGTGTTGCAGGCGTGCTTGTGTGATTCGAGGCCAAGTGATGGCTGTAGATGGAACCCCTCTAGTAGGGGTGAATGTTAGTTTCTTGCACCACAGTGATTATGGGTTTACCATCAGCCGGCAAGATGGAAGGTACGTCAGTATTGCTTCTGATCATTGTGTGGGCCAAATACCGACTTCTAGCCATGAGTCAAACCAGGGCTCAAGTGATACAGTGTTTATAAGCCCATCTTCCTTCAAGCTGTATCTAAAAAAGTCATTGGTGTTATTTATTTCCTCTATTCCCCATCTAAATCAAACCAAGTTTAGCTCCTAACCAACCCTGTACTATTACTGTCAAGTCTTCCTGAAACCCTGGCCATGTGGAAAGTTGTCTAGCCTTCATCTAAGCCTTCATCATTTATAAATCCAGATTCAAAATCCAGTAAGATGATGCAGGTAATGAAGCATTGAACACCTAGGCTGTTCTTTCCATGATAGCCTCAAAATATTTCAGAGATAAAGTTGTCCAAAAGGTTTCTTCCAAAGGTATACAATTCAACCACATTAAGACATTAAAGGAAAAAAAAAATGTGTCCTCCCTAGACTGCCTATTTTACTAGTGGCTATAACAGGTCGAAAAGCATGGCCAGCTTAACCAATTTCCCTTGGTGTCTATATAACCATAGTGATTTAACCTTAAGCACCAACCACCAAGCTGTTCTCTAAGGGCTTCCCCAGGTTCTCAGAGACCTGGAAAGCAAGACCACTAGTTAAATCTTTTCCTCCTGGAAAAGGATTTGCTCACAAAAACATTTTTGTTGCCATCCTTCAGGTAGACATTCGTTTAGAATATTTGAGTCAATAGGCCCATGTGTCCAGCTTAAAGGTACCTATTTATGATTCTCAGGAACATTGTAATGATGGCTTTGAGGTACCCTAGACTCCAGGTGGCTACCCTTGAAATGTCCTACTGATAACAAGCCGCTTCAGTACTCATATAAAGAGACCTATTGCCTTGAAGCTTTATCACAGTGTGAGAGACTATGTCATTTCAAGAACCTAAAATCAGATGTTATTATTAGTCCTAGCCACTTCAGAATTGTTAATTGTTCAACTTGGGCTATGCTGAATTTATTTTTTCAACTGCCTCTCAAGAAAAGGCTTACAAAAAATAGTTAAAGAAGATAATAAGGAAGACTTTAAACCTATTTAAGAAAAACTTTTTAAGATTTTAGGAAATTATATGAATTATTTGTATGTAAATTATATTGCTAATTAGTAATGAGCTGTCTATTCATTATAACAAGCTCAGCAGAACTACTGTGGGAGCATCTAGTCTGAATATATATATATATATATATATATGCAATAAAAACTATTTCCTTTCAAATATTCTATAATCAGAGCTCTCTACTAATTCAAATGGACTTTTTTCTCAATTAGATTGAATGATGGAATTTTGGTAGTTCACGCACCAGTAGCTGGTACAGAAAACTGGCCTCTCCCTTGCCAGCAGGCTCAACCATGTGCCAGAAATTGAGAAATGGATTATTTCTTTAAATAGAATATGCCCACAGGGACATTTGGCTTCTTATGGAGAAATGATGTGCCTTAGGTTTTTTAGCTTGTGTACAAAGGTTTCAGTGAGTTATTCGATATTCACAAAATAACCTAAAAGAAATGTGATGTCTAAAAAGTCTATAAACTTTCTGTTTCCAGTTTACAGAAAGCATTAAAGAATGACAATTTTTATTGTTATTTTTGTGTTTTTAATCTTAAGTAAAATACCAGGACCCTCCCACTGAGCTCACTGTGAGAACTAGGTTTATATAGATGACAGATATTAGCCAGAGTCCCCTCTGGCAGTAACTCTTCCCTCAGGCTCCACAAAGGATGTAGGCATTCAAAATATGTGCCCCAAATACCAACCAGACAGTCCCACTATCATCTCTTAGACATAAAGTGACAGTGTGATGAGAGTTTCCATTTATATGTCTCTGCTGGTTGCTACCTCAGATTGAGTTAAGTACATTTCAGAAGTAGAATATCTAGAGAAACTACAGATCTTCCTCAGTTTATGATGGGATTACATCCCGATAAATCCATCGTAAGTTGAAAATGCATTTAATACACCTAACCTACCAAGCATCATAGCCTAGCCTAACCTACCTTAAATGTGCTCAGAACATTTCCATTAGCCTACAGTTGGGCAATATCATGTAACACGAAGCCTGTTGTAATAAAGTATTGAATATCTCATGTAATCGATTGAATACGGAACTGAAAGTGAAAAACAGACTGGTTGTGTGAGTACAGGAGAGTTGTAAGCATATCAGTTATTTACCCTCGTGATCACGTGGCCAACAGAGCTGTGGCCCACTGCGCTGCCCAGTATCACAAGAGAGTTTCTATCGCATATCGCTAGCCCGGGAAGAGATCAAAATTCAAAGTATGGTTTCTACTGGACGCTTATCACTTTTGCACCATCATAAAGTTGAAAAACCCTAAGTCAAACCATTGTAACTTGGGGACCATCTGTATACCTGAGGGCAAAAGGATTATAGAAAGGTTGAGGTTAGCATTTAGATACCTAGTAGACAGGGTGTGATATGCAAAATGCTGTAAAGTTCTGGCTTTCTGTCTCCAAATCTCAATCCCACCTCTCTGCCACTGTGCCTTTTGTTCCCATCAATGGTATCACTGCTTTGGGTTAAGTTATTGACTCTTTCAAACTCCCTGTTATATGCAAATATGTTATGGTGGCTGGAGAACTAATTACCCACATTATCATCCATCTGCACAAGTTAACTGACAACTTTCCATAGGGAACCAGGAAAAGTCTAGGTCATGAGACCAAAGTGATGTATAAAAAGCAGAAGGAAGGATGGGAGTGGAAGACGGGTCCCTCTAAAAGTAAGAAGAGATTAGGTATGCAGATTGGGAGAGGCCAAAGTAGCAGAAAAGAAAAAAAAGGCAATTCTAAAGGAAAGATGATGTATGAGTATCTACTGTATTCCTTGCATTTTCATACATATTCTATTTTATCCTCATAACAACTTTATGAGATAGGAATCACTATTATCATCCTCCCCATTTGGCAGACGAGAAAACTTATCCAAATTAACACAGCTAATAAGGGTAGAGCCAAAAGTTGAACCCAAGTAATCTTGCTCTTACCTTCTATGATTTACCACCTTCAACTTAGATATGTAACAGATGCTCATATTAATAGTTCAGCTAATGATAAGCAAAATAGGTGAAGCATTGACATTCTTAGAAGATTCTTGAGAGCATTAAAGGTCTCAAGAACTTTGTTCGGAAGACTTTGGGAGATGAAGAGAGGGTTTCCTCTGATTCCCCTCAAGGTAAGAGTTTGTTCATTTATGGATACCATAAGGCAGAAATAAGCATTTTACATAAGCTACAATAGTCTTCCATCTATGAATAGGACGGGTCTGACTTATTACGGATTAATGGTCTCCAGACAAGTATGCCCTCTCCCTTGGGTGTTTTATGCTAACTCTCACGTGACTTTGTAACCTGTTCTTATTGACTCTTGCCAATGGAGACCATTTGTGGTGGGGGAAATCCCAAAGGAATTAATCATCCACAGAGCATTCTATTGGGTATTGCAATAGTTTAGATGGATTGTTGGCTACAGATCCACCTTCCACCACCATGGCAATTAATGAGCCACCCAGACAGTGTTTACTATATATAATAGCTAGGTGGGAAGAGGAGAAATCAGTCAGGGTTCTGCAGAGAAACAGAACCTCTGTGTGTGTGTGTGTGTGTGTGTGTGTGTGTGTGTGTGTGTGTGTGTGTGTGCATATATGCAGGTACATATGCATGCATATGTGTGTATATACATATGTGTGTATATTATACATATGTATTATAATATGTACATGTGTATTATATGTATAATACATATTATACATACATATAATGTATATTATATGTATGTATAATATATATACAGTTGGCCCTTGAACAACATGGATTTGAACTGCATGGGTCCACGTGTGGATTTTTTTCAATAAACATGTATTACAGTACTACATGATTCGCAGTCTGTTGAATCCATGGATGTGGAACTGTGGATATGGAGGGCCAACTGTAAAGTTATAAGCAAATTTTCAACTGTGCTTGGGGGGTAACCCTAACCCCCACGTTGTTCAAGGGTTAACTGTATATAGAGAGGGAGAAAGAAAGAGATTTCAAGGAATTGCTTATGTGATTGTGGGGATTGGCAACTCCGGAAACTGCAGGGTAAGCTAGCAGACTGGAATCTCTCGGCAACGAGTAGATGCTACGTACGCAGTCTTGAGGCAGAAATCCTCTTCCTCTGAAAAACTTCAGTTTTGCTCTTTCAACTAATTGAATGAGGCCCTCCCACATTATCAAGGGTAATCCCCTTTACTTAAACTCAGCTAACTGTAGATATTAACCACATCTACAAAATACCTCCCCAGCAACACCTAGATTAGTGTTTGATTAAATAACTGGGTACTGTAGCCCAACAAAGTTGACACATAAAACTAACCCAACACAGGATGCTTAGGGGAAGTTCCCAGGAGAACTTAAAACTCAGTATCTGCTTATGGATATAATAAAAAACTGGCCTAGGGTTCATCTGAACTACAAGAGAAGACATCTGTAAATTTAATAGGGCAATGGATCTAATTTGAGAAGAAAGTTAACATTTGTTGAGTCCCTACTATATGCTTGGTTCTTAAGTCTTTATCTTATTTACTCGCTTATGGTAGTAGCTGAGTAATAGACCATATTAGCCCCATTTTCCTAATGAGGAAACTGAAGTTCATGAAGGTTAAATAATTAGCCCAAAGACACAAAGTTAACATGGCAAAGCTTGAATTTTGAGATTTGAACCCAGGTGTGTATGAAGCCAAAATCACATTCTTTCTACAAAACAAGAAGCCTGGCCTGTCTGCTTAATCTTTCTAGAAGTAGAGAATAATTCCCAGGTACATATGTTCTTGTTTGGGTAGTTTATTTTGTTTCCGTGTTTGCATTTGTTTTTGTTTTCAAATAAATAAGCAGTTCAGTTTTAAGGGCTCAAGAGCTGAGGTTTGGGTGAGGCAAATAAACTTGCCCAAGGACACAGTTGAATCAGTGTAGAATGTGAACCAGAGAAAAGGTCTCTTGACAAGCAATGTAGGATTTTCCCCCACTACGCTTGCCTTAAACTCCTCCTGTATTATCATGAATTCAGCCTCTCTGTCTTAAACCATAAGCTGTTTGGGGTTTTCTTTTTTTTACTTCAAACTTGAATTATTTTCTAAAGCTAATGCAGTTCTTCAAATCCTCTTTTTGGAAACTGCCTTAATATTACAGCTACTTGACTGAAAAAGCAACAATAAAAAATACAGTGTTAGCTATCCTTTGTTACTGTCCACTTATCTTTACATGAAAGATTTCTGCAACAGGACACAATTGGTAATACTATAATAAATATAATAAATGTCATATGAAGGGAGTGGTGAGATATCCATAATTAAGTCTGATTCACTATCAGAGCATTTAACCATTGAAAAGTGTTTTAAGAAAGTTCTTTTTTTTTTTTTAAACACAGAATTGCTTACATCTCTCTCCTGTGGATTTAAGTTGCTTTGAATATTAAGGAGTATCCATTGCCCTTTATCCATTTTTAAGATATAATGATAATTTATCATTATCTTGTATACATAGTATTTTATGCTTTTTGAATGCTTTCAAGTACATTATCTCAAAGACATCATTGTTCTTAAAAGAGCAGGAAGGTAGAGCCATCTAGTGCAGAATGAACTGAAATCTGAGTCTGTTATGCTCCAGCTGAAGAGTCATTTCAGAGACCACATCAGGAGATGGACTTACAGAAGAGGTAGTCTTGTTTAGTCAGAGATATGGAAGGAGTTGTCAGTGGAGATGGACAGGGTCCATTGCAGACTTCCTTACAACAGGAAACAAAGAGGCATTCTAGAGCGAACCAGAAATCCTAAATCTAGAGTTCAAGTAGAATCAGGCGCCAAAGAGGGCAGCCAGATATGGAGGGTTCAAGCATGGTATTGTTCAAGAAAATTTCACTGAACAAATTTCCTCAGCTGGTATCTCTCTCCAAATGCCATCTCAAAGTCACCATCAGGTTTCTGACACTATGTTTGTGACTGTGAACAAGGTATTTAACCTTTTGGCTCCTTACTTTTATTGAGTTACATTATAGGAATTTTTTTAAGATGAATAATGCAGCATATTACAGATGTTGCTTAATGTTCAATGGCCATGTTTCAGTTCTCTCTTGCACAGGGAGGAGCAGTGATGTCAGATTTGGCTTTGCAGAAATACATGCAGTGATTTTGTTTAAGAAAGCATTAAAATTGATTTATAAATCCTAAGTGAATATCAACTGGTGATGTGGAATTTTTTCTCACCAAGTCTACTGGATAGTGAAAAGAACACTCCATGGAATGAATATTTAGTTAGATGGAATAGAAGGAATAAAATAGAGAATACAAATGGTTATAGTTGCATCCCAAGAGAAGGAAAGAGCACTGAAATTACCTGTTTTTTAAACTTTAATTTTATTTTAGTTGTTCATTTGGTTGAAATATCTTCTGTTTTTCCTTCTCAGCTTTGACCTCGTAGCTGTCGGTGGTATCTCTGTCGTCTTAATCTTTGATCGGTCACCTTTTCTACCTGAGAAGAGGACGCTCTGGTTGCCTTGGAATCAGTTTATTGTGGTGGAGAAAGTGACCATGCAGAGAGTTTTATCAGACCCACCATCCTGCGATATCTCCAACTTTATCAGCCCAAACCCTATTGTGCTTCCTTCACCACTCACATCATTTGGAGGGTCCTGTCCAGAGAGGGGAACTATTGTTCCTGAGCTGCAGGTGGGTACATTGACCTTGAAAGTATAAAATCATAGTATCCATGGCGTGCTCAACAGTGTATAATGGCTAGATTCCTTTTCCTGGTACTCCTGCCAGCCCTAAAATGTGCTGCCCTTCATTTTCCAAGAGAAGCCTTCAAATGTAATCTCTCTGGCACACATTTGCAAGGTGATTGGCCAGGGTTATAAGGTGCTATCTCTGGCCATGGAACAAAGCAAGATGAACTAGCTGTCCTGAGGATTAGACCCCAAACCTTGACCTGATGAACACTGTGTTCAAAAGAACAAAGCTTGCTGGCTCAATAGTGATAACACTGTAATCAATGAGGTGGGACCATTTGTGGTTCTGAAATTAAAGCTCCTTAAGAAATCTAGTTTTCCCCCACTGTCTAAATTGCGTCCGCTGTCATTGTTCTTAGAAGTCATGACAACTCCTCTTGTTCAGCTGTGTTTAGTAAAGGTAGTTGTCAAGCCTATGCATTTTCTCTAAAACTGCTTTCTAAGTGTTCAAGCTTTATAGTCAGAGGAAGACATTTTTGAAACTTCATATATTAGGATTCCTGAGCATTTTTCTTTTTTTTTTTTTTTAGACATCTTTATTGGGGTATAATTGCTTTACAATGATGTGTTAGTTTCTGCTTTACAACAAAGTGAATCAGTTATACATATACATATGTTCCCATATCTCTTCCCTCTTGCATTTCCCTCCCTCCCACCCTCCCTATCCCACCCCTCTAGGTGGTCACAAAGCACCGAGCTGATCTCCCTGTGCTATGCGGCTGCTTCCCACTAGCTATCGATTTTACATTTGGTAGTGTATATATGTCCATGCCACTCTCTCACTTTGTCCTAGCTTACCCTTCCCCCTCCCCGTATCCTCAAGGCCATTCTCTAATAGGTCTCTGTCTTTATTCCTGTCTTGCCCCTACGTTCTTCATGACCATTTTTTTTTTTTTAGATTCCATATATATGTGTTAGCATACGGTATTTGTTTTTCTCTTTCTGACGTACTTTACTCTGTATGACAGACTCTAGGTCGACCCACCTCACTACAAATAACTCAAATCCGTTTCTTTTTATGGCTGAGTAATATTCCATTGTATATATGTGCCACATCTTCTTTATCCATTCATCTGTTGATGGATACTTAGGTTGCTTCCACGTCCTGGCTATTGTAAATAGAGCTGCAATGAACATTTTGGTACATGACTCTTTGTGAATTATGGTTTTCTCGGAGTATATGCCCAGTAGTGGGATTGCTGGGTCGTATGCTGGTTCTATTTTTAGTTTTTTAAGGAACCTCCATACTGTTCTCCATACTGGCTGTATCAATGTTCATTCCCACCAACAGTGCAAGAGGGTTCCCTTTTCTCCACAACCTCTCCAGTATTTATTGTTTGTAGATTTTTTTGATGACGGCCATTTTGACTTCTGTGAGATGATATCTCATTGTAGATTTGATTTGCTTTTCTCTAATGATATATGATGTTGAAAATTCTTTCATGTGTTTGTTGTCAATCTGTATATCTTCTTTGGAGGAATGTCTATTTAGGTCTTCTGCCCATTTTTGGATGGGTTTTTTTTTTTTATTTTTGATATTGAGCTCCATGAGCTGCTTGTAAATTTTGGAGATTAATCCTTTGTCAGTTGCTTCATTGGCAAATATTTTCTCCCATTCTGAGGGTTGTCTTTTGGTCTTGTTTATGGTTTCCTTTGCTGTGCAAAAGCTTTTAAGTTGCATTAGGTCCCACTTGTTTATTTTTGTTTTTATTTCCATTTGTCTAGGAGGTGGGTCATAAAGGATCTTGCTGTGATTTATGTGATAGAGTGTTCTACCTATGTTTTCCTCTAAGAATTTGATAATGTCTGGCCTTACCTTTAGGTCTTTAATCTATTTTGAGTTTATTTTTGTGTATGGTGTTGGGGAGTGTTCTAATTTCATTCTTTTACATGTAGCTGTCCAGTTTTCCCAGCATCACTTATTGAAGAGGCTACCTTTTCTCCACTGTATATTCTTGCCTCCTTTATCAAAGATAAGGTGACCATATGTGCGTGGGTTTCTCTCTGGGCTTTCTATCCTGTTCCATAGATCTGTATTTCTGTTTTTGTGCCAGTACCATACTGTCTTCATTACTGTAGCTTTGTAGTATAGTCTGAAGTCAGGGAGCCTGATTCCTCCAGCTCCATTTTTCGTTCCCAAGATTGGTCTGGCAATTCGGGGTCTTTTGTGTTTCCATACGAATTGTGAAATATTTTGTTTTAGTTCTGTGAAAAACGCCAGTGGTAGTTTGATAGGGATTGCATTGAATCTGTAGATTGCTTTGGGTAGTAGAGTCATTTTCACAGTGTTGATTCTTCCAATTCAAGAACATGGTATATCTCTCCATCTATTTGTATCATCTTTAATTTCTTTCATCAGTATCTTATAGTTTTCTGCATACAGGTCTTTTGTCTCCTTAGGTAGGTTTATTCCTAGATATTTTATTCTTTTTGTTTTAATGGTAAATGGGAGTGTTTTCTTAATTTCACTTTCAGATTGCTCATCATTAGTCTATAGGAATGCAAGAGATTTCTGTGCATTAATTTTGTATCCTGCTACTTTTCCAAATTCATTGATTAGCTCTAGTAGTTTTCTGGTAGCATCTTTGGGATTCTCTATGTATAGTATTGTGTCATCTGCAAACAGTGACAGCTTTGCTTCTTCTTTTCCGATTTGGATTCCTTTTATTTCTTTTTCTTATCTGATTGCTGTGGCTAAAACTTCCAAAACTATGTTGAATAAGAGTGGTGAGAGTGGGCAACCTTGTCTTGTTCCTGATCTTAGTGGAAATGGTTTCTGTTTTTCACCATTGAGGACAATGTAGGCTGTGGGTTTGTCATATATGACCTTTATCATGTTGAGGAAAGTTCCCTCTGTGCCTACTTTCTGGAGGGTTTTTATCATAAATGGGTGTGGGATTTTGTCAAAAGCTTTCTCTGCATCTATTGAGATGATCATATGGTTTTTCTCCTTCAATTTATTAATATGGTGTATCACGTTGATTGATTTGCGTATATTGAGGAATCCTTGCATTCCTGGGATAAACCCCACTTGATCATGGTGTATGATCCTTTTAATGTGCTGTTGGATTCTGTTTGCTAGTATTTTGTTGAGGATTTTTGCATCTATGTTCATCAGTGATATTGGCCTGTAGTTTTCTTTCTTTGTGACATCTTTGTCTGGTTCTGCTATCGGGGTGATGGTGGCCTCGTAGAATGAGTTTGGGAATGTTTCTCACTCTGCTATATTTTGGAAGAGTCTGAGAAGGATAGGTGTTAGCTCTTCTCTAAATGTTTGATAGAATTCGCCTGTGAAGCCATCTGGTCCTGGGCTTTTGTTTGTTGGAAGATTTTTAATCACAGTTTCAATTTCAGTGCTTGTGATTGGTCTGTTCATATTTTCTATTTCTTCCTGGTTCAGTCTTGGAAGGTTGTGCATTTCTAAGAATTTGTCCATTTCTTCCAGGTTGTCTATTTTATTGGCATATAGTTGCTTTTGGTAATCTCTCATGATCCTTTGGATTTCTGCAGTGTCAGTTGTTACTTCTCCTTTTTTATTTCTAAATCTATTGATTTGAGTCTTCTCCCTTTTTTTCTTGATGAGTCTGGCTAATGGTTTATCAGTTTTGTTTATCTTCTCAAAGAACCAGCTTTTAGTTTTATTGATCTTTGCTGTCGTTTCCTTCATTCCTTTTTCATTTATTTCTGATCTGATCTTTATGATTTCTCTCCTTCTGCGAACTTTGGGGTTTTTTTGTTCTTATTTCTCTAATTGCTTTAGGTGTAAGATTAGGTTATTTATTTGAGATGTTTCTTGTTTCTTAAGGTACGATTGTATTGCTATAAACTTCCCTCTTAGAACTGCTTTTGCTGCATCCCATAGGTTTGGGGTCATCATGTTTTCATTGTCATTTGTTTCTAGGTATATTTTGATTTCCTCTTTGATTTCTTCAGTGATCTCTTGGTTATTAAGTAGTGTATTGTTTAGCCTCCATGTGTTTGTATATTTCACAGATTTTTTTTCCCTGTAATTGGTCAGAAAAGGTGCTTGATATGATTTCAATTTTCTTAAATTTACAGAGGCTTGATTTGTGACCCAAGATGTGATGTATCCTGGAGAATGTTCCATGAGCACATGAGAAGAAAGTGTATTTTGTTGTTTTCAGATGGAATATCCTATAAATTAAGTCCATCTTCTTTAATGTATCATTTGAAGCTTGTGTTTCCTTATTTATTTTCATTTTGGATGATCTGTTCATTGGTGAAAGTGGGGTGTTAAAGTCCCGTACTATGACTGTGTTACTGTCGATTTCCCATTTTATGGCTGTTAGTATTTGCCTTATGTATTGAGGTGCTTCTATGTTGGGTGCCTAAATATTTACAATTGTTATATCTTCTTCTTGGATTGATCCCTTGATCATTATGTAGTGTCCTTCTTTGTCTCTTGTAATCGTCTTTATGTTAAAGTCTATTTTGTCTGATATGAGAATTGCTACTCCAGCTTTCTTTTGATTTCCATTTGCATGGAAGATCTTTTTCCATGCCCTTACTTTCAGTCTGTATGTGTCCCTAGGTCTGAAGTGGGGCTCTTGTAGACAGCATATATACAGGTCTTGTTTTTGTATCCGTTCAGCCAGTTCATGTGTTTTGGTTGGAGCATTTAATCCATTTACATTGAAGGTAATTATCGATATGTATGTTCCTATTACCATTTTCGTAATTGTTTGGGGTTTGTTATTATAGGTCTTTTCATTCTCTTGTGTTTCCTGCCTTGAGAAGTTCCTTTAGCGTTTGTTGTAAAGCTGGTTTGGTGGTGCTGAATTCTCTTAGCTTTTGCTTGTCTGTAAAGATTTTAATTTCTCCGTCACATCTGAATGAGATCCTTGCTGGGTAATCTTGGTTGTATGTTTTTCTCCTTCATCACTTTAAATATGTCCTTCCAGTCCCTTCTGGCTTGCAGAGTTTTTTCTGAAAGATCAGCTGTTAACCTTATGGGGATTCCCTTGTGCGTTATTGTTGTTTTTCCCTTGCTGCTTTTAAAATTTTTTCTTTTTATTTAATTTTTGATAGTTTGATTAGTATGTGTCTTGGTGTGTTTCTCCTTGGATTTCTCCTGTTTGGGACTCTCTGTGCTTCCTGGCCTTGATTAACTATTTCTTTTCCCATATTAGGGAAGTTTTCAACTATAATCTCTTCAAATATTTTCTCAGTCCCTTTCTTTTTCTCTTCTTCTTCTGGGGCACCTATAATTTGAATGTTGGTGCATTTATTGTTGTCCCAGAGGTCTCTGAGACTATCCTCAATTCTTTTCATACTTTTTTCTTTATTCTGCTCTACAGTAGTTATTTCCACTATTTTATCTTCCAGGTCACTTCTCCGTTCTTCTGCCTCAGTTATTCTGCTATTGATCCCTTTTAGAGGATTTTTTATTTCATTTATTTTGTTGTTCATCATTGTTTGTTCACTTTTTAGTTCTTCTAGGTCCTTGTTAAACGTTTCTTGTATTTTCTCCATTCTATTTCCAAGATTTTGGATCATCTTTACTATCATTATTCTGAATTCTTTTTAAGCAGCGCTCTTAATCCCCTCTCCTCACGCACCAGGGAACAAAGAGGCAAGAAAAAGTCTCTTGCCTCTTCGGCAGGTCCAGACTTTTCCCCAGACTCCCTCCCGGCTAGACGTCTGAAGCCCGAGCCTCAGCTCCCAACCCCGCCCGCCCTGGCGGGTGAGCAGACAATCCTCTCGGGCTGGTGAGTGCCAGTCGGCACCGATCCTCTGTGCGGCAATCTCTCCGCTTTGCCCTCCGCACCCATGTTGCTGCGCTCTCCTCTGTGAACCCGAAGCTTCCCCCTCCGCCACCCGCAGTCTCCGCCCACGAAGGGGCTTCCTAGTGTGTGGAAACCTTTCCTCCTTCACAGCTCCCTCCCTCTGGTGCAGGTCCTGTCCCTATTCTTTTGTCTCTGTTTTTTCTGTTTTCTTTTGCCCTGCCCAGGTACGTGGGGAGTTTCTTGCCTTTTGGGAGGTCTGAGGTCTTCTGCCAGCGTTCAGTAGGTGTTCTGTAGGAGTTGTTCCACATGTAGATGTATTTCTGATGTATTTGTGGTGAGGAAGGTGATCTCCACGTCTTACTCTTCCAGCATCTTGAAGCTCCTCCTGTAAAACTCTATCTTTTCAGACCCCCTGTGTGGCCTCAGTAACTTGATAGTTTCCAGCTCCCCCGAGGTTTCTCTTGATTGAGTGCTTTTTCAGTATACCATGACCCCTGCTGTGCGCAGAGCTGCTCGCCGAGCCTGGGCCGGGTCCCGGTGCCCGGACTCACCCGGCCTCTACGTGGCCACGCACTGCAAAGCGGGCTGTAGCTCGCTGCCACCTCCACCATCCGTGAGGGTACAACCACGCCTGAGCTGCTGGTAGGGCGTAGCCCAGAAGTGGCAGCCTGAGGATTTTTCTTTATTGATCATTCAGTATTTTCAGTTCAATTCTAAGTCATTCAGATATCCATAGTACAATTTTCTCACTATGTTATAGAAACATTTTAATGGTACTTTAATTTTAATATTTTAATGATAGTTTAATGTCCACAGAAATGGACTCATAAATCAGACAGATCCAGGATTCAAGTATACTCAAGAAGAGGTAAATGAACAGTCAAAGATTGAATTGTTTTTTTCTTGCATCACAACATCCCCACCAGCTGTTAGCACTTCCCAGAGGACCACTTGAGAAAGGCTCACAAAAAATGGTACCCTCCACAAAAAGGAGTCTGGAGAGTTGCCACTCCTGTCTTTTCTATTGTTTTCCGAAGAAAGGAAGAAAAAACTAGATAGTATTTAATGAGTACCTTGGGCGGGTACACCAATCCTTTCACAGATATTAGGAAGCATGGGTCTCTTTCAATACAAGTTTTCAGACTGCTCTAGGATTGCATGATTCCTTAGGGGAATGAAATACCACAGTGGTGAGTGTCATGCTATCCTTCACGATTGTACTTCTGCCAGCATCTAAGAAGACAGAGCCAGTGGACAGCTTTGGTATCAAATCGCTAATGTAGGGCTTCCCTGGTGGCGCAGTGGTTGAGAGTCCGCCTGCCGATGCACGGGACACGGGTTCGTGCCCTGGTCCGGGAGGATCCCACGTGCCGCGGAGCAGCTGGGCCTGTGAGCCACGGCCACTGAGCCTGCGCATCCAGAGCCTGTGCTTCGCAACGGGAGAGGCCACAACAGTGAGAGTTCTGCGTAACACACACACACAAAAAAATAGCTAATGTAAAGGAAGAAAAACTGGGCAAAGAATAGACAAAAGGGATTTGTGCCCTCAGAAAGAAAAGAATAACTAGAAATCCTGGACTATATGAGATAGAGTGTGTTTAACAATAAGTTCTACTATGTGCACCAGTTTGGAAAAGGAAGAAGGGACAAGGTTCTAAGGTAAAAGTGAATAAGGGCACCAAAATATCCACACTATCCATGTCCCCTTAAATGTGTTAAATAGGATGGGCTCTTTCTTCAGCTGTATTTGAAAAGTTGAAAGTCACAGAATACAAGATGTAGTTTTAGTGACCCCTTTGGTTAACTCCATCCATGCTAATAAACAAATAAGTAATAGTAATTAATTAAGGAAGCCAAGAGTTATTTTCACTCTGGGACCAACGTTTGTAAAAGATTTGCAGAGGAGTTAGTGGGAGTTATTTGCTTCTCAGTCACAGGTGCCAGCTTGGAAAAACTTGTTGCTAGCTATTGATACATCCAAACACAGAGAAATATGCAAGCAAAATTTGATTAAAAAGTTGGCCCTCGGGGTCATTGCAAAGCTCCAAAGAAGGCAAGTTTGATGGCATCAGGAAAGATTAGTTCTAGGGACACCATAATCTCTGTCATAAAATATCACTTGCTGGGCCTGCTTCCAGAGTCCTTCCTCTTAGAGAGCCTAACCTGAATAAGAGCTACAACAGTGGTTTGTGATATATAACTTAACACATCGAACAAGCTTTTGTGTCTGAATATATGAGAAAAAACCTTTGATGGAACCCATAGCACTGAAATCCTTGACCTTCAGCGCTGTGATCTTCTCCAACTCCTACAAAGCAATTTTTGGAACATTGTTGAAAAACCAAAATTGTTATTTTCACAGTCTCTCCTGGCAGGAAAAAAAGGAGAGCAATCCTCAAGATAGGCTAAACGTCTTGTCCGCATGCAGATTTGGTGCAAAATTCGAAACCTATGGCCTCACAAAGATTCTAGACCAAATGCCTTGACATCCATAATCCCTTTAAGCTCTCTCCTCTGGCATGTTTCTAAGACAAAAGCATGCAGTATCCTTGCCTACCTGTGACCGCTGATAAGAGCCAATGTGACTTTTTTTCTTTCAGGTTGTACAGGAGGAGATCCCCATTCCTTCCAGCTTTGTGAGGCTGAGTTACCTAAGCAGCCGCACCCCCGGGTATAAAACCCTGCTTCGGATCCTTTTAACACATTCAACCATTCCTGTGGGGATGATAAAAGTACACCTCACAGTAGCTGTGGAAGGGCGACTCACACAGAAGTGGTTTCCCGCTGCAATTAATCTTGTCTACACATTTGCTTGGAACAAGACCGACATCTATGGACAGAAGGTTTGGGGCCTGGCAGAGGCTTTGGGTATGTTGAAATAATTCTGTGTAAATAGCAGTGTTGTGTTCACAAAACAGAAAGTACTAGCTGCATATTAATTTGTATTTGGAATAATTATGTGTTTTCTTCTATTTGAGGGATCTAAGGCACTTTTTCATTTAAACACTCCCTTTGGGCCTGTTTAGAGTTCCCTTTTGACACATTTTTGCTTCAAAACGATTTTAGTTCCTCTTTCATGATGGCTGCATACCAGTGGAATCACACAATATCTGACTTGTAACTGTCTCCAGAGCTGAGTGTTGCCTTCTAACTGTGACCTTTGGTGTGGCGTTCTTCAGGTCATGCTTTCATATTTGACATTTAGACTGTCATTTCCACTTAGAAAATACAAAAGTTTAACTTACAGGCATCTCCACGTACTATTTTTTATGTCTAGGATAGTTAGACTCCATTAACTTGTTACTGTGGTAGGTTAAATAAAAAGTCATCCTGCCTTCCTAGTCCTTTTGACTTTAAAACCTAGAATCTTACAAATAGTGGGGACCTTAAGAGGTCCTTGGGGGTCTGTGATCTTCAGATATTTAATTCCTTCAGACAAACGGCATTTTTTAAAAATGAGACTGAGACAGATTTGCCAACTTTTTATTTTGCCAAGTAAGAATATTTTTTAAAGGAAAAAAAAAAAAGCCCCTACAATCTACTATTGCCTACCAGTACCATAATTTCATCAAGGAGGAATACCGTAGCATCAAAAAAAGGAATAGTCTGTCTTAAGAAATGGTAGTAAGCAATCTAGTACTGATGCTCAGAGAGACAGACAGATAGGCAGAGAGACACCGATGTCTTTATTTCTCTCAGTCTGTAGAAGACAGTGAAAACTTCCTAAGAGACCTGACAGGTCTTCGGAACCACGGTTGGGAGCCATAGACTCTTGTGCCTTCAGGCAGTAGCTCATGGAAACCACCCTTGGACAGATGAGAAGACTATTTTTAAAGTTCTCCAGAGGAGATCTTTTCATATTCTCCCTTGGAAGTGTCTATCATGGTATAATTCGCATATAACTGACCTATATTTCTTAGACTACAGTGTGTCGATTTCCTCTCTTTCTTTCCAGAGGGAAGCATAGGGAGGGGAAAAAAAAAAAAGACCGGTGACTCTTCTTTGCCCAAGAGACCCTCATATATTTAAATAATCAACTCATCTCTGTTGGGCTTTATTAGAATGCAAGGACTGTGGAGTGGTTCAGATTGCCTCAGTTAGTGAGGAATTATTGTAACGACACAGGGGAAAGTAAGGAAAGAACAAGAAAAGGCATCAGCAGCCTCAAAGGTGGGCCTCATCAAATTGCAGCCTGGCTCGGGATACATTGTAGTCCTAGAAGATCAGCATCTGCTCTATCAGCTGAGCAACAGCTCTAGTTGTCCCCTCTGCAGTAAGAGTCCACTGCTTCCCACCATGGTGACCCAGCCATAGTGATGATGGAGCTCATTACTTCTCCTGTGGTACTAACTACCCTCTTTTTCTCTCAGCTCTTACCAACTCCATGATCTGGTGTCCTGCTCTGTATCTTGCCTTCAGATCTCTCTTACAATATTGGGTTTTGTCAGCCAATCACCATGCAGTAGAGAACATCCGAAGGCAGAGCTCTACCGTTAGGCTAACTATCAATGAGGTTGCTGGCCAGCCTGTGGAGTCCTACCCAATCCCTAGTCCAGTGAGTGTAGTGATGAAGAGGATAACTCTGGAGCCAGACTCCCTCCCTGAGTTCACATCATCCCTTCTCTACTTGCTAGCAGCTATGCAACACTGGGTAAATTACTTAATCTCCAAATGCCACAGTTTTTCCATCTATTAAACGGGTATCATAAAGAGAATGTTACAGGTTATTATGCTATGAGGATTAAATGAGGTGGGTGAGTGCTGGTTGCTGGTATGGTCAGCATATTGGAATCACAAGGTATAAAGCATGGCGCCTATGCAGGTGTTTGTTGCCTCAGCTTCTCTAATAAGGGAGCTGTGGGCTTAACAGGTAGGTACTGTGTTAATTATTCTCCATTTGCCCTCCCAGACACACACACACACACACACACACACACGCACACGCACACGCACACACAGTCTCTTCTGTGACCTTCTCTGTGCTTTGAAAGACTGGCTTCTATGGACCACATTGCCTGGACGCCTTTGCTCTCTGGCTTCCCTCTTGGTTTGGTCAATGGAAGGCACCATCAGGAGACAGCAGGGTGGAAGGAGAGAGAGGTCAGCGTATTTATCCCTCTCCCTGCTTCACTGCAGTTCTAGCAGTGACTACACTGGAAGATGGGAGCTCCTGTTGAGTAGCCCCTCCTCCAAATCCCCAGGCTCTCTCTGGTCTCCTGTGTCACTCCCTCCCCTTACCCCTCTCTGCAAGCCCAGACAGCTTCCCAATGTTGCCAGTCCCTGGGTGGGTCACGACCCTTGTTGATTCCCTTCACCCTGCTCATGCTTCTTTAAATAGTCCCTTCATACAGCTCTTCACTGTGAACACTTCTGAGTGTGATATCTGACTCCTGCTAGGAGTCAAATATCACAGCCTGGCTGATGCCTCCTCAAAGCCTCATATTCCCCTCTCCAGGATATTATCCTAAAGCCTTTGCTTCACTAGAATAATCTAAAATTCCTCTAACTTTTCTCCATAGGGCTTTGTTTTCCAATTCTTTATGGCTTTGCTCAGAACCCTTGCCAAGTTGTGAGATTTGGGGGGTTTTTTGTTTTTATTTTTTTACTTTTTTCTTAAGTTGTGACACTTAGCAACTTACCCGGTACTCTGATGAAGAGCTGACCAAGACAGTGTCTAGCAGTCATTTCTTGCTAGGGTTCACATAAATGCAACTCAGCCTGACTTTTTTAAAAAAGTAAAAGCTTTATTGAGATATAATTCACATACCATAAAGTTCACCCATTTAAAATGTACCATTCAGTGGGTTTTAGTATTATCAGAATGTTGTACAACCATCACCAACATCTAATTCCAGAACATTTTCATCACCCCACAAAGTAGCCCTAGCAGTCACTAGTCACTCCTCCCTCCCCTCCAGGCCCTGGCAACCACCAATCTCCTTTCAGTCTCTATGGATTTACCTTTTCTGGATATTTCAAACAAATGCAATCATATAATATGTGGTCTTTTGTATCTGACTTCTTTCAGTTGACATAATGTTTCCAAAGTTCATCCATGTCATAGCAGGTGTCAGTCCTTCATTCCTTTTTATGACTGAATAATATTCCGTTGCACAGATATACCACGTTTCATTTATCCATTCATCAACTGGTGGACTTACGGGTTGTTTCCACTTTTTGGCTATTGTGAATAATGCTTCTATTAACATTTGCATACAAGTATTTGTTTGAATACCTGTTTTCAATTCTTTGGGGGATTTACCTAGGAGTAGAATTGTAGGTCATATGGTAGTTGTTTGACATGTTGAAGAGTGGCCAAACTGTTTTCCACAGTGACTGCACTATTTTATCAACCTCACTTTACGCATAAAAATGTGTTATATATCTTCCTTTTAAATACTCCCAGTGCTGAAGATTCTAAAATTTTCCTCCTTGTTGTAGTTAAGCACTCTTAATGACTTAGTTTCTGATATATCCATGGATGATTGAATAAACAACTAAAACATAAAGAAAAACAAAGATGTTCTAGTATACACGCCAGTGATGAAGGCTTCATCCGTATTGTTTGCCTATGGATGTTGTTTTACTTCCTATTTCTACAGTTAAGTTCCTGGTCAAAACTTGCTCCAGCATTCTGACTATAAACATGGCCTTAATTAAAATGCTGAAATATATATTGTTGGTTCCCTTTTAAGGCTAGTAACAGTAATAAAAGCAAGAGACAATTGACCCACTCAGAAGTGTCCAAGGGAGAGGGAAAAAATGTTCCTCGTGGTGTTTTATGTGTACTTAAGGGACATTTTTTTTTAGATTAGAGAAAGAAAATTGGCAAGGATCCCAAGGAAAACAGCCAAAATAATTTCAGGTGTGGCACCTAAGATGGAATATGGATTATTTACCTTGTAGGAAGTGTTCCTGATAACTTAATCATGGTTAAAGGGATTTTATTTACTACCTAGTCTCCATTTCCATCTCCGCGGAGACTAAGGGAATTTTCTTGACAGTGGTAAAGCATTAGGATGAGTGGTAGAATGAAGATGGACAATCTACTTCTCTGAAGATGGATTGTGAGTGCCTTAAGAACATAACAGACAATAAATAGTTCAGGTGATAAATGGATGGAGACAAAGGGATCAAGTATGTTACCATTGAATTCACACCTCAATAGATACGATTGAATCTAAACAAAGAAGCAAACATTTAGTTGTACTCCTAGCCATATTTTTTAATCACTTAACTGATGTTAGAAGAAACAGACTAAATTTTGCACCAGATATTAACAATGGTGCTATATATGACACTTCTCAGCTTTGCTCAAATTCAGAAATCCTAGTATAGGCTTTTGGTAGGAAGAATAATAGCCACCACCTCCCAAAGATGTAAATATATTATGTTACATGGCAAAAGATAATTAAGGTTACAAATGGGGTTAGGGATGCCAATCAGCTGACCTTGAGATGGAATGATTATCCTGGATTGTCCGGGTGGGCCCACTGTCATCACAGGGTCCTTAAAAGTGGAAGAGGGAGGCAGAGGGGAGGTCAGAGTTAGAGGATAATATAACTATAGAAGAAAGGCACAGCAAGATGCAGTTTTGCTGGCTTTGAGGATAAAAGAAGGGAGCCAAGGACCAAGGAATGTGGGTGGCCTCTAGAATCTGGAAAAGGCAAGGAAATGGAGCCTTGGAGCCTCCAGAAGGAACTCAGCCCACTGACCCCTTGATTTTAGCTCAGTGAGACCCTTTTCAGACTTCTGACCTCCTTATCTATAAGACGATAAATCTGTCTTGCTTGAAGCCTTTACGTTCGTCATAATTTGTTACAACAGCAATAGGAAACAAACCTTGACCACTATTCTTACAGTCCCAGTTATAGCTAGGATTTTGATTAAAACTATGGCTTGAAAGGTCTACCACTCTTCTTCCTTCCCATGCCAGTTAAATATGAACCTCTCCCACCTGTTTCTGGGTGATGGAGAAAGAGATCAGATTTAAACAAGCTGAATTGGAAATGATGGTGAATATCTAAGTTGAAATGCCCACTTAGTGTGAAATGTGGGACTCTTGTTTCCCCCATGGCTCAGCTGTGGGAAATTGGTGTGATCTCTAAGGCCTAGAGTGTCACAAAAGAAGAATAGATTGTTGAGAGACAGGCAAAATGAGAAAAGGAGTGCTTGAGATCCTAGGGTATCCCACCAGTTTTTACAGTGACACAGATTTTGCAACTAGAGGGATAATACCAGAGTGAATAAATTACCAACAGAGGTTGTGTGAACTAATTCCTTGGAGAAGTATCAATGGCAGCTGATAAGATTGATTAATCCAAGTACAATATTGATCAAGTGGAAGAAGAATAAAATCTCCCTCAGGGTTGCAATACAAAAACCACAATCACTAGTTCATCCGGCTTAAAGATTTTGGTGTCTGATACACAGACAAGACTCCCCTGCTAAAAACTCCATGTGAGCATTTGAAATAATTTGCCCTTAGTGCTTTATTCTCTGGCTCTAAATAAGGTATGATGTCTGGAAATTACTGTATATTATTTAGTTTCTTTCCCAACTCTGCTGCTTGCAAAACAGTGTAAAAAAAATCATTTTTAAGTTCACAGTGCTGTTAAAATTCTAGAGACGGCTTATTTAATTTGACAAACTGGATTGTTCAGGGCCTCTGATCTGCATCCATTATATGAATTTTGTCAAAATAATTCCCTATGTCCGCCTGTGTCCACATACCTTATCAATATATAATAATGCATTCTGCCTGGTCTTCATTTTAATTAAATTAAACTGCAGTGGTTTGGAGTCCTGGAAGTGCAGGAAATCAGCCATCCGCCTTTAGTAGCACTGCTATAAACAATTCTATTTTTCTTCAAGGTTATTGGCAACAACAATTGCATAATTATTTAGTACAGTAGTTTGGCAAGAAGGAGTGGTGTTTCAGGGAGAACTAGACTTCCTAAAGGTTCACGACGCAACGGAGTCTGTCTAAATTGTGTTAGAGAGAAACAGGGGAACATTAATGGTAATAGGTGCTAACCTAAGTTTGCTTTGTGCACAAAACATCTCCAAGAATGATGCTTTAGTGTTCATAAATTTCCCTTCAGTAAAACCTAAGCAAGCTGGACAGCCACAAAAATAGCATCCACTTAATATTTCGATAATAAATGGGTAGTGCTTTGCAATTTACAAAGTTCTTTCACATACATTTTCTCATTTTAATCCTTATAACATTGCTGCCTGATAGGTATGGCACAATGAATATGATCTTCATGTTACAGAGCGGGAAACTGAGGTTCAGAAACAAGAAGTGACTTGCCGAAAGACCGTTCCAGAGCAGGGATTCAAACTCAGGTCTCCCAGTCCTGAGCTCTGCATGCCTTTTTACTGCTGCCTGTCTTCACTAAAGGGACCAACCCACTTTACTGAGTACCCAATTCAACGCCCCAGTGGCTTTCTGTCAAGGAAGCTAGCAGAGATAATAATCTTTCATCATTTCTCTCCACTCATGAATTCGTAATCATTAACTGAGAGCAGGGCTGTTTCATCCATTCAGCTTTATAGGCACAGCACCAAGGATATGAGTTTTTCAAGGACCTACAAAAATCTTCACAACCTGAAAAATAAATTTATTGGCACCAAAATGTGCAAAGAAAACCAGGAATCAATATTAATAAATCGTTTAAATAAATGTCTGCAAAATGGAGCATTATGTCAGCTTGTCAACTCCAACTCAATTTTCACACTTACACGTGAAATGTGTTTAACGTTGGATATGGGTTGTGGGTTGTATCCATTTTAATATTTCTGATAAAATGTGAGATCGGCCCTCCGAAGAGTACCTAGAGCTTACCAGGGTTTTTAAGTGACCCTTGATTGACACTCTGGTAAGCAAGTGGTCTGTGCCCATTTCAAACTGCTGGTCACACCCAGTATTAGACTGTGAAATCCATTTGGTGAGTCAATCAATATTTTTTAATGCAATAAAATGGAATGGAATGGAATAGAACATAAGTGAATAGAATAGAATAGAATAGAATAGAATAGATCAGAATGTAAAACTATGAGGAGAGTATGGTTTGGGAAAACTTCCTTTCACTTGTACGTGTGTGTGTGTGTGTGTGTGTGTGTCTTTACATGTGTGTTGGGTCACAATTAAATGACTTTCAGGCATAAGAATTTGAAAACTATTGGCAAGGTAATATAGTCAAGAGACAGAAAAATTAAATGATTTACCAAACCATATGGTTTATTTTCCAAGTCAGCATTTATGACTGTTCTCGCCTCCCAGTCCCTTCTACCAACCCATCTCAGGGCATTATGGCAATATCTCTTCAAGATTAGGTGACAATATATATAATTTGTCATTCCAACCAATATACTCTTGAGAGTGAAAGAGGATGCTGTTAACAATAGCATAACTGGATACTGTTTTGGGCCAACCAGGATACGTGGTGCTTCTGCTTCAAGGTTATCCCTAGCTTCCAATCCTTATACCTTAAACTCAGAGCAAATGAAAGGTTATTTATTTAAAGCACTTCTGAATCATGGGTCTTTCCCTTAATAGCTGTGATCTAGCATAGAAGTAAAAGGCACTTGCTAAGAAGTGACTGGGTTTGAGCTCTGGTTCTGCCATTTACTACTAGTCAGATGACCTTGGACTAGTCACTTCACCTCTCTGAGTCTATTATCTCATCTATCAAATGGGAGTAAATATATCTTCCTCATGAGCTTGCATGAGTCTTCAAATTAGGTAATATACACAAAAATGTATTTAACTGTTAGGTGTTATGCAAATGTAAGGTGATATTATTTTAAGGAGGCCATGGATGAAAGTTCCAAAAGGCAGGTAACCCTTCAGGGTATGGCCTCTCTGACATGACGAATTATCCTGCCCTGTGTAATATCCACTGTGTCTGCAGTGCTTAGCAAATCACCTGTCTGGCACGTAGAACTGCTCAGCGAAGGTTTGCTGAGTCATTAAATAACCAGCACCTTTCTTTCCATTACAGTATTGCATCCCCGTTAATCAATCACATTGTTTCAAAGGATAACTAGTCCATTTTCAAGGTGAATCCATCTCCTAAACCCCCTCCCAAAGAAAAATGCCTAAATACTGCTAGAAGATAATAACCTTTTGTTTTCTTTTGTACTGGGTTAGGGGCGGGGGAGCGGGGAAGGGGAAGGGGTTGTTCTTCATTTGTTTTTTTTTGTTTTTTTGTGTTTTTTTTGTTTTTCCGGTACGTGGGCCTCTCACTGTTGTGGCCTCTCCCACTGTGGAGCACAGGCTCCGGACGCGCAGGCTCAGTGGCCATGGCTCACGGGCCTAGCCGCTCCGCAGCATGTGGGATCTTCCCGGACTGGGGCACGAACCTGCATCCCCTGCATCGGCAGGCAGACTCTTAACCACTGCGCCATCAGGGAAGCCCCTTCATTTGTTTTTGATGCACTCCCCAGACATTGACTGTCTAGCTACCCTGACCTTTCAATATCCCAAAGATATGAAACGTCAAAGCCCTGCCCACATGCCATGCTCTCTGCCTAGAATGTTCTTCCCTGTTCTTCATGAGGTAAACCCCTTCTACGTGAAGAGGCTTTCCCTTGTCTTCCCATTCCAGCTTAAATTCCCTTGTTACACTGTCTCATGATACGCTGCACTTCCCCACCATAGCAGTTATCATGATTTGTGTGTGTACGTGTTGTCTTGTTTCATATTTGCCCCTCTCACTAGAATGTGAGCAACGTGAGCTCCGCTGGCGGGAGTGCTATCTTGTTCTGTCTTGTTCATTCTCACATTCCCAGTGCCTGTCAACAGGAGGTACTCATTAAATATCGTGAATTTGTTCACCCTGCCTTCTGTGGTACACAGGTCATCTGGGTTCTGGGTTCGCTTTTATGCAGCTAGGCTCGGACAAAGCAGCCCGGAAAAAAAAATTCATAAGATAAGTTGTCAGTGTACAGGACCTCTTGGCCGAAACTCTGTGTGGCTACCTCACTCCTGGATGCTTTTTACCTTTTCTACCTGTATTTTCTCTTCATTCAACTGCTGTGTCGCTTTTAGCACTATGATGTTTAAACTGGTAGGGTTATTTTTGTAAACTGGTAAGGTGCAGGTCCTAAGTAAAATATTACCAAATCAAATCCAGTGACTCATTAAAAAGATAATACATCATAACCAAGTGCCGTAGAGTGTATTTTAGGACCTCAAAGATGGTTCAGCGTTAGGAAATGTATTGCTAGAATTTACCACCTCAGTAGATTAAAGGAGAAAACTATGTGAATATCTCCATAAGTACTGAAAAGGCACTTGGTAAAAATTCATCACCTGATTCTGACACTCTTAGTAAGCCAGGAATAATAGATAAACAAAGCATTTCAGGCCACTGGGCACTGCGTCAAATTGAGGAGTCTCTGGGGTTATCCTATCCTATGAGAAATCACTAGAGAATAGGAGAAAGTGGAAGTCATTCTGGGAGCAGGTACCCGTTCTCAGTAGATAGCATTTTATCTGTAGTTTTTGTCTATTGTGGCCGTGGCCTTCATTTGGTTTGTTAGGCCTCTCGTCTTTTACTGTTGTTGTTTTATATTAATCTACTATTTTAAAAGAATGGGAAGTATTTCTTGTTCTATTTAATGAGTTCTTTTCAATAAGAACGTTTCGACCTTGTTGTTACTTACCTTTTAAATGTGATGAAATTATTTTTAGATGTTCCTTGAGTTCATGAAGGTAACATAAATTTCTCACACTGACTATCAGACTACTTTTAATTATATATGGCCTTCATAAATGCAACCATTATGAATTCTGAAGCCTTAGCCTGAAGCTGTTGAAAATCATCTGCTTAATCTTGTCATATTTTGCACATCAGCTTCATCGCGTGGCATCTTTACCTTGGCTATTTAACGTCAGTCTCCTATCGCAGCCCTTACAGGTGAATGTCACAGTCACTAAATCGGGTGTCAGGAGCGCTGTGGCCCTCCACCTTCTTGCAGTCCCCACATCACACTAATGCTGCTGCTCTGATAAGTAGAGTGTAATTCAGTTACTATTTTTCTAATGTCAAATGGCTTTGGGGGAGCAAGCTGCAGTCTTTCTTTATAAGCCAGTAGAATAAAGTCTTCTTTATAAGCCAGTGTTGTTGCAAGATGACTAACAGTGAAGTCAGGTGCAAATCCTGTGACCAGAGGACGGCATCCTCTACAAAAGTAGCAAGGCTATCTTGACAATCAGTGACTCTTGGTTAAGGAACATCCCATTAATATCTCTGTGTCAAGGTGAGGGGGAGAATATGGGAAGACAGAAATCCAGACGGAATTAAGGGTGTCACAAGAGAGGCAGTCACATGGTTCTGAGAAAGTATTCTGCCATATTAACGGCTCTTTCTCAGCTGCCTTCCCAATATGTACACACCAGCATGGGACAACTACACCAGCCCCTAGGAAGTATAGCCCGGGACCCCCTCCTTCCCCACCTATCTCCACTCACTGCCAGACTGGTCTGTCCTCCATAGCGCCTCTGAAATGTTGATGAATAATTATTCTTTCCTTCCTATTACACTGTTCTTCCCAGGCCCCACTCCAGAATGCTGGAGGCTGAATCCTTTGCCTACACCATGCTGTGTTGATGATCAGATGTGATAGGCACCAGGCCACCTGGGAAGTGGTAGTGGGTCCACTCTGCTTAGTTAACTGAGACTCAGCTGTCACAGTACCAGGCAGAGTGTAATGTCGGGGCTCAGCCTTTTCAGTGCCAGCCCCTGAGTAGCCCTTTTTTCCCCCATATTTAATTATATGAAAAAGAGTAGGCGTTCAGTGCGTTACAGTCTGCTTCCATGAGAGGAAGTCTAGGATTGGTTGCTACTGTATTTGCCAGTTCCTTGTGCATTTGGAGAGCAGCTCAACTCCGTGGGGTGAAACGTCTGCCTTCTCATACACCAACTGCAAGTTCCAGGATTCTGTTAAAGCGGCTGCTGTCAGAAAGAAACCTTGCCTTGTTACTCTGAGCAAGGAGCCACACACAGCCATTCTCATTAAAGTCAGTTGGAATTTTGGACAGGTCTTAAGTATAAATCATAACATGATTAGCTCATAGAGTTTTCTCAAGAGAAAGTAAATCTAATAAAAATTAGAGGGAACTTATTAAGTGGCCGCCTTGTTGCTATTTGCTATGACTAGGGGAAAAAATAATATAATTGTGGGGTTTGCAGCCAGTGCACTTTTTTGTTGTGGGCTAGAGAGCAATTCAGACATGAGGAGGTGAAGAGGATGTCTCATTACCATTGCACTGAGGATACTTTATATAAGCATTTCCTGCCACGGAGTTGGGAGGATCTTTGCTCCTGAGAGGGAAAAAGCAGGCTCCAAACCACCATCGGAGGTCACCAGGGCACACTACTTACTTGCAAAACTGCACAATCAACTTCCGGAGAAGAGATTCTAGGGGAGCACGTCAGGCTTCAAATGTATAAGAGGCAGATCCTGACAATAGCAGGGAAGGAGATGTGGCTTTAAGGGAACTTGTAATCATTATCGTTGTGATTATTTATTAATCAAGACTTTTAAGTGTTGGCAAGAGAAGCAGAAACTGTGTTATTCTTCACACCAACACGGCCCTAAGTGTGCTTTCTCACCCCCTGATTTTTCCAACATGAGATACAGTGCTCTCTTTGGCTTTTGGGTTTGATTTCCCAACTTGAACTGATCAAATGCAATCTTGAAAGAATGCACTTTAGAATCATAGAGAGAAATGCTGAAGGGGGACTGTAAGAATTATCTAGTACAGCAGTCTTTGATCTGAGATCTTTATTTAGACTTCAGGAGATCCGTGAACCCCCTAGAATTATATATAAAATTTTGTGTGCATATGCGTTTTTCTAGGAGGAAGATCCATAACTTTTATCACATTCATAACAAAAGGTTCCCTGACCCAAAAGGGTCTAAGAACCACCAATTCTAGTCCATCCTCTCCCCTCCTCCTTTGTTACAATGAAGAACAGACTCCCGGAGATGGAGAATAATATGCCTGCAACCGCACAGCTAGTTAATGGCAGACCCAAGAATTGAAGTCTCTTCTGACTCTAGGTCTGAAACCAGTTATTTCCACTATACCAGAGTTGTTTTAGCAAAACACTGGGGACATGATAAGATATCAAGGAGACTGTAGACAGCAATGATTTGTGCCACACGTGTAACCTGAACTAGATTACCTTTGAGATCCTCTTCACCACTGAAATTCTGTGTTTCTATCCATCTTAATAGAGAACAGCATTGAACCAGATGATCCCAAACTAATTTCCCTTTAGAAATCATTTCCACTGTATGATTAGTCTTTCCTGCTTCCTATTGATCTCCCTTGCTAATAGTGCTTGGTTAGGGCTAATACTAAAATGAGTTTGCATTCCAAGAGTCTTCACCAGCTGATGGCAGGGTAGAAGGGCATCCCCATCAGGACCAGCTACATAATTTGCAGGGCCCAGTGTTAAATGAAAATACCCAGCCTCTTGTTAAAAAAGTATTAAGGATTTCAAGACAGTGACAGGAGAACATTAAACCAAGTATGGGGCCCTTCTAAGCGTGAAGATGGTCCTGGTCCCTTTTAAAGCTTTGATGGAGGGGGGACAAAGAGAAGTCAGCCTGTGGTTTAAAATTGGCCACAGATGACCCCCCAAAGGTAACAATCATAAGGACTTTTTGGCTTATCTGTGCATGTGCTTGCACACACACATGCACGTGCACACCTAAATCAGTTGGACTAAAATTACCATCTTTTCTCTTCACCTAATGCCCAAATCCAAAACTAGTCGGCTTGAATTTTTCCTCTTAGGACCTATTGCACCGGCGTTGTTTAAGCACACATTTTCATTACCAGTTTTCATAACCAGATGACAAAGAAAGAAATGAGTTCTCCGGGGGCATCTGAAGAGTCAGGTAGAGGCAGGTACTCGAAAGCAATAGCACACGACCAGCTAGGGGTATTTTAAGCTGCCAGAAAGGGGGAAAAGCAGCTAGCTTTGGGCTATGCAGTGTAATGAGCCAATACTCTCAGGCTTAGAACATTATGAGGACACAAAGCATTTTGAATTCAAGAATCAGAACTCTGGGGTTCCAACAGGTAAGCAGATTTACCAACTGAGAAAATGGTTGGGACTTGGTATACTTGAGTTCAACATATCTCAGTAGAGCAGAGGCACCCAAGTTATCACATTCTGCACTTCCCATTTTAGCGCCATACTGGGGCTCCCAGTTTAATGCACGACATCCGTGCTTCATAAGGGTTGGAGCCAAATGTTGGGTGATGTCCCATTGGTTAGAAACCAAAGTCTAACATGCACAAAGTGGAATTTACACTCATGGTGCTTGTAGCACTCTAAGCAAACTCAGACTTCTTGGCAAACTAAAGGCCAGTTAGCATGGGAGAAAATATAAATGGGTGAATCGATTTTTATTAGTCTCATGTGTAGTCAGTTGTTGTATAAGTGACCCAGTACTCCAAAGCCAGCTTCCTAAGTGCATTTTGCACTCCAGAGAGATCAGAAAACAACTTTCCCTGCACTTCTACTACAAAGGTAAAGAAAGAAATTGTATCACCACAGCTTAAGCCTTCAGGGAGCTTATTTCTTCAGTTTTACAACGCAGCCTTTTACCCAAAAGCCCATACTAAAGCTTGATGTCCAAAACATATGGTGCATACCTAACGACAGCCTCAGTGAGTCACTCATTCATGTATTTATCCAATATGCACTGACTGGTCACTTTTGGATGCCCGATGCTATGCTAGGTGAAAAGTATTTGTGATCAAATTTCAACCCAAATCGGAATTCAATAGCAGATGTGTTAGCCAGAGGCTTACCAACCAGTGCAAAAATGAAGCAAATCTTTTTACATGTTCTAATGTGTTATTAACTCTTTGTTTGCAGTGTCTGTGGGATATGAATATGAAATGTGCCCCGACTTTATTCTCTGGGAAAAAAGGACTGTTATCTTACAAGGTTTCGAGATGGATGCTTCTAACCTAGGAGGCTGGTCATTGAATAAGCATCATATTTTGAATCCTCAAAGTGGTAAGCACATTTTTTGATATTTATTAATACTATTTTCCTAATGCTATATACATATATATGTAATACTTATTGCAGAAAATTTGGAAAAGTACAAGGATAAAAGTACTTATAAGTCCACCACCTAGAGATGACCACATTATATTTCTTTTCAAATGGATCTGATTTCAAATTAGTGCTAGTAGAGTGAGACCTCTTCACAAAGTAATATGAAACTGGGTTTTAAGAATCATCTCTTGGGGCTTCCCTGGTGGCGCAGTGGTTAAGAATCCGTCTGCCAGTGCACGTGACATGGGTTCGAGCCCTGGTCCAGGAAGATCCCACACGCCACGGAGCAACTAAGCCCGTGCACCACAACTACTGAGACTGCGCTCTAGAGCCCGCGAGCCACAACTACTGAAGCCCGCGCGCCTAGAGCCCGTGCTCTGCAACAAGAGAAGCCACCGCAATGAGAAGACCGCGCACCGCCATGAAGCGTAGTCCCCGCTCGCCGCAATTAGAGAAAGCCCGCACGCAGCAACAAAGACCCAGTGCAGCCAAAAATAAATTAAATAAATAAATTTATTTTTTAAAAATCATCTGTCATTACTGCACTATCCCAGGTGATCAACCAGTTTATCTGACATTGTAACCAACTTCTAAAAACTGGAATAATATTTGCCGTATTTCATATGATCTAAGACACCATCGATTATAAGTACACCATTATTTTATGGAAAACGGTGTCAATTAAACAGTGACACACATTGATTGCAAGATACATACTTATTCCAGAGATGTGAAAATAGGAAGCAAAATGTGCATCTTAGAATTAACGAATAATCTAAGTGATACAGTTTTCAAAGAGTTTTAGTGAACTCTGTCCCATTTTAAACACAACAACCCTGCAGTGTGGCCTTAACCCCATTTAAAAATCAAGACTCCGAAGCTGAGTCACGTTACTTTCCCCTAGGGCTCACAGTAAGTGGCCAAGAGCTGTCCATGTGCTCTTTCTCTACGCTAGTTTTTTATCCACATAAATGTCAGTATATGCAGTAAGAAGCTAGGGGTAGAGTAAAGGGACAGTAATGGGTAACAGAGAAAAAGAGGTAAGAGGAACGCAGGGGAAGAAGAGAAAGAATCTGGGAAAAGACTACAGCTCTGGACTTCACTTAGTTTTAAGCCTCCTAAGTCCTGGACTTAGGAAAGAGGGAAAAGCAGTGAGAATCAGGACACTCTCATCTTCAACCTTTGCCTTCTTCGTACCACTTTTCCTGCTGTCGCTTTCTCCTAGTTTGTAATTTAAATGTTAAATAAATCAGGAGAGGAGACCACAGGTGGCCCTTACGTCCATGCTTCTCTCAGACAAACTGATTTTGCTACCCTGGTTATAAATGCTTCATCCAAGTCACTTCACCTCCTTTTGCTGGGAAACCATTCGTTGGTGTTTCCATCCAGCGTCATTTGAACATCTACTGGTAAGTTTTCACTGTGAAGTCATATTCCTTTTCACCTGAAGAGGCAGATTCTGACCAACCTTTAGTAGAATGTGTACTTTGGGTTATTTCTCCAGGACTGGGGAAATGAATGTATATATGAGGCAGCTACACCCTTCCATCCAGCTGCCCTTGTATCCCTCTTACCTTTGTGAAATAGCTGGCTAAGGCCGGGTTATCTTGTAAGGCCATGAACTGACCAAGGCTAAGAGATCCGTTTTATAATCACACCTATGGTCTTATTCATTTGCACCGTAGTTAAATCAACCAATCCAACCAGCCACACAGGCTGGGAAATTTTGATCGGCAAAGCTAACCAGGTTTGCCTCAATCACAGAATGAGACCACCTACCAGAGTCCCAGTGTGGGCCCTGAAGATGGAGTCCATTGCTATATGCCCTTGTTATACCTTCTTCCCCCCATTCAAGGAAGATCCTAAATTCCACTTCCAACTGTTTGTTTTTTTAAGAGCAAAGATTCAGGCACGGATATAAAATGTCAACTTTTTTTCTGTTGTCAAAAGGAGAATCGCAGTTTTAAAAGTATAAAAACGAAAGGGCAGATGCCACTTATTAAATTATTAGGTTTTTTGTTTTGATTTGAAAGAGTTTGACATTTTAAGCAGCCGTTTCTTTTCCACTCACTTTTATTGGCTCGTATGGATTGTCTCTTTCAAATGCCTGTCATTGACATTAAACACAAAGTGGAAATGACCTCAATCCAGCCCCCAGCTGTGTGCTCCCAGTTCTATATTCTCTTACCATTTGCTTCACCCAGGTTTAAAAATTCAGAACAGAGGGGAGCCATTCAGAAAGTTGGCTTTAGGGACCCCCCTGATTTCCACAGATGTGTCCTTTTCACCCCTAATTCACCAGTAATTGGTTTTTAGGTAATAGGTACCAAGTTATTTCTGGGAATCTTTTTAACAGCCTTACTGAAGTATAACTTATACACCACAAAATTTACCCATTTTAAGCGTACACTTCAATGCTTTTTAGTAAATGGTAGAGTTGTGCAACCATCACCACCACAGAGTTTTAGAATGTTTTTCTCACCCCAAAAGATCCCTTGTACCCACCCCAACCCCACTAAATCTGCTTTCTGTCTCTTTCTGAGAATTTTATTCTGAGAAAGAAACCTTACTTAAGATAGATTTTTTAAAAGGAAGATTTGTTCATTTTATCATCTCATTTGTAGGCACATTGTATTTCTCACCAAGAACTGGTCACACTTGCCAGGAAACAGATCTGAAGGCAGCGCTGCCAGTGCCTTTCAGCCTGCCCTTGGACACGAGCACCTCTCTTGGGACATTTTCAGAATCTAAATCCCACCCATAAATGCAGTTTTAGAAACAGGAATGATAAGTGTGAAGGAGTAGCTTTGAGAGGACCAATTAGAAAGCAATGCTCTTTCCCCCTCAGGTCAGACAGTCTTTTCTGACTGATTAAGGCCAGAGCCTAACTCTTTAGGCACCCCGCTTTTTTGATCTGAGACAGATAGCAGATTAGAAACAAGGATCTATCTTCCCCCAATTTCCTCTCGCTGGTTAAAAAGACACCTGTAATTAGATTGGATGTCTGCTGCCATTCAATTCTGCAGTTTTTCTTTGGCTCCAAAATCATTATGCAGCGGGTAGTTTCTAGTAGGCAGTGTTTTCAGACCATTTGTCATTTCAGTTGCAGCAATTGTACTTACCTGACAATTAACCATTGGTTGTGGAGCATTGTTTCCAAATATTATGCCTGATATATGGAGATGGTTCCTGCTTTCACTGTGAGATTAAAAAAAGAAAGCTAGGAACTTGTGTTTTTCAATATTATTCCTTCAAAATGCATCTTCTTAGTGATTACAGAGAGTACATATTTATTCTTTTAAGATAAATCAGTTCTTTAAAATTATGCCAGTTGAGTGTTTAAAATTATTAGAAAAAACAATCCAGGGTTCTAATTGGGTATTGTCATCTGTCTGAAATGGATAAAGAATTTCCTTTAACTTAGTCTCCAAGATAGGCCAGTAGTTTGTTGGCAAATGGTTTTAGTGGGAGGACAAGTAAGTTTCCATTGATCATGTTGGCATATCTCCCAGTTTGTGTTTATATCCTCTCAGTCAAGTCCTAAGAGAAATATGTATTGGGTCCCATGTTGTTCATATGCCTGAAAAATGGTTTCTTCTTTGAAATCAGCATAAAGCACCACCCACTGGCTCCCAAGGGGAATTTTTATTTCAAACTTATTTATAAGCTTCAAAAGAAGTTCTGAGCAAGGTAGCAGGAAGGTATGAGTAGTGTGTTTAAAAGTATGCTTAACTTACTATACAACAGGCTTGACTTTTTGGCAGAGGAAAGGAAACCTTGGGGGAGGTCTAAAATGTGCTGTAGGGCTCCAGCCAGTGGGGTTTCTTTGTTGACTGTAAACAAGACACCCAATCCTTAGCAGGAAGTTGGCCTTCATATAAATAATGTGTGTAGTCTCAGGATCATTTGATTCTGTTTTCAAAATGAGCACGTGTGGCAGAATAAACTGGAAAGGAGGCAGCAGTAATTGATCAAGATTTCCAGGAACATAAACAAAATATTTTCAAAGCAACCTTTTGCAGAAGAATTGGTGTTAAATCATTGTTGCTAGATGGTATGCCCCGGTTCTATGTAATGGAAGGTTAAACAGATTCTTGAAACAACAAAAACACCCTTCAAAATGATCTATCTTTCCAGGGCAATACAAAAGGGGTTTGCCCATTTTTGTTTTGATTGCTTCAGCTTTAAACAGGAATGGTAATTTCAGTACACGGGCACTTTAGTACCTTGCATGAAAGCAAGACATCAATTGTTGAGATGTAATCAGAAAGTACATTGCCTTATGTTTTATTTCCTTTAATCATTCTTCTTCTTTGATGGAGTGCTGGGCTTTCTAATAGAAAAGAGGAGTTTTAGAATTGCAGGCTTAGAAGAATGGTTTAGAATAGCCATCTTAGTTTTTAAATTGCCAGGAGCCTGGTAATAACATGTCATTTTGAAGGTAATTGTTAACTATACCATTATATTAATATAAAAAAAATGGAGCTCTATCTGTGAAAATAGATGTTAATAGCAAATCTGCTATTTCCAAGCCCATACTTGGAAATATTTTTGAATGATATACCCTGTAGTGCATTGCTGAAATACTGACACGCTAAGCAGTTGGTTTTCTCATTTATTAAAGAACATATCATAGTCTCAGTGAGTGATCATCAGGAGATTTCTTTTTAATGATGTTGTGCAACTGTCATGCCAGTTCTCATTCACTTTCTCCCAATTCATTTAAATTGCAGTATTGATCACATTGCAATTAAGTGTTTTTTGAGAAATGAAATTCCATCCTATTAATCTAACTTAATTAACTACTCTAAATCTTAAGAAATTTCTTTACTGCCTAATAAAGTTATTAATAAAATAAATAAGAAAGTAGTGACCCTCAAGATATCTATCTCATGGTTCTACAATGACAGACCAATTTGTTGGGGCATAAGCTCATAGCTGGTCCTGCAGATCATATGTTGAAAAAATAGCCAGAAATCACCTTGGGAGGGAAAGTAAAATTACTTTAGATTTGAAATCCAAAGGCTATATGAGTATGGGATTTCTGTTTCCTGGAAGGCCCCTTCTAGGTTCATATTTGGTGCCATGGTTTTGTGCGTGTTTTACCCTCTTATCTATTTTTGCCAGCCACCTTCCTATTTCAGAGTGATCAGTAGTTTCTATTGTAGGACTGTGGGACTAAAAGTTGGAAGAAAACCGAGGGAGACATTTCAGGAAATGTTTAGGGAGAGTAACAGGTGGTCCGAGGAGATAGATAGCAGGGGTCATGGGAGAAAAAATAAGACTGGACAGGATAACTGCATTCATTCATTTGCTGTCAGTTACTTCAGCCTGACACATTGGCATGCCTTCTCACCACATGGCTTTGTTTTTTTTTTTGTTTTTTTTTTTTTTTAACCTGTCCCGGCTCATTCTGGGCAGACTTGAGCTATTTAGCACAGCAGTACTTGTTCCTTGGGTTTTCTGCCCAAGCTCAGCAAGTTTTCAAAATCATTGGAATTTGGACAAGGAAACTATAAGAAACTCAAAGCTTATTTTCAACATTTACTGAGCACTTATAACAACTTGGCCACAGGGATGGGCACTGAAACGCAGGAAGGAGTAAGAGTGTGTGCCTTCAAGGAGCTCATGTTCTAATGGGGAAGATAGAGAAGTAATGAAAACAGTATCATACATGTGTCAAATGTTATAACAGAGCTATGGAAAACTGCACATACAGAGGAGGAAGTAACTAATTCTGGCTGGGGATAGAGCCTTGGGGAAGAACTGAGCTGAGCTTTGGAGGGTAGGTAAGAGTTTCCCAAACAAACAAGATGAGGAAGGCATTCAGGATAGAGGGACTAGTGAAGTACAAAAGCAGAGAGGAAGGACTTTCCTGGTGGTCCAGCGGTTAAGAATCTACCTTCCAGTGCAGGGGACGTGGGATCGATCCCTGGTCGAGGAACTAAGATCCCACATGCTGAACGGCAACTAGAGAGAAGCCCACGTGCCACAACAAAGACCCGACACAGCCATAAATTAATTAATTAATTAATTAATTAATTAATTTCTTTAAAAAGCAGAGAGGAATGGAAGCATGTGAAAATACTTGTAAATAGTTTGCTGTAGCTGAAGCTCGGGATACACATGAGAGGGCGATGAGACAGAAGGCTGAAGAAAGAGGCAAGCACCAAATCATGAAGGACTTTGTATTCCTTAATAATAAGGAATGGACCCCTTACTCCACAGAGGGTATGGAACTATTAAAAGGTTTTAAGCCACAGATTGAAATAATCTCTATGGCAGGAGTGTGGACAGTGGTTTGGAGATGGGTATGCATGGAGACCAGGAGACCCAGAACTTAAGACAAACTGAATGAAAGCAGTCGTGGTAGAAACAGAGACCATGAAACTGGTTCAACATATTTTAGGAGATAGACTCAATGGGGGTTTAGTAATTAATTAGGTTTAGAGAGTGAGGAAAAGAAGAGCCACAGTGGTGCCCACATTCCCAACTTGGGTAAATACACGCCTAGTGATACCTCGGAAGATCAGTGGGGAACACAGAAGGAGGAGGAGGGTTTGGTAGGGGATGGCAGAAAAATAAAATAAAATAAAAATAACGAGTTCAGTTTTCAATTTGTTGAGTTTGAGGTACCTGTGAGGCATCCAAGTAAAGAGATCTACTAGGAAATTGCATGTCAGGTAAAAACTCTAGACTAGACAGGAGAAAGTTTCAGCATAGAGAGATGGGAGTTAAAGCCGTGAGAATGGATGAGATTGCCCAAAGAAAATGACTGCAGAGTATTTTCCAGCATTCTCATAAGTCAGTATCTCTATTTCCTGCACTGATGATAGTGAGATATGGTCCAAAAGAGTGGAAAAATCAAGTCCTTTTCTTATATCTTTGAAGTGCATTCTAGCAATATGATTTCTTTTCTTTTCACAGAAGTAGATTACCTTCCTGATTGTGTTTTGCTAAGGTTAACATTAAAATTGACTGATACTCCCTTTTCACGAACCCGTTGCATAGTGCGGGTGGTTTGAAGTCAGACAGGTGTGCACCAGGCATCAGAAGAAAGCCAGCCAGAGATGAAAAATCAGCCACGGATGATTCACAGAGCCCAAAGTGAACAGGAGATCATTAAAAGTTAGTCATTAAATGCTTCATTAGGCATTTAGAATCGACATTAAAGGGACTGGGTATATTACTCCATTGCACAGATGGGCAAACTGAGGCAAAGTGTTATGCTGCCATTTGCTGTAGCTGTGCAGTTAAGTAAAACCTGGGGCAGCGCGCTTCACTCTCAAGTTCCGCCATAGCAGGCCAACGCTCCTTCCTGCTTTGGACAATGAGAAATTAAAATATCACTGAGAATACTGTGTGGTAACTTTTTTAATTCTTTTTTTTTGCCCTTGGATCTAGGAATCATACATAAAGGGAATGGAGAAAATATGTTCATTTCCCAGCAGCCTCCAGTCATATCAACCATAATGGGTAATGGACACCAACGGAGTGTTGCCTGCACCAACTGCAATGGCCTCGCCCACAACAACAAACTCTTTGCTCCCGTTGCCTTAGCTTCTGGCCCTGATGGTAGTGTGTATGTTGGTGACTTCAATTTTGTAAGGCGAATATTTCCCTCGGGAAACTCCGTTAGTATTTTGGAATTAAGGTAAGTCTCCTCTAATCTCTGTGTTTGCTTAGTGGATAAGGAAAAAGCAAGAATGAGAAAACAGGAAGAGACAAGGCATTGCCAGAAGGAGCAGAAAATGCAGTTGCCCATATTGTAGTACTGAGCTAAGATGCAGGAATAGGGGCACAGACATAGGTCACCATGGCTACTCGTACTTGAAGAAACCTTTGAGCACTGCTTTGGAGAACCAGGAAGTGTTGACATCGCTGTATGTGTGGCCTTCCCTGGGTGCATTCCTGTCACTGACGTGGATCTCAGTACTTCTGAGTGCTCAGGTAAGTCACTCAACCCCTGCTCTGGCCACTATGAAGACTGACCAGAAATATCTAGTATTCATTCTAGCAGGTAGAGGTGTTGTCAAATCCAAAAGGCTAAATTTTCTAAGTTCTCCAGGTCCAGTCTTTTGAAGTGATCAGTTCATCAAAAGGAAAATGGCCGTCTGTGTTTGTGTGGCATTTTGAGGAAGGATTACTTTTTTATCCTTAAAAGCTCTAATCCATTGGAAAAAATGATCAAAGCATTCATCTTTAGGCTTTCTCCCTCTGTTTTAGGAATTTTCTTGAGAGTACAAAGTATTTTGACACCTTTTGAAAGGAATTCATACCTTTTGGTATTTCATATTTTGAAGTTACACAAAGATAGCAAGTAAATAGACCATGGCTTAATCAGCTTTATTTCTCCCTTTCTAAGGATGTAAGACACAAATATATGTCCCCTGGAGTCCTAGAAAAGGAAAACATCCTCTCTCATCCCAGTAGAGATAAACAGACCTGTTTCCCTTTCCCTGGGTAGACTGGTAGAGCCTTTCTTCTCATTGGTTATCACAGCTTTATCCCTGACACATGCCTTCAGGGCATTAGGCTGAAAATTTCCCTATGTTCCAGAAGACTTTGGCGCCACTCTATAAACTATTCCACAAAACGGTTCTTGCCTCGTTCATCACCTCATTGACCTGAAAAGTAGTGACTGGGAGAATAGAGACAATGATGGAACAACTTGTATGTATGGAGCACAGTCAAGACCAGTGAAAGCACATGCAAAATCTTGGGTCATTTTCATTTAATACTCATGTTGACACAAACGTGGAAATTTGAATACATAAGGACAGTCCTCGAAATTTTTCAGATTCTCGTGCTTTGCTTTGGAATCTACCTCCTGTTTCTCAGACTGAGTTAGTCTTTCATAGCTAGCTGGGGAAATCTTCTAGTCCCAAGCCCCCATCCATTTTTCACATTAATTCACTCCAGTTTTAATACATTTCTTAATTATAATTGCAAACGCTGTCATAGAGAACAAAGCTGTTAAATCCCTTGACTGATAAAAAAATAGGTTGTAAAATTAAGATCTTATAAAGATAAAGCACATCTACAGAGTCTAGAGAGGTACTGATTCATAGCACCCTGCCCTAATCAAATGTTCATGTACCTCGGGACGTCATACCTCACCGGGATTTGTCATTACAAGCACTATATCCCTTTGGGCACCTACTTACCGGAAAGTCAATAAGGAAGGCCAAGATGGCTGTATGCCTGGATTTGCAAATGTTTTATACAACATTCTATGTTGTTTTCAAAATCCTAGGGAAGTTCTGTCCACCTGATGCCGAACATGGGTGGAGCACTGATCCATTCACCATCTGAATATTTCCAGGCATGCAGATCTTGGCCATCGGGTAGACAGAGACCTTGTCTTGCTGACCCTATATAGCCAACCCTATAAAACCTATATAGCTAGCCCCTATATAGCTAACTCCTCAGGGGAAGAAACCATAGGATTATCTATAAAAACAAAAAAGAAAACCCAGCTAAATTTAGTCCTTTCCGTTGTAATTTAAATGCAAATTTACCTAAGGTGGAGCAATTGTCATTCATCAAGGAGATTCTCCCTCGTCAAGGATCCTTAACAGTTCACAAATTGGAATTTTAGTCCAAAGTACCTTATGACCTTCAACACAAAGTCATTTGAAGACTAAAGTAGAATAACTTGGACCCTAATTGCAGCGATTTTCTCAGTATAAAGGAAAATTCACTTCTGATGGCGTGAAGTATTTTCCAATCCCTCTATTCCTTCTTACTCCAAAACACTGCTCTCTCTCACTGTCACAGCTCTTCAAATGCATAGGCGAGTGCACACCATGAGCTCATACACCCAGGCTCTCACTTAGCCTGAGTCTCCCTAGCTGGCTCTTCTGAGCTGACTTCCTGTAGAGCAATTCTTCCTAACATTCTTTTTTTCTGTACGCGGGCCTCTCACTGTTGTGGCCTCTCCCGTTGCGGAGCACAGGCTCCGGACGCGCAGGCTCAGCGGCCATGGCTCACGGGCCCAGCCGCTCCGCCGCATGTGGGATCTTCCCGGACCGGGACACGAACCTGTGTCCCCTGCATCGGCAGGCCGACTCTCAACCGCTGCGCCACCAGGGAAGCCCCCTAACATTCTTTTTTAAAATTCTCAGATTTTTTGGAGAATCTATTGTATGTTATGTGCCTTCTCCCCAGAAAAAAAATTCACAAAAAATTCAGGGGTCACATATTTTCCCTCTCCCCACATTCCCCCCCTCCTGTGGATGAAGCCCTTTCATAGACTCATGGTTAAGATTCCCTGCATTAGGTTCAAGAAGAAAAAAATAGTTCTTCCTCCTCTACTCCGACACTCCTCTGACTGGCCATCGGAGAAATAAGCTGATTATATATATATATATATATATATGATCATTTTGACCTAATGAACAGGTAACTCCCTATTTGACTGCAGTCAATACCATCCACCCAGTCTGTGACAGCAAACATTATCTGTCATGTTTACTCAGAAACTAATATAGCTCTTATTAGGTTCACTTTTTTAAAAAAAGTATCTATCCTGATCGGTAGCCTATACTGTACACATTGCATCTTTCACATACAATTGGTGAATTTTTATATTTGCTTTGTAACTTTTCCAGGCTTAAACTTCCTGGGGAGAAATAAGTTGATATAAGGGGCTTTGCTAGCTTAACAACCATAATGTTCATTGAATTCTACTGTAGATAGACAGAAACTTCATTTTGTACCAGTTTTTGGTTGATGTTAAAATCAGTTAATTTAATTGCCCCCCTCCAGTCCATATTAGTCATTTTATTTGGTTGAGTCATCTGTTTCCTTGGAAACACAGACTATATATAGTCATTATGTTATTAGTTGCATTTAAAGCTGTGAATGAAAGAGCAATATCGTCAACAAGTTGTTACAGAAAGGGATACAGAACATTCTAGATCTTCACTCTCTGTCAGGTTATTCATTATATAACTTAACTACTCTGTTTTCTACTTTTCTGTCTATAAAATTGGCTTCACGTTAATATTTGAGCATCCTCTTACATGTCTTTTACGGTTTAACTTGTTTTAAGACCCACAGATGTGTACTTCTCAGCCCAGAGTTGGATGACATTTTGAGAGGACATAAAGCTTGCTCCTACTGGATGCCCTTCTAGATTTCCTTCTCTTTCATCCTCTTGTTCCATTTTGGGCCACATTGAACAATTCCAGATGCCCCTTGACATTTCAAAGATTAGAAGACTATAGATTTTTCCTCTCAGCTCTACCGATCCAAACTGTCCCCAATTGAGTTTCTTTCATCTGAGCTCAAAAATAATTTCATTTTCATTGTTGGATGATCATTTATTTCCTCAAGCTGATCCCCCATTGGCTGAATGGGGAGGGTAAGGAAAAGTCAGTTATGTGATCATTATTAGCAACATGCCAAGAGCAACAATATTATTTCTTGTTATTTAAGTATATAGTATCCCTTTGCCTGTTTACTGCAGATGTCATCTGCACATATACATCTTAGTGCTTCCTTCCAATGAGAAATTGAGATAAAATAATAAAGAAGGGAAGCTTATAAGATCATGCAATTAAACCCGAGGGAGTCTCAAAAATACATTCTGTGAAGATTTTTTTTTTTTTTTTTTTTTTTTTTTGCTGTACGCGGGCCTCTCACTGTTGTGGCCTCTCCCGTTGCGGAGCACAGGCTCCGGATGCGCAGGCTCAGCGGCCATGGCTCGCGGGCCCACCCGCTCCGCGGCACGTGGGATCTTCCCAGACCGGGGCACGAACCCGTGTCCCCTGCATCGGCAGGCGGACTCTCAACCACTGCGCCACCAGGGAAGCCCGATTTTTTTTTTAAGATAGATTTATTTCCATATGAGATAGTTTAGGCCTAGGTATCCCTAGTGACTTGCTTCTCGTGTTAAAATTTTAAACACACACACATATTTCAGTAACACAAAAGTGGTATCACAGATTTGTGAGCTTAGCGATAGAAAGAGTCCATGGAGGTATCTGGTACAACGTAGTGCCCACTGCATCCCTGACGGTTGATCATCTCTACTTTGTTTGATCCTTTTCAATAACAGAAAACTTACGTATCTCTCTAGACAGTCCACTGCATCTTTGGAATGCTCTGTTGAAAATTCTTCCTTACATTGTCTTCATGAAACATCCACTCAGTAGTGGCAAATGTTAACATCTGAAGCACAGAAGCCACTTCCCTCGTTTACCTGAGAAACTTTCACAAGTGTAAAGACAGATTACCATAGGTTCCTGAGCTTTCTCTTCTTCATTCTCTACATCCCCAAGTCCTTCAACTATTTCTCATCAATTAATGGCTCTGTTTCCTCTTCCTTTGATTATGGCCTCAGGATCATTTTTCAGTTTTCTAAAACTTACATGGATAGTTATGTAAGTAAAAACAGGAGATACCATGTCAAGTGCTTTGCAAGAATTTAAATATGAATATCCTCTTGCTCCCCTCTCATCTTCTAATTTCATGAATCTATTAGAAAACTTATTAAGCATAACTGGAAATGACTTATTCTTTATAAAAACCTCATGCTGTTATTCTTCAAGATGCTGTTATTCTCCAGATATTTATTTTGTCCTTTCATTAAAAATGAAAGAAAGAAAAAACAATAAGAGCCTGGCAGATGCTTCTTGGTACCTTGAGTAATTTGGACTTGACAAATGTCAATGTGACATGAACATTTCTCTTGAGATGTTACTGTTTCTTTTACAGTGACTGGTGAATATTTCCTACATTGTTCTCAGGACTCAACTCCTGTCATTGACTAGGTATTGAGTAGAACTGGAATAGCACCCATTTAGGGGCAGTTAGCATGCTGAGGGGCATACGGAATGTGGACTGTGAGGGCTCTGAAAATATCTGAGAAATGACCAAGAACCTTCCTCTTGTCAGCAGCGCTGGAGCTACAAAGACAGAAACAAACTACACGTAGATGAAATAGGTGGTTACCTTCCCAGTGTGATCTCATGTATTAGCATTGACACTCAAAGGCTCCCTTTACGTCACCCCAAAACATCTTCGCTGGCCTTCCACAGTGCCCCAATTTCCACTCGAAGAAATGTGTTCCTCTGAGTTGAGACATTGCCTCTCCAAGAGTCCCCAACACAGGAACCTGTGTTAGAATGACCCATCAAGCTAAAATCATCATTAATCCCTGGGCATGGATTCGTTTGTGAGACTGCTTTTCAAACGAACTGCTAGCTGAAAGCAGGACCCTAAACACAAGACAGGTAAGTTGAGATAAGGCCAAGGGACAGAGCCAGAGAATGAGGACAGTCTTAGATGAGGGTTTGCTGAAGTTGGAAGATCTAAGAAGTCAACGAGTGGCAGGAGTGGGAACTCGGTCTTCAAAGGAAGACTACCATGGGACGATGAGCAGGCGGGGAAGTTCGTTCTTTGACTTCAGATATTTCTGGCTACGTATGAGGGAAGAAGCTGAAAACAGCATGAAGAACAAGCAAAGTGCTGCAACCAACACAGAGCAGGCCAGGCAAACTCTCATGACGACTGGTCACGAGACAGCACCTCCGAAGTTGGCATGTCCCTTTTTTCTCCATCCCCCACCTCACTGGATATACAAAGAATAGGTCAGAAATGATGCTAAGTGAAAGAAACCAGACACAAAAGGATACGTATTATATGATTCTGTCCATACGAAATGTCCAGAATAAGCAAATCCATAGAGGCAGAAAGCAGATTAATGGTTGCCTGGGGCTGGGGGAGCTGGGGAAATGGGGAACGACTGCTGACGGACACGGGGTTTCCTCATGGGATGATGAAAATGTTCTGGAATTCAGTGATAGTGATGGTTGCACAACTCTATGGATGTACTGGAAACTGCTGAATTGCACTTTTTAGAAGCGTGAATTTTATGGTTTGTGAATTATATCTCAATAAAAAGTTTTTAATTAAAAAAGAATAGACAACCCTTTTAATCATGTAGGTCCTGAACAAAATCAAAGATCTACTTAAAGGTCCTACCATCAGGAGCATTTCTTGCTCTAAAAAGATTTGCCATTCCACTCCTTTGTCCGAACTCACCGCAAGCCTCAAGTCAGTCGGTTGCCAGGTGGTGATGCCCGCTGATGGGCCCAGGCACTTGTGAAGCGCTCACACGCTGACACCTCAGCATGCAGTCCATTGCCAGCTAGACAGCAGACCGACTTTGGTGGTGGCTCAGTCCTAAATCTTTAACTAAAAGTAATTCTGGGACAGAACAAGGTCACACACTGGAAATAAACTCCGTCATCTTCACTTCCTCCCTCTGAGATGCTAACGAGAGAAGCTGTTCTGCATAATATGGGACATCTTTCCAAATTCACAGTGACATTATTGGCAGGATCAGAAGAAGCTGCAAGAAACTCAGACCGTCCACCTCCCCACACCTTGCCATCACCTAAGAATTTCAGAACCCTTTGTAGCCACACAAATGGTTCTGTACCATGAGACTCTGTGGTAGACGAAACCATGCTTTAATGAGATCCTTTTAGTATTTTTACAACTCAGCTTCCTTCAGGAAGATCAACCCTGTAATGGTGATTAGAGCCAGCCTCAAGCATACTCAGCCTGTAATTTAGAGACCATGAAAACAAGCAAGTGTCTGAAGACAAAAAAACTCAAAGAGGTTCAGATGTCTGGGGCCAGATTTCTAATCACATCTCCCCACCCTTACCTTTTGATCTTTTGTGTCAACCTGGGGGATACCCACCCTTTTGAGGTGGCCCCATGAAACAGAAAAGTCAGTGGATCCTCACCATAACCCAACTAGTAAAATCCCAGAAAGATTCTCTTTAAAAAGACTTGAATCAGTAGTTGCAGATGGCTTCAAAAGAAATCATTTTGTATCTTTCCTTCTTTCCTGATGTTCCAAAGAATAAGAACATTTTCTAGTTTAGATAAAAAGATTTGTTATCTTCATATTTTTCAAAATGACATAAGGGCCAGGTTTAAAAGGATTTTAAAATTTAAATGACTGTATTGCACAGATGATTATAGCCTTTTAATTCTGGGTAGATTTGACCCAAAGTCAGGCCTGTCCACGGACTGCGCTCCCGGGGTGAGAAGACCCATACCAGGTCCCAGAGTGAAATAGCCTAGGCAGTGCCCTGTGCCAAGAGGCTTACAGATCAGGGGCTCCCCAAAGCGTTCTGCTGCTTCTGACATAGTTCTGTTTTGCCCACCCCAGTTGCCCCCTTGGTGCATGGATAACTGGACAACACAAGGCCCTAGGAGTTTGATGTAAATGGTGTTTTATTGAAGCTATTTTGAGGCAGCAGTTTTGATGCCAGGGACATTCTATCATGGTCGAAGAGAAAACTTTTATACTTTCAATTTGTTAAATTGTTTAATATTGCTAAATAATGTGCTAATGTTCACAAGACATGTCCCTGTCTTACCTCTGCAATCATGTAAGTGGCTTAAAGTTGGGTTTGGGATGTCTGTTGCACGCAAGACTTGATAATGAAAGAGTTTGCATTTTGATAAAGTGGCTTTCAAAATAACTAATAAGAACCTGCTGTATTAAAAAATAAATAAACTTCAAAAAAACAGAAAAACAAAATAGAGCCTAGAACAGTCAGACCCTTTGCAGTGGCTGCTTCTTCAAAACCTAGCCTAGTGGTTCTTAAACCTTATTCTGCATCAGAATCACCACCTGAGTTTGTTCAAGATGGAATTCCTGGGAATTCCACTCCCACTTCAAGATCCTGATGCATATGACTGGGGAGAGCCCCAGGAAACTGCATATGTGGCAAGAACCCAACCGATTCCAATGAAAACGGTCCCGGTCCCAGTGAACTTTTTGAAAAAACTGCCTTAGAGCTTTGCCCACCCACCAAACAGGATATTCAGTCACCTTGACACCATTTTAGGAGGAGCAGCCTGGAGGGACTGGGTCCACATCTGGAGGGATTGGCTTGCACATCTAAGTGATCCCTGTGGAGTCCCTCTAATAGCCACAAGCTGAGTTAGGAATTGAATAGGTGTGTCTGGTTAAGTTTGGCTTGTTGAATGACACTGATGACTCTCTGTTTGCTTTTACTTGCCACTCGTGGATACCTTGTGCACCCTAGAAACAGAGATACCAGACATAGGTAAGCAAATCACGTGGGTGGCTACCTAATGCCCCTTCTTGCCTAAGACGCCACCTCCTAATAATGTGCTAACAGGGAAACTTCTTAAGTAAGGTTAAAGGCATAATGTGAACATGAACTTGGAAGTTATAACTCAGGTAAGTGTCTTCCAAAAGGAGAGAGCTCCACTAAGTGGGAATTTGCTGGAGGATCAAAATATACCAAAAAGAAAACAAGATAAGTGAAAGCTGGCCGTTCAGTACTTCATGGGAAAGCAAAACTTTCAGGCTTATGTTTTCCTTAGGTGATATCACAAGTGAGTCTGTAAGTTCAAATAGATTCGATGTTTTCAAGTTGCAGGTAGAGAGAGAGGTAGCACAGCAATCTTCCTGTAGTTGACGTGTGTATTAAGAGAGAGTGCCCATGATGACCTTCTTGAATAAGATTTTTCCATTTTCCTCTTATGTGACCTCATGGTTTCTATTTTATCCCACCAAAAAAATAATAAACTTTAAACTGACCATTTACTGACAAGGGCACGTAACTCAGAAATTAGTCATAATGAGTGTTTGTATTCAATTTGTTTATGCATTACACTTGTCAAAACTGTTCTAAATTACCTGAAATTGCAAAGGAGAAAATTGAATTTGTTCACTTTCAAATGCCAATTGTCATCAAAATGGCGCTGGTAGGGTTTGTAATTTGGATTTTGTTTGGGAGATGCCACTTCCTAAATACCAGTGCACAAGATCAGCCTTGCTACTTTGGCATAACTGATTCCTTAAGCAAATTAAATTGGTTATCAAATTGCTTTCTGGTAAAATGTTGCCCAGTATTAATTATAAGCATTAATTGCCCATTTAACAATCTGTGTGATTTTAACTAGCATGAATGAAGGGATCTTTGCTAAGTTGAAGGGCATTGCTTGAATATAAAACGAACCAGAAGGTGACAATAAGTGTAACACTGAAGTTGTAAGAGAAATCTTCACGTATCTCAAATTGCAATACGCGTTTAGACACAAGGGATTAGAACAAATTGGAATGTAGTCCAGTGGTTTTTCTTTCTCAGGTTTGGCATGTTTCCACAAAGTAGAAAGAAACAATCTCAAAAGAGCTGACATGCACTTGGGAAATGGCATGAAGTGGCAAGAAATTACATCTCAATATAGGAGACCTTCCTGACTATTGGCTGTCAAGAAAATAACCATCAGGTTTGAATTTGGTGCGTTGGGCTGTTCTATTTTCTAAAGGCCAGTGTGCAAAGTTTGAGAACAGCCTCGCTGAGCAACATAGTTAGAAGAAGACAGTTACGCTGATTTTTTTTTTTTTTTGCCACTTTCAGAACAAGACTATTCTTGTAGGTATTTATTTTGCATACACAGTCACATATGATCTAATCTAATATTAGTCCAAGCACAGGCTTGTTGGTGACCTTGGGCGAGCCTTCTATGTGTCTGGGTTTCCCCAGCTGAGGTTTGAGAAGAATGATAATTCCAACTTCCCTCACAGGCACATAGGGGATATTCAATAATAAATGAATGGAATGCATTCCAAAGTGCTTTTGTGCAAATAACATTTCTCTTGGAAAAATAGCCTATGGACTTCTCCTAAACAAAACATGATTGATCTGGCTCAGTTGAAACTTCCACAGACTGGCTACCAAAGTATTGAAGGTTGTTTCAGGGAAGGGTTGTGACTCCTTCTGTATTCTAGAAAGATCTAAGGGCACTGGAAAAATTTTATTCTGAAGGCAAAAAGTGCAAGTAAATATGTCAAAACTTTTACTCAAACCCCTATTTAAGCAGTCTTTGCTACAGAGATGCTTTGTCTGATATGACTGCCAAATCAATTCTGGAATCTGTTGGGACCCTTTACAGTTTATTTACAGCAGCTGTCATGGTGGTTCCAGGGTTGAAGATGTCCCTGGAATCTACCGGATTCTCTTATTTGATGAAGGTAAGTAGAAAAAAATCAAGTATTCCGATTGGATTTGATTTTTTTCCAATTAAAACCATAAACTGGGTCTCAAATCAGTATTTGCCAGCCTTACTATCATTAATATAAATATGCTTAGAGGGCAAATGCAATTACAAATACAATCAGGAACATGCCAGTCCTTAAGAGTATCTTAATTATTCTAATGACCTTCTCCCCTCCATTTTGCTTGGCTAAGTAGCCAAGGCCCGAACTCCACTATGTCTTAGTTAGTTTCATGTCCTACAGTTTAGTTCAGCACTTCCTGAACTTCAACCCTGTCAGACCCTCTGTTGGCACTGAGGTAGAGAGCGGAATAAGGTTCTTGCCCGCAAAGAGTTCACAGTGTATCTGGAGAGAGAGAGATGTGGAAAAAATAGTGCTTACACCCAGCACTCAGATCTCAGTTTCTAATACCATTCTTCAATGAAAGGAACCAGGGGTCCTTGGAGAAATGATTCGTTCCAGTCCTGGAGCAGGGATTATACAAGATGAGCCTGCAACATCTTGTACTTCCAGAAAGTAAGGAAGTGCTCAAAAAAAACAAAACGCACCGACATTGATGGGGGTTTATGAGGGGCACATAAGCCCACAGAAAGAGCTCCCAGTGGCTAAAGCTGGAACAATTTGAGCAACAAAATAAAGTCACTTTGGAGTTTAATGCAAAGTATAAAGCAAATATCCATGAGTCCATACTGATATAAATAAATGGTTGAGTTCATAAATAAATGGAGGAGAAAAGATAAGGTTCTCATGCAGAAGAATTCCAAATAATTTATGTAGCTACTCGACCCTCAAGGAGGTGGAGTATAACTCCCTACTCCTTAAGTGTTGCCTTGGCAGAATGACTTCCTTCCAAAGAATGCAATGTGGAAAGTAAGAGAGAAAGTAAATTTGCAGAGGAGAAACTTGACAAACACTACCTCAGCCAGGCGATCGAGGTCAACATCAACAGTAAGTCATGTTGATATTACTACCCTTGATTTGATTTGATGAGAATGGCACTTTACCCTTGTGGTCTTCCTCCCCAAAACCTGTAATCGCTGTCCAACTATGAGAAAAAAGAAAAATCAGACAACGTTGCCGTGGGGGCATCCTACAAAATGTCTGACCTGTACTCCTTAAAACTATCAGGGTCATCAAAAACAAGGGAAGTCTAAGAAACTGTCACAACCCAGGGGAGCCTAAGGAGACGAAGACTAAATATAACTTGGTATCCTAGGTGGAATCCTGAAACAGAAAAAGGATATTAATTAAAAACTAAGGAAATATGAGTAAAGTGTGGACTTCATAATTTAAAGCAATAATGCTAATACAATGTGATAGCTGCTGCTAGGTCACGTGTCCCTCCTATCTGCTCATTTCTCTCCCTTTCTACCTCTGTTGTAACACTTGGATTTATGACAGTCATAGCCTATTTACTGATCTGACTCCCCCACTAGACTGTGAGTTTCACGCAGCGAGGGGCTGTATTGGGCACACAGGTAGGTCTCCAGACCATAGCACAGTTCCTTGGCACGTTGTTTGCACTTTGTAAGTACGTCTGAATGACTTGATGAATAAATCCACGATACAGAAATGGTATTACCAAGCAAGGAGGTAGAATTTTTTTTTAATGATGTTTTACTGGATATGGGGAATGGCGGAAAGAAGGAGCGGTAAAGAACGGCTTCTGGTTTCTGGCTTGGACCACTGGGTGTGAGGCAGAGTGCTGTGCAGTGAGCACGTTAGAGATAAGACAAGATTACTCTCCTCCAAGCTCTCACGGTTTACTGGGGCATACCAATACATTTTTTTAAAAAGTAATATGATGTGTGATCCCCGAGAACAGAGGTAAGCATAGTGCAAATAACCGAGCCTAGACATTTCCGGAAGGCTTTCTTCAGAAGATGATGCCTGAGTAAAGCCTTAAAAGGTTAAAGAGAATTAATTACTAAGTGAAGAAAGGAATGCGCACCACACTAAGGAACATTTAAAAGTTTGTACAGTTTTTAAAGATGGGAACCAAATGATCAGAATAACCCTGGAGTCAGTATGGGGGAAAAATGGATTTAAGATTTCAAAAACACCTCCTATGGGCAGGACTATAGAAAATATTCCAGGCCACAGATGATAAGAGTTAGAACTAATGTGATAGCAGGAGGGACAAAGCTTCTGAAAGCTTGTTTTCAGGCACAATTAGGCACAGTGTGGAGAGAAAAGGGGAGAGTAAGGGTTAGACTTCCATGTTGGGAGCTTGGATGATATCAGCAGTACATAAACCTTAAGTTCAAGCAAAGTGTCCCCCAAACCAAAGTTCCTGCAGCTATTGGAAAAATGATATTAGGAATAGTCAAAACTAATGAATGAGCTCAGCCATGTATGCAGATAAAAATAACACAAGATCCTATGTAAAATATGTAACTGAAGAGTTTCAGGAATACCAAAATCCAATCAAGGTAACTTGAGTGTCACCTTTTAGAGGTATGGATGATTGTAATTATAACCAAAACAAGGTCAAATATGATCACTTCTATTATATCCTGAAAAAGAAAAAGTGTATTCGAGAAGTACGGTGGTCAGCTAACAAAAGGAAGCTTGGAGTGGAAGAGTATCTCCAGCACAGCCCTCCCTAAGACACACTCCTCACTTTTTGTACATGCCTTTCAATTTCCAGCGGGACCCTGGGAGGACAGTAGTGACTGCAAGTGAAGCAGGAAGCCCAGAAGACAAGAAGTAGGTTTTTGAAGGATGGGGAAGGCAGGAAGAGAATAACTTCTGTTTTGGATTTGTTGAGTTTGAGGTGACTTAGACATCCAGGTAGTCATCTAGTAGGTAATTGGAGAACTGAGGGGGGTATGAAAGGTATGTATGAGAAAAAGGATCTCCTGGGATTTTCTATCTTCTGCTTCTTTCTCTACCCCCAAATGGACGGTATTGGAATATCAGGAACATTACAGGTTAGCAGTACGCACTGAATTATTTTTTAATCCCAGACCCATTACCAGAAAAACAAAGAGGTACCTATCGCCTCGGTACATAAGGAAGATACATTAATTCTTTTATCTCTTAAGAGAATTTTCCATTTGTGACAAAAGGCAGACCCCAGGGAGTGTATGCTGAACAAATTGCTTTGAATAACTTTACTTTTCTCTTCCTTAGCACAAGTCCTGCTCACAAATACTATCTGGCTATGGACCCTGTGTCTGAATCACTTTATCTATCAGACACCAATACCCGAAAAGTCTACAAGTTGAGATCTCTCGTGGAAACAAAAGACTTGTCCAAGAATTTTGAAGTGGTGGCAGGAACAGGAGATCAGTGCCTTCCCTTTGACCAGAGTCACTGTGGAGATGGAGGGAGAGCATCGGAAGCTTCACTGAACAGCCCTCGAGGTAAAAATAAAAAATCCTTTGGTTATCTAAAGGTTTCATTTGACTTCGCAGAATCCTAAGATTGTTATCACACTGTAGTCCATCCGTCCCAACGTACCTCTGACAGACATCATCTCTGAAGTCTATCTCGGAAGATAGGCACACCCAGGACTAATTTTTAGCCAATATGCATTAGTATAGTCATAACTGTTATTAAAATATTGGAATGCTTCTTTTCTGGTTGATAAATAGTTAAAGCCCAGAACCCTCTGCCTCCCGGACACCCCAGCCTCTCCCCGTGATCTCCTTCCTGGAAACTCCCAATAGTTCAACAACTAAAGGGTTAACTCCTGGCCAGCAAAGAGCCTCCAGGAGGAAGGCTTTAGCACTGTGGCCTGCACTGGTTTGGGGATCAGGTCTGTGCCACCTTCTACCGCTTTCAAATATATTGAGTATCTCACAGACTTTAGACACTCCTGGCTTTTCCTTAACAACCAACCTTTAATGAATCTATCTTCCATTAATTTATCTAAATCATTCTTGAAGCTATTTATATTTTCAATTTATATTACCCCTAGTATAACAAATTCCTTTTTTTTTGGCCTTCTGTAAGAGCTCAGCCTTACTGTTATTTTTTTCTAAATTCAGCTTCTCAACCTTAAAGGGCCAACCCTCAATTCTGTTGCCTGGGATTTGTAAATAAACGTGTTCTCCCAGTCAGCTTCATGATTTTATAGACTTGGATCATATTCCCATCTTAGGCCACTAAGCTGAAGGGTAGTCAACTTTTAAATCTGTCGTCATATATCATCCACCCTATCTCCTTAATTATTTAATCATTCTTCTCTGTTCCTTCTCCAAGATGTGTGTATGTGTGCTTTTATTTCAGCAGGTTTTATGAAGTATTCATTGTAGTGGGTTTTAAGAACCCAATGTGTTTTTTCTTTTTAACTATTACACAAATAATACACAATTGTTGCAGAAAAATTAGAAAAGAGAGAACACAAAAAATGTTTTTAATTGAGGTCACGCATAATCCTACCACATCTAGAAAACCACTGTTAACATTTTAGTGTATATCCTTCTAGACTTTTTTCTATGCATATCATATATTTTATTCTCTAATAATGGAATCATATTATAGAATGCTGTTCTGTAATCTGCTTTTCATACATAATGTATTATGAACACCTTTCCATGCTGAAAAATATAGTGAGGTCAATGTGTTTAATTTGTTAGATGGTCAACTTACTATTTCAAATATTAAGAGGTTACTCTTTAGCTATTTGACATTTGCCGTATGGGGATTAAATTTCAACTACAGTCGGAGTTTAAAGCCGTCCCTTTCTTCAACGCCATACTCAAGGCATGTGTCTTTCATAAAGCCCCTCTGGCTAACCCAGCCCATTAAATCTGAATTTCTTTAAGAGTGTCTCCACTACCCAATTAGCACCTGATTATATTTTGCCTTCTTTTACTTTCCAGTCCTTTCATGAATGGAGTGTTTTTTATTACCAAAGTGAGCTGCTTGAGATGAGAAACTATATCTAATATTTCTTTTGACTCTTCCCCACCTCCTCAGCAATATCTTGCACAGTGTGAGATCCACTACACATGCTTCTTGTGTAATTGACCAATTAGGTAACTCTTACCCATACCCAAGTATTCCTAAGAGGAATTTCAATGGCACTTAAAGGGGATGGCCCTTTTTCCCTAAGGGAACATAAGCGTCCCCACCCATAAGTATCATGGTAAAGTGTTTGGGAATGTTTCTTTTTTCCTCTTGTACCTGTGCTCCATCCTTACACATAGTAGGTCCGCAATAAATATTTGATGAGTGAATGCATAACTCAGGTGCAACATATAATCAGCTCATCTTTCAAGGAAATACGTCAGGCTGGGTCCCACCCTTTACACAGGTTTAAAACGCTTACAGGTATTATAAGGATTTCTGCATGAGAAATAGGGAGGACTCAAGCTTGTATTGTGCCTGAAATTGACACCCTCCTGAGTTGCTGCTGGTGTGAAAACCACTCATCTCACCTACCACATTCAACCTGCCACACAGAGGATGAATGTCAGCTTTTCCAAATAAAGCAAATAATTGGTTCACTGCAGCTCTGCTTTTTTTTTTTTTTTTTGGCTTGGAAAGCAGCAATAATAGAGTCCTGATGAGCAGGATTTACATGAACTCTGGAAACGTCAGTAATGAGAGTGTCAAAATTTATATATGTATTAAAGTTAACATGAAACTAAGTTTTTCTTCTTGTCATAGCTAGTAGCGCATTTTCCTTTGGCTTGACTTACGCAACCTTCTATCTGAGCGTGGCTTTTACTGTAATCTGGTACAGTATTCATCCCAAAGCAGTAAGGGGCCCTAAGAACAGCTGGCCGAGTCTTCAGACAGCTGAATGTCTAATCCATCCAAGACAGCTTTCACATAATGTACTAAAGCTGCTGTTGGCAACATCTGCTCTGATCCAGTGAGTGAATGAGGATGTTTAAAGGGAGGGAATGTGTGACTCACACTAAGTGTCCATCACACCTCCTTCAACCATATTCACAGTGTTTGAGGACCCTGTCAGTGATCTTCGAAATCACTCAGAATGCTGGTCAGAACACTGAGGTGCCTAGCTAGGGCACCTATCTCCACACTGAATCTAGATAGCACTTACCCTTGGCAGTGAATCAGAAGTGAGGTTCTCATTATATGGAATGCTGCAGGGCAATTTCGTAGACTTCCGTAGAGGAAGGAAATATGCAGGAAGTCATCAGGGCACGGTGGGCATATTGAGAGGAGAGTATTGCTAATTGCTAATTATGTCTTTGAGGTTCTCCTGCAGGTTCTTTATCTCTCAAGAAAGCCCAGTTTGTTTGTTTTTTGGCTTTACAGCTACCATGAACATCAGCTCCTTCATCCCTCCCCCTTAGAAGACAGCAAATGTTTAATGGATTTCTTGAAGGAGAGGTTTGATTTTTCTCTCCACCTAGAAGCTAATAAAGAAAAGCTGTAGATCAGTAGAAAATGGAAATGTACATCTAGGGAGTATCATTTCTAGGTTAGGAAAGAGAGCTCGCTCTAAGACTTTAACAAGCAACATATTGCAATTACAGGCAGGCTCTCCAGCATGTCCTTAATTACGCAAGGTAAGTCAAATAAATGTTAATCTGCAAGACAGCTAATTTATTTTCTGAATCTATTCTAAAAATAGGATGAAATAAAATTTGCTTTTGAGATCATTTGTCCTAACATTGGAATAAATTATCAAATGGGATTAAAACCAGTCAGCAAAAGGTCAGAAAAAAAAAAAAAAAGGTCAGAAGCCATGGGATTTTTTTTTTGAGAAATGGCGGCAAATTGTGATGAATTTTGGGTTAGGGAGCCTAGGCTTTCATGTTCCATCCATGTAATGCCACTGTTTCTTGGAAAGTCATCGTACCTCCCTGAACGCTGAAATAGACTTAATGATGCCATTGACTAGTTTTGTTACATTGGACTAGTCATACACACTGGGTCCTGAGATTGCTCAGTTGTAAACTGAAGGGCTTGGGATGATCTCCCTCCCAGCTCTAATGTATTAAAATAACCATAGCTCTAACTTACTTAGTGTCTACTGTGTGCTGTACACTGTGTTCGATATTTTACACAGGGTATCTCTAATCTTCACAATTCACAAGGTAAATAGTATTATCCCCATTGTAAAGATGAGGAGATAGAGGCTCAGGTACCTTAAGAAATTTATCTAGGGTCAGACAGTTTACAGATAACAGTGGAATTCAAACCAGGTCTACCTGACTCCAAAACCCATGAGGTGGGGTGGGGGGCGAGGTAGCCTTCCCTTCAGCTAAAATCCATGATCTCTGTTGGCTTCTCTAGGAGGGTAGGAAATAGTGGAAAATGCTTTTCAATCTAATGACATGTATTCAGTGAAAACAAAATATTTTTATTTGGAAGATGAATGACTTTCAGTCCAGTTTCCTTTTCCTATTAAAACTATTCCTCTGATTTTTCTGACCCGATAGTATACCCATAGTGCACTCCATAGCATTTGCATAATCTGTAAATGGAATTGTTCAAATAAATCTCCAGGAAACATTGTCACATCTCTTTGGAAGATTCTGCAGTTAGCAACTTCAACTTTTTCTTAAGAGATGGAGTCAGGAAACCTTAACTTCATTAAACTGACTGCAACTGGTAGCTAAAAAGTGTGTTTAAAGGAAAAATGGAAGTACCCCTGAATAGAGTTTTATATAAGATAGCCCCTGGGTACTTCTCCTGGGAAGAAGTCTTTATCTGATCCAGTTTTACACACTTTGATTTGAATCCCAGTAAAGAGAAACTTTTACTCATCAGTACTTCAATGTAATGGGGCAAGGAAAAAAGTTTAGCAAAGAAGTTGATGGTGTGCTAATCCCTGGCATTGTATATGAGTTTGAACTGACTTTGCAAGATGCTTTTAAAACATGCATGGCTGATGTAGTTGAAACTTAGGCTCCATTTATTATTTTTACTGCAACGTTCTTTAATTCTACAGAGAACTCAAACTAATGAGTCATGTAATAGATGACCAAGTACTTAAGCAGAATGTGAAATGCTACTAGGTGGAGATATAAAATAAAATTTGTGACAAGCTGAATACATTTATTTTTTTTAAGTAGCTACAGAGGGTGAAGGAGCGACTGGACAGGATGAAATTAATCAATGACTTAATTTGGTTTTCTTGGACCTCACCAAGGAGTATATTTCTATTTTCATGTGCATCTTTAAGCATAACTGACCTCAGAACTCAGCAGGAATTGGGCAGTATCCCCAGAAATGCAAACAGCCCTGGAGCCACTCCCAAGGAGGGAAATGATCCTTAAATCTTGATGGCTTCCGAAAGTGTTTTTAGGTTGTTCATGACACTAATCACACAGGAGTTCCTTTAACTTCATTGGCAATTAAGAAAGCTGGGTATGATAAAGTCTAGACAAAAGCAATCTGTTTTTGTCCCTACCCAGATCTATGCGAGGCACATCCTGAAGCTCTGCTGATTCCCCTGGTATCTAAATGCTATTTTGAAAGGCTAAACTTGGGGTTAGTGGAAAGATGGTAAAACTCTCATCAGTGACATCTTGTTCATGTAACTGGTATCTATGAGGGGGAGAGTATAGTGCACAAACACACATGAGAATGTTCTTTTGGTTCTACTATGCAACTAAGGTGCAGTAAGACTTTTCCTAAATTCCTTTAGTACATGATCCATTATGGTGACATAACCATTTGGATGGGCACCAGGGCCAGCCCTCACCAAAATTACAGGCAAGCTGCAGCACGAGTAAAATGAATGGTATATTTGGGAAACTATAAATAATCCAGTATTATTAAAGTAAACATATTTGAGGGTAATAGGAGCAGGGCCAGAATCAGAAGTTTGCATTTTGTCCTGTAGGCAAAAGATTTGAAGCAGGAAAGTGACATGATCACTTGATGGATGCATTCTTGATAGATTGTTTTGTGACAGGGTAAATGCACAGGAGCAAGGCTGGGGCAAAGAAATCATAGGGAATGCTAATATTTATAGGGTAGGCAATGGAGGAGCATCTAGTGAAAGAGACAGAGAGGAAATCTTCACAAGAAAAGGAAGTGAACAAAGAAAGCTTGGTATCCAGGAAGCCAAGGGAATCCTTTGTTTCAAGAAGGTGTGAAAAACAATATCAGATGTCACACATTTGTAGCCATTGGATGAGGCAATGAGGAGCTCATTGGTGACCCTGCCTCTGGTGGTCTGAATGGTGGTAGAGGTGGAAGCCGGATTTCAGGCATTTGATGAGCCAGTGAGAGGTGAGGAAGTAAATACGATTAGTGAAGATCATTCTTCTGAGAGGCTTGGATGTGAAAGACAGAGTGATAAGTAGTAAGAGGACAAGGCGCTCAGGGGAGGCTTTTTCTGTGGGAGACATGGCAATGATGATAGGTAAATGGGAAGATACAGGAGACAGAGGATAAATGATGAAACCAGATCTTGAGGAAACTGGAGCAGGCCTTGAATGGGAGGGGAGATTGCAGAGACCATCCTAAGATAATGTGTAGGTGTAAGGCTGAGAACTTTGTAGATAGAAGGTGCTAGAAAGTTGATGGTACTCCATTCTGATAGCCTCAGTGTTCTAGAGAAGTGCGTCTATTCTGCTAAAAATGAGGAAGTACAGTTAGGCCTTGAGGTATGTGAGAATGGTTCGGAAACACCACTTAGTGAGGTCAGCTTTTTGGGTAAGATCAACATTCTACCACCCATGCCAAATTCCCCGCTCAGTGTCAAGACATTTCTTGTGAGAACTTTCCTCCCACATCCTTGTCCTAGAATCAGAGGCATCTTGAGAAAAATATGTTTGACAAAGCCTTAGAATTCAGGCAAAATATTTGTTCCTTATTACTCGGTGATCCTGTGCTGTTTCCACTCCTGGGTATTTCCTTCCTAAACTATGTTATTGGTCTCTCAGTTTACGGTAGCTACACCTGATGACTTAGTACCTGTGATGCAACCAGAATGAGAGCTTAACTTGTTATTTGCACAGTTGGTCTAATGCATCTGCTTATGAATAGTCAAAAGATTTAGACCTTACATTATGTCAGCAGCTGGAATCTGAGAACCTTTCTGCCTTTTCTGTCACAATCCTAAAGCCATAAGCTTTTGGTGGAGAAGTCAGACAAAAAGAAGGCACTTACATCTAGCCTTGGCTAATTGGTCCAGGTCATATCCATGGTTAATACGGCGGAACTTGTGTTAAGTTCATTCAGGTTTTATAAAGCCACAAGTACATCATTAAATGACTTTTTCTTCTGCATTTATTTTAATTTTCATGCATGTATAGCATTCTAGCAAACAGATAATACTTTAGAGGCCAAATACCATGAGAGATAAGTGCCCAGGTTCTGGAGTCAAACAACTGGATGCAAATTCCAGATCCACCACTCATTAAATGTGTGACCTTGTGTAAGTCACCTAACTTCCCTGAGCTTCAGCTTCCTCATCTATGAAGTTAGAATAAGAGTAATAGTGCCTACATGAGAGTGTTTGGTAATGCAGGTGAAGTGCATTGTAAAGCACAGTGCCCAGCCTGTGGGGTGTACACATTAAGTGTTACCTGCCATTATGATCAGGCTTGCTGTTTGGTTGCTAATACTAATGCTGCTTATAATAGTGACCCAAGCGTGGAACAAGTTACTTTTAAAGGAGGCAAGTTGCAAATTGTCCAAGGAGACTTGGTCATTTCTAGGGTAGAATGGTGCCACAAAAGAAGCAGGAGTCAAGGTAGGATGGGATTCGAGTATTACATGTGATTTGATTAGCTGATCCCTCCCGACCTTGAGATGCAGTAACTCTAGTGCTGGGTCTTTCCAACATGTTGTATTTTGAGGAGCCCCCCCACCAAGACCCATGTAACCAAAATAATTCCCTTAGCAGCCTACCATTAAATTCATTCCATGAGGGTTTTCTTCAGATGTGAACTTCAGTGTTGAATGCAGGATAATGCCTAGGAGAGCAACACATTAATTCCTCATTAAAACACTTTATGGGGGCTTTAAGGACATGTAGCACAGGATGGATGTGTTTGGAGAGGTGAGATCGCTGGAGGGGGACAAGCCAAGGTGGCAACTACTCCAGGTAGCATGAGGAAGGGTAGTGCTAGGTATCGGGCAGAAGGGCAGCAAAGTGGAGAGAGATGGGAGAATGACGATGATATACTTCTCTGCAGTATTGTCTAGAATGAAACTGCAACCCCTACAAATCAGGACAGACAGAATGGGATTATGATTCTTCCTCTTTTTATTTGAGATCACTAGCCCCCAAAACTTTCCTTATCACAGCTCGTCAGTGTCACATCACCTCAGCTGATTAAAAAAAGAACCCCCTCTCCATCAAACAAAAATGACAGGGATCACACACTAACAGACTGCAAATCACTAAAATCATATTTTGAGTGGTGTATTATGGTAACCTATAAATAACTAATTGCGTAAAATTGCTTTAGTAGTTTCTAGATGGCAGCTTTAATTAAAAGCACCAGAGACATTTAGAAGTTTAGAAATGGATGGCATGTAATTTGCCCTTTTACCAACCATAAAATGGTAATTAAGGAATTTGACTCACTTCTTCCTATTAAAAGTTTTATGAGAATAGCAAGTTCCTTCTAAATACAGTTTCTCTTCAGCAGAAGGTAGTACGTTTGCTCTATCAGTCTTCTCCAGCAGGGTAAGATGTTTTAATGTACAAATTCTTCAGAAGTTAATTAGGAAATTTCTTTCAATGCAAAATGTTTGTTTTTAAGGTTCTAAAACATGAAACTGTATTAGAGCTAAAGCTTTGATCGTGGCCCCATATTGCTCCACCATCAGTACAAGATGGCCCAGTAATTTCAAGTTTACCAAATGCATGGAGCTGACTGTAAAATCAAAGAAATGAGGAAGTCATTTCCTGGTGAGTCTAGCATGCTTTGCTGATTCTTGAAGGAATCTGAAATCCACCGTGGGTTGACTTCCCGGGGAACCAAGAATATTCGCTCCACAACAGAGGAGTCATCAGAAGATGTTTTTAGCTTCATTGATCCTCCAGCCATACTGGATGAATTAGTAGAGTGTAAAACTCAAACAACATGAAGCAAACCTAGATAACTAAGGGAATCCATTATTTTAACATCATCACAGGCTAAAACACAGCTGGAAATGGAGTCAGGAAGCCCATTTTTATTTTATAGTTGATCAATTAATTGCGTTTTTTGGCCATTTCAGACCAAGGATTAGAGATGGCACAACAGAGGGTATTTAGACCAGCATTTTGAAGGTACTAATGACTTAAGTTATATGCACACAAGACAACTGCTAAGTTTTTTTTTTTTTAAGTCAAGCAGATTCTCAAGTGAACTGAATCTAACTAAGCAACAAACTAGCAGTAAAGGAGAGGCTGTTTGAAATGTCACCTCTTCATTCCCTCTTTCAAGGACTCCCCTGGCTAACTCTGAGCCCCCTCCCTGCAGCCCTCAGCCTGTCTTCCCGAGATAGAAATCCAGCCTTTCCCTTCCCTCTCCCCTAGTCAGAGCTGTGTGGGCATACAGTGGTGTATGCTACAGGGAGACTGGACAGTGCGAAGAATATTTTATCCTGACGTTGTTAACAATTTCCAGTGAATGGGGATAGTAAACACAGTCCTGTTATTCATCAGTTTTATTATTGTTTTTAATATTCCTATCAAAAATGCACTCCCCTCCTTGTCTGCACCCAGAAGAGACCATTCCCCTAGCCCCCAAACCTGCAGGTATAAGGAAAATACTCACAAAATAATATTCAGTGGAAAGTTCAGGATACAAAACTATGTACTGTATACTGCTACATCTGTAAGGGGGCAGGGGTGGTATATATGTACAGAGAAAAGAAATTGAGAGGAAGTTTATCTAAATGTTAGCAATGGGACTTTCCTGGCGGTCCAGTGGTTAAGACTCCACGCTTCCAATACAGGGGGCGTGGGTTCAATCCCTGGTCGGGGAACTAAGAGCCAACACGCTGTGCGGCATGGCCAAAAAATTTTTTAAATAAAATAAAATAAATAAAGTAAATGTTAGCGATGATAATTGCTGCATAAGGAATTTTGAGTGATTTGCCTTTGTTCTCTTTAATTTTCTGAGCATTTGTTATTTTTATAATGCAACAAAAGACAAAGCATATGATTTTAAAACACACACGCATTCTGTCCTGTCCTATGACCGACCTCTGAGGACCCAGGTCTCTTTGCTTTCATAAATGACAGCTCTCCAGAAAGGGTCTCATAGTACTGCTGGTTGCCAATGGGTTGCTCTCATCTGAGCATGTTACTGGAGACCTGCTGGAGGGGCTATACCATCAGCCAAGGAAAAAAGCTCAGTGGAAGACCTTGAAGGCATCCTGGCAGGCCCGTAGTAAAAGACATTTTAATTATATTTATTAGTTTTTAAGAAAGAGAAATATAAAGAATACAAATTAAAATGGCCTATAATCTCACCATCTAGATAAGCCCCGTTGATATTGAAAGATAAAAATATGGAAGTAATATATGTCTGTGGTTTGGAAGTCAGAACTCTGTAGAAAAGCACAGAAAGAAAACTCTAGGCTTCTTTACCACAAACACACACACCCCAGTCCCTCTCTCTAAGGTAACCAGTGTTAACAGTTTCTTGCGATTCCTTTGAGACCTCTATATGTATTTTTCTCTTACATAAAAGGAATCATATCATATACATTACTCTTCACCCTCCTTCTTTCATTTGATTATATTTCTTGAAGATCTTTCCATAAAAGCATGTATACATCTGCCTCTGTTTTTAAGAGATGTATGATATTACAACATATGGACATACCATAATTTATTAAGTAATTTGCTTCTTGATTGATGTTGTTTTTTTTAAATCCTTTATCAGTGTAGCACTGCATTGAACAACCTAATTCACGTGTTTTGGAATACTTTTGTGAGTATATACACCGGATTAATTTTCGGCAGTAGTAGATATTACCAAATTGCCCTCCCAAAAGATTGGACACATTTACACCAATAGCGTGTAAGGATGCCCATTTTGCCATACCCTCAGCCACACTGAGTATCATTAAACCTCTTAATATATGCCCATCTGATCAGTGGAAAATGGTATCTCATAGCTTGTAGCTTTAATTTGAGTTTCTTTAATTTTAGGTGAAGAGGAGTGTCATTTCATATCTGTTGTGACCACGTGTATTTCTTTTCCAGTAAACTCACTTTCATATCCTCTGCCAGTTTTTCTACTGAGCCGTTGATCTTTCTCCTTTGAAAATTAAGAAAAGCATCCTTTTGTCTCTCCTATGTGTTGCAAATATTTTCCAAGTTTGTCATTTCTTTTAACAGTGTAGAAGTTTTCTAACTTTATTTGGTCAGATTTAGCAATATATGTCCTTAAGGTCTCTAAAGTTTGTGTCCTTCTAGAAAAGCCTTCCTGTAGTAAAGGTACTTTTAAGGCAAGTGGGCAGGCCTTTCAATGACCTTTAAATCGTACTCTTTGTGTTTCCCATTTGGGCCCCGTGAAATCTGGAAAACTTAGGAAGTGTTTAGAGTAGTTAAAACCAGAGACTTTGGAATCAGGCAGGTAAGAATGAGTTCGAATTTATTACTAACATCTCTGAGCCACTGTTTTCTCATCTGTAAGATGGAGACAGTGCTCCTACCTTCCTTGTAGGGTTATAGAGGATAAAATGACACAACGTGGGTTAAGCCAGTGCTTGGCACAGATCAAGTACTAAATAAAGTATGATGATAAGAAGGAGGATAAGTAAATAATTTTTTTGTTGTTTTGTTTTTTTGTTGTTGTTTTTTGCGGTACGCGGGCCTCTCACTGTTGTGGCCTCTCCTGTTGCGGAGCACAGGCTCCGGACGCGCAGGCTCAGTGGCCATGGCGCATGGGCCCAGCCGCTCCGTGGCATGTGGGATCTTCCCAGACTGGAGCACGAACCCGTGTCCCCTGCATCGGCAGACGGACTCTCAACCACTGCGCCACCAGGGAAGCCCAATAATTTTTTAAACTAATATTAACTGGATTGTTTTCAAGACTAGTAGTAAACATTTTGTTTTCAAAATTGTTTTACTGTATTCAAATTCTCTTCTGTCAAACTTTGTTGATTGTATATGTGCTTACCTCTGAGGAGGGAAGGGAGAAGGGAACAGAGATAAAGACATGGGTTTTGGCTGTATTCATAACATTTTCTCTGTTTCTTAAGAGCTATATGAAACAAATGTTAACACCTATTAAATTAGGGTGGTAGATGCATGGCAGTGTGTAATGATTTTCTGAGTTGTCGACCATTTGAAATCTTTCATAATTTAAAAAAAATGTTAAGTCAGAAATAGGGTTTAGAAAACAACTTGCAAATTTATACCTGAAAATTCCATTTTAAAAAGTGTTTGTTTTAAAAAAGGCTTTCAGTCATACAGAGACAGTGTTCAAAATATTTAACAACCTTTAAAGCACAGGAACCAACATATCAGAACACACACCAGCTTTGGCCCTGGAGTAGGGTCTTCAGGGACCCCTACAGTGGCCAGTATTAATCCCTTATTTTCTGAACTGATTGGATGTGAGTGAGGCTCTTCCATTAGCTGCAGAGCTCACCAACACATCTAGTGTGTGTCCATATGTGGAGTTCCCTAAATGGCTGACACTGAACTTCCTTAATATTAAAGAGCCTTGATATAATGAGTCAGCTTTATCATTGACCAAAGAAAGTCACTGTTCCCTTGGGAGTGAGTCCTGGGCCATTTAAAGTTTCTCTCTGAGGAATCAAAGGCTTAATAACTGAAATGTGAGGCTGTCTTTAAGCCCCAAATATCAAAGCCTAGCCAGGAAGCTGCAGTGTTTTTTGCTCTATTTTTCTTCCAGTTTCATTTACTAGCTATTCCATTTGGTCTTTCAAAAGGCTTGTTAGACTGTATAATAGGTTTTTGGGGAAAGGAAGGTGGGTAGGTGCCCCATTTTACCAGTATCTGCTCAGGAAAGAAAGCTGATTACAGCAGTAATTTCCCTTAGAAGGCAGGAATCATTCCTCATTGTGAAAGGCGTCTCTAACCCAAGGAAACTGAAGCCATGGTAATGGATTGATAGGTCTGCTTTGTCCTCCTCCCCACTACCACCCCCCAGTCAAAAACCCATCAGAATGGCTTCTGCCGAGACTATCTACTTTGGTTTCTATAATCTTTTCTCTGTGTTCTCTTGAACAAAGTAAAACCAGAACTGTAGGCAGTCAACTGCCCCAGCCCTACCTTAGGGCTTGAGGTCCCTCAAAAGGTGCCTCCCACTTTTCCCAGAGTGGTGAAACTGGGGGCATCTCTGGGGAGAGCGGTCTGAAGAAGGGCTACTTTTACATCTTCTGATTTTAGCCTATTAGGCTTGAAATTTTTGAGAACCCAGAGATCAACACTTAGTGCCCTCAAAACCTTTCTTTATGTGGTTGTGTGTGTGAGGGGGTGTTCATTTTTGTTTGTTTGTTTGGGTTTTTTTAGTTATGCTGGGCACTATTTTATTTCCCAAGTATATCTGGTCTAGTTTTAACAGCATGTCTTTATTCAAATAATCTATTTGAATGTTTAAAAAATAATTAGTCAATTAACACATGACCAAAACCACTGCCTTCTGAATTGGCCCTAAATTGATATCTTCCTGGTTCCTGGAAATGCTGAATATATTTTGAACAGTTGAATTAAGGAACCATTGCAGCTGCAAAATGTTATCTAGCAGTATCTGTAAATGCCTGTTTCCTTTTGTTTTACCTTCTTTATTAGACTTGCTGGCTGTTATTAATTTGTTTTTTTCTAATTGCTCAAATTGTTCTCTTTCTAATATAGAGCTTAGTCATTTATTATTCTATAAACACATAAAGCACTTCTGTATGGCAGGAACTACGCTAAATGCTGTCATCACACACTGCAACCATCTCTTGTTACAACAAAGATCTCCTGGTTATCAAGCAGGTGTCCAGAGGTGCCATCATCTTAACTAATACTTTCAACATATTTAACTGGTGTCAATGAGACACTAGTGTCAATGACCCACTATACTATTTATAAGACTCCCACTGGTTTTAGCTACTCTGTCAGACCCATGTCATGCTCCTGGTATATCTTATTAGAAAAAGAACCATGTTCACTGACCTTCAGTGTTTTGTTGAGCTTTACAAGCAGCAGACAATCTGGTCTGCATTGGGAAATTTGGAAATTATAAGTGCAGTAAAAAGGCTTGATCCCTGCCTGTGAGTGAAATATGATCTGGTTAGGGAATGAAGGGAGAAATCGTCAGAGGAAACAGTAATCACAACAGTAAGGTTGTGTGATATAAACTGTAAGCACTCGAGGCGCTTAGAGAATGGGGAGCTGGTTGGGATTTGGAGAAAAGGAGAGAGGGAAATGAGCAGAAAGGGGAAGATGTGGAAGAAAGGAAAGGAATCTGAAAAAGGACTGGACACGTGGGTAAAGAAAAACTGGGAACTAGATTCTAACCTCTCTTCCTGGTAGGTTAAGTGAATTCAAAAAGGAATGAGATCAAAGAACAAGGCAAAGAAGTAAGGGTAGGGCAGTGGAGAACAAAGAGGCCACCTAAGTGGGAAGTGAATGACCCAGCTCCTCCTACGAAGGCTGGGGTGGTCTTGAAATGGGTTGGTTAAAATGGCCCTATCTCAGTATGTAAAATGCATTCTTGAGTCTAGTCAAAAAGCCTCACACTCTTAGTTACAGGCCACGCTTTAGATTTGCAACTTAATTATGTATACCTGATGTGATCCTCATTCCTAGCCACTTATATCGGTGGAATAACACATCTCTTCTAAGAGGCTCAGATTTCTACCATCAGACAAGAAGTACCTCCATCAAGATATCTGCAAGTCTTTGAGTTAGTTTATATATTATAATTATTGAGGCTAGACTTTGCACTGTGTCTTAAAAGATGAGTAGGATCTGGATACTAGGAGAGGGAGAGGGGATTCCAGCCACAGGAGTAGTGCAGGCAAATATGTAGTGATAACCAGGGAGAGAGAAAGATGTGTTTCAGAGACAGTGAATAGACCAGTTTGACTGGAAAAGTAACACAGGACCCCTGTACAGACTGCTCGTCACCATCAGCATGGAGGAGACGCTGACAGAATTGCACAGAGGGTTCCTGCCGTCTAAGTCAAGCTGTGCTGAAGCAGGTCCTCATGTAACAGGTAATCCACAGCAAGATGCCAGAAACCTAACAGTTAATCAAAAACAGAAATATTAACACCATTTGTGTTAACCTTTCAAAACGATTTCACAGACTATTCTGTTCCGATGTGATTTTATTTGGTCTTTACAGTAATCCACTGACATGGGCATCTCAGCTTTTCTTCTCGCAATTAGACAAAGGCAAAACCCCAAGGACTGGGAGATTATGTAAATTTTTGAAAGTCACAGTCAGCCTCACAACAGGATCTCCTCATAGCTTCTACCCTGATGTGCTACTCTCATAGCTCTCCTGAACATGTCTGGGTAATTGAACTTAGAGGAAAAAAGGTGGGGAAATGGCCTTGGAAACCCCAGTCTCAATCAAGACAAGGCCAGAGATGTCACCAGCCCCCTTTGAACAGCAAATCCCAGTTTTTTTCAATACCTTTCAATGTAACCTTCTTCTGCACTCAGATTGTCAAACTTGTAGGTCAGAGCGTGGAAAAGAAAAAGTCAAAGAGTTGTTTGTCTCATTGGACAACTGCTTTGCTTAATTTTTTTCTTTTACTCAACTGTCATATTTGTGTTTGTTGTTGTTGTTCTAATAATATATTTTTGATTAAGCCCAAACTGGTCCCCCTAAGTGTCTCTTTAAACCTCATTTCAAAGGTTCGAAAATTGTATTCACAGAGTGTTCATCACCCTGCCTTTCTGGCTTCCTGAACTTCTCTTCTAGTGTTAGCTTCATTAGTCAAGATGTACGGCTGTTGGAAGAATTTTAAATGGGCCTTCCGCGTTGTCTTTGAATAGATACTACATGCAAATAACTTTCCTGCAGAAATTTTCATTCTTCTTGAGTTAGCCCACTATTGTGAATAGTAAGCACTGTCAGGCTTAATTCCTCATATCCTCCTTTTATTGAGTATTCAGGCCAAGGTATTCTACTTAGTTTGCTTTTTTATCAGAACCTTTTGGTCGTTCACATATCTTGAAAGAGACTCATTTTCCCCCAGAGTGTAACAACTGCAATTAGTTTTTTGCTGGTTCATGGGCAATAAATGAACTTTCCCTCTTCAAGCTAATTGTTCACGTAAGGTTCTTGTGAGGTGGTTTGTTTCCTTAGGATGACAAAGGCATTTCTTCAAAATGTATCTGAGTAGTGTCCCAGATACAGTTGCTTGATAATTGAAGAATTTTTTAAGGGGGGGGATATAAAATATTCAGATCGTGTCCAATAAACCTCATTTATCTTAGCCCAAATGTACTGAGTCCCCTTAAATCTCAACCTATAGGCATCTTTTGAGCAAGAATTCTAGCATAAAAATAAAACATGAGGTATGCATTTCAACTTGAACTAGAACTGTCTATTTAACCCAATCGCTTACACACACACACACACACAGACCTCTATAAAGCAAGGAAAAATAACTCATACCATCCCTAGTGTTTGGTGACACTGTTAAATGTTGAGACACCAGCACCACCCCCAGCCCAGGGTCTCCCTGAGCCAGTTGCACAGCATGGAGCTTCATTTATTTGATTCTCTGGATGAAAACTTTAGCTATCTTATAAAAGCTTGAAGGCTTTTACACCAGTAGTTCAGTAGTGCAGTATTTCCCCTAAGCTAACAAAATTGTTTTCAACCTCTGCCTTGTCTCTGTGGTGAATCTAACATAGGGCACTCTGCCACTGACCCGGGTTATGGACTTAAAGCTTCGACTATGTCTGTCCAACATAGAAGAGCCTAAAATGTTGAAGCAGAGCCTATGTGGAAATCTTTGTCTATGGTTCTAAGGCTTAGAAAAGTCACTTTCAGAAAGAATTACAGCAATGACTGAGCAATTAGGACACCACTTAGCACCACTGTAAGACTTCATCCTCTTCAAAGGGCTCTCATTTCATTGGCCCTTGTGAGCTTCACACTGTTTTAACCCTGTGCAGTAGGTAGGGTGTGGGTTAGGAAATCAAGACAAGTCCTACAGCTAATCTGTAACAGAGGTCATCCTGAAGCCCAGATCCCCTGATGTGACCCTGGAGCCAGCGTTCTCTCTGCTTTCCCTTATGTGGTCCAGAGTGAAGCAAATTAAGATGAAATCTTGAGATATTGCGGTTTCCTTAGAACTCCTAACATTAGAGTACGGTTGGAAGAGGTCATAAGATCATAACACAAAGTTGTGTTGATAGAGCAAAGTGGATTTGCAGGGAACCTGAGCTGTTCAGTGTAGCTATCTACATGGATCAAATTCAGTTGCAGTTAATTTGATCCATTGTCCTTATTCTATTTTCTCTGAGTGGTCGATTCCCCTTTTTCCCATATTCTCATCATCACTAATTGATAGGGGGCTGTACTCCTCTTAAAGGTCTTTGGAGAAAGAGATTACCATTGCCTCCTTTCTAAACTCATTTTTAGAGAAATTCATATGCAGATCTTGACATCGTGGCATGCTTTATTTGATTCAAGATAGATGTGCTTCATTATAGATGTGTGGCAATTAAGCCTGTAATTCAACAAGGTTTATTGAACATTTGTGCCCGGGTCTCCTGGATTTGTTGAGATATAAAACTAAAGCATAAAATCCAGTTCTTGCCCTCAAGGAGCTTTTTGCCTAGACAGAGCATGACTGGATAATTCACATTTGAAAAAAAAAAAGAAGAAGAAGCTTCTTTAGGTTAGAAAACAGAGAGACCAGAAAGTGGAGTTTATGGAGAAGGCTTCCTGGAAAAGAAACATCTCATAAAAACCTTAGAAGATAAACAGGATTTGAATTGGTGGTTGGTGAATGTAATAGTGAGGCCAAGCTAACAACTATATATTACACACACACACACACACACACACACACACACACACACACACAATCTCAATGGCTTAACAAAATAGTCATTTATTTCTTGCTCACATCACAGTGCAGTAAAAGGTTGCCTGTGGGATAGGAGAAATCCCTGCTCCTAGCAGTGACTCAGGAGCCAGGCTCCTTCCATCTAGTGGCTTGTTAATCTCTTAGGCCTTGGAGTCCTCCAGTGGGTACTCTGCATCCAGCCAGCCTAGAGGGAGGGGGGGCTCCATAAAGGAGCTCAACAGAGGTTTTGTTAGGGACCAGGCCTAGAAGTAGCATATATCACTTCTTCCCACACCTAACTGCAGTGGAGGCTGGGAAATGTAATCTAGCTCTATTCTCAGAAAGAAAAACAGATAGGATGACCTGAATACATAGCATTGTCTCCGCCGTACTAAAGGGGGAGAGCTTCCTGAAGGAAGGATGAGGAAGAGAAGGGGGACAGAGCAAGAGCAAAGTCAAGTTCAGCTTGAACACCTACTTTTCTGGTTTGATATAACTAAATTTGATGAACTTGTCATAAATTCTGAGCTTTGATCTTGGTGGGAACAAAAGAAGCTGCATGCTTAGCAAGTATTGTGTCACTAGCCATCCAGGGATTTCATTTTCCCGTGATGGAGAATTGGAACTAGATTTGATTATCTTTGGTTTCTCAGAGCTTATAAACCAAGACATGACTTCTTTTTAACTGGACTTTATTTTTTAGAGCAGTCTTAGGTTCACAGAAAAATTAAGCAGAATCTTTATACACTGAAACTACTCTGTCTGATACTCTAAAGGTGGAAACATGCTATTACACATTTGTCCAAACTCAGACAGTGTCCAACACCAAGAGTGAACCCTAATGTAAACTATGGTCTTCGGGTGATAATGGTGTGTCGGTGTGGGTTCATTAATTGTAACAAACATACCAGTCTGGTGCAGAACATTGATAGTGGGAGAGGTATGCATGTGTGGAGGCAGGCGGTTTATGGGAAATCTCTGTTATCAGGACATAACTTTTAACGGCAGTACTAGTTATTAGATTTATTCTAAGTTCATGGATCTTGTCTGCTCACAGCAGCCTCTTCACTGACAATATATTCCTCTTGATTGTTCTCTAGCAAGCATCGTAAATTGGCAACTCAGGGAATAAATCTGGTTCAAAATATAATTCATTTGTCCCACTCTGTGTCTTTATTAAAAAGAAAAAGATTGAGTGCATTTAGGTGGGACATGCATTTTTTAGTTAACCTTCGTTTCCCCTAGAACTTGTATAATGTAACACCTGACCTAACTCACAGACTAATGCTACCTGCCTGTCCCCTGATGACATATGAGTTTGTGACCCTTGTTTCTGGGGTCTCCTTTTTATTTAGTAGATCATAAATAATAGTCAAGTTACCAAAGTCCCTATCACATGGAAACTCTGGGTGCTTTCCTAAAACTCACCAGCTCTGTAGGAATGAAGCTGCAGAATATCTTTGAAGAATAATTCTGAAAAGGTCCAGGAGCTCTACAGGAATACAAGAATTCTTACAATTTCAGGGGAGGGATCATGGATCACTTTGACCATCTAACAAAAGCACTGGACCATCTCCTCAGGACGATACACATACACGAAACATTTTGCAGATAATTTCATGGAGTTTCTGGACCCTCAGAAACCATTCTGTACACCACTCCTGTGGTAAAGTGATTGATAGCCCCACTTAGGCTACAGGGGATAGTGATCAAAAGAATGGACCTTGAAGGTCAGACGAACATGAGCTGAATCTAGCATTGGCAACCTGGAGTCAGTCATTTGACCTCTGAACCTCTATTTCCTCTTCTAAAAAATGACACTACTAATACCTACTTCACAGGGCTACTGTGAGGATTAAAAAGAGAAAATGTATGTAAAGAGTCCACAGGGCTTCCCTGGTGGCGCAGTGGTTGAGAGTCCGCCTGCCGATGCAGGGGACATGGGTTCGTGCCCCGGTCCGGGAAGATCCCACATGCCGCGGAGCGGCCGGGCCCGTGAGCCATGGCCGCTGAGCCTGCGCTCCGCAACGGGAGGGACTACAACAGTGAGAGGCCCGCGTACCGCAAAAAAAAAAAAAAAAAAAAAAAGAGTCCAGCACAGTACCTGGAATATCTTAGTATTCTCAGCAAATGAAAATGGTTATTATTTAGTGATAATAGTCAGCCTTAATGGGTTTTTTGTGGTGCTTACCTGGATTTCACACTGGGCTCATCAGAAATTCAACATAGTCCTTCAGATTTCTGCTTACGTGTGATTTATAATCTGAGAAAACACTAGTGACCTTCATTTCCCCAGCCCATCCCCCAAGGCTGCTCCCATGGTACCGTGGACTTGCCCCAAACTAGTGTTTATCTCAAGGCACTGTAATTGCCTGGTTATTTCTCCGTCTCCCCCACTGGTTTCTGAGCTTCTCAAGAGCAGTGCCATATCTGTTTTATAGTCTGCAGTAGTCGCAGTGCCTAGCACAGTGCCTGACATATAATAGGTTCAAAATAAATCCTGAATAAATTAATAAGTGAGGACAAAAACAGCTTTCCCAGTAAACTTTTAGGAAAATACTGCTGGTGGAGGTGGGAGAGCTCTTCATTCACTGTTCCTTGCCTGGAGGGCTAAAGCTTTGAGAGAATCAGAAGGAGCAAAAGTGAAGACAAGTGGCCTTACCTGCCTTTCTCTCAATCACAATTCTTGGTCAACTAGCCCACGAATCTCTCATTCCTCGTGATGTCTCTGAGTGCCTTCTGAGTCTTGAAAGGAAGGACATATTAGTCTGAATGCTTATCATTTTTAATTTGTATTTAAATTCTTTGGAAATTGACCTTTACTGTTAGAATATAGTGTAACTTTTTTTTAATTAAAGAGGTCATCTGATTAAATAACTCACACTATTCACTTGTCCTGTAATGTTACGGTAGGTTTATTAGAGTCTCATATTTGAGAACTCCTGTTCTCATTGTTAACCACACAGTGAAATCATCTCAGCTGGTCATTAAGCTCTGCTTCCTTCCAACCCTAGTAACACACAGATGTTTGTAATCCCTCCAAATTCTAGAAGCTCCATTTGGTGTCTACCTAGCAAGATAACAGGCTTATTGTACAGAAGTAACTTGGCCCTTTCTGATTTTTGGTAGGTAGTTATAAGTGGACAGTAGTTAGATCAGTTGGGGAATGGACTTTTCTGCCTAGTGGAGAATTTCCATATAGACCACACATATGATACCAATTTTCAGAGAATTGAAATGCACAGAAACAAAGCAAAAAATTTAAACTCTTTGACTTAAAGGGCACTTTACGATCAACTGGCTAATGTCAGCTACACAATTCAGCACACTCAGTATCGGAGATTGAGCTGATGCCATATTGCACTTAGGACATTCCCTGAAAGTTTATTTTAACCATTTACCTCTGTCTCATAAAATTAAAGAGCAGATTGTGGCAGGAAAAAAAAAAGCAGTATTTCACTTTTCTGGTTGCTAGGGCTGTAGATGGAGAGAATTTTATGACTACTTTCCAAAGCTTATATTCTGAAAGAAGGTTCATTTTTAATACAGAAATAATAAAAATGTAGGTGGCCTCAACAGCTGTAATTTTTATAAATTAAATACAGAGATGCCTTCTGCCAACATTTGAAATTGGCATTCTGCACAGCCAAAAACTCTGGTCTTCTCTGTTATCTAATTTGGGATTTTAGCTACTATTTCCAGGCTGTTAACCTCCACATCTGGACTCTCAGTGATACCACATCAGGTTGCCCCTGCTGCTTCAGTATCGATCAGCAGCATCCTCTTCCCCAACAGGTGATAAATTTATTAGTAACTATCCAGGCTGCCCCAGCTTTAGGCAATTGTCTTCTTAAGAATTATAGTATTTATTCATTGGAGGATAATAAGACAAGGGTAGAAGTCAAATACTTTCGCCCGTTAATTTGCAGCTGTTTCATACAGAGCTATGCTTCACAGAGAAAAGAGCCTGCAGTTCAGATATTATATAATGTCCCCTACTTTGCATAAGACACTGCGAATAATTTTTTTTTTTTACAAGATGCACTTTATTTATGAGCAGTTTCCTCCATAGAAAGAGCTTGTTAGGGCTTAATGCTGATGAATGGAGACAGCACCATTCACACTTCCAGGTTATGGTCTGTCAGTGCTTTCATTATATGCACTAATTTACAAGGATTTATTTATTTTCTCACAAATGTAAAAATGTGCTCCAAGCTAAACATGCTGTCTGGGCATCTGAGGGAAGTGTACTCCTTGGTTGTTCATCCCACCCCTATCCCACCCAACCTGCATCACTGCCTAACCTTGTGGTAATCGCACAGATCTATATATTTTTTGCTTGCTCTAAAAATGAATACTGGTTAAAATTTTAAACCCTGGAAGTGAGTCTTTTCAATGCAGTTTAATTCCTTTCTCATTCAAAGACTGTGCCTTCCACTGTGTTTTAAGTGCTAATGAAAACCCTGTCAAGTAAGCACATCAAGGGACGTGACCCTTGGAACAAATTATGCCCACAGCATTGGGTAACAAATTTTGGAAATCTGGGTACAACTATATCAAAATATGAACGTCTTATTGAATCTGTAAGATCTTGCTAGCCCCAGATGGCTTTATGTGCTCTGAAATCACTCACATCCCCGTCTCTGAAGAATAAAATTTAAAATAGACTGGGCATGTGCTGCCTCCTCCCACTCAGTCTAACAAACAGTAATAGATCATACTGCGTCATCAACATCCCTGGGCTATACCGATACTCATTATGGGAGGTGACCACGCCCCCTCCCGCTCCCCAGCCAAGTAATGGCAGAAATAATTCTCTTTTTCTTACCCATGATTTCCAGTTTGGTTTTTAACCTCAGTGAAAATTAAATACCCTTTAAACCTCACCAGCGAAGAGTTTGTAAAACTAGTTGTTTGGGGAATTTGTGTGTTGGTTGGTTCATTGGTTGGGGTAGGAAAATGAGAGGAAATGAAAATATGTACATATAAAATATGCCTAGATGCATAAATAAAGCACCTATCACACAGTCCCTCAAAACCCTTCCTACTATTTCTTTTTCAACTCCAAACATCAGTATAACCCAATTAAATTTAATTAAAGAATCTGAAAAATTGGAGTATTTTGGAATTTGGACCGCGATAAAAGAAATTGCTACACAAATATATGAAAGGAGAATATCCTACAAACTGTCAGCCAAATGAGCCCCGAAGGCCAACAGCGAGGATTTAATAAGCCTCATCTGTGGAGTTCAGCTGACAGGAACAGAGAGAGAGCAGTTCAGTGTTTAGAAGTTCACAAAAATTAAAAGTGGGAAAACCATGAAAGTCCAAGATTATCCTCCCCAGATCAGGCCAAACTCCACCCTCTGACGGGGGTGAGGAGTGTAGTAGTCAAGGAACAGAATGGTCCTCCCTGATGTCAGCATAAAGATGTATGTTTCTGTACTGCTAGTTTCTGGAGGAATACATTTGTCTATACCTTTTGGGAATCTGTTTCAATTTTCAGGGATTTGATTCTCTAAGTTTACCATCTCCCAGTTAGAGCAGCACTTTCACAGTATCCTCTTAGTCTTGCTTTCCATGTACCTGAATTCTTCGTCCTTTAGCGCGCACAGAACTTGGCACAGTGCCATTCAGTATGCGTTTGGTAAATAATTCATGATTTTATACACTTCAAGCCTGTCTGCTCTTAGCCTTTCTCTCTCCAGATTTGAGTCTTGATCTTTCAGTTCATCCTCTTATGACAGCCAAATTTCCAAGTTCACATTCAGTGATATTGAATACGGAGGTCATAGAAGGTGATCCCAAATCATAGGCCCGCCACACACCAGACCAAATTCTAGGCATTTAAGAAATTGATTTCGCCAAAACACAAAGAAAAATAGAAAGCAGAAATACCCCTTGATTCATCTTCAGTCCGGATATTCTGGAGATGAAAGAAATGTTCCTATGCCATGATCCTTTGACCTGCCGCGGTCTTAAAAGTCTTTTTAAAAACCTTCTTTAAGTCCTTATGCCACCCAGAATAATAAAGGGACTTATTGACATGGAATTGCCCTTGTTTGGACATGCTGGTTTCCTTGGAGAACTCACCAAAACGTAGATGACTTTAGAGGCATTCAGGGAAAGTTAAGATGAATCTGGGGCTTCCCTGGTGGTACAGTGGTTGAGAATCTGCCTGCCAATGCAGGGGACAAGGGTTCGAGCCCTGGTCCCAGAAGATCCCACATGCCGCGGAGCAACTAAGCCAGTGTGCCACAACTACTGAGCCTGTGCTCTAGAGCTGGCGAGCCACAACTACTGAGCCCACGTGCTGCAACTACTGAAGCCGGCGCGCCTAGAACCTGTGCTCTGCAACAAGAGAAGCCACCGCAATGAGAAGCCCACGCACCACAACAAAGACCCGATGCAGCCAAAAATAAATAAAAAATTTATTTTAAAAAAATGAATCTGTAACTTTCATAGATGTTAAGGATTAATACTTCATGAGGAACATCAGGATTAATCAAAGTACATCATAAAGTCGAGCCTTAATATTAACCTCCTGCCAATGAACTAACTCATCTAAAGGCAGTTTATTAAGTTGGGTTTATAAACTGTCTTTAGATGAGTTCACTCTTTGCCAGGAAAATTATTGTGCGTGTGTGTGTGCGTGTGTGGGTGCACGCATGAGCACTAAGAGGACATGCTGGTTATCATAGATCTTCCTAACTTTAACATACATTCTGAGTTTCACAAGGTCTGAATAAAGGAGAACTAGGAAAAGACTAAATTGTAAACTAATTTTAAAGTAATGCCATGTGGTTATTTTCAAAGTAGCAAGGGAAGCAGGAGTTGAACCATATGTTCTGTATCAGTGTCTGACACTTTTTAAATGCATTATTTCATCAGATACTTACTACAACCTAGGCATAGAATAACCAACTCATCCTAGTTTGTCCAGGACTGTCGCAGGTTTAAAACTGAACCCTGCCTCAGTCCCAGGCAAGCCAGGACAGTTGGTCACTTTAGCCAAGTAAAGCAATAAAAGGTGTTCTGAGACCAGTTTCCAGCATGGGGAGAACCACCAACACCACCACCAAGCAATTCTACACCAGTTGAGTGTCCTACGATTTCACTTAATTCTGACGCGATCTACCCGTAAATAGTATCAGATCCCACAGGTTAAGGGGTGAGTCCTGCAAGACTGCCTTCCCCCAACACCACTTCACGTGCCAATCACAAGTCCAGGTTGTCACCTGTGTTTCTGACAGAACTGCTGTAGATAGGAGGTTCCAACAACTCCCTTCTTGGGTTCCATTATTTTGGTAGAGCGGCTCAGCTAACTCAGAGAAACAGTTCACTCACTAGATAACTGGTTTATTATAAAAAGGATGTAACTCAGGAAGAGCCAGATGGAAGAGATGCATGGGGCAAGGTATGGGGAAAAGGAGAGGAAGCTTCCAGGCCCTCTCCAGGTGCACCAATTCTCCCCAAATTGCCCTGTGTTCACCAACATGGACGCTCTCCAAAGCCTGTCCTTCTGGGTTTTCAGTGGAGGCCTCATAATCATAATTGATTAAATCATTGGCCATTGGCCTTTGAACTCAATCTCCAGCCCAGGTCAGGAGGTGGGACTGAAAGTTCCAATCCTCTAATCACCAGGTTGGTTCTCCTGGCAACCAGCCTATTCTTCGGCCAAAGTGCGCCAAAGTCACCTCATTAACATAGCAAAAGTCACCTTTATCTCTCTCACCACAGGCAATCCCAAGAGTTTTAGGAGCTCTGTGTTAGAAAAGGGAACGGAGACCAAAATTCTTTATTATAAATCACAATATCACAGGCAGATAATCTTTTCCATATTTTACCAAAGAGGAGGCTGAATGACTCAAAGTCACACATCAGTTGTAAGTGGTGCATTCAGTATTAGATCCCCAGCCTTCTAACTGCTTTTATATATTTTCCAAGAAACAAGACTGTAATTAGCACAGTGTGTAAAACTACCGTGAGAATTTTATTGACTTGTATTTTTTCTAGAAGCTTAACCATTCCTTTTGTGACACCATAATTTTGCTCTCCAGCTGCCCTCTTAACAGATAATACAGAGAAAAAACTCAGTCCAGTTTATCAGAATTATTACAGACTCTGTTAACTGAGAGTGAATTGATGAAAATAATTTTAATGCTTTCCAAGTCAGTTATTTCTAATGCAACTATGAAAATAAGCAGCGGCCTATGCATCTGCCCTCTAAAAGAAATGGAACATACACTGCCTCCCCGTCTTTTCCCATTTGTCTTAGAGGATTTTTCTTTTTTTTTCCTGTTTGTGGGAGTAAGCAAGTATCCGGGGGGTGGAAATGTAAAACTGGACAACAAAATTATTAGACTGGCTTTCTCTCCACATATTACATTTTGTCGTTTCTTCTCAATACACAGAGGAGTGGATGTGTGTCCAAACAAACCTCTCCCGTTACTGTTCTGTCTGTGCTGAGCAAAATTGAATCCATATGTCTTTAAAATGCCTTTTCATTTCTATGGCTTCTTTCAAAATACTGATCTTGGTGCAAATGTGGCCCTCTAGACTACTAATGGTCAATTGCTCTTCCCCAACAGGCATCACAGTTGATAGGCATGGATTCATTTACTTTGTGGATGGGACTATGATTCGGAGAATTGATGAGAATGCTGTGATCACAACTGTAATCGGCTCAAATGGTCTGACTTCCACACAGCCACTGAGCTGTGACTCGGGAATGGACATCACTCAGGTAGGCACCAATGGTTTTCAAGCGCTATCACCATTTGGCATCATGGAAACGGATAACAATTTTCTCATACAGAAATTAGGTAGAAAGGAAGCCTGGCGTATCTATTATAACAGCAGATAGCAGAAGTTTCTCTTTATGTAAGTTACTTTTTTCCTCCTCAGAAAAACTCAGTTGAGAGAAAAGAGTAAACTAGGATGGGAGTACCACTGGGTGGAATGTTGGCGTGAACATTAAAGTCTCTCAAATTTGAATCAATTGGAGGGTAAGGCCAATTTCACTTATTGACTATGGTCCAAGATATGTAATTTTATTATTTTTGAATAATACAATAACTCACATTTGGAAAAGTACTGACTACTAAAGTCTGGAAATCTTTTTTAATGAATATATGAGCATGACTTATTATTCATGTCTATGTAAATAGCTATTTCTAGGGCGGTTTTTTGTGGGGTTTTGTTTTTGAAGTAAAAGCAACATTCCCTCTGAGATCTATTTTACATGTATTTAGGAGAGCCTTTTGCCAATGAGAATAAAAGGGAAAATTCAGTGTAGTTCCCGTCTGAGTTCAAAATTCTGATTTTACCAGAATTATGCAAAATCAGGATTAGACATGTAGAGATTACAGAGCATAGAGCACAGTCCCAGCACCTTGTGGATGACTTTCTTAGTTTGCAGACACAAGCAGTTGGTATGTTCAGTGAGGGAAACAGACTAGACAGTCGTCAAAGGGACTTTCAAACTAACATTCCATGAATCTATGACTCTGATGAAGTAGATTATTTATCTTTTCAAATGAATCACAGTAGAAGTTGAGAGTTTTAGAATTGGTTAGTGTATCAGAGAGGATGGTTTTGACTGCAAGTAGTAAGACACTTAACTAAAAGTGATTTGAACAATAAGTTTTCATTAATTCACATAGTGAGATGACCAGAAGTAGGCAAAGATGCCGGCAGATTTCCTTCTTGTGTCACATTGGCCAGAAGTGAGTCACTGGCAAAGGGGAAATGGGATCTCCAAAATGGATTCAGACCCTCTGGAACTGGGTCAACCTCCCTGAGCAGACTGCTACCTAATTCTAGAACCCAAATCAGGGTTCTGTTAGCAAGGAATGAAGGATTACTCTTCAGTAGGCAACCAGCAATATTCTCCACGGTTAGGATGCCCCTACCTCACCCCAGAACCTCAGAAAATAGTCAAATAGAGTCAACTACAAAAATAAAATCGGAATTGGAAGGCCTGGAAAACTGACAAAATGAATGAACCCTCTTTAAGAGAGATAAGAGTGGATCAGGCTATCAAGTCCTAGAGCAGCCTAACTTTCCACGATGCAAAGTCCTGCGGGAGGCAAGCAAAAGGAGCATTATTTATGGCAGTGAGGAAGGGCGTGAATGTGTTTATATGGAGGAGGGGGATGAAAGAGAGAAGATGCACGTATATGATTCACTTGTGGGAATAGTTTTAACTTAAAATAGAACACTTAGTATTGCAGTCAGTCAGCTCTAAACAATTTATGTGTTTCGGTGTGGAAAGTTATGCTGAAAAGAGAATTCTTTGTCTAAATAGAGCAAACATAGGATCTTCATCACCATGAGAAGGGTCCTTTTTCACACGACACCTCGTAAGCCATAACTGCCACCGTAAAAGCTACCTCATCCCTTTCAGGTTGGCACGCAGAGCGCAGCCCACTGAACAGGAGACAGTTTCTCTATGACATTTCATTCCAAGCCTCAGTTTCCCTGACAGTATCCCCCTTCCCTTTTCCTTAAACAACATCAGCTTGAGAAAAACAGTCATTTTCGGGGGGGAGGTGGGGAGGAGATGGAGAGTTAAGTGGGGTGGGTCAGGGTACATGTTCGAAACCAGCAGGACAGCCTGGGAGAGAAATCAGGCTTCAGGTCCAAATTATTTGGCTTCTATCTCCGCTGCTGGCCATCTCTTCGTGTTGTGTGCTTCAAGCACCCTAAAGAGTATCTGGCATTTTTCCTCTTAGGCTGGCACAGAACAATGAGTCTGGACTGATGTCTACTTCAGTGTCCAGAGTATGACCTTCCACTTTTATTAGGAGCCTGCTTCTCATGGCCCCGATCCTTCAGACTGGAACTCCTTCTGCTGGTCCAAATCCCCTTCCCTACCCTCCTTACACCTCACCTCTTCCACGGGACCCTTCCCTAATGCTTCTAATCCTCTCTGTGGTCTCATTCCCTTCCTGGAATTTAACATCACAATGTTTAATATATAATTCGCTCTCTGTTGCCAAACTATGTATCCAACGAGTTTCCCACTGTACCTTCTTTGGACATGCATAGTAAGTGCTCAGCAGGCATAGTTAACACATACACCAATATGAAAAAGACACTATATGGTACAAAGAATATGAAGGAGTTAAGTGCGGACAATGTGGTGAAGGACCTTATAAGCGTGATGGAGTTCCAGTTTTATCCAGCGGACAATGGGGAGCCAATGAGAGCATTAAGCAAGAAAATGCATTTTTAAAATAGTCTTAAACATGGAAATCCATTTTTAAAGGAGCATTCTAGCTGTAGTATAGAGAATCAAGTGGAGGGAAACAGTATTAGAGGCAGGGAGACCACTTAAGAGGCACTCAAAGCAATGTAGGTGTGACAGGGACAAAACATCAATAAATAAATGATTAGTCCCCTTTCAAGAAACTTCAGTGCAAATTAAATTGCTTTCCAGTGGTTTTTTTTGGCTGTTTAGGTGATATTTCTTTGAGGTACAACTCCGTGATGACCCTGACCGTGAAGCTGCCCAGCTTCATGCGGGTTACATAGGCACGCAATGATAATGGCCAAGCCTAAAGTATCAGCAGTGTGGATTAAGAAAGCGAGACAGATTAGTGAAATATTGGAGCTACAATCAAAGAACTTGCTGACTGACAAGTTTGGAATTAAGGATGCATGTGTATAGTGGTACCATTCGCTGAGATAAGAAATACAAGAAGAGGAGAAGCAGGTTTGGGTGAGGGTTGGGTGAGGGGTTTATCTGGGGGCAAACTGAGTTTGAGGTACCATTGCATGTTCAGGTAAATACATCTGGCAGGCAATTGGATATCAAGGCCTAAAATGGAGATGAGATTTGGGATTATCAGTTTTATCCCATGGTAATGGCAAATAGGGAAGTGGGTGAGATCTTCCAGGGGAGGGTACATAAGCAGAAAAAAAGAGAAGGCTTCAGACCAAACTCCAACGATCACAATATTCAAGAGAAGAATGAGGAATAGGAACCCACAAAAAGGAGAGTGAGATGAAGAGACCCGACAAGTAGGAAGAAAACCAGGAATGCGTGTGGTCCAAAAACGCAAGGGAAGCAAGCTTTTCAAAAGGAAGGGAACGGTTAATATCAAATGCTGCTTAGAGGTCACGTAAAATAAGGTGTGTTTTTGTTGTTTTTGCGGTACGCGGGCCTCTCACTGTTGTGGCCTCTCCCGTTGCGGAGCACAGGCTTCCGGACGCGCAGGCTCAGCGGCCATGGCTCACGGGCCCAGCCGCTCCGCGGCATGTGGGATCCTCCCGGACCGGGGCACGAACCCGCGTCCCCTGCGTCGGCAGGCGGACTCTCTACCACTGCGCCACCAGGGAAGCCCTGTTGTTGTTTTAAGAAGCAATTTGGTTGGACAGCATTCGTGACTCTGATAAGAGTGCCTTTGGTACAGTGCAATTTAATCGGAGTTGGACTGCAGTGGTAGAGTGGGAGGTGGGGAATGAAGAAAGTGAAAATAGATCACTCTTTTGAGATGTTTGGCTGAGAAGGGGGAGGATCTGGCATTGAAGCAAATGCGGCACAGGTGGACAAAAGCTGGAAGACACCAAAGGAAATGCTCTGGGTCAAAGTGTCTACCGGGAGGAAGCCAGCGCGTGGCACAGCTTCCCAGGTGCTCAGCCTCTACGGACAGAGTTTCCACTGTCTGTTTAGACGATGGTGGCAGATTGGGGACTTAGGTTTCCCATGACTCTGCTTAAGAACATGGGCTGTCTTGAGCTGGAAGGAAGAAAGCTGAGTAGGGAGCCTCATAACACCTTCCAAGAGGAAAGCCCCAGTTGTTTATAGTAGTACTTACAGTGATCCAGCTGAGCTGACAATGCTCAGGTTTATATTTCAGTAAATCAAAATACATTGATGGCTGAGGCTAGAGACAAATGTCTAAATGAGAGCACGCAGATTCTGCTGACAGGCAGAGGCAAGAGAAAAAACAGAGGCCTGTGCTGCAGCATGAAGATTTGAATCAGACCTTATGAAGAGCTTACTGATTCTAAGACCATGTGGCAGTATCATACATTATCCAAAGATCTTAGAGAATCCCCACCTTCTGAAACTTTTAAAGCAAATGTGGGATAGCAGTAATCTATGAATGCTTGGAATACAGGCCTCTCTGGAATCAGGAAGATGGATCAACTGTTTTCTCAAGGGCCCTTACAACGTCATGAAGGTTTCTCTACAGAAATATAACCCAATTGCTAAAGTTCCTTGTTACTCTCCCTACATTTCAAAACCAAAAGGTCCTGGGCATTCTCTGCCTGTCCAGTGGTTAGGACTCAGTGCTTCCACTGCCTGGGGGACCTGGGTTCAATCCCTGGTCGGGAAACTAAAATCCCACAAAAAAAAAAAAAAAAAAAAAAAAAAAAAGTCCCCAACATGGGAAGGCCCATTCATGCTAGCATAGTATAATACCTTTGGAAGCTGGGACGTGATGCCTTTGTTTTCTGTTCTTTTCTGAGGCAAACCTGAGCCCCTGGGAAGAATCAATCCTCAAAAGCGTGCCCTAATCCTCAGCAGATTTTGAATATTCTCCTTCTGTTAATTCTAATAATAACTGCTACTGCTTACTGCGCGCTTACTATGTGCCAGGAACGATGCTGAGCATCTTACTCACACTGTTCCACTGTAGCTCCGCTACCCACCACCCTTGAGAGAAGAAGCCACCCTCCCCACCTAAAGAGAAGAAAACTGGTAGTCAGAAGGATTATGTATTGTGCTATGGCCATAGAGTTATTAAGTCATACAGCCAAGAGTTGAGCAAAAACTTTCTGACTCCCCGTGTGCAATTTTCCCACTTCTGCATTTTCAATGACAACTGGAGATGACCGAATATAATTGTATTTAGTGGCTGACAAATGTCATTTGGTTGAGGAATATGCTGTTTATTCACAGAACGTGTGTTTAGTGGCACTTAGGAAAGAGTTTAGTAAAATCTAATCATCCCAAGAAATGAAATTTGCTTTGACAATAAAATCAGCCATTTGTTCAAAATCAATATCTTTTTTTGATTTACTGAAATGTGAAACAACCCTCGGTATAAACTCTGAAGCATAACTTCCCATTGTCAGCACTGCTATAAACAACCGGGCCTTTCACTTCAGGAGATGAGTTGATTATGAAGAGACTGGGCTCTTTATCTCCGTTGCTGCTTTTGAATCATCTTGCTCTGGTAACTCACTTCCATCTTGTGCCTGACTAGAATGGAATTGGGAGTTAGACCAAGTCTCTTGGCGTGCTAGCAAATTTGAGAGCTGATTTACTCCTTGGGGCCAGCCCAATAGCAGATACACGAGCAACATGGACCCCTTGTATGCAGATAATCCTGTTGACCCACTGTCCATAATGTGCACACTTGGAGTATCCAATACATAACCAGTCCTCCGTATATGCTTGTTGGATCATCTTTATACTACAAAGTGCTTCCCCAAAGCACTCATTTGTCTGATGGGCCTAACAAGTGGAAGGGGCATCATTCGTGGTTATGAAAGAAGAACAGTATCTGGTTCTTTGGAGGAACCAACCTTGACCCCATGCATTCAATCTATTGAGCTAGTCTACTGGGAATTCTCCTCTTCTCCCCAGTCATTCCCTCCAGAATATTCTCACCATTTAGTAATAGTCCAGCGTCTCCTCAAATGCCTCTTGGGATAGGGAACTCACTACCTTTCCCCAGCAGCGCATTCCATCCTTGAATGTCTCTGACTGATGGAAAGCTCTTCTGGGATCCCTCTGACTTTTTAGTCTTCCTTTAACTTTCACCATCTAGTCTTTACTGCAACTCTTTAGGCCTCGTGGTATGAATTAATCTGTCTTCTGTGAAATAAATATATTTGTGAACCAAGCACTATACTGAGTACTTTCATATATATTATCTTATTTAATCCTCATGACAGTCCTTCAAGGGAAGCATTATGTTCCCCTATTTTTAATAAACATGAAAAACAAGGTTCAGAGGAGTTGAGAAACTTGGTCAAGGTCACACAACCAATAAGTGGCAGAGTTGAAATTTGAACCTGGTTGACCTGATGCCACAGTTCACATTCTTTTCACCAAACTATTATACCAAACTGCCTTCTCCACATGACAGCCTTTTCAATATATGTGAACAACTCTCTCAGGCCTCCTAAGTCACATCCCTGATTCGTTTAACTGTACCTCACTTGCCACGGTTTTGAGTTCCTTCACCATTCTCCTCATTCTTCTCTGAACATGTTCCCATTTATCAATATCTCTTTGAAAGTGAGGCTTCCAGAAATGAGTAAAATAATCCAGATGTGCTCTGACTAACTCAGAACCCTCTTTCTGTATTCTCTGTTTCGGGTCATTTTGCCTGGTGGTTTTCAGAAGGACTTTTGCCAAAGAACATTTACTTCAAACAGAAGAAGTCCCCATTTATAAAACTGATACAAACAGCAAATTCAAGCAAGAAGTAGTATCCTAGAACCTTCTCTATTCAAGCTCACTCCCACCCAGTGGTAGTTTGCATGGCAACCCCCAAAGCACTTGTGCAAAATGCTAGGGAAATAAAGAGCACAGGTTAAGAAACCACAGTTAAAGTTGAGTTGGATTTTTGGACACTTTTGACGTACGATGTGATTGCAGAGGACCAAAAATTCACATGTCTCTCATCCCCATCTCCTCATCTTGTACTTGCACTGTTGGTTTTTCGATTGTTTTGACTGTGACCCTCAGTAAGAATTATATTTCACACCATTATTCAGGATATATAGTTGAAATAAAAGTTTCATGAAACAACACTGACTTACCCTTACTACACATACATCATAGTACCGGATCTTATGTTAGTTTGTATTCAATTCCGTCTCATTAGATTCAGTCCCTATCTTTGTATTCTGCTATTATCCAATATCTTCACTACCCTTCCCAGCCTTGTGTCACCTATGGACTTGAAGAATGCCTTCTATGTCTTCATCCATGATAAAATTGCTGGATAGATAGGCTAAGATGAAATTGTGGCACCCCTAGTGTAGTCATCTCTTACACTGTGAATCCATCTGTTTGAACTATCACCTGTGGGTTGTGATTCATAGTGGATCAGGAAAGCAATATGATGGCCTATGACTAGTTTTCAAGAAAAATGAAATAGAACAACAACAAAAAAATCAGAGTGTATCATGTGTGGTAAGGGTAAATAAGTATTGTTTCATGAAACTTTTATTTCAATTGTATGTCCTGAATAATGGTCTAAAATATAATTCTTACTGAGGGTCACAGTCAAAACAAGCCTGAAAGCCACTACACTCACCTATATTTCCCCTAACTCATCCACAAAGGTATCATGAGAAACCTTACCAAGTTGGTAACTCTGTTTAAAAGAAAATAAGAATCCCTTGACATAATTTGTTTCCAGCCATAGTATCTATAAACACCATTTCCTCATCTAAGAACTAAGAAACAACTGTTTAATAACCCATTCCAAGACCTTTCCTAAATCAACATCAGGTTCCCTCCTTACAGTTTGTGGGGCACATCTTTGGATTCTTCTTGAGGTCAGACCTATGTTTAACCACCTCTAATCGTCCAGCATATCTTCTACTGCCCAGTATTTCTCAGTAATTGTAAAACTTGGTTCTAAAAACTCGTTTGCAATTCTCTCTAAGAGGTAATTCTTTCTGTCCAGGAAACTTGAACTCAGTTTAAGGAAGTTTGGTGCTATTTTACAGTCCCTTCACCCATCTTGGACTTTAGTAACTTTGACTCAATGTTCTTTGTGGTCGTTCTGTTTAACAAAGGAAACAAAACTTTCCTCTCTCTCATCCATCTGCATTATACCACCTGCCCCAAGCCGAGGACCTTTGCCTTCCCTGATAGACTTCAGGTCTCTATGTGCCTGAAGAAAAGCTATTTTCTATTGTTCTTTAAACTTTTTGCAAGTCTCAGATACCCTAACCACAACTGGATAGAAGGAGAAATATAAGCCTCCTCTTTGAAATCTACATGTCAATTCAATTTTATACAAGTGGATTCAGCATTTCCTGTTGTTTTGAAAAACTATATATAATAACATTCATGCATGAAAAGTTACAGCAATCCAGGGAGAGCAAAGAAAAGAAACAGTCATTTTAGTACAGAAAAGGCACCTTCTTTTCCCCTTTTTAAACTCTTGCCTAATGTGCCTCATCGTCTCTTCTTCTCTCCCCTGCCAACCTTTTCATTTCTACAGAACGTCCTCCATCACCCTGAGTGATACGGATGCTACTGAAACTCAAGTTCTTCAGGGGTTACTTGCCTTTCTTCATGCACTTCCATCACTCTCCCATGTGCACACTGAAAGAGAACAGAATTATATCTTTGGAATGAAGGCCATTACAAGTGAAATTCCCTGCAGGGACAGACTTCTGAATTTTGTGAAGCTCTGTAGGGAATCAAGAAAATATGAATTATAATAAGTTTGCTTGAATAAAGGGGCTTCCCGGGGAGAAAAAAAAAAAAGTTTACTTTAAAAGTTCTTGGCACCAGAGATGAAAATCTCACCCCCTCCACCCCCTCCACCACCCCCTCCCAATGCCTCAGTGACTATGGAACCTATCTCACTGTCAAAGCAAAGAAACGGTCTGTGGCCACACTCCAGATAATTCAGACCAAGGGATGTGCGGTGGAAGGAAGGAGTGACTTGCCGGTAAATGGCAAAACAGGGAAGATGTAAGCAAGTTAATCTGAAATATCTGTAAACACCTCCATCAGGAGCCAGCAATGCCAGTGGGCAGCAGGGACAGCTAGGTGGGAGTAAAAGAGAGGTGACAGAAAGGATAAGAGAAGTTTAGGGAGTGGAGAATGGCTCAAAGAGCAGATTAATGAGGCCCAGGGAGTAGTAAAATGAAACCAAAAAAGTTATTTGACTATTTGACTTTTTTTACAATAATAATGATAAACTCATACCGACCAAACCTCCAATGGATTTTCTCACTTTCTTTCCCTATTCTCATGCCTGGACAGCATCAGTAGTGCAGCAGTCTTGCTGCTCGGCAGTCGCTTCTTGCAGCAGTCCAGATATAAGCATCCTAAGTCAGGAATGTTCTGCTCTATTCATCTGAGCCACGTGCACTCTGGCAACCCACATCAGTCACAGCCAGTCCCTCCCGCAGATCCAAAGGCTCATGAACGTAAAAATGGGGGAGGGGGAAGTGCTACTCTCTAAGGTAAAGAGGAAGCTTAGTCTACACCAACCGTGGCAGGAAGGCGCTGCTAACTTAGCCACGCTCTTCTCAAAGAGCTCAAAATATCGATAACCTTGAATGTGAAAGTACTTAGAGAGTGATGACAATTGACTAAAAATGAGCAAACTTCCTGTCAGACACGTTTGTAAGCTTGGAACAATTATTCACTTCTTCAGGAGTACTAAGCCATATTTTATCAGTTCTCTGGACAATTTCCTAATCACCCACTTCCCTTTGACTAAGGTAGCATGTCTAGTAAAAAGAACATAGCCAGTCCTGGGTGTGAGTCCAGATTCTACCATTTATTAGCAGTGCAACCTCAGGCAAGTTACTTAAAGTCTCTGTGTCTGAGCTTCCTCAACAATAGAAAGTGGGATAAAAGCCCGTATTGTTTCCTAAGGCTATTGTGATAGTTAAACAAGAAAACAAATATGAAAGACCTTTGTTTTCTGAAAAGCACTTGCAACTGTAAATTGTTGGTGTTAATCAGAAGTGAAGAGAGAGGTCATATGGCATTACATGTAACCTTGGCTTTTGTTTTCCTTCGCCCGACCAGTTAGGTGAGTGGCATGTGGAAAGAAGGTTTCACAAACCTCCAACTATATAGCAATCAAATTATACTGTCACACAACATGAGATGGCAGTTACTGTTGTTCAGACTCTGATTTGACAACAGCACTAAGAACCATAAAGAAGGTTGACTTCAGGAGTCCCTAGTGACTCTCCACGTTACTCACCTGTTAAGGGGTGATCCATTAGCGTTTATGGCTGGAAATTACAAAATAGCACTAAATAAACAATTCTTCTAGTTGCCATATCTAGATTTGAGGAAAAGAACATCTTTTTTTTTCTTTTTTTTTCGCGGTATGCGGGGCTCTCACTGTTGTGGCCTCTCCCGCTGTGGAGCACAGGCTCCGGACGCGCAGGCTCAGCGGCCATGGCTCACAGGCCCAGCCGCTCTGCGGCATGTGGGATCTTCCCTGACCGGGGCACGGACCCGCGTCCCCTGCATCAGCAGGTGGACTCTCAACCACTGCGCCACCAGGGAAGCCCAGAACATCTATTTCTGAATCATTTATTCTGTTCTCCTCTGAAATATGGCAATATATTTTTTTCAATATTTTATTTTTTAATTTTATTTAACATCTTTATTGGAGTATAATTCCTTTACAATGGTGTGTTAGTTTCTGCTTTATAACAAAGTGAATCAGCTATACATATACATATATCCCCATATCCCCTCCCTCTTGGCTCTCCCTCCCATCCTCCCTATCCCACCCCTCTAGGTGGTCACAACGCACCGAGCTGGTCTCCCTGTGCTATGCGGCTGCTTCCCACTAGCTATCTGTTTTACATTTGGTAGTGTATATATATGCCACTCTCTCACTTCATCCCAGCTTACCATTCCCCCTCCCAGTGTCCTCAAGTCCATTCTCTATGTCTGCGTCTTTGTTCCTGTCCTGCCCCTAGGTTCTTCAGAACCTTTTTTTTTTTTTTAGATTCCATCTATATGCGTTAGCATACGGTATTTATTTTTCTCTTTCTGACTTACTTGACTCTGTATGACAGACTCTAGGTCGATCCACCTCACTACAAATAACTCAATTTCATTCCTTTTTATGGCTGAATAATATTCCATTCTATATATGTGCCGCATCTTCTTTATCCATTCATCTGTCGATGGACACTTAGGTCGCTTCCATGTCCTGGCTATTGTAAATAGAGCTGCAGTGAACATTGTGGCACATGACTCTTTTTGAATTATGGCTTTCTCAGGGTATATGCCCAGTAGTGGGATTGCTGGGTCATATGGCAGTTCTATTTTTACTTTTTTAAGGAACCTCCATACTGTTCTCCATGGTGGCTGTATCAATTTACATTCCCACCAACAGTGCAAGAGGGTTCCCTTTTCTCCACACCCTCTCCAGCATTGATTGTTTGTAGATTTTTTGATGATGGCCATTCTGACTGGTATGAGGTGATACCTCACTGTAGTTTTGATTTGCATTTCTCTAATGGTTAGTGATGTTGAGCATCCTTTCATGTGTTAGTTGGCAATCTGTATATCTTCTTTGGAGAAATGTCTATTTAGGTCTTCTGACCATTTTTTGATTGGGTTGTTTGTTTTTTTGATATTGAGCTGCATGAGCTGCTTGTAAATTTTGGGCATGAATCCTTTGTCAGTTGCTTCATTGGCAAATATTTTCTCCCATTCTGAAGGTTGTCTTTTCATCTTGTTTCTGGTTTCCATTGCTGTGCAAAAGCTTTTAAGTTTCATTAGGTCCCATTTGTTTACTTTTGTTTTTATTTCCATTTCTCTAGGAGGTGGGTCAAAAAGGATCTTGCTGTGATTTATGTCATAGAGTGTTCTGCCTATGTTTTCTTCTAAGAGTTTGGTAGTGTCTGGCCTTACATTCAGGTCTTTAATCCATTTTGAGTTTATTTTTGTGTATGGTGTTAGGGAGTGTTCTAATTTCATTCTTTTACATGTAGCTGTCCAGTTTCGTCAGCACCACTTATTGAAGAGGCTGTCTTTTCTCCATTGTATAGTCTTGCCTCCTTTATCAAAAATAAGGTGACCATACGTGCGTGGGTTTATCTCTGGGCTTTCTATCCTGTTCCATTGATCTATACTTCTATTTTTGTGTCAGTACCATACTGTCTTGATTACTGTAGCTTTGTAGTATAGTCTGAAGTCAAGGAGCCTGATTCCTCCAGCTCCGTTTTTCTTTCTCAAAATTGCATTGGCTATTCGGGGTCTTTTGTGTTTCCATACAAATTGTGAAATTTTTTGTTCTAGTTCTGTGAAAAATGCCATTGGTGGTTTGATAGGGATTGCACTGAATCTGTACATTGATTTGGGTAGTATAGTCATTTTTACAATGTTCATCTTCCAATCCAAGAACATGGTATATCTCTCCATCTGTTTGTATCATCTTTAATTTCTTTCATCAGTGTCTTAGAGTTTTCTGCATACAGATCTTTTGTCTTTTTAGGTAAGTTTATTCCTAGGTATTTTATTCTTTCTGTTGCAGTGGTACAGGGGAGTGTTTCCTTAATTTCTCTTTCAGATTTTTCACCATTACTGTATAGGAATGCAAGAGATTTCTGTGCATTAATTTTGTGTCATGCTACTTTACCAAATTCATTGATTAGCTCTAGTAGTTTTCTGGTAGCATCTTTAGGATTCTTTCTGTATAGTATCATGTCATCTGCAAACAGTGACAGCTTTACTTCTTCTTTTCCAATTTGGATTCCTTTTATTTCTTTTTTTTCTCTGGCTGCTGTGGCTAAAACTTCTAAAACTATGCTGAATAATAGTGGTGAGAGTGGACAACCTTTTCTTGTTCCTTATCTTAGAGGAAATGGTTTCTGTTTTTCACCATTGAGGACAATGTAGGCTGTGGGTTTGTCATATATGACCTTTATCATGTTGAGGAAAGTTCCCTCTGTGCCTACTTTCTGGAGGGTTTTTATCATAAATGGGTGTGGAATTTTGTCAAAAGCTTTCTCTGCATCTATTGAGATGATCATATGGTTTTTCTCCTTCAATTTATTAATATGGTGTATCACGTTGATTGATTTGCGTATATTGAGGAATCCTTGCATTCCTGGGATAAACCCCACTTGATCATGGTGTATGATCCTTTTAATGTGCTGTTGGATTCTGTTTCCTAGTATTTTGTTGAGGATTTTTGCATCTATGTTCATCAGTGACATTGGCCTGTAGTTGTCTTTCTTTGTGACATCTTTTTCTGGTTTTGGTATCAGGGTGATGGTGGCCTCATAGAATGAGTTTGGGAGTGTTCCTCCCTCTGATACATTTTGGAAGAGTTTGAGAAGGATAGGTGTTAGCTCTTCTCTAAATGTTTGATAGAATTCGCCTGTGAAGCCATCTGGTCCTGGGCTTTTGTTTGTTGGAAGATGTTTAATCACAGTCTCAATATCAGTACTTGTGATTGGTCTGCTTATATTTTCTATTTCTTCCTGGTTCAGTCTCGGAAGGTTGTGCCTTTCTAAGAATTTGTGCATTTCTTCCAGGTTGTCCATTTTATTGGCATAGAGTTCTTGTAGTAATCTCTCATGATCCTTTGTATTTCTGCAGTGTCAGTTGTTACTCTCCTTTTTCATTTCTAACTCAACTGATTTGAGTCTTCTCCCTTTTTTCCTGATGAGTCTGGCTAATGGTTTATCAATTTTGTTTATCTTCTCAAAGAACCAGCTTTTAGTTTTATTGATCTTTGCTATTGTTTCCTTCATTTCTTTTTCATTTATTTCTGATCTGATCTTTATGATTTCTTTCCTTCTGCTAACTTTGGTGTTTTTTTGTTCTTCTTTCTCTAATTGCTTTAGGTGTAAGGTTAGGTTGTTTATTTGAGGTGTTTCTTGTTTCTTGAGGTAGGATTGTATTGCTATAAACTCTACTCTTAGAACTGTTTTTGCTGCATCCCATATGTTGTGGGTTGTTGTGTTTTCATTGTCATTTGTTTCTAGGTAATTTTTGATTTCCTCTTTGATTTCATCAGTGATCTCTTGGTTATTAAGTAGTGTATTATTTAGCCTCCATGTGTTTGTATTTTTCACAGATTTTTTCCTGCAATTGATATCTAGTCTCATAGCATTGTGGTTGGAAAAGATACTTGATATGATTTCAATTTTCTTAAATTTACTGAGGCTTGATTTGTGACCCAAAATATGATCTCTCCTGGGAATGTTCCCTGAGCACTTGAGAAGAAAGTGTATTCCCTTGTTTTTGAATGGAATGTCCTATAAATATCAGTTAAGTCCATCTTGTTTAATGCATCATTTAAAGCTTGTGTTTCCTTATTTATTTTCATTTTGGATGATCTGTCCATTGGTGAAAGTGAGGTGTTAAAGTCTCTTACTATGATTGTGTTACTGTTGATTTCCCCTTTTATGGCTATTAGTATTTGTCTTATGTATTGAGGTGCTCCTATGTTGGGTGCATGAATATTTACAATTGTTAGATCTTCTTCTTGGATTGATCCCTTGATCATTATGTAGTGTCCTTCTGTGACTCTTGTAATAGTCTTTATTTTAAAGTCTATTTTGTCCGATATGAGAATTGCTACTCCAGCTTTCTTTTGATTTCCATTTGCATAGAATATCTTTTTCCAGGCCCTCACTTTCAGTCTGTATGTGTCCCTAGGTCTGAAGTGGGTCTCTTGTAGACAGCATATGTACGGGTCTTGTTTTTGTATCCATTCAGCCAGTCTATGTCTTTTGGTGGGGGCTTATAATTCATTTACATTTAAGGTAGTTATCTATATCTATGTTCCTATTGCCATTTTCTTAATTGTTTGGGGTTTGTTATTGTAGGTCTTTTCCTTCTCTTGTGTTTCCTGCCTAAAGAAGTTCCTTGAGCATTTGTTGTAAAGCTGGTTTGGTGGTGCTGAATTCTCTTAGCTTTTGCTTGTCTGTTAAGGTTTTAATTTCTCCGTCTAATCTGAATGAGATCCTTGCTGGGTAGCGTAATCTTGGTTGTAGGTTTTTCCCTTTCATCACTTTAAATATGTTCTGCCAGTCCCTTCTGGCTTGCAGAGTTTCTGCTGAAAGATCAGCTGTTAACCTTGTGTGGATTCCCTTGTATGTTATTTGTTGTTTCTCCCTTGCTGCTTTTGATATTTTTTCTTTGTATTTAGTTTTTGATAGTTTGATTAATATGTGTCTTGGCGTGTTTCTCCTTGGATTTTTCCTGTATGGGACTCCCTGTGCTTCCTGGACTTGATTGACTATTTCCTTTCTCATATTAGGGAAGGTTTCAACTATAATCTCTTCAAATATTTTCTCAGTCCCTTTCTTTTTCTCTTTTTCTCCTGGGACCCCTATAGTTCGAATGTTGGTGTGTTTAACGTTGTCCCAGAGGTCTCTGAGACTGTCCTCAATTCTTTTCAATCTTCTTTCTTTACTCTGCTCTGCAGTAGTCATTTCCACTATTTTATCTTCCAGGTCACTTATCTGTTCTTCTGCCTCAGTTATCCTGCCATTGATTCCTTCTAGAGAATTTTTAATTTCATTTATTTTGTTGTTCATCGTTGTTTGTTTGCTCTTTAGTTCTTTTGGGACCTTGTTAAACGTTTCTTGTACTTTCTCCATTCTATTTCCAAGATTTTGGATCATCTTTACTATCATTACTGTGAATTCTTTTTCAGGTAGACTGCCTATTTCCTCTTCATTTGTTTGGTCTGGTGGGTTTTTACCTTGCTCCTTCATCTGCTGTGTGTTCCTCTGTCTTCCCATTTTGCTTAACTTACTTTGTTTAGGGTCTCCTTTTCACAGGCTACAGGTTTGTAGTTCCCATTGTTTTGGGTATATGCCCCCAGTGGCTAAGATTGGTTCAATGGGTTGTGTAGGCTTCCTGGTGGAGGGAACTGGTGCCTGTGTTCTGGTGGATGAGGCTGGGTCTTGTGTTTCTGGTGGGCAGGTCCACGTCTGGTGGTGTGTTTTGCGGGTGTCTGCGACCTTATTATGATTTTAGGCAGCCTCTCTGCTAATGGGTGGGGTTGTGTTCCTGTCTTGCTAGTTGTTTGGCATAGGGTGTCCAGCACTGTAGCTTGCTGGTCGTTGAGTGGAGCTGGGTCTTGGCGTTGAGATGGAGATCTCTGGGAGAGCTTTCGCCGTCTGATAGTACGTGGAGTGGAGCCGGGAGGTCTCTGGTGGACCAATGTCCTGAACTCGGCTCTCCCACCTCAGAGGCACAGGGCTGGCACCCGGCTGGAGAACGAAGACCCTGTCAGCCACACAGCCAGGTATGTGGGTAGTTTCTTGCCTTTTGGGAGGTCTGAGCTCTTCTGCCAGCCTTCAGTAGGTGTTCTGTAGGAATTGTTCCACATGTAGATGTATTTCTGATGTATTTGTGGGAAGGAAAGTGATCTCTACCTCTTACTCCTCTGCCTCTTGAAGGTCTCTCCCTCTGGCAGTATATTTTTTAAAAATTAAGTCGCTTTTGTCTACTTCTTGACCTAAAAGAGGTTTCTCTGTCATTTCCAATTCAGCACTACACTTGGAAAACACACATTAGAATTTTAGAGCTGGTTAATTATTCCTCCTTGTGAAGGCTAATTCAGTAAATGACCCAATTGTTGATTAAGTGTCATCGCTTTTTTTAATGTGAAAGCACTTGGAAAAGTATGAACTGCTTTACAAATATAAGGGATGATGTAAGATGTTAATTGGCATCTTCAGGAAATATTTTCTGTTGATTCATCATACACTTTCTAAAATGGGAGGACACAAGAACAGAATAAGTCTGCAAGGTGTTTATTCTGATTTTGTAATATCTGTGATTGTCAGTCTCTATTTTAAATGCATTCCTGGATAATGTTATTTGCTCATTCAGTCCAGACCTACTCTCCTTGCTCTGTCAAATGCAGGAAAACACCTTCTGGAACTGCAAAGGGGAGCCAAACTTTTCTCTAATCCTTTAATAGAGGGTGCAGGAAACAAAAATCAGGCCTTTAAGGTAGATTCTCCTTCATAATAATATTAATATAAAAATTCAGTAAAGTTGAATGGTTGGGAAAACAGACCACCTGGATTTGAGTCCCAGCTCCACCACTTGCTAGAAGTGTGCCTCTGGGAAAAAATCTTTATCTGTAAATGGAGATGACAGTGATACTTTTCTCTATAGGGAAGTTGTGAGGATTAAATGAGAAAATACTGATATATAAAAAATCACTTAGCAAAGTACCTGGCTCATAAGTGCTCAATAAATTAGCAGGAGGGGCAGTAGCAGCACCAGTAGTAGTATTTGACCTTCCTTTCACAGAACAGAAAATTGAAGTGATAATTTACAGAACCAAGATATAAAAGGACCAAGAAGTTTGGAACTGCTATAGAAATTGTGTAATCTTCCCTTCCGTCCTTTGTACATAGGGGTACCTTTTGCAGAGAGGCATGCATAAACCTGTATATGAGTTTGATGGGCTGTATCAAGCATATGCTCCAGAGACTGATCTTAATCTACTGTGACCTTCACAGAATGTTTCATGTGCCTAATGCTAATGTGACGCTCTATCTAGATTGCTTAAAGCGTGTTCACTGCAGTCATTGAGTGGTGCCCCAAATCCTTCATTCTCTTTCTACTTTCAAGAAGTGTCACGTGGACTGTGGAGCTAGGGTTGGGATGTAGTGTGAGTTTCATACGTCTGTGAATTTGAGATGTATAGATTTTAGATCATCTTCCATCACTTTGAAATCAAGAGGTAAAGAGCAGCTCATTCAGTGGGTGGCCATCCTAGGTGGGTCAATTTCACAAAAAAATTAAATATGAAAGTAGATAAGTAAGACGACAGGGTTTTTCTAGGTCAATATGAAGAATATGACTCTCCCAAGACAAAACAGAGGCTCCCAGCTAAGTGGAAAATCAAAAGGAAAGAAGTTATGAGGCTAATATATTCATAATAAGAAAGAGAGCAGTGTCCTAGAATTTTTGAAGCAAGTTTAGTCTACGAGTTGCTTTGTCTTTTTCTTTTTTTTAATCAAGATATTCAGGTTCCAAGCATGTCAATCAGTTTTAAAAGGTCTAATGTATAAAAACCCAGATTTAACAAAATTATAAACTGGGAGAAGCATTACAATAAAATTACCCACAGAGTTTCTTTCTTTTTTTTGGCTGTGTTGGGTGTTCGTCGCTGCGCGTGGGCTTTCTCTAGTTGTGGCGAGCTGGGGCTACTCTTCGTTGCGGTGCGCGGGCTTCTCATTGCGGTGGCTTCTCTTGTTGTGGAGCACAGGCTCTTGGCACAAGGGCTGCAGTAGTTGTGGCACGTGGGCTCAGTAGCTGTGGCTCGCAGGCTCTAGAGCGCAGGCTCAGTTGTTGTGGCGCACTGGCTTAGCTGCCGTGCGGCATGTGGGATCTTTCCGGACCAGGACTCGAACCCATGTCCCCTGCATTGGCAGGCGAATTCTTAACCACTGTGCCACCAGGGAAGTCCCAGAGTTTCTTTAAATATCAATCATTTCCCTTCTCCAAATTCATTCAAACTCTTTTTCTTTTAACTGTACTTTTTAGGCCTACATCTCTTAGGTAAAATCACAATCAGGGTAGAATAGCCTATTACCCAAGATATTTGCATTGCTCCCTCCAAAGTGAACGCTCGGTTGTTTATATAAGAAGTGGAGAACAGCAGGCCAACATCTTCAACTCCAGCACATCCAAATTCTGCTGAAATGTCTGCACACAAGCAAATAGCCAGAGTTGTCAGGGGCCTTAAAATAAAAGTCAAGTACCGTGCTCAATTCTATATCGAAAACGTAATTTATCGCATAAATAAAACTCCCTCAGCAGTGTCCTCTTTCCACACAAAGGACAATGGCATGTTAGCTCTTATTAAAGCTATGAAGCACTAGAGGAAAAGCATCTTCAGAGTTCAGGGAGAGTCACAAGATGCAAAGCTTGCAAACTACTTCTGAACCACTCAGTCTTGCACACATTTTGCCTGGCAGGCGCCATAACCTGAAATAAACCTGAAACTCTCTAAGATGCAGAGGTATCTGGTTGGCAAATTCAGTGGTTAGCATCTAGGGCTTATATGGCCAACATCCTGGGCTAAGTCCAAATGTGAGCCAATTGGCCTAACTATCTTTCAGACTTTATCTTTAAATATAGCCTTGCTCTCTATTAACTGTGGGAGGGGGAAGTGCATGATTCAGTGCCAACCCATATTTATTAAATGGAAACACAATTCAAAGAGAAAGTTCTGTTAGCTGTCATGGGGAGTGTCATCTTTTCATGCAGAAGTTAGTATATATGTAAAAAGTGAACACGGGAACATATGAAACACTTACCAAGAAGCTATACCTGCTGAGAGGTGTTCATCTTGAGATACATAAGAAAAACAGGTGTTCATTTGATCCGCCTCAGAATACACTCCCCATTCCAAATCAAGGGGAAAAGGATTCTGAAGGAGCAATCCTAATTTCTGACAAGGAGACTAGCAAGAGAGAATATAAAAGACATTTAGTAGTAAATGCCCATTGTATTATTATTTAATAAGTAAATTCTAAGCACACAGGAACTATTGTCATGGGCCCACCTTATGAATCATTCAGTACAGAATTCTTTCTCCAAAAGATGTTTGGGAGAGTGGTATGATCCACTATGAAATCATCCTCAAAAATCACAAGGGTGAGAAGCTTTTAAACAGTAAGGACATCAACATGGCAGCGCCAGAGAGTCAGAGAAGCTCTGGTTAAAGTCAATCACAACCAACTTCATTAAAATCCAAACACAGAGGATTTATTTTATGTGGCTGTTTTCTGGACATGGCAGCTTCACAGGCCAGTAGATACACCAAGGATGCTACTGACTAATAAATTCTCTCAGTGCCAGATAGTCTTTGCTGGTTCTGGTTCACTTTTACTAGTTTTCTATTACCACTGCCCTGCAGTGGGTATTGCTCTTCCTTTGTCGTTGTATATGGGTTGATGCTGTGAATCTCAGTTAAGATCCGGTCAGAAAAACAGAAATTAGTGATTTTAACAGAGAGAGATTTAATATAGGGAATGGGCTGCACAGGTGTTAGAGGGCTGCAAGAAAAGAGGTAATATCTGCAGGAGGCAGTCACCACCTCTAGGGCTGGGGAAACAAAAGAAAGGGGTTGGACTTGTCAGAACCTAGAGAGGTGGGGCCTACTCCTCTGAGAAGAGGATACCAGTCAGCCTGCTTCCAGCCCCTGAGAGGGAGCGTGATGAGCCCAATTCTCCGATTACAGAGAGGAGCTGGAAAGTGCAGCCAGCCACTGCCACCAGGATGAAGGGCTACTGTTACAGCAACACTGACTGGAACAGAAAGCAAGCAGGAAGGAGTGAGTGCCTTCTCCCTCCTCTAGCCTTCCAGAGTCGCTTTATTTCCCAGATTGTCAGGATGGATCAAAAATCCAGCTGGTAAAAAGAGAAATGTAGTTTGCAGAGTCCCAAGCCCAGTATCACAAAGCAGTGTCTTTATTATTTATTTATTTTTTTTGTGGTACGCGGGCCTCTCACTGTTGTGGCCTCTCCCGTTGCGGAGCACAGGCTCCGGACACGCAGGCTCGGCGGCCATGGCTCACGGGCCCAGCCGCTCCGCGGCACCTGGGATCTTCCCGGACCGGGGCACGAACCCGCATCCCCTGCATCGGCAGGCAGACTCTCAACCACTGCGCCACCAGGAAGCCCTTTATTTATTTTTTTGAATTTTATTTTATTTATTTTTATACAACAGGTTCTTATTAGTTATCTATTTCATACATATTAGTGTATATATGTCAATCCCAGTCTCCCAATTCATCCCACCCCCCCACCCCCCCGCCGCTTTCCCCCCTTGGTGTCCATACGTTTGTTTCTCTACATCTGTGTCTCTAGTTCTGCCCTGCAAACCGGTTCATCTAAAGCAGTGTCTTTAAAGGAGTGAGTCTGGAGCTGGGAGACAATAGCTCACTAACTAACACACTGTGCAACGAGGTGTTGGATTTCCATGTCATTGTTGCTGCCGGAGTCACTCACATATGCTTACGGTTTGGATGAAATGTTAATTAGAGTGGACTGTTTGCCACAGAGGATTTCATCATTACTGAATCCATAAGAAGCTGTTATGGGGAGACCTCAACCAGAGCTGCTCAGTTTGTTTGCTAGTGATTCTGACTCCCCTGTTGTTGAAGCTCGGGTACTCAATATGCATCACCATTTTTTGCTTTTGTTCAGGCTCAAGTCCGTAGCCTGCCTGCTTCCTTAAATGATTCTGTACACATGGTAAGTGGTCAGGTGGCCAGTCTCCAGAGTTCTAGAAGCATGAAGCCTGAGCTGGGCCATCTGTTGAGGATGTGCTGTTTTGTATTACACACAGGGAAGTGGTGGGCAAAACCCGGAAGTGCACTGGAGGCCTAATGAAAATAAGACCAGTTAAATCTTCCCTCTAAATGTTCATTAGGCCATCTGTTCTTATTAGTGTCCTTATCATTTGGAAACATTACAGAGTTAAGATGAGACACAGTCTGTGGTGGAATTCTAGTCTAACTTGAAATAAACTTTTGAGTAGAGCAATCGTGACTTGTGACATTTCTCTTCCCATTTAGAACCCTGCCCACTTCTAAAGATCTCCATGGTGAAATTTTTTAATAGTTCCTTCCTGAAATATTATACCGGAAAACAGGGTTAGCAGTAGCTACAGAAATGAAAACATAATCTCAGAGTGGCTGATCAATGAAATCAGAACATTTCATAAAAGCAGTGCAGTCATACTTCTGGCCTGTAAATTGCTTTAGGTGCCAAAGGGAATTGGAAGCTTGGTCTATCCTGTCGAGCCAATACTATAATATTAACAACCTGCAACAGACAAGTTTCTGCAACTGCTCAACAGGAAGGAACGCTACCAGATGATTCCGGGGCCTTCTTCAAAGTCCCTGGCTCCTACGCAGGCAAAGCCTTGGCTGTCGACAAGAGCCCCACCCGCTACTGCATGAAGACCCACAATGGTCTTCTCTTTACTCCAGATTCTCTCAGAATGCATGGTCTCATCACCTGGTCTCACATTGGATTTCGTGTTACCTTGGACTGTTCTCTGGTCATCTCCCCTTCTGTGTGTGTATCTCCCACAGTGCTGGCTATACACTGGGAATTTAAGAAATACGTGTAAAATTAAATTGAAATAGTGACACAAAAGAAAAAGCAGAAAAACAGTGAAACTTTCATGTTCCTCTCCCCACCCGCAGAAGTGCTGAAAGTGTTAAGTTCTTTGACTGTAATGATAAAGCCCAAGATACAGAGAGATACAAATAGTAAATCGGCAAGTAGCATCATGTACAATATGCTCTTACAATAACAATCAAATTTACAAACAAATTAGCTGTGGAGTCTGAAGGACATGCTGTAGTTTTCACACTGGGCCTTCATCTCCTGCTGATAGATGACTTTGACTGTAAATTAAAAACTGGAAGTGGTTAAACATTCTGTGTGTTCACAAGTGCCAGTTCCAAAATTGAGGCTTCAGAGAGGAGATGCAAGAAAGGGTGACGGAAACTCAGAGCAATTATGCCTGTTATGAAGATGAGGTAGTGGCAATTACACAGCAGACTCATACAGAGTGTGTACGTGCTGATTGCTCTGAGGGAGCCTCTGAGAACAAACTTTTATAGCACCCATCAGGCCTTGGGTCTCTAGAGGAAGGAAAGATTTTCAGCCACTCGGTCAGTGTGCTTTTGGACAGAACTTATGGCCCCAGGAACCATCTTGGAAGGGATACGTGCTTTTTTCTTAATGAGCTTGAATGAAACTCTTATGTAGCCGAGTGGTTTCATTCACTGTTTCTTTCCTGTTCTCAAGCTTTTTGGTGTCAGGACCCCTTTACACTCCTAAAAATTGTTGGAGACTTCAAAGAGCTTTTCTCTATGTGGGTTTTATCTATTTACTTTATTAGAAAGTAAAAGTGTGAATTTTTTTTAAACACAAAGCTATAGTAGCCTCAGGCACCCTCTGGAAAACTCCACTATATACTCATAAGAAAGTACAAAAGGCAAATAGTATTAAGAATAATTTTGACCTCACAGACCTCCTTGAAAGAGTCTCAGGGATCCCCGAAGTCTGCAGACCAAAATGGAAATACCATATTTCCTCAATTCTAAGACACCATGTATTCTAAAACATAGCATCAATTTGATAACTTTAGGTGGTGAGGAGAGGTGCTCCATTAAATGTATGCGTTGATTATAAGACACAACCTCACTTCAGAAAATTTAAAATATGGAAGGGGTAGGAAATACACTTCTTAAGATTGAGGAAATATGGCAACTCCCACTAACCTCAGTGGGTCTCTGGAAATGCAGATTTACTGACTGAAACATGTTGATGAAAATTAGTTTTTCTTAGAGCTAATTTGTGTTTCACAATTTTTATAATGCATTCATGGACTGAAGATGTTACAGTCAGTGAGGCACTAATGTTTTCATTCAATAAACACTTGTCAACTGTAATACCAGATACCGGAAATACAAAAATGAATGAGACCTCATGCCTGCCCTTGAAGACTCACAGACCTAATAGAAGACAAAGGAAGGCAAACAAATATTTATAGTATAATGGAGAAGCATTGGATCTGAATGAGTCATGGACCTGGAAGAACAGCTTGAAGTACCCGAAGATGGAGCCCTGGGTATTCAGGAATGCTTGAGGTTAATCACTAAGTTTAAGCAATTAGTCATCCTCATAACAAAGGGCTGCCCTAGTGGACTTTGGCACATGTGTCAGTCTCTTTGGGACATTAATTTATGTCAACTTAATTTAATTTTGCAAACACTGGTGATCTATCCAGAGATGTAAACCTAGAAATTTGTTAGACCGGATTGACCATATTGGTATAGTCAGTAGCACCAGTCAAAAACAAAGCCTAACAGAACATTTTCTTGGTTGTGATTGGATTTGGCTGAGAATAATAGAGCCCCTTCCCCCCGCCACACACACACACACACACACACAACAGTGACATAAGCAGGATAGCAGCCACACTAGTATAGTCTAGGACTGGATGGCAGTTCCACGAGGTCGTCTGGGACCCAGGCTCCTATAATTCTGCCCTGCCCACCCGGCACAGAACTTCCATTTTCATGGCTACCTCATGGCCTAAGACATCTGCTAAAATTCCCACCACTTCTATCCATATTGCATACTGGAAGAAAGGGCAATAAGAGGCTCCTTCCAGTTGGGTCAGCTGTCCTTAAGCAGCATCAATTTAAAAGTGTGGATACTTCCACACCTCCTCTTACATCGTATTGCCTTGAACTTTGTCACATGGCTACAGGTAACTGCAAATCAGGCTGGAATGCCTTCGATTCTAGATAGCAGTACGCCCAAATTTTAAGATTAGTGCACTAAAGGAGGAGGAGAGAGTGAAAGAATGATAGGGTAGGTCTAGAACTAGTAGTCTCTGCCACAGGCATCTTAGTAACCACAAATTCAGCATTTTGTTTTGACCCTGATACTGTCTGAGCTTCTTCAAATTTCTAAAAGCCATCTGGAAAGAGTTTGGGTTGGGGCACTTGGAAAGCACAATGATACTTTTCAGAGTGATGGTTCCTATTGATCTTCCTTTTAAATTAAAAGTGTGAATTATTGCAAGATGAAACATACCAGCTCTGCTCAACTTCCACAATGTTTTTGAGACATTGGGGTAGGTGTGATTTAATCTATAGGCTCTGCAGCAAAATGATTCTAAAGATCAGTCCAATTGTAACTCTTGATTAGATTGATCCTGGCTATTCATCTGCAATGAATAATGTGACTTACGTGTCAGTTATTCTGACTGGGCAGCCATGGACACAGACCAGGCTGACACATTTGACCAAAGGTTGAGGGGTTCCTCAAACTCTCCAGCCGTTATTCAGAGAAACACAAGAATGTGGATCTGAGATAATGGGAAATAATTTGCCGGTTGACGAGTCCGTGTAGTCTTAGTGTATTTCATCTTCTAATAATTTCCACTTTTTAAAAGCAAGATCAATAAGGGCCATCGCTCTCAAAGGTGTCATCGTGCTTTCCAACTGCAGAAAACCAAACTTTCTCCAGACGGTTTTTTCCCTCTTTTATAAATTTGAAGAAGCTCAGACAGTATCAGTGTCAAGAAACGAGAAGGCCATTTGCAAACTGACAGAAAGTGATGCTAACAGTCTGCAGTTGTCAACTTTTAGAAGAATGGGGAAGTCTAACATGGAGTTGGCAGAACACCTGGCAGAGAGCACTGCGTCCCGTCACTGCATCTTCCCCCAGGTTGGCATACTACAGAAGCGCTAATCATACGCTTCCTGGAAATTCCTGCTGAAGAGGCCTCAGAGATCAAAAGCAAACAGTCACTTTTCAAATGAGCCACAAGGCTGGAAATGTACTAAAGGAGGGAGATGAGAAGTGTCCTGTTTAGGATAGTTAGACAGGGCCGTTTGGGAAACAGCTGGTTTCTTCAGCACAGTTGAACTTGGGGAAAAGAAGTTATTAGCACTTGGTAGCAATGGCAAAATATAGTAACAGTCATGATGTGTTTCTGAGGCTTTTCCATGGAAAGTAATTTCTTAAAATGGATGGAGTGGAACAGAAGTACTCTACTGCTCTGTGTCACTAGCAACACCCTGTACCTATTAGAAAATGAAGGAAATGAAGTCAGCCAAAGGTTGTCAGTTACATGAGGGCAGGGCCTAGTCTGTCTTGGTTAGAGCTGGCTCCTTAGTGCCTAGCATAATGCCTAAAATGGGATAAAGAGCCATTTATTGGCAGAAGAAAGGAAAATAAAGTAGCATGTTCTACACTTGGAACTGCACCAAGAGTACTGTTACAAATAACAGTGGGGAATCCAAGTAATAAGCTGAAATATTAGCCATGAAATTGGCTGACAAATGTATGAGAAATAATATATCCCAATATAAGCCAAATGTTTCTTGGAGGACACACAGCTTAAAAGGATTCTCAAGCAATGGAATAAATGAACAAGGAGGGAATGGCCGGTGACAGAGAAGCAAGGGAAACCTTGAAAGAGCATGACGATGTGACTGCACTTAAGAGTTCATGAGAGGGACTTCCCTGGCGGTCCAGTGGTTAGGACTCTGCACTTCCATTTCACGGGGCACAGGTTCAATCCCTGGTTGGGGAACTAAGATCCCACAAGCCATGAGGCACAGCCCCCCCCAAAAAAAAAATCAAATAAGGGTTCATGAGATAGCCAAGGAATAGAACATGTCCATAGTCAGACAGGAATGAGAAGAAATACAGGCATGTTCCATAATAAAAAGTAGCCTTTACAGAGCTCTTTCTGTGTACCAGGCACTGTGCTAAGTGCTTTATGTAGATTTTTTGGGTATAATTCCTATAATAAATTTTTGAGAAGGTATTATCACTATACCCAATTTCTAGATAAGTAAACTGAGGCTCAGAGAGGTTAACTGATTTGCTCCAAGGTCACAGAGTTAGCAAATAACAAAATTTTGAACCCAGGAAGTCTTAACTCTGAAGCCTGAGCTCCTAACCACTTCCTTCTACTACATCTGAGCCTTTTTCTACGGAGAGAGTATATAGCTTCCATCAGACTCCCGAAGGACTTTGTAAATCCAAAAAAGTATGAGAAACAGTGTAGCAGACTCTAAGCCCATGAAGGCAGGGACCTTGTCTGTCTGAATCAGCATCAGATATTTGCGAGAGGCGTGGAGGGACAGCTAGGTAAATGTGTGAATGTACTGGTGAAGATCTGGCCTCCAAATTGATTCTCCTGCATCAATCTGGTCTCCCTCCAGCCTGCTCCCCAAACTGCAGCCTGAGTAATCTTTCTAAAGCCCTAGTCTGACCATGTCAACCCCCAACTTTAAAGATCTTCATTGACTCCTCAACACCCTCAGTTCAAGTCAAAAGTCCTTAGCCTACACAGCCCTTCATGGCTTAATGCAGCGGTTCTCAACAAGGGACAGTTTTCCCCTTAGGGGACATTTGGTAATGTCTGGAGACATTTTTGGTTGTCACAGCTCAAGGGAGGGTGCTACCTGCATTTAGTGAATAAAGGCCAGAGACGCTGCTAAATATCTCGTACTGCACAGGACAGGCCCCACAACGAAGAATCACCTGGTCCCAAATGACAATAGTGTCTCAGTGGAGAGACTTAAAATTAGTCCCCGGCAAACACTGAAACTTCATTTACCACCACTGCCTACCCTACTTATGCTCCAGCAATCCCAGACTGCGGTGAGCTCCACACGCCCATACGGTTTCGTGCTTCTGTGCTTTTGTTCGTTCTTTTCCCTCTGCTGAGATCACTCTTCCCACCTTGCTTTTTCTCAGTACCTTTGCTTCATCCTTCAAGATTAAGTTTACATCTCTCTTCTAGGAGTATTGCCCCAAACTTCCTCCTCTGTGTTCCCATGTCACCCTGGGCATGTGTCTGTCGTGTCACTTAACCACGTGATATTGAAATGACCTGTTTCTGTATCTGCCTTCTGTCACTTGACCGTGAACTCATAAAGGGCAGGGACCTTTGTAATAGTGCCTGAGACAGAGTAGGCACCACAAAGCATTGAACTGAAAGATAACAAATGACAGAGAGAAAGACAAATCACTCAACTCCTAATGAGCTTTGACCTTCTCAGGAACAAAACAAAACAAAACAAAAGGTTGAAATCAACCTTTAGGTTGAATCTAACCAGGTAAAGGGGAGGCCAGACTTGGTGAGGAGAGCGTGAAGAAACATGTCCACTCTTCTAGGTGAGGAATCAGACGGCATAGAGGCGAAGCGCAGACATCTGAAAATGGGGATATTGATAGTTTCTTTCTCAAGTGATTGCTCTAAGCATATAAAGTAATAATCCATGTAAAGAGCCTGATACATAGGAAGCACTCAATAAACAGTAATTACTTATATTAAAGGCTCAGATGAGTGGGCCTGTAATTTTACAGATGTTATTGTTTAGGACCAGTTCAAAGGAAGGGGCAGCACCTATTTATATTTAAAAAGTAAGTCAATTTAAAGAAAAATATTAAGTCAATAATAGTGCAAGTGGTGGACAGCTAAGGCAAAATTCATGAAGCTGTTATGTGGACAACTGAAGTCTGGGAAACGGAGCTGAAAAGGAACTATATTGAATGGTAACTGGACTAGGTTCCTTCTAGCGCTAAAGGTTTATGACTTTGAGACCATTTTTCATGTTAATACCATTTGCTATCCCATACTTTGTCCAGGCACTGGGCTCAGTACCTTGCCTCCTTATCACAATTGATCCGCACAATATCTCTGAAAAGTAGGTAGACTATCATCAGCTTCTTTTCCTTATTGCAGATGAAGAAATCAGAGACTCATAGAAGATACCTCATTTGCCTAGGGTTACACACTAGTATGGGAAGGAACCAGCCTTGAAACTGTTAGGGAGCGCCTCAGTTTACAAATTATGGTCTGTGTCTACAGTGTGGGATAACTGAGGAATTTTCTGGTTTAGTCTAATCAAGGGCTCATATTTAGATATTGCTGTTACACATGGATTTTCCCCGATAGGATTCTGTGGCTTTATAAACTACTACTTAGGTCAAAATTAGCTGACTCTTTAAACCAGCCATGGGACTGGCTGACCTGAGGGCCAAGTGCCTTCAAGGCAGATTTTCAATTAGCAGAGGAAGGCATGGTGCTGTCAAGACTTGACATCCAGACCAAGAGCCCCTTTCTGCTGTGGGTTATTTCTCAGGGAAGGTTGTTGGGAGATGGGCACATTCTACCAGCTGGCGGCAACACCAGTGACCTTTAATGCTAGTTTAGCTTGAATACATTTTGACATTTCAAGCAAATTAATGTATTTTTACAAGGTGGGGCACCGACCACAAATTAGGCCAAATGGTTTCCCTGCAGGCTGAGTTACTGTGCAAAGATTCTCCCACCACCCCCAAAAGAAATGTTTATTTCTCTCTACCTGGACAAGTGCCAACAGCCCTCAGGGGTTAACCTTAGTCCCACCTCAGTAGTCTATAATTCTGGGGTCTCTCTGCAACTAACAGATGCTAATTCTGACAGCCGGAATGAGGCAAAGACTCCAATCCCCACGTTACATTGTGTGTTATGGAAATGCCTCGGTATAAAGCACCAGTTCCTTGAAAAATTACGTGGAAAAGAGAGTATCTAACATGAGAAGCAGATAGAAGGAACTAACAACCTACGAGAGGTGAAAAGGTCCAGTTTCTGAAAAGACAGACCCTAGACTACTAAGTAGCCACACATCTTTCATCTGAGGCGTTTTCAGAGACAAATCAAATGGGAATTAAAGGGATTCTGTGTAGCTCCTACAGAAAGTGTCTCAGAAGCACAGAGGCCACTTTAGTCACAGGAAACTGCCAGAGGGTGACTTATTTGATGGAACAGAAAACAAACAGACACAATAGCTGGTGTATTTTTGAGGCAATTTTAAACCTAATAAACATGCCACCAATAGCGTTGACTTAAATCAGCTCGGGCGAGGTGGAGAATTTAACAGCTCGTCTTCCAACTACCAGCCTTTATCTCAGAGGCGGCCTTGACAGCAGAGAGCAGAGTCCAAAACATGGCCTGCTCTGACTTCTGCCAGGTGTGTGCCGTCCCCGGCCTCTGCCCCGGCCTCAGCTCTCAGAGCGGGGATAATTAGAACGTCATTTCTGCCAGCTTTGTTTTTTCTGGGTCACTGACTTCAGACTTGATCAAAATACGAGTGTTGGACTGAAATCAATTGGTTTCCTCTTCCTTAGCCAGCCCCAGCTTATTTCCTGGGGGACTGTGCTCCAGAGGCCCAGCGCACACAGACAGCTTCTGTAGCAGCCCGATGGTGTGTATAGAGGTCCAGAGTGAGGGCTGTGGAGGGGTCCACAGCGCAGGCGCTCCATCTCCCTGCTCTCCCTCTCCGTGGCAGGGCGCTGACATGCAAGGGCCTCAGACAGACGTGCTGAGGAGCACATCACAGCAAACTGCTCTGGGAGCTGTTAAGGCTGGTGTTTAATGTTTATCCAATGGCCTCAGTTTGAAAGGCTCTGTAGAACATGCATAACAGAAGCTCAGCTTTATACTCCATTAGCATTCAAATTCCTAGCTGTCCAGAGGCATATGGTACTGACCAGAGAAGGCCAGCCTATGTCAAGGCTGAGGGCATGTAGAGACAGGAGGACAGGTTGAGGCTGCTGGATGTCTGGGAGAGACACTCAGAGACAGGGGACAAAGAGACCCAAGTGGTACAAGAGGAGAGGTCAAAGACAACCTTTGTCTTCTTTATAACATCACCAGTTGCCCTCCATTAAGAGACAGAATTAGAGGGAAGGGCTTTATCTCAGACTGGCCTTTGTCCACTTCATTACTGAGTGGAAGGCCCCTGGAAATAGTGGGCCTCAGAATGCGATGATAGCATATATCTTGTTTTCAGACTTTCGGATTCAATAAGAAAAACAAAGCTTTCCTCGGGCTTTCACTCAAGGCAAAAAGAATTGCAGCTACATTACTGTTACTGTCTTGGCCAGGAATGGGGCAGACTCTTCTGCCTTTGCCTAGCCATAAGAGAAGAGAAATAAAGTACAGAATAAGTGAGTGGTGGAGTCGAGAGTGCACGTAACGTAGTTCTCTGAGAAGTGCCCGGTGATAAATAGCAGCTGTCGAGGAGATGTCAGGGTAGACATTGGGCTGACTCCTGTGTTGAGGAAGGAACTAGAGTAGATCCGTGTTTGCTTGGCCTGTGTGTCCCATTGCCCAGCACAGCACTTGGCACCAGCACGCCAGACACACACACACACACACACACACACACACACACACACACACCAGTCCTTTTGCTTCTAACTCCTTAATGTGTCTCAAATCCATCTACTTCTCTCCATCCCCACTGTCGCCAACCTAATTCAGGCCACCATCATCCCTCACCTGGACCACTGCAGGAGCCTCTTAACTAGCGGCCTGTTTCCCATCTCACCTCCTCCTCCAATATGATCTCAACAGCAGAAAGGGTGATCCCTCTAGAACCCAAATATGATTATGTCACATCCCTACTTAAAGCCATCAGAATAAAACTGGATATGTACATCTCTCCATTACCTGGTGAATTAGTCTGCTGGGGCTACCACAACGAAACACCACAGACCAGGTGGCTTTAACAAGAGAAAGTGATACTCTCATAGTTCTGGAGGTGGGAAGTTCAAGATCGAGGTGTCGGCAGGTTTGGCTTCTCCTGAGATCTCTCTCCTTGGCTTGCAGACGCCCATCCTCTTACTGTGTCCTCACAGGGGCTTTTCTCTGTGCATACACATTCCTGGTATTTCCTCCTTCCTATAAGGACCTGAGAGCCCCACCCTTATGACCTCATTTAACCTTTATTGCCTCTGTCAAGGCCTCATCTCCAAATACAGTCCCATTAGAGGTTAGACTTCAGCATGTGAATTTAGAGGGGCACAATTCAGTCCTGATACCTAGCCACTGTATACCTCCTGATTCTCACCGATCACCTCTCCATCACTCAGCCTGTATTAGCCTTACTGGATTGTTTGTAGTATCTGGATGGGCCATACTGTCTCTAATCTCTGAACCTTTACCCATGCTGCTCCCTCTCCCTGGATTGCCCTCAACTCTGCTGCCTGCCATTTCCACCTCATTCCTCTCCTACTGGTCATTGCAGACCCTATTTAGGTACCACCTTCTCTGGAAATAACCTGCCTCCTGACTCCTAGTCTGGGTAAAGAGCTCTCACGTCCTCTCTGCTGCCTCCTTCTCATGACATGGAGAGTAATTGCCTGATGGCTCTCCAAGGGTTCTTGTAGACCATGAGGCATTTGAAGGCAGAAGCTGTGTCATTTTGGAGATCTTTTGAATGCCCAAAGCCTAGCACAAGGCTTAGCACAGAGAAGGTGCTCAGCAAACATCCAATGAAAGAACAAACCAACCTGTTTCTTTGCTGAGGAAAGAAGGATGTGGAGTGAACCAGGTCAAGCCACATGAGCAGTGCATTACAACTTAGGATTCCAAATCCCCAGCTGATGAACCGTACCTGAGTACTCCACAAGACAGATGCTAGGTCTGTGCCAAGGAAAGGTCCTGTCCCCAGAGGTTGCTGATGGAGTAAAATCGGGTTTCTCTAGCACTCTGTTGTCCAGATGCCTCTATGACTTTGCTGTTCCATGCATCTACAGAGCAGTGAGAGAGATTTGCATCTCATAGTGCCACAGAAGCCCTAGAGCAGTGGTCCTCAAACTTTATTGTGCTTCAGAATCACGTGGAGGACTTGTTAAAACATGGCTGGCTGGGCTCCAACTCCAGAGTTTCTGATTCAGTAAGTCTAGGTTGGGGCCTGAGGATTTGTATTTCTAACTGGTTCTCAGGTGAATCTCTTGCTGCTGGTCCAGAGACCACACTCTGAGAAGGATCCTTCTGGAATTATAGCAGAAAATAATTCACGTTATGTTGGAAATGGCATAAATGGTAAATGTGTTTACCAGAGCACTCAATCAACTGTCCTTCCGAACTTTGCCGGATAACACCAACATTGCTGAAATTCATGAGACGGGGAACCAATAAGCCAATTTTTCTTTCAAGGTAAAACGGCCCCGGAAAGATATTGTAACCTAATGGTGTGTGTTCTGTTCTTTTTGCAGGTGCGATTAGAGTGGCCAACAGACCTTGCAGTCAATCCCTTGGACAATTCATTGTACGTCTTGGATAACAACATTGTGCTTCAAATTTCTGAGAACAGGCGAGTGCGGATCATTGCAGGGCGCCCCATTCACTGCCAGGTGCCGGGCATCGATCATTTCTTGGTCAGCAAGGTAGCAATTCACTCCACTCTGGAGTCAGCAAGGGCCATCAGCGTCTCCCACAGCGGGCTGCTCTTCATAGCTGAAACAGACGAGAGGAAAGTAAACCGCATTCAGCAAGTTACCACCAATGGGGAGATCTCCATCATGGCTGGTGCCCCCACTGACTGTGACTGCAAAATTGATCCCAACTGTGACTGTTTTTCAGGTATGACCTTTTTAGCAATTCAGTAGCTCCCCCTCTCTGTTTTCAAAAGAAAAACGTGCATCAGAAAAGTCAAAAAAAGAACAAAAGTATTACTTGTAAACATTGGTGCGAGGCACTGGAGAAAGCGATGGATTGGGGGTCAGATAGCTTAGTATCTTGTCCTTGTTCTGCAGCTGACTCACTGAGTGACCCTAGGAAAGCCATAAAACCCCTTCATGACTCACTTCATCTGCTAAGTAGAGAGACCACGTGTCTCAGTTATATCACCTTGCTGTTTTGAAGATAAACTAGTATAATAAAAGTTTTGGTACTCTAAGAAGTTAAGACCACTCTACAAATGTAAGATCATGATATTATTTGTACTTTGGATAAAGGGAAGCTAGGTAAAACCTACATTTACTGATTTAGCTAAGGAAAAAATTACTTCCAATAAGTGACTGGTTTCCAGATTAACAGTGTGTGCTATTTGAAACCCAAAGGGACTAGAAGCAGACTGCTTTCAGGATACAAGGGCAAAATTAAATCTCACAATGGAGGGTTCTCAGGACATCAGTCTGCTACTTACGTTGTTTTTTTTTTAAACCAAAATTTTCTCCATAACCAGTAGCGCCCTTTACTTCAATTGAAATGGGGGGGTGGGGGGGGGAAAGAGCCTTTTCTCCAAAACACAGAGTGGATATTCCAGACAGTAAACAGTCCTGTAAGTGTCAATAGATGCATTTACTGCTGGTACGTGGACATCCCTCCATGCTGCATGCCGCCCTATTAAACTGCTCATCCACGCCCAAATGGTTCTTTTAACCTTTGCCTTTCCTTGGGACAGAGGAATCAAGAGTGAGCAACTTGGTCAATATGCCTTTTGATTGATATTTCCAATGTTTTCCTGGACAACTAGTTTTATAGTTATTTTGCTAATTGATATCTTTCTTTCAAGGCAAAACTGGAATGTTTATTCCAGTTATCAAATTTGATGTTTTGAATCATTGTCACACTTGCAGACTTAGTGTACTTTCACAATATGACAATGAAAGTTAACAGAAGAAAGGTGTCTGGGCACAGTAGGACTGGAAAGCCCTGAGATAGATGCCATGAGCATGGACAGGCGTAAGTCTCTGGCTAGATTTGGGGTGGCTGTCGTCATTTGCTGTTTTTGTATCTTTAGATACAGAAGAGCAGGATTGACGATTTCACAAAATCGGTGTTAACTGAGAGAATTGCATCTCACTGTTCATCTTTAGTGGCACTGACTCCAGAATTGTGAATAATGGGTTTCAGATATCCAGCTGGGGCATGTGGAGAATGTTGGTTCACTGACTGTCCCCTTCTTGATGCACAGCGATTTCTGTATATGGTATGTTTGTATAAGTGCTTGTGACCACAACTATTAACATCAGGGTCTTTCTCCCACAGGTGATGGTGGCTATGCCAAAGATGCAAAGATGAAAGCCCCTTCCTCCTTAGCAGTGTCACCTGATGGTACCCTCTACGTGGCAGACCTTGGGAATGTTCGAATTCGTACCATTAGCAGGAACCAAGCCCACTTGAATGACATGAACCTTTATGAGATCGCATCACCTGCTGATCAGGAACTGTACCAGTTCACTGTCAATGGAACCCACCTGCACACCTTGAACTTGATAACGAGGGACTATGTGTATAATTTCACCTACAATGCCGAAGGCGACTTGGGTGCAATTACCAGCAACAATGGCAATTCTGTGCACATTCGCCGAGACGCAAGCGGGATGCCCCTTTGGCTTGTGGTGCCTGGCGGGCAGGTGTACTGGCTGACCATAAGCAGCAACGGAGTCCTGAAAAGAGTGTCAGCCCAAGGCTACAATCTGGCCTTGATGACCTATCCAGGAAACACGGGGCTCCTGGCTACCAAAAGTAACGAAAATGGATGGACGACCGTTTATGAGTAAGTTTCTAAATCTCAACATGGGCTTTATTAGGTTTGTATTTGCAATTGTATTACAGTGGGAAAATGACTTAGTAATTGCTGAGTGTTGCATGCTATTTTCTCCTAACAGCCACAATAAAAAAAAAAAAGTCAAGGAGAAAATTTTACCCAACTCCTAGGCTTCGAACCCATTTCTCCAGAGCAAGCACTTTTGCAGAGCATAATAATAAAAACATAGGCTGAATGAAGAATCAAGCATGGCGCTGCACGAGACAAGAATGAGGCGGAAGTCCACGTGCTCGAGAAATTTACAGCATAGCCGGGAAAACAAGGGAAAATTTCATTTAAATGACAAAACGAGAAAATAGTTCTAAAGTAGCAAAGAAGCAGTGTAGCTTAACTAGTATTTATTGATCGCTGTGGGGTTTAACGAATGAATGAATGTGTACGCAGCCCAGCCCAGCCCAACTCAGTTTAAGTTGTGAAATGACGTGGGGCAAATGCTGAAACAGGAGAAGCTGCACTCCACTGGCTGCTTCTGGGAAATGTGGAGTCAAAAGCTTCAGTACAGGCCTGCGCCCTCCCCTCAGTTTCCCTGCACAAGGCAAAGACTCCAATACATTTGGGTATTCACAGACCGGGTCTGTGATAACTTTGTTTAACTGGGAATTAACAGAAGGTGTGTCTGACGGCAGGCTACTAGGAGGTGTCCTGTCATGGACATAGAGACCATCGTCCTTGCCTTTTAAGGCTGGACAACGTTATTTGCAAGTCAACCCATTTAGAAAGCTAGTTTGCCAGCGCTCGGCAAGCATCTTCCCCACGAAGGGAATTGCTGAATTTTTAACCAGTTTACCAAGTGAAGATAATGCATGGAACTGAACCCAGAGCCTGAAATGGCATTCAAGTTGAGGAACGTGAGAAGCGGAGATACTAAATACGAGGAGTTCCAGGTGTGACTCTTCCGTGAGAATGTAGGGAATATGAAGAGAATAGATCCCACGAAACCCTCCTGAGGAAAGGGACAAAACAGTTGGCCTTCAAGTTTTGGATCATTTCCCAAAGAGATGCCACTTATACAAAAGAGCTGGACAGCTATTTTAGTTTCACTGAGAAAAATGTATTCAGTTTCTGTTGCAGGTCTTCCTCTATTTCTGGAAAAATTTCTCTTACATCTTAATAAAAGTCATAAAAGCTACTGTTCACTGAGGGTTTACTATGTGCTAGGTCCTAAGGTAGGTGATTTACATAAAGTATTTTGTTTGAGCTCCAAAATAACAACATGGGATACGTGCTCCTGGTTTGCCTATTTTATGGATGAGGAAACTGAGGCCCAGCATGGTGAGCTTGTCCTGATTCACACAGATGTCCAGGATTCAAACTGCAACAGTCTGACTCAAGAGCCCACATTTTGAAATATACTACCCTTAAGAAAGATAAAAGTTCTAATGAGAATATCTTTTCTCAGAAATTCACACAAGATCACACTGCAGCTGAAATTAGACAAATAACTTTTTTTTTTTTTTCCGTACGCGGGCCTCTCACCGCTGTGGCCTCTCCCGTTGCGGAGCACAGGCTCCGGACGCGCAGGCTCAGCGGCCATGGCTCACGGGCCCAGCCACTCCGCGGCACGTGGGATCTTCCCGGACCGGGGCACGAACCCGCGTCCCCTGCATCGGCAGGCGGACTCTCAACCACTGCGCCACCAGGGAAGCCCGACAAACAACTATTTTGAAAGCTAATGGTTAAATTCAGTTAAGCAACAAGAAATGGCAGAATTATTAACTAGTTTTCAAAATAACCAGTTCAACCGTTCACTTATTTACCAATCATCACATTGTACTCTTGAAATACATGCAATTTTATGTCAATTATACCTCAATAAAACTAGAGAAAAAACCCCCACAAAATAACCGTTTAACCATTCATTTATTTATTCAACAAACATTTGTTAAGCAGCTAGTGTGCGCCTGGCAGTGCTCTGGCGCTGGGGATATAGCTGCGAACAAGACAGACACAAATCCCTACCTTCATGGCGCTTACATCGTACTGGAGGGAGGCAGGTAAAATGCACAGAACTTCAGATGGTGATAAGCTCTGCGGAGGAAATAAAGCAGGGTCAGGGGGAATCAAGATTTGGGGGCAGAAGGGGTTTTTATTTCAGGCTGGGTGGTCAGGGAAGGCCTCACTCAGAAGGTGACATTTGAGTAAAGGCCTGTAGGAGGTGAGGGAGTGAGTCGTGTGGGTATCTGCTGGGGAGGAAGGGGGAAAACATTGCAAGCAGAGTGAGCAGCAAGTGCAAAGGCCCTGCAGCAGGAACAAATCTGACACGTTCAGGGAATAGTAAGGCAGCCACTGTGACTGGAGTGGAGTGCACAATCATAGTAGGGAGACAACATCAACGAAGTGGCCAGGGCCACCTCCCATAGGGCTTTGCAGGCCTCTGTGAAGACTTCTTGACTCTGAGTAAAAGGTGAGACCGCTGGAGAGCTTCAAGTAAAGGAGTGACAGAATCTGCCTTACATTTTTAAAGAATCACTCTGTATTGAAAACAGACTGTATGGTGGAAGTAGAGGAACCTAATGGAGGGAGGGGCTATTGCAATAATCCAGGCAAAATGGTGACTTAGACCAGGGAGTGAGGGCAGTAAGTGATAATATTCTAAATATATTTTGACAATAGAGCTGTCAGGACTGACAGGTGGGATGTGGGGTATGAGGAAAAAAAAAGGGTCAGAAACAACTCCGAAGTTTTTGGCCTGAGCAAGTGGGTGCTGGACTTTCCGTTTACCAGGATGGGGAAGACCAGGCAAGGAGTACATGATACTGGGTGGGAGTTCAGGGTCGGATATGATCGGTTTAGACATCCAAGGGAAAATATCAAGTTGGCAATTGGATTTATGAGTCTGGAATTGAGGGGAGCAGCTGGAGATGTGAAATTCGGAGATCCAAATTTAGCGTCCGCCAGTGTCTTGATTGTGTTTAAAGCCACGAGATCTTCGTGGAAAAGTGAGCGTAGTCAAGGAAGAAAAGAGATCTGATGATGGAACCTAGAGCACCCCAACATTGAGTTGAAGATATGAAGAGGAACCAGCAAAAGAGACTGAGAAAGAAAGTCCAGTGAAGTAGGAAGAAAACCAGGAGAGTGAGACGTCCTGGAAGCGAAGTAAAACAAGTGACGCAAGGAGGAAGGAGTGATCAGCCGTGTCAAATACTCCTGATAAGTAAGATAAGCACGGAGAATGACCGTTCCATCCAACACTGTGGAGATCATTGTTTACCTTCACAAGAACAGGTGCTGTGGGCACTGGGGGACAGAAGCTTTAGCAGAGGAGGTTTAGGAGATAATGGATACGCACATGTTCATAGCAGTGTTATTCATAATAGCCAAGAAGTGTAGAGGACCGTGTCCATCCAGTCATGAATAACCAAACGAAATGTGGTATATCCATACAATGCGATATTATTCATCCATGAAAAGGAATGAAGTTCTGGTACGTGCTACAGCATGGATGAACCTCAAAGACATCATGCTAACTGAAAGAAGCCAGGCACAAAAGGACAGATATTATATAGTTCCGTTTATATGAGATATCCAGAAAAGGCAAATTCATAGAGACAAAGTATAACAGATTAGCAGTTGCCAAGAACTAGGGAGAGGAGTGAATGGGGAGTGACTGCCAGTGAGTACGGGGTTTATTTTGGGGATGATGGAAATGTTCTAGAAATGGTGCTGATGGTTGCACATGTTGTGAATGTACTGAAAGCCACTGAATTGTGTACTCTGTACTGTTAAATGGTGACTTTTGTGCTATGTTAATTATATTTCAATAATAATAATCATAATAATAAAGAGAGCAACTGGGAGGAGAGTTTGGGAGTAAAGAACCCTTCTGAAGTGCACTGCTGTAACGAGCAGAGAAATTGGAGCAGAGGGGGAACAGAGTAATCAGAAGGAGGTTTTTAAAATGAAAGAAATAGTGGTACATTTGTGTGCTGATGAAAATGATCCAATACAGAGGGGGAAACTCATGATGTCAGATAGAGAGCAGAATGTTGTAGTCGGGTAGTTTGTGGTCCCGGCGGATACTTACAGCAAGCGGAGCCCAGGCCTGTTACCAGGACTCGGCTGGCAGTGAGAAAAAAGTAGCATCTAACGTCATTGTTTTTGGGTAACCAATCTTGAGGCATTAAGAGATGAGAAACACAGGCATTCACGCGGGGGTAATCATGGAATTTTATGGCCACAAGGAGACATCAGAGGTCACTTTACAAATAAGGAAATGGAGGCCTAGAGTAGGGGACTAATTTGCCCATTCATGTTGCTGGTTGGCTGGGTCTAGAGTCAGATCTTTGAGCTTCTAGCCCACTGCTCTTTCCACTACTACCCCACTGCCTTCCAGAAAAAGGAAGAGGATTTGGGATTACAGGAGTGACCATGGGAAGTCTGGGGAGCTAGAAGATTTCTGCTGCAGTAGGAGGACAAGAGGAGTATGAGAGGGCTTCCCTGGTGGCGCAGTGGTTGAGAGTCCGCCTACCGATGCAGGGGACACAGGTTCGTGCCCCGGTCCGGGAAGATCCCACGTGCCGCGGAGCGGCTGGGCCCGCGGGCCATGGCCGCTGGGCCTGCGCGTCCGGAGCCTGTGCTCCGCAACGGGAGAGGCCACAACAGTGAAAGGTCCGCGTACCACCTAAAAAAAAAAAAAAGAGGAGTATGAGAGCGCCATGAAAGAGAAAGGGAGGCTGAATATCCGTCTCGTCCTTCTCCCACCTTCTCAGTATTATGCGGAAACCTTTCTCTGTGGAGAGGAGAAGGTTCCTCTTCCTCCTGAAGCAGTGCATTCTGTCCCCAACGGAATGCTGTCCCTGTCGGTTCCTGCCTGTACATATGGGAACGAGCAACTTCCCAACCTTCAAAATGAAACTAATTCTTCCCAGTCTACTCTGTACAAACTCTGGCTTCTTTCACTTTTATCCTCCAATGCTTTAGCCGGTTCTGAGCACTCCTTCGAGGTTTTCCTTCTCCTTCTGAAGCCAGGGAGCACCGAATCGGACCTACTCTTCCAGTCAGGGTTACAGCCATGCTAAGGTCAGTAGAAGGCGACCTTGGGCCACTGTTACCAGGCCCTCCTAAAAGAACTTGAGCGTTGCTCAGAGGTGAGAGAGAGGCTGCCTTCTTTGGCCGAAAGGTGACAAATCCTTTGCTAAGGTGGACATCAGATTTCTGTTCTGAGACGAGAAACAGGAAAAGAGAAACAGAAGCAAAATTGTTGGAAGGATGGAAGACTGCTGCATAGAGGTAGCTAAGCCAGTAATCCGTTCAACTTTCGGTTATCAGCAACAATGGCTGGGAGAAATGACACAGATGACCCTGAACAGTGTGGACAGTCCAAATGGGATTTTAAAATGCATCTGGTGCCGTGGTAGTACTTGTCTTGTGTAGTGTGATGTTGGACCAGGATCAAAGTTGCACACCCCAAGTATTAGTACTTGATGCTTGACTGTGCCTAAGTGTCCTGGGTGTCAGGGGAAAAGCTGACCACAGAGAAATGGCTAACAGGGAGGTGATTGTCAAAGCAGAACTAGGAACGAGGCAGGGGTTCTGGCCCGAGGGGCTGGCGGGCTCCTAATTGCGATGACCCTGCCCCAGCAGAGGCTGCAAGAATAGCCAGGACACCCTTGCTTGTGTCGCAAGCATTTCCCCGGTAAAGGCTTCTGCTACGCTCAACCGAAAAGGTCCCAGACTGAGGCCAAAGTGTCAGTTTTGTCACTGCTGCCAGTGCAGGCCGAGCTGACAGTTCCTCAGGCCCTTGACCTTTGTGGGAGCACGATCTCTTGATCCCTGGTTTTCTGTGTTCTCTCTATCCCGGGACTTGGTTCGCACATTCCCCACCCCCAACCCCCCCAAGAAAACGCCATTTACTGACAACTTGGAAATGCCCTCACGATAGCTCTGGGTGCCTTCTAAGCTGTTTTACAAATGCTCAGTCTTATGGAAGATGGCTAATGGGAGGTTCTCTCTCCTCCCTGATAAGATTAGCGGAACGGGGGCGGGGAGCGGGGAGGCGGGGCAAGGTACACAAGCCACGTCTCTGGGTGAGATATTTGCCTAAGCAGAGGATGTGATTCCCATGCGGAACTGGTTATGTAAGTGAATGGTCAGTCCAAACACATGGAAGTGTTTCCAGTGCTTTTGAGAATCTCAGAGTAGGGAGAGAGCTAAGGCACCACATGGTCCAGGCCCCTGCCTCTGGGCAGGTGAGGGATTTCATTTAAGCAAGAAGAACGTAGAATTGCCAACAGTTCCCTCAGGACTCCAGAGACAGACTGGACACCTTTGCTCAGTTCCTTCCCCCTGTGCTTTACGCCCTTGGTAAGGCTCAGGAATGGGCAGAGAGAACTGTCGTGGCTCATGCTGGGGAGAGAGAACTACCAAAGAGAAAGGGACTGAACAGAAGGAAGAGAGGCTGCTGGCCGAACGAGCTTTCAGAGCCTGGCTGGGAAGGTGAGCTGCGCCTCACAGGACGTCCGTGTAAGCTAAGCCTCCACACCACCTGGGATGGCTCTGTCTGTCCTCTCACCACGCTGACTCTCATACCCACCCCTTCCTTCCCATTTCCACTGGCAGATCCTGTTTCTCTCATTCAACAAGTATATGCAGTGAGAGTCTGCTCTGTGCCACACACCGAAAATACAGAGGTGATGAGACACTGTGTCCTCTCTCTAAAGATGTGAGAGTTTACAACCTAGGAAGGAAGACTGGTCCCAAGGATAGGCGATCACAACGCATTTCATAAAGGCAAGAGGCCACCATCTTCTCTTACACAAGCTGAGGCGTTAGCCTCCCAACAGGTTTCCCTGCTCCATAGCTTCCCTTCCGAGATTCACTGCCACCGAAGAACTGCTTGCATCATACCGTTCTCCCCCTGAAGAGCTTCCTACGCCTCTCCATTGTCTACTGACTGCATGCTTTCCTCCAGAGCCTGACACCCCAGTTTCCCCGTGCTCTGCTTCCAACGTGCCTCTCCGGCCTCATCTCCCACTCCCCTCCGAGAGGACCTGTGTGCTCCAGCACCACGCTTCCCTCGGTGGTCATCCCAGCCACCGGTGTGCCTGCCTTTGGAATGCCTTCCTCCCGTCCCCAGTCTCTACCTATCGAGGGACTGATCTCCAGCTACCCTCCAGGATTCAAATACCACCTCCTTCTCTTCTGCTCAGCCTGCCTGGAAGTAACTTCTGCCTCTTCTGAGCTTCTGCAGCTCCTTGTTTACAGAAGTATATGGCAGTATTCTGGCATCAGAGTGACTTGTGTGCGTATCTTACCTACGCTGCTAGACTTTGAAGTTCATTCACCACAGCATCCCCAGTACCTAGCACAAGACTGATACTTATTGAGTGAAGGACAAGTGAAGATAGAAGGGCATCATGGACTTGGGCCGAGTCATAGGGAGCCACATGAAGTTATTGGTGAAGAAAGGGTAATCCAGTATTTCCTAAAGAACGCTTATTAGGTTGGTCAGGTTTCCGGCATGAGAGGGTAAAGAGGGTCTATTTCCTTTAAAAAAAATAATAAGTAATGAATTTTTCTTCTATATTCTTCAGTATTTTCTTAAGAAGAGCAAAGATGGAAGAGCTACTAGTTTTTACCCTGCCCGGTTTAGCTCTGGCTTAAATTGTCCTCAAGGGAAAGGGCAGGCTATCCCTTACGAGAAAATATCAGACCAAATATATTTTTAATAATGTGTAAATATCATCTCCCCTAATATAAACTATATGTTCCTCAAGGACAAGAATGAATTCCTTTGATCCACGGGGACACGTGTGTGCGCACGCACACAGTGGAACTCTGTAAAATCAGGGACGGGAAGGGACAAGGTGATGGCAAATCTCCTCTTCCCAAGCTCACTCCTGATGACCATGAAGGCAACAGTCAATGCCTGATCACACAATTCACCAACCAGAATTTGCAGCCCAGGGTAGGGAGGGGGAGTGGGGGCGGGGCGGTGGAAGTTACAACCCTGTTATGGCCTGAAGGGATCAGTTGCAGCATATTGGCTTGCGTCCTCTGCACCAAAGGATGCAGGCACCAGAGGGAAGCCCACAGAACAGCGTAAGAGATTTTGATTAAACTTGTTTCTTTGACATTCAGTCTGGAAACATGTAGTCCCCTGTGATGGAGGGGAAACAACAACAACAAAAAGAAACCTCAAGCAAGCCGTAAGAACTCAAAGGCTTCCTTTATTTCTTATCCAGTTTGGAGCAGTCTTTCCAAAGTTGTGGGATCTGCCCTTCCTTTGAACATGACCCCACAGAAGAGACTTGGGCCTGTAGGTTTTGACTGAGCCCAGGAGAGGCACCACACTGCAGACACCACCAAATGCCATTGCTTTGGCTGTGACTAGCAGAATTGGGGTGGGTGAGTGTACTGGGGGGGTAGGGTGCTTTGTTTTTTTGGGGTTTTTCCCTTCAGTTTTACTGAGATATAATCGACATACAGCACTATATAAGTTTAAGGCATGCAGCATAATGACTTGATTTATATATATTGCAAAATGATGATGACAGCAAGTTTAGTGAATGTCCGGCATCTCATATAGATACAAAAAAAAAGAAGAATATTTTTTTCCTTCTGATGAGAACTTTTAGGATTTACTTTCTTAGGAATTTTCATACATACCACACAGCAGTTAACTACTGTCGTGTTGTACATTGCGTCCCCAGTACTTACGTAACTTATGACTGGAAGTTTCGACCTTCTGACCACCTCTGTCCCATTCCTCCACCCACCCCCCGCCTCTGGTAACCACAAATCTGATCTCTCTTTCTATGAGTTTTTTGTGTTCGGGTTTTTGGTTTTGTTTTTTTTTCAGATTCCACATATAAGTGAGATCATACAGTATTTGTCTTACTCTGTCTGATTTATTTCACTTAGCATAACGCCCTCAAGGTAGAGTGCTTTGTTTATGATAAAGTCAAATGTACACTTTCAAATAAGGAGGCTTATCCAGCCACAGAAAGGAAATCAGACAATACAACTTTCTAGCTCTCTAGCGCCTGGGCAGGACTGTGGGAAATTCTGTCTTATCCCCACTGCATTCCCTCTCTCAGCAGACAAGGAGCCAGGCAGCAGCCTCCCAGCTACATCTATCCAGGGAATTACACCACAGGCCACTGCTGAGGTTCATTCAGATTTTTGACCTCTGCTCATGGATGGCTCAGTTAGCATCTGATCTTGTCATCTTGCCCTGAGAAGTGGGCACGACCACTGCCATCACCTTTCAATGAAATCTTGGCTTTCAAACAAGGGGCTATGTGACTGGGAAAGAAACTGCCCTGAGCTGGAAAGCCCGTTGGAAACCTGCATGCGTAGCATCTTAGGTCAGATCTCCTGGAGGAATAATGAAGAGTGACCTTGCCAAGTGCTGAGGAAACCCTTTAGAAATCAGGAAAGGGAAACCAATGAGGCAGAGTTGCTGGTGATGGATGTGAAACAGAGAGGAACTGCCTGAGTAGTCCAGGCTGTGGGACCACAGTCTCCATAGTGAGGGGGGCCTGCAGCAGCTTCCTCCTGTCTGCTGCCTGGAAACTCCTCCCTACGGGGAAAAGCAGGTTGGTACCTTGCAAGAATCAAAACTGGATATCGTTTTCCTCTTCTGGAAGGAAGACCAGGCAGACAAAGTCGGAGCTGTGTTAGGTGTTCAGGCCCTTCCATGCCCCTTTCTCATCAGGGGTCTTCTTCTTGCAGCCACAGAGCCCCGAGCAGGCCACGGGCAAACGGGCTGAGCAGGGGGGAGGATTTTGCCATTAACCCCAGGCGCAAACAGCACCCTTCAGCCTTTCCTCGATAATGAGGCCTTAGCAGCATAGCTGCAACATGCCAATAACCGTTTTGGCTGAAATCCATTTAAGCAAAGTGTGCATCCAATTAAACAACTAGGGCTTGCCATATCTATGATGTCAAATGACCTATTTGATTATTTTTGTTTGCGTGCCTGACTCTTGTAACTGATAGCGTGTGTGTGCACGTGCACACACTCGTGTACACACAGGACTGAACTTGAGATGGCATTGTGTATAGCCTCAAGTTCAGTTTTGTCCTATAAAATAATGTCTAGCCCCTTTTCCCAAGCCTGCCAAGGCTGGTCTAAGTTTTAAAATTTCAGCAGCTATCCAGGCTGAGTTCTTTAAAGCGTAGTGGATTAACACTGAATCACTAGGCCATTTTGCATAATTTTGGAGGGAGAAGGCAGTAGAGCCAGACTCCACCACTGTGTCCAGGCTGTATCCTGCTCACTTTGGGTAAAAAGAATATAATTGTTTAACATTTTAAAAGCAAAAAAAGTACTTAACTATTTTGTAATTTGCAACTTGAAAACAGTAATGGGTTTCCAAGTGCATGTCCTTACTTTTAATGAAGTGTTTATTTTTCATGGTTCTATTGGCGATAAAAGAACAGCTCCACATCAAAAGCCTTCAGGGAGGCAGTTCCATTTGGAAGACAGTGAGATTGCCAATAATTCTGATTTTTTTTAAAAAGTCAACTCACAAGACTATATTTCTAGATATAGGTTATTGCCTATTATCCCAGGTAATTATTTGTTTTAGTCTCTTACTCATATAGGCAAATTACAACACATTATGTACTATATTATAAAAAGATTAAAAAATTAAGTGACACTGAGGTCAGGGGGCTCCAGAATGTTTTAATGAACACGTTTCCATTGTCTTCTGTGCTTGGTCATTTTGTTGGAAGAATGATTCATTCATTTCAAATTTGGCAACTTAAAGAGCAGCAAACATAATTTTCCTATCACAGTGCAAAATCAGTTTATTAGCCTTCTCAGGCTGGTGGGGGCGGGGCGGGGCGGGGCGGCGGACAGTCATGCCTCCTTTTTCTTTGTCAACAGCACCCTCTGCTGGTCCTTGTGACCCATCACATCTGATGGGATCGACCCAAATTGCAAACGGAGGGCTCCCTGCAACATTGCACACAGCAGGACATGACTCATAAATCAGTTTTCCACCCTAGTGATTCATTACCAGATATATTTTTTCTGTAAAACAGCACAGCTCAAGGAAGTCATCAAGAATTCAGAAGCAGCAGAAAATACCTTCGTTTGATTAATCATCTCTCTGACCTTTTTCTTCTTATTGAACAAGGTTAATAATACTTGTTATCACTCAAAGTTAAACTGTATTAGCTGCCAAGTGATTTTTATTTTGCAAAAGCCTGTTATCACTGCCAAGAGACTTCAACATTGGGATTGGTTACATTCCTCAGGTATGACCCCGAGGGGCATCTGACCAATGCAACGTTTCCCACTGGAGAGGTCAGCAGCTTCCACAGTGACCTGGAGAAGCTGACAAAAGTGGAGCTAGATACTTCCAACCGCGAAAACGTCCTCATGTCAACCAATTTGACAGCAACTAGTACCATATATATTTTAAAACAAGGTAAGAATATTTCCAACTTCGCCAGACTCTAACAGCATCTCTCTTACTTCTACCATCAAACCTCTGCACACCGTCAATGACTAGAATTCACTTCTTCTCCCAATATTCCAGCTATGGAGGCTGAAGCCCAGACAAAGTCACACCTTTCACAAAGTTCCTATAGCAACATTGGGCCACATCCCAGTGCGAGTTATGAGGTTAAATCCCTGCCAAATCTACTCTTCCATCAAGTCATTTCTCAACACGCAGCTGTTTGTAAAGCTCTTTAAGCTCCAATTGGGTTATATTAAAGAAATGAAGTCTGTGTCCCATCCGAGATTAGCATTCTAGAGCAGTGATGACATGGGTGAATAAAAAGGATGAATGAGGATACACACCAAGCAGGAATATAAGGGAAATGAGAGAATTAAAAGCTAATTCTGTTCAAAGAGAGGAAAGTAAAGGAATGGAAGGAAAAAGAAGGAAGGGAGAGAGGGAAGGAAGAAAGGAGGGAAGTGAGGAGAGAGAGGGCGAGAAATAGAGGAGTAAACAGGAAGGAAGGGAGGAAGGGAGGGAGGGAGGTGGATTTGGAAAGAATATCTTGGAAGCCGAGGGAAGTGGACACAGAGAAATTGTTTTCTCTCTGCCCAGTCATTAAGGACTCTTTCTGTTGTTAGGCTGAGCCACTCTAAAAGGATCGGTGGCGACCTTTGTCAGCGTATCATTTTGTGGAGTCTGGCAACTGTGCTGGTGTCCCCCCGCAGTGACGATACTGAGTTACACTTCATACTCTGCCCATTCTAGCTCCCAGCATATCAAATGGAGGAGGCCAATCCACCAAGTCAGAAAGGGAGTTTGTGAGGGAATTCTTTAAAAGTGAGAAAGTTTTTCAAAACAAAAACAGCCTGCAGTATTACACAGGAGTCTTTTATCCAAGAAACAAGACAGCCCAGCTGTGAAAATAACGAGACCCAAATGGACAGAGTGTGTTGGCCTGTCAGAGTGGTTGTCTAGCCCAGAGGGCAGTTAGGTCCACGGCACCCCACCTGCTCATCCTTTCCCAACCTTACCTCCTAAAGCTAAACTTGTCTCTCCTCTGCTTCTGTGCTTCCCTTTCTTCCCCCCTTCCTCCTTTGCTCCTCTGTCTGCAGAAAATACCCAGAGTACCTATCGGGTGAGTCCAGACGGCTCCCTACGTGTCACTTTTGCCAGCGGGATGGAGATCAGCCTCAGCTCAGAGCCCCACATCCTGTCCGGGGCAGTCAACCCCACCCTGGGCAAATGCAACATCTCACTGCCCGGAGAGCACAACGCCAACCTCATCGAGTGGCGGCAGCGGAAGGAGCAGAACAAAGGCAACATTTCCGCTTTTGAAAGAAGGCTGAGGGTAAGGCTCGACCTGATAGAAGCTATAGAATTGGTGTTTTAGTTTTGAAAATGGCAGAGCCTCCCTCATTGGAAGTCCCATTTCTCCAAAGCTTTTCTAGCTGACTGACTAGCTTATATGATATACTAATTCAAGAGAGGGTGCTAAAGGCTGATAATGGTTCAGTACCCTGAAATGAACATTCTAATAGGAGCTTTCTTTTTATTTATTTATTTATTTTTTAAACATCTTTATTGGAGTATAATTGCTTTACAATGGTGTGTTAGTTTCTGCTTTATAACAAAGTGAATCAGCTACACATATACATATGTTCCCATATCTCTTCCCTCTTGCGTCTCCCTCCCTCCCACCCTCCCTATCCCACCCCTCCAGGTGGTCACACAGCACCGAGCTGATCTCCCTGTGCTATGCGGCTGCTTCCCACTAGCTTTCTATTTTATGTTTGGTAGTGTATACATGTCCATGCCACTCTCTCACTTTGGCACAGCTTACCCTTCCCCCTCCTAATAGGAGCTTTCTTTGTCATTAGCCAGCTAAAGTGCTCTGACAATAGCAATTTCAGGCCCCAAGAACATCTGGATCGAGAAATGTGTTTAGTCGGGAGGCCCTCCAGAATCCCTCACAAGGCCTGCAGATGGTCAGCAGGTCCACTGAGCTGTCCCAGACCCCTGCTTTGGGGTAGTTGATACTTCATTTGGAAAGGCCAGGCAGGCACACACAGAAGGATGTGAGACATCAGGCAACATCTGGACAAAAGCAAGATAAAGGGCGAAAACAGTGAATGATATCATTGTCATGAATATACATATTAAGGGCCAAAGGGGTCAAGGACTAGTACTCACGTTGGGCTAATGGTGCTCAGAGACAGCTGCCCGGGGGAAATGAAAGATTTGGGGGTTTTCAAGTTCTTACCAAGCACTGTTCACCACAGTTAACCAGGGATCATTCAATCAAAATTGCCTTTCTGCAGCACACGAAGCCTACAGACACCACAGCGCTCTGTCTACCTGTCCCTTCTTGAACATGAACCAATGTTAGGATGACGTGACCAACCTTCCAAGTATAGTAACATTCAATATCAGCCCGAGAGCAACTGCCAGCCTGAGGGAGAAGATCACTCACTATTGAGGCCTGCTTTGAGCACCTGTGTCGTGCCTGGGATACCTGGAACACTTGCATTTTCTTCACTCACAGTAAAAATGTGGTAACCTCTAGGCTGTGGCAACGCAACGCCAAACAACCACCCAATTCCAGTGACAAGCCGTCAAGTCAGTCCCATGGCTTGATACGGACAAAATGATCTACACTAGCGCTCACTTTCCAGTCACTTCTGTTGGTAGCACAAAGACACAGACTTCCATGCTTGTTTTTTGGTAACAGCTACTAAGGTATGCCACTGAATTGGGAGGTGAAACCAGTCCAGATAGTCAAACCTGTCTGTGTGAGAGCAGTGAGGGTTTCTATCAGAGTTCTTCTAGAAATGAGATCTCCTAGGTAGAACCCTCGATGGGGAAGTCTTACAACTGGCTTAAGGAACGCCTTTATTTTCTTCACCTGTGAAATGAAATGTCATACTAGAGAAAAGTCAGAATTATCTACATATGGCTCACCAACCTCATGGATTCACCCCAGAACAATTATATCAAATAAATGGTCTCTTAGTGCCTCCCCAGCTTATAGTCTGCATAAAACATTGTGAATCATATCATACACTATGTGACTTTGGGATTTTATATTCTTTAGGAGAGCTCATTCTATACTATGTGACTTTAATATTTTCCACTTTCTACGATCACCCACCCTGTTTTCTCCCTTCCATATGCACGGATAATGGAGAGAGACTGTAAATTGTAATTTGCACCTCATATCCCAAATTGTTCTTAATACTGAGAAGCTAATGGTCATAAAACATACGGGGGCTCTTTTGTGTTGAGTAGAGTGAAGTGTTATTTAGTTAGTACCATTGATAATTGACCCGTTTCCCATCCCGTGGTAGAGTTGAGCAGATTTGTGGAACGGCTTATAAGGGCAACAAATTCAGGGCCCTCTCCTCTATGACTTCTAGGGTTCTTCCTGAGGTCCTGGGACTGAAGAATGGCTAGGTGGTGTTACTGTACATGTCCCTAGAAATCTAACAACAATAACAATCCTTTACATATGTTTAGTGCCTTACAATCAATAAAATGCTTTCATAGTGAGGGTTTTATTTGATCACCACAACCATCAATTTTTAAAATAAATTTATTTATTTATATTTATTTTTGGCTGCATTGGGTCTCCGTTGCTGCGTACAGGCTTTCTCTAGTTGCAGCGAGCGGGGGCTACTCTTCGTTGCGGTGCGTGGGCTTCTCATTGCAGTGGCTTCTCTTGTTGCAGAGCACGGGCTTCAGTAGTTGTGGCACGCAGGCTCAATAGTTGTGGCTCACGGGCTCTAGAGCACAGACTCAGTAGTTGTGGTGCACAGGCTTAGTTGCCCTGCGACATGTGGGATCTTCCTGAACCAGGGCTCGAGCCCGCGTTCCCTGCCTTGGCAGGCATATTCTTAACCACTGTGCTACCAGGGAAGTCCAACAACCATCAATTATTGTTATTCCCAATTTACAGATAAGGAGACTAAGGCCCAGAGAGGTTAAGTGACTTGCCCAAAGTCAAACAGCTATTAAGGATCCGAGCCAGCACTAAAATGCAGGGCTTCGCCTAGCGCAGCACTCTTTCCACTACATCATGCTGTGCTGCCTTGTTCCCTAAGATAATTAATCTATAAATCACTGCCCCACTCAGTGGAGCCACCTTGGCCGGGCCTGACTCCTCATTTCAGTGCTGACAAAAAGAGACAAATAATCTACTCTAATGTACTGGCAAGTGTGGGTGGTGCGGGACAACTGGCTGGCCTCCGGGCAGGCGAAGTGTGGAGGCGGCAAGAGGAAGGAGGCTGTTTAACTGGGTAATCCTTACCTGCTGTCCCCATCCTTAGGCACTTTGGCTTATATTACTGCCTCAGTTTCCCCAGATTAGGCATATCCAATTTAATGGAATGAATACGCTCCCCAAAGGCAGGTGTGGATCCAGTTTTAACCAGGCAAATTCTTTTTCCTTACTGACTTTATTATTTCATAGATGGTGCCCCCTTCACTTATGGTAGCTTTCAAGGGGCAAGCTGATGACACATGAGATGTAACTTTCTCTCTCTCTGGGCCAAATATGCGGTGACCCATTTGTAAACATCCATGTAAAGATTAAGGCTCTCTGGTGCCCTCAAGTACCTGGAGACCTTGCACTGAATCGTCTATTTTTCCTGGAGGAGCTGCCGTTCCAGAGCTCTTCAGACAGAATAACAGGTTCAGATAGTCACACAACGTAGAAACCCCTGCTGCCCTGGGGGAAATAGGGCTCCTCTTTGAAAAACCACACAGAGGTGTGCTTGTAATTTGCAAATGTGCTTGGGCAGCAGGTCATAAAACACTAATTGTTCGGGCACAGAATGACAGGTTCGTTTAAAGGCTTCCTTGGTAAAATGATGGACATCAAATATTCCCCAAAGCTACCTATCACATCCACCCCAGACCTTCTAGGTGGAAAGGAAAAAAAAATCAGAAAATGATAGACCTCTCTTGAAGATAAAGCAACAAGAGTTGCTTTTCTCCAACCATCGGTGATTTTCTTTTTTCATACACACTCGGGGTCCTCTTCAAGGTGAGGAAACAAACTGCTGGGAAACATGATATCCTGCTTAGCCTGAGCAGGCCAGGGATTTGTTACCTCTGGGCCATCCAGCACCAGCTCCATTAAGTGAAATAAATCACATTAACATCCTGAAATTTCATTTATTTTAAAAAGCCATTCCCCCCAGCCAACCTGAGTTGTATTTGAATCATCTTCCTTACAAAGTGCTTTCCCATCCAGTCTGTGTACCTTCTCATCTGCTGCATCAGCCTGTCCCCATAAATACATTTCCCTGGACAATAGAGAAATTAGACATTCACCAAAAGCACACTGGTTTAGGAACTACATCCAGATTGCCCCTTGCTGTGTCCGTGGATAATAACGCTATTAAATGAGACTTATCCCAGCATTGGACCTCAGAGCTCTTTACAAGATTTCGCAGACTGAGATGTGAGGTTACAGCAAAACTCCAGAACTGCAGCCTCCTTTATTTAAAAAAAAAAAAAAAAACCAAGAAGCTTAGCGCTTCAAACCAAAGTCATCAAATCAAGTAAGATGATTATGTTTCACAAGCAAAATGAAGCCAAGACTAATCTAAAAACCCTCACGATTGATTGTTTTTCTCTCCATTCAAAGATAACTGAGGGCTTCCCTGGTGGTGCAGTGGTTGAGAGTACGCCTGCTGATGCAGGGGACACGGGTTCGTGCCCCGGTCCGGGAAGATCCCACATGCCGCGGAGCGGCTGGGCCCGTGAGCCATGGCCGCTGAGCCTGCGCGTCCGGAGCCTGTGCTCCACAACAGGAGAGGCCACAACAGTGAGAGGCCCGCATACCGCAAAAAAAAAAAAAAAAAAAAAAAAAAGATAACTGAGAACAGGGTAGATTTGTTTTGAAATGCAACATGTGACTGTTCATACGCCAGCTGAGCTCTGAAAGGGGGAACAAGCCCAGGTGAAACACAAGGTCCCAGGCTGACAAATGATGGGGAATGTGGGAGACAGCCAAGAGGGTTCCAGCGTCTCCTTCCTTTCTCAGAAAATGTGTTTGCTTCACACTTTTAACTTCGTTCTCCCTAGGTTTGCTGGAGGGTTTCATTTTGTGAAAATTTAGATAAGGAGCCTGCTTGCAGATAGATTCATCTATTTTTTAAATATATCTGTGGGTGTCAGTCCCAAGTAGCAGTGTATTCACCCCTAAGGAGTCACCTGGAGACAGGAGATTTAAGGCATCAAGGCCACTGGGCAGTGTTAGTTTTTGGGGTCAGGGGATTCTTGGGGCCTTCAAATCACAGAAATTTACTGTGATTTGTAAATTTAACAAATTACTATATTTGTTAATCTTGGGTCAACTCCACAAAGATAGCTAGACATAAAGTATTATTTCACACACTATTTCACTTGTATATAAGCATTAATGATTTGGTATTAAAAATTTTAAATGCCTATTGTACGGTTACCCAGATGAATTCGCCAACGGGAAAGTAATTAAACAAGAGCAAATTATTTTAGTGCACAAAGTGTCCGAGTTAAATGGTATGGCAGAAATCAAGTGAGAGGAATGAGTAAGGTTTTGAAGAAGAACAGGTATGCCCATAACTTTACACCACTTTTCCCATCTATAAAATGAGGGATATGAGCTATACAATCTCTATGATTATGACTAGTAGTATTATTACCATTAATCATAATTATAGCAACTAACATTCATTGAAATATTATCTGTGTATGGCCATATATTAACTCATTTATTACTCATAACACCTTATCAGGTGTGTTTTCTTATTAACATTCTCACAGATAAAGAAACCAAGGCACACAGAGGGCACACAGCTAGTAAATGGTGACACAGGATTTGAACCCAGGCAGTCCAGGTCAATAGCCCATGCCGTAAGATTCCTTCTGGCACTAAGATTCTGTGGTCTGGCAAGGTAAAGAGAGTGCCTTGGGAGGAAAAAAGAAGAAAAACAGGTATAAAGAAATTCCCGGTGGAGCCGTGGAGGCTGATGTTAACCCTGCATACGTGCCCTGTTCATTTGTAGGCAACTCTGTGAAACAGAAGCAAGCCTAAGTCAGTTTTCATTGTCAGCGTAGCAATATCAATAAAAAATAAAATCTGTAGAATTGTATTGATTGATTTCTAAAAATCACGTACTAATTACCTTAAAACCAGTGAGAATAGAGTAGCGTGTACCAATTTAAAAGCAGCTGTGACTCTGTCCATTCCCACAGCTTCATGGAAATTAAATGCAGTGCATCTCCCAAACTGTAATGTGGTTATTTGGCCCATCTCACTTATTCACCTTTCAACTTCTTCAGCAAAAATCAAACATGTACCTCAGTTGCCTTGTGAGTTGAAATGCTAGACAGCATCCTTGAAAATTCAGCCTTCTCCTCCTTTATTCTGAAGAAAATCAACTGCCGTGATTGGAGCTTAGAGTTCAGCACGCGTGTGTGTGTGTGTGTGTATTGGGTTGAACCATAGGAGACTGCCCTTTTGGTAGGCCCAAAACACTCAAATATCAGCAGTTGCCTATGGATATTTATATGTCTTTATATATCTTATATATCTATATATCAACCTAATATATCTTTATATATTATCAACCTAATATATTTTTATCCTACTAATTGAATGAGTCTCAAATTGCAAGGGGTTGAAAGGACTTTCTCTTAAGCAATTAAAACTCAAACTCCTAGGAAAGAGCAAGGAAAGGATCTGAGGGGAGGCAGAGGACACTTTTCTTTGGAGCTTCTGCCTGTACCCACCCTTCGCAGGCGCTTTGATTTCTGCTGGCGACACAACCCATGGCTCCCCAGTGCATACTCTTTCCTCTTCCCTTTCTGGTCGAAGTGTGAACAAAAAAGCAAGCCCTTCTCCTTCCTTCTCTTCAGCAAAGCTAAAAAAAGCTTAAAGAAAACCAAAGAATAAATTAAAGCATAAATACTTTCCTTATTAAAAAAATTACCAAGTCCAACTTTCTTACCCCAACATACAACTCATCAGTTGCCAAACTCAAGTGTCTTGCCCAATGTCCAAAGAGACTCTTTTTAACTTGGGGCTATTCTCAAATGTCAACCTTTTCTTTGCCCCTCTCTTTTCCAGGGCAAAGATTGGTATAGATTGTTTGGAGGAAGAGCCAAAATAAGGATTGATGACCCACACTTAGGTCAAGGGCTATTGTTGTCTTTCAGGCAAACAAGAGTTTGTATGAACGTGTTGCTTTCCCACCCTTGCTCACGACCCCAGCAGTCAAAGGTGGTCAGCCTAGCATTCTTTCTCTGAGCTTTCTCACATGTGGGTTCCATAGGAGACTCGCAGGGTGGGGGCTGTGGCATCTTCAATTCCTTCATCCCCTTTCAGCTCTTAGCCGAATTTTACATTATCTTCCAAACCTGACTTTAAAACTAGCGTTTCAGCAACATCTGAATATCCGAGTGCATTATCCAGAAACAGAAGCATGGTTGCAGAAGTCTTGACAGGCAGGGAAAGAACATTAGGAAGAGTTTTCTTCTCGCTTTGTAGTGGATTTTTTTTTAATTTTTATTTATTTAGTTATTTATTTTTGGCTGCGTTGGGTCTTCGTTGCTGCACGCGGGCTTTCTCTAGTTGCAGCGAGTGGGGGCTACTCTTCGTTGTGGTGCATGAGCTTCTCATTGCGGTGGCTTCTCTTGTTGCGGGGCATGGGCTGTAGGCACGCAGGCTTCAGTAGTTGTGGCTCGCAGCCTCAGTAGTTGTGGCTCGCGGGCTCTAGAGCACAGGCTCAGTAGTTGTGGCGCACGGGCTTAGTTGCTCCGTGGCATGTGGGATCTTCCCGGACCAGGGCTCGAACCCGTGTTCCCTGCATTGGCAGGCAGATTCTTAACCACTGCGCCACCAGGGAAGTGCCTGTAGTGGATTTTTAACAGTGGTCCCTGCTTGTGTAGCTGTAATGACTTTATTAAGAAATGTGTTCTTGAGTAGTAAACTTAATCTATCAGACAAATAAAACCACAAATTTAGTTGAACTGGAAATCACTTGTTACTTTGGCTCTTTAACTATCATTATAACATAAATTGTAACAGTTACAACCGTCTCTGGGAGTACATGGATATTTTACAGCTATTGTAAATGAACAGTATTACAGTTAGAGATATGTGGCTATAAAACCACAGGAAAGGTAGTAGAAGAAAGAACACCTGGTTTCGTATAGGTTTCCAAGCCCTGTGTATCAAAAGACAGGAAATACGGGCTTCTCTATCACCTTTTAGGTGATAACAGCAGTTTACTGTGTATTTATGCACCGCGGCACTGCACACATTGGCTACAGATGGTTAAAGAGTCATGTTTCCCAATCTGTGGCTCTATTCCCTGAATGAAACCTACCCCTGCAACTGACAAGACTTCCTCCCGAATAATTGGAGTATCTAATCACTAGTCTTCTGGAATTCATGGCGTGGAACATTTGCTGTCCTTTTTTTTTTTTTTTTTTCTTGCAGAAGCTCAAAATTAATGGCAAGTATCATTAGCCCCAGCTGGCTGATGAAGAAACTGAAACCAAAAGACGTTGAAAATAGCAGACAATTCATAGAAGACGTACATGTAGCGAATAGACGTTTAAAAGGGTTCAGCCTCATTAGTAACCAAATAAATGCAAATTTAAACCACAGTAACATACTATTTTCCCACTCTCATATTGGGAAAAGCATACTAACAATGACAATACTCAATGGTGGTAAGGATGGAATGAGTTGAACTCTTCCACTGCTAGTTAATAAGAGCATAAATTTGTAAACCTTTGTGCACCATGAAGTAATATCTCGAGTTGCATCGGGAGTCTTTAATATGTTATCATTTGACCCCATAATTTCCCTTATAGGGTTTTGTATTAAGGAAATATTTATTTACAAAAATGTTCAACAGAACATGAAAGATAAAAGAAAAATGGAAAACAAAAACTCTAATTTCCAACAATAGGAGAAAGGAAAAATAAATGCTTATCATGTAGAAGATATTATGTAACCACTAAAATCCACATTTTAAGAATATTTAATAACATGAGGAATGCTCAAGACAAAACATTAGCTGAAAAAGTAGGACACAAAACTTTATAATTCTAATTGTATTCTTTACGTGTATGGGCATAGAATATGCAAAACAAAAGTGGGCATGAAATGCTGCAAAGTACTAGCAATGATTCACATTGAAGGATGGGATTACAGGTGATTATTTTCTTTGTATATTTCTATATTTTCCAATTTTTCTGCAATGAAAAAATATCACTTTTATAATGGGGGTAGAAGTTAAGGAGGTTATTTTAAAAAGCAAAGTGCACAAAATTACTGAGCAAAGGAAAACCAGAATCTGAAATGAGAATGCTGGCTTTGCAGTCATGCAGGGCACTAAGATAAAAACCCTGGATCTCATTTAGATGTAGAATCAAAAAAAAAAGAGGTCATAGATACAGAGAACAGATTGGTGGCTGCCAGAGGCAGGTAGTGAAGGGTGGGCAAGATGGATGAAGGGGGTGAAAAGGTGCAAAGCTCCAGTTAAAAATCAATAAGTCCTGGGGATGTAATGTACAGCATGGTGACTATAGCTAATAATACTGTTTTGTATATTTGACAGTTGCTAAGAGAATAGATCTTAAAAGTTTTCATCACAAGAAAGAAAAGTTGTAACTACATATGGTGATGGATGTTAACTAGATTTTTGTGGTAATTATTTCACAATATATACAAATATTGAACCTGAAACTAATATAATGGTATATGTCAGTTATATCTCAAGTTTTTAAATAGCAAAACAAAATTTTAACAAAAAATTTTTGAAAACTTCTTTCTGAGCCAGGATTTTGAAATTGGACTCAAGACCCCTAAAGGTTTCATGTTTGAGTTTCAGATCCCACTTGAGATTTTGTTTAAAATGTTTGTTTATGTACTTATGTGCATTTTTCTGGGGACACAGTATATAGCTTTCAGATATTTAAAGAAATCCTTGACCACAAAAATTATAAATGAACATGAAGTTTAGTTGAATAGCTAGTGAATCCATTTAGTCCGACTATGATTAATGTAGTCAAATCCTAATGTTGGTTTTTTTTCCCTACCTCATTAAACAGATATTTAATATTCTGTTCAGGATCGTGTTGACAATTCCTACAGATATAAATCTAATACACCAAGCTACAGTCCTTGGAATCTGACACATGGGCCCATTCAGAAGCCTAACTAAAATGCAAAAAGTAATGATATCTAAAAACAACAATTACTAATATTATTTTTACACATCACCAGGTACCCGTATATGTAATCTCATTTAATTCTTAACACAGGTGTGTGGTGTAGAGTGGTAAATATCACTCCCTTTTCACAGATAAGAAAACTAAGGCCCGAATACAAGAGATGGCTGGTGCACAGACAAGCAGCTAATTCAGTCTCCTGACTCCCGAGAGCCCCTGTTGTTTATACTTCTCAAAGTTTCTCCTTTTTTATTTGAAGGGGAGAAGAATTTGCCACCCCAAAATATGCCTCTTTGGTATAAAGATTATTTTAGGCTGATGGAGAAAGCAATGACTTAAATCTGCATAACAACCTTACCCTTGTTTACTGTGCTTTGCCTGGTCACCTCCCATAACTGGCTCCCTCCTCCCAACATCTTTTGTCTTTGGTTGGAGATAGTATATAAGGTGGTGGCTTGGGCCATTTTGGAGAGTTACTCAGTTCCCCTGGGTCTCTCCCATGTGTACAGGAGGTATACATGTTATTAAACTTGTTTGTTTTTCTCCTGTTTTTATTACAGGGTGAGGGTGGCAGTGTGGGGGGGGTCTCAGCCAAGAACCTAGAAGGTTCCTTCCAGATATGCTTGGACCCCCTTCACCCAAAAGAAAAGTCTTTTCCTTGAAAGTTGGGTGAAGAGTACATGGCTACTGTATCATTTTTGCAACTTCTGTTTTTTTAATAGCTCCAACAATTTACATATTTTATTTTATTGGCCGCACTGTGAGGCTTGTGGGATTTTAGTTCCCCGACCAGGGATCAAACCTGGGCCCTGGGCAATGAGAGCTTGGAGTCCTAACCACTGGACCGCCAGGGAATTCCCCACTTTTGCAACTTCTTGTGAGTCAGACTAGTTCCACATAAAACGTTATAATAAAACAAAACAAACGACTCACTGAAATGAAATCTTAACTGAGCTAAACTAAAATAAATAAAACAAATTTTTAAAGCCCTCCCCTTGGCCTCCCACCCACCTACGTCAAAACCCTTGTCTTCCAGAGCCTTCTTCAGCTCTGTGTTGTCATCAGCTTGCTATGGCAGTTACTGGTGGGAGTGCCAAACATTGGCATTACTAGCTGAAGAGTAGAACAGATCATGTCAGTTGTCCAGTTGCTTTGAAAACCCAGTAAAAGTGGCCTTTTGTCCAATTTAAAAACTTTTTAACTAAGCCATTTAGTTCTTTGGTTATCTTGTGTAGACCAGGCTGAATCTCCTCAGAGGCAGGATTTCTCTGGACAACTTTGGGGCCGTGAAGTACACAGAGGGGATGCTGGCATGCAGTCAAGGAAGCCTAAGACCAGAACCAAACCGAGCTACTAATTGTTTCTAAACTTGGTACCCGGATTGAACTCCATGCTCTAACCTCACTGAGTGGTGCCACCCTTGCAAATACTGGGGGGCCTACCAACACCTGCCACATTTACCTTCTGATAAAACATTGCTGAGTGGGCTTCCATCTCAGGAGACAATCTGAGTTGCTTTGTGTTCCCCTGTGATAGATGTGAAGTGATAAAGCTCCATGCCCAGAGGAACAGGAAGCCAAAGAAGGGATTCTCTGTATAAATTAGAGGGGGCTCTCTATATTCGTTTTTTCTAATTTCTAATTATGTAAATAACTCACCATTCTATGTTTTAGCCACTTCATTGGTAAAAGAGGGGGAGGAAATCCCGTTCCTTGGTAGGCATCTGACTCACATAAAATAAGATTACATAATCACTGAAAATTGTATCAGCACACTTGAGGCTTGAGTTGGGCAAAAGCAATCAATAACCGTATGTTGAGGAGCTAGCACATACCAGTAGTTAAGACATAGCCCCAGCCTTCCAAGATTGTACAGTCTGCTGGGAGAATAAAGACAAGTGTCATCCGAGGAGAAGCCATGCGGATTCAAAGGCAAGAGACAACCCCCCCATTGCTGGAGAAACAGAAAAAGCTTTTCGATTGTGAATGCACTTGATGAGGGGAGCTAAGGCAGTGCTTCAAATGTATTTCCTATCTCTTTTTTGTAGGCCCATAACAGAAACCTGCTCTCCATAGATTTTGATCATATGACTCGCACAGGAAAGATCTATGACGACCATCGGAAATTCACCCTTCGAATTCTTTATGACCAGACTGGACGACCTGTTCTGTGGTCTCCCATAAGCAGATATAATGAAGTGAATATCACATATTCACCTTCAGGATTGGTGACATTTATTCAACGAGGGACGTGGAATGAAAAAATGGAATATGACCAGAGTGGAAAAATCATTTCAAGAACTTGGGCTGACGGGAAAATTTGGAGCTATACCTACTTAGAAAAGGTAAGCATGTAGGGGAAATAAACTAGTTCTGAGTTCCCGAATGAGAATATTGAAAGCGGCACTGACTGCCCACCTTGCTGAGGACCTGCAGGAGAAAAGTCTGTGTTCTGGCTGTTCTGCTCTATAGAAGTAAAAACAACAAATTATACCTGTAAGGATAAGCTGTTTTTCAGCTGAAAACTTTCCCCAACCCCACGCTCTGCCAGGTACTCTTTCAAACTGAAGTCAGGATAATGGCTTCGATTTCTCCTCATTTGAGCATATTTGTTCATGCTCCTGAAAATGTATCTTTATTATTAAGAAAGCTCACACTGAAGTAAAATAGGTAGAAAATTATAAAATTGCGTGTTAATGTATCGTAGCTCTGGAAAAGAGCCTCTTACGCAGAGGATAAGGACTTCTACTTTTGTTAGAATAGTCAGTAAAAGTTTAGCGGTATACATTTGAAGACTAATTTTCCCAAGTAATCGGTCTGAGGAAATGGTAGCAGTGGGGCCTCGTTGGTAATAGTCCTTTGTATGTAATGACTCTCCAGTAGCATCTGTAATAGGAGCTCGTGGCCTCTGTCTGCTTGGAATGGGCAAGGATTTTAATCCCATCACTGGATCCATTTGTCAAACATCAGCCCCCCACAGCAAAATGATTTCTAGCCAGATCAGTATCAGAAGACAATAAGAGAAATTGATCTCTATCTACCATCTCAATCTCTGATGTCCTAAGATACTGTCTCTTTTTTCCCAAATCTATCCATTCAACTTATCAGTCCTGAATTAATTTCTGGGAAAATTGGAAGATGCCTTCCCTTGAGGATTCAAGGGTAGTCAGTGCAAAGTCACCCCTAGAAGTTCTTAGAAAAGTCATGGGCATTCATAGCTCACATCGCAAAATTTCACTATTTGCACCAAATGATGCTAAGCCTTTCTGATATACCCCTGAAAGTTTTTTTTAAAAAAAGTGTGCCCGCGGTTGTATGTTATTATAAAACTATTGTATTATTTCCCAGAGCCAGTCGCTGGGGAATTTGCCAAGTTGGGAATGCCTAGGAGATAAAGCAGAGCTCCACTTGGGAGCCAGGGTAAAGGAGGGAGTTCTCTGCTGTATCCACCTCCTGTCCTTTTCTGCTGAAGAAATTGATGAAATCTCTAATCTGTACTCTACACTGGGAACATCTGAATTTTACAGAGTAGATCTTTTATCTTTTGAATTTTAGTAACAAGGATGATTGGCAAAATCGTATGACTACTGTCCACAAAGAGAGGCCACAACAGTGAGAGGCCCGTGTACCGCAAAAAAAAAAAAAAAAATTAACTGAATCCAAAGATTTGGTGTACGTTCACAGAGGCAAGGCATGTAATGATGACCATCATATGAAAAAAAGATGCCACTGATTCTAGCAGAATGTAGGCTGATTAGTTTTTTCAGGAATGAGGATAGGTTTGCGCTGATCCTCCCACAGGTCTACGTGTGACTAGTGAAGGAGCTGGCACGCATTATGAGTATGTACAGTTTTGAGGAAATTCCCTGGTGGTCCAGTGATTAGGACTCAGCACTTTGACTGCCAGGGCCCAGTTCAATCCCCGGTCGGGGGAGCTAAGGTCCCACAAGCCGCCGGGCACAGCCAAAAAAAAAAAAAAAAGTATGTACGGTTTTGAACTCAGAGCCCTGGCCTCATTAGCGCCACGGTCTAGCCACTGAGCTAACTGCCTGTAGACAGTTGCTTCTATGTCTCGTAGAACTTTCCCTTTAGGCTGTCCATACGATGACAAAAGAGCCTGTTGAAACTTAAATTTCAGCCCTGCATATAGTTATTTAGCCTCTTCTCTGACACCAATGAAGCAATTTTATTGTTCCCCTTTTCTGGATTAACTGATTATTTCAGCACAGTTATTTCGTCAAAGAATGATGTGAAGCAAACTTCGCATACGTCCGTTTTGCTACAGAAACTTACTTGGCAATAATTCTTTAAAAAAAAAAACACAACAAAGAGAGCTCCCTGAGACTGTCAGTGTCTGCAGTAGACAGAAATAAGACCTTATTGTCACAAAACAATGTATGGAGAAAAGCCCCAGTGACTTCCAAAGACTAGTTAACTGACCAGTGAGACAGCCAAATCGCTTGTGTCTTTTAGTTGACTTTTCTCCCTTTCTTGATTTCACATTTAATTTGTTCTCTAATTACAAGATAGCCCGTGACTTAAGCAATGCTATTATGCAAAACTCAGAACCTACAAAACACATAATTATGGAATGGTTCTTTACTTTCCAAAAATCATCTATCACGAGATTGATTTTATTAACATTATTATTACCAGTGATAATAATTAATTCACTGAATAGAAGCAGCGATTAAATGAAATAACAATATAAAGCACCCAGCACACCGTCATTCAATAGAAGTTAATTCCTTTCCATTTAAATCATGCGTTCTAGTATTTATTCTAGTATTTATATGAGTCGAAGAACTTAAAGGCTGGCAGTTACTGCTACTTGAAGGTAAATTAAAACAGGAAAGAACGGAAGGAAGGAAAAAAGGAAGGAAATTAAAGCAACTTTGAAATTGTGATTCTAGAAAGAAAAGGTAAAGAATATTCAATTTACCAAAATCCAGTTAACATGTAACTTTTCCAGTGAGGTGATGAGGTTCTGTGCCTCCCCGTGCTCTTTTTAAGTCCTCTCTTGAACATGGCCTTCGCTGGAACATTCTTTCACTATGTCTGGGGCAGAGCAAGACAAAGAGGCTGGCTCTAGTAGTATATTTTGAAGTAAGAGTTCTCAAACTTTAAAATATAAGTCTCTTTTTATACCTCAAAATACTTCTGGTAGTACCTCTGTAAATTTGCTTGCCACCCCTATACCATGATATATTAAAAATCAAACAGCAGATATTTCACCTTAATGTGCAGAAATTTTGTAAAAATTGTTTGACTTCCTCTAGAGTAAGTAAAAACTACTCGTATCATTTTCATGCGCAATGGTTTGTAGCCATTAGGAGAAAAATAATTATTTGGCTAATAGCTGCGGTGGCTTAAATGATCTCATCTCTATTTTTAAAAATCAGTTATTGTTTCTTAAGTTTTCTCTGTGCGGCCATTAATTCTCTATCTTGATTTATGAGCCTTCCCTGAGTTAATTATATTTTGAAGACTTGTGGGGCTAAAATTTTGTATTACAGTAAACTTACATCTTTCCGTTTCCTAAAATCGTTCTTAAGAACTTCATTTTTAAATACATTTAAATATATTTTATAATCACTTAGTAAGATACTTTAGTCTGATACATTTACACAAAATTGCCTCTTTGGGGCTGAAATTTTCAAAGGCTGCCTCGAGGGAGAGAATGCAGCCTTTGGCTTGTGCTTCCAGGTGGCCCCAGACTGCCATCTGGTGGTCATTCAAATGCTTTAATTTTTCAAATTTCTGCCATTTCTCATTTCTACTCGTGTTCAAATGAGTATACAGCCATGATTGTTCTTGTTTTCTTCTTTACAATGATGTCACAGTCTTTTCGGATCTCACAATCAATTTTTTAAAAATACAAAGTCTCCCACTCCATTGTTTCAACGAATAAGAAATGGCCTTTTACCGTATAGCTGTACTATGGGCATTGGATGGACTCATAAGTATTGTTTTTGAAAAAGCTGATAATAATGCCCACCCAAAGTGAAAAAGCAGGCAAGTGAGAACTAAATGGTAGTCTGGCAACGCAACGGTTACATTCATGAGATTTCTAATCACATCATCCACATTTTTGCCATTGGCAGGAAGCTTTAAAACAGACCAGGGAGCTTTCGAGACAGCGCAGCATCAGCACCACCCAGGAACAGGGTCAGGCAGTAGTTTACTGCAGCGCAGAGGATGAGAGCAGGGAGGGAACACAATGGCGATGTGCTATAAACGTTTGGCAAGGCTGGTACAGCGACTGGAAAAGGCCTGGCCCAGGCAGGCTGGTACTAGATAATGTGTGCGAGCCATATGGTGATTGTCCCTGGCCCACATCGCAGGTGACAGATGTCATTTGTTCATGGCAAATTGACAGAAGAGAGTGGAAAGTAGCTGAGAAATCTGGCTTTCAGCATAGAGGTGATGCAAAGGCATTTCCCACCAATTTCCTCCCCGGTTCTGTTGAGTTCTGCCTTGGTCAAGGACTCAGTGGTCCCTTTGTGTCCTCGTGCCCACGCAGGAGTTCCAAGTCTCCAGCCTTCTGTTCAGCAGATTTTCTGGAGCTGCAGGGTGTCCACAGGTGATGAGGTGATAGGATTTCCACACAGCTCTGTATCCCCGGGCAGAGTACTTGGTGGAAAAGAAGGAAAGGATAAGCGAACAAGCAAATAAGTGCTGACTTTGACTTCACAGTACTGACATGCGATTCCATATCAATTCTCAGACGAGCAGGGATGACATGCAGTTTCAAGAAGCATGTTCAAAATTAGAGTATAATTTCATACTTAGAAGTTTTAAAAGTACATTATATATGCTTATGTAATTCATATTCATAACTATGTAATTTATATTTAGAAAATGAAAAGATACCTATTGTTTTCATAACAGAAACTTCAGAAAATAAAGCTCAACTAAATCTTTTTGCTTGATAAGCCAATTCTCAAGAAAGGAGGGGTAAAAGCTCCCTTAGGAAGATATATCAGAATTTCCAGGGGGTGAACAATTTTTATTTTTATTGAAAGATGAGACTTAAATGCTTTTCAATTAGAAATAGGGTTTGAGTTCTCCCTACAATAGTGTTCTTTTTATGTCTATATTTAAAATTAAAATAAGATAAACCAATATCAGTGAAACACCCATAACGTGCAAGGCGTTATACCTCAACAAATAACTGTTTCTGAAATACAGATCAGTTTGGGGGAGAGGGCTTGCATAACCAGAGAATTCTTCACTTTTAATGGCATGTTTCCCTAATATAGTTTAAAACATGAATTGCAGAGCAATACAGTAGTCCCCCCTTACCTGCAGGGGATACGTTCCAAGGCCCCCAGTGGATGCCTGAAACTGTGGATAGTATGGAACCCTATATATACTGATATTTCCTGTACTATCGGGCGGGTAGCATATACAGCGTGGATACACTGAACAAAGGGATGACCCACATCCTGGGAAGGACAGCGTGAGATTTCATCACACTACTCAGAACAGTGTGCAATTTAAAACTTATGAATTGTTTATTTCTGGAACTTTCCATTTAATATTTTCAGACAGCAGTTGACTGTGGGTAACTCAGAAAGCAAAACTGCAGATAAGGAGGGGACTACTGTAATAGTAATATTTTATATACAACTTTTCAGAAAGACACCTACTCTATAAAGTCAATAAGTATTTTTTGGTGACTAATACTTAATATGTGGCATGCCCTGCCCCCCATTTACCTCCCTCCAATCCACCTCCACATTGAAGCAATAGTAACCTTTCTGGAATACCTACCGGATTGCCCTGTCCTTCGATTTGCTTTCAGCGTTTTCCTTGTTGCCAGCAGGTTAAAGTCCAAACTCCTTAGCGTGGCTTAGAAAGCCCAGTGTGATCTAGATCCAGCCTACCTGCCTGGCCTCAGCTCTTGCCATTCACCCACCCCTTCCAACACACCCATACTCTGGCCACACAAAATTCCTGTCATTCCCTGAAAAAGCCATGTTCTCTTTCTTATCCTGACCCTCACAATGCTATGCCCTGTGTCAGGAATACTCTCCCCACCCTGTTCCACCCACCACCCTGCCTTTATCTGGCCAACCCCTAGTCACCCTTTAGGTCTCAACTCAGATGTCCCAGCCTCCAGGATGCCTTTCTTGACCTCTTAAGTCTGAGTTAGCTGCTCTTCTTCCGCTTCCCATAAGCGCCCTGTACTTCCTCTGTCATAACACATTTCACACTATACTATAATTGTCTGGTTATTTGTCTTTCTCTTCCATTAAACTGTAAGTTTAGGATAGACACATTATTGCCCACTACTGTATCCACTAGGGTCCACCACAGTGCCTGGCACACAGTAAGTGCTCCATAAATTTGTGTTGAATGGATGAATGTGTATTTTCTTTAATCTCCTGAACTCCAATGGTACTATTATGCTGTCGTGCCTTTGTCTCGTTTCAGTCTGTGATGCTTCTCTTACATAGCCAGCGGCGTTATATCTTTGAGTATGACCAATCGGATTGTCTGCTCTCAGTCACCATGCCTAGTATGGTGCGCCACAGTTTACAAACCATGCTTTCAGTGGGCTACTACCGGAACATCTACTCCCCACCAGACAGTAGCACTTCTTTTATCCAAGACTATAGTCGAGATGGCCGACTACTACAGACCCTGCAGCTGGGGACAGGGCGCAGAGTTTTATACAAGTACACCAAGCAAGCAAGGCTGTCCGAGATTCTCTATGATACCACCCAGGTCACATTAACATATGAAGAGTCTTCTGGAGTGATTAAGACAATACACCTGATGCACGATGGCTTCATTTGCACAATCAGATACAGGCAAACAGGTTTGTTGTGAAAGGGTGGTGATGTATACAACCACATCAGTCTTATGAAATTTTTGCTGGCCACAGTCTGAGATATAAGCATTAACCTATAGACATTCTTCAATTCAACCAAATTTCACTTGCATTATCAAATTATCTTCCATTGAAAATGAAAAACATAAGTGACATGAAAGCTGATTCCTTAAAAACATACAGTACATTTCTCTTTCTATGTCTCAGCTCTCAAGAAAGTTGAGTTCTAGGTACCTAGTCTAACTGTGTACCGGTCCCTACTCACCACCAAATCTTCCCAAAGATGCAGCTGCAAGATATGAGTCTCACTGAAACTAACTCAAGCCCTATATAACCTCTATAAGCCTCAGTTGATGGCAACATGTCTTTAAAAGTCAAACTTTTGATTATACTTCATCCTTTCGGTTTATAAAATGCCCAAATCCAGTTACTTGAATGCTGGAATTGGTCAAAACCTGATCCTCTGACTTTGTAGCACAGGTTAAATAAACTGAAAGTATTTTTGTCAGTAATTGTTTTTAAAAAAACATGTTTATAATATCAGTTTAATCACCTCAACTACTGCATGGGTTATTACTTCTAAAGTTCCTATAGTTAAATTATTCTATAACTATAATATACAGTATTTAAAATTTTTTCATATTTGGTGACCACAACTATGAGAATATATATATCTATGAGATGAGATGCCCAGGCATTAGATATCAGAGGTCAATCTCTAATATTTTATTTTGAATGTAAAAGCATCCATACTAAAGAAAAGAACACTAGAACTTTCTGATTGTTCAGTATTGAGCGCCTAGCTTTGTTCTCATTATTTTTATTTTGATCCCTTCAGGACCTCTTATTGGGCGCCAGATTTTCAGATTCAGTGAAGAAGGCCTTGTGAATGCTCGGTTTGACTACAGCTACAACAACTTCCGCGTCACCAGCATGCAAGCTGTGATAAATGAAACCCCTTTGCCCATAGATCTGTACCGATATGTCGATGTCTCTGGTAGAACAGAGCAGTTTGGAAAATTCAGTGTAATTAATTACGATTTAAATCAGGTCATAACTACTACAGTGATGAAGCACACCAAGATCTTCAACGCCAATGGACAAGTCATTGAAGTCCAGTATGAAATCCTAAAGGCAATTGCCTACTGGATGACTATTCAATACGATAATATGGGCCGAATGGTAATATGTGATATCAGAGTAGGAGTAGATGCCAATATAACAAGATATTTCTATGAATACGATGCTGATGGGCAACTTCAAACTGTTTCTGTAAATGATAAAACCCAGTGGCGTTATAGTTATGATCTGAATGGCAACATCAACCTCTTAAGCCACGGGAATAGTGCTCGTCTTACTCCTCTCCGATATGACCTCCGAGATCGCATCACCAGACTAGGAGAAATTCAGTATAAAATGGATGAAGATGGCTTTCTGAGGCAGAGGGGAAATGACATATTCGAATATAATTCTAATGGTCTGCTGCAGAAAGCCTACAATAAGGCTTCTGGCTGGACTGTGCAGTATTACTACGATGGGCTTGGGCGACGTGTCGCCAGTAAGTCCAGCCTAGGACAGCACCTCCAGTTCTTTTATGCAGACCTTGCCAACCCCATAAGAGTTACTCATTTGTACAACCACACGAGCTCAGAGATCACATCCCTGTATTATGATCTCCAAGGTCACCTTATTGCCATGGAGCTAAGCAGTGGTGAAGAATATTACGTAGCCTGTGATAATACAGGAACCCCGCTAGCCGTGTTCAGCAGTCGAGGTCAGGTGATAAAAGAGATACTGTACACGCCTTATGGAGATATCTATCATGACACTTACCCTGACTTTCAGGTCATCATTGGTTTTCATGGAGGACTCTATGATTTCCTTACTAAATTAGTGCACCTGGGGCAAAGAGACTATGATGTTGTTGCTGGTAGATGGACGACGCCTAATCATCACATATGGAAACAGTTGAACCTCCTCCCTAAACCATTCAACCTCTACTCTTTTGAAAATAACTATCCAGTTGGCAAAATTCAAGATGTTGCAAAGTATACCACAGGTATTTAAACGGTGTAACCCTTTATGCTAAGGTAAAGAGAAAACTCGTTTATCACATAATCTCAATGCCCTTGTAAATATGCTTCCTCTTCCTGCCAGCTAGCCCACAAGTTACTGTGCAGTCACTCTCTTCCTTAGTCTTCTAGAGTGAGCAGAACTGTGTATGTTGGCATAAAACATGATGCTTTTGCATCCCGGTACATTTTCTCTTTGCTTTTAAGCTTTCTTTTTGTAGTTTTCACTCTTAAAAGTTTCTACAAATAATTTCATAGAAGAAAAATATTGGGATTCTGTTGCATCAAGTAAATCTAATATCACACTCTGTGTGGCCTTATTACCACTACCACATTGAGAATTTCCACACAGTAAACTGAGCTGATCTCTGTGATTATCCATGAATCAAAAGCTTTCCCTGGGAAAAGGATCATATGTTTTGGAGTGGGTGACATAAGGGGGAGTTTATCCCTAACTTACCATTGGCTAAACATATCGAAGGCAGGAGAGGCATCTTTCAAGCTTTCCACAAAAGTTGTAAAGTATGGGCTTTAAAATCTTTTTTTCTTTTAAATTTGTGTCTCACAGACATTGGAAGTTGGTTGGAGCTATTTGGTTTCCAACTACACAACGTACTACCTGGATTTCCCAAACCAGAATTAGAAAATTTGGAATTAACTTATGAGCTTCTACAGCTTCAGACAAAAACTCAAGAGTGGGATCCTGGAAAGGTTAGTATATGTTTTACCATCTCTATTTAGCTGAAAACAACAGAAGAGCATCCAACACCATGAAACATATATTTGCTTACTTATGTTTGAGTCTTCTTGAATATTCACTTAAATGTCCATGATTAATAAGGAGGTAGAAAAAAGCTTCCATGAGGAAAGGATCAGGGAATTGGAGCTTTGGGAAAAGAAAAGACTAATGTGAGACTTGATGACTGCTGCAGAAGAAAAAAGTGGAACTGAACTTTAACAATTCTAAAATGGGCTACCAAGGGCAATTATGGAGGGGGACTTCCCTGGCGGTCCAGTGGTTAAGACTTTGCCTTCCAATGCAAGGGGTGTGGGTTCGATCCCTGGTGGGGGAGCTAAGATCCCACATGCTTCATGGTCAAAAAACCAAAACATAAAACAGAAGCAGTATTGTAAAAAATTCAATAAAGACTTTAAAAATGGTCCACATCAAAAAAAATCTTTAAAATAAAAAAGGGGCTATTATGGATTCTATATAGAGAAAATTGTTCACTAAGAGACCTAAAACATCAGATCTCCAACGGCAAAATAATTCAGGGCATAGTGCATTAAGAGCATGGGAATAACAAATTATTCTGATAAATGGGACTTCCCTGGCAGTCCGGTGGTTACGACTCTGACCTCCATTGCACAGGGCACAGGTTCAATCCCTGGTTGGGGAACTAGGATCTTGCATGCCTCATGATGCAGCCAAAAAAAAAAATCATTCTGATAAAGGAAAAATATAAAAATACAAACACATGGGCTTCCCTGGTGGCGCAGTGGTTGAGAGTCCGCCTGCCGATGCAGGGGACACGGGTTTGTGCCCCGGTCTGGGAAGATCCAACATGCCGTGGAGTAGCTGGGCCCCTGAGCCATGGCCACTGAGCCTGTGCATCCAGAGCCTGTGCTCCACAACAGGAGAGGCCACAATGGTGAGAGGCCCGCGTACCGCAAAAAAAAAAAAAAAAAAAAAAAAAAAGGAGGCTAAACAATACACTACTTAATAATGAAGTGATCACTGAGGAAATCAGAGGAAATCAAAAAAATACCTAGAAAAAAATGACAATGGAGACACGACAACCCAAAACCTATGGGATGCAGCAAAAGCAGTTCTAAGAGGGAAGTTTATAGCAAACAATCCTGCCTTAAAAAACAGGAAACATCTCAAATAAACAACCTAACCTTGCACCTAAAGCAATTAGAGAAAGAAGAACAAAAACACCCCAAAGTTAGCAGAAGGAAAGAAATCATAAAGATCAGATCAGTAATAAATAAAAAAGAAATGAAGGAAACGATAGCAAAGATCAATAAAACTAAAAGCTGGTTCTCTGAGAAGATAAACAAAATTGATAAACCATTAGCCAGACTCATCAAGAAAAAAGGGAGAAGACTCAAATCAATAGAATTAGAAATAAAAAAGAAGTAACAGCTGACACTGCAGAAATACAAAGGATCATGAGAGATTACTACAAGCAACTCTATGCCAATAAAATGGACAACCTGGAAGAAATGGACAAATTCTTAGAAATGTACAACCTGCCAAGACTGAACCAGGAAGATATAGAAAATATGAACAGATCAATCACAAGCACTGAAATTGAAACTGTGATTAAAAATCTTCCAACAAACAAAAGCCCAGGACCAGATGGCTTCACAGGCGAATTCTATCAAACATTTAGAGAAGAACTAACACCTATCCTTCTCAAACTCTTCCAAAATATAGCAGAGGGAGGAACGCTCCCAAACTCATTCTACTAGGCCACCATCACCCTGATACCAAAACCAAAGATGTCACAAAGAAAGAAAACTACAGGCCAATATCACTGATGAACATAGATGCAAAAATCCTCAACAAAATACGAGCGAACAGAATCCAACAGCACATCAAAAGGATCATACACCATGATCAAGTGGGGTTTATTCCAGGAATGCAAGGATTCTTCAATATACGCAAATCAATCAATGTGATACACCATATTAACAAACTGAAGGAGACAAACCATATGATCATCTCAATAGATGCAGAGAAAGTTTTCGACAAAATTCAACACCCATTTATGATAAAAACCCTGCAGAAAGTAGGCATAGAGGGAACTTTCCTCAACATAATAAAGGCCATATATGACAAACCCCCAGCCAACATCATCCTCAATGGTGAAAAACTGAAACCATTTCCACTAAGATCAGGAACAGGACAAGGTTGCCCACTCTCACCACTCTTATTCAACATAGTTTTGGAAGTTTTAGCCACAGCAATCAGAGAAGAAAAAGAAATAAAAGGAATCCAAATTGGAAAAGAAGAAGTAAAGCTGTCACTGTAGATGACATGATACTATACATAGAGTATCCTAAAGATGCTACCAGAAAACGACTAGAGCTAATCAATGAATTTGGTAAAGTAGCATGACACAAAATTAATGCACAGAAATCTCTTGCATTCCTATACACTAATGATGAAAAATCTGAAAGTGAAATTAAGAAAACACTCCCGTTTACCAATGCAACAAAAGAATAAAATATCTAGGAATAAACCTACCTAAGGAGACAGAAGACCTGTATGCAGAAAATTATAAGACACTGATGAAAGAAATTAAAGATAATACAAATAGATGGAGAGATATACCATGTTCTTGAATTGGAAGAATCAACGCTGTGAAAATGACTCTACTACCCAAAGCAATCTACAGATTCAATGCAATCCCTATCAAACTACCAATGGCATTTTTCACAGACCTAGAACAAAAAATTTCACAATTTGTATGGAAACACAAAAGACCCCAAATAGCCAAAGCAATCTTGAGAAAGAAAAATGGAGCTGGAGGAATCAGGCTCCCTGACTTCAGACTATACTACAAAGCTACAGTAATGAAGACAGTATGGTACTGGCACAAAAACAGAAATATAGAGCAATGGAACAGGATAGAAAGCCCAGAGATAAACCCACGCACATATAGTCACCTTATCTTTGATAAAGGAGGCAAGAATATACAGTGGAGAAAAGACAGCCTCTTCAATAAGTGGTGCTGGGAAAACTGGACAGCTACATGTAAAAGTATGAAATTAGAACACTCCCTAACACCATACACAAAAATAAACTCAAAATGGATTAAAAACCTAAATGTAAAGCCAGACACTATCAAACTCTTAGAGGAAAACATAGGCAGAACGCTCTATGACATAAATCACAACAAGATCCTTTTTGACCCACCTCCTAGACAAATGGAAATGAAAACAAAAATAAACAAATGGGACCTAATGAAACTTCAAAGCTTTTGCACAGCAAAGGAAACCATAAACAAGACCAAAAGACAACCCTCAGAATGGGAGAAAATTATTTGCAAATGAAGCAACTGACAAAGGATTAATCTCCAAAATTACAAGCAGCTCATGCAGCTCAATAACAAAAATCAAACAACCCAATCCAAAAATGGGAAGAAGACCTAAACAGACATTTGTCCAAGGAAGATATACAGATTGCCAACAAACACATGAAAGAATGCTCAACATCATTAATCATTAGAGAAATGCAAATCAAAACTACAATGAGATATCATCTCACTGCGGTCAGAATGGCCATCATCAAAAGATCTACAAACAATCAATGCTGGAGAGGGTGTGGAGAAAAGGGAACACTCTTGCACTGTTGGTGGGAATGTAAATTGATACAGCCACTATGGAGAACAGTATGGAGGTTTCTTAGAAAACTAAAAATAGAACTACCATACGACCCAGCAATCCCACTACTGGGCATATACCCTGAGAAAACCATAATTCAAAAAGAGTCATGTACCAAAATGTTCACTGCAGCTCTATTTACAATAGCCAGGACATGGAAGCGACCTAAGTGTCCATCAACAGATGAATGGATAAAGAAGATGTGGCACATATATACAATGGAATGTTACACAGCCATGAAAAGAAACAAAATTGAGTTATTCATAGTGAGGTGGATGGACCTAGAGTCTGTCATACAGAGTGAAGTAAGTCAGAAAGAGAAAAACAAATACCATATGCTAACACATATATATGGAATCTAAGAAAAAAAAGGTCATGAAGAACCTAGGGGCAAGACGGGTATAAAAACACAGACCTACTAGAGAATGGACTTGAGGATATGGGGAGGGGGAAGGGTAAGCTGTGACAAAGTGAGAGAGTGGCATGGACATATATACACTACAAAACGTAAAATAGATAGCTAGTGGGAAGCAGCCGCATAGCACAGGGAGATCAGCTTGGTGCTTTGTGACCACCTAGAGGGGTGGGAGGGAGGGAGACGCAAGAGGGAGGAGATATGGGAACATATGTATATGTATAACTGATTCACTTTGTTACAAAGCAGAAACTAACACACCATTGTAAAGCAATTATACTCCAATAAAGACGTTTAAAAAAAACAAGAAAAAACAGTATACAGGAGTAATGAAGCAAAATAATAAATATTACAGAGAGAAAGTCTCTGGAAAAATAGGAATACCAAAACATTCAAGGTTCGGCAGATAATTCCATCACTTAATGAGGTACAAATGACAACAAGAAAGAACTTTATCTTTCAGCTGAAAGAAAGAGGAATATCTGTGTTTGCCAAAAAAAAAAAAAAATTGGCTTTAACAAAATAAGACTGAAACTTGGGGTGAGAGGGCTTGAAATTCAAGTATAAAAATTATAAAGGAAACTAAATTCTAAATAAGTACTATAGGCTTATCCCTTTTTGTAAACACATATAACATGTAAATGCTTTTTGTAATTAAACGTCCTGAAAAAAGTTTAACAAAATTTTGAAAATTTCTGATGCTTTGCAATGGATACTTGGAGGTTCATTATTCTCTTCTCTTTATTTCTTAGTATGTTTGAAATATGCCATAGTAAAAAGGTTTTTTTTTTTAAAATCCACATAAAAAGATCTATGGACTTGCTGATTTGCCCTTGTGATTTATAAGGTCATAAGCTACTTGAAAGCAAGAATGATGCCTTATACCGTCTCTTTATACCTCACTGTGGCTAATGTATTACTCTACATCCAATAAGAAACAGCTAGTCAGTGTCCGTTGAATGGGTAAAAATAAAATGTCTTTGTTTGGGGGAACTAGACCCACTTAAGTGCCTTTTAGCTCTGTGATTCTATGGTATCAAGTTTTAACGTATTTGCTTATGCTTAACTCTTAACTCACCAAGATATCAAGAAATATATGCCAGGTGATCAAGTCACCTGTTAGTCTTTTCCAAAGCTCTGGTGAAGAGATTCCAAATGTGGCTTGTTTTTAAATCACAAACCAGCAAATTAAAGAGAGAAGGAAGCAACCTGGCAAGCCTTTGCTTTCTACAGTGACCAAGCGTATGCTAGGTGTCTAATCGTCTGCTGCCTTTGCTCTGTGCCTTTCTTCTTTCCTAGACCATCCTGGGTATCCAGTGTGAGCTCCAGAAACAGCTCAGGAATTTCATTTCCTTGGACCAACTTCCTATGACTCCCCGATATAATGATGGACGGTGCCTTGAAGGAGGGAAGCAACCAAGGTTTGCTGCTGTTCCTTCTGTTTTCGGCAAAGGTATAAAATTCGCCATCAAGGATGGCATAGTAACAGCCGATATTATAGGAGTAGCCAATGAAGATAGCAGGCGGCTGGCTGCCATTCTCAATAATGCTCATTACCTGGAAAACCTACATTTTACCATAGAGGGGAGGGACACGCACTACTTCATTAAGCTTGGGTCTCTGGAGGAAGACCTGGTGCTCATCGGGAACACTGGGGGGAGGCGCATTCTGGAGAATGGTGTCAATGTCACTGTGTCCCAGATGACTTCGGTGTTGAATGGGAGGACTAAACGGTTTGCAGATATCCAGCTCCAGCACGGGGCTCTGTGCTTCAACATCCGGTATGGGACAACTGTCGAAGAGGAAAAGAATCACGTGTTGGAGATCGCCAGACAGCGTGCTGTGGCCCAGGCCTGGACTAAGGAGCAAAGAAGGCTGCAAGAAGGGGAAGAGGGTATCCGGGCATGGACAGAGGGGGAAAAGCAGCAGCTGCTGAGCACTGGGAGAGTACAAAGTTATGATGGGTATTTTGTTTTGTCTGTTGAGCAGTATTTAGAACTTTCTGATAGTGCCAACAATATTCACTTTATGAGACAGAGCGAAATAGGCAGGAGGTAACAAAAAAAATCTCTGCCTTTGCGTCACCAAAGACTGCCTGTTTTTAAAACATAAAATGGTTTATTGTATTGGTTTTCTAGATCAGAACTCTGTATATGTAAATATGGAGGAGAAACATATCCAACTGCCTTTCAATGTGACGGAAGATGGTATTTTAATATTGTTTGTTTAAACTCTTCAAGAAATGACAGAGATTTTTAGTTCTTGTGTGGCAGTATTCAAAATAACACAAGTAGAACTCAACTAAAAACAAAAAAATTTTCAGCAAGCACCGCTTTCAATTTGTGGAACCATGCCGATGTTCAACTATAAAGAAAGAACCCAAGGTTCTCTATGTCTATTGTGACACGTGGTTTCATATTCAGCTTTTGGCAGAACTTTCGGGCTATTTGAAAGGTGGTGCAATCATATCTGAACCTTGCATTTCGAAAGACTGCCAGCTCTTTCACATGTTCCAGATCTGTTATAGGAAACTTTGAAAGAAGTGTAAAATGTCCTCGGCCACCATCTCCTAGAGTCAGGACCCATTTGCCCTTCATCCCTGATGATTCCTCCTTGCTTGTTGAAATAGATGCCATGTTGTTGTGCTGTGTTTTGGCGTGTGGTGGCTGGGTTCTGTCTACCACGCTTCCCTGTGGGTGTGGTCACCAAACCCAATTGCCACTATTTGCTCGTGTGTACATGATACCAAGGCAGCTGGCCAATGTAACTCCTCCCACCCAACTTGTTTTGACTACATTTTGTACTCAGTTGTCCAGCTGTATTAGTGTCATGAAAACATAGCTTTTATTAACCTGGGTAGGAATTTCTCATTTATATATAGGGTGTGTTTTGGTCATAGTTTCACATTCGTGATTCAGTACTTATACACTAATCCAATGGTTTTGTGCACATGAAAGGTAATTTACTACAAAGTGTGATTCTGGTACAAAAAAAAAAATAGGCTTTCACAGGCATACATGCCTGGGATGCCGACACATTACACTCACTACTACTGCAGAAATCCATAAGAGCCAAAAACTTTAAAAAAAAAAATAGACATAGTACTAAGGTGAAAGGAAAGTGCCAAAGGGAAGACCAAACTAAACATCACGGGAAGTTGCTGCCACATTGTTTCACCCCACTTAGATTTCTCTTTCAAATGTGCAATTCTGTATTGAACATCTCCCAGCCATAGGAAATGTAATTGAGTCCTTTCCAACCTAAAACATTTCAACTAATTATAGAGAGGCAGACTATTTTTTACTAAGATAATTTATATGGTTAGTTATTTTAGTTCTCTGTCTTTGCCCATTTATTTTTGATTTAATCATCTCTCCTGCCTAGGAAAATAGCTATTTTCCAGGAAGGGTTATTTTGTTCTACAATCACTTAAAATGCAGAAAAAGATCAGGATTAGTGTTAATATCAGCTGCAGTTTCTCAATCTGTATGAATCCTGTCATAAAAGAAGCCCCTTGGTGAGCTGGGAGTTTTGTGCCCAGTGACAAAGAGACAGTTTGTAAACTGCTGTGCAATTGTAAGTTACCACAAATGAAAATACAGGACAGCACAATGTGGCCTGCGGAAAATTCTCCTGAGCCAGCTTCAGCACTTTCATCACCAGGTCTGGACACTCACTATGTCTGAAGGAGAATTTATGATGGAATGTCGCAGTTTGGATTCTTTCCAGCCACTACCTAAATGCAGTGTGGGGTCATTGCCTTGCTTTGTGATGACAGGCATTTGTGATGATTTGAAAATATGCAAAGTCAGAATCCAGGCTCACATTAAGGTTTTTAAAGAGTCTGGCTCCTAACTACACAAAGTAGAGTGAGAGAAAGGCAAGGGCCCGCTGACAGTAGGGGAGGGTGTATCCACACATTTCATTTTCAAAACCTTCAGGTTGGGATTACACATGTATTCCAAGAGAGAGAAAGAATTCATGATGAACTCATATTGGGGTTTTTTTTCCCTGAATCAGGCCTGTGTTAATGGTATAGTATTTATTCAGGACAGGATCTAAATTACTAGCAAACTTGTTGAAAATTTGAATACCTCCACACCAGCCTAAAAATGGACCTTAAGTTCCTAGAACCTCTGATGTTCTTTTAAATCAATGGAAAAGTAAATTATGAACTGTATATAAAGAGTACATTCATAAATGTGATGATGTATTTTATCACTAATCCAAGATGTCAATATTAGAGTCTATTTTGCTTATACTTCAAGCAATTATACTTTTTTGCAATTCACTGATGATGTATCATTTTCAAACTGCTTTAAATATCCATTAGAAACAAGTATTTGAAGCTTTTACTTAATAGTAATTACCATGAACTGTGCATTTCTAGTTTGAAATACATATTTAATTTGTGCCTTTAGTTTCTTAAAGTTATATTTGTATTATATTCAGAAAATGCACTTTTTATCACTTAGAGCTGTGGTTTTAATACTGCCTTGAACTATTACTGTTCTCTTTACCACTTCCAAAGTTTTTTAGGAGGAAAGAGAAAAAAACCCAAAAGGTTAGCACTAATGAGTAGTAAATCTAAGAGAAACATTTTGGCATTTCTTAATAAGAACATGGAGATATTGAGTACATCACTTCCTATTCATGTGAATACAAAGGATGCCTTTATTGACTTGTAGTTCTGAAGTTTAAATTAATGAAAGAACAATTCAGTTGTATCTCTTGATGAAAGTAAAAGCATTTTAAAGAGAAATATATGAATTTCTCATACCCAGAAGACAGGTGGCTGACACTACACAGCCACACACCATTCAAGTAGGTTCAAGTGAGAGCACAGCAGTCGGGCTCTCCTATGAAGAATATTCTGGGCCGGAGGCAGGGAATACTCCATAGTTGTTTCTTTTTCCTAGTTAGGCCCATTTTATTTGTGCTTTTTAAATTTTGTTTTGACTCTTGCACTACAGTCTAGAGATCCAAATGAGCTGAAAAGTTCACAGTTGAACAGACATTTAAATATATTTATTTTTAGTTGTCATTCTAATCATTACTGATTAGAAGCATGATTCCTGAAGGAAAGGGATATAAAGCCCAATTCATACTAATTTTTAGTAAAACACTCACCATATAAATAGGCATATGTTTTATTTTTAACCCAACAAAATACTGTATAAAATAAGCGTGTCCTTTACTGTCAATTTATCTAGAAGATCTATAATATATAGACTATATATATAATATATACAACATAGCCAAATGTATGAAAACTTAACGATGTATAATTTGGAATTCACATGCTATGTAGAGAGGTATACAATTAATTCTAATTTTTGTAAGATTGTTCTTTTTCATTACTATTGACACAGTTTCGAGCATCCTATCATGTTGTTTCTACTTTTTTTCCTCTCTTTCCTTTTTTTAAAAAAATTTTTAACCAGACCAGGCCCTACTGTAATAGCACCTAAGAGAGTCAGGGCAAAGTTTTTGCATTTATAAAGATATGTTCCTGTAAGGGCAACTGTAATGGAGTTCAGTGGTAACGGAAGCAAAAGTACAGTAATCAAGTATTGAAAGGAACTTTTGGAGAGACTGGAGAGTATTATAGCTTGTGGAAAAACAGAAGGCTACAGGTTGGATGCAACGTTCTTGTGTTCTTAGAGGAACACACGTACACATAGCTGACCTGACTAGTACTTCAGATCTCAGACTGCTCTTCCACAGCCTTCTGTAAGGTTCTTTATTCTGCAAAAAAAACAAAAAAAAGCAAAAAAACAAAACAAAGAAAAAAACCAGAAAATAACAAACAACAACAAAAAAGAATTCAACCACAAAATAGTGACTGTTTCAGTGTGTCCTTCACGTGAAAGCTATTAAGGACCAAATATACTACTGTGTATAAGAAGAAATTACTTCCTAAACAGTAACTGAAAATAGTTAGAGTTAAACTTGCTGTGGATTTTGTCTTGGCAGTTGTCATCTTACATTATTTGTCAAAGGAAATGTGTTTGGCAGTTAAAAAAATCTTTCCTTAGATTTAGTGGTGGACTTTAACCTCTTAAATAAATGTTAGTATATCAGATTGTGTCCTTGAAAATATTTTACTTGTATGATTCATGACAATGTCTAAATCTTTACTATTCTTCTGGCAAAAGCATCAGTAAAAAGAAGGTGAAAAAGAGAAGTATAGCCTTTACGTCAGAAAAATGTTCTTTTTAGCTGCTTACTTTCTCATGAGAAGTAAAGATGTTTACAGTGTATGCCAAGATTTTCAGTTTCTATATAACAACAGTTAGAGGTTCTAATCATACAGGAAATTGTGTTATAATGGCCTGAGCCATGTTGCTAGGAAACAATAGGTTCCAGTTTTGTATTCCTGCTCTCAATCCTGTGCTGAAAAGTGACTGGATACTGTACAGGTTCATGTTCTCTGGCTGCAGTTAAATGGTCTTTTGCATTTTGCTCTGGCTTTCAGGCCAGAAGCATGCATTTTCTACAAGAGCATCACAACATGCTGTAAATATTTAAAGTTAAACATTATGTGTCGATATTTGAAAGAAAAAAGTACTTTGAATATTTCATTTTTAAAAAATAAAATTGCAAATGAACACTGTGTCCCATTTTATTCATGCGCCAAACTGCATTTTCAAGTCAGTCTGGTCACCTGAGATTTGAAAAGTGGCTCCCTAAAAGGGAGCAATAAAACCACATCACCTTGAAAATATAGGTGCAGAAGTCAAAAAGGCACTAATCCTAAGCAGACGCCTCTTCACTTTTATTTTTCATACATATAGGATCTCTGACACAAATGACCATTTAATAAAAATAAAAATAAAAAAAGAGTAGCTGTTTCAAGTTTAAATGCCTCTAGGCTAGGACTCATAAAGGTTCTCTCTCCTGCTGATGCCTTTCTGGGCAATAGAAAGAAAATTAAGAATTGAAAAACAGGGGTGGGAGGGAGCTAGGAGAGCAGGGCAACCCAACGCATTGGCAAAGAATGAATGGGGCAGGGGAGGCAATCAGGAAAGACTAAAAAACAACTCTTCTGAGGCCCGAAGTCCTGGGCAGTTACAATGGCCATTGGCGCTTATTTTTCACAAAAAGACATTTACGAGAGACACTGGGAAGGCTGGCCAACAGATCTTCCAAAATTCATCTTGATAGTAATGGGGTACCTATAGTCCAAACAGCCTGTTACTGAAACTTGCTTGGAATCCTGGAATTTACACCACTCTAAAGTGCCCTGCTGCCTTTTATTCACTGATATATACAGAGATACAGTGAGAAGATTGACAGAGCAGAAGACAATCCTGATTGTTTCAACACACCAATCAGCAAAAAGCAATGGGGGTGGGGAGTGGAGTTGGGGGATATTAGTAACACCAGGAGATTGGTTTTTCAAAATATGCATCCCACCCTCAGTACAAAAAGAAAGTAGAGCTCCTACATTGAAAAAATTATAAAGGAGATAAGGGATTTCTCCATGTTCCTTCCCTATTCACCCTCACTTTTAGAGATCTTTAAATATCAATGCTATTCAAACATTTAGTAATATTACTACCATAAATTTATATAATTCTAGTATCTCAATAATCCTGTGAGGTGAGCAAGACTTAATTGTTCCTATTTGGCAAATGCAATACCAGCAACGGACTGACTTACCTAAGGTCACTGGCATAATCAGTGACAAAGCCGAAAAGCAAATTCAAGTCTCATTTGCTATGTTGATGGGCTCTCTCCAGTCGATCAGGTTATATTCTTTCCACATAAAAATATTCATTTAAAAAGCAAATGACCTCATGATGAAAATTCAGCCTTTTACTGCAAGTTGGGCCAATGACCCCAAATTATGAAAGTGTCCAAACTGGGCAGTTTAACTTCACCCTGAGCTGCAAACTGCAAAATTATGGTGTCCCATTTACTGCAAGGGCAAACATAGGTGACAAAGTTGAATTTATAGCCCACTAACAGGAAGACTAGGCATCTGTAACCTTGAAATGCTCAAGGGCAAATCTGGGTTTTATTATTAATAGACTTTGGATTCTGAACTCAATAAGTGAATCAAATAAAGCATAAGCTGATGTCTAAACATTCTTAACAGATTTTAAAGCTGGTTCTCACATTTTAACTTTTCTATCCATTCTACCACAAATAATATCTTAAATCCAGCCCTTGATTTATACCAGAAGACTTAATCAGAGGCATCCTCTGTAGACCTATTCTACCTATGTACTACCACAAAAGTTCCCTGCCTGTAACAGCCAAATGGACAATTACCTAAGCTTGTCTCCCTACTGACCTTATCTCTTCAGAACAAATTTCAGAGAAAATGAACAAGTATTTGATAAACTGTCATGTTCCTCGTGGGCTTGCTGACACACGTTTTTTTCTGAAGAAAGGTGTGCACTTAGAAATATATGTGCATTTTTCTACCTTTACTCAGCATCTTACAGGTATATGTTAACATGGCAATATTTTAGATATGGCAAGGATATGACCTTTCTGTAAAGGTGCAAGCTATTATGTACTGGGAAATAGCAAGGATGCTCATGCCAGGAAAGAAAAAGTGCAAAAAACTTGATGAATAAAAGGCCAGCAAAAGAAAACAGTGGGTAGGCACATCAACTGGAAAATTTGACAATAGCAAAATCAGAAAAGCACTTACCTTTTTCAGTGAATCAGTCCAATAAGATAAGATGACCTTCATCGATGCTTTATTTAGTATATTAATAGCACCTATCTTTGAATATTTTTGAAAGGAATATTTTAAGACAAATTAGAAAAATAAAGATTTCAAATACTTTATTAAAATATGAGAAAACATAAATAATTCAAAAAAGGCCCTGGTAAAGGAACATGCAAACATTCCTATATTTAGGATTATTCCATAATGAACAAATTAGAGTAAAAATTAGTTACACCTATTAAAATTTAAACCCAAGCTACAAATAATTAAAAAGTATCTAAACATATGCGTTTTATTTGGAAAGTCAGCTTTCCGAATTCCTTTACAAATTAAAGTGATGCTTTTACTTCTAGAAATGGTAACTGGAGCACAATACATCATTGTGGCCATACTCCACTTTTGCACTCCCAGAGCATCCAGGTTAAATGCTCAGAAATCAGATGTTGCCAGCAGAGAGAGTAGCTTTGTCTCTTGGCAGTTCGCTAATTATTAACCAAGCTCACCACCTCTCACATACAACCCAGAATTCCAAGTTACTGGTTTATAATGAAATTTATAATGAACCAGCTTCCTATGGACCATGGGCCAGAGTATTGGGTTAACTCATTCTTCCTTTAAAGACAGATCTACCTAGGGAACCCTTGTACACTGTTGGTGGGAATGTAAATTGGTGCAGCCACTGTGGAAAACAATATGGAGGTTTCTCAAAAAACTAAAAATAGAGCTACCATATGATCCAGCAATTCCACTTCTGGGTATATATCCGAAAAAAACAAAAACACTAATATGAAAGATACGTGCACCCCAATGTTCACAGCAGTATTATTTACTGCCAAGCTATGGAAGCAACATAAGTGTCCATCAACAGATGAACAGATAAAGAAGATGTGGTATATATATACAATGGACTACTACTCAGGCATAAAAAAGAAGGAAATTTTGCCATTTGCAACAACATGGATGGACTTGGAGGGTATTATGCTAAGTGCAATAAGTCAGACAAAGGAAGGCAAATACCGTATGATATCATTTATATGTAGAATCTAAAAAATACAACAAACTAGTGAATATTTTAAAAAAGAAGCAAACTCACAGGTATAGAGAACAAACTATTGATTGCCAGTGGGGAGAGAAAAGGGGGGAGGAGCAATATAGGGGTAGGGGATTAAGAGGTACAAACTATTCTGTATAAAATAAGCTACAAGGATATATTGTACAATACAGGGAATATAGCCAATATTTCATAATGACTATAAATGGAGTAGAACCTTTAAAAAAAAAGATCTACCTACATGTTGGGACCCTGACTTACCATGTACTTACCACCTTTTATTGTTATTTTCTTGTCTTTTATTGTTATTTTCTTTTATTGCTATTGTTTTCTTGTCCAACTAGGCAGGGGGCTACCTGAGCGTGGAGGCCAGGTGTTTTTACTTCTCTACCCCAGTGCCTATTGTGCTTGCTGAGTGAATGAATTCTATGAGGCCCGAAGCAACTTGACATATAATTGAATTGTAAGAGTCATGAAAATATAAATGTGAGAAGAAAATACCAATACCCATCACTGCCTACAATCTTGGCTCTCACTTAGGTTACAATTACTTGGAATTGTTAAAAATTAATGTAACCTGTAAGCTTCCAATGGTCTTGTAGGGCCACCTGATAGGGAGACTGCTTGTAAATCAGCTACTCATGAGCCACAGCTGATGAGCTGCAGCTGCTGTTTTTACATGGAGTGACAACTACTGGGGCAGAGGTAAATGAAAAGAAGAAAAGTCCACTTCATCAGATTTGTAATATAATTTCAAATCCTATAGCATCAAATATAATAAACATTTAGAGCATATTTTAAATTACGGGAATTTTAAACTACAGATTGGTCTGCGGATTTTACTGTCCAACGTCAGAACACTAGGCAAGAAGGTTGCTTTCAGAATTAAACAGAAATTCTTCACTCTCTATCTAGTACTTGTTTTTAGCACACAGTGCACAGTTTCATATATCCCCAGAGAGCCTATAACACTATAGCTATTGGAGAGCATAATACCTAATGTAGAACCACACATGACAAAGACGAGGGACACGAACCAGCTTCCTGCCATATAATCAAGCAAGACATTTTAAAATCAGTAGCTATCAAATAATATTTCACTAAAAATGGTGCTTTTGAGAAAAACTGAGGATTATTTTTATTTATATTTGGCAAGAATTGACATTAATCTTTTATAAAGTATCATTATGTTTTAAGTCATTTCCCATTTGTAAATACAATAACTGAAAATAACCTGTGGAATTATTTTTCCCCAATCCTCATTTCAAAGCTCCTCATTATCCGAAAAGTCCATTTCAGCTTTAACATCATGGTATAGATGCTTCCATTACAGGACTATGATGGTTTCAGAAATACTTTTGTAGCTCACTGAACTGTATTATCAATTATATATAAGACTTAGCATATATTTAAATTATTGAAAATAAAGTACAAGGTGTGTTTTATTTTTCTTCATGGTGCTTTCAGGAAGACATCAGGATCTTCTCTTCTCCCTAAAGAAAAATAATAACAAAAATCAAGAAGAGATAAACTTACAAGCTATTAAAATTACAGGTTAACTCAAACATAAAATTTCCAACTGCATAAAGTTCACAAAGATACAATCCAATGATATAGCTCAAGCAACAAGTATTTAAAACTGTTATAGAGAATGGCATACTGAGCCAATTTGTAAATTGGAATTCTATTTACATTTCTTTTAAAAAAGCTAACTACTCATTAATTTAATTCACCACTTGAGTCTGAGTCTAATTGTCAGTTTATGCCTGAGCCTGGGTCCCTGTCAAAAAAGGAAATAACAACTCATTTTATTTTATCATAAATATTTATTGTTTCAATCAACGCGTATCCTCTTACTCAAGACAGATGATTAACCCCCTTCAATAGATATCAACTATCACAAATCTGACAGCTGAGGACATTGGCTAGTATTCGGTGATTAGCTTGACATGTCCATTAAAATAGCTTTGCTCAGGAGATTAACAATTTGCGCTAGTGGAAAAATAAAGTCTACTAACTTCCTTTCCTTTGCTACAATAAAATTTTATTAATTCAAGCACCACAAATTCAGAAATCGGGATCACGTGGACCAAGCTAACATTAGCCTTTCCATCCCTGAAGGGAAAACACTACCTGATAATAAGCAAAAGTAACGGACAAGTCCAGATGTTCTCTGAATTGTCCCGTCTTTCAAATTATTTGTGTCTGAATTAGTGAAGTGAAATGGTACTCATGGAGCGACAAAACAGGCTGGGGAAGACAAGACGGGATAAGAAAGATTAAAATGTTGTGGGCTCATAGAATTTTTTATATTTTTGCAGAGTTTTATTAAAAGTTTATAGTATAGCATGTGGAAATCATAGTATGTGAATAGCCCCCTCTCACTGGGGCTGCTGGCTCCATCTTCTTATTGCATTTTTCTATAACTATATGTTTATGACTAGGGTGACTCATAGCCCTAAGCTTCCAAACCTGTCAAAAATAAACAGTAAACCATACCTGTAGCACCTTGTGTACTTCTAGCTGAGGGCTTCTTCTCAACTGGATACTGCAAAGGTATTACAATACCTTGATCTGGCTTCTGAAATGCTGAAATGAGATTTTTTATTTTCCGGAAAAATCTTTTATGTACCCCAGGTGCTGTCTGGAAAATAAAAGGCCAAGCAGATTATTCATCTACCTCATAATGATACAAAAAAGGGCCTACAAAATGTGCAAGGGATGCTTAGAGAGGTAACATTTGTGTAACTTGTTCAAATATTTGAAAACATAAGGAAGAAGGAAAAACAACATTCTAGAAGAGCTTACTTTGGTTGGCTGAATTTCCCTGCAAGAGGAGCTAATGAGCTGTCATTTCAGTTCTCCCGAGGGTGGTATTAGTTTGTACAAGCTGCTGCTCATCACCCTGCCCTTCCTGCCTGCTACCCATCATACATCCCGAACCTCTAAGGGTATACAGGCCATTACCCACAATGAATTCACCAACAGAGAGGATGCAGTTAAACAGAGAAAAAACACAGATCCTACAGGTCATTAATAAAAAGCCTAAAGAACCAAAAAAAAAAAAGCAAACAAACAAATAAAACAACAACTACAACCCATCCTCCCTGCCATCATTCCACAATATAAAATGCTACACAGGAAATTAAAAACTGGCTGTTATGAGGCACACAATGCAGGGCTAGTTAGTCCTCACACTCTTTCACTTCACGGTATGTCCTGCCTCACCCTACACATTAAATTTTTTCCTCCTTGGGAAACTTCCCTATCCTCCCCCAAACTGCTCTTTATGTCAACACTTCACTGTGACAAGGTTCTCTCTATGACACGAAATGAAAGACTAAGGTCACCTTTATTTATTTGTTTGGTTTTGAAGGGATCATTATTTGCAGGTGACTATTAAAATGTACTCCTCTCCTGACATGAATTCTCTTGTAAAGACACTACTTGAAATCAACAACAATTTCCTGCAAAAGCTTATGAGCCAAGCTTTAAGCGTCAGCTCAAAACTGTCATTTTACATGAAATAAAATAGTATTGCTATAAGCAATTGAACAATGACCAGTTTTTTTAGAAAGCTGTTTTTCAGCTATTCCATCTAGAAAGTTTTTGAGGTGGGAGCTATTTGTTTGTTAGCATTTAATGAGAAAACATGAAGGCTGGCATACAGATGTGTGTCAGCTACACAAAATGCCAAAGACAGCACACTGTCCACTATAACTCTTGGTCATTTCCTACACTGGGGTAAAGAGTTTTTCACTGAAAACACTGAAAAAGTTCTTTTTAGCTTTAAATTAGTGTCAGCTCATAGGCTCACACAGCTACTCAGTAGATACAGAATACTCTCCCACTCAGCTCCAACCTTACAGTCAAAACACCTTCCCAGAACTCTATTGAGACCTCATCCAAAATAATATGGCCATTCTTACAGGGATCCAAACAGTTCTTTGGCTCCAGGATAGAATCTCCAAATGTCAAAGGCAGGCCATAGGCACAAAATAACCTTCTTATGTCTTCCTTGGAGTACTTTTTCATTTTCAAAGCACTTTCCCATCTCCTGGCAGTTATTGGCTGATTTGGTTACTCCCATTTGACAGATAAGAAAATGGAAATACAAAGAGATAATTCAGCTTGCCCAAGGTCACACAGATAACCAGAGGCAGAACTGGCTCTAGATCCCAGGACCCAGACTCTTTCCTTTCAGATTAGGCAGATTAGAGACCAAACAGGTTCTAGTGAAGTTAGTCACCAACCAGAAGAGAAACTAATCCACTCCCCCGGGGTGGAAAGATTTCAAACCACACATCTTTTTACCTGTTCTTGTGGCTTGTAAAACCATTTATCAACAGAAGCATCTTTTTAATGAGGATTTGTATGCAGCTAACACTTGATTCTCCATGCCAATGGAGAGAAATAATAGCACTGAAGGTAAAAAAGCAATTTGAATTTGGCATGCAATGTTGCACTGGCAAATAACTGACTGAATTTATAGTGCTTTGCTTAGGTCAATAAGTAAAATTATTTAACATCCACTGATCTACTGATGATCAAATATCCAGAAAAGCCCAAAAGCACTGAAGTCAGCAGGGGGATGTTAGTACATTTTTTACAATGTACCACAGACAATGAACATATTAATAAATGATAGGTGACTGTACGTGGAATTCTCTGAATTAACAGTTTGGCAAAATCTTAGCCTGAGTCACATGAGATAAATTAATATACTAGGCAATGATAAAACCTAAAAGTCTACCTAAAGCTAGAAAATCACGTAATATTTGTCTTTCGTAGTTCAGTGGATCCAGGGTTCAATTTCACTCCACTCTTTGAAACAAACTGCAGACACACCTAGATTTCTAGTACAATCTTTGCACAGAAAATTTAGTGCTACTGTCAAGATTTTTCCTGCAATGTGGCAAACTAAAGCATTGTTCCAAAGAGCAATATAAATTATCTGTTATTTACCCCATTTTGAAAATACATTTACCTCAAGAATTGTACCACTGACATCTCCCATCCTGTCACTGAACTCAGCTATTGTTCAAATTTGCACATTTCCCATACAGTTATCCATGGAAACATGCTTTGGATCATAGCTGGTCTTCACTATGCTCTAGAGAAATTTCTTCCAGTCAGATGATATGAGCTCTAAGAATACACACTAGTTTAATATTCACCATAGGAAAACATAACTAGAAGGCAAATTTAGTAGATAGAAAAAAATGCAATATGCATTTCAAAAATAAATCTAAAGAGTTTTTTTTTTAAACTGTTTTCCCTTTGGAGAAAACATGCCAATCTTCTGCTCTCTTGGTGCAGATAATTACAATATTATTAGATAAACGGGTCAGACCAGACAACAGAATGAGAGAGCATTTGTGTTCAATAAGCCCTTTCTTCCCTAACATGATCACAAACATGTAACAATCTGCATATGATGTTATACTTGAAATGGAAGAAAACAAGTTTAAAGAAAACGTTACCTAAGCCCTGCTAATTTAAGATCCTTTCCATAAAGAATATTCTTCAGCAGCTGAAGGCTACTTCTCTAGGGAGAAGGGCTATTTCTGGTCAAATCATATACAACTATATATGTATATATCATACACTACTATTCCTCATAATAAATGAAATTTAATAACCTATTCAGTCATCTCTGCAGTGATGCAGAGAACTTTTAAAAATAAACGGGTATAAACAGTTTTGATTAGAAATAGTACTGCTTTTCCTCTAATTAGAATGGTAGCATCAATTATCCTGATATAAAGCAACAATGTGTTTGAAAACTTGCCCTAATTCATCTCAGTAGTTCAAAACATTTGTAGTCTGCAATTTGTGCTTTCTAGTTCACCAGTGCATCTGTAAAGGTTAGAGCTATTTTACTTTTTTTTTTTAAGTCTAGACTTCAGAGTTTCTTAAATGCATAGATTGAGTTATTAATAGAGGTTGATATTAGCATTTACGTTTTCAAACAACTCATAATGAAGTCCTTTCATTATAAAGACGGACTGTTTTTATAAAAAGTCAGAAATCAGAGAAAGCATTTGAAGTCAGAAGTTTCCATTGTAGAGACCTCTACTTTGCTAGCATGTTAATATATTGATGCTACCCTGGTATGTGGAAAGAGATTCACTCTACAGGCATTTCTTGCAATGGTACTGTGACTTTCAAATGTTTTCAAAGCCATAAGAACCCATTTTTCTAATGAAATCTTTCTCAGAGCCCCAGTTGATAAGCAAAATAAAAGGGACTGCTCAGATTAAAGACAAATTGGGGACCCAAAGCATACCCACACATCCTCCTATCCTTCTGTAACCCCCTGGGCAACTCCAAGGCACTCAAATGAAAGAACTTTAGGATTTTGCGGAGCATAGCTTAAGAGTCACTGGAATGTTCCCTCTCTCTCTTTTCTACCTATCCTTGTCCTTCCCATATGGCTAAGCTGGGAGTCCTGCCTCCACAGAAGAGCAGCCTTGATTACCCTAATACTTGGAAAATTCTCTATTCTTCAAATGCTTGTGCTAGATAGCACTTGACTATAAACAATCATATTGTTCAGCAACTTGGGTGAGTTCCCATTTTCGAGGGCTTGCTTGCTAGTCCTGTGACTAAGAGCTTTCTTTATATGCATTATCTCATTTAATCTTCAAAATGAGCCCTATGAATAAGGGACTATTTTTAGGCTTATTTTACAGATGAAGAAACTGGTTCAAAGAAAAATTAGGTAACCTACCCAAGGTCATAGACCTCTCAGAAAGGGGTTGGGGGTAGATAAGACCTGGAACACACATCCACCTGACAGCAAACACCAGGCTCTCACATTGCTGTTTAATTCATGTTGTATCTCTCAAGGGTCTTACAGGCTGTTAGAAAACAGGAGTCATGTTGTTTAATCCCCCATAGAACCAACACTTGCATTAGTATCATTTGGTAAATAATTGTCGATTTGATTTTTTAATATATTTTTGATACGCTTTCTAAAATTTCACATAGGCACCAAAAGTTTGACACAATCCTTTAACTTTGTTATCTTTCCCCCAAAGTGAGACCACTCCATACAGTGGTGGCTGAACAGAACTGGGACCAAAATTCTCTAAAGGCTTCTTAATGATCCATGAGCAATTTTGGATCGGAGCTTTAGTGATTTGAATCTGATGAATATTTTGGGAATGTAGGATTTGACAGCTCTTTTATAAAAGCAGTCTAAATTTCAAATACCTCCCTGATACCCCCAGAAGCAAAAATAAATAAAAGAGCTATACCTCAGCACTCCAAGAACCTGTTTCTGTCTGAGACACTCGGTATGTATAAATGTAACCTTGATACCTGTGAAAGAATAAACTTCCATTACTGAAAAATTCCAAAAGAACAATGGATGCTCTAAACTTGAGCTTTAACTATTACATATAAATGATACATATACTGGGACACACGTATATTGCACCACTGCATTCATAGAAAGAAAAGCCTGTGGAATCTAACTTGCTTGCATATCACAGTTTCTAGTACGCCTTCTTTATATTTTCATTTTTTTTCAAACGAGGGAGCTCGCACTTCTAAGGATTTGTCAAGGTGAGAGACTGTTGGGACAGAAAGAAACTAGAGACCTGTTGTAATTGGTAAAAATTATGAATTATTAAACAGATTCAACAAAGCACAGTAATATTATTTTTTGAGTACATACAGAGCCTTAAGGTGAAAACATTTCACTGGGGATAAGGTACTATCAGGCCCACTTAAGTTAATAATAATATTAATTATAAATATAAATGTGGTATATTCCTATGATATTACTATTACTATATAACTTTATAATACATTATAATATAGTACTAATAGTAATTCGAATTAAAAAGGAGTCCTGCTAAAGTACTTGAAATTAGCTTGTCCTTTTAGATGGGGTAAACGTTTTCCCCCATTATTCACTGTGTACGCATATTGTATATCTGTATCGTTGATTTCTACTACATGCCAAGAGTTTTACATGTTGTATTAGTTTGCTCAGGCTGCCATAGCAAAATACCAGTCTGTGTGGCTTAAACAAAAGAAATTTATTTTCTCACAGCCCTGGAGGCTGGAAATCTAAGATCAAGGTGACAGTAACATAGGTTTTATTCTGAGGCCTCTACTCTTGGCTTGTAGGCAGCCACCTTTTAGCTGTGTTCACATGACCTTTTCTTTGTGTGTGTGTGTGTGTGTGAAGAGAGAGATCTCTCTTCTTATAAGTCCACCAGTCCTATTGGATTGGGGCCCCATCCTTACAACCTTGCTCCGTCTCAATTACATCCTAAAGGCCTATCTCCAAATACAGCCACATCGGGGGTTGAGCTTCAACATATGAATATGGGGGGAGAGGGAACATGATTCAGTCCATAGCATTCCAACACTGGTACCTCCAAATTCACATACAAAATACATTCATTCCATCCCAACAGCCTTAAAAAGTCTTAAACACATTCCAGCATCAACTCTGAGGTCTAAATAAAGTCCAAAGTCTCTTCTAAATATCATCTAATGAGATACAGGTGAGACTTGGGAATATGACTGCTGCTGAGGCAAAATTCTTCTCCAGCTGTGAACCTGTGAAACCAGACAAGTCATGTGCTTCCAAAATACAGGAAGACAAGCATAGGACAGATATTCCCATTCCAAAAGGGAGATATCGGAAGGGGAAAAGGGGTGACAGGTCCCAAAAATGTCCGAAATCTCATAAGGCAAATTCCATTAGACCTTAATGCTTGAGAATAATCCTTTTTGGATTGACGCTCTGCCCTCCAGGCCCACTGGGTGGCACTGTCACCCCCATGGCTCTGCATGGGCAGCCCCACCCACTTGGCTCTGTTGGGCAGCTGATCCCACCTTTGAAATCTAGGTGGAAGCAGCCTTGCCCACCTGGGCTTAGGCACTCTCGGCCTGTGGTGGGAGTGGTAACCCTGATGATCTCTGAAACAACTTCAGGATCATTCTTCCATTTTCTTGAAAGATAAAGCATGTTTGCAGCCAAACTGCACTATTGTCCTGCCCTATTCCCTTTGGTCCAAACTGACAGTGTCTCTGATGCTTTGGTCCAAACTCTATTCCTGGCTTCTGTTGAGATGACTAATTAACATCATGGGCAATCTCCTTAAGGAGTGATTATCCAGCCATTCCCTTGGTATTCTCTCCAGACCAAGCTTCCTCATTTTTTGCCCTATGAGTAGGCTGAGAATTTTCCAAATTTTTGTATTCTGGTTTCTTTTTGCTTAACAATTCCTTCTTCAATTCATGTCTCTCCTTTTGCATTTTATTATAAGTAGTCAGGAGGAACCAAGCTATTCCTTCAACACCTTGCTTAGAAATCTCTCCAGCTAAATATCCACTTTGCAAGTTCTACCTTCCACAAAATACTAGAACACAGTTCAGCCAAGTTCTTTGCCATTTATAATTAAGGATGGCTTTTTCTTTAGTTTCCAACAACACGTTCCTAATTTCCATCTGAGACCTCATCAGAATGACCTTTAACATCCATCATTCTACCAATACTGTGTCCACAGTATTGGTAGGCTTTTTCTAGCATGCATCTCCAAACACCTCTAGCCTCTACCCATGACCCAGTTCCAAAGCCACTTTCACATTTTTAGGTGTTTGTTACAGCAGCACTGTACTTCTCAGTACCAAAATCTGTACTAGTCTGCTCAGGCTGCCATAACAAAATACCATAGGCTGGGTGGCTTAAACAAAAGAAATTTATTTTCTCACAGTTCTGGAGCTGGAAGTCCAAGATCAAGGTGCTAGCAACATAGGTTTCATTCCAAGGCCTCTTCTCTTGACTTGTAGACAGCCACCTTCTTGCTGTGTGCTCACATGACCTTTTCTTTGCGGGCATTCATTGAGGGTGCTCTCTCTCTTCTCATAAGGCCAGAACGCTATTGGATTAGGGACCCACCCTTACGATCTCATTTAACCTAAATTACCTCTTAAAGGCCCTATTTCCAAGTACATCCCCATCGGGAGTCAGGGCTTCAATACATGAATTTGACAAGGACACAATTCAGCCCACAGCACATGCATTAGCTCTTTTGGGCCCCACAGTAATCTTATGAACTTTATATTGTGAAATTGATTTTATAGATGAGGAAACTGAGACTTTGAGAAGTTAAGTAACCAAAGCCACACTACAAATCAAGCATCAAAGATGGGATTTAAATCAGGCATCTTTGACTCTAGAGCCCTGGCTTTTGATCCCCACACTGTAATGGATATAGATTATTTATTATATTTTAGTATCTATGGTACTGCTACTTAACTTGCCTAACAAACCTTTGCTTCCTAGAAAAGTATGGTAAACTTTATGCTGAATTACTTCAAATTATGAATCTGAATCTTCACAGAGTTTTATTTCAGACATTTTCTGATTGCTATTCTTTGGCACAAGTTTGGGTCAAAATATATCTTTGATTAGAATACATGCTGGGGCTTCCCTGGCAGTCCAGTGGTTAAGACTCCACGCTTCCAATACAAGGGGCGCAGGTTCCGTCCCTGGTTGGGGAACTAAGATCCCATATGCAGCATGGTGCAGCCAAAAAATTTTTTAAAAAAAGAAAAAAAACTACATGCTAAAGTCTGGTAAAATTAAATGTGTTTAAACCTAAAGTATCTCAAACAGGGTCAAGCTTGAGTAACTGACCTCACTTACCATTAATCCCCTATAGAACTAAAAGTCTTTATGTGGATTAAATTACTATATTTTTAATCACTATCCATCAGTACTATTACCTAAAGGATGAAAAAATTAGGTCTAAAACACTCTAATCACGTTCATTCGATTTGTGAAACCCAAAAAAGGGTCAATTTAATTTGCTGGTGCAATTACAGGAAATGTTTCATTTTTGTTATAAAGGTTTGCCAGAATATTTAGATCATATATGAAAGAGCTTGATATATGCATATAGTATACTTTTTAGCATATATAATATGCTAAATAAATATAAAATATTACATTGTAAAGTCTTTTGTTTTTTTAAGCAATTGAAATGTACCTCACTGATTTCAGTAAGTACGCTGCAGGGAACAAAGCAAGAGCTTTGATTTCCATTTTTCACCATGGGGACTCCAAACATAAGGGTTTAAGTGGTTTTCTTAAAGTCGCACAGCAGAGAATTCCCTGGCAGTCCAGTGGTTAGGACTCAGTGCTTTCACTGCCAGGGCCCGGGTTCAATCCCTGGTCGGGGAACTAAGACCCACAAGGTGCCGAAAAAAGAAAAGAAAAAAAAAAAGTCACACAGCAAAATGGAGGTAGGAGCAGGGAAATAGCATAGGCCTTTAGTTCCATTTTCCCTATGGGAAGAGATTAATGGCAATAATTCAGTATCATTAAAGGTGTTGTGGAAATGCATTATTTAAAATTTCAGCAACGATGCAAACAAAATCATAGGCAACCAGTTTTCCACTTTCTCAAACAGTGGGTTTCTAAAAGATACAATGAATCTATCTCCCTACTATCATTCAGCCTCATTTAGTCAAAATAAATGAGTCTGTTTTGAAAATGATTTCCTAACGAATCTGATCTTATCGCACTTTCAGTTAAGCAGCAGGAACCTGAGTACCACTTCAAAAGTCCTTACCTCCTTCAGCCTTGAACAACCTGGTGCTAGTGGCACATAAAGCTCGTTGTGATTAACCCATCCAATTTTAACAATCTCCTTCCTACTCCACAACTCCTCAAATTTCTGAATGAGCAAAATTGTTTCACCCCTCAAACAAGCCAGCAGTTCATCTCTTCCACTTCCAAGTTGCTGAAGTCACTGACCAAAGATCCCCTGTAGCCAACTGTCATTGATATACTCTCATATATCACTGATGGAAGAGATTTAAAACAGTGCGATTCAAATTATGTTCCCAGGGTAATAACAGTGCATCACCTGGGACCTTGCTGGAAATGTAGAATCTCAGGCCCCACTCCAGAATTGCTGAGTCAGAATCTGCATTTTAACAACATTTCCAGATGATTTGTAGGAACATTAAAGTTACAGAAGTATTGATTAAAATGCATGGAAAATGCTCACACCTCATTGGGAATATTGATGGCAATTTCTCCAAAGTCAAGCTGGCTTCTTTCACCACACCCATAGTCACTCAATTTTTTTTTTAGTCTATGCTTTAAGAATGAAATTTTATTTAAATAAAAGCTGAAGTTTTTTCAATGCTTTTGGTCTTCACAGAACAGTGTTTCTGAACTTTTTACTCCCTCTTCCCCAACAAGATTTCATAGTTTTGTTTTCTGTAGCTTGTATTATGAAACAATAATTCTATAATACAAAAGTAAATGAAAATATTGATTATGTTTTTTCCAAACTACACATACTCTCTCCCTGTCCACTGAAAAATCACTCTTTTAGGAAATAAACTGACAAATTATAACAAGAGCCATAAAACTGTGCGTATTTTTACCTAATGACCTTCTTTATCTTCATACACTCTAAGGAATCAAATGGAAAAAGCAATTTGACAAAGATTTTCATAGTAGTTCTATTTTAATAATGAAAAATGGAATGAACCTAAGGAATGTTACTCAAAATAAGGAAATGGCAGCAGAAAGAATGGTTCAAAACTATACCAAAGTTCAAAGGTATTAGAGAGCTACATTTTTCAAAAAATTTTAAACACCTGGACCATGTTGATATAAAATGATGGTATGTGAAAGAAGTGGACACAAGGAGAGCCGCCACTCTGATTACTGTTCAAAACTATCCCCATATGTATATAAACTAGAAGTAAATTTAAACTAATATAAATGCATCCTTGCATATTAATTTTCCATTTTTTTTTTCTTTTGGCCACGCCACGGTATGCAGATCTTAGTTCCCCAACCAGGGATTGAACCCGTGCCCCCTGCAGTGGAAGCACTGAGTCTTAACCACTGGACCACCAGGGAAGTCTTGTAATTTCCCTTATAAAGTTATACAAATGACTAACAACATTTTTTTAAAGAAACAGAAGTAAAATTACAACTTGGAGCTTTACAAATCTAGCCTAAGCGAATCACAAATCAGAAAAATATCATTCGTCTTTAAAAACTGTTACATCCCTTTTAGGATTATTTTTCCCCTGACTCCCCATTAATATAGACAAACCAAGAATGTAGTGTAATTTTAACTTCCTTCCTCCATCAAACCTTTTTGTCACACTTGATGATAAGCCTGGAATTTTAAATTTATCATGAAAAAATCTAGAAAATAAATAATTGGTAGAAAACAATAGAGATTTCTGTTGTTGTTGTTGCCATTAATTAATTTTCTTAAAAAATTAATTTCTTAAAAAATATATTTTGCATTTTAATGACTACAAAGCATGTGTTGATTCAGTCCTTGCTAATATTAAAATTTGCCTTTATTTTTTCAAAAGCTGTCCCCAACTCTTAAAATAAGTGTTCTGGTTAGAAAGAGACAAGAAGAAAGCAACCTGACTTGTTTTTTCTTTTCTCAAAGGGTCAGCGTTGGGGACAGGTCTTGCTTTACAATTGACAAAACCACATCAATTCCTTCTTTATACCACTTCAAGGACTACACAAAAGAAAAGGTTTAGGTACATCTGACTTCTTCATGACACCACAAATAAAGCAAGCTAGTGCCCAGGCTGTCTATGTCTATACAAACGAATGTTACATGCAAAATTCAAGGCACAATTATAATGTGACTGTTTTTGTAACAAATATTTCAGAGCTTTTATACCCAGAGGAATGGTATCCTATAGAAAGCCACTTTGATCCAAGAAGTTTTTGAATTTCCTATGGCCCAATCTTCATTCTTTCAGTGAATTGGAATTTTCAGAACCATCAAAAGTCATTCAGCTTCAAGTTTGATGGTAAAACTATGTAATACCAGTTTCGATGAGTCATGACAATAAATATAATCTCTTCTTCCCTTGAAGTGCCACAGAACGTTTTATTTAAGTACTCATACAATGGTCTAACTTTGTCTCACAATTATTTATGGAGCTTTTATTTATATTAACAAACACCTACTACATATTAACTTTATAAATGTTAACTCATGCAATAATTCTCATAACAACCCTATGAGGTAAGTACTGTGGTATTATTATTGCCGTCACCCTTTCCACAGACAAGGAACCTGAAACAGAAAGTTTAAGTAACTTGCTCAAGGTAAAATAGCTGGTTAAGGGCCAGAATTGAGATGCACACCCAGAGGGTCTGGCTGTAAGATATGGGCTCTTAACCATCTTTCTATGCTGCCTCTCTCTTATATCAGAGGGAATGAGTTAACAAATTGCTCTTAAGGTGAATCCAAAAGCATAGTTCTCAAAAAGGGAGGGAGTCTGCTTGGCCTTACGACCGGAGAGAAAGGGCAAAGGAAGGGGTTAAAGCATAGAGACAAGATGGGGAGAGCCCAAAAGAGGTCAACCTAGGCTTCCCTTTTGCTTTAAACTAAATGACATCTTCAGACTAATCTTGCAACTTAATTTTACATTGTCAACCAGAGTCAGCACTTGATTTATTGGCCTGTGAATTGTCCATTTGGTGGTTTGTGTATTTGCACATTTAATCCTAGGCTGGCCTTCAGGCTTGCTCTGCCATTAATGGATTGTATTTAGATAGTCCAAAGTAATTCTAGTGGCCTCGATTATCATGAAGATAAATGCGGTGCCAACACACATATCCAACTGTATTCAAAAATTAACTAAGTTTTATAATTTCTCATTCTTCTGTTCCCTGCAATTACAACTGATAGGCTGGAGTTTTATTTTGTCACTGTTCCTTCACCCATTTCTCCAGTTCAATTGTTTGATAGGCACTTTATTCCCAGTCATCCTTTAAATCTTAAAGGACAAAAAGATAATTATCCTTTTATCTAAAGACGTATATGTCAAATAACTTCATTATGTGTCCTTGAGGCTAAAGAATATAATAGCATTTCTTTTTCCAAATCTTCCATCAGATAAAAGTAGCAAACTGAGATATGTACAGAGGATGTACAGAAATAAACTATTTCTTCAAAGTAATTATTTTAAATATTTTAAATTTGTTTTTTTCTTATCACCATCAAACTATCCCAGTGGGCATTTAGGACTTTCCCAATGGCTGTCTACATTAGGGGTGAGAAGGGGAGAAATGTGAGAGCTCACATGTACCTTAGTGAAAAGACACTTGATATACCTTGAAAACCAAAAAGAGTAAAATTAAATTAAATTTAAACTATTTGCATTAATAAGAACATTTAGTATACTGGATGGATACAAAAAAACCCCATAAAGTCAGTAGTTTTCCTGTTGCAAAAGAAAATATAGTGGGAAAAGATTCCATTCATGATAGAAACAAAAAAATAGACACATACATTCATACTCACAATAACTAGAAATAAACAACAAAAACCATGCAAGACCTATGGGAAGAAAACTACAAACCTCTATTGATGGATGTAAATGAAAAAATTAATAAATGGAGAGACATATCAGGTTTTTGGATAAGAAGACTAAATTCTTTAAAGATGACAATTCCTCCTTAACTTATTAATGAGTTTAAGGTAACCCCAATGGGATTTTTTTTCATTTAACAAAATCATTCTAGATTTCATCTTGAAGAACCAACAGGTAAGAACAGCAAATAATTTTTTAAATGTATTAAAACATTATCATACTATATATAGCGCTAGTGGTATAAGAATAAATAGATCAATTGAGCCAAATAGATAACTGCAAAACAGTAACTGTTATATGTAAGAATTTAAAGTAGGATAGTAAATCAATCAGGAATGAAAGTTCTATTTATAAATTATTAGCTATTTCGAAACAAAATCAAATTGGATCCTTTCTCCACATAAAAATATAATTCCAAATGGAATTAAAAAGTATAAACTAACCAAACCATAAATTTAAAACAAAAATTGAAGTGAAGTTTTATGACATCTCTGCAGGTCAAAGAACTTTCTAAGTTGGGAAGCAAAGGGGGAAGTCAAACACAAAGTAGTCAAGTGACGGACTTGACTACTAAAAATGTTAATTTTCTGTGTGTCAAAGAAAAGTAATGGCAAACACCAAACTGAGAAAAGATACTTTCAATAGATCAAGGATTAGTATATAAACACTCATTAAAAAAAGAAAAAGAAAAAGGGCTTCCCTGGTGGCGCAGTGGTTGGGAGTCCGCCTGCCGATGCTGGGGACGCGGGTTCGTGCCCCGGTCCGGGAGGATCCCACGTGCCACGGAGCGGCTGGGCCCGTGAGCCATGGCCGCTGAGCCTGCGCGTCCGGAGCCTGTGCTCCGCAACGGGAGAGGCCACAACAGTGAGAGGCCCACGTACCGCAAAAAAAAAAAAAAACCTCATAATGTGTTAAGAAAAATAGTAAGATCCAAATGGTTAAATAGGCAAAGTACTCAAAGAGCCAATTCATGAACAAGGAAATACAAGTTTACCAACCATATAGACACTCAATCACTAAAGAAATATGAAATAAAGAGTGAGACACCAAATTTCAAGAAGAATTTTTTTTTTAACAAGAATACCCATTTCTAGGGATGGTGCGGTGAGACAGACACTTTCATGCAGTACTGGTGAGCATATATATAAACTGGAATAACCATTTAGGAAAAAATATTTGGTGATCATGTATACATCAAGAATCTTAAGCTGTTCATGTTTTCTGATCTAAAAATTGCACATCTTGAAATTCATTATAAGGAAGTCATCATAAATACAAGGAAACCTTTATGGATTGAAATATGAATCATGACGGAATTTATAATAGCAAAAAACTGGAATGATTCAAATGTCTAAAAATAGATGACTGGTTAAGGAAAATATAGTTGGACTGGTTGGACTATCATGAAATCATTAAAAATAATGTTTTAAAATCATTTGTAAGAACATTATATATAAATGTGTTTTTTTCACATTAAGTGGAAAATGCAGCAGAATACAATAGTGTAAGAGCACATATGTTTATAAAGCAATTTGTTTTATTAAAATACGGAAGAAAAAACACTTAATTTTCAACAATAATTGCCTTTAGGTTATAAAACTATAGTTGATTTTCCCTCATTTCCATTATCTACATTTTAAAAACTTTCTACAATATGAATAAGTGTTTAGGAACTATTTTTAATAGACTTATACCAAAATCTAGATTTACTTATTGAAAATAACTGGAAGAAAAACTTCTCGCTTTAAATGAAGGTGAGCAATCCTATAAATGGAAAATTTCTTTAATACTTTATGAGATTCAATTTCCCAAAATGAACAGAGGAAAAGGCCTTATCTAAAGGCCAGGATTGGGGGTTCAGAACTGGGGAAAGGAGCAAACCTAGTTAGAAAGTATAGTTTAAAGTAGAGTTCGAAAGGCATATGCAATGTGTTATTTCTACAATAAAAATACAGAAACTGAAGCTCAACCAAACCTTCTTGGATAATGAGAAGAAACAAAAGACAGATTGAGAACCTATTCCGAGTGAACCCTACAGTCAAATATATGTTTGTTAGCTATACCTTGCTGTCCACATATATATGACACCATTTACATTGTTATTTCTGCTGTATATCATAACCACAGATGTTTTGGTTTAAAATGAGTACGTGGTTTGTTTCAAAATAAAATTTGATTTTGTTACTACAGCGTAGTAGTAAAAAGGAGGAAATGAAATGTTTACGTTTATCAAAAGGGATCCTTGGCTCAAAAAAGGCTGAGAAACTGTCATAAAAGGCAATGTATCCTTGTGTCTTTCCTCTGGAGCAGTCTGGCCATCACCCTCCAGGACTCAGAGGCCTCAGTGTGCCCATCAAAAGATATGCTAGGGGGACTCCCAATTTGCCGACAATTTTCTGCTACTTCATAAGGAGGTGTGCACGGAGAACTAAGAGTCATAAAAACTGCGTTTATGCAAGATTTACTTTGGGTGAAAACTTAACTTGAGAAATTCCCACCTGCCTAAATTAATACCTTATGTAGTTCTGGCCTACGTGGGAAAAAGGCTAAGATTATCCTTCTCTCTTGCATCTTTTACCAACTGTAATCTTATGCAGAAGGTAGAACATACATTACTATTCCTGTTTTACAAATATGGAAACCAAGACCCAGAGAAGTTGAGTGATTTCCCCAGAGTCCACACCCTGGCCTCCTGATATCAGCCCAAAAGCTTTCTGCAGTAAAGAACAGTATTTGTCTTGACAGTTCATTCATTAATTCAAAACCGTTTATTGAGCACCTATCGCGTGCCTCACAATGCCTGTTACATGCCACGCTGTGTTCCTGGTGTGGGAGACAATGTCCCTGTCCTCACGGAGATTACATTTTAGCAGGAAAGCCCAGCAAGACATAAGTAGACAAGTAAATGTCAGATAGTTTAAAGTTCCCTGAAGAAAAATAAAGTGATGGAGTGTAACTGGGACAGGGAGAGGGCACTTATTTTAGATAGGATGGTCAAGGAAGTCCTCTCTGAGGGAAGAGGCAGAAGGAATAGTTAAGTGCAAAGATCCTAAGCAGGGAGCAGCTTGGCAAGCTCGAGAAACAACAAAGAGGCCAGTGTGTCTGAAGTCTTAGGAGCATCCTGCCACACACTGTCCCCTGCTCTTCCACCCCTTCCTAGGCTTCTTTTGTACCTTATTTTTTACCTCTAGGTTAAGGGGCCCACTACCTCTTTTGTCAGCTTCCCTAAAGAAGCCCCTTTCACCAGTCTACTCACTCCTTCACCTTCTTTTGATAAGAAAAGAGCCTAGGAATATTGGTTGGCTTTCACTGACTGTCTCCAGTTTCCACTTGGGAAAAACAATAATATAAAGGAAACGTAAGATCTGAGCCCAAGAGATTCAATAGCTTGTACGTATTGCCCTGGAAGCTTTTATAACAAATGTATCTAGCGTGGCCTGAGAGTTGCCACAAACATGTCTTGACCATTTAAAAAAACACAATAAACAATGAAAATCCTCTAACACCAGGCTCAATACAATCTCTCTTCAATGACCCAGAAGGAACTTCAAAACCTTGCAGTGTATCGTCAGACACCGAAATTACTACCAAGCATTTTCCCTCATTTTGTTTCTGTCTAGAAGTTACTGTGCAGGGCTGGTGTTTTCGTGGATGTTTTTGTCCTGCTAACAAAGAGTGATCGAGCTAGGTACTTCCGTAGAAATGCCCTGTGAGTACTTAAAGATATAGACTGAAAAAAACAAAGAATATAATAATAATACTGAGTACCGAAAGAAATAGACTGAAAAAATAATATTATAATAATAATAACAACAACAACAACAGCTTACTTTTACTGAACATTTAGTATGTGTCAGGTCCAGTGCTAAATTTTCTACCTGCATTATGGCATTTAATCCTCACACGCCTATGAGGTAGGTAGTAATATTATTTACATTTTATGGACAAGAAAACTGAGGGGCTGAGAGGTTAACTTGCCAAAGTCAGCATCAGACCAGCACAAGATTAGGTCTCAGATCTGCCTGACTCTGGAGCCCTGAAGCAAAGATGAAGGTGCATCTGATTCAAAACGGGGCGTTAGACTAAGATGCTTAGGTAAAGAGCAAAACTGAATCATACAAGGGTGTTTTCCCTCCATTCCCTTTATGACTATTGTCAGTCCAAGCTTTTATCAAGAAAGGCCCTATTTCTGAAACCCCCCTCTGCCTGCCAACTCCTCTAAAGAAAACTCAGTAAGTAGATCCAGAGAGGTGGTTTTATTCAGAAACATCCCTCTCTCTGCATCCTGACCTAACTGGTATTGATGTCTTAAAGTAATAGATTCAGTTTCTTAGTCTTCTTCCTCTCCTTGAACTTGACGTTCCTTTGGGAAGGCACCTCCAAAGCCATTTCAAGAGAGCTGGAGAGAGAGGCTTCTCCTTCCCTGAGGAGCTGGTGGCCCCAAAGCTGGCCGCTCCACCATCATCGCAGGCCTCCACCTTGCTGGCCTCTATTAGAGGTCAAAACTGAAATCGGGAGCCTGAGTCCTTTTGGCAGCAAAGGTAAATTCTACACTGCGTTTCCCCACCCCAAAGGGCATCCGCCGGGCCTGGGGCCGCGCGGTGGGCAGTGGAGGCTCCCACCATGTACTCACAGAACACACAGGCAGTACACTCCCGGGACGCTCTCGCTGTCCCTCAGCAAATAGCTGCCGTCCAGACCCGTGGCAAGCAGGAGCTTCTCCCCCGTCTCCCGGCTGATTTTGCCATGATACACAGCCACCGCCTCCATGGCCTGGGGAACTCTTGGGAGGACCTAGGCGTGGAACGGCAGTGGACAGATGCCACCGCTGCTGCTGCCGCCGCCGCAACCCAACACGAGTCAGCCACCCGCCTCCCAGTTCAGCCAGATGTGCAAAAAAGAGAGAGGAGCGCCCGAACAACAGGATGTTGTCTACCTGCCTGAAAACCTCCCTCTCACGGTTCAATTAAAACCAGCTCAGCAGTTTAGCAGCTTGGTTATTGCCATAGGGTTCCATCCCCCTCCCAGACCCACCCACGCAACACAGGGTTCAGATGGACGGGTGGACAGAGAGGGGAGGACCATTGGACTTTGCAAGATTTGGCCTGTACTCCCAACGCACGCAGACAGGAATGCTTGGTAATGCTCCTGTCCTTGCGGTTTTCCCAGGGGGCCACCATGACTTAGCTTAACTAACTGACTTAACTTAATTAGCTTAATTAATCAGTCCCCAAAGGGGTTGATGATAGAGGCAAGTTGTACGTGACCTTCATGTGGGGCAGAAACATACTGACAGAGAATGAAAGGCCCCAAAGTTCTGAGACCAAAACACAGAAGCTCTCAGTACTGTCGGTGAACAGACACCCCTGAGCACAGCCAAGAGGCTCCTACAGAATCAGAAGTAGTAAGTGAACAGCGGACTTGGGACAAGTGCCTCCTCTCGCCCTGCCCTAGTCATCTCCAGCAATCTTGATCCTGAACAAATCAAAGTTTCCCAACCTTCTTGTCCAAGATCCCAAAGTGCTGGTTGAGGTACAAAAATCAGTCTGCATCCAAAAATGTTCCAGATTTATCTATTTGATGGGCCTTAGATGAGAGAATAAACCATTTAATTGGTGCTTTGTCTTTATGTGGACTTGTATGTGCCCTTTGATGTATAGGGCCCACCTTTTAGCATTTGGGGCATTGAACTTGTTTTAAATCACACTGTGACTGTTGAGAATTGTGTTGTAACTTTTATCATCTGTTGTTAATAGAGAATATGGTTTTAGTTCAGTTGATGCTAAACTATCATAAATTTTTTAGAACCTTTCAACCTTTATTTCCTTCTCTCTTCTATTTCAAGATGTGCAGTTAATATTTCCCCCAAACTTCCTTTTTCACTAGAACAAGACTTTGTTTAATGTTTGAAGCTGAACGGTCTTCTACGTTTTTCCTTTTGAGTATGTAAAATAATTTTTTAAATTGGAATTTAAGTAGCCGAAGTTATGTTGTCTGTTGTATCTCTTCAACAACACCAGCACCTAGCTCCTTGAGAACCTGGTACAGCTGGGAGCCCAATAGGGAGAACAATTTTTTTTTTTTTGCAGTACGCTGGCCTCTCACTGTTGTGGCCTCTCCCGTTGCGGAGCACAGGCTCCGGACACGCAGGCCCAGCGGCCATGGCTCACAGGTCCAGCCGCTCCACGGCATGTGGGATCTTCCCGGACCGGGGCACGAACCCGCGTCCCCTGCATCGGCAGGCAGACTCTCAACCACTGTGCCACCAGGGAAGCCCAGGAGAACAATTTTTAAATCTTCACTAGTCCTACAGATGGATCAGATGTGCAGAGTTGCCTTACGCCAAAAGCCAGATATTTGCTGTCCATCTGCTAGGGTTGAAAACAATCCTCTACGATTTCAGTGGCAGCTCGTAGTTACTCTCCTTGATTGATGCATACTCGGCCTTAGAATCTATCAACCTTGGTAGATAAACTGTAAACATAAGCCTCCTACATTCATTTGCAACACCAAGAATAAAAAAATAAAACAGCATTCAAGATGATGTTGGGGGATGGCTCTGGGGAACTGAGCCAAGATTTGTCTCATTATCTGCCTACCTGACTTGCTTATGGCCAACTCCACCTCTCACCATTTTTCATGCTTTGGGTCAAGGAAGAAATTGATCTGATAAGTGAATGCATACACCAATGTTAAGTACTTGAGAAGTTAGTCCACCCTGAACTCTTTATGTTTTGAGTGGGCAAATGATTAGCCCAGAGATTAGCGGGCAAATGATTAGCCCAGAGTGGTGGAATTTCAAACCCGAAAGGAGAAGATAGGGAAGGGGATCCCCACATTCACTCCCTATGGACAACAGCCCACCTATGAGGTGAACTGTGAGAACATTCAGTGTCACATAGGCAAAAACAAAACCTAAGCTTTTTTGTCTCTGAACAACCCTGAACAAATCATCCACAAATTTAGGAACAGGGCAACCTCAAGCTGACAGCAAAAGCGTACCATGCATTCTTCTTTTCGTTCTCTGTTTTGTCCTGTGTTGCTAAAATAGCACGCCTGTCAAAGCAGCCAGGTACGATGGGGTTCAGCACAACTAAAACTGTATAAAAAAGGAACAGATAAATTATAAGGTAATAGTACAACTCTCACATCCCGTCCCCTCGCTGTCATCTCACAAGCAGCCTGACAGCTGAGCCAGCCCACTACTGCAGTGTTGATGAAAAATACTATCTTCACCCTAGTGCTACACCAGTACTAAACCTGACTTTAGCAAATTCAAAACCTCACGCTGAGCTTGAAGTACAGAGAAAGAAGAATTGTAATGGCTTTCTTCTCTCTCACCATACCCACAAGAGAGGAAAGGGCAAAAAATACAAGAGGGGAGCAATAGAGATAGCAGAGGCAGCAATAGAGAAAGACTTAGGAAGAATGGGCCCCGTGATACAAATATAGCTCCCTTAGAAGCAGAATTATCTGATTGTTTATTGTCTGTCTCCCCCACTAGAACATAGGGTCCATGATGGCTAGATTTTGTGTACCTTGGTCACCATTGTATCCTCAGTGTCTGGAACATATCAGATGCTAAATGTATTTGCTGAGTGAGTGAATGAATGAGTGAAATTAGTGCTCTCAAGAAAATAAGAGGAAAAAATACACACATGCACACACACAAATTTGGTTCTATGTGCCTCTGGCCCACTTTTGAAATAGCAAGATGAACTGGAAGCACTGGTCCAGCAATTATGAGAGTCTGATTATACTCCATATTTTGCCACTAAATCACTTCCTCTCTCTGAGCCTCATTTTCTCCATCTGTCAAATGGAGTTGACCCAGATGACCCCTAAGGCTACTTCCAACTTTAACATTCTGCGCTTTAAACGAAAGCCAAGCATACTTTAGAGAGAACCAGAGGGGGGAATGGACTGAACTCATTTGTGTGCAAGAAGCAAGAGCTGTTTCCTCAGTTCTTACCCAATAGAGGAAAGATTTTTGTTCTTGTTGTTTTTAAATAACCTAAGAAATAAAAACCATGAGGTAGAGGAAGAGATCTTCACAGCTTAAAGCAAACTACAACCTTTTAGAATATAAATGCCATCTAAATCAAATATAAAAGCATTGACAAACTGTCAGCCAAGGTCAAAAGTATCTTCTTATCTAAACTTGTCACCTCCTGAGGTCTCTGAGAGGTGACAGCATTTTGTTTGTGGATGCCCTGTCTGAGGTGCTAATTGCCTTCATTTCAAATGCCCTAGGCTACTCTCAAACCCAGATAGATTAAAAGGATGATGGCAAGGGTGGTTAGTTTTATAGAGTGGATCTGACATTTCAAAATCTTTTTCTCTAACCTTTCAAAACTAACTTTGTTCTTCAACTAGCTCATCTATAGGTGTGAATTCTCCTGTGACAGTGTTATGATATTGTCACCTGTGGTGAGTTTACACATTCTCTCTTACTAAAATTGACTTCCTTTACAAAAATGAGAAAAGAAAAAAATTACATCTTTTAAAAAAAAGAGCACCTCCTTCTGATATGTTGGTTTACCTATGAGGTTAATTTTCCTAATGCCCTTTTGTAAGTGAAGATTCAGAAACAGTGTTGTGCTTATTTAAGCCTTCTAAAAATATGTTTATTCTTTCAACCAACATTTATGAGCATCTACTGTATGATGGACACTGTGGTAGGTACTTAGGTTAGAGAGAAGAAAAGCATATACCTGATCTCAAGTAGCTCATAGTCTAGTGAAGACAGACAAGCAAACAAACAATTACAATTAATAAGAGCTGCAACAGAGGGAAGGATGGGGCTCTAGAGGCACAGTAATGGGACATTTAACTCAACTTACATTCTAAACCTGCACAACCTGCTCAAGACAGCAATGTGTTTATCTTTCTGTCTGTTATGTACAGTTCCTTTCACTTGTCCTAAGTTTACCTCCTTCATGACTCAGAAGGTACTCCCTAATTCTAGCTGAAACTCTGCCTGCTTCTGAGGTTTTATTCTTGGAATAATAGCTAATATATGTTAACTGAATACTACATTCCAGGCTTTCCTGCTAAGCACTTTGCATATATTATCTCATTTATTTATATCAACAACCTTATGAAGCAAATACTATTATTATCCCCATTTTACCAATGGGGAAGCCAGAACTCAGAGATCCTGGGTAGCCTGCTCAAGGTTTCACAACTGGTCAGTGTGAGGCCTGGGATTTGAACACAGGCAGCTGACTTCAGAGCCTGTGCATCTCACCATATCCTCTTCTGTCTCCCAATATTAATTCTGAGGTCACTGCACCGGATTGGTCAGGCTTCAGTTTCCTATCTAGCAACTATAATTTTGACTTCTAGAATATTCTTCTCACACTTCTCAAGTGTCAAATGTTCCCATGCTCCGACTTGTAGCATGTCTATGTCTATCTATATATGCCTTATGAGATCAGATACACTGCTCTATCCTGGGCCTCATTGGTCAGTATGCCTTGGAAGGCTCTTCCAGAGTCAAGGTCTATTCGTCCAGGCTTTAAGATCTGGGATCTGGATCATCAGCTTATCCATGCAAAGTAATAGGTCCCTGAGTAGTCTGTTTGATTTTTAAGTGGTCTGGACATCTTCTATCCTGGGAAGACCTGGATATACTGGTAAAGTCTTATTGCCCAATTCTTTTTCTACACCAAATGAAGGCCACTCCTAGCCAGTTTTTACTTATCTTTCCCTGTGAAGATAAAATGAAATGACATATGTGATATGCCTGGAAACTAAGAGACACTCAAAGTTTCTTTTCCTACTAGTCTGTGAACTCCTAGAAGACAGGGATGATGTCGTATTCCTCTTTACATACCCAGATCCTAACACAGAATCTGCACCTACTTAGCTCCCTTGCTTTCCCCTTCCTCTTTCCCTTCGTAGAGAACCCTTTGCAAACTTGTCGCAAGGAGTATATCATTTCTGACATTGACTTCTTTCACATCCACTGTTTATCAATGACAATCCTGTGGTCTGCCTCATATGGGTTTATAGAAACAACAGTTCATAACTCACATCTCAGCACCTGACAGACAAATAAATCATCATGTAGCCCTTTAGGTCTCATCAAACCCATTGCCTTTGGATCGTGTCTGAATCTTCTTTCTACCTCCCTTCATCCTGGCTGTGGGCACTCAAGGTATGATATCAGGACAAGAAAATATCACCTCTTTGTAAGGGAGGCTCCAGCGTTCCTTGTAAAAATCTATTCTCTTTCTTGGAAGCTCAAAAAGAAAGTTCTACCACTGATGCTTAAACTAAAAGATTAAAGTCCAAAAGACTATTTTATGCATACTTTTTTTTTCCCTGAACATTTTTTAGGAAATCTCTGATGCTTTGAAACATGGATGACCAGTTTGATCTATACACCACAAACACCAAAATTTGGCAAAAGAATGGAATGAAATGGACTTTATAAATGTTTCCCTAAGCAGCTTTGTAAATACAAATGAAATATTATACCCCAGGGACTTCCCTGGTGGTCCAATGATAAAGAATCCGCCTTCCTATACAGAGGACGCAGGTTCGATCCCTGGTCAGGGAACTAAGATCCCACATGTCGTGGGGCAACTAAGCCCATGCGCCACAACTACTGAGCTTGCACACCTCAACTAGAGCCCATGTGCCGCAAACTACAGAGCCCACGCACTCTGGAGCCCGCGTGCCACAACTAGAGAAGAGAAAACCCGCACACCACAACTATAGAGAAGCCCACGCACTACAACGAAGAGCCCGTGTGCCGCAACGAAAGATCCCACATGACTCAACGAAGATCCTGTGTGCCGCAACTAACAAGACCCGACGCAGCCAAAAATAAACAAAATAAATAAATAATAAATAAATCTTAAAAAAAAATTATATCCCAGCAAGGAAAATAGCTAATGGTGGATTTCTGAATGAATTTTGTAGTTACAGATGCAACACTGGCATTATTTTTCTTTTCCTTCTCAATAATAAATGTCATGAAAAAATGTTAGAAACATTGATCAATGGGGAGTTCAATAGTATGAGTCTTTTACAAAGCAGGTCATATATGTTCTGAAGTTTCAAAACTGTCTAGACAATATCAGGCATTTTAGTGGCAAAAGCATGAAATTTTCAATATTTGCTCAGTCTTTTCTTTCCTGGAACCAATATGGCTCACTGAAATGATCAAAGTAAATATATATCAAACAAAAAAGTAAATGAGGTTAAATATCCTAAAACTTTTACTTACAGACAAAACCCTCAGAGGGCTCTTTGTCATCATTTTATAAACATTGGAGTATGGTTTATTGCTGCCTACCAGAAAAGTAATCACAACTTTCTGCCTTGTGTGCAATTATTTTTGTAATGTAGTGCAGAATGAAGAATAAAACATAAAATAGTAGATATAAACATAAAAACAAAAAGCTGCAGAATGTCACAAGTGAAGCTGTAATATTGCATATTATTTTGAAGTAAAACAAACTCAACTTTTCTAGCAACTGCTTCATCAAATGAGGGCACAATCTGAAACCATCTGGCTATCATGGAAGTTTTGCAAACTAAAATGGTCCATACTGAACTTGGACTTCTCTAAAATCCTTTAGCACTTACTGGTATTTAACATGTATTAAAACTACTAGCTTTCTATACAACTTGTTGCTAACTTGTGTTCCCAAGGTTCATAGAAGTTTAAGAAGGCAGTAATGATGGATTCTGAGGTATTGTCAGTATTACAAACAGCCTAGTAAAATGGTCCATTTGCCTGCGATTAGGCTGCATGTAATAATAATAATAATATTAATTGAATCCTCACAAAACTCCTAAACTTAAATGGCAAGTGACTGCTCTTAGTTGGAATTATATCAACCTTGTGTGAGGAAACTTTATACAAGCTTTCTTAATTTTTTTTAAAAATTTATTTATTTTTGGCTGCGTTGGGTCTTCCTTGCTTCACGTGGGCTTTCTCTAGTTGCAGCGAGCAGAGGCTACTCTTCGTTGCACTACACGGGCTTCTCATTGCAGTGGCTTCTCTTGTTGCGGAGCATGGGCTCTAGGCGCGCGGGCTTCAGTAGTTGTGGCACACAGGCTCAGTAGTTGTGGCTGGTGGGCTGTAGAGCACAGGCTCAGTAGTTGTGGCGCACGGGCTTAGTTGCTACGCGGCATGTGGGATCTTCCCGGACCAGGGCTCGAACCCATGTCCCCTTCATTGGCAGGCAGATTCTTAACCACTGTGCCACCAGGGAATTCTCAGCTTTCTTAATTTTAACTGAGAAAATAATCATTTATTAAGTAATGCTGTTTGATGCACAGAATCCTTCGAAAACCAACATCTACAGGCCAGAAAATATGTTGGAAAAATTGAAGATAAAAGACTGATAAATGGTGTCTGGTGTATATTTGTCTTATTTCTTCTAACAGGACAGGACATCGCTGAGGGCAATAATGATCACCTTCACAGAGTCTAACACGCTGCCTAGTGCATAGGAAGTCTTCTTTCCATGGATGCTGTTTGCTTGATCTGTAAAGTACCATGATTTTAAAAACATCGATTCCATACACTACCAAACGTAAGGTAGATAGCTAGTGGGAAGCAGCCGCATAACACAGGGAGATCAGCTCGGTGCTTTGTGACCGCCTGGAGGGGTGGGATAGGGAGGGTGGGAGGGAGGGAGACGCGAGAGGGAAGAGATATGGGAACATGTGTATATGTATGGCTGATTCGCTTTGTTATGGAGCAGAAACTAACACACCATTGTAAAGCAATTATACTCCAATAAACATGTAAAAAAAAATAAAACCGATTCCATTACCATTTGCAACATGAGTCTGGAGCTTTTGAAGTCTCCTTTCCCCCTACTTCCTCACTGAAAAGTACAAATGCATATCTATTGGACTGTTACTGCTGGCACCTTACCCACTTAAAAACTGAGTAATTCAGACAGACTTTAGATAAGCAGTCAAGATGGGCTCTATCTTAATAGTACTGAACTCGGCTCAAAGATCTTTTCATAAGGCCAGTCTGCTGAATCAGATACAAGCCACTCCCACTGCCTAAATTACCATTCCCCCCCCTTTTTATTTTTTGCAGTCCTGAGATAAGTGGTCCTACTTACTGGCACCCTAGATGATCACATATCCCAAAGCCTGAGAGATTCTAAAAGAGCAGCTCCTGACCACCAGACTGTCACTATGCCTCAAAGTCTCTCCATTATAGTCATTTCATTGGGCTTAGACATTGATAATCCATGTTAACATACAAATACATTACTTAGTAAGGGTAAAAGGTTAAGGCAGTGTGATATAATGGAAAGAGCACAGACATTAGAATCAGTAAAATTTTATTTTGAAGCCAGGCTTCACCAATTCCCAAATTTTTGAGTTACCACATCTATAAAATGGGGGTAATAATATTCACTTTGAAGAACTATTAATACAGGTACCTATTATACCTTACAGTCACCAAAATGGTAATGTGCTTAGAGTGCCTAGCACATAGTAAGCACTCAATGGTATTAATGATTTTACGACCATTGATAATCCCTTATACTCATTACCACAGCATCCAGAGTAGAACCCTGAGGGCAGGGAAAGGGAACAACCACTCACTGGGGCTCAGAGAAGTTCAATAACTTGTTTAAGTTCACATAGCTAGTGACTAGCAGAGCAAGTATCTGAACTCAGGTCTCTCTAATTCCAAAGCCCAGGTTCTTGCCTAAGAAACCTCCTGCCTTTTCTTGTGTGTACCCATTCCAGAAGAAAGTAGTGATTTGACAGCCTCAGTTATTCAGGTTGCTTTGGAAAAAGTCAGCCCTGAAATACTGTAATCATATTAAACTATATAAAAGCTATGCACAGGGTGAGTGCTTTCATGTAGACCTAAAGGCATGCCAATGAATAGCAGAGTCCATTTGAAACCATAAATTAAAGCAAATGTAGTGAGATCTAAAATGATCTGCTGGTACACCAAAATGGATTATGCTGGAAAATTCCCAAGTCTCATCTTCCCAGAATTCTACAGAGCTATCAGCATACACAAGTGTATCACAAAGCCTTTCTCCAACCCAGAAAGCCTAGCTTTGGGTCGATGTCCCTGATGGTCCCCTTCCTCCCCAGCGCCCTCCCGAGTTACCCAGGCCTCCTGGTAATCAGGACTCCGAGGGAAGACAGAATGCTGGTGGGTCAGGTTCACGTCTGTTCTCGGCCCCTTCCCTGTCTCTACACCAAGCAGGTAGCCAGACTCTAGCCCCCTTTGCCTCAGGGAACATTTGTCTTGTTAGCTGACTGTCTAAGCCTGGCTGTTCTCCAGAATCCTGAGCACCTTGATGGGATTATGCATAGGAGGGAGGGGGCAGTGCCTTGCAGGGCAGAAATGCAGGGGGGAAATTTCTGCTCAAGGGACCTCTGGGATACAGGGCCTCAGGGAAATGGCTTCTCGGTGCCTGTAGGGAGGCTGGACACCAGGCATTAGGGCTCCCAGCCTAGGCAGAAGCCCCCTCCTCACCTCACCTCTAGTGCCCCACGGGCCCAGGAGTAGCAGAGATGCCCACCTTCAAGGAACCGTGGGGACTTGGACAGTGAGCGGAGCAGGGACAATCACAATGGATTGAAGACCCTGCAGAATACCCTCTGCCCTCCCATTCTTGAGTAACTCACAGGAAGAGGAGGGGCCCTTCAATAGTGAATGAGATTGGATTTTCTGTCACCTCAGTGGGATGGAGGGAAAATGCAGATTCAAACTGCTGCTTCTGAGCAAACCTGCCCCGAGGTACACACTACACAGAAGACACAGCAAGTAAGTGCACACTCTTTATTACTAGCTAGAATCAGGAAACCTCTGACAAAGGTTGAGCTTGGTGAGCTGGAATCTCCTGGGGGAACTCGAGGACACGTTTTGCTCAGACTGGAGGCTGATCTGACTTCCCAGCCCCAGGGCTCCACTTGCCTCTGAGAAGCTGGCAGAGAACACACCAAGTGTAAGAGAAGGGCCCACGAGCATTCTCAAGCGTGCCCGTCCCAGTCCAGTTCTAGTTTTAATCCATTTAGTCCTCCCAAGAGAAGCGCCATCCAAAGCACGATGTCTGTCCTTGGAATCCATTTTGTTCTTCATCCACTGACCAGAAAGGGGCTTGGGATGGTGGCTGCCCGAAGCTGAGGGCTCAAACACTCCCCCAAGTACTGTCCTTCTTTAAGACAGTCGCCCAGTGGTCTTTCAGGCAACCAGGAAACGAGCTGTCCCTCTCAAGGGAGGAAATGAGGAGAGTATCAGAAAAGTCCTGCCTGCAATTTTGTTAGGCCACTTTTCCACTCTTTGCCACTACTCACTTGTCTCACATGGGACCAGTGAGATGAGCAGTTCAGCAATCAAGTCCTTCCACTAAAGTCTCTTTGTTGCCCCCGGAACTGCAGAAATATCTCGATGTTATTTCATTTGGGCTTACCCAAAGGTCACACTACATGCAAGGCAAAGAAGTCACTCCTGATATAACTTGTATCCCAAATTAGGCTCTCTCCTGTTATCTAACCAAACTCACCAAATCAGGTTATAATGTGTGCACCAGATAATAACATATAAGTCCAGCTCCTAACACATATCAGACAATAACTGTTTAATGAATTAAATGAAATTCATCACGTTTGCTATCATCTATACAATTTAACACTGCAACCACCACATCTTATGAATTAATTCCTTGTCCCAACAGAGAAATTACATCCTAACAAAATTATTTTGCCCCCCTTTTCCCCTGTGGGGCCTTTAGGGACTTTCCACCCCCTCACTTGTTCCCGTAAACCAATTCTTCTCCCTATCGTGCGCCACTCCTTCTCCCTATCGAAACCAATTCTTCTCCCTATCGTGCGCCACTCCTTCTCCCTATCGAAACCAATTCTTGGAGTTTTTCAGTTGACGGGGACTTGCCAGACAGCGGGTAATTTTCCAGTTGCCCGTAACAGGTATACGCCCTAACCGCCACAATGAACAGACAACTATAACGGCCAGAAGGTGGGACAAAAGTTCCTAAGCCAACGAATTCAAAAGTCACCACATTTACCCAATCATTGTGAGAATATACCCACCCTATGAGTAAATAAACCTATAAAAAGTATGTGATTCCGCTTTTAGGGGTTCCCCATCGGCCTCCTGCGTGAGGTTCAGGGAACCCCGGTGCATCGGCTCCTAATAAACCTCTTGCGTGTTGCAGCGGCTCTCGACTCTTGGCGGTTCTTGGGCGAGTTGGAATTCCTCGTAGACCGTTTGGGTCTAACACCCCCAAGTGCCAAAGCATCTCTTCTTCCCTGACTTTTCGCTCTTCTCGGCTCCAGTCAGTAGGGGTCTCACTGAGTGTGGGTCAGTCAGAAACGAAGAGTTTTTTCTTTAGGCTCTTGGAAGATCTAATGGGATAGGTTCAGATTCTTCAGCAACAAGCAAATTCCGTGGGGCTCAGAGACATAAAGACAGACCCTCACCTATAAAACTTAGAAAACGAGAACAAGAAGCAAACATGAACACCGCAGTAGTTTACAAAGGAACGATAGCATTTTCAAGGAAAATCAGTGCTCCTAAAATTCCTTATAGCTTATAACCAAAAACACATGGCTGCTCCCAGCCAAAGACATGGCATTTTCTGGAAAACAAGGTTAATAAGAAAACAGAAAAGAGTGAAAAAGGAAAAAACAGTCTTTTAAAAAAAAATTTTTTTAACATCTTTATTGGGGTATAATTGCTTTACAATGGTGTGTTAGTTTCTGCTTTATAACAAAGTGAATCAGTTATACATATACATATGTTCCCATATCTCTTCCCTCTTGCGTCTCCCTCAAAAAAACAGTCTTGACTTCAGCTTCTGCAGGGTATCAGCCAATCAGCTTCAGCCACCCAGAATTCAGCACCTGCAAACATAAATGCATTAGGAGAAATTCCTTAAAGAGTGAGTGTGATACTCAAAAGCAATCCGTCTTTGCTCAAGTAAATGAAAAAAAAAAAAGAAAGCATATAAATACATATGTATCTATGTGTGTACTCAATGATAAAAAGTTGTTATTTGGGGTAATGGGACAATGAATTATTTTATTTAATTTTCTATATCATAATTTTAGTTACAAATTTTCTGTGAAGTAAATGAGTTACTTTTTAATCAGGAAGGGGTCTTAGAAAACTGGTTTTTCTTTGGAGTGTTTCCATTCTTACTTACCTTCCTGAAATCAGTGGGTTTGTCCTGGGTCGGGGCCTCCACTCTCAACTGCCATGCAGACTTTCTTGCATTCATAGCAGGCCTTGTGCCATGGAAAATTCATTGCTTTACACCACGGGGCACTCCCAATTCACTGAACTGCAGCCTGAAGCAGACTTCTCCTGGTGGTGTGATTCTGAGGCTTTTTTCCCTTTTGGCCGCTTGGTCTTCTACCCCTGAGGTGGTTGTTTCTTTGGGTTTTCTCTCCCACTAGGGCTCCAGCTGTCCCCCTGGGCAGTTGCCTGAGGCCTCTCTGGACCTCCTTCCTGGCCATGTCTCCTGTTGAACAGTGGTGGGGGCATCCCCTGGGGCCCTTGTGGACCTCCTTCCAGGCTCTGGCTTCTGCTGACCCCCAGGGGGCCAGTCCCCTGGGGCCTCTCTGGATTGTCTTGCCTGTGACTTCTGCTGTTCCCCAAGGGGATGGTCCTCGGGGACCTCTCTAGGTCTCCCTCCTGGCTCTGGCTTCTGCTGTCCCCCCGGGGAACATTCCCCTGGGATCTTTTGGGAACTTCTTCCTGGCTGTAACTCCCACTGGCCCCCAGGAGGACCATCCCCTGGGGGCTCTCTGGACCTTCTTCTTGGTTGAGACTCCAGCTATCCCTCAAGTGGACCATCCCCTGGGGTCTCTCTAGGCCTTCTTCCTGGCTGTGGCTCCAACTATCCCCAAGAGGGACCATTCCCTCAGACCTCTCTGGACCTTCTTCCTGACTGAGACCACAGCTGTCCCTAAGGGGGACCATCCCCTGGGGCCTCTATAGACCTTCTTCCTGGTTAAGACTTCTGATATCCCCTAAGGGGACTGTACCCTGCAGGATCTCAGGACCTTCCCCCTGGCTGTAGCTCCTCTGGTTCCACAGTGGGGCCATCTCCCCCTGAAAGACCACTGAAGCCCACGGGCCAGGTGGAGAGATCCCCGGAGGAGGCACCTGAAATGGGACGACTCCAACTTCTGTTTCCATATGGCTACTGCTGGTGGTACAGGTGGCAAGAACGGGAATCCCATCGGGAATGGTGCATGGAATGGAAATGGGTATGGTATCGGCATTGGCAGAGGGGGTTGCACGGCCTGGGCCCAGGGACTCGGGGGTCCCGGCACATAAAGGACATCTGTCGGGGCTGGCATCTGGCTCTTGAAATACAGCCTGTCATGCTCCCCCATGGCTACCACATCTCTCTGCTGCTCTACGCTCATGGGCCACTCTGCAGCCCCAAGTTGCTTGGCTCGAGGCCCAGGCAGCAACTCTTGGGCCAGTGGGGTGACCTGTGCCGACCTCTCGACCAGGAGCAGCCGCCCACAACGCACATCGCGCTGTTTCAGTGCCTGCTGCAAGGTGGCCCGCGTGAGGCGCAGCTACGTGACCACCTCCTCGCGCTCCTCGCGCAGGCGCCGCAGCTCAGAGGGCCCAGGAAGCCGCCTCGCGTTCCCCTACCTGCTCCTGCAGCCACTGAACCCGGAACACCTGCTGCTCCCGCTGCCTCGCGCCCACACGCACACTCAAGGCCAGCGCGCTCCAGGCACAGGCCCTCTTGATAGCGCACGGCACCTGCGGGTCAGCGACAACGACGCGCAGCCGATCCTCTACCTCATTCGCGAGCAGAAGACCATGTAGAAATCGGGGCCTCCCCCGTTCATGAGGACTTCATCGTTGATGAATCTGATCACCTCGTTGGGGCGGAACCCGCTGGCATGGTCCCCAAAGCCCACGGCCATGGCCGCTGTGGCCTAGTCAACCAACCGCCTCACGGAAGATGCCGCCCGCCGCCGTCGCCGCCGCTGCCGCCGCCGCCGGTAAAGCCCCTCACCTCCCGGCTCAGTCCTCCTTCAGTTCTAGCCCAGTCCTGGCCTGCTCCTCGGCCTCTTTCCTCTGTCACGGTCCGGCTTTCCTCACAGAAAGTAAGGCAGATCCCCTCACTGCGCCAACCCCCAAACGGCAGACGCAGGCGCCACAGGTCACACGTGAGCTGCAAGTCGCCTCACAAGGCCTGCTGGGACCAACCTCGCTGCCAGAGCCCCTCCTACCGGGTGAGCAGGCCGGAAGCTGCACTGAGTGCCCCTCCTACTGGGTGAGGAGGCCGGAAGCTGCATTGAGTGCCCCTCCTACCGGGTGAGCAGGCTGGAAGCTGCACTGAGTGCCGCAGTGAATCCAGACGTGGCAGAGGCCGGAAGCTGCACTGGGTGCCGCAGTGAACATCTAGAAGGCTTTACTGTTTCTAAGAATTTCAGAAGGACAATATCCGGCATGGTGGAATGAATTTCTAGCTGGGTGGAGCTGCATAGGTGGGTGCAGTTCTACTTTCGTCTCAGCTTCATCTTAGTTCTTAGATACACTTCAGACCTTTAATACAGTCAGTCCCACTGTCGGCACGCTTCCCTCAGCATCCTGCACAGGTAAACTTAGAATCCCTGTCATCAAGAAAATCCGGGGACTGAGCCATGAATTTTTCCTGAACTCTCCCTGTAATTTCACTCTCATGTTTACCTGATCAACTCTGTTCTCAGACGATGCCTCTCTTATTTTAAACTAAATGCTTCTCTCTTGATCTGTGTTTTCCATACAGGAGATGCTAAAGGAGTTCTGCAGGCAGCCCTAAATGGTAACTGGAATCCACGCAAAGAAATAAAGCACATGCTAAAGGTAACTACATAGGTAAATACAAAAGACAGTATTACTGTATTTTGTGACTCCTCTTTTTTAATATAGGACTTAAAACATGACTGCATAAAACAATACAAATCTGTCTTCATGGGCACACAATGTATAAAGGTGTCATTTATGGCAGTAACAACATAAAGGGGGTGGAGCTATACAGGAGCAAAGTTTTGTATACTGTTGAAATTGTTTGTATTAATCCAAAATATACTGTTATAATTTAACATGTTAGTTGTAATCCCCAGAGCAACCACTAAGAAAATAACTAAAAAATATACAGAAAAGAAAATGAGAAGGAAATCAAAAAGGTAAACTACAAAAAAAAAAAAGAAATCAATGAAACCCAAAACAAGGCAGTAATGGAGGAATGGGGGGAGATATAAGACATGTTAGAAAACAAATAGCAAAATGTCAGAAGTCCTTCCTTATCAGTAATTATATTAAATGCAAATAGATTAAACTCCAATTAACAGGCAGAGATTGGCAAAATGGATACTTTTTAAAAAACATGATCTAAATGTATATTGTCTACAAGAGATTTATTTTGGATTCAAAGACTTGAATTGGTTGCAAGTAAAAAGATAGAAAAGGCTATTCTGTACAAACAGTAATTAATTAAGAGCTAGAGCAGCTCTCCAAATATCAAAGTATACTTTAAGACAAAAATTAGGATTAAAAAAGAGGATATTATATAATGTTAAACAAAGGATCAATCCACTTAGGAAACAAACTTTTAGTTACCAAAGGGGAAAGACAGTGAAAGGGAGGGATAAATTAGGAGTATGGGATTAACAGGTACACACTATCACATATAAAATAAACAAGGATTTACTGTATAGCACAGGGAACTATAATCAATATCTTGTAATAACCTATAATGGAAAAGAATCTGAAAAAAGTATATATATATAACTGAATCGCTTTGCTGTATACCTGAAACTAACACAATAGTGTAAATCAACTACACTTCAATAAAATAAAATAAAAAATTTAAAGGGTCAATCCATCAAGAAGGTATGTCAATTATAAATATATGTGCACCTTATATATGCACCTAACAACAGAGTCCCAAAATACATGCCGAAAGTAGACAGAATTGAGAGGAGATAGAGGCAGTTCTACAGTAAGAGTTGGAGACTTCAGTACTCCATTTTCAATAATTTATAGAAAGACTTGATAGAAGATCAAGAAGGAAATACAAGACTTGAAAAATACTATAAACGAAATAGACTTAACAAACATCTGTGGAACAGTCAAGCCCAAAACAGCACACTACATATTCTTCTTAAGTGCACATAAAAGATTCTCCAGGACAAACCTTTTGTTAGGCCACAAAACAAGTTTCAATAAATTTATGAAGATTGAAATCATACTAAGTATGTCCTCTGACCACAATGGAATGAAATCAGAAATTAATAACAAGGAAATTTGCAAAATATACAAATATGTGAAAATTAAATAACTCTACTAAATAACCATTGGGTCAAAGAAAAAATAACAAGGGAAATTAGAAAATATGTTGAGATTAATAAAAACAAAAATACAACATACCCAAACTAATGGGACTCTGAAAGCAGTGTTCAGAGGGAAATTTATAGCTACAAATGCCTATGTTTGAAAAAAGAAACCTATCAACCTAACTAGCCCACCTTAAGGAATTAGAAAAAGGAGAGAAAACTAAACCCAAAGCAAGCAGAAAAAAGGAAATAAAAATTAGAATGGAGATAAACAAAATAGAGAAGAGAAAAAACAGTAGAAAAAAAAATGAAACAATAAATGGTTCTTCAGAAGGATCAACAAAATTGACAAACAAACAGACTGTTCAAGAAAAAAAAGGAAGATTCAAATTACTAAAATCTGGAATGAATGTGGGACATTTACTATCAACCTTACAGAAATAAAAAGAATTATAAGAAAATACTATGAACAATTATATGCCAACGAATTAGATACCTAGATGAATGGACATATTCCTAGAAACACAAAAACTACCAAAACAGATTCAAGAAGAAATAGAAAATCTGAACAGACCTATAAGAAGTACAGAGATTGAGTAAGTAACCAAAAACCTGCCAACACAGAAAAGCCCAGGACCAAACAGCTTCCCTGGTGAATTCTACCAAATATTTAAAGAGGAATTAACAGAAATCTTTCTCAGGCTTTTCTAAACATATAAGAGGAGGGAACACTTTCTAGCTCATTAATGAGACTAGTATTATGTTGTTACCAAAACCAGACAAAGACATCACAAGAATAGAAAACTATAGATCAATATCCTTTATAAATATAGATGTAAAACTTCTCAACCAAATACTAGCAAATGGAATCCAGCAGCACATTAAAAGAATTATAAAACATGACTAAATGGGATTTATCTCAGGAAAACAAGGATGGCTCAATAAATATTGGTGTAAAACACTGTATTACTAGAATGAAGGAAAAAACCCACATGATCATCTAATAGATACCAAAAAAACTTTTGAAAAAATGCAACACACTTTCATGAGAAAAAAAGAAAGAACTCAAAACACAAAATAGAAAGGAATGTCCTCAACCTGATAAAGGGCATTTATGAAAAACCCACAGCTAACATTATACTCCATGGTGAAAGACTCAAAGCTTCCCCGCTAAGCTCAGGAACAGATAAGAGTGCCAGTTGTACCCCTGCTGTTCAACATTGTCCTAGAACGTCTAGCCAGAGAAATTAGGCGAGAAAAAGAAAAGCTATCCAGATCGAAAAGGAATAAGTAAAACTGTTTCTCTTTATAAAGGACATGATCCTATATAGAGAAATTCCCAAAGAATCCACAAGAAAGTTACTAAAACTAATAAACAAATTCAGCACAGTGGCAGGGTACGGGATCAACATGCCAAAATCTGTGGTATCTTTGTACGCTAGCAATGAGCGATTTCATTTCCAGAAAATTAAGAAAATGATTTCACTTTCAATACTATCAAAAGAATAAAATACTTAGGAATAAATTTAACCAAAGAGGTACAAGGCTTATACACTGAAAACCACAAAACATTGCTGAATGTGAAGGAAACCTAAGTAAATGGAAAGACATCTCATGTTCATGAATTGGAAGATGTCAAAGTGATCTACAGATTCAATGCAGTGCCCCAACAGACTTTTTTCTTTTCTTGCAAAAATGTAAAAGCTGATCCTAAAATTAACATGGAATTTCAAGGGACCCTAATAGCTAAAACAATTTTTAAAAAGAAGAATAGGGACTTCCCTGGCAGCCCAGTGTTTAAGAATCCGTGCTTCCACTGCAGGGGGCCCAGGTTGGGGCCCAGGTTGGATCCCGGGTCAGGGAACTAAGATCTCGCATGCCACGCAGTGCGGCAAAAAAAAAAAGAATGAAGTTGTAGGATTCATGCTTTCATGCTTCCTGATTTCAAAACTTACAAGGTTAGAGTATCAAAACAGAGTGATACTGGCATAAAGATAGACATGCAGATCAATGGGATAGAGTTGAGAGTCCAGAAATAAATCTGTCATCTCTGGTTAATTGATTTTTGACAAGGACACCAAGACCAGCCAATGGGAAAGGAATAGTCTCTTCAACAAACGGTTTGGAGATAACTGGATATCCACAGGTAAAAGAATGAAGGTAGACTACTACCTCAGCTCATATACAAAAATTAACTCAATTTTTTGGTTTTGTCTGTTGTTGCTACTTGTTATTGTCATTTTAGTTACTTTTCTAAATTATTTTTGTAAAATTTCCGTTTATCATATGTGGCCACTGAAGTCTGTGTTCCATTAGTTTAGTGGTCAACTAGTGTATTGACAGAGTATCTACAAACACCTAAAGCCCAATAATATTTTTTAAAAGAATTTTTAAAACTCTCCCCACTCCCTGAAGATTGTCTGTGTTGGGACACGCCTTCAGTGCTTAGCCAGGCCATTTACAATACTGCCCTCACCTTTACTTCCTGCTTGTGCAGAGCCTGAAGGTTAGCCAGAGGTGAAAGTTTAGGATCTTTTCTGAGGATTAGGCCTTTTCTGAACATGTGTCCAGTCTTGGGCATATGCATGGCCTTCTCAATTCCCTGACTTAAGCAGGAGCTTTTAAAAACTCTCACTCCCCTGTAGATTTCCTTTCCCAAATTCTTTCTTACCAGGCTTTTTGATCTGTCTCTTGCTTGTCCTGACTGCTATCCCTTGCCCCAAGCTGCTCTGGCCAATACTTTTGCCTTCAAGTGCTTTTGGCAGATGCCATTTGGGAAGCCACCCCAGACCTGGGAATGCTCTGAACTGGGTGAAACAAGGGCAAGCCCTTGTGTACCAGTCCTTCCAGGAGCCACTAGACAGATTGAAATAAACAACCACAATTCTTTGAGAATAAGGTCTGTAATTGCTCCCTCAGGTACTTGGCAACCTGCACCAGAGGTACAGGCTGCTGTCTTCATGGCTGCCTCCCATCTGGTATGTGGGGAAGGGTTGGTAGACAATTTAAAACACCAGAGAACTCTGTTGCTGCAATGCAGCAGCTTCTTTCTTCGTTAAGCTTTCCCCTGGTTGTTATAAGTTTTCAACTAGACTCCAGAGTTCTGTAAAAGTTGATTCTGACAGGTTTTGCCAGCTCATTAGTTGCTTTAATGGAGGGATGGAGCCCTGGGGTTCCCTACTCTGTCATCTTTGGTATAAAGAAAGCTATCATAGCCCCAAACCATTAATAATCCAAGTAAGATGAATTTCATCTCCTTGTCATCTCTCATTCATCCTTCCAGCTCAGCTATCACCTCCTCCAGGAAGACCACTCTACAAGCCATACTGTAATTAGTTTTTTATTCTTCTTTTTCACCAACTAGACCTAGTCACTCCAGGGCAGAGACTGTATCCTTTCATTTCTGGATCGCTAGCACCTAACATAGTTCTACTTACATGATAGCGCTTATAAATGCCAAAGGGAAGGAACAACAGAATAATGGAAGATGGGGGGAAAGAAAGAGGGAGAAACAGACAATTCCATGACTTCTATAATCCTGTTTAAAATTCAAACTGAAACCTATAAAGGGATGTCCTTGTCATGGTTTCAATTTTTTAAAAAAGTAATTTGGGGAATTCCCTGGTGGTCCAGTGGTTAGGACTCTGTGACGTGACCACCGCCCCCCCAAAAATAGTAATTTTGTTAAAGACATACACATCCCTAAAGAAAAAAATTCACCATAGCCAAACTGATGCATGTATCTTGTGGGGAAGTGCTTTCATACAATGTTAAACTTTATAACAACGTCAAACTATTTTTAAATTAATGCAACAACACTTCATAAATGCCAAGGTATTTTAAAATTATTAAATTTAAGATACATTTGACCTTTAAGACCTTTATGGAATCAATTTCCACTGTACTGAAACAGGAAAGTGATAGATAATGGCCTGTAAAGTGAGATTTTAAAAGTAACCTGACTGAGTTATCATTCTTGATGAAACAATGATAACATCACAAATACCACCACACTTTACTTTGCAGGTGTGCAAGTTTGCAAAGTGTGAATATATGTTTACAAGAGAATAGAACAATTCAATTGCATAAATTAATCAATCTGAGAAACCACATTAAAAACATAGCTAATTTTTACATGATTTTCAGTAAGTTCATATACTTTCAATTTTAGTGTAACCTCTGTCACAAAGCCTTCATAACAACTTTAAATGATAATCATTGATGATAAAGGAAGGAAAATAACATTTTAAAGTTCATCATATTAGTATGTATCTACGCTTGTGAAGATTTAATCTCCCAGGAATCAGAGGTGGTAAACAGAATAGAGAAAAAGCATATACAGTAAATATAAGCTATATATGCTGAGTACTGAGGAACAGTTTTATACGGCTTTAGGAAAATTTACACCTTTTATGACATAGGCTTTCTTTTCTTGTACTTTGCACCCACAGTGACCTCTGCGATATAGCTGCCCAGAAGATGCCAAAAGAAAAGAGACGAGGCACCTGGGCAGTTAATCTCAGAAATACTAGAGCCACGTTCCCTGAATTCTTTTCCCCATGTGAGCACAATACATGGGCAGGAAACCATAGTAGATAATCAACCCAAGTGTGAGCATAGCTGAACACAATATATCACATTGTAAGTAAATATAGCTTACAATTAATTTCATCTGACCCATATTGACAACTTGCATAGTTATTATTGTCTATATGGTAAAATTAGCCACGAAGAGTAAGCAGATTCTGTAAATTCATTTTACACAGACAAACTGGATTTTTGTATTTCCTTTCTCCACGTTAGTTTTCAAGTATCTGTAAGTAACATCACTATTGAACATTTTCCCTGAAATCACTCACAATTTTATGTCTTCCTACCCCCATTCCCACCACAAACACACTCATATACACAACCTCTTACATCTGCTCACATTCCAAGGTGCCCTGGAGAACTCAAGGAGGCAGGAACTCTGGGGCATTAAGCTCCAGCTGACTAACTGACTGGCAAGTCATGCTTGGATCACCACACTTGGAGGAGAGGGCAAAGACAGATGAGCCATCAGCCAAGTGCCGCGGTGTGAAACAAAGAGGAATGGACTCTCAATCCCCAAGGATCTGAGAGTCTTAAGGTTGGTACAGAAGGTAGGGGGCTGAAGCAGAAGGGGAGGAACCAAGTAAGTGGCAGATCTGTGAGCAGCTAGTTATCTCAGGACAAGCATAGGCTGACTGGTACAGAAAAACTGGGGATGCAGCCTTTGGGAAAAATCACTGGACTAGAATTGGAGAAAATTGACAGGCCCTTTTTGCCCTAGCAGTTCTTAGAAATAGCTTACCAATAGCACCATCTCCAAAATACTTTTATATTATTAATATAAATTCATTTATACTAGAGTGTAAAATGACTACTGCTCTGGTTTTGATCTGAAGGCAAGGAGGAGACTTTTGAGGGCACTGGATACCTAAAGGTCAATAGGCTATAGCTGATGACTGAATAACAGGAAGAGGTGAAGTCAACTTCTGTTTTTCTCTGGTGAGGGTAGCACTGACAAGCCTAACCCCACACCACCTCACAGCCTTTTTTTTTTTTTTTAAATGCCACTTAAGGTATCCCTATGATTTTTCCATAACCTTTTTGACCCTTGCTCAGTGGATTCCATTTAGCTATTAGAAGGGAATGGGCAACAGGCAGTGCTGATAGGACTTTATCCGGAGTTCCCGAACCTGAGAAGGACATAAAGCCATTGGTAGAAGAAATCAGTTATCCTTCCAGACTTGCCTCAAGGCTGAGAAGAGAGGATGGTGACTTCTTCACCAGCTCTGCCAGGGTCTGAGTTCCACACTCCACTACTGTCCTGCTCTTCACAAGTCAGTGGCTAGGAAGACAGCAGACCACTCTAGAGGCACCACCTCTTTCTATGGAAATTTGAGATTAAAACCTTGTACCAGATAGGGGCACTCATTACCCACCACCCCAAGAAACACAGACTTATACAAACGCTTCAGGGGAGACAGACACTGTACCCAACAGAGCAGCACAATGAGAGGGCAACATTCCTGCCTTGCTCTCTCTGCTCAAGGGCACGCTCGGCACTGTACACTCACCAGAGGTGTTTCTGCTCTGAAGTGCCACCCAGCATCTCTCTCCGGAATGCACTTTTTCCCATCTGCTCTGACCAAAGCTGAGTGAATGCTTTGGACACTTTCTTGCTGGTAATAACAGCTGTGATTTAGGGAATGCTCACGTGGTGACTATGCAAAAAAAAAACAAACACTATATATTACCTCATTGAATCCTCATAACAACTTTATGAATTACAGGTACAATTATTATCCCTTTTTACAGATAGGAAACTGGGGCTCATAAAGATTAAGTAATTTGCCCAAGATCACACAGCTAGGAAGTGGTGGATCTAACACTTTGGTGAAGATGGCATACTTGTTTTCAATCTTTTTCTTTAAAGAACTTTAATGTTAGTGATACAACTAAAGTTCTCCTCCATCACATTTTCTCCCTCTCTCCCTTCCTCCTTCTTTCTCTGAAAGTAACCCAAGGTTGGTGTATATCTTCCTGGGTATGCTTTTATAAATATGTATTTACCCATAACTAATATATAGTATTACCTCTGTGGTAAATGGTATCAACTGTTTTCAAACTTGCATTTTTCACTTTACGTGATGTTTTCTAAATCCTCACATGTTGATAACTATAAATCAGTTCATTCATTTTTAACTGCTGTTTAATAGTTCACTCTATGAATGTGCATTTTCCAGTTTTTTCACCATTAGCAACAGCTGTGATCAACAACACTGTACATGTCTAGTGGTGTATATATGTGAGTATATGCCTAGAAGTGGAGTTTTCCCCATACAGGCACCTCCAATTTTATTATACATTGCTGAATTGTTCTCCAGAATGGTCTTAACAGTTTATAGTTCAGTCTGATTACAAATACAGAATTTCTGCATTTCAGAACTTACTAAACAGAGTCATCTTAAACGTAATAGCAGAGCTGAGACAACTGATGCCTAAGAGAAACAGTGTAAGATAGTGGTTTCCAAGCCATTGGTTCCCATCCCAATGTCCAGTAGAATTATCCAGTGGACTTATAGAATGCATATCTCCAGGCCTGGCCCCAGACAAAATGCTCCCAGGTGATCCTGATGCAGTTGATCTGTTAATTAGAGTTTGTAGACCACTGGTCTCAGCTACATTCTGACCATACACTCACTATTCAAGATTTTTTTCATCTTTAACCATATGTTAATTTAGACTATTAGAAAGCAACACATATGGCTGCATTAGCTGCTCCCCTTTACACATTACCACAGAATATGTGTTTGGCTTTTACTAAGGGCTGTCATAGAAGAACCATGTAAGAATTGGGAGGGAAGAGGGTTGAAATTAGGTAATTCTGCTTCATTCTGCTGTATTCTGTATTAAGATTGCTAATTAAGAAAAAATAGTCTTGTTTTCACTGCCCCAAATTCATCAACAGCAGCCAGACAAGGAAAGGAGAAGAACCTTATTCTGTAAATTTTCAAAAGAGATAACCAGGGGAAAAGAGTATCTGGTGCTTCCAAACCCACCTCCATTCCCATAATTAGTACTGAGGAAAGAAGGAGTGTTCACAAAAACCTGACAACTTTTCATGAATTTTCTTCAATTTATAGAAACATGGCATGCAAGGATGAGTAGGAGTAAAATTGCCTAAGTTTTCCTGAGTCAGTTTTGATAAGTAATATTTTTCTAGGAATTTTCCAATTTCATCTGATGTTTTCCATATAGTCTTTTATAATACACTCTTATCATCTACTTGATGTCTGTGGCATATGTAGTGATGTCTCATTTTTTGTTTTCGTATTTTCTTGATCAGTCTTGCTACAGATTCGTTAACTTTATTGTTCTTTCGTAAGAACTTTTGGTGTTGCTGGTCTACTCTGTTGTATTATTATTTTATATTCTGTTTCATTAATTTCTGTTCTTACTGACAATGTTGAACATTATCTGAGCTTTGTGTTCCCACCCTTTAGTACTCCTGCTAACTTGCAAAGGACCACCCTGCCCTCACATATCCCTAAAGAAGACATACCTTCTCCACTCTTCCTCAACACCTCAAGTAAGATCCATCTTCCTCACTCCTCGTGAATCTCATAAGACTTACCTACAATTCCCTTATTTACCTGCTTCTATAAAACCCCAGACCCCTTCCTTTTGAGACATTCTTAAGGAATATTCACCTGATTGCAATAGCTTGTATAAAATTATCTCCTTAAATGTCCAGTGATTTTGTCTTTCACATCATCTTTATTGTTTTCTTCCTTCTGCAATCTTTGGACTAATTTTTTTTTTAACTTTATGAGCCTAGCTTTTTAAATTTCAACCTTTCTTCTTTTTAATATATACACTTAAGGCTGTAACTTTTCCTCCAGGTACTACTTTAACTGCATCCCACAGATTTTGATATGTAATATATTCATTGTTGTGAAGTTCAAAATATCTCTTAATTTCCAATGTCTTATTTGATCCAAGTCTTATTTCAAAATCTATTTCTTAATTTCCCAAATGTGAGGGTTTTCTGGATATATTTTTGTAACTCATATCTAATTCAATTATATCAAAGTTGGAAAGTATATTCTCTGTGATTTTAATTATTTGAAATATTAGGCATATCATTATAGCCCAGTTCATGATCATATTTGATAAGTGTTCCACATGTCCCTGAAAAAAATTACATTCTGCAGTTTTTGGTATAGTATTCAATATCCTTTCATTAGCTCAAATTTGTTCATTGTACAATTTGAGCAACAAAATAAATAATAATATTGGATTATAACTCAGAATAAGATAAATATCCATGAGTCTCTACACATATAAATAAATAATTGAATAAACATATAAATGGAGGAGAAGAGACAAATCTCCCATGCAAAAGAATTTGAAATAAACTATGTAGATACCCTACCCTAAAGGAGGGGGAGCATAACACCCCATTCCTTGAGTATAGGCTGGACTTAATGGCTCAATTCCAAAGAACAGACTATGAAAAAGGGAAAATAGTAACTTCACAGTGGAAAAACCTGGCAGACACCACCTTAACCAAGTGATCAGAGTTAACATCATTGGTGATGAGTCATATTGAAATCACATACCCCCCTCATAAGATGCAAGAGATGGGTACTTCACTCCTATGGTGTTCTTTCCAAAAACCCATAACCCCAGAGAAATCATGAAATTTCAATCATGAGAAAATATCACATCAAACAAACCCAAATTGATGGACATTCTACAAAATACTTGATCATTCAAATTTAGCCAAGGTCATGAAAGACAAAGACTGACAAATTGTGACATACTGGAGGAGACTAAGGACACATGACAACTAAATGCAATGTGGTATCCTGGATTGGATACTGAAAAAGAAAAAGGACATTAGTGGAAAAATAGGTGAAATCTGAATAAAGTCTACACATTAATTAACAATATATCTACCAATGTTAATTTCTCAATTTTTACAAATGTACTATTGTTACTTAAGATGTTCATATGCATAGAAGCTTGGTGAAGAGGATATGGGAACTCTCTATACTATCTTTGCAACTTTTCTATATATTTAAAGTTATTCCAAAATTAAAAGTTTATTAAAAACACATTTATTTATTGTATTGTCCAAATTTTATACACACACACACACACACACACACACACACAGAGGGAGAGGGAGAGAGAGAGAATTTTTTTTTCTGCCTGTACTGTCAACTATTGAGAGAAGTATGTTGAACTCTACCACCGTGATTGTGGATTTGTTTAATTCTCCTTGTAGTATTCTCAATGTTTGCCTTTATGTTTTGAGGCTATGTTATTAGGAACATAAATGTTTTACATTTTTATATCTCTTGGTGAATTGAACCATTTATTTGTATGAAGATTCCCTTTTCATCTCTAGTAATGATTTTTACCTTAAATTTTGTATTGTCTGTTATAATATTGAGCTTCCACGCTCTTTACCATTTTCCCTTCATTTTTGACATGATAATTCCTTACTGTGTTGTCAGTTTTCAGTGTTGTGGAGAAGCTGTCATTCATAATGTCAAGACAATTCAATGGGGAAAGAATGGTCTTTTCAACAAATGATGCTGGAAAAGCTAAACACATGCCAAAGAATAAATTTGGACCCCTACCTCACACCATATACCAAACTGAACTTAAAATGGATCAAAGACCTAAATGTAATAGTTAAAGCTATAAAACTCATTTAGGATCCAATGGGGTGGGTAAAGATTTCACAGTAGAACACAAAAAACTTTCATCATAAAAGAAAATATTGATAATTTGGACTTTGTTCAAATTAAGAACTTCTGTCCATCGAAAGAGACCATTAAGAAAAGGAAAAGACAAGCCACTTGTAATACATATATACCAGCGGTCCCCAACCTTTTTGGCACCAGGGACTGGTTTCGTGGAAGACAATTTTTCCACGAAAAATTGGTGGGGGTTAGTGAGGATGGTTCAGGCAGTAATGCGAGCGATTGGGGGGATGGTTCAGGTGGTAACGCGAGCTATGGTTCAGGCAGTAATGTGAGCAATGGGGAGCAGCAGATGAAGCTTCACTCGCTTGCCTGCTGTTCACCTCCTGCTGTGTGGCCCAGTTGATATATACAATAACAGACTCATGGGAGACTAAAGAAAGAACTTCTACAAATCAACAAGAAAAAGACAGACAACCCAATTTTGTCTGAATAAGCACTTCACAAAAAAGATAGCCAAATGACCGTTAAACACGTGAAAATATGTTCAGCATCATTAGTCATCAAGGAAATGCAAATCAAAACAATGATATACCACTAAATACCTATTAGAATGGCTGAAATTTAAAAGTCTGACAGTACCAAGTGTTCACAAGGATGTGGAGCAACCAAAGCTCTCATACATTGCTTATGGGTGTGTAAATTAATGCAATCACTTCAGAAAACTATTCGGCAATATTTTCTAAAGCTTAATACTAGCCTACTCCCAGATCCAGTAATTCTATTCCTAGGTACATAGCCAAGATAGTTGATACCCAAGATAGTTGAGTGCATATGCCCTTCAAAAGACATGCACAAGAATATAATAGCAGCTTTTTTATAATGGCCACAAACCAGAAACAAGTCAAATGTTCATCAGTAGTAGAATGAATAAATAAATTGTGGCATATTCATACAATGGAATATGAGCAGCAGCAATAGAAAAGGACCGTCTACTGCCACACACAAAAACATGGTTGGATTTCACATACCTAATGTTAAACAAAAGAAGCCAGAAACAAGAATACTTTCAGTATGATTCCATTTATCTGAAGTTTAAGAACAGGCAAAATTAACGAATTGTAATGTGGTGAAAAAAATGGCCACAAGCTTTTTTGCAGCTCCTGCCATCAGGAAGTAGAGTTTATTTCTCCACTCCTGGAATCTGGGATGGCCTTGTGTCTTACTTTGACTGAAAGAATGCAGTGGGGGGTGATGCTGTACAACTTCTGGGCAATTTGCTGTGCCTTCTTGCTGCCCTGAGATCTCCATGTGAAGCAGCCCAGTCTAACCTCTTTGAGGATTAAATACCCATGTGGAGAGTGGGGCCCAGCTGACAGCCAGTACCAACCACCAGATACATGTATGACACCATCTTGGACCATCCAGCTCCAGTCAAGCTGTCAAATGACTACAACCAAATGAGTCACCACAGGTGAGACCAGCAGAAGAATTTTCAGTTGAGTCCAGCCTAAATTCCTGACCACAGAATTATGAGCAAATAAAATGGTTGTTTTGTTGTATTGATCCACCAAGTTTTGGAGTGGTTTGTGATAGACAACCGATACATTGATATAAGACCGAATACCGGTTACCTCTTGGGGGTGGATATTGACTGAGAAGGAGCATGTGATAGCATGGTAGATTTATTTCGTATCTTGATTTGAGTGGTGGTTATGCAGGTGTATATTTACACACTACACAGGCGTATGTTTATATAAAGTTCATCAAGCTGTACACTTAAAATTTGGGCATGTTTTATATGTTAAAACCAATAATTTGTTTTAAAGGCAAGGTCCAGTTTGGTTTGGTTCTCCCTGAGTTTGGTAGGCAGGATAATGCCCCAAAGATGTCCTAATCCTTGGAACCTGTGAATATGATAGGTTACCTAGAAAGAGGGAAATAATGTTGTGGATGAAATTATATTTGCTAATCAGCAGATAGGGAGATTATCCTGGATTATCCAGGTGGGTCCAGTGTCCTTAAAAGGAGAAGCAGGGGTTTCCCTGGTGGCGCAGTGGTTGACAGTCTGCCTGCTGATGCAGGGGACGTGGGTTCGTGCCCCGGTCCGGGAGGATCCCACGTGCCGCGGAGCGGCTGGGCCCGTGGGCTGTGGCTGCTGAGCCTGTGCGTCCGGAGCCTGCGCGTCCGGAGCCTGTGCTCCGCAACGGGAGAGGCCGCAGCGGTGGGAGGCCCGCGTACCGCAAAAAAAAAAACAAAAAAAAAAAACGGGGGGGAAGCAGGATGCCGAAGAGTAGAGTCAGAGGGAGATGTGACTACAGAAGAATGATCAGAAAAATGCAACATAATCTGGCTTTGAAGATGGAGGAAGGGGACCATGAGCTAAGGAATGCAAGTGGCCTCTAGAAACTAGGAAAGACAAGGAAATGCATTCTCTCCTAGAGTCTTCAGTGGGAACTAGCCCTGCCAGTACCTTGATTTTAACCCAGTGAAACCTATTTCAAACTTCTGAATTATAGAACTGGAAGATCCTAACTTCTTGTTGTTTTAAGTCACTAATGTTTGTAGTAATTTGTTACAGCAGCAATAGAAAATGAAGGAACTGACCTCAGTGGATCTAGTTATAGCTCTTAGTGGCCAGCAATCTCATTTTACACCTAACTCCTTCCTCCCTAGTAAGGCAGCTCTAGAGGAGCCAGGGCAAGAACAGTTCTCTTGTGCACAGCCTCAGAAAACCAAGACCATGGGCTGGCTTCATGAGTGTACAACCTGTGCAGTTGCACGGGGCCTTATGCCTAGAAGGGCCTCGCCCTTGGTTTAATGCTTTGCTGTTACTGTCTTGAAATTCTTAATTTTTGAACAAGCGGTCCTGCATTTTCATTTTGCACTGGGCGCCACAAATTATATTGTCAGTTCTGCTGCCACTCCCTGCACTCCTCTTTACTCAGTGCCAGCGACAGCCCACCAGACCAGCCTCTCTTTAAACTGTTGGTAAATTTATTTCATGGGTCCTATTATCCTTCCCTGGCATTAGGCCTTAAAAATGGCCACTCTCTCTACCTTGATAGATCCTCCTAACTCCAAATCTCAGGACAGAGAGGCTAGACATGTAATTCTCTTCCCTCCCTGGACTTACCATGGTGACTGGCCCACCCTTGCCCCAGACATATGTACATCTGTCTGGTGAACATCTGCATAACTGAGATGGCCTCTCAAAGATCTGCTCCAGGGTACCCTTCTGACTGCTTGTACGGAAAGTAACTGGCAGCTTCTTTCTCTGAAGAGTAGAAAATATAATTACAGTCAGCCCTCGGTATCCTCAGGGGGTTGGTTCTAGATACTAAAATCTGTGAATACTCGAGTCCCTTACATAACTGGCATAGTATTTGCGCATAATCTACACACATCCTCTCATAGACTTCAAATCATCTCTGGATTACTTGTAGTACCTAATACATTGTCAGTGCTATGTAAATAGTTGTAAACACAATGTAAATAGTTGCTGGCATGGCAAATTCAAGTTTTGCTTTTCGGAACTTTCTAGAATTTTTTTCTAATATTTTTGATCAGTGGTTGGTTGGATCCATGAAATTGGAACCTGTGTATACAGAGGGCTGATTGTATATTGGATAGGACACCCACTACATGTAGAACAGTAGTGCTTGGTGATGTTAATAAGTGTGACAGAAAAAGGAGTTATGTGGCCAAGGAATTTTGTCAAACTGAGTTTAAAAATTAAATAGCTTTTTTTCCTGGTGGACTTCTCAGCTCTCTTAATGTGCTAAAGGACATTATGACTCTCCAAAGTGGGGATTGAGAGAGAACTAAAGTATGTAGTGCTTCACGAACTTATTAGACAAGGGACCTCTTTTCTCCTAGGGAATCATGCAGGACTAATTTTCCACAGAAAAAGGTTAGGGAAATTGTCTCCTAAACAAATTAAGCCCTTACCAGGCTGAGCCTTTAGTTTATCTCCTTTTGCATTAACTATAACCTTGCAAACAAACACATACCTAAGTGAGAAGACTTTCTTTGTCTGTAACTCCTCGCTTCCACTGCCCCTCTGCTCACATATATACTCTATACAGAAGAACAGCAGCCTAGAGAGTAGAATTCAAATTCATGCTTCTTGAGTGGGGTGATGATGGTGATAGTGATGGTGATAATGACGATGATAGCTAACGTTTATCAAGCACTCATTCTGTACCAATAAGCTCTGTTCTAAGCACTTGTCACGTATCGTTTTATTTAATACCATGGCCTAGTTTTAATTAATACCCTGCAGAAAAAGAGAATACCCAGGGCTTCCCTGGTGGCGCAGTGGTTGAGAGTCCGCCTGCCGATGCAGGGGACACGAGTTCGTGCCCCGGTCCGGGAAGATCCCACATGCCGCGGAGCGGCTGGGCCCGTGAGCCATGGCCGCTGAGCCTGCGCGTCCGGAGCCTGTGCTCCGCAACGGGAGAGGCCACAACAGTGAGAGGCCCGTGTACCGCAAAAAAAAAAAAAAAAAAAAAAAAGGGAATACCCTGCATTTGTAATGCAGGATCCTCAGTTTACAATTGATAAATCTCAGTGGACACCGCTGATGGTAGACCCAGCGTTTTTCTGTCACAGGGTAGCAGCATTTCCAGTGGCACATCTCCACCCAAAGGATTAGAGAATTCCTTTTCTGTTCATAAAACGAACAAACCAAACCAACCAAACAAACCTCGTAAAACCAACAGCAAACTACTGACAGCTTAATTGTAAACCTGCAGGGGATGAAGCTGAAACACCTGGCATTTTTTCCATTCAAATATACATCAGTGAATGATGATACTGCCGTTCAAGAAAACTAAGATTTGTTCTGGAAGCTGGGAAGTGATTACTCGAGTGAGCTCTAAAGCAACTGCTGGGGGAAATATGCTCTCAGCCTCTGAAGTTACACTCAGGTCATAAAATATTTCTGTGAACACATGTAGAGGATGTTCAGCTAATGGAATATTGAACACAAAAAGGAGACCTCACTTGGTTTTTATCTTTTATATAAAAAAGTAATAATAAAAGCCAACATGATGGCTGTTACTCTCACAACAAATACCTTTAGAACACAAATTTCTTCAGGCTCCTCTAGCCTGTGGATACTACAGAACTAAATGTAATCACCAAATTTTACTGTTTCTTCCACTCAGTGCACCCAAAACCCCAACTTCTTCAATAAGAGCCCTCTAGGCATTCCTGGGGAATGGATATCACCTGCGAGCACAAACAACTCTAACCACTGTCTAATCAACTGCCATGTGGTTTCTGCCATTTCTTCTGCTTCTACCTTCCGTACCCACTCTCTTCGCTGGGCACTATGGCATCAGCCAGGCACCACTGTCCCCCTCTAGTCATCTTCTGCCATCTTCTACCAGGCTTCTCGATGTCTCATTGAAGCTGAGGCACTGGAGTCTAGAGATGTCAGATCTGCATGGTGCTGTGTGGACAAGTAGGGAAGAAGGCTGCTTATGCCCTATTATCTTTTTTAGTGAAAGGAGGAAGAGTGGATACTATAAGTGAACTAAAAGCCTCATCATTCTTATTGGGAGCATGCAGATATCGTTTTCATCATAAGCTACCAAAGGGGAGCAGAATTTGCAACATGAAACTATACCTCTTTGGCATAAGGATTATTTTAAGTTGGTTTTTTTTAAAAAAACAGCAGACACAGGAGAAGCCCTGAAAACCACGTAGAAGTTACCCTTTTATGAGAGAAATTTACATATATTAGAATTTATTAGGGAAATCTCCATTTGTAAAGCACTCACCTCTCTCTTTCTCTCTGTCTCTCCCCCAAGAAAAGGAGGGGAAGGTGACTAAATCTTTAGAAACTCTTACCAATGGAGAGGGCAATGACTTAAAGTGTCATAACAACCTTACCCTTGTTTACTGTGCTTTTCCTGGCAACCTCCCATAACTTCCCCTGCCCCCAACATCTTTTGTCTTTAGCTGGAGATGGTATTTAAGGTGTTGACTTGGGCCATTTCAGAGTTACTTTGTTTTCCTGGGTCTCTCCCATGTATGCAGGAAGAATACATGCTACTAAACTTCTATTCATTTTTCTCATGTTAATCTGTGTTTCATTACAGGGAGGGGTCTCAGCCAAGAATGTAGAGGGTAGAGGGGAAATAATTTTTCCTCCCCTACAGTACTCAGTCTCACATTTAAATGGACAGGGAGACAAATCTGAGTGATTCTATTTTCCTTAAATAGGAGTTCCTGACCTTTTTGTATGCCATGCACCCCTTTGGCAGTCTGGAGAACTCTATGGACCCTTTCTTAGAATAATGTTCTCATATGCATAAAATAAAATACATCAGATTACAAAGGAAACCAATTATGTTGAAATACAGTTTTTCAAACAATTTGGGTTTTTTTGTTTGTTTGGCCTCGCTGCTGCGTGGCATGTGGGATCTTAGTTCCCCAAACAGGGATTGAACCTGCGCCCCCTGCAGTGGAAGCACAAGTCTTAACCACTGGACCACCAGGGAGTCCCTATCAAACAATTTTTAAACACAAATTTTATATGGTAATATATATGCTTTTTATTAGCTTGTTAAATAAATGATCTAGCAGCAAGTCTAACACCACAATAATTCAAAGTAGTGCATGAGTAAATAATATTTTGAGACATTTGAAAAAAATCGCAGTGTGGTATAAAAATATCTATGATTTGTTTCCATGACAGAGTGACAGATACTGCTACTCCATTGTGGTTTGTTGCCTATGTTCATAATTGGGGGAAAATGCTAAATTTCAAAGCTGTAATTGTTTTCCCTTCCAAGTTCACAGACCCCATGAATTCTATTCCTGAAGCCCAGGTTAAGAATCACTGCCTTAGAATGAGTTCTCTTTAAAGAGTACTCATAGGGCCTCATGCTAAAAGACTTATAGCTGCCCATCCCTGCAGTTCATTGCATAAGCCCAGACAAATCCAAATCCCAGCCAGGACTCAAGCTGGGAACCCTACTATATTTAGATGAAATGTTTTTAAAACTAGATGGGTCTATTATTAGGATATTTGTACATAATCAAGAGATCTCCTTGACTGGGTCAGTTTTAACCTGGCATTGCTTCCCAGTATCCACAGTCCCTACCAATCTACCCACCACACTGTGACAAGAGTGATCATTTAAAATGCAAACATGATCGTGTCACTCCCCTACTTAAAATACTTGGCTCTTCTGGCCCTCTGTCGCTTTCAGAAAAAAGGCATTTCATAAGCATGTTTCCACATGTTAGCCTACCTCCTTCCCTACCCAACCACAGTTTATACTATAGTAATTCAAAATCACTAAACCACATGCAGTCGCGCATATATACCTACATTTGTACATACCATTCCCTTTTCCTGGAATGTCCTCCCACCCCATCCTCACCCAGAAAATTCCTTCTTGTACTTTAAAATCCAGCTCAAGCACTAACTCCTCTGAGAGAAGGTGTCAGGCCTTCCCTGGCCTCCCTGGGAAGAGTTTATTACTTTCTCCTATGTGCTACCACTCACTGAACCTTGACTATACATATAGTGTGGCACTTATATAAACTAGTTTATTGAATGAGCTAGACACAGTAGGGTATAAGCAGAAAGCAATATAGTTCTTCACACCACTGCTTCACACCACAAGCTCTGTGGAATCATTTTTCCCCACCCCTGCATGAAATTTCAGACAGAGCTCATACCTTTTTCAGTCACTCTCAGATATTAAAAAATAGTTTTGTTTTTTAGGCATTAAAAATTCCAGTCCAGTCTAATATATCACAGCTTCAGTCTGTCACCTATTTCCAAGCTTCTCCCCTCTCCCAGCGCAGGTCTAACTCAGCCAGGAGACTTGCAGTGGGGGAAGGGTATGGAGTGTGGTTGGCTTCCCCCCTCATCCATTCTTCTCTTTTATCCCTCCTCTCCCACTCACTGTACTGCCTCAAACCCTGCCTCCAGGGTTGAAGCACAGGGAAGGACTAGAAGGAAGGACCTAAACAAGCTTTCCTTCACTGGTTCAATTTTAACCTGGCATTGGAGAGTGTTGCAGATGTCCAAATCTGATACTTTCTCCAGGGGGTTACTTGGAACTCCCCTGTCACTGGAGATCTCTCACCTGCAGTTTTCTTGGCCTGGGCAACACGTCCTCTGGCTGGCCTTGAGACTGAGCAGGACCCTGTGGGGCCTTCCTCGGTACAAAAGCCTCTCTGTGTCCTGTTTCTTGTTTGCAGGAAAAAGGTTTCAGCCTCCTAGACCTTCCCTGAGTACCAAAGGGCAAATTCAAACAGTTGCTAATCAGGGAAGGGAAGGAATGCAGTCAAGAGCAAAGGAGGAGCAGTCAAGAAGCAATAGCACAGCAATAAAGCAGAGTCCTAGTTCCTCCTCAAGGACTATACATAACAATATCTTTGAGGGAGTTCCCTGGAAGTCTAGTGGTTATGACTCCATGCTTTCACTGCCATGGCCCAGGTTCAATCCCTGGTTGGGGAGCTAAGATCCCACAAGCTGCCCGGCGTGGCCAAAAAGTATGTATATATATATTGGGTTGGCCAAAGAGTTCGTTCGTTTTTTTCCATAAGATGGCTCTAGTAGCGCTTAGTTGTCTTTAACTTCATTCGAAACAATTTTGTTAGATTGTATTGTGACAACTGTCATTTCAGCATTCATTTTTTAAAAATGTATCAAAATTGGTGAATTTTTGTGTAGCCATTTTAATATTGAAGATGAAAGAGAAAAAGCAACATTTTTGGCATATTGTGCTTTATTAAAACGCAACTGAAACACAAAAAAAAGATTTGTGCAGGGCTCCCCTGGTGGTGCAGTGGTTGAGGGTCCACCTGCCGATGCAGAGGACACGGGTTCATGCCCCGGTCTGGGGCGATCCCACGTGCCGCGGAGCGGCTGGGCCCGTGAGCCATGTCTGCTGAGCCTGCGCATCTGGAGCCTGTGCTCCGCAAAAAAAAAAAAAAAAAAAAAAAAAAAAAAAAAAAAAGATTTGTGATGTCTAGAGAAGGTCGAGACATTAATTGAGAACAATCAATGTTATACCATGCGGGAGAGAGCCAACATACTCAAAATATCCAAATCAAGCACTGAAAATCATTTGCACCAGCTTGGCTATGTTAATTGCTTTGATGTTTGGGCTCCACATATGTTAAGAGAAAAAAACCTTCTTGACCATACTTTGCATGCAATTCTCTACTTAAACGTAACAAAAACGTTCCATTTTAAAAACAAATTGTGAAAAGTGGATACTGTACAATAATGTGGAACAGAAGAGATCGTGGGGCAAGCGAAATGAACCACCACCAACCACACCAAAGGCCGGTCTTCATCCAAAGAAGGTGATGTTGTGTATATGGTGGGATTGGAAGGGAGTCCTCTATTATGATCTCCTTCCAGAAAACCAAACGATTAATTCCAACAAGTACTGCTCCCAGTTAGACCAACTGAAAGCGGCACTCGACGAAAAGCATCCAGAATTAGTCAACAGAAAACACATAATCTTCCATCAGGATAACGCAAGACTGCATGTTTCTTTGATGACCAGGCAAAAACTGTTACAGCTTGTCTGGGAAGTTTTGCTTTATCTGCCGTATTCACCAGATGTTACACCTTCAGATTTCCATTTATTTAGGTCTTTACAAAATTCTCTTAATGGAAAAAAATTCAGTTCCCTGGAAGACTGTAAAAGGCACCTGGAACAGTTCTTTGCTCAAAAAGATAAAAAGTTTTGGGAAGATGGAATTATGAAGTTGCCTGAAAAACGGCAGCAGGTAGTGGAGCAAAAGGGTGAATACGTTGTTCAATAAAGTTATTGGTGAAAATGAAAAATGTGTCTTTTATTTTTACTTAAAAAACAAAGGAATATTTTGGCCAACCCAATATATATATATCTTTGAGTTCTTCTGCAGGAACTAATGTCCCCATCCAGGTGGAGGATGGTAACTTCAGGCTGAGCACAGGATTCCTGGAGCACTGCCCTGTTACCTCACCACCAACCAATCAGAAAAAAGTGATTCATCCTGTAGCCCTCACCCCAAATTTTGCCTATAAAAACTATTTCCCCAAAAGCATTGGCGAGTTAAGGTCTTTTGAGCATGAGCCACCCATTCTCCTTGCTTGGCCCTGCAATAAACCTTTCTCTGCTCCAAACTCCAAACATTTTGGTTTGGCCCCACTGTGTGTTGGGCACGTGAACTTATTTTGGCAACAGCCTCTTTCAACTCCTCTGTCCCTGGTTTCTGTCAGTCCGTTCCTCTGTTGCAGTCACTTCACACCTCTGAGTATTCTTCTTAGGGGACATCCCTTATAAGATGACCCAACTCTAAATTCCTACCATGGGGACTATTTCTGGCCCCTCAGAAATAGACAGCTTTGCCCATATGTTGGTGGAAATACAGCTCTCTGCAAGTGCAGCCCTTTCCTCTGTTATCACAGGCTGATTTAGCCATAGCCTCTCTCACCTTAAGATTTTGTTTTCAGATGTAAGTCAGTAGCCAGTCCCTGCAAATGTCAATCCCCAGAGAATACATATCAAGCCATTGGATTGTTTCTCTTGTAGCCTCATTCCACTTAAGTGAATGGGAAGTACCTCCTCTACTCCCCCAGGAGCAGGAAAGACTCCAAGGCATTCTTAAAATTCTCTTCAAAATCATCCTTTCTACTACTTTTCTCTCAATCAATTCTCTGGCTAAGGGGCCACAAATCATGTTTTGGAAGTCATCCTTTAGCAAATTCCATAAAGATGGTGTGTCACCTTGCTTTAAATATGTGTTCCCTTTGTTTTCAACTTTGGATTCTCATCTAAAACCGAAACAGGAAAGTTCTATCTTAATATTTGTTGCATAGGACTGCATTCACTACTACACTATGAGCTCTTTGACACCAGGAAATAAGTTTAACTCACTTTTATACCCCCAGAACCTAGCATAGTATCTGGTATAGGGAAGGTGCTCAAAACTATTTGTAGACTCCAGTTCAAGATATTGACCTATGTATATGCATTGTTCACAATCCCTCCTATAGTCCACTAAAATAAAAGTACAGCAGTACATAAAGGACTGAACCTCTAACAGGAAAAAGAATGAGTTGAAGGTGAGGGGACTGCCAACAAAAGAGGTTCCAACAAATTTCTGGGAGAAGGAAAGTGGATATGAGCAAGTTGGCAGGTGAAACAGATGGATGAAACTACAGTCTAGAATATATTATGAGGAAGCTACAGAGGAGATGGGAGCCAGCCTGCCTGGCAGAACCCTGGAGATACTCTGGGCTCTGAGTCAGCAAGTACAGAAGGGAGCAGGAATGAGAAGTGGGGATTTAAACTGGGGAATTAATTGGAGATTTGTAAAACAGAACAGCTGCATCAGTCTCCACCACCAAAATCTTCCCCAAATTCTTTGCCCAGAGTACCAGTTACTGGCATCTGCCAACAAGCAAAAAAATTAAAAACAAAACAAAAACTAGAGGGCTTTTATCTAAAAACTAATGAATGCCACAGAGAAAGTTAAGACTTCTAGTTTGGATATCAGCTTCTCAGAGAAATGCCCTTTTCACTGGGCATTTAGAGGGCTCATAGCCAGACAATCAGTTCCCAGCTTACCAACCCTGAAATAAAGCTTTCCAAGCCTGCCTTACCTCATAAAGACTTCCCTGTCAGAATTCCCAGTCAGCCGTTAGAGAAGAGAGCTACCTGGAAAACAGACCTGCTTTACCTGGGAAACAGACCTGGTTTCCAAAACAACAAAAAGAAAACCCACATCAGCTACCCAGTAATTTTTCTTTAAAAACAAATGGACAGGGTAGTGACAGCACCAAAAATTGCAGAGTGGGGGACTCCACTGTTCCATCCCTTCACAAAAGCAACTATTGAGCTTGCAAAAACTGTCAGAATCAACTTTTGCAGAACTCTGGAATCTACTCAAAAACTTAAAATATACAGAGGAGGCTTGATAAAGAAAGAAGTGACTGCTACATGGTAAAAGAAAGAGATACAGCATTTTAAATTGCCTGCCTATCATCCCCCAATCTCCAGATTGGCGGTGGCTCCAAAGATGGCAGCCCACACTCCTGGAGTAGGTCGTTAGTACCAGAGGGAGCAACAAAACTTATTCTCAAAGACTTGTCCATTTCTACCTATCTGGCAGCCCTTTGAAGAACAGGCACAAAGGTTTATCTTTATTTCACATGACTCATAGTATTCTCACAACTGGGACAGCTTCTTAGGTAGTATTTACCAAAAGCAATTAAAGGCACAGGTATTGGCTGCAGCAGATTGTGGCAAGGGGCAGCAACAGGGACAAGTAATAGACCAAAACATATAGGAAGGAAGAGGTTATGAAAGGAGCTATGTGTGGATGTAACAGATTTTGAAAGCTCCCAGATATTCCAGGGAATTGAGAAGGCCATGCACATACCCAGGGCTGAATGACTAAACAGAGAAGGCCAGAGAAGACCGTAAGTTTCACTTATGGCTGACCTTCAGGCTCTGTATAAGCATGAAGTGAAAGCTGAGGCAGAGTTGTAAACAATGTGGCTAATGTTTCAAAGAGTGCCCAAGACAAAGCTAATATGTCAAGAATGGCAGCAGATTTTTTTTCCTTCTCTGGCCCCAGGCATTTAAGAAGACTGTCAACACACTAGCTTACCACCAAGCTCATAGATTGTAGACTTCATTGGCCACACAAAACAAAGAATAGAATCTGTACAAAAATAGTTTAGAAAAGTCACTAAACAACCAAACAACTATAATCCAAAGCAAGTAGCAACAAAAAGCCATGGGAAGGGGGGAGAATCTGATCTCCAGATGTACCACATTAATATTCAAAATGTCCAGTTATCAACAAAATATTTCAAGGCATGCAAAGAAACTAAGTATGGCCCATTCCCAGGAAAAGATGATATCAATAGAAATTCTCCCTGAGAAAGCCTAGACGTTGGACTTAACTAAACAATGACTTTAAATCAATGTCATAAATATGCTCAAAGAGCTAAAGAAAATCATGGACAGAGAGCTAAAGGAAACTAAGAGAATACTGTGTCAAATAGAGAATATCCAATAAAGCAAAATAAATTATAAAAAAGAAACAGGGAGGGTGGCAGGGAGACGCAAGAGGGAGGAGATATGGGGATGTATGTATATGTATAGCTGATTCACTTTGTTATACAGCAGAAACTAACACACCACTGTAAAGCAATTATACTCCAATAAAGATGTTTGAAAAAACAAACAAACAAAAAAAGAAACAGATAGAAATTCTGGAATACAATACCTAAAACAAAAAATTCACTAGAGCAGTTCAACAGATTTCAGCAGGCAGGAAAAATGGTTGAGAGAACTTAAAGATAGGTTCTAAGGAGCAGAAAAAGAAGAATGAACAGAGCCTAAGGGACATGTAGGATACCATCAAGCATGCCAACATAGGCATAATGGAAGTCCCAGAAAGAAAGAGAGAGAAATAAGCAGAAAGAATATTTGAAGAAATAATGGCCCCCAAATTCCAAAATTGGATGAAATATATGAATCTAAACATCCAAGAAGCTCAACAAACACTAAGTAGGATAAACTCAGAGACTCACACCAAAACATATTATAATCAAATTGTTGAAAGATAGAGAATCTTGAAATAAGAAAGAGAGAAGTGACTCATTATGTATAAGGGATTCTCATAAGATCAACAGCCAATTTCTCTTTAGAAACCTTGTAGGCCAGAAGGCAGGACTATAAAATATTTAGAGTGCTGAAAGAGAAAAATTTGTTAACCAAGAACTCTATATATTTGGCAAAACTATCCTTCAACAGTGAAGAAGAAATTAAGACATTTACAAATAAACAAAACCTGAAGGAGTTCATTGCTAGTGCACCTGTCCTCTAGGAAATACTAAAAGGAGTCCTGCAGGCTGAAATTAAAGCACACTAGACAGTAAAAGCCCTATAAAGAAATAAAGAACACCAGTAAATGTTCTTTACATACAGAGGTAAATATAAAATCCAGTATTTTGCATTTGTAACTCCTCCTTTTTTCTTATATGATTTAAAAGACAAATGAATAAAATAATTATAAATCTATGTTAATGTGCATGCAATGTATAAGATGTAATTTGTGCCAATATCAACATAAAGGGAAAAGGACAGAGCTGTATGAGATGGGAGTTTTATATACAACTTTTGCATACTAGTGAAGACAAGTTAGTATTAATTCAATTTCTTTGTTATGCATTTAGCATGTCAGTTGTAATCCTCAGGATAACCACTAAGAAAATAACTAAAAACATAGGGAAAATAAGTGGGAAAGGAATTAAAATGGTACACTGAAATAAATCAATGAGACATAAAAGAAAGCAGTAATAGAGGAATTGAGGAGGAAAAAGATATATGGCATAGAAAACAAAATGGCAGAAGTCCTTCCTTATCAATAATTATATTAAATGTAAAGAAATTTAACTTTGCAATTAAAAAACAGAGATTGGCAGAATGGATAGAAACACATGGCCAAACTATATGAAGTCTGTAAGAGACTTACTTTAGATCCAAAGACACAATTTGTAATTGAAAGGATGGGAAAAGACATTCCATACAAATAGTAACCAAAAGAGAGCTGGGTTGGCTATATAAGTATCAGACAAAATAGTCTCTAAGTCAAAATTTTATGAGACAAAGAAGGACTTTATATGTTGATAAAAGAGTCAACCCATCAAGAAGATATAGTTGTAAACATATCATACCTAACATCAGAGCCCCAAAATATATAAAGCAAAAATTGACAGGAATGAAATGAGAAATAGTACTACAATAATAGTTGCAATCTTCAGTACTCCCCTTTTAATTACGAATAGACAAAAGATCAATAAGGAAATGAGGACACTATAAACCAACTAGACCTAGCAGATGTATACGGAACATTTCATGCAAAAGGAGCAGGATGCATATTCTTCTCAAGTGCACATGGAATATTCTCCCAGATAAACCATATGGCAGGCTACAAAATAAGTCTCAATAAATTTGAAAAGTTTAAAATCATACAAAGTATCTTCTCTGACCATAATGGAATGAACCTATAAATCAACAACAGAAGGAACTCGGGAAAATGTACACATTTGTGGATACTCTCAGATAACCGATGGATCAGAGAAGAAATCAGAAGAAAAGTTAGAAAATATTTTAAGATGAATGAAAATGCAAAAACAACATAACAACTTACAAGATGCAGTGAAAGCAGTGCTTAGAGAGGAATTTATATATGTAAACACCTACAATAAAAAAAGAAGGAAGATCTCAAATTAATAACCTAGCTTTCCACCATAATCAATAAGAAGAAAAAAAAGAGGAAACTAAACTCAAAGCTAGCAGAAGGAAGGAAATAAAGTTTACAGCAGATCTTAATGAAATAGATAATATAAAAACAATGAAGTAAATCAATTAAATCAAAAGTTGGTTTTCTGAACTTTGAAAAAAGATCAACAAAATTGTTAAACATTTAACTCGATTAAGAAAATAGAGAGAAGATGGAAATTACTAAAATCAGAAATGAAAGTAGGGAAATTACTACCAACCGTACAGAAAAAGATGCTCAACATCAGTAGTCATTAGGGAAATGTACATCAAAACCACAAAATACCACTTCACACCCACTAGGATGGCTACAATCAAAAAAAGAGAAAATAACAAATGCTAATGAGGATGTAGAGAAATTAGCACCCCCATACATTCCTGGTAGGAATGAATATGGTGGCCACTGTGGGAAATAGTTTAGTGATTCCTCAATAGAGTTAAACATAGAATATGACCCAGGAATTTCCTCCTAGAAATATACCCAAGAGAACTGAAAACATATGTTCACACAAAAATTTATAACAAATCTTCATAGCAGCATTATTCATAGTAGCCAAAAAGTGGAAACAACCCAAATGTCCATCAACTGATGAATGGTTAAACAAGATGTGGAATAACCATACAATGGGATATTATTCAGCCATAAACAGGAATAAAGTCTTGATACATGCTACAACATGGATGAATCTTGGACTCAAATGCTGAGAGAAAGAAGCCAGATACATAAGGCTACATATTATATAATTCCATTTATATGGAGTATCTGAAATAGGCAAATCCATAGAGACAGAAAACAGATCAGCATTTCCCTGAGGCTTGGGAGAAGGGAGAATGGGTTGTGACTGCTCAGTGGTATGAGGTTTCCTTTTGGGGTGACAAAAATGTTCTAAGACTAGATGGGGTGATAATTGCACAACATTGTAAAAGTACTAAATATCTTTCTCAAATGGTAAATTTCATGTCATGTGTATTCCTACCACAATTAAAAAAAAAAAAAGAATGGGCAACTTAACCAATTGATCAAAACTAATATTACCATGGATACAACATAGAAATGAAAATGAACAAATGACAGCTATTCACAATCATTTGATGAAATCTCACAAAGATTGAATATAAGAAGCCAGACATAAAAGAATATATTCCGTATGATTTCACTCATATAAAGTCCCAAAATGAGCAAAATAGGTTTTTTTTTCAGTTTAACCATACTCATTTATAATTTTTCAAGTATACTGAACATTAATTTTTTTAAAAAAACTGCTGGTGGCTGAGGGATTTTTGAGCAGTGTTTTTTCTGTTTTAACTGAACTAATCATTTTATTTATTTATTTATTTATTTAAAATTGAGGTATAGTTGATTTATAATATTGTATAAGTTTCAGGTGTACAACACAGTGATCACAATTTTTAAAGGTTATACTCCACTTTTAGTTATTGTGAAATATTCGCTATATTCCCTCTGCTGTACAATATGTCCTTATAGCTTATTTATTTTGTGCATAGTAGTTTCTACCTCTTAATCCCCTATCCCTACATTGCCCCTCCCTTTTCCCTCTCCCCACGGGTAACCACTAGTTTTTTCTCTATATCTGTGAGTCTGTTTCTGTTTTGTATATACATTCATTTGTATTATTTTTTAGATTCCACATATAAGTGATATCATACGGTATTTCTCTTTCTCTGATTTATTTCACTAAGCATTATATCCTCCAAGTTCATCCATGTTGTTGCAAATGGCAAAATTTCATTCTTTTTTTATGACTGAGTAGTATTTCCATTGTGTGTGTGTGTGTGTGTGTGTGTGTGTAGTATATACCACATCTTCTTCATCCATTCATCTGTTGATGGACACTTAGGCTGCTTCCATATCTTGGCTATTATAAATAATGCTGCTGTGAACATTGGGGTGCATGTATCTTTTTGGATTAGTGTTTTAGTTTTCTTCAGATATATGCCCAGGAGTGGAATTGCTGGATCATACATATGGTAGTCCTATTTTTAGTTTTTTGAGGAACCTCCGTACTGTTTTCCACAGTGGCTACATCAATTTACATTCCCACCAACAGTGTACAAGGGTTCCCTTTTCTCCACATCCTCACTAACACTGGTTATTTGTGGTCTTTTTGATGATGGCCATTTTGACAGGTGTGAAGTGATATCTCATTGTGGTTTTGATTTTCAGTTCTCTGATGATTAGCAATGTTGAGCATCTTTTCACATGCCTGTTGGCCATCTGTATGCCTTCTTTGGAAAAATGTCTGTTTGGGTCTTCTGCCCATTTTTCAATCAAGTTTTTTTTTTCTTTTTTTTTGATGTTGAGTTGTATGAGCTGTTTATATATTTTGGATATTAACCTCTTATCAGTAATATAATTTGCAAATATTTTCTCCCATTCAGCAGGTTGCCCTTTCATTTTGTAGATGGTTTCCTTTGCTGTGCAAAAGCTTTTAAGTTTAATTAGGTCCCATTTGTTTATTTTTACTTTTGTTTCCTTTGCTTTAGGTGACAGATCCAAAAAAATATTGCTACAATTTATGTCAAAGAGTGTTCGTTCTGCCTGTATTTTCTTCTAGGAGTTTTATGGTTTCCAGTCTTATATTTAGGTCTTTAATCCATTTTGAGTTAATTTTTGTTTATGATGTTAGAAAATGTTCTAATTTCATTCTTTTACATGTAGTTGTCCAGTTTTCCCAGCACCACTACTGTACTGTTTTGATTACTGTAGCTACAAGCAAAATAATTGTAACGCTAGATGTCTGGACAGTGATTATTTTGGAGGAAGATGAGGAGTGGTAATTGGGAGGCTATATGATGGAAACATTGGGGAGATTAGTAATGTACTTTTTTTGACCTGGTGGTAGTTATGTGGGTTTGTTAACTTTGTAATAAATTTATGATCATTTTACTTTTCTCTACATGTGCTATATTTTAATAAAAAGATTTTATTTATTTATTTATTTTGACCATGCTCTGTGGCTTGTGGGATCTTAGTTCCCCAACCAGGGATTGAACCTGGGTCCCTTGGCAGTAAAAGTGTGGAGTCCTATCCACTGGACCGCCAGGGAGTTCCCATAAAAAGTTTTTAAAAATTAAAAAAAACCTAACATTGCCAATCATGGGAAGGAAGGAAGGAAGGAAGGAAGGAATGAAGGAAGGGAGGGAGGGAGGAAGGAAGGAGGGAAGGAGGGAAGGAGGGAAGGAAGGAAATAAAGCCAATATAAAATACCAGAAAAAAATTTTAAATGTACAAGAAACCATATTACAAACATCAAGCAAACTTAATTAGTATAACTTTTATTCAACTGATGTAAGAAAATACTATAAAATACACACATACAGAAAATTCATTTCACCTTGATAGTAGGATCCATAGAGAATGTGATGTACTTTTTTTTTTTTTCTTTTTGCGGTACTCGGGCCTCTTACTGTTGTGGCCTCTCCCATTGCGGAGCACAGGCTCCGGACGCACAGGCTCAGCGGCCATGGCTCACGGGCCCAGCCACTCCGCGGCATGGGGGATCTTCCCGGACCGGGGCACGAACCCGTGTCCCCTGCATCGGCAGGCGGACTCTCGACCACTGCGCCACCAGGGAAGCCCAATGTGATGTACTTTTAACACAGATTGGCTTGGCATTTCTTGGCCCAACATTACATGACTCAGTCTCGAATGACAATTATATGAACATATATAATTTTTTACTTAGTTTTCTAATTTTAGAGTTGGCCTACGGACAAGGAATGAAACATGTGGTTGTATTTGCAGAAAGGATTTAGTCAAGAAAGCTGAACAATTATATGTATTATGGAATAAGAGATTTGTTGTAGGAATATAACTTTACATAATTGTGAAAGAGGCTGGGACAGTAAGGATCAGAAAGAGAGTTGGAAGATCAGGGGAAAGACACAAAACATCCAGGCATGTCCTGCTGTCAGAGTAGGAATTCACAGGATTGATGATGGAGAAGTCTATGGAAATCTGTGTGTGTAATGTGTATAAAGACACACACACACACACACACATATATATATATGTATGTTTTGAATATGTGTATAAAACACACATATGTGCATGTGTGTGTATGTATATATACATATTTTACATATAAATATATTTTTAAATTACATATATATACATATATAGGTAGTGTGTGTGTATACCATGAGCCATACTTATACGAAAAAATTATCCATTGTTTTTCTGAATTCAGTTTAACTGGTGTCCTGATTTACCTGGCAACTCACAGCCCTAGCCAGGGATAGCCCTTAGTCAGCAAGTCTGGCAGTTGGGAAGACGAGCAGGACTCTGAGTTGGGGGAAAGCAAGGACAAGCTGGAACTGGCAGGCACCTCTGCATCTGGCTCTCACTGCATGTGACAACAGCCTTCAGAGAGTGAAATAGCTGCTTCATTTCTCCCTTCCAAATCTCAAACAAATTTCTCTTTTGGCCAACTCTAACCTGGTACCATAAAGGGAAGAACATTCTGAAAAACATAGTTCCAGCTTAGCCAAGCTGATAAAAATTACAGAGAATTGAAACAGGTCTAATATGTTTAAATCACAGGAACTATGCCACTGGTTAACCCAATAGTAGATGAATGTGATTGCTCTTCATAAATCTATTCCAACTAATGAATGGAAAAGAAATTATAAAATTAAAATATCACCATTTTGCAACTTCTACGGCTTAATAGATATAAGCATTAAGCATCAATAGCTGCTAACATCACAAAAAGAGAGACGGCCAGACACTATATGCCTCCCATATTCTTGCCAAACACCACCTATAGTTTTGCCAAAGGAATCAAACCTGAGTTTGATCCAGTCTCTGCATTCACCTGCCAATTTTCCAGAAACACAGAGGACGGAGAAACATGTTGGATTCCACCATGAGTGTGAAATCAGCAAAAACCAGACTGGGAAACGACAGATTTTATTCTCTGAGTTCATTGAGAGTTAAATTGTAAAGAAAAGAGAGGGATAAAGGGTGAGCCTAAAGATTAAACAAACTTAAAAGATATATCAAAATGTGCATATTTTAATGATAAAACTATTTTTAAAACACAGGAAGCAATTACTCTAGAAGTCAGCATAGTGGTTTCTTAGGACAGGAATGAGGGGGTTGCGGTTGGGATGGGGATCATGGAAGGGCTTCTGGGGGAGCTGGCAAAGTTCTGTTCCTTGATCTGGGTAATAGTTACAAGAATGTTCTCTTTATAGTAGTTCATTGAACTATATGTTTGTTTTGTTTATTTTCTGCATCTTTTGATTTACAATAAAATATTTTTCAAAAAGCAATTTGGAGGAAACAGACTATTTGAGGGAAACTTTAAGAAATATTAATATCTTAATAGAGATAAGAAAGGAGATTGCATCCACAAAACAAAACATGGCTCTATAAAAAAGGAACATTTGGAGAACAAAAGGAAAGGCTGTTAGAAATTTAAAACTGGGTAACAGAGTAAAAAAAAATAATTAGAACGAAAATAAAGTTGAAGAAATTAGAGCAAAAAGATAACTAAGTTCTGGCCAATGAGATATCAGTGGACTATATCCTTTGAAAAGGAAACTGGCTATCCTCCACCCCTCATTCCTTCTTTCCATGGCTAGAGTGAAGAAGTCATGCTCATTATCCAGTTTGAACCATGTAGACATGGACTACACTATAGGGTAAGAATCAGCAAACTTTTTCTTATAAAGGGCCAGAAAATAAATATTTTAGTCTCTGTGGGCAATGCAGCCTCTGTCCCAACTACCCAGCTCTGTCACTATAGCTCAAAAGCAGCCTTGGACAATATGGAAACAAATGGATATGGCTATGTTCCAATAAAACTTTATTTATGGACACCGGAATTTTAATTTCATCTAATTTTCACATGTCACAAAATAGTCTTTTTTCCCCAATCATTTAAAAATATAAAGACCACTCGTAGTTCGTGGCCAAAACAAAGAAAAACAAAACAAACAAAACAACAACAAAAAAACAGGTGGTGGGGGAAAATAAAACAACAAGTGGTGGACAGGATTTGACCTAGGACTATAGTTTGTGGCTCCCTGCCCTAGGGAATGTCAGAGCATTATGACAGAGGGACCTGGGGTTCTGAAACAACTCATGGAACAGAGCCAGCTATCTGAACTGAGCTCTAGACTACTACATGAGAGAAATATACTTCTATTTTGTTTGGCCAGCATATTTCGTATCTCCGTTATATTGATTTAGTCTAAACTCTAATACAAGGCACTCTTATAAAGTCTCAGAAAAACTGAAGTTAAATAATTGTTAATAAGCTACTAAAGCATTTGATGAGAAGGAGGGGGAGGGAGCACTAGCAATTCCACTTCTAGGTAAATACTTTAGAGAATCTCTTACATATGTACATAAGGAAACTAGTATAAGAATGTTCATTGCTGTATTTCTTACAATAACAAAACTTAGGGCTACCTAAATGATTATCAGCAGGATAACGGATGAGTAAACTGTGATATAGTCATTCAGTTGAATACTACAGATCAGTCAACATGAGTGAACTAGAGCTACATGTGTCAACATGGAAAATTTCTCAAACATGACTGAGCAAAAAGCAAGTTGCAAGATGATAAATACACGATGATGCCACTTACGTAGTTTTATAGAAAACTAATACTTTTTTAGTTTATGGATATGTATACATTGAAAGTACATACTATGCATGGAAATGTTAAATATGAAGTTCAGGATAGTGCATGGGGTGGGTTGGGGGGGCAGGGAAGGATGGAGGAAAATGGGGCCCTGGAAGGGTACAGGAGGTGCTTCAACCATATCTTCCAAAATGATCACCATGAAAAATTTAGTTACCATCTGTCACCATACAAAGATATTAGATAATTTTTTACTATATTCCCTACACTCTACATTTCATACCTGTGACTCATTTATTTTGTAACTGTAAGTGTGTACCTCTTAACCTCCCTCACCTATTTCTCTCATGCCCCACCTCCTCCCCTCTGGCAACCACCCGTTTCTTCTCTGTATCTATGACTCTCTTTCTGTTTAGTTATGTTTGTCCACTTTGTTTTGTTTCTTAGGTTCCACATATAAGTGAAATCATGAAATATTTGTCTTTCTCTTTCTGACTTATTTTACTTCTCTAGGGCCATCCATGTTGTTGCAAATGGCAGGATTTCAGTTTTATGGCTGAGCAATATTCCATTTTGTGTGGTGTATATAAATATGTCTCTTACAACTTCTTTATCCATTTGTCTATTGATGGCCACTTAGGTTGCTTTTATAGACCCTGTCCCCACCCTCTTAGAGCTCACAGGTGAGTGAAATAATACCAGGTAATAGTCACATTGAAGGTGGGATAAAACAGAAATGCAAAGCAAAAGGTTAACAGGAAAAGAAAAAGAAGAAATCAAAATGACAGTTATTAAATAGAAAAACAAGGATAAAAATGGAAACCTTCCAATTTATTTTTCAAAGTAATCATAATCCTTATTCCATGCTGATAGCGTGTGTGCACACAAACATAAGACCAATTTTAGCTATGAGTATATGTGCAAAAATTCCATATAAAGTACCAGCAAAATGAATCCAACAGCATATAAAAAGAATATGTTGCTAAATATGGTTTATTTCAGGAATATAACAAATATAATGAAACCTATCCATACTATTCATCACATCATTGAAGCAAAGGAAGAAAATATTGTGTTTATAAACACAATGGCAATAGTACATTTGATTAATTTCACTTCTAAAAAACAGAATGAAAAAAATCTCTTGATAAACTTGAAATACAAGGATGTTTCTTTATTAAGATAAAAATGTTTTTTAATCCAAATGCCAAAACCTTACTTAAGGGTAGAACACTAGAAGCATTTCCTTTAAAGTCAGGGACAAAACAAGAATTCCCCCTACAATCAGCATTATGTACATTTTCTAAAATTGCAATTAGTAAAACATGAAAATGAAGTTATAGTATTTATTTAAGTGTAGTTGATTTACAATATTGTGTTAGTTTCAGGTATACAGCAAAGTGATTCAGTTATATATATATATTCTTTGCCATTATAGGTTATTACCAGATATTGAATATAGTCCCCTCTGCTATATGGCAGGACCTTGTTGTTTATCAGTTTTATATATAGTAGTTTGTATCTGTTGTTAATCCCAAACTCCTAATTTATCCCTCCACCACCTCTTTCCCCTTTGGTAACCATAAGTTTATTTTCTGTGTCTGTTAGTCTGTTTCTGTTTTGTAAATAAGTTCATTTATATCATATTTTAGATTCCACATATAAGTGATATCATATGATATTTGTCTTTGTCTGACTTACTTCACTTAGGATGATATTCTCTAGGTCAATCCCTGTTGCTGCAAATGGCATAATTTCATTCTTTTTTATGGCCTAGTAGTAGTATTCCACTGTATGTGTATACCACATCTTCTTTATCCATTCATCTGTCAATGGACATTTAGGTTGCTTCCATGTCTTCACTATTGTAAATAGTGCTGCTGTGAACATTGGGATACATGAATCTTTTCGAATTAGAGTTTTCTCCAGATGTATGCCCAGGAGTGGGATTGCTGGATCATATGGCAACTCTATTATTAGTTTTTTAAGGAACCTTCATACTGTTTTCCATGGTGGCTGCACCAGTTTACATTCCCACCAACAGTGTAGGAGGCTTTCCTTTTCTGCACACCCTCTCCAGCATTTATTATTTGTAGACTTTTTAATGATGGCCATTCTGACCAGTGTGAGGTGTACTTCATTGTAGTTTTGATTTCCATTTTCTAATAATTAGCGATAATGATCATCTTTTCATGTGCCATGGCCATCTGTATGTCTTCTTTGGAGAAATGTCTACTTAGGTATTCTGCCCATTTTTTGATTTTTGTTGTTGTTGTTTGTTTGTTGTTGTTTGCTGCCCTGCATGGCTTGTGGGATCTTAGTTCCCTGACCAGGGCCCTCGGCAGTGAAAGCTCAGAGTCGTAACCACTGGCCTGCCAGGGAATTCCCAGCTTGTTTGTTTTCTTGTTATTGAGTTGTGTGAGCTGCTTGTATATTTTGGAAATTAAGCCCTTGTCAGTCACATCGTTTGCAAATATTTTCTCCCAGTCCGTAGGTTGTCTTTTTGTTTTGTTTATGGTTTCCTTGCTTTGCAAAAGTTTATAAGTTTGATTAGGTCCCATTTGTTTATCTTTGCTTTTATTTCTATTGCCTTGGGAGACTGACCTAAGAAAACATTGGTACAATTTATGTCAGAGAATGTTTAGCCTATGTTCTCTTCTAGGAGTTTTATGGTGTCCTTTCTTATATTTAAGTCTTTAAGCCATTTTGCATTTATTTTTGTGTATGGTGTGAGGGAATGTTCTGACTTCATTGATTTACATGCAGCTGTCCAGCTTTCCCAACACCACTTGAAGAGACCGTCTTTTCTCCATTGTATATTCGTGCCTCCTCTGTTGAAGATTAATTGACCGTAGGTGTGTGGGTTTATTTCTGGGCTCTCTATTCTGTTCCATTGATACATATGTCAGTTTTTTGTGCCCATACCACACTGTTTTGATTACTGTAGCTTTGTAGTATTGTCTGAAGTCTGGGAGGGTTATGCCTCTGGTTGTGTTCTTTCTCCTCAGGATTGCTTTGGCAATTCTGGGTCTTTTATGGTTCCATATAAATTTTAGGATTATTTGTTCTAGCTCTGTGAAAAACGTCATGGGTAATTTGACAGGGATCTCATTAAATCTGTAGATTGCTTTGGGTAGTATGGCCGTTTTAACAATATTAATGCTTCCAATCCAAGAGCATGGTATATCTTTCCAAGAAATAAAGTATTTTTAATAAAGAAAACATCACATGGAAAATAAGTGGTACAGTCCAAATTAATGTATTAGAAACAATTCCCTGTGCTCTATCCAATTTGAAGATTTGGAAGCATAGGCTGCATTAAAGATAAGAAAATTCAGCTTCTTCAGTGGCATGTGCTAAGTGAGGTCTGGACTCCCAGTTGACCAAGAATGTGAGTATATCTTTGTTTATAATGAACCTGGATCTATGGAAGGAGCATCTGTCTAAAAAGCATGCTGCATAAGCTAGAAATGGTCAAGAACATGCAACCTATGTGTGGCACCTCCATGGGTGGATTTTACTTATAATGTTTGATTTTACACAAATGTTTAATATAACAGGACTTTTTATTATATGTAATTATCATAGCAAGTAATAATTCTCTTTATATCTAATTCTAAAGCACAAATATCCTTTATTAATATTCATTTTATTCCAGTGTTATTTGTAAATTACAAATTTATATAGAAAATATAGAAGATTCATATATACATTATAAATCTACAAATAAATTATTTATTAAATGTATATTTTATAAATCTACATTTATTCCTAATTTATTTTATAAATAAATTTGTAATTTTTTATAAATTTTATTTGTAATATTATAAACAGAATTTGTTTATAAAATATTAATTTTAAGTATAAATATATTTTTAACAGATATCATATAGCTTATTTATAGAATTAATTTCTGAATATTATTTCTAAAATAAATTATTTTATAAATGGTTGATAAAAGAGGGAGAAAGGAGGCATTTTGAGGCATTTCTTTCTGGATTCCTGGTTTCCCATTTTGATCTCCAAAAATCAAAGGAAAGATTCAATCACTAAGGAAAGAATAACTTCCTCATTGTGTATGCTTCAGTGGAGTGCATGCCTGATTAGTTCACAACTGTTTTAAAGCCATAGGAACTAGATTCATTCTCGGCACTCACTAAATAGCAGGGGAATGGGGAACCAAGGCACTATTATTTATTACATTTAACTGCTCTGTTCCTTCCACACTAATAGTTGAGCCTCTTTCAGTTGCAGTAACAGAAAGAAGTAACAGCATATATACAGTAGGATAATATATCATCACTTCTCTAAGATTTTGAAGCTCATTAAAAAATATATTGTCCAAATAATCTAGCAATTGTTTTTGTGATGCATCCATGGAATGAGACATATTCTGACAGCACATCAACAAAGTGTCAGGCCCTGTGAGAGATACTGGGGAATTATTCACACCATTCTGTTCAGTTTGCTGGGGTTTTTTCTTACAAGTTTTTTTTTTTAATTTGATTGTAAAAGTTTGCTGTTTCTGAAGGCTCCTTCTGGTTTATAAAACTATGTCACCAGCAGAGAAGAAGGTGCTTGACTTACTATGTGTTTATTCAGTATATTCAATTATCAAGTTATTTAAATGGAAGGTAGAGAGAAGGGCATCTAAGACAAAGCCCTGCTTTATTCTACTTCCAATTACAATTTAAACTGTCAGGTATTTCTACTCACTCTGATTCTTGTAAGATTGTCTTCTTTTCTAAGAAATTTAAAATGTATATAAAACTTCAGAGGGTAATATAAAAAATACATATATTTTCATTATACAGAACTGAGGATTGTTAATATTGTCATCAATGCTTCAAGTTTGCACACACACACACTGTTGCACTGCAGCCAGTTCATAACTTATTCTCAAGAGCTTTTTGTTAAGTTTTGGGGAATTTTGAGAGCTGATTGCTAAATCTTTGGTAGGTTGAAATTTTCCATGGTGGGAGTATTATACCACGGAAATCTACAAATGCTATAAATCAGGGTTTTTTTAATTCCTGGAGAACCAGTTGTTAGACATTTATCAGCACACTACTGCTTATATATAAAAGAAAGAAAGCCCGTACAGGTAAATTCAGCTTGTCTTGGACCCACACTCCCAATACCATTATCCTTCCCCCTCCTCAGAGGCAACTGCCATCATAAATTTGGTGTATGTTATTCCAGAACATCTTCTATACTTTAAATACATTTACATGCATCCATAAATAACAGAGTATACTTTTGGTATGTTTTTAAATGTACATATATGGCAACTTGCTCTTCTCATACAACATTTTGTTGCAAATGGATATAGATCATTCCTTTCATCTGCTATTTAGAAGTCTACATATGAATATACAGGTTGTTTCCAATTTTTCACCATTAGAAACAATGCTAAAATGAATGGCTTTTGTCCATATGTACATGAGTTATCTAGGTATTTACCCAGAAGTATAATTGCTAGGTTATGTGCACAGTGTCAGGTTTACTACGTATTGTCAAATTCCTCTCTCAAGTGTGCAAAACCAATTTATGCTCCTACTCAACAGGAGTGAGTGAGAATTCTCTTTGATTCACATTCCAGCCAATAATTGGTACTGTCAGACTTTCACTTTTTGTCAGTCTGATGGGTACAAAATGACTTCTCAATGTGTTTAATTTTCATTTCCTTGATCACTAGTGAGGTTGAGCATTTTTTCTCCTATTTATGGGCCGTTCGTGTTTTCTACTCTATGAATTCCCTCTCATTTGCCCATTTTTCTATTCGGTTGATTGCCTTTTTGGTCTTGATTTATAGTTCTCAATATACTCTGGATACTAATACTTGTCTTTTCACTTTGTTTATGGTAAGTTGTTTTGTTTTTGGTGTTTTGTATGGGGTGAGAGGCAGGTGCATTTCATCTCTGTGAGCTCTTTGAGGACGTGGTCTGTGGGCCTAGTGGTCAGAAGATCTGTCTCACTTTTGGGTGATGACACACCCAAAAGACATAGTTTCCAAGGCCACAAGTTCTGGCTGGCGGCAGATCTAAAAACAATAGACTTACTGTCTGCTCCAACCAGTTTTTTTTTCAATTGCTCCACATTTTCTTTCCTCTAGGCCTTTGCACATGCTGTTTCCTTCACCTGGAATGCTCTTTAGTCTCCTGTCTGTGCCCCAGAGCACCTTTTACATTCCCTCTCTTAGCACTCACCACATTGTACTGCAATAACCTGTTAGCTTGTCTGTCTCCTCCACTATCTGCCTTTGTAGCTCTAGCGCTTAGTAGAAGTCTTGATAGAGTTCATTGCTTAAAAAAGAGAAAAAGGGTTGTTGAATGAATGAGTGATTGAGTGAGTGGGTATGGTAAGACATTGTGTGCCCCCCACACACACATATATACACATACTATAGGGGCAGCTATATGGAAGTTCAGAGAATGTTTCATTCATTCATCCAGCAACAAATCCCTAACACTTGCCAGGCACCTGCTAGTGATATGGACCCTTCCCTCACCAAGCCCACAGCCAGATGGGGAAGACAGACTCATACCAGCCAAGCACAGTACAGTGACATGAGAGTCTTGTTGGAGAGAAGCACAGAGTACCGTGAAGTATGCAGAGGAAGGACACTTATTCCAGCCATGAGTGGGAAGGAGTTTGGAAAAAGATCTCTCAAAGATGGAGATCAGCCAAGAAGAGATGATAATTCAATAATCAGCCTCTTAATTAAAAATGTAAATGAAATTCTCCCTAGCAATCCCAGGGGCTGCTATTTGGCTTTCTTAGATTATGTCAATAAATGAGTCTGACCAGGTGTTTTACTCCTTGCTTCAGGTTATAGCAGCACCTATCAGTGAATTCCCAGTACTAGAACTCCACCCACCTTGGATAACAGATTAAACCCAAGGATCACCCGCTGCCCCTCCCCTGCTCACTCTACTCTCTCCATTTGTTCCTTCTAGCTACAAATGGCCTCACAGCCCCATCTTTATCTTCATTCTCACCCACAATCCTGGCCCCTCCACCAACTCTCTGCAGCCCCTTCCTATCACCAGGCCAAAAGAAACACAGTCATCCCACTACAGTCTGCTCCCAATCAGTGTTTCCTTGGTGCCAGGTACATACTAAGCACTGGCTAGGCCCTGAAAACTGAAGAATGAGTAGGAGCCAGCCATCAAGGATCTTAGGGAAGAGCTTTCTAAGCAGAGAAAAGAGCTAGTGCCAAATCCTGGTAGTGAGATAAAGCCTGGAGTGTTCTAGAAACTGATAGAAAGCCAGGGAGACAAGAGCATAATAAGTGGGGGGTAGAGTGGTATAAGATGAATCTATAGAGATGGGAAAAAGAAAGGAAGTGGTAGGTTTTCTACTAGGTTTTTTTCTTTTTTTTCTTTCATGGCATCTGCCAGTTCTCACCATAAAGTGTGTAGTCCAGCCCTTAGGGATAATCTGTGCCCTTAGGGACAATCTGCGCACTGTCGGGGATTTCTAGGAGAAATCCACAGATAAAAGTTCTGGGTCTTATCAAAGGGGAACTTCAGTCCAAGGAAAGCAGGGTAAGAAAGCATAAGACTGGGAGAGCTAGAAACCTGTTGCTCAAGGTCTGTCACCAGCCCTCTCCAGCCCTGGTTCGTGGGCTCTTCCTGAATCACATTGCAAAGCTTTTTTCATCTCTATCCCCAGAGTAATCAGCATCCTGGCGTTAAGACCCAGACTGGGCCAAAACGACATACACAGACTGGAGCACGCACAAGTTTATTTGCGACTTGCTGTCTGGGACTTAGGAACGTGCACCTGCATGGGAACAGTCTTTACTCCCAGGACAAGGGACAGCTTGCACATCTCTAGTTAGGAGTCATTTCAATTGAGCATTACATCATCGACAAGGCATAACAGCCTCCTGGGTCCCTTTGCTATTATTCAAACATCTGTTTCCTCCCACCTCCCCTTGCCTTCTTCTGGGGTCCTGGAGCCCTCTTTTGCACATGGCTCCCTTCCTGAAAAATCAATCATTCTTATTTATTTTCCTGGAACTGGAGAAGAGTTGAAAGGTCTGGCCGTCTCCCTTCCCGGCTCTGCCTCTCAACTGTTAAGGCCTCTACAAAGGTGTTGGAAACAGAGGGGGCTTGTCTTCTCTCAGGGACAAGAAACTTTGCTTAGGCTTCTACTGTGCTCACAATGCCTACTGTTTGCTTGAACACAAGGTTCCTTGTCCAGGGCCTCATTTCTTGATCTCTGGTCTGTTGAGAGACGCAAGAGCATGTGTCTCTGATGGCCATGTTTTGCAGCCAGCTGAAGTCTCTACTAGTCCAGGGCAGGCAGTCTGCAGCGAGGTGGAGTGCCCCAGATGACCAGCCCAAAGAACCAACCTTCCTCTCAGAAGGAGCCGGTGCTTTGCTGTAGGAAATGTGCCAGAAACCTCTGAGACCTCCTTCTCAGAATTTAGAAAAGGCAAAACCAATCACTGGGTCTTTATTCCTAATAGACATCCATCACTAGAATAACAAAGCTCATACAATTTACCATTGAAATGGAATGTTTCAATCAAACAATAAAAGGTGTTTATCTATATTCAATTTTGGATCTCCTTATGTAGAAGGAATTATATTTTCATCAGGTGATTTTTTTCACGTCGGTGCGTAGCTCCCTCCAACTTTTTCTAGATCTGATATGAAGTCAATACTTTTCAATACTACTGGGAAAAACAAAGAAAGAGGAAGTCTGAAAAGCATCAGTGGATCAAATATGCATGTTTGTGATTCTATGTAGGTAAAATTCTACGTCACCTCTCCCTCTAATTCCTGAATCTGCTGGGAAGACAGATGGCATCAGAAGGAGAAAAATGTAATAGCATGCCCAAAGCATAAAACCCCCATTTGCCTTTCTTTTTCTTATTTATATAAAATAACTTGGTCTAATACTAATGAAAAGAATGTACTCCAAAGCCTTTTTTTCCCCATAAAGAGCTGAAAGAGCCACCTAAACTCCCAGTATGGAATTTGAGATCACTCAAAATACATTTCATTTCAAAGTCCCTTCAACCAATGTTTTTCTCTTCACAGGCACATTTCTTCAAGTCCCTCTACACCCACACATTCTCATAGTTCCCTTTAAGAAATGTGTCATGAAAGAGAAAAGTTATCAAGATTGCATTTTATTTTTTCAGCTTTATTGAAGTATAATTGACAAATACAATTGTAAGATATTTAAAGTGTACGTTGTGATGGTTTGATATACATGTACACTGTGAAAGGATTCCTCCCATCTAGTTAAACATCAATCACTATATGTGTGTGTGTGTGTGTGTGTGTGTGTAAAGTTCCACTCTTTTAGCAAATTTCAATTATACAATACTATGTTGTCAACTATAGTCACCATGTTTCACATTAGATCCTCAGACCTTTATTCATCTTATGACCGACAGTTTGTACTCTTTTACCAATCTCTGCCTATTTCCCCACCTCCCAGCCCCTGGCAACCACTTTTTTCACTGTTTCTATGAAACACAGTTTTTAAACCTGGGCAATTCTACTTCCTCCAGTCTGCTCCCTTCTCCCTTGGTGGAGCCTCCGTTGGATCTGTCCGGCCTTTTTTTTTCCTTTTAACTTATTGATTGAAAGTCATATAACATAAAATTAGCCATTTCAAAGTAAACAATTCAGTGGCATTTAGTACATTCACGATGTTGTACAACTACCCTCTCTGTGTAGTTCTAAAACATTTCCATCACTCCAAAAAGAAACCCGGTACCCATTAAGCAGTTTTCCCCATCTCCCCTCCCCCAGCCTCTGGCAGCCACCAAGCTGCTTTCTGTCTCTGTGGATCTATCTATTCCGGATGTTTCATATAAATGAAGTCATACAATATGTGACTTTGTGTCTGGCTTCTTTCGCTTAGCATAATGTTTTCAAGATTCATCCACAGTGTAGCAGGTATCAGTACTTCATTCTTTTTAAGGATGAATACTATTTCATCATATGGATGTATCACATTTTATTTATCCATTTAGTGGACTTTTGGGCTGGCCTCTCATCTTGAGCCTCCTCCTCTTGTAATCATGAAAGTCTTTGGATCCTGTCTGTCAAAGTAAATGTGGCAGAACCTTGTGATCTATACGGAACTATAGTCAACTTATGGAAACCTGAACCTTTACCATCTTCTAACCCAGTGGTTTTCAAGTGGGGGCAATTTCAACCCAACCCCTTGGCCCCCTGGGGATACTTGGCAGTATCTGGAGATATTTTTGGTTGTCACAGCCAGGGGTGTGCTACTAGCATCTAGTGGGTAGTGGCCAGAAATGCCGTTAAACATTCTACAATTCAAAGGACAGGACCCACAATAAAGAAATATCTGGCCCAAAATGTCAACAATGCCTAGGTTGAGAAACCATGTCAATTTAATCTAAGAGATTAGCTGAGTTGCCAGAGGTTCCAGAGAGATTTGGTAGGATAGACAACTGCTCATAGATCTAATCACTTTGTCTTGAAACTGCAGTTATGTATAAGACATTCATGGTCAACATACATGTACTGAGCATGTATATATGAGCCCGATTCTGGCCTGCCTCAAAGTATTCACAACCTAAGCTTCATATAACCATTCATTTATGTAATATATATTATACACAAGATGTTATAAAGCTAATAAATTTGCTTCCTAAGGGTGTGAGGTTTTTGATTCTAGCTTTTTAAATTGTGGAAACACTGAGAAACTAGTTACTACATCTACAATATATTGTATTAGTATCATTTCAACACAATAAACCAACTTATTTAATTTGTGGCTTAGTGCTCCAGGCCTCAGCTACTTGTGTAAGAGATTTCACAGTGGACTCTATAAACCTCAAAGCCCATCTTTTTAGACTACTGAGTAATTCTTTCATTTCTTTTAAACAGAAAAGCCACACTTTTTCTTGCCTCTTCTTTTTTTTTTCTTTTTAATTTTTTGGCTGCACCGCATAGCATGGGGGATCTTAGGTCCCTGACCAGGGATTGAACTCACAGCCCCTGCATTGGAAGCGCCTTATTCTTGTTGTGGTGGTTGTTTTTTGTGTTTTGAGGTTTTTGGTATTTGTTTATTTAATGGCAAGAGGGAGAAGTTTAGTGGCAAGGAAGAACAAGACATTATTTGAAAACCCAAACTGTTAACACAGGACATGTCAAAACCATCTCTCCACTCTCCACCACTGTGAAAGACCATATATGGTCCCCAGGAAATGCAGAATGTTCACATCTATCACCCTCCCTTTTCCCAGCCCATGCCACACTGGTTTATGATTAAGAGGAAATCTTGACTGTCTAGGCCGTACCCTAAGTGTTATTGCAAAGCAGACAGTTGGTCCTGTTGAGATTTATATCATTTATTTTACTGCTGCCATGGGAGATTAAAAATTAAATCATAATTTAAAATATTTTCCTAAAGGTTAGGTAGGCATGTTTGATTTCTTTATTGCTCTATTGAATGTCAGAGGCTAGAGCATTCACAGAGGACTGACAGTGAGGAATGATGGTATTTATAAACCAAATGTCATTAAGTTTACCTTTGAAGAAGATGCATTCTTGACTTTACCTAGAAAATTATGCACAAATTAATTCCTACAGTAAACTAGTTTTTTCCACACTAAGATTGTTATACTCTACTTTAAAAACCATAGCAACAAAATATGTCTAAAGCAATGAATGATTGCCACTACAGGGTTTCATCTAAGCTGGGCACATATGCGGTCAGGAGCACACAACCTCAGAAGGCTCCTGAACGGCCCTGGCTTGCTCACACAGCTGAGGATAGCAGCAAGACCCTAAGCCAGACTGTAAAATTTTTCTTCAGGGCCCAGATCTCAGGTTTCTGTGCTCTTTGTACCCATGAGGAAAGGTAAAGTCAGCCAGTACAAAACCTGGCCCAGTGACAGAACCAAAACTTTCAGCAAAGCTGGTCACATGACATGAGGATGGGAATCTGATAAAGTTCTTATAATATTCTTGTGAATACTATAGAGTAATGAGAACTGGATGAAAACTGGAGTGTAGGGTTGCCACATAAAATACAGGACACCAAATATTGCATGGCACATACTTATATTAAAAATGTATTCATTGTTTATCTGAAATTCAAAATTCAAACTTAATTAGGCATCCTGGGTTTCCTGTTTGTTTGATTTTGTTAAATATGGCAACCCTACACTGGGGAGGTTCATGAGTCTCCTAAACAAATCTATTTTTTCTGTCTTCACAAGATACGTTTCATCCTTAAGCAAAGCCTCATTGTTCTACCATGAGGCACAGTCCAGAAAATTAGATCCTGCTCAACATCATGAATGTGGTCAACTGTTAATTTCTTGTATCTTCCATTCTCTGCCAAGGTCATCCCTTTCACCCTATGAAAGAAGTAAAAATGCTACCTATAACTCCCAAGCCCTTCAAGTTTCACATCCAACTTCAGAATCACTAACAAACCCGTTCAGTCTCTTGATTATTTCATTTATTCCCACGTGAATCAACAAATGTGGATAGAGGTCAGTGAGCTTGACAAATCTTGGCAGAATCTCTGTTTTGTGGCTGTCCACTCCAGGAAGAAGGAACACTGTGGCGATCCTGCATTGCCCTCTGTCCTCCTCATTCATTCATTGAACAAACAATAGCTCCTGATCACCTAGAATGCACCAGGCACTGTGCTAAGCATTGGTTATATACAGCAGCTAAACATGACAGGCACGGTCCCTGCCTGCATAGAGGTTATAGTCTAGTGGGGAGGGAAGAGGGGGAAAATAAGTAATAAACTAGATTATTTCAGATAGTGATAAGTTGCTTCGAAAGACATTAGAGGAATATGATACAGAGAGCGAATAGGCTGGGGAGAGACCAGCTACATTAGAAGGGATGGTCAGGGTAGGCCTCTTTGAAGACATAACCACACATATAACCTGAGGAATGAAGAACTAGGAGTTCAACATGCCAAGAGCCAAAGGAAGAGCAATCCAAGCAGAACACAGGCCACAATGCTTGTTCCCAGAGTTAGTAACAGGACCAATGCTGATATGGCCTGGTAAATGCATCCTGTAACCCCCAAGATATCAATCCTCACCCCATGCTTGCTTTCACACTCTTTCCACTAAAGGACAGCAACTTGAAAGGCTGAAGTGAAGGAAATAGCACCAAAAATAGGTCAAGAGAGAACAGAGAGGCAAGTGGCATTTTGCCTCCGTTGCCATTTAATACGAGAGAGAAAACACAGAGGCAATGGCTGGAAAACAGTATTTTTATCACATGTAACCTTTATTTTCGAGGAAGTTCTGGAAGTTCTCACCTAAAACCTACTGTGATCTTTCAGATTCTCTCTCCCTGGCTTGTTCCTTGGGGAAACTATGCAGCAGTGTTTTTTTTTGAACTCAGCACACAAACCAGATGATTTGGCTCTGAGCAGTGGAATGAAAATGATTCCCAAATCATTTTGGGAACTTTCCCTCCCTAGATTGAGTAGCAAAAACAGCAATAGTAATTAGTCTTCAAGCCCATCTTGGGCTCGAGTTTTTTTACATGTATTTCTAAATGACTGCCAAATGACCTGCCTTCTGAGGTGACAGAATGAGCAACTGTTTTCTCATATTTTGGTGTGGTTTACTATGAGGTTGCTAAAAGTGAAGAAGGCGGCTAACTGAAAATTTTTGAGTGTCAAATACCGCAAGTAAGAGATACACACTGACTAAGGTAGGTTGTTTCAGAGTGGTACTTACAAAATGTGACACAGTGAATGTAGGCCAGATATGGAAAAGAAGATAAACTAAGATCCAGTGTTTTAATTATGTATGAAAAATATATCAAGTTACTTTAGTTCGCAGATGAGAGGAAAAGGTGTTATTATTGCCAAAAGGTGCTTTTAAGGACGTTTCAAATAGAAAAGGACAGATTGGGGGCCCTTTAGCAACCTGGCTGGGTGTTTTCCAAGAACTCTTTTGGGGCAACGGCAACTTAGTGAATTTACCATTGTCTGACTTTCGGGCTTATGATCTCGGGAGCCTTATTTTGTCAGCGTACCCAGAGTAAATTGAATCTCCCAGAAGTCTCACCTTTAGTCATTCAACAGTGTTCCTTAAGAGCCTTCTGTGTGCCAGACTCTGTGTTCTAGGCAGTAAGATGTAATGGTGAGTAATACAGATATTAACAAATCCCTTCTGATGGGTGCATTCTTTTTTCAACTAGGTTAGTACATTTACAACCTAATTATCTCTTTTTTTAAAATAAATTTTATTTATTTATTTTTGGCTGCGTCAGGTCTTCGTTGCTGTGCACGGGCTTTCTCTAGTTGCAGAGAGTGGGGCCTACTCTTCGTCGGAGTGTGCGGGCTTCTCATTGCGGTGGCTTCTCTCATTGAGGAGCACAGGCTCTAGGCACGCGGGCTCAGTAGTTGTGGCTCACGAGCTCTAGAGAGCAGGCTCAGTAGTTGTGGCGCACAGGCTTAGTTGCTCCGCGGCATGTGGGATCTTCCCGGACCAGGGCTCGAACCCGTGTCCCCTGCATTGGCAAGTGGATTCTTAACCACTGCACCACCAGGAAAGCCCCCTAATTATCTCTGATTTCACTGATCTGTGAGGTCACACAACCTTTTAATGACCAAATCTGAGCATTATCCCACTTAACTACAGAAAATCTAATCTTTTACCAGATTTCCCTCCCCGGGAGTCTTTGAGAGTCCCTAAGGAATACTTACACATTCCTTAGATCTATCCTACTTATCCAGCACAGCAAGTGTTCAGTAAACCATTATTATATGCGTGAATGAATTCTGATATATAAGTAGGTTTACAAAGCACTTTCGTGGTTCTTTCATCTTAATCAATCACTTACTATGTGCTCTGCAGAATACATGGCACTGTGGGCAATAGATAACTCTCCCTGCCTTCAGGGGGGGTCAAATCTCATTTGTGGAAAACAAATATACAACATACAACACTTAGCTAAGAATCTGAGCAGTACAGCTAGTGAGCATTTTACAAGAACTCAGTGGGCATTCAGTAGCTAGGTAGAGTGTCACATTTGGAAATGGGAGATCCCTCCCTAGCAAAAGGAAAAGATAAGAATTTGGGTTGTGCATAGTGCTTAGAGCCCAATGGCAAGGCCCATCTGGCTGGAGCAGGAGGCATGGTAGGAAACAGATTTGGATAGGTCAGATGTGGCCAGGTTAAACGTCAGGCCTTCAGTGCCAGATCCAGGACTTTGGGCTTCACTGGCAAACAGGGAAGATGGTGTTTATGCAGAGAGAAGCATAATGATATTGCTAGCACTGGCCTATTAGGGTTGAAGGAGAGGATAGAGCCAAGTATTTCAAACTTTACTAATAAAAAGTGATACCACTGATGGAAATGGGAAGCTTTTTGTTTTTCCCCTAAAGGGATGAAACGTATAAATCTCTGAAAAGAGATGCTGCACTAAGATTTGAGGTTAGAAAAAATTCAGAATGCTGTCCCAGAAGAAGGTATTTTGGTGGGCTGAAGGAGGTAAATTGAAAGTTTCTAATCTCAGCTTGCACTAGATTCCTAAATCAACCTTGTCCTGATATGTCTTTCCCACTATTTCTATTCAGTTCAGCAAGTACTAACTGAGCACCTAGTGTACTCTGATCTCTGTGTTAGGCAGTGTGGGGATAGGAAAGAAGCATAGAGCATCTAGCATGGTCCCAACCATCAGGAGGTTAACAGTCTGGGGGATAATGCTGTTGTTCTTAAGTACCTGCTCTGTGCCAGATTCGTTACTAAATGCTTCCCATGAATTTACATGAATTTAATCCTCTCAACCACCCTGTAAGATAGGTTTAGTACAGTCGGCCCTCCATATCTGCAGTTTCAACCAACCATGGATCGAAAATATTCAGGGAACAAAAATTCCAGAAAGTTCCAAAAAGCAAAACTTGAATTTTTTGTGCATCAGCAAATATTTACATAGCATTTACATCGTATTAGGTATTGGAAGTAATCTAGAGCTGATTTCAAGTATACGGGAGGATGTGCGTAGGTTATATGCAAATATTACGCCATTTTATATCGGGGACTTGAGCATCTGCAGATTTTGGTATCCATAGGCGTCCTGGAACCACCCCCCCCCCCCCCCATGGATACCAAGGGACAACTGTATCTTCATTTTGTGGATGAAGGAACTACGATTCAAAAAAAAGATTAACCAAAAAATTGGTTAAATTACTTGCCCTAAGTCACAGTCAGCAATCAACCCGTGGAATCAGGATTCAAATTAAGGTCTGTCTGATGTTCTTGCTTTTAACTATTACTCCATTATCCAAGGCTTACGTGCATAAAACAATTAAGGAACAATACCAGATAATACTGCTCAGCACTTCTCATTCCTCTTTATGGTCTTGTGTGCTTTGTGTGACTGGAGGCAGGTTCATAAGGAGAATGAGACGTGCTGTAGAATATTATCTTGGGATGACCTTTCTAAGGATTAAAGGTGGGTCAAACTGGAGATGGAGAGCGTCAAAAAATTTCAGTCTCACCATACGGCGGTACATTTCTCCGTCTCTGGTTACTGACCCATATTCATTCTCTAGTACCTTCCCAGCTTCTACTCTTTCACTTTAACCCATCTTTAGACCTCCTAGATATGTAGCCTTTCAGTGGTCTACCTTGAGCCAAGGACAGAACACATAATACCTATAGGAGTGGAGGGGGTGGGAGTGGGTAACATGTCCCTTACCTAATGTCAGTTATCTCAACCAGGCTCTTGATAAGAGCTAGGGCAGACAATTCAAGGTTATGTTCCCTATCAAGTGTCTGGAGCAAGTAGGTAGTCTAGTTAGTCTAGTTCAGTGGCCTCCAAATTTTTAACACAATTAAGTTAAAAAAAGGTGTATAGTCCCCAAAAAAAGTAAATATAAATTTATTTACAAATTATATATACATACTACAACTATACTAATGGATTGCATATATCATGATATAAACATACACAAAATATGAACTTTAATAGGATGAGAAAAGATAAAATCAGTCGTATTTAAAATAAAACTTTAGGAGGGAGGGGCAAGATAGGGGGTAGTATATTAAGAGGTACAAACTACTATGTATAAAGGAAATAAGCCACAAGGATATACTGTACATAGGGGATATAGCCAATATTCTGTAATAACCTTAAATAGAATATAATCTATAAAAATTTTGAATCACTATGTTGTACACCTAAAACTAATATAGCATTGCAAATCAACTATACCTCCATTAAAATAAATGAAATAAGACTATTTTTATTAATGGTACAAAAATAATTTCTTTCTCACTTAAAAGTATTATTCAGCTTAATTTATTAAATGAGAGCAAAATGACAACACAGTTTCTTAATTTTTAAAATCTTATATCCATTTGAAGGACTGGTTCTAAATTTAGGTTATTTCAATACTAGGTTTTACTGGATATCTTGGTTGAAAAAGAAAGGACACAAAGATACATAGATCCAAAGAGAAAAAGTACATCATTGTCTGTGCTTAATGTATCATCACAAAAGCAGTTTTAAAGATTTCATACTCCAATCATTCAAGTGTTTTTGTTGTAATTTGTCTAGCAAATTTCCATATTTCCTGATGTTATGCCTACAAAATTCTTCATCTGGAAAAGTTTTAAAGAGGTTAGAAATATTTTTTCAATTTTTAAAAATTATGCAGATACCAGAGATCTTTCTTAGGTGACAAAGCAACAAAACCACTTAAAAGACACTTTTTTTTTTAAAGCAGTTACTTTTCACTCATTAAAAGTCACCTTGAAGGGATAGATTAAGTCTTTTTCTTTTTAAATAATCTCTTCTGGATATCATATTATATTATTATATATTATATATATAATATTATATCATATTATTGCCAACTACTTAGCAAGTAAAAGTCAGCAAATGTGGAACACTTGTTTTTGTTTAAAAGAAAAGAGTATAACATCTCTAAGTTCAACTACTTTTCAAATCTTTTCCTCAAGATAACTCGTGAACCCTCTGGGTGGTACAAAAGATTTCCAATGGTCATTCTCCCTACAAAGTATTCAAAAGACTCTATTATTTAAGATTATATGAGCCATAACCTTCTCCCTGCACAGGTGGACCACAGCGTGTTGTAATATACTGAAAGCAAGAACAAGTGAGGCCACTGCTGAGAACCACTTTGAATTGTGAAGCACTCATTCTTCCTTCACGGTGCTGATGGATATATGTGACACATCTAACTCAGAGATCCAAGTGAGGGGAGCAGTGTCAATCCAAAGATTAAACTTTAGTAAGGCTTAATTTCTTTCTTTTTGAGATAAAAATTCAATATAAATTTTAATGTTTTCCTCATACTCAAATAGGTCATCTTGCACACCCCCTGGGGGTCCATACATCTTTCTTCCACTTTGGAGACCACTGGCCTAGGTTACTGATTAAGTGCAAGCCATAAACTTTGAAGCCAAATGACTAAGTGGGTGGTAGGGTGAGTAATTAAGAGAGTTGAGTAGCTCACACAGTGTCCTTAACCAGGGGAAGGCCATCCTAGGTCTGCTCAGAAGTGGGCTGAAGGAGTAGCTAAGACAAAATAGGATCAGTGGCTAAACTTAATACTATCAGGTGCTAAAACAATATTTTCAATTCCATACTGTGAGACACTCTTATGAAAGTAATAGACGTTTCTGAGAAAGAAAAGCTAATAAAGACATTTCATATAGAATACAACATATCTAAAATATAATTGTTAGTAATTACTAACATTTCTAATGCTCCCTATAGACTCAAAGCAGTCTCCCATTTATTAACTTGTTTAATCATCACAGCAAGCCTATGAGATATATGTAATCTCGTGCCCACTTTATAAGTGTGGAAACTGAGGCCCAGAGGGAAGACTTTACTTGCTCAAGGTTGCATACTTACAAAATGGCAAAGCCAAGCTTAGGATTCAAGTGTCGCTTCTCTTCCTTCTGCCCCCAGCCTAACATGGTACACAGCAGCGCCAATCTGGGGCCAGCAGCTCAATTCCAATACAAAACTAATGAATTCCACTTCAGGAACTCCTCTAATCCTCCTTGGGTCCTTGCCTTCAAATCCTAAACAGAATGGCTTATCCTGGACCCCTGACTTCCCAGACACTATTAAACCCCCTGAAAATGTCCACTGTGCTACCTGTATTCCTCAGTCTTCCAAGGACCAGGAGCAACTCTGGAAATACACTTAGTGCACAAAAGCCACATGCAGCGTGGGATGTTTTCACCTACAGTGTATGCTTAAGTTTATTCTTCCTACCAGACTATAAAGGGTTGCAAAGTGGCCTGTGGTCCATTCACTGGGGATACGCATTGGTTCCTCCTAGTTACCACATGACATTTCCTAGGACTGGGAGGCAACGCACAGAGTAGGAGCTACTGCAAAATTTTATCAACTATGACATATGTGGATAGAATAAAGGTGAAAATATTAAAATTCCTTTGGATTTAGCACTTTGAAACTTAATGTAGCATCCTTCATAGAACTAATTTGTTCTTCAAGGCAGCTTATTAATGGAAAAAAGAAATGGAATATTCCTGAGGGAATAATTTCAGTACAGATGAAGGTCAGCTAGTCTTTCCTTTAAAAAGTGTTAATACCTCAGCATGGCACAAAGTAGCGTGGCACTCATTTAGCAAATTTACATACATACTTACATATACACATATATGTATGTGTTGTGCATATACACACAAATATATATATATTTGAAAAATTAACATACAAGAAAACCAGAGTATTCTTAGTAATTAGAGAAGCTATAGAGCATCACAGAAAGATATGGGTTAAACTGAGTAAATTAACTCTGGGCAAATTAACTCTCAGTCTCAGTTTCCAATCTTTAAAATGGCAAAATAATAATATCTACCCCCACCGGATTATTGGGAGGATAAAATGAACTAATACATGTAAAATCCTTAGCACACTACCTGGCAATTTGCCCTCAATAAATGTTAGCTTTTTTTAAAAATGATGATTATTAGCTATTATTATTGTAAAAGCAAGAAACCTAAAGATTCATTTCTTCTGGAGTGAATTGAGAAAAGCCTATGTTGTCACTACAGAAAGTTATTTAGCCTAGAGAAGGCTTGAGGAGTATGGTCCAATGGTCCATGAAGGGGTTGGATGGGGACAGCGCTGAGAAGCTGTTCTCATTGTAAATGAAACACTGATCAAGGAGAAATGAGCAAAATTCAAGTAAGAGGGACATGGTTGGAAATAAAGTTTCCTGACTTCCCTGGAAATGGAGCAGGCTGCTGAGAAAGCCAGCGGGGCCCCAACCCTAGATACCGCCCCAAAGTTACAAACACCCATTCATCTGGCAGAAAGTAGGTTCCAGGTCCCAAGAATTGTATTTATGAATCGCTTATACATCACATGCCCACCAGCTGTAATGGGAAATTTCCATTATCAATCTACTGGGAAACCATACAGGAACCCTGGCTTCTGCCTTTGACAAAGCCCATTCACATGACCGCAACAGTAGTTCTCTGCCCCGGCACCATAAAGATCATGATCGCCAGGCACCTTCCCAGCACCATTATCACTTTCACCTTTAAATGTCATCATCTGAAGAAATTAATGGGCACATTAAATTTTCCACCTGCAAATGAGCAAATCCAATTTTTTCAGATGACTCATGGAGAAGTAATCTGAATTTTCCATCCAACATTAAACTCAGAAAAGCCAACGCCACACCCACATGGGGTTTTGTTGATTTTCTGCACCCCAAACCATCCTGAAAAGTACATTTCTTTCTGAATACAAAAGGCTCAGTTGTAGAATTAACAAAGTGAGATGGGATTGTGAGATGATAAATTAACTATTTTAGGTCAAAGAGGTGTAGGTCAAAGAGGTGTCGATGAATGTGGCATTCCTCCCCCCCCCACCCCCGCCATGGCATTCCTTTTGGCCTTAGATTTTAAGTTCCATAAAGTTCCTTCTTTGTAGGTCCAACGCTCCTTCTATATTCTGAGGGTTAGACAAGACTCTGGACTGATTTTTACTTGTACATTTCAAGTAGTCAAGTCCAACATCTTCATAGCTTCTTAGAGTACATTTTCCTTCATTTTCAAACTGGGAGCTTTATGTTTTCCCAGCTTAGTGAGGTTGGACTGATTGCTAAAAATAGCTTGGAAAGAAGACCCAAGAGGCAATTTTGTTTTAAAGAAGGTCAGTTTTCAGGATGCAAGGCTGGGCCATACCTAGAGTGCAGAGTATAGAGGACACAATCAGAAAGCTTTGCTTTCCACATCACTTCATTTGCTTAGAAAGGGTGGGGCTTCTGGCAGGCATCACACACACCAGACAGTCCTGCTTCTAACCTAAAGTATCTAGGTTATTTGTAGAGAAGTGACAACTTCTGTAATGGCTAATCTCTCCATTCACGTCATGGGCTTCACACTCCTAACTTTGCCCCCACTTTCTGGAAATCATTGAAATAGGAAAGAAAGCACTCATGCTATAGCCACATGGACAGCGTGAGTTACATATATAAATTATGGAATCTCTTACCAGGTATATTAGTTTGCTAGGACTTCCATAATATATCACCATGGGCTGGGTGGCTTAAAGAACAAAAATTCATTTTCTCACAGTGCTGGAGGCTAGAAGTCTGAGATCAAGATGTTGGCAGTGTTGTTTCTTCTAAGACTTCACTCTTTAGCTTGTAGATAGCTGTCTTTCCCTGTGTCTTTACAAGGTTTTTTTCTGTATACATGTGTGTCTCTGTGCTAATTTCCTCTTCTTATGAAGACCCCGTCATACTGGATTCAGCCCCACCGTAATAACCTCATTACAGTTTAATTACCTCTCTAAAGACTCTGTCTCCAGATACAGTCACATTCTTTGGTATTAGGGGTTAGGACTTGAACATATGAATTTTGGGGAGACAATTCAGCCCATGACCAGGCTTTTAAAAGATGTGTTTTATATGTGTGGGTTTAATAGCTTTACTGAGGTATAATTGACATACAATGACTGAAAGTAAGTAATATGTATAATGTTATAAGATTTGACATATGTATATAGTCATGAAACTTTTGCCACAGTAATCAAGATAATAAACTTTTTCCTCATCCTCAAAAAAAAAAAAAAGAAAGCCCCTTGAGATGTTCAGGACAGTGACGCTTCAGTGGGCCATCTTCTTGACCAATTCTTAGCAGATCTCTGCAATCAACCTAATATCTCAGAGAGTAAACCATTGCAGACACCAAACATATGGTCAATGAGTTGAGATATATACATGTGCACTAAATACTATCATTGTAATCTGTATGGGGTCAGCTTTTGCGAACACACTGACTCTTAGCATGCACACACGTGCACACAGATACAGACACACACATACACACCCCTACCCTATCCCGTGGGTCCTATTCTTCCCTCTAGTTCTGCTAGACTAATTAGATAAACCCCTCCCCAGCAAGTCTCTGATAACTGTTTCCACCTTAATGTATTGGTGTCCCTCCCCATCCAGCTCCCTATATTTTTGAGAGGGGCTCCAGAACAAACAATATTTTGTTTCTTTCTCTAATGGGAAGTTCAGGCCTTGGGGCTTGCCTGTAGGGGAAGAATTTGACGAAGATCCTTTCCCCACACCCTACAAATCACGAGGCTTAGGTGACTGCCTATGCACTCGACATAAAGCTGGCTCCAAGTCCAAACACACACATATGGTGTCCAGCTGCCTCTCACTTCAGAGTCAGAGACTTGGCCTTCCTCTTGTCTTCCCCAACCTACATTCCATCACCTCCTCATAGATCACTGATGGGAGCCATATGTTCAGAATTTACATGTACTGTATTCATAATGGAAAATTCTAGTTAGACTTCTGCAATAGATATCTGGATGTCAGCTTTGTTAAATTTCTCTGGACACAGAGCAAAGCCATTTGGCAGTCATATGTCTCTCCACGTCTTATAAAAGTAAAATAATAATTTTTTGTACTCAGGTAGACTTCCTTGACTGTAGAGTCTGAAGACTTTTGTAAATATTCTCACAAGCATGTGATTCCCTTTCATCTGTTTAGACTATTATATCACTTTCAGAGGCAAAACTTAACTCTTTACATTTCTAAATACATTCCAACCTGTCCTCACACAGAAAGATACATACACATACAAGTTGTGTGTCATCAATTGCAGAAGCCTTTAGTCCAGCCTAGACAGATGTTTCCCCATCTCCTGATCTGTGCCAGATTTGCACTTGCTTATACAGTGTCTTCTATGGTCCTCTAATTGCTTCCAATGTGTTAAGCTGATCTTGCCAACCATACTGTAACATCCTTGAAGCCCTGGTCTGCATATGATACTTCTTACATAGCCTGCAGAACTTACCATGGAGGTGAGCATCTGGTAGGAACTCTAGAGTAAATGAATGGTTGAATCAAATTCATCTTCTTAATGTATTCTCTTAAAATATTGGGTAGAACATTTTAAAATAAAATCAAGGCATATGAGTGGGAGGAGAGTGTGAGTATAAAATGACAGCACAAGGAAGGTTTCTGGGGAGATGGTTTACATAAATCTATACATGTGCTAAAATTCATGTAACTGTGTACTTCCCCAAAAGTCAATTTTACTGTATGATAATTTGAAAAACTAAAAAAAAAATTTAAATCAAATCAATTAAGTGAATGTATTTTACTTTAAGTACTGTTCTCTAACTAATCTTGAAACTTACTCTAATCCTTGTTTCCTATCCAGAATTGAGTAAAATGTTTCTTTCAAATCACACACACCTTTTATAAATCAGGGACAATCATCACATAGGTTTCAGATACCTCTCCTCTTTAATAATCATCTGAATGATGGCAGGGGTTACACTATCCAAACTGATCAAAGGGAACTGAAGTTCTAAGAAGTCTATTAAAATGATAGCGCTTAGACTAGAAGCTATTTTAAATCCAGTGCTTTTTCACTATACCACAGAGGTAAAATAATATAGGATTCGTCTGTTTATATGTTAATGTCCTTCCTCATACCACAGAGGATTTGAGGCAACTTATACATACTTATGTATACAAACTTATACATACAACACATTACATGTAAAAATTATATTAACTAAATATCAAAATTGGGAGGAAAAAAAAGCAACAAAGCCAGAGGGCAGAATAGGACATAGATGTTCAAGCCATAGAATCCTACATGGTTAATAAAGTTGGAGCTTCAAATTTGGCTCTGAACATCCTGGCAGCCAAAGCAATATGATCATGCATGATTATTTACCAGATTTGTATTGTCCATGAGGAATAAAAGCAACCCAGTTCCTCAGGATAAAAAAAGTTTTTCCTGGCACTTAGTTCTAAAATTTCTCATGTGGGGATATCATATGGAGGACGCTGAATAATAGAGTGGATGGAGTCTTCAACAACATCCTTAAAATGTATTTAACTGTTTCTGCACGATTCTAAAAAAAAATCCTGTAAAAAATGTTCCTGGGTCAAACAAGTTACACCTTTAGCAAATTAACTGCCCCCCTCTGAGCCTCGGTTTCCCCATCATTCCCTACCAGCTCTGACATTCCTAGACTGTGACTTAATTAAATATTGGCCTTCCACCAACTTATGTGATCTTTTCCAATCCATCTTCATTGCATGTGTGTATGTTTCTATGCTGGATATATCTTCAGTGGTCCAGGTCATTCAGTTTCTCTTTCATTTCATATCCTCAAACAGGGCCAACCTCAAATGTAGACATAACAGCTTGCAATCTGATATAATTGTTTAGCGATTAAATAGTCCCCCTCCCAGTCTCCCCCAGTACTACTCCCCAAACAACCCCAAAACAGTAAAACCTTCTCCACAGGCCCTGATGCCAGAAATTCTGCTATCCCTTGGCCAAAGGGTAGGAGAAAGGAAGAAAATTGACAACCCACTATGCGCTAGATACTTTTACACAAATTTTACCTCATTAATTTTTTTACAACAATCCTATGAGTTGGGTATTATTATCCCAATTAAGAAACAGGCTTGTGGTGGATTCGTATTCTGTCAACCTAGCTAAGCTGGAACTAGGGTCTCTAGAATTTCCTTCCTCATTCCAAATAATTTTATCAGGGCCATGAGAGAGATTTTGCATGAAATTTGAAAGATTTAAGTGAAGTGGCAGCCATCATTTTCTTATGCCCAGATGGTAGGGGCAGGGCGCCAGGTGCTATTCCAGCCTAGGCATGCTGCCTCTTCTGTACTGGCTCTGCTTTTCGAGTGGGGCAGTGTCTGAGCCCCCAGCGACTGCTAAGCCTCCTCCTTCAGCCCGTCTGACTCAGGGGCCAGGTGTGAGTTTAGTTCCATAATGAAGCACACCACCTTCTCCTGCAGGACAGCCCCATCTTCGAATTTGGAGACTTAAAACACTATGAGAGATTGATGTGGATTCCAGTTTGTGGGTTCCAGCTGGTCCTTATAAGTTCTAGTTTGACCTTCCTCTCCTCTACTTCACATTCATCTTTCCTGACTATCTGTCCTGCTGACTTCAGGCCCAACACCAAATGCGGAAGCAACGGCCTGATGCGAACTGTTTAATCCGCTCCCACAATTGTCTAAGGTCAAATTCCCATGATAGATCCTCTGTTTTATATCACTCCTAATGGTACTGCTTCTCTAATTCAACACTGAGTGATACAAGGCTCAATGAAGTAAAATTATTCGCCCAAGGTCGTAAAGCTGGGAGCAGAGTTGTGAATTCAAATAGGTTTATCTGACTCCAAAGTCCACGCTTAATTGCCTAGGAATTAAGAATTTCCTGTTACCTAACAGAATTTCCTGTTACCTAAGCCCTGATGAGAACCAGCACTGATTTTTCCAGGGAGATAGTAAGCAACTGTACTCAGAACTCCAAACCCCCATCGTGCTTTATTTTCTGCCATAGAACTTATTTAACATACTGTACAATGAACTACTATATTTTGTTTATTGTTTGCCCAGTCCACTAAAATATAATCTCCATGAGGGCAGAAATGTGGGGGGGTTTTGTCGTTCATTGATATATCTCCAGTACCTAGAAAAATATTTTGCACATAGCAGATGCTCAATTAATTTGTGTGGCTGAATGACTGAATCTATATCATACCAGTCAACAAGGACAGCACTTTGGGGTAATAAAAGCACTAAAGGAATCCAAATTTAGTCAAGAAAAAAGTTATTATAAATGTTGTAAGTGTCCATATCTCTTAAAACAAAAGCTAATGGTGATAACAAAGCATTTTAATAGTGTCGAGAACTCATATCAACATAATGAAAAACCACCGCTAATAACAACACAAAAACCTAAACAAATATATTGTCCATGGTAACCTGCTGTCTCTGACACTAGCTCAGTTGTACAGTAAAGCTACATTTTGAAATATTCCTACTTGCAAGTCGGTCATTGTTGACTTCTGGCCTTTGTCTCTTTAGGAAACAACAGCCAGAAAACAGTAGAAAGAAGCGCAGGTGCAGAATCATAGGCTGTCACAGCTAAAAGTACTTAAAAGATAATCTTTCATTTTACAGGTGAGGAAACTGAAGCCCTGAGAGAAGTGATTTGCCTAAGGTCACACAGCTGGATCTGGGTCTGGGTCTCCTGCGACCTAGAATCAAATCTCTACTGTACTGTGACCTCTCTAAGCAGCAAAAGGAGACTAATAGTATCTATCTTAGAGTTGACATCAGAATTAAATGAAATAATACACGAAAAACACTTAGCACGGTGCCTGGCAGAGAGTAAACATGTTAGTTACCTCTCCCTGCCAGACAGACACGCAGACACACACACCCCGTAGCCCATCAGCATAAATCTTTCCTCTTCTCTCCTTCTGGGTCCCCTACAACTCACACCATCTAAATAAGCTTTTGTACTTATTTTAACTCTCTTTTGTGATGACAGTTCTGAAACCACTTTAAGAATCTAAAGAACCCAAATAAAAATGCAAATTTCAGAAACAGTGACACTTATTTGCTGAATAAACAGATTCATAGCTGGGTTTCTTTAGCTAGCATATTCCACTGGCATATTTAAAATTTGAATTGTTCACCAAAAGTGCATTTACTGACTACCATTTCAAGATGAAGAGCAATGGCAGAGTTCCAGGCACACCTGCATTCATTTCAAGCCATCTGGAAAATTCCTGATGTCCTCATTTCCCTCAGTGTAAGTTTGACAATCCCTGTGCTGTTGTCTGCCCTCCAAAAGTTGATGAAAAGGAAGAGAAGTCACTTTTCGGGGGTGGGGGTGGGGTCTATTCTGAAAAGGCTTTAGTAGAATCTACCAAATTTGGCATTTTGCTAGGTGCAAATTGAGAAATGGTGGAACGGCTGGCAGCAGAACTGGGGGGAGTAATGCACTGCCAGCTGTTTCCTCAAATCTCATTCTGTAGATGACCACGTCTTCTGCCACTTCTTAAAGTTAACTCTGTTGGGGTTAACTTGAAGATGTTACCAGAAGGCTGAATATGCTCTCCACAGTCAGTGGAAAGTCCATTCAGAAAACCATAATGAGAACACATACCTGTCTGATACTTCAAGAGCAAAACTGAATTCATGTTCCTAACTATTTCCAGTCAACAATCACTAGTAGTCTGTCCTAAAAGACTGTCCTTCTACATGTCTATCAAACATAAGTGCATCTCATCTTGTGTATGCTCCTAGGGCCCTGTGACAGGCCAGAGGAACAAAAATTCTCAGCAAGCACTGCAGTACTCTAGTGGCAGGGCAGAGGGGAAAAAGAAAGTTATGCTCCAGTCCAATTCCTCGTCCATTGCAGGACGACACAAGCACGAAAGTCATAACTACATCCTCCCAGACACCCCCCAATAGAGGTCAGTGCTCCCATTTCCCATAATCTTTCTTTGGACCTGAGACTTGCTATGTGGCAAGCATGTAAGAGGACCAAAGGCAGGTAATGAAGCCAGGCAACCATATTCTACCTATGGGCTAGCCTCCAACCATTAAAAACATTTGGTGTTCAGAAGTTTTTAAAAGCATTCTTCACATGATCAAAAAATTACCATAAAATAGATGCTTTTGGACATAAATGCTTAAGATATGTGGAGTCTCAAGGAGTTGGGTTAAAATCCAACTTCTAGCACTACTAGCTGGGCATTCTTTTTTTTTTTTTTTTTTTTTAAACATCTTTATTGGGGTATAATTGCTTTACAATGGTGTGTTAGTTTCTGCTTTATAACAAAGTGAATCAGCTATACATATACATATGTTCCCATATGTCTTCCCTCTTGCGTCTCCCTCCCTCCCACTCTCCCCATCCCACCCTTCCAGGCTGTCACAAAGCACCGAGCTAATATCCCTGTGCCTTGCGGCTGCTTCCCCCCAGCTATCTACCTTACTACGTTTGTTAGTGTGTATATGTCCATGACTCTCTCTCGCCCTGTCAAAGCTCACCCTTCCCCCTCCCCATATCCTCAAGTCCGTTCTCCAGTAGGTCTGCGTCTTTATTCCTGTCTTACCCCTAGGTTCTTCATGACATTTTTTTCCCTTAAATTCCATATATATGTGTTAGCATACGGTATTTGTCTTTTTCTTTCTGACTTACTTCACTCTGTATGACAGACTCTAGGTCTATCCATCTCATTACAAATAGCTCAATTTCATTTCTTTTTAAGGCTGAGTAATATTCCATTGTGTATATGTGCCACATCTTCTTTATCCATTCGTCCGATGATGGGCGCTTAGGTTGTTTCCATCTCCGGGCTATTGTAAATAGAGCTGCAATGAACATTTTGGTACATGACTCTTTTTGAATTTTGGTTTTCTCAGGGTATATGCCCAGTAGTGGGATTGCTGGGTCATATGGTAATTCTATTTGTAGTTTTTTAAGGAACCTCCATACTGTTCTCCATAGTGGCTGAACCATTTCACATTCCCACCAGCAGTGCAAGAGTGTCCCCTTTTCTCCACACCCTCTCCAGCATTTATTGTTTCTAGATTTTTTGATGATGGCCATTCTGACTGGTGTGAGATGATATCTCATTGTAGTTTTGATTTGCATTTCTCTAATGATTAATGATGTTGAGCATTCTTTCATGTGTTTGTTGGCATTCTGTATATCTTCTTTGGAGAAATGTCTGTTTAGGTCTTCTGCCCATTTTTGGATGGGGTTGTTTGTTTTTTTGTTATTGAGCTGCATGAGCTGCTTGTAAATTTTGGAGATTAATCCTTTGTCAGTTGCTTCATTTGCAAATGTTTTCTCCCATTCTGAGGGTTGTCTTTTGGTCTTGGTTATGGTTTCCTTTGCTGTGCAAAAGCTTTGAAGTTTCATTAGGTCCCATTTGTTTAGTTTTGTTTTTATTTCCATTACTCTAGGAGGTGGGTCAGAAAGGATCTTGCTGTGATTTATGTCATAGAGTGTTCTTCCTATGTTTTCTTCTAAGAGTTTGATAGTTTCTGGCCTTACATTTAGGTCTTTAATCCATTTTGAGCTTATTTTTGTGTATGGTGTTAGGGAGTGATCTAATCTCATACTTTTACATGTACCTGTCCAGTTTTCCCAGCACCATTTATTGAAGAGGCTGTCCTTTCTCCACTGTACATTCCTGCCTCCTTTATCAAAGATAATAGCTGGGCATTCTTAAACAAATAACTTTATGTCCCTAAATTTCAGTTTCCTACTCTATGACATAGGGATGATAATTATACTACTACTTCATGGGGTTGTTGTGAGTATTAAACATAGTATATGTGGGCTTCCCTGGTGGCGCAGTGGTTAAGAATCTGCCTGCCAATGCAAGGGACACGGGTTCGAGCCCTGGTCCGGGAAGGTCCCACATGCCGCGGAGCAACTAAGTCCATGCGCCACAACTACTGAGCCTGCGCTCTAGAGCCCACAGGCCACAACTACTGAGCCCACGTGCCCTAACTACTGAAGCTTGTGCACCTAGAGCCCCAGCTCCGAAACAGGAGAAGCCACAACAATGAGAAGCCCGCGCACCACAGTGAGGAGTAGCCCCTGCTCACTGCAACTAGAGAAAGCCCACGCACAGCAACAAAGACGCAACACAGCCAAAAATTAAAAATAAATAAATAAATTTATTTTTAAAAATAAAATAAAAAAATAAACATAATATATGTGGTACGATGTCTGCCATCTACTTTATAACACTTCTACATACACAGTGTGATATTACATATGGGACAGTAGGTTTTAGCTTTACTTCTAGGGTCAGTCATTTGCCCTCATCAGGATATAGACGGGGGAAGGGAGCCAGAGCTATAGCAGAAAGGGCCACAATACAGAGCTGATGACCACAAGTGTTTCTGTTACCTATATCTCCGACATGGAACCTATACTTTGGTAATTAGCATACCAAGTGTCAAACATTTGTTTCATTGATGCCTGCTAACTTGAAAGATAAATATAAAAATTGGCTCTAACTGGTTAAAAAAAATATCTTAGAGACACTCCCACCCTTGCATGAACAGGGTATAAGAATCTAACGAATCTCGTAACCTCTCTGTACCATTAATGAAAGACTTGAAAATATCTAAAGAGCCTTATTCCAGCCATTGATTTAAAATTTTTTTCTTGGTTGTCTAATGTCTACTATAAGGCACAAAAATCCTACTTCTGGGAGGAATGTCACTGAATATAGACGAATAGAGGACTATAAGAATCCTCCCTAAATAGCAACTAATGACCCAGCAAAAACTACCAAAATCAACTTTTGAAGAACTCTTGAATACAAAATCGAAAACTGACAATAACCAGGGAGAGATGTGAAGAAAGAGGAGGTTGCTTTGTGGTAATAGAGTGCAGTGTTGTTTTAAATCACCCACCCACCCCCCCACACACATCAGACTAGCAGTGGCTGTGCAAACCACAGCCTGCACCTCTGATGCAGATTGCTAATGCCAGAGGGAGCAATACGGACCTTATTCTCAAAAAGTTGGGCCTTGACCTGTAAGGCATTTCTCTCAAGAACCAGAGCCCAGCTACCCTTTGTTTTGAGGTAGTTCCCAGTGCTAGGGCAGTTTACTGGGCAAAACTCTGAGTTCCCAGTGCTAGGGCAGTTTACTGGGCAAAAACATTCAAAAAGGTACAGGTATTAGCTGAAGCAGTCTGGGAAAAGGAACATTTGCAACAAGAAATAGACCAGGAAGTCTTGGAAGGAAGAGGTTGGGAAAGGAGCTACATGTGGGAATAAAGGCTTTCACAAGCTCCCATGTATACCAGGGAATCGAGGAATGCATACACATGCCCTACGTGGGATGCATATTCATAGAAGGCCAAAGAAGACCCTAAGCTTTAATGTCTGGCTAGCTTTCAGGCTCTATACAAGTAGGAAGTAAAGACTAAGAGTTGTAATCAGCCTGGCTAAGCATTGAAGGAGAACCCCAACACAGAACCAACCTGCAAAGACTAGGAGAGTAGTCCTTTTTCTTTCTTTATTATTTTTTCTTCCTTTTATCTTTTGTTGGCTGTAGGCATTTAAGGTAACTCTGTCAGAACACCAGCTGACCACTAAACTAACAGAACAGAGGCTTCAGGGCCACAAATAACAAAGAATACAGACTTTATGAAAAGTTTAGAAAAACCCACAACAGGCAGCAACAACAAATTCTGGGTAGAGTGGAAAATCTGTTTTTCAGAATTGCCACACTATAATATTCAAAATGCCCAGTTTTCAACAAAAAAAATTTCCAAGGAATGCAAAGATACAGGAAAGTATGGCCCATCCATAGGGAAAAAATTGAAACCATTCCTTAGAAAGCCTAAGTGTTGGACTTAATAGACAAAGACTTTAAGTGAACTGTCAAATATGCTCAAAGACTTAAGGAAACCATGGACAAAGAACTAAAGGAACCAGTAGAACAATGTCTCAATAAATAGAGACTATCAATGAAGAGATAGAAATTATAAAAAACCAAATGGAAACTGAAATGAAAAATCCACTAGAGGGGTTTAGCAGCTGATTGAGGAAGTAGAAGAAAGAAATAGCAAACTTAAAGATAGGTCAGTTGAGATTATTCAGTCAGAGAAGCAGAAAGAGAAAAGAGTAAAGAAAAATTAATAGAGCCTAAGAAGCCTGTGGGACACCTTCCAGTACGTACCAACATATGCATAAACAGATTCCCAGAGGGAGAGTAGAGCCAGAAAGGAGCACAAAGAATGTTGGAAATAATAGCCAAAAATTTCCCAAACTGGATGAAAAACATGAATCTGCACATCCAAGAAGCTTAACTAAACCCAGTCGTGATAAATTCAAGGAGCTTCACAGCAAGAAACATAATAGTCAAATTGTCAAAAGACAAAGAGAGAATCTTGACAGAAGCAGCCCATCACATATGAGGGAGCCTCAAAAGATTAATAGCCAATGTCTCTTCAGAAACCATGGAGGAAGTAGGATGACATATTTAAAGTTTTGAAAGAAAAATAATGTAGACCAATAATTCTACATCTAGCAAAACTATCCTTGAAAAGTGAAGAAAAAATTAAGGCATTTCCAGATAACAAAAACTGAGGGAGTTCATCACCAGTAAACCTGCCATACGATAAATATTAAGGTGAATCCTACAGAATGAAATGAAAGCTCACTAGACAATGATCCAAAGATACATGATGAAATAAAGAACAATAGTAAAGGAAGCTACATAGGTAAGCATAAAAGCCAGTGATATTGCATATATGATTTCTAACTCCTTTTTATCATTCTTTTCTGTCCCCATATGATTTAAAAGAAAAATGTGTAAAATAATAATTACAAAGCCATGTTAATTGGCACACAATATATAAAGATGTAATTTGTGAAAACAACACAACGCAGGGGCACAAAAATGTAAAGGAGCAGTTTTTGTATACTACTGATTTTATTAATACTAAATTAGTATTAATTCAAAGTTGATTGGTATAAAATTTAGATATTAACTGTAATCTCTAGGATAAACTCTAAAGAAAGAAACTTTAAAACATACAGGGGAAAAAAAGCCAAGAAGGGAATCAAAATTGTACCCTAGAAGAAAAACCAATTAACCATAAAAGAAGGTAGTAATGGAGAAATTGAAGAACAAGAAAGGCCTAACCCAACAACCAAAGGATAAAAAACCAATGAAAAAAATGGGCAAAGGATCTGAATAGACATTTCCCCAAGGAAGATATCCAAGTGGCCAACAAACACATGAGAAAGTGTTCAACATCATTAATCATTAGGGAAATGCAAATTAAAACCAAATGAGATACCACTTCATACCCACTAGAATGAGTATAATTTTAAAAATATATTAATAACAAGAGTTGGTGAGGATGTAGAGAAATGGTAACCCACATAGATTGCTGGTGGGAATGTGAAATGTGGCAGTCCAGTGGAAAGCAGTTTGGCAGTTTCTCAAAACGTTAAACATAAAATTACCATATGACCCAGCAGTTCCACTACTGGGTATATACCCCAAAGAATTAAAAACAGGAACTTAATCAAATACTTGCATGTGAATGTTAAAAGCAGCACTATTCACAATAGCTAAAATGTAGAAACAACCCAAATGGCCATATCAATAGATTAAAAAATGTGGAAGATATGCAGGGAGCTATACTCAATATCCTATGATAAACCATAATGGAAAAGAATATTTAAAAAGGAAGGTAGCAAGAGGCAGGAGATATGGGGATATATGTATATGTATAGCTGACTCACTTTGTTATAAAGCAGAAAGTAACACAGCATTGTAAAGCAATTATACTCCAATAAAGATGTTAAAAAAATTATGTATAACTGAATTACTTTGCTATACAGCAGATATTAACACATTGTAAATCAACTACACTTCCATAAAAATTAATTTAAGAAATGTGGAATATGTATACAGCAGAATATTACTCAGCCATAAAAAGGAATGAAGTACTGACATATGCTACAGTATAGATGAACGTTGAAAACATTATGCTGACTTTCTGGACCAGCGTCCTGTGAAGAAATCTGTGCCTTAGTTGTGCCTGTGCAGAGCAATGATTCCTTCACCTTTTCCTTTTCTCCAGTTACCTTTCTCCATGCTTCCCAGCCTCAGCTTTATCCTAACAATATTATATAGCAAACAAAAAGACTGTGACAACAGAGGGAAAACAGCAGAAGCAGGAAGAATTACAATCCTGCAGCCAGTGGAACAAAAACCACATTCACAGAAAGATAGACAAGATGAAAAGGCAGAGGGCTGTGTACCAGATGAAGGAACAAGATAAAACCCCAGAAAAACAACTAAATGAGGTAGAGATAGGCAACCTTTCAGAAAAAGAATTCAGAATGACAGTGAAGATGATCCAGGACCTTGGAAAAAGAATGGAGGCAATGATCGAGAAGATGCAAGAAATGTTTAACAAAAACCTAGAAGAATTAAAGAACAAACAAACAGAGATGAACAATACAATAACTGAAATGAAAACTACACTAGAAGAAATCAATAGTAGAATAACTGAAGCAGAAGAACCAGTAAGTGACCTGGAAGACAGAATGGTGGAATTCACTGCTGCGGGACAGAATAAAGAAAAAAGAATGAAAAGAAATGAACACAGCCTAAGAGACCTCTGGGACAACATTAAACGCAACAACATTCGCATTATAGGGGTCCCAGAAGGAGAAGAGAGAGAGAAAGGACCAGAGAAAATATTTGAAGAGATTATAGTCGAAAACTTCCCTAACATGGGAAAGGAAATAGCCGCCCAAGTCCAGGAAGCGCAGCAAGTCCCATACAGGATAAACCCAAGGAGAAACACGCTGAGACACATAGTAATCAAATTGGCAAAAATAAAAGACAAAGAAAAATTATTGAAAGCAGCAAGGGAAAAACAAAAAATAACATACAAGGGAATTCCCATAAGGTTAACAGCTGATTTCTCAGCAGAAACTCTACAAGCCAGAAGGGAGTGGCATGATATACTTAAAGTGATGAAAGGGAAGAACCTACAACCAAGATTACTCTACCCAGCAAGGATCTCATTCAGATTCTATGGAGAAATCAAAAGCTTTACAGACAAGCAAAAGCTGAGAGAATTCAGCACCACCAAACCAGCTCTACAACAAATGCTAAAGGAACTTCTCTAAGTGGGAAACACAAGAGAAGAAAAGGACCTACAAAAACAAACCCAAAACAATTAAGAAAATGGTCACAGGAACATACATATCGATAATTACCTTAAATATGAATGGATCAAATGCTCTAACCAAAAGACACAGGCTTGCTGAATGGATACAAAAACAAGACCCATATATATGCTGTCTACAAGAGACCCACTTCAGACCAAGGGACACATACAGACTGAAAGTGAGGGGATGGAAAAGATATTCCATGACAATGGAAATCAAAAGAAAGCTGGAGTAGCTATTCTTATATCAGATAAAATAGACTTTAAAATAAAGAATGTTACAAGAGACAAGGAAGGACATTACATAATGACCAAGGGATCAATACAAGAAGAAGATATAACAATTATTAATATATATGCACCCAACATAGGAGCACCTCAACACATGAGGCAACTGCTAACGGCTATAAAAGAGGAAATCGACAGTAACACAATAATAGTGGGAGACTTTAATACCTCACTTACACCAATGGATAGATCATCCAAAATGAAAATAAATAAGGAAACAGAAGCTTTAAATGGCACAACAGACCAGATAGATTTAATTGATATTATAGGACATTCCATCCAAAAACCGCAGATTACACTTTCTTCTCAAGTGCACATGGAACATTCTCCAGGATAGATCACATCTTGGGTCACAAATCAAGCCTCCGTAAATTTAAGAAAATTAAAATCATATCAAGCATCTTTTCTGACCACAACGCTATGAGATTAGAAATGAATCACAGGGAAAAAAACGTAAAAAACACAAACACATGGAGGCTAAACAATACGTTACTAAATAACCAAGAGATCACTAAAGAAATCAAAGAGGAAATCGAAAAATACCTAGAGACAAATGACAATGAAAACACTGACGATCCAAAACCTATGGGATGCAGCAAAAGCGGTTCTAAGAGGGAAGTTTATAGCTATACAAGCCTACCTCAAGAAACAAGAAAAATCTCAAGTAAACAATCTAACCTTACACCTAAAGGAACTAGAGAAAGAAGAACAAACAACACCCAAAGTTAGCAGAAGGAAAGAAATCATAAAGACCAGAGCAGAAATAAATGAAATAGAAACAAAGAAAACAATAGCAAAGATCAATAAAACTAAAAGCTGGTTCTTTGAGAAGATAAACAAAATTGATAAACCATTAGCCAGACTCATCAAGAAAAAGAGGGAGAGGATTCAAATCAATAAAATTAGAAATGAAAAAGAAGTTACAACAGACACCACAGAAATACAAAGCATCCTAAGAGACTACTACAAGCAATTGTATGCCAATAAAATGGACAACCTGGAAGAAATGGACAAATTCTTAGAAAGGTATAACCTTCCAAGACTGAACCAGGAAGAAATAGAAAATATGAACAGACCAATCACAAGTAATGACATTGAAACTGTGATTAAAAATCTTCCAACAAACAAAAGTCCAGGACCAGATGGCTTCACAGGTGAATTCTATCAAACATTTAGAGAAGAGCTAACAACCATCCTTCTCAAACTCTTCCCAAAAATTGCAGAGGAAGGAACACTCCCAAACTCATTCTATGAGGCCACCATCACCCTGATACCAAAACCAGACAAAGATAGTACAAAAAAAGAAAATTACAGACCAATATCACTGATGAATATAGATACAAAAATCCTCAACAAAATACTAGCGAACAGAATCCAACAACACATTAAAAGGATCATACACCATGATCAAGTGGGATTTATCCCATGGATGCAAGGATTCTTCAATATACGCAAATCAATCAATGTGATACACCATATTAACAAATTGAAGAATAAAAAACATATGATCGTCTCAATAGATGCAGAAAAAGCTTTTGACAAAATTCAACACCGATTTATGATCAAAACTCTCCAGAAAGCGGGCATAGAGGGAACCTACCTCAACATACTAAAGGCCATATACGACAAACCCACAGCAAACATCATCCCAATGGTGAAAAACTGAAAGCATTTCCTCTAAGATCAGGAATGATACAAGGATGTCCACTCTCCCTTCTATTATTCAACATAGTTTTGGAAGTCCTAGCCACGGCAGTCAGAGAAGAAAAAGAAATAAAAGGAATCCAAATTGGAAAAGAAGAAGTAAAACTGTAACTGTTTGCAGATGACATGATACTACACATAGAGAATCCTAAAAATGCCACCAGAAAACTACTAGAGCTAATCAATGAATTTGGTAAAGTAGCAGGATAAAAATTAATGCACAGAAATCTCTTGCATTCTTATACACTAATGATGAAAAATCTGAAAGAGAAATTATGGAAACACTTCCATTTACCATTGCAACAAAAAGAATAAAATACCTAGGAATAAACCTACCTAGGGAGACAAAAGACCTATATGCAGAAAACTATAAGACACTGATGAAAGAAATTAAAGATGATACCAACAGATGGAGAGATATACCATGTTCTTGGATTGGAAGAATCAATATTGTGAAAATGACTCTACTACCCAAAGCAATCTACAGATTCAATGCAATCCCTATCAAATTACCAATGGCATTTGTTACGGAACTGGAACAAATCATCTTAAAATTTGTGTGGAGACACAAAAGACCCCGAAGAGCCAAAGCAGTCTTGAAGGAAAAAAAACGGAGCTGGAGGAATCAGACTCCCTGACTTCAGACTATACTACAAAGCTACAGTAATGAAGACAATATGGTACTGGCACAAAAACAGAAACATAGATCAATGGAACAAGATAGAAAGCCCAGAGATAAACCCATGCACCTATGGTCAACTAATCTATGACAAAGGAGGCAAAGATATACAATGGAGAAAAGACAGTCTTTTCAATAAGTGGTGCTGGGAAAACTGGACAGCTCCATGTAAAAGAATGCAATTAGAACACTCCCTAACACCATACACAAAAATAAACTCAAAATGGATTCGAGACCTAAATGTAAGACCGGACACTATAAAACTCTTAGAGGAAAACATAGGAAGAACACTCTTTGACATAAATCACAGCAAGATCTTTTTGATCCACCTCCCAGAGTAATGGAAATAAAAACAAAACTAAACAAATGGGACCTAATGAAACTTCAAAGCTTTTGCACAGCAAAGGAAACCATGAACAAGACCAAAAGACAACCCTCAGAATGGTAGAAAATATTTGCAAACGAATCAACAGACAAAGGATTAATCTCCAAAATATATAAACAGTTCATGCAGCTCAATATTAAAGAAACAAATAACCCAATCCAAAAATGGGCAGAAGACCTAAATAGACATTTCTCCAAAGAAGACATACAGATGGCCAAGAAGCACATGAAAAGCTGCTCAACATCACTAATTATTAGAGAAACGCAAATCAAAACTACAATGAGATATCACCTCACACCAGTTAGAATGGGCATCATCAGAAAATCTACAAACAACAAATGCTGGAGAGGGTGTGGAGAAAAGGGGACCCTCTTGCACTGTCAGTGGGAATGTAAATTGATACAGCCACTATGGAGAACAGTATGGAGGTTCCTTAAAAAACTAAACATAGAATTACCATATGATCGATCAATCCCACTACTGGGCATATACCCAGAGAAAACCATAATTCAGAAAGACACATGCACCCCAATGTTCATTGCAGCACTATTTACAATAGCCAGGTCATGGAAGCAACCTAAATGCCCACTGACAGACGAATAGATAAAGAAGTTGTGGTACATATATACAATGGAATATTACTCGGCCATAAAAAGGAATGAAGCTGAGTCATTTGTTGAGACGTGGATGCACCTAGAGACTGTCATACAGAGTGAAGTAAGTCAGAAAGAGAAAAACAAATATCGTATATTAACACATGTATGCGGAACCTAGAAAAATGGTACAGATTGACCGGTTTGCAGGGCAGAAGTTGAGACACAGATGTAGAGAACAAACATATAGACACCAAGGGGGGAAAACCATGGTGGGGTGGGGATGGTGGTGTGCTGAATTGGGCGATTGGGATTGACATGTATACACTGTTGTGTATAAAATTGATGACTAATAAGAACCTGCAGTATAAACAAACAAACAAACAAAAACCACTAATATTAAACTTTCTTTGGGTTATTTGTATGGAAATATGTTAATATAAATGTTTTAGACCTTAAAAAAAAAAGGACTGTGACAAGTTGAAAGGCACAGCACAGAATAAAGGAAAAATCTTTATAAAAAAAAAAAAAAAGAAAACATTATTCTAAGGAAAGAAGCCAGACACAAAAGGCCACATGTTGCATTATTCCATTTATATGAAATTCCCAGAATAAGTATATCCATAGAGACAGTAAGTAGATTAGTGGTTTTCAGGGGCTGGGAAGCGGGGAGGGAGAAAGTGAGTAGGGAATGATTTCTTAATAGGTATAGGATTTTCTTTGAGGATGATGAAATGTTCTGGAATTAGTGGTGATGCTTACACAATACTGTGAATGCACTAAATGTCACCAAATCGTATACTTTAAAATGATTAACGGTTAATTTTATGTTGTCTGAATTTTACGTTAACCGAAGGAATAATTTTTTAAAATCCTTCTTCTGAAGTGTGGTTGTACCTTCTTTCTGTGACCTTTCTTAGGCATGTTGTGGTCAAAGCCTTTTAAATGACAGGGATATTAATTGCTGGGACATTATCAAGCTTATAGAACTGGTTGCATGAAATATTTTGTCACTGCTATTAATGAATATTCATTTAATAAATGTTAATGTGTATGACAAAATTTCATCATCCAAGACTTTCTTTCATTATAATCTCATAGGGAGATTGTGAAAAAGTGAGACCGTCACCCATCTCAAACTCAAACTTCTTTGACAGCTCCCATTATCTCCAAACAAACACAGATACAGTTAAATTGACTAAGGCCAGTTTACAATACATGGTAAGTGTTCAAAGAATGTTCATTGTTATTATTATGTTTTGAAATGAATTTAATTATGACATTAAAACCTGCAAAAACAGTGAAAAGGGCAGGGTGTGATTTAGTTATAGTGCAAAAAAGAGGATTTCTAAATAAATCACATCTAACCAAAGTAAAATCATATAGAGTACAGGTTCCAGAAGCCCACCACCGCCACACATGCAGAACTATAAACGCTGTAAGGAAAAGGCTGCGGAAGCCATCAAATACCTTTAGACAATAATATAAATATTATGCTTAATCATACAAGCAAATTTACCAACTCCCAGTGGTTAAAGAATGTTCCCCTGAAGCCAGATTGTGTTTAAACTCCATTTAAAATAACACATCCTAAGCTGGTAAGGCTTTTCACTTTCCTAAGCGTGCTCACACAGCTAATCATCTTATTCTCTCCATACCAGTGTGAGATAGGTAAGGCAGGCATTATTCTTATTTTACTGATGAGGAAACTGAGGCACAATGAAAGGGAGTAACTTGGCTAAAGGTACACACAGACTCAGGTCCTCTAATTCTCCTCCCAGAGCTTTTTCAACTCAACTTCCAATTATGTAGATTCAGGTTCAAACGGGGTTCCATGCAAGGAGAATATCACAATTGAGATAAAGAATCAAACAACTAAACAAAAGAAACCAAACAGTGTAAAGCCACAGAGCAAAGTACATGACACATTTTTCTCCAAAGAGTCACTCACAGTTTTTTTTGTTGTTTTTTTTTGTTGTTTTTTTGTCCGTGCCACACGGCTTGTGGGATCTTAGTTCCCAGACCAGGGATTGAACCCGGGCTCTCAGCAGTGAGAGCTTGGAGTCCTAACCACTGGACCGCCAGGGAATTCCCAGAGTCACACTTTTCTTAATCCCCATTTGCAGTATCATCTTGCAACAACTTTGGTAACACTCAGAGGCAACAGCCAAACAGAGATTCAAAGGAGAAAAATCATACCACTACCACATAAAACTACTCCACCCACCCTACCGGAAGGCAAAGCCATTGGCCTTTACTGATGTGATGAACGGGTCGCTGAATGCAAGTTCAGTGCCACAGTAGTTCAGGCCTCCACCTTGCCCCAAGGGTGGAAGCAATACAAACTGGGTGGAGATTCTTCCATCCAAATAAGATTCTGGCTTGAAACTCAGTGCCGGGAAGCAAGCATGAACGTTGCTGACAGGAAGGGAGGTAGCAAAAAGGAAGTAACTCTGTATGGAAGCTCCATCCCCTTAAGCTGCAGACAGTTCTTTCCTCCCAGCTCCTATAGTACTTTTAGTTTGTGCTACTAAATACTTACAAAATTAGCAAGCATGTGTGGAATACCTTCTGTGTTGGCTCAGTGTACCATAGGAGAATTCAGAGGGCATCAGAGACAAGTGGCAAGTACGGTGCCTGCCCTTAAAAGAGCTTTTCTATCAAGTTGGGGAGAAAAGATACTTATATCCATGAAACAATGAGGCCAGGGTACAGGGCATTAGATAATAAAAGGCAAAGTTATGTAGTAAAGAGTAGGCAACATAAGAGGTCAGAAAAGAGGCAGGGAGAAAAGGAACTCATTTAATCCTTCTAATAACCCTACAAGGTAGAAACTAGTATCATCCCCACTGTACAGATGAGAATCCGTAACTCAGGTTATGCAAATTGCCCAGGAAACACAGATAGTAAGTAGCAGAGTCAGGAGTTCAACCAAGAACTGTCTGAATGCAAGAGGATTGGAGTAAACAGGGAATGCTTCCTGGAGGAACTAGGGCTTGAACCAGGCCTTAAAAGATGTGGAGGGCTTGAAATTTGAAGGGCCTTGAAAACAGGTAAGAATCTGTAACCATCAAAAGGCAGAATCCCATGCAGAAGGCACTATCTTAGGAATACGAAGCTACAGTGATATGCAGAATGACCCAAAGAGTGAAAGACTGGAATCGGGAAACCGGCTAGGTAGCTGTTACAGAATGCAAGCATGCAGTGCTGTAGGGCAGCCTGAACAAGGATAGAAGGTGATATGATGGAGTAGAATTAAAATGTTGCAGCTTAAGGGTGAAAAAAAAACAGGGTGACTTTAAAAATAGGATGGATAAGAAAAGATTCCAAGAATTTGAGCCTGAAGTACGCTGAGAATGCTGGTACCACATGATGGAAATAATGTCATCAGGACGGAAAGCAGGCTGGAACGCTTGGTTTGGAACAAATTGAGAGTGAGGTGCGGACAAAAACTCCAAGTAGAAATGCCAGGAGACAGTTGAAATAGGTCAGGAGCTCAGATGAAGTCAGAACCAGAAGCGTGAGTCTCCACATAGAAGTGCTAGTTGAAATCATGAATGTTGATTAGTTACTGTGGCAGACGTTGTGCTTTGCCTACCACAAAGCTTTTCCTCATTTCTTCTTTGCTTACAGAATCCCAGTTTTGTCCTATAGCAGATACTTGTGCTCTTAAGGGAGGCTAGGCATGCCTCTGCTGCAGAGGAGAAAATCAGAGGGAGTGGTCTAGGCCAATGGTTCTCAACCTTGGCTGCACTGGGAAGTCATCTGGGGAACTTTAAAAACATTGATGTCCAGATCCTACAGTCAGATTCTGATTTGATTGCTCTAAGACATGCTGGGGCATGGGCTTTTATTTATTTATTTTTCCATAAATTTCTTTCTTTCTTTTTTTTTTAACCTCTTTATTGGAGTATAATTGCTTTACAATGGTGTGTTAGTTTCTGCTTTATAACAAAGTGAATCAGCTATACATATATCCCCATATCTCCTCCCTTTTGCGTCTCCCTCCCACCCTCCCTATCCCACCCCTTTAGGTGGTCACAAAGCACCGAGCTGATCTCCCTGTGCTACGCGGCTGCTTCCCACTAGCTATCTATTTTACATTTGGTAGTGTATATATGTCCATGCTACTCTCTCACTTCGTCCCAGCTTACCCTTCCCTCTCCCTGTGTCCTCAAGTCCATTCTCTACATCTGCATCTCATAAATTTATTTCTTTCTTTATTTTTGGCTGCGTTGGGTCTTTGTTGCTGCATGCAGGCTTTCTCTAGTTGTGGTGAGCAGGGGCTACTCTTCGTTGCAGTGCATGGGCTTCTCACTGCGATGGCTTCTCTTGTTGCAGACCACAGACTCTAGGCACGCGGGCCTCAGTTGTTGTGGCACACAGGCTCAGTAGTTGTGGCTCGCAGGCTCTAGAGCGCAGGCTCAGTAGTTGTGAAGCACGGACTTAGTTGCTCCATGGCATGTGGGATCTTCCCGGACCAGGGCTTGAACCCATGTCCCCTGCATTGGCAGGCAGATTCTTAACCACTGCGCCACCAGGGAAGTCCTGGGGCATGGGCTTTTAAAAGGTTCTCCAAGGTGATTCTCATATGCAGACAAAGTTGAGATCCACTCATCTAAACCAATCATGGTAGTTTCATTCCCCTTGTCAGTAATTGACTTAGGTAACTATAGCTGATGGGTCCCAAGGGGAAGTTGGGTGGGGGTATGGAAGATGGGTTTTCTTACTCATAAAATTAAACACACTGCAGGAAACACCCTTTTTAGATGAACATCATCATTTCTACAGGTAATATGTGGAACTGCTACAACCATCTTCCAATTCTGCAAGGGATATGCTAAAGATAGCAGATGAAAAGATGGAAAATGACTGGGTTCTTAATGAGGTCCTTGAGCTACTGAACTGAGCAATTCTGGGACCTCTCTACCTTTAGATATATCTTTTTATAAGAAATAATATTTATTTTTATGGTTTAAGTCATCTTGAGTTTTCTGTTACTTGCACCTGAAAGCGTCCCACTTGGAAACACATATAGATGCCTCTGCCATGGATTTCCATTAAAAGATTTCACATATATTTCATAGTAGATATTACACTATATTGTGTTCATTGATTTCCTGTCCGTCTCCTTCCCTAATTTGAGTTCTCAGAAGGATTGTATCTAATACATTTCTGTATCCCCAGAGTGCAATTTAAGTCTCCAAACATAAATAAATAAACATTAAAAATGTTTGATGGATGGATGAAAGAACACATAAAGAGAAGAGTGCCAATGACTGTGTCTTCAGGAGAATTCATAGTTTGAATGAAGAAAAGAGAGAGGGCTTCCCTGTTGGCACAGTTGTTGAGAGTCCACCTGCCAGTGCAGGGGACACGGGTTCGAGCCCTGGGCCGGGAGGATCCCACATGCCACGGAGCGGCTGGGCCCGTGCGCCACAACTACTGAGCCTGTGCTTGGGAGTCCGCAAGCCACAACTGCTGGGCCCACGTGCCGCGGCTACTGGGGTCTGCGCGCCTAGGGCCTGTGCTCCGCAACAAGAGCAGCCACCCCTCGCCACAACTAGAGAGAGCCCCGCGCACAGCAACGACAACCCAACACAGCCAAAAATAAAAACAAATTTTTTTTTTAAAAAAAAGAGAACCGGGAAGTACAAGAGGTGTGGCCAAAGGGATAGAAGGAAAACTAGCATAGGGCTTGGTCACTGGAGCCAAAATATTTTTAAAATCTAGTAAGTTAGGGTAGTCAGTGGGAACAAGAAAAACATGGGAGTGAAGAAAAGGCTATTGAGATTTGGTGAGCAAAAATGTCTGGGAACTTCTGGTATGTATTTTCCCAAGCAGACCCAAAGCCTCATGTGGAATTATTTCTCAACAATCTGAGTTACTTGCCCTCTGCAATGGAATCTTTTTTTTGCAGTACGCGGGCCTTTCACTGTTGTGGCCTCTCCCGTTGCGGAGCACAGGCTCCGGACACGCAGGCTCAGTGGCCATGGCTCACGGGCCCAGCTGCTCCCCGGCATGTGGGATCCTCCCGGACCAGGGCACGAACCCGTGTCCCCTGCCATCAGCAGGCGGACTCTCAACCACAGCGCCACCAGGGAAGCCCTGCAATGGAATCTTTAGCACAGTCAGGTGCTTAAGTAGTCAAATTAGTGTTTAACGGAATTTCAGTAACTCCATCTTCAGTTTGGTTTCTGGTGACATCATTAGCTTTGGGGACCCTATACCCAATAGAAACTAGATCAAAGTCAAGAATTATTACCATCATGTGTTAAAATATCTTTAGAGGAAGAGAAAAAGAGATCAAATTTTCTCTGCAGGAAAGTGAAGAACTTTGGGTGTCAATTTCTGCAAAGGCAGAGCAGCACCTGTCACAAATATGTCTGGGCGGCATGAAAAGGTCACCTGCTTGCAGCCTTACTTTCTGGCTCACAAGTCGGCAGGGGGTTTCCCAGCGTGGTAACGCTCTCATTTAAGACATTCTGGAGCCCTAATTTCCATTTCAAATAATAGATTATCTCTACTTTCGATTAAACAAGTAACTTTAACCCATTGCCATGGAATTCCTTTACATGACTTTGGTCTCTGAGAACTGCATGTTTCTGGGAAGGAGTCTTGGGGAAAGTCCCCTTCTTCAGTGCACAAGCCCTTCCTTTTTTTCCATCCAGGAGCTTTTGCCACTGCCTGGCAAGAAGAGAGCATTAGGTCGCACAGGTAGTAAGTACCCTTTGAGAATTCTGTGAGATGTATAGGAGCCCATTCTAACCTCTAAACAGTTAGCTGAGAAATGTCAGGAACTCCCCCAAATTCAATGAAGTTTGACCTTAGCACAGTCTCCAAAGACTATGATTGTATTTGCGTGTTTAATACCACAGTCCAGTGTTTCCCATTGTTTCCTGTGGTAGGTAAAATAATGACCCCCACCCCACCCCGCAACAAAGATATCTACATCCTAATCCCCAAAACCTATGAACATGTTAGGTTACATGGCAAAAAGGACTTTGCAAGTGCAATTCAGTTAAATATCTTGAGAAGATTATCCTGAATCACAAGAGTCCTTATAAGAGTGAGGCAGGGGTGTCAGAGTCAGAAGATGTGATGGCAGAGTAGGGGGGAAAAAAGAGGGGAGGGATTTAAAGTTGCTATTCTGTGGACTTGAAGATGGAGAAGGTACGTGGGTGGCCTCTAGAAGTTGGAAAAAGCAAGGAAACAGATTCTGCCTTTGAGCCTCCAGAAGGAACAAAGCCCTGCTTACACCTTGATTTCAGGACTTCTGAACTATAGAACTGTAAGATAATAAATTTGTGTCATTTCAAGCCCGGAAGTTTATGCTGATTTGTTAGCAGCAACGGTAGGAAACCAATATACTTGCCGTCATGACTTCTTTTGAAAAATACAACTAAGTGGTCAAATAAATTTGTGATCTCCAGCCTTCTATTAGAAATTCTCAGTGCATGTTAGTTCACTAAAGGCTCTGAGAAATCCTATGGAAAAGAAACCTACTTAAGTTTAACTCGTGTTGACTTGGAAAACATTTTTAGCTGCAACCATCAGTTATCATCTGGCAGAACTAGGTTCCTTTCTCAGAACACTTGTTTGAGGTAATTATTGCATGATAATTTGACTGAAGCTGAGGACAGATGTGTTAACCAAAGAAGAGCTTAGTGTGGAGATCTAGAAGGTGGTGAGTCAAAGAACAAGAAGCTCTCAATTGTTGGTCAACTGGTCCAGAAAAGCTCATTCTCATAAACAAATATGAGTATTTAGTCTTTGTTCTCTGATCTGTTCCTAGGGTGGGGCTATCACAGGTGGATGGCAGATGCCGTTGAGATAATTCAAGGAATTCCCCTAGTTCTCATTCCTTTCTCCCCAAACAACCTTCTACTACCATTAAACTTCCCTTTCAAATCTGGCCTGACAGGCTGACATGCCAACTCCAGTCTGATTAACAGTACCTGTATCCCTGAAAATGAGTAAGTTGGAATTCTGGCTTTGGATGGCTATCGCTTGTGATTTAAATCTGGTTAGCATGAGTCCATCCCCAGGAGATTACTGACCTCTAAGCATCTCTAACAAAATTCAGTTTCTGGGCCTAACTATTACCCTATGAGGTCCTGCCTAAATTGCCAGACAGACAAACGTTCTGAATGACACGTCCACCCTGCCTCACTCCTCTAAGTGCCATATCCCTATCTGGGGTAATTTCCTTGTCCATAACAGCTCTGTCACCATGTCTAGGAAAAGCTCATTGAAAGTGCATTCAGTTGACTGAGTTCACCTGCAGGGTGAGATCAAGCAATATTGGACATGAACAGAAAAGGGCCACAGGGGCAGAGAACAGGGCCAACTTGGGACAGATATGAGGATCCTCCCTTTGGACCAATGCAATGAATGTAAATGAGGCGACCACATTCATTACCTATCCTAAAGGGAAGACGTCAGAGGAGAGATGACAAATAGTACCATGTACCAGTTCTGATCACTGGGTAGAAGGCAAATGGAATGGTGAGTTAAGATTTTGTGAACAGCTATTGTCTTCCGTATACTTCGTTTCAAGGACTTTTCCCTTTCCTTCGTCTTTCCACATGGTATCAGTAGGAACTACTTGTTCCTACAACATGACTTGCAGCCCTCTGTCCATGGTTTTGTAAATCCCCCTCTTATGAGTTACATTTGGTTAGCCAAAGTTTATCCCCAAGAGACTGAATCCAGGGCTGGACACCTAACCCAAACTGAACTAATAAGTTCCCTCCAAGAGGATGTGTGAATTAAGAGAGAGATCAGTTTCTCTCTCTGGATGGTCAGATTCAAAACATATAAAACTTGGGTGGTATTAGCCACCAGATTTTCCTCCATATGGACTAGAAAGAGAAAGCTGATCTAATATAAGAGAGAAGAATGAACACAGTAGAAAGAGGTAGAGAAACAAGTGGTAGAGAGAGAACCCAAGCAGTATTTATCCCATAGTCCCAGTTCATCTCTGAAGTTCACTTACATTCACTTGGGTTTTGTGAGACACCCCTGAATCCATACTAAGAAAAAAAAAAAATCCCCTTTTTGTTTAATCTGTAAAATTGGGATAATAACTACCTTCTATGGTTTATTTAAAAGAGTCTGTGAATTTGAAAATTTATAAAGCCTTTAGAACTGTGCCAGGCACATAGTAAGTGCTAGATAAGGATTTAAGTTTTTCTGTCACTTGCAACCAAGAACACCCTAACTAATAACAGAAGGATACAAAAGGCATGCCCAGGGTCAATCGGAAAGGGGGCTGTGATCACATAACAGTGTCTACCATGAGAGCAAAAGAGAGAGGTGACAACATATATATATATATCACGCATAAGAAGTACTTGCCACTTCACCAACTCAAAGTACAAATTTTAACATTTCTTTCAGTGTTCAAATTATTATGACTGTATTTTTATATGCCCATATTGACAGAAAATTCAGCCTTTATCTTGGGGTCCCTTAGAACACAGGGTATCAGACACACTCCCTGAGACCACGATCGTTGGCCCTCTGTATCAGTGAGTTTCACATCTGCACATTCAACCAACCACGTATTGAAAATATTTGGAAGAAAAATTCCAGAAAGTACCAAACACTACAACTTGAATTTGCAATGCCTTGGTAACTATTTACATAGCATTTACATTGTATTTACAACCATTTACATTGTATTAGGTATTATATGAAATCTAGAGATGATTTAAAGTATAGGGGAGGATGTGCTAGGTTATATGCAAATACTATGCCACCATTTTATATAAGGGACTTGAGCATCTGAGATTTTTGTATCCGTGGGGGTCTTGGAACCAGTCCCCCATGGATACTGAGGGATGACTGTATACAACCTTGACTGCTGGGCCGGTTATGTCCCATAAGGATGATGGGACTTGATTGCCCCAGACAAATGTTTCTAGATAAAGTAGGCTGCAGCTCTTCCAACTCTTTCATACACATGGATCTTTGCTTGTGGCTTAACTTTGTTCCCGGGAGGGGCTATGTTGAGGCAGATTTTGGTATCAGTGGCTTCAAAGACTTGGCAGAAATGTCTCCCAATCCCCCTTGTACCACAGGACCTCCAGTGCAGAGGCCAGCCACCTGGTTCTGGCTCCTTCTACCCTCATAGTGCTTTTTATCTCTGGAGCTTTGTTACCCTTTCTTGAACCCTGGAATGGGCCAGGGCCACCCTAGTCCATCCCAATTATGTTACAATAACTTTGGGCCTCAAGTAGAAAGGGTCAGGATCTCAGTCAGAAATTCGGGATCTCAATCTCAAATAGAAATTCTGATACTCCTTATACAAATTTCCCCTGACAAGTGTCAGTATCCTATGACAATGGGCATGTAGTCATCTCTATTTTTGTAACTAAAGGGCCATTCTGGTGACTTTCCCAGAAGAAAGGAAGAAAGCCTCAAAGTGAATCAGTGTCTTCACATCCCTGGTTTAGAGAATGGAAAGACACTGGCACCTAGAGGAAGGGACAGAGGTAGAGGAGTTAAAGTTGATGTAGGTACAAACAAGACCAGAAGCAACAAATCCAAACCACAATTTTGCTTATCATCAACCTAACACAGTCAAGAGGGATTATGCAGGGAGGTAGCTGAGGGCAGCACGGGTGACTACACTCCCCTTGAAGGAGCACTGCCTGGGAGCCCCCAGACCTGCTGCAAGCAGTCTGCGAAGCTTTCTGCTTGCTTAGTATCAACTTGGCAACAAGAGCTTCATTCCCATTGGATGTATTTATTGAGGCTGTGTTAGAGCAGTGGTTCCTCAAGTGTGGTCCCCAGACCAGCAGCACCCAGTTACCTGGGAACTTGTTAGAAATTCACATTTGGGGGCACCTCCCCAGACTTGCTGAATCAGAAACTCTGGGGGTGGGAACCAGCAGTCTGTGTCTTAATCACCTCCAGGTGATTCTGGTGCACACTCAATGTGGTAACCACTGGCCTAGATGTATTTTAATCCACAAGCTCTGTGCTCTGTGCCGAGGTGGGGTTGCCAGATAAAACACAGAACACCAAGTTGAAGTTGAATATCAGATAAACAACACTAATTTTAGTGTAAATATGTCCAAAATATTGCATGGGATATATTTGTTTTATTGTATGTTTATAAAAGCATTTGTTGTATATCTGGAATTCAAATTAACTGGGCATCCTGTATTTTTATTTGCTAAATCTGGCAACTCTAGGTGGGGAGACTTCAGGCAGGATGATGATGACACAAGCCTAGCCCTTGAAGGGAAGCACAATTTGCCACCCCGAAATGTGCCTCTTCAGCACAAGGATTATTTTAGGCTGATTATTAAACAGCAGACACTGGGAAAACTCTAAAAACTGAGCAGAAGGTACCCTTTTGTAACAGACATTTACATTTATAAGGGAAATCTCCATTTATAAGCGTGTCTCCCTCTTTGTACCACCAGATGACTAAATCTCTAGAAATGCTTATCAATGGAGAAGGCAGTCACTTCAATCTGCATAACAACCATACCCTCATTTACTGTGCTCTTCCTGATATCCTCCCATAACTGGCCACCCTCCCCTCAGCATCTTTTGTCTTTAGCTGGAGATGGTATTTAAGGTGGTGGCTTGGCCCATTTCAAGGAGTTAGTTTTCCCGGTCTCTCCCAGGTATACAAGAGGTACACATGTTATTAAACTTGTTTTTCTCCTGTTAATCTGTTTTAATTCCGGGGTGGGGAGTCTAAGCCAAGAACCTAGAAGAATAGAGGGGAAATGATTCCTCCTACACATACCCTCAAGGGTCCCCCAGCTCAGCTGGGTGTGCAAAGCTTTGACATGATAGCAATTACAAAGAGCAAGCACTCCAGAGTGTAAAACTTAGATCTCGGGGAATTCTAAACAAGGGGGGTGTGGGGGGGTGCTGTAGGATAAACCAGAAAATTTAGGAATTATATTCAAGTTCACAGTTCAGATTCCAGAGGTCCCAGCTTCTGTAGTTTCTGGCCATGAGAATTTTTTTCCTCTCTTTGACCAAACTCCTGCCTTGTACCCATAAGGCACCTTTGTGTGAACTGGAAAAAGGCATCCTTTCCTTGGGTCACCTGGTTGTGCAGCTTGGTGCATGGATCCTGGGCTGGAGTTCAGCCCCCATGGGCCCCCTCGGTTAGGCACAAGCTACACAACCCTTTGTGGCAGCTCTGAGCCTACTGCCCTTGTGACAGATCCGCCTATTTGCTGGCTGACTTGGATTCATTCCAACTGCTTACTTTCTGTCTGCTTTGTTTCAGGGTCCGGGCTATCAGTGGTGGGGGGGTGGCCCTGCCCCCCACCACCCAAGGCTTGCTTTTCTAAAGCCATGTTTGTCAAAAGCATCCGTGTGCAAATTCCTTTGTTCATAATGGTGGCATTTAAGTTGAATTGCGCATGAAATTGTCTTGCTAAAGAAGCAGCTTTCTCTATATAAAAGGGGGCAAGAGAAATTGAAGGATCTGATTAGTTAATAAGAATTCTGAGTAGTGAAATTCCAAATTAGCATAAAACAATTTCTCGTTCAGAGCACGTGCAGCACCAGAGTAAAAGAATTCTTTTCTTCCTCTTTTTTTGTTAAAGCATTTTGTTCTAAAATAGTATAATCACAATAAGACATTCCAATGTGTGAATTATAGTATATTAAGTCATGACTAATTGCATTGATTTGCATTCAACTTTTTTTTAACATCTGTGTGGTAATTATCCTAATCCAATTTGTTATGCAGAATACAATCAATGTTATGTATGTTAGTGTTTAGGGCCCCCTCACAATTTCCTGTAATAAAACAGAATGAAATACAAAGGTAACTCAGGTGGAAAAACAGGCACATCTTTTATAGATATCAAGCTCCCTTTCTTGATCTCCAAAATTAGCTAGGGGTGGGGGCAACAGAGATCAAACAAATTTAATTAGCATTTTAAAAGGAGGCCCAAGAAAAGAGAGAGCACGTGCGCTCCAGAGAAGAGCAAGTGAGAGCAAGCTATATTAAACCCTCAGGAAGAAGACTTTTTTCTAACAGGCTGTGGCTTTCAGAAGCTGCCAGAAATAATGTCCTGACCTTGCTTGATAATGAACCAATGAGACCGTGTTCTGCTGACATAGTGCTATTTCAGTAAGGGTTGCATCTTACCTGAGAGTCAGTGTTTAGCTTTAAACCTTTCATTTTTCTGTTCTTTTAGGAAAAAGATAGAAGTCTGCCTGATAGCTCCCAGAAAGTCCTAGGAATCTGGGGCATAGACAACGTATCTGAGCCAACCTTAGGCACAGGAAAAGAAAGCAGCTATGTCTGTGTCAGTTGTAGGGATACTAGAGAGCCTTTCCCTCACCACCTCTGGACACACACACGAACACGAACGCACGCACACACACACACACACACACACACACACACAACCTTGCCGCCACCTCTCAGATGTCTGAATTTCCTACTTTGGAACATCCAGTTCTTTAACTTCTGGATCTGCCCCCTTTAAAAAATGCCAATCTGCCTCATCAAAAGTACGAACCTTAGTGAACAGCCTCTTTCAGAAAGAAGACAGTAGAGAGAAGGTGAGGGTACCAGATGTCTGAGGGGTAACAGATGCTCTAAAGGGGTTAAAGAAAAAAACAAAGACCTGAGAAGCAAAAGTGGCAGACGTTACAAACACTGTTCACCTACTTTGCTATTTTGCTGAGTACACAATTCCTGGCACCCTGCAAATGTGGAGAGAACCCAAGTCTATGGAGAGAGGGGGCAAAGTAGACATCGTATCCCCTCCAGCATTCTCCCCACCCCTCCCCAACAATCAGTTCCCATTCCCTTTCTATCACTCTCTTGGTCAATCCATCGTGTAAACCTCTGGGTCCCCAACCTGGCTGATAATGAAGGTCACCAGGAAAGCTTCTTAAATATATAGATGCCTCATCCCCACATCAATTCAGATTTAGCAGGTATGGGGCCCATGCATAGGTATTGTTAAAGCTGCCCCGCAGGTGATTCTAATGGACGGCTCCACCTGGCAACCACCGGCATCAGCTTAGGTTTCCCACCAGGTGTGCCTACTCATGCAAAATTTGCCTGGGCAAATGGAGGTCACAGTGGTGTGGCAGATGCCAGACATAATAAGCAAAGCTATGCCCCAGCAGACTAGGCCTGAAAGAGACTCCCTCCTTGACCAACATTTAGTCAGGCTCCTCTAAGCCCTCTTTTCAACTAGACCTCCTCTTCAGCCCTGCCCTTGGCCTGTCTTTGGCAAAGAATCCTGCAAAGTCAGTTTAGCGGAAAATTCCCCCACCTGAGATACCTGATCACCCTTGATGTCTGATCAAGTTCCTACCCCTCACCTTTGATTTCTAAGTCTTTGGTTTCCCTTTAGTAATAATACTGTTAAGCCAGCTCAGCAAGAATTCCCTCACCCTTAGTCTGTCTTAGCTAGGGCTGCTGTAACAAGCTACTACAGACTGGATAGCTTAAACAACGTTTATTTCTTACCGTTTTGGAGGCTGGAAAGTCCAAGATCAAGAAGCTGGCAGGTTCAGTTCCTGATGAAAACCCTCTTCCAGGCTTGCAGATGGCCTCCTTCTCACTGTGTCCTCACATGGGAGAGGGGAAGAGGGAGGAGTCAGGGTAAGGGGCTCTGGCCTCTCTTCCTCTTCTTATAGGGACAGTAATCCCATCATGAGGACCTCACCCTCATGACCTCATCTAAACCTAATCACCTCCCAAAGGCCCCACCTCCAGATACCATCACATTGGGGATTAGGGTCTCAACATACGAATGGGAGAGACACAAACATTCAGTCCATAACAACATCTAATCAAATTCCTCTTATTAATTTTGCATCCACTTACCCCCTCACCCTGCTCATTGGCTTTAAACTCCACTTGTCCTTGTTATATTAAGAGTTGAGTTCAGGGACTTCCCTGGTGGTGCAGTGGTTAAGAATCTGCCTGCCACTGCAGGGGAAACGGGTTCGATCCCTGGTCCAGGAAGATCCCACATGCCGTGGAGCAACTAAGCCCATGTGCCACAACTACTGAGCCCACGTGCCACAACTACTGAAGCCTGCACGCCTAGAGCCTGTGCTCTGCAACAAGAGAAGCCACTGCAATGAGAAGCCCACGCACCGCAACCAAGAGTAGCCCCCACTCGCCGCAACTAGAGAAAGCCCGCGCGCAGCAATGAAGACCCAACGCAACCAAAAATAAATAAATAAATTTATAAAGAAAAAAAAAAAGGAGTTGAGTTCAGTCTCTCTCCCCTACTGCAACAGTCTTGAAAGTCTTCTTTACCATTTTAACAAGCCTCAGAATAACTTTTAACAGGCCCTTAAGGGAAAAAACTACCTCTGCCAGGCACCAGGACTCCATTTTAGCCAACTATTCTCTGGCTAGTCAAGGCCTACTTCAGCCCACTAAGCAGGACCCCAATGGCTCTACCCAGGTGCCTAATATATAAGTAGGAAAGACTGCTAAGGATTGGCAGTCCTTGATGGGCATTTGTTTGCAGTATCTGTGAGCAAGGTTATGAAATTCCCATCATTCAAACAAGCATTTACTCCAGGTCTTGCCCTGTGCTAGGAAATGGGGAATAAAACTAGGCCCCTTTGCTCTCAAAACTCATAGAAAAGCAGGGAAGGCAGGCAAGTAAACAGATAATTACAGCACACTTGAGAGCTGTGACCAGCTTTTTGTAACCATTTGTTGGAAGGTGGGGAACCAGCTATTGTGATTAACTGGCACAAAGTCTTCCTTGGATCATCCCTCTGAGGTGACGCCTTCACCTTGTTTACCCTGCAGAGCTGCTCCTGCTTCCTGCTTATCTTTCTACAACAACATCCCAGAGCACACCTTTCCCCCAGAGTTTCCTTCTAACTCCCAGCACACCGACCCTTCCACAGCTAACCTCCGCCTACAAGATAAAGCTCAAATTTGTTAACCTGCCATTTCAAGTACCCCATGGTCCTGAAAGGATGGCTTAATCCCCATAAGCATCAGAAATCAGCAAGGCATGCTGGACATCTAGCTCAGGAAGATAGAAGACAGGGCAGCACAGAACATTCCCTGATTCCTGCGTCTATGCTGTCCTCGCTGGACTTTGGCCAGTGGTGGGAGGTGGGTTATGCTAGAGGTGAAACAGCAGGGAAGGGGACAGGGCACAACCTTTAAAAGAATGACATAGCCATAGGACATGACAAAAACTGGTTAGAACCAACTAGATACAAGATGGCGGAAGATTTGATTTCCAGTAGACCTTGAGCCTCATTATATGCTCATTGTAATACAGTAACATATGCTAAATGACACACCCACAGGTGCTGTGACAGCCTCTGAAGAGGCTAACCATAAAAGTCCAAAAAGTGGGCGGTGACCCAATTCCTGGAAATCCCCACCCCTTCCCCCAAAATATCAATAGTTGGAATAATCCTTCCACTCATTAGCCTATGCAATTACCCAGGCCATAAAATCTAGCCACCCCATATTTTGGGGCCTCTCACCTTCTAAGATGGCCTGCACTCTGTGGAGTGTGTTTCTCCAAGGGCCATTCTCGCCTTTTGAGATGGATGACATTCCGTTTATGGAATGCGTATCTCTCTAAATAAATCTACTTCTTACCTATCACTTTGTCTCTCGCTGAATTCTTTCTGTGATGAGACATAAAGAACCCAAGCTTCATTAAGTCCTGAGACCAGGTGTGTGATCTGAATTAAAAGACCGTGGGTTCAAGTCCCAATCTGGATTGCATGGTTTTAGAGGGGCTTTCTGACTCCAGGGAAAGAGAGACTGGGCTAGAAGGGAGGAGCTAAGGGAAAAAAAGTGAGGCAGAAGAGAGCCTACAGAAACTACTAGTGCTGTCAACCCCTATAAACACCTCAATGCCATGAAGAAGCACATCATGCCAGCTGTGGTGCCTCCCCTTCCCAGCAACCAAACTTCTCTACCTTCTCCCAAAAGCAAAGGAGACAGCAGGATGGACTTACTAGAACCTTTGAGAACCAGAAAGATAGCCAGATGTCTGGGATTCCAGTCAGGCACCATTCAAACACTACCTTGCAAAGAAACCTTGAGGCCTCTCTCAGCCTCCATCTCCTCACCATTAAAGTGGAGATGGGGATGGGCTTCCCTGGTGGCGCAGTGGTTGAGAGTCCGCCTGTCGATGCAGGGGACATGGGTTCGTGCCCTGGTCCGGGAAGATGCCACATGCCGCGGAGCGGCTGGGCCCATGAGCCATGGCCGCTGAGCCTGCGCGTCCGGAGCCTGTGCTCTGCAATGGGAGAGGCCACAGCAGTGAGAGGCCTGCGTACCGCAAAAAAAAAAAAAAAAAATGGAGATGGGGAATTCCTTGGAGGTCCAGTGGTTAGGACTTCCTGCTTCCACTGCACAGGGCATGGGTTCGATCCCTGGTCAGGGAACTAAGATCACACATGCTGCACAGCGAGGCTAAAAAAAAAAAAAAAAAAAAATGGAGATGATACTGTCATCCTCCCAACTTCCTAGACAGCAGGTGAGAGTAAAGACAGACAAAGGGCTCAAAAATGCTCTATCAACTGCAGCTGACCAATCAGGCATGAGAGCTCATTATTTCTATTCAGATGGGCCAGCAAGGCATTTTGAAAAGGTTTTTTTTTTTTAAGATTTATTTATTTATTTTTAATTTTTTTGTGTGTGTGTGGTACGCGGGCCTCTCACTGTTGTGGCCTCTCCCGTTGCGGAGCACAGGCTCCGGACGCGCAGGATCAGCGGCCATGGCTCACGGGTCCAGCCGCTCTGCAGCATGTGGGATCTTCCCGGACCGGGGCACGAACCTGCATTCCCTGAATCGGCAGGCAGACTCTCAACCACTGCGCCGCCAGGGAAGCCCTAGATTTATTTTCTATTGAGGTAACATTATATATTTCATGTGTACAACATTATGTTTTCTCCTTCTGTATATCAGCATGCTGACCACCAAAAATTTAGTTCCCATCCATCACCATACAGTTGATCCCCTTTACCCATTTTGCCCTCACCCTCACCCTTACCCCTCTGGTAACCACTACTGTGTTCTCTGTATCTATGCCTTTGTTTTTGTCTTGTTTGACTTTTTTTTTTTATATGCCACATATGAGTGAAAGCATACAGTATTCGTCTTTCTCTGTCTGACATTTCACTTAGCATAATACCCTCTAGGTCCATCCATGTTGCTGCAAATGGCAAGATTTTGTTCTTTTTTTTATGGCTGAGTAATATCCCATTGTATATATATATATATATATATATATATATATATATATACCACACCTTCTTTATCCATTCATCTGCCAGTGGACACTTAGGTTGTTTCCATATCTTGGCTATTGTAAATTATGCTGCCATGAACAGAGCGGTGCATGTATCTTTTTTAGTTAGTGTTTTTGTGTTCTTCAGATAAATACCCAGCAGTGGAATTGCTGGATTGTGTGGTAGTTCTATTCTTAGTTTTTTGAGGAACCTCCATACTGTTTTCCATAGTGGCTGCACCAATTTACATTCCCACCAACAGTGCATGATGGTTCCCTTTTCTCCACATCCTTGCCAACACTTGTTGTTTCTCGCCTTGAAAGGTTTCATAACAACACACATGAGGGCAACAGGTTGCTTCCAAGAATAAGAACAAGGAGAGGGGACAACCCTGACTCAGACGTAGTCTTTCCAAGTCACCTCTCACCCAGGTGCTGGGTACTTGGTAGGATACTTGCCACCACGCTCCCTCACCTCCTGTCAACATGACAGCAAAGCACCTGCTGTATCAACCACAGATGCCAAGACCTACCCACAGATAACCATTCCGTGGCCTCCCCATTCTTTTTGAAAACTTGTCATTATCATTCTCGAAGTTCTGGTCCTGGCACACCCTGAGAAATATCCATTTATAAGAGGCATTGTGCTGCTGAAGAACCCTTGCAAACCTTCCTTGCAACTGAATTTGAGCCTGCAGACAGGACCACAGGCTAAAGAGAGAAGTAACTGGAGTGTGTCTGGCGTATTTATAACTTTTCAGCAAACTACTCCCCACTCATCAAAACATCCCCACCCTCATCTCAGGGCCCTGCGCGGGGAGAATAGGCAACACTCTGCCCCACTGACGTTGACATGATGTGCTGGCCAACAAGTCAACAGCACACTCACTTTGAAGGGGAGGAAGCATCGCAGACTTCCTGCAAGGTCCAGAGGAAGATTTATTTTAGGGGTGGTGGGACACAGAGTTTTGTCTGTTTCCCTATAGATAGCCACCTGCTAATAAGGAGGACCCTACTTCGTTAGGCCTCTGAAAACCCACAAAAATCTCCTTTGGTAATCACTGTCCATCACTTGGCTGCTGGCCCCGGTCCTGAGGAATTTTGTGGTATTGCCTATAAATCAGTGTAGCGGCGGAGAGCTGCTATAGACTTTGACACTTCTTTGAAAGCTCCTTTATTTTTTTCTCCTCCTGTAGGCAGCACCGATTTGATAAGGGCCAAGGCCTAGAGACAGAAGTAGCAAGGGGCTTAACAGCCAACACCCACTTGGCATCTTTCCTTTCACTGCCATGACTTGAGGCTTCCAGAGGGGTCTGCAGGCTTAACACAGAGTCCCGAGCAGAGGCTGTGGCTTTTCAAACATCAAAGCCTAAGTAGGGGTCTGAGGTCAGGTGAGCCTGGTTGGGGTGGTGGAGGGGGCAGCGGGAGTGAGTCAGCAGATGAGACTTAGCTCAGAGTTTTTAAAGGGGCTGAAAATGCTCCCCTTTCACCAGTCAAGCTAAAAAAGAAAAGGGGTGGGGGGCGGGAATGGGACAGAAAATTGGAGAGAAAGTTAAGAGGAGACCAAGCCAGGAACATAGGGAGCTGTACTCAGGTTGTTCTCTGAGAGGGCCATACCATTTAAATGTCTTTTAGCCATTTAAAAGCACAGCATCTAGCTGAGTTCTACACAATATAACTCTCTGTGATGATGGAAATGTGTTACAAATACACTATCCCATATGGTAGCCACTAGCCACGTGTGGCTATTAAGCACCTGAAATGTGGCTGGTATGACTGAGAAACTGAATTTTAAATTTTATTTAATTTTAATTCATTTAAATTTCAACTTAAATAGCTACATATGGCTAGTGGCTACCATGGACCAGCACAGGTCTAGAGTTACCAAACTCTCTGGGTTCAAATCCCAGAGCTGCCTCTTATTAGCTGGGAGACTTTGGCAAATTATTTAACATCTCTGTGCTTCAGTTTTTTCATCTGTGAAATGGGAATAATAAGGATTCTCACAGGACTGTTATAAGGATTCCAGGAATTACTATGTATAAAGGGATTAGAGAAGTGTCTGGTGCTTAATAAGTGCTATATATAATTGTTTTCCAATTAGAGACACTCAGTAGAGCAGCATTCCCACAGCCACTGAGAGGCCTCTGCAGAGAAAGACCTTTCTCTGCTACAGAGATAGCAGGTGGAACTCATTCATGCTTCTTAAGCCAGACTTCAGAAGAGATGGACTTCAAATCATGGCCCTTCTCCTGAAAGACTGGGAACAGTGTGTGTGTGGTAGGGTGCAGAAAGAAGTGCTCAACCCTAGTCACTGTCTGCAACTAGGTCCTCATCACAGACACACAGAACGCTCCTTGTCCTTCCAAGCTCATCCCGTTACGGGTATGTGAGAAAATTCAGACAGATGTCAGCATCCTCAGTATTGGGAGACAGTGAGGTGTAGCCATGGAAATGTGAATTCCAATCCCAGCCTAGCTGTTAACTTACCAAGGTGAGGTTGGGCAAAGGACGTATCTTCTCTGAACCTCAGTTTCTCCATCTATGAAGCAGGGGTATATTAATTCCTCTCTTCCAAGACTGGTATGATGATTGAAGGAAATGATATAAGCAAAGCACTTAGCACAGCACGTGGTAGCGACTATTTTTATTATCCATTCCTGTATGTTGGAATGAGAACCAATCTAAAGTAAATAAGTGAGTGAAGTTCTTTCACAATCCATCACCAACAATTCTCTGAGCTCAGTTGGGGATAAGGCAGTCTACTTCCTGTTGCCCAAAAAAGTGGAAATTAACTGTAAAGCCAGGGCTAAAACCCATTCCTACTGCCTCCTAGCCCCAGGCCAGGCAAGCACCACAGAGCCCTCTCAAAGGGCTGCTAATTTCTGATGGGGTTATAGAGTGTTTTTTGCATCAATCACTCTCAGCGTAGGAAACAGAAGCGCAAGTTACTTCATTAAAAGCACTCACACATAACTGGATACATTTACATATTAAGCAGGGAACTGAGACTCTAATCTTTCTATTTTATGTACGGCTGTAATCATTACTCAGCATCAGAATGCTTGGTAAATACTCAGGATACTACAGAGAACTCTCAAACCTTTGCTAAGTACAGGTGATGATTTGAAAGTGCTCCCATTCACAAGCTGGATGCAATCTTCCCTCGACATCCCTTGCACCCTGGTGACCATGTGCACAGGCACCCCTGGAGCACATTCAAGTTGACCCGAAGCATAGACAGAGATATGACTACGGGTCTCTTGGGCCTCTGATGTTTGATGTAACTGATTAGGTAAATATTACACATAGGGAGCAGGTCTCTGTTGTTTTGTGCATCATGTTGTTGGTTTGGAAATGGAGCAGAGAAGGGAGACAGAAAACTCCAGCGCTCTGAGCAGCACAGGGACTATTGAGGGTCCAACACCATCTGCAGTTGTGGGAAGGTCAGTAGTATGGCTCAGCAGAGTAAAGGAAGGCAAACTGAGTGCCTCTGAGAAACTTGGCCTTCTTATAACACTGTTGCATCAGACCAGCCCTAAATTCAGTCCCTCCGCTTGAAAAATAACTGCAATTCAAAACCCAATCCAGACAAATACCAAACCAGACAAAGGTGTTATAAGAAAACTACAGGCCAATATCCTTTGTGAACACAGGCCAAAAACTGCTCAACAAATTATCAGTAAATCGAATTCAGCGATACATAAAAAGGATAATACCTCATGACCAAGTAAGGTTTATCCCAGAAATACAAGACTGGTTAAACATTTGAAGATCAATCAGTGTAATTTAGACTTCTCTGGTGGCACAGTGGTTAAGAATCCGCCTGCCAGTGCAGGGGACATGGGTTCAAGCCCTGGTCCGGGAAGATCACACATGCCATGGAGCAACTAAGCCCGTGCGCCACAACTACTGAGCCTGCGCTCTAGAGCCCGTGAGCCACGACTACTGAGCCCGTGTGCCACAGCTACTGACGCCCGCACGCCTTCTGAAGCCTGCATGCCTAGAGCCGGTGCTCCGCAACAAGAGGAGCCACCGCAATGAGAAGCCCGCGCACCACAACTAAGAGTAGCCCCCGCTCGCTGCAACTAGAGAAAGCCCGCGCACAGCAATGAAGATCCAACGCAGCCAAAATAAATAAATAAATAAACTTTTTTTTTTTTTTAAATGGCACCAGGACAATTTGACATCTATGTGCCAAAAAATGAACCTCAACCCTTACCTCATATCATATACATATATAAAAATTAATTCAAAATGGATCACAGACATAAATGTAAAAGCTGAATCTATAAAACTTCTAGAATAAAACATATTCAAAAGGAAACACTGTGACTTCTGGTTAGGCAAAGATTTCTTAGATACAACCAAAGAAAGAATGAACAATAGAAGAAAAAAATTAATACATTGAGTTGCATCAAAATGACAAACTTCTGCTCTTCCAAAGGTAGGCTTAGCAAATGAAAGGTGAGCCACAGACTGGGTGAAAATATTTGCAAAACACACATCTGATAAGGGACCTATACCCAGACTATATAAAGAACTCAAAACTCAATCATAAGGACACAAACAACCCAATTAAAAATTGGGCAAATGATCTGAATAGATACTTCACCAAGGAAGAGACACAGGTGGCAAATAAGCACATGAAAGGACCCTCAACATCATCACTCATTAGGCAAATGCAAAGCCAAACTACAGTCAGCTAAAATTCACATCTATTAGAATCACTAAAATTAAAAAGACTGTCCGAGTATTAGCAAGGATGCAGAGCAACTAGAACTTTTATGCATTGCTAAGGGAATTCAGAATGGTACAGCCACTTTGGAAAGTTTGGCAGGGATTTTTTGTTGTTGTTAGGTATACACTTACCCTATAACCAGCAATCAACTCCTAGTTATTTACCCAAGAGAAATGAAGATATATATTCATGTAGAAACCTGTATATAAATATTCATAGCAGCTTTATTAATTATCACTACAAGCTGGAAACAACCCAAATGTCTATCAACTGATGAATGTATAAAATTATAGTGCAATCATACTGTGGAATATTACTTGATAATAAAAAGGACTGAACTAAAACATGGATGAATCTCAAAAGCATTATGCTAAGTAAAGTCAAACTCAAAAGTATACATAAGATATGATTCCATTTATACAATATTCTGGAAAAGGCAAAACTACAGAAATAGAAAATAGATGAGTGGTTGCCAAAGGTTGGGTATAGGGGCAAGAGATTGACTGCAAAGGAGCTCAGAGAACTTCTGGGGGGGTAATGAAAATATTCTATATCTTGATTGTGTTGGTGGTGACACAACAGTAGACGTTTGTCAAAACTCATCGAACAGCACTTTAGAAAGAAGTTTACTGTATGAAAATTATACCTCCATAAACTGGACTTTAAAAAACATGAATCATATTGTGAGCCTATGGTAGAGAAAAGGTCCACCAAGCTTGTCTTCCTTAGCTTGTCTTCTATACTGAAGGTATGCGTGTTTGGGGGGAATGTCGCACATTCAGGAAGGACCTCCATCCTTGCCCTGCTTGCCAGAATGCCATCCTTGGGAGGTTTGCCTTTTGATTAACAGTTGGGCAAATACTATTTAGGGAAGAATGGAGGAAAGGGAGGAGAGTCAGTGTTGCACAGTAGTTTAGGGCACAGGTTTTGACATCAGACCGATGTGGGTTCAAATCCTAGCTTTGTTATTTCCAACTTCTGTGACCTTGGGTGACCCACTTAATGTGTCTGAGTTTCCTCAGTTTCCTCATTTCTAAGACAGGAGCAATAATACCCAGTTATCTCCCTGGGTAACTAAGAAGCTCAAATAAGTAACATAAGTGAAAGTGCCTGACACCAGGTGTAACATAGTGATAGGACATAACATAGGAAGTAATGTATAGGAAAGTGCTTGATAAATGATAACCAATCTTATTCCTAAATCAAAAGATGATGTGCAGTAGAAGGAGAGCAGTCTGGCTGGTAGGAAAGTTACGTGGGAGGGGTTACTGCCTCCCACCTGCAACCACACTCAACCCTGCTCTCCACTTGTGACATTACCCATTCAGTGGGTGACCTCTATTCTGGAATTTCCGGGACAGCCACAGCTCTGGTCCATCCACTCAGGGGACCACATGTCAGAGTTGGGGAAAAAGGGGGACTGTAGTTAAGGGACACATTCTAGCCTCTCCCTTTCCCACCCTCTTCTTTTCTTTCGTCTCCACCCCATCAATGGGGATTCGCTTAGACTTCTTTCATATGAAATCAAACAGAACTAGGAAGGTAAATCTCCTGGGGGCGGAGGGGGGGGGAGAAGGCAACAAAAAAGCCACCCACCTCTGTACAATACATTTGAACACCACCAAGTGGAAATGGTTGAGAGATCACCGCTATTCCAGTTATCTGTGACGCGCTCCCCTCCCCGCCCATACCTTCTCCCGTCCTCCCTCCCCCTCTGCCCTCCCCTCCCTTCTCCAGAGGTGGCTACGGTTGAAAAAACGACATTTGTCTTCCAGCTGATCAACTGGGACTGAGAGGAAGGCAAATGAATTATTTCGGTTCAGCAGCAAGTGCGAGCGTGGGTTTTTCAGCACCCGCCCCCCCTTTTTAATTAATGAACAATCTGGCCCATTGCCGCTCCCGTAGGTATGCAAAACAGCTTCTTCATTTGAAATCCCTGTTGTTGAATGTACTCCGTGGGGCACAATCACATTGCCGCCCCCTGTTTTGCATAAGAAACCGCTGTTTCCAAGATAAGAATCTTTTCATTTAGCCGTCATGAGCTCATCCTTTTTCCTGTGCATTGTGTCTCTGGCTCCTTTGAGTCAATACCCAAACAATGACTGCCTGCGCTGGCTCCGGCATCCTCCTGCCCCCAGCCCCTGAAGACAGAAGGCTGTGGCCTCCGGAAGCCTGCCTAGGCAGGCAACCCAAGTTCTTTTCAGGCCTCAGATGTCAAGAGGGCAAGAAGTAAGAAGATTCGAGAGCTCTGAAAATCTTCCTCTGGCTTCAAAGCAGACCCTGGGAAAGAAACCCTGAATAGCATGGCATGTATGGCAGGGGGCGGACAAGCAGTGCCCTGGGATCGTGAACTTAAACAGCCTGGGAAATCTAAGGACAGGGAGCGAGGCACCCACAAATGTGCAAAGCTGCTCAACCACTCCTCCTCTGTCCCTGGTTATTAGACTGCATCCTGTCCCTGCCCTTTGGTTTGGAACAACACGCATAGCAAAAACCACACAATGGCGCTGCACTCAAATTAGAAACTGGAAGGGGCCTCAGATTCTGTGGAATCCAAACCCTTTCCTCCTTCTGCATGTAGGTAAATTGAGGCCCGGGGAGGGGGAGCATCTTGCCTAATGACACTCAGATAGTTAGTTGAAGGGGTATGTGCTAAAACCCCAGTTTTAATGCTGCTTATTCCACCACACATGGCTGCCTCTGGAGGGAATCAATAACATTTGTGTACAAAGCAGCTGAGGAAAAAGATAAGATAGAAGATTAACTGAGATCAGGTAAACTACAAAGCCTATACAAACAGTAGGGGTTTTATCGTTAGCCTCCTCATTCGTAGGAGAGGAAATAGTGCAACAAAGAAGCTTTAATCAAACCATAGATAACGAACATGTATCCAGAAGGAGGCCAGGTGCACTGAGGCCGGCTAGAAATGGGGAAGACAAAGGCCGTGCCTTCAGAGAGGTTGAGAGGATGGAACGTTTTGTCTCTGCAATTTGATCATAAATCCCTTCAGGGCAAAGCCTATGTATCCTTGGTAACTTCTAGCATAGAAGAGCTCACAGTAGGAGTCTAATCTATCCCTGATGATTGGTTGGTTGACTAGGAGAGACAAGACCTCCCACGCTGACTCTGCCGTGTTTCCAGCATTGCTTTTTCTCCATGTTTGGTGGAGAGGAACCTTTATTACATTTCAAGCAAACAGTTCCCCCAGGGCCCTGAGAAAGCTCCAGTGATTCCCAGTGTGTTTAGCCCTCTGTGGCCCTCAAGATGGGAGGGAGGCCGTTTTTCCTCCTAGGCACCAGAAGAAGTAATGTTTCAATGCCACGAATGATACTGCTGAGAAAAAGACCACTGCATGGAGTCAGAAGGAAAGATTTCCCTCACCTGCTTATCAGTTTGGGGGAACATAAATCTTATATCATAGATCTAAAAGGAGCACTAGAGCAAAAGGCAGGAGACCTGGGTTCACATCCTAACGTGGCCCCTCATTAGTGTCAGGGAGGAGAAAATTTCCCTCTTCCCCTCTTGGTTCTTTTAGTTGGTCAAATAATTTAAATGACATAAAACAAATTAATAGGAGGAGAAAATCAGATTTAATTTTGTGCATATGTGGGCTCCGTAGGACTATGAGGCCCACAGGACAGTCAGGTAAAATAGGGTATATGTGTCATCCTGGACTAAGGAGAAGGGGGTAGGGGTCTGGGACTTCAAAGGGAAGGAAGGCAATTCACAGGAAGATGAAAAAGAGCAAATGTTTGTAAACAAACATTTGCTGGGCCAAACAGAAACAGTGGGACACAGAGGGAAATTTTAACAGACTTTGCTAGGTTCCTCCCTGCCCTCCACACCTAGTTCCTATTATGCTGTAGTTATCCATGGTGATATCTCCCTTCCTAGAACAGGTCCTCTATGTAAATTCTTTTAGGCAGTTAGAGGAGAGCTCAAAAGTTCTTCCTGAGGCTTTTGGGCCTTGATTGTTTTCAGCTCAAAATAATCCGCATGCCAAAGTGGCACATCTTGGGATGGCCTGCCCTGAACCCCATCAGTAGTTGTGAGATTTTGGCGAATCACCTCTCCTTCTGGGGCTCAGTCTCATCTGTAAAATGAGGGCTCTGACTAGACCATAGTTTCTCAAACTGCGTTTTGGAAGTCTAACTCTTTTCAAATACGGGTATTTGGTGAGGGAAGGTGAATATATAATAAAAGAGGTACCTGGTGGTAAAAAGACAAGGAGTGGTACATCCAGACAATGGGATATTATTCAACACTAAGAATAAATGAGCTGGGACTTCCCTTGTGGTCCAGTGGCTAAGACTCTGCACTCCCAATGCAGGGGGCCCAGGTTCGATCCCTGGTTAGGGAAATAGATCCCACGTGCTGCAACTAAGAGTTCGCATGTTGCAACTAAAGATCCCACATGCTGCAACTAAAGATCCTGAATGTCTCAATGAAGATCCCACACGCCGCAATGAAGATCCCGCACATGGCAACGAAGATCCCGTGAGCCACAACTAAGACCCAACGCAGCCAAATAAATAAATAAATATTTTTTAAAATGTTTTTTAAAAATAAATAAAAATAAGTGAGCTGTCTAGCCATGAAAAGACATGGAGGAAGCTTATTGCATATTACTAAGTGAAAGAAGCCAATTGAAAAGACTACATACTGTATGATTCCAACTATATGACATTCTGGACAAGGAAAAACTATGGAGACAGTAAAAAGATCAGTGATCTCCGGAGGTGGGGGTGGGGACAGATGAACTCAGAGCACAGAGGACTTTTAGGGCAGTGAAAATACTCTGATTGTTATTATAATAACGGATACATGTCATCATACATTTGACCAAACCCACAGAACGCACAACACCAAGAGTGAACCCTAAGGTCAACTATGGACTCTGGGTGGTGATGTGTCAACCAATGTACATTCATCAATTGTAACAAATGTACTAATACTATGGTGGAGGATGTTGGTAATGGGGGAGGCTATGCATGTGTGTATCTTCCTCTCAATTTTGTTGTAAACCTAAAACTGCTCTAAAAAATCAAGTCTATTAAAAAAAACAGAACCACTGGGCTGAATGTTTCTAATTATAATACAATATTTCATGATTCTATGAAATCCAATTTGTGTTCATGGAATCTGCTTTAAAAGGAACCAGGGTGTTTGCTATTTAAGACAACTCCACTTCCAGTTAACTTTGGTGAACTGAACACATGCACTTAGCTCCTTCCTGAGACCCCCACAAAAAAGACAGTAAAGAAATTAAAAGGCCAAACACCATGAGGACAAAGGAAATGGGAAGAGAGGCTACAACAGGCAAGACAACACCCTCCCCCCACCTACCTCGAAAAAAATGTGGAAACTAGAAAATGGATAAACGAGTAGTAACTGATTTAGCAGGCTAGAGAAAGCTGAAACCTAAGGAAGCTATTTGTACTGCAAACTCCAAAAGTCTCAAGAACTAAATGTACCAGGTATCTCTGAAAATGGGAGTATGCAGTTGGAATCAGGATGATTGATTGAACATATTTATAAGGAGCAGCTAGTTCCCAGATCCCTTCCTCCATCTGAGTAAAGGATGAGACACTTAAACCAAGCACGAGATGACATTCTGAAAATAGGGATTAAGTTAAAGTCTGCATTCTGATCATTGAGACCTCCGGGCCCTTTCCTTGGCTCAGTTCCCCAAAATACTGGCAGCCAAAGTTTACACACTCCAAGTTGGAGATTGGAAGACTCTGCTCTGGGAAACTGACTGAACCCAGAGAAATAAAACAGAGATTATACTGGAAAAAATAGGCGGTTGGTCAAATTATGTAGGGTCTTGTAGGTCATATTAGAGTTTTTGGATTTTAGCCTTAGGGCCGGGAAATCATCCAAGGGTTTTAAGAAACAGAACAGCAAGATCAAGTTTGCATTTTTAAATGATTAAAAAGGAGCTAGTGTGGATGTTCAAAGACAGAGGACTCTGGACCACGTATTGGCCAGTTTCAATCATGTTAAAACACAGTTGCTTACTTTCCCTTTCCATCTTCCCTTCCAAGCTTGGAGGAGTCAGTGGCAGTGAAGAGAGCTGCCACGTGGAGACACATCAGTGGTATGCCTGCTGGTGCCTGAGGATATAGTGCTAGGGAGGGATACAGGAGGTGCTGTATGGAGGGATGTCAGTATTATCCCCAGTGGCACCCAAGGGCATGGGATGGTAAGGGGGAGAAGAGGGGAGCCGCACAGAGATGCACTGGAGGTGTGCCTGTTAGTGCCCAAAGATATGGCAACGTGCCTGCTGATATCTGAGAATGCAGAGTGCTGGTGGCAGGGTGCAGGGGTGGTAGGTGGAGGAGAGAAGCTAGTGTATTTGCGAGACTGGTTATATTAATTGAGCAAATAAGTGAGGATTATATTGAAGATAATAAACACCAGGTTTCTTGCTGTTGGAGAATATAGAAAAATCATGGAAAGGAGCAAGACCAGACTGAACCCCAAGATTCTGAGTTGAAATTGGAGGTTTTGATATGAACCCATGCTTTTTTAACATTTATACTCAGAGAGATGGGGAAATGTATTTATCTGTGTGTGTGTGTGTGTGTGTGTGTGTGTGTGTGTGTGTGTGTGTTTATTCTAGGCCCTCTTACAGACTAGCTCTATCTATAAGAGGACCTAGAGGCAATGACAGCCTGTTAGCAATGAGCACACCAAGTACCCAGATCATGGTTTATATGTACCACCCTCCACCAAAGAAAATGTGCAAAAAATAATGGCAACATGTCAAAAGAATACAGCTACCACCTTGGAAGAGGCTCCCAATAGTCAAATGTGGGACAGTTTGAGCATCAAAATAAATAATGATAGTAATGGATTACAGCCGATTATATAAAATTGGAATCCACGAGTCCATATTGATATAAACGAATGAATAAACAAATGGGGAATGGGGCAGACTGTATTTTACAAAGAAGCCCACCACAATATATTCTATCCTACATGCCATTCTTACAATGTGATGTTAACAACTTTCCCACTGAGTGGTAAATGCTATGTCCCCTCCCCTTGAACCTGGGTGGATACTTGTAACTTCTTTAAACGAGAGTACAATGAAAGTGAAGCCCTGTGACTTCTGAGGTTGTATCAGAAAAAGGCCAAGCACTTTCACCTTACTCTCTTGGGATGCTTGCTGTTGAATCTCAGTCACAATGCTACAGTGGAAATCAAGCAGCCACATGGAGAGGCTTTATGTAGTGGTTCAGGCTGACCAACTGAGGTCCTAGCCAAAAGTCAGCACCAACTTGTCAGCCACGTGAGTGAGCCACCTTGGAAGTGGATCCTCCAGACCCAGTCGACTGCACTGGTTGATACATCACCTTGCCCAGATGCAGGTTCCTGAACTAGATCAATGATTATTGTTTTAAACTACTAAGTTTGAGAATATTTTGATACACAGCGATAGATAGTTGGAACAGGAGAGAATCCTGTTTTTTCTTTATAGTAGAATGCCAACTGATAAATGTAGAAAGATTGATGGAACTAGAAAATCACTATTTGGCCACCATGACAAATAGTGGTTGATTCAGGAGGCTAAGGGTGGCTGGTGGAGGATTGATGAGGAACAAGACGTTGGCATAATCTGGGAATATCTCCCCACAAAATGCTAGTTACAAAGAGAAAAAAGTAGTGTCTTTATGGTGGTGAAACCTGCAGACACCAACATGACCAGGTGATCAAGGTTAATGGTACCAGTGACAGGACAGGTTGGCATTGTGTGCCCTCTGATGTGATGCACTGAGAAGAAAACATGGCCTGTGTCTAGTCCTAAGGAAACACGTGGGTCATCCTACAAAATGTAAAACCAGAAGTTTCTAAAACTGCTAAGGACATGAAAGATAGGAAAAGACTATGGAACTATTTCAAATTGGGGGACCCTGGGGACTTCCCTGGCAGTCCAGTGGTTAAGACTCCACCTCCCACTGTAGGGGGTGCAAGTTTGATCCCTGGTCCGAGAACTAAGATCCCACACACCGCGCAGCGTGGCCAAAAAAAAAAAAAAAATCAAATTGGAGGAGCCTGAAAGATATGACAACTCAATGCAACACATGTTCCTGGACGGAATCCTGGACCAGAGAGGAAAATGAAACATTGCTGGGTCAGTCTGGGGACTATAGAGGGAGAAAGAGAGCAAGTGAGCACAAATGCAGTGAAATGTTAACACTTAGGAAACTAGATGAAAGGGATGTGGAAGTTCTTTGTACTGCACTTGTGACTTTTCTGTAGGTTTGAAAACATTTCAAAATACATTATTTTTCAAAACCACACAATTGCTTATTTTACCAAACCATTTCAGATCAAAGGCTCATTGCTTAATTTCAACCTCTCAACCAATTGTATTCGTCAGGGCAAAGAGGTAAAGATATGGTACGCCTAACCCCAAACCACAGGTATGCAAATCACACTGCTAACCAGGCCCCAATTCATCAACTAATTCATCAACATTTCCATGCCCAGTGCTGCATCAGCTCTCTCAAGTCCAACTGAGACAGCAGGGTTTGCAGACTTCACTTCCAATGTCACAGGTGCTCATTGCACAAAACAGCCCCACCCCTGCTGTGATGTAACAAAGAGGTACTCCTTTGTGGTAATAGTCTTTATCTGTCATCTGTAAGTCTTTGGCAAAAATGTAACATATCTCTTCAATGTCCCTCTGATTTATTTTCTGCATCACTCTTCCTCTGTCACCTCATTCTCTGCTCCTGCTGGCCTGATGGCTTAGGGGGTAGTTTTGAGGCTCGCCCTGCTCAATTAGCATCCTACATGTAGGGTCTTCCCTGTCTTCCCCCCAAAGTGTCCTGCCCCTCAAACACATAAGTTTTTTTTTGTTTTTGTTTTTTATTAATTTATTTATTTTATTTATTTATTTTTGGCTGCGTTGGGTCTTCATTGCTGCACGCAGGCTTTCTCTAGTTGCAGTGAGCTGGGGGCTACTCTTTGTTGCCGTGCGCAGGCTTCTCATTGCAGTGGCTTCTCTTGTTGTGGAGCATGGGCTCTAGGCACGCGGGCTTCATTAGTTGTGGCATGTGGGCTCAGTAGTTGTGGCTCACGGGATCTAGAGCGCAGGCTCAGTAGTTGTAGCACACGGGCTTAGTTGCTCCATGGCATGTGGGATCTTCCCGGACCAGGGACAAACCCGTGTCCCCTGCATTGGCAGGTGGATTCTTAACCACTGCGCCACCAGGGAAGCCCAAACACATAAGTTTTACAACAGGGATATCCAAATAGTAACTATATGAAAGAACTTAGATAATATGAATAATTATAGAATACAAATTAAACCACAATGTGGCTGTCATTAATTGTAAATTAGTACAGTCTTCATGGCAGCATTATGGTAATATACATTGAGGATCATGAAAATATTCATGCCTTGTGTCATGCATTTTGATATAATAACCCTACTTTTAGAACTTTTCCCAGAAAGATTATTCAGAAGCTAAAAAGAGTATTATTTGTGATAATGAAAAGATGCAAATAATATAAATGTGTGGTATTCATGTCTTCTTTCAACAAATATTTACTGAGAACCTGCTATGAACCAAGTATACAATAGAACAGAGTCACGTTTAAATATTATGATAAATTGACACAATGAAATATTACATTACTGTTAAAATACTGAGTAGAAAAGAAATGTTCATAGGAAAACGTTCATGAAAATGTAAAGTAGAATACAAACTTTTATTTATTTATTTTTAAAGCAGCATTATTTTTTAATGTTTCTTTCTTATATTATTTATTTATTTATTTTGGCTGCACCGGGTCTTAGTTGCGGACCACAGGATCTTCGTTGCGGCATGTGGGATCTTTACTTGCAGCAAGCAGACTTCTTAGTTGTGGAATGTGGGATTTAGTTCCCCGGCCAGGGATAGAACCTGGGCATTGGAAGCATGGAGTCTTACCCACTGGACCACCAGGGAAGTCCCAGACACAAAACTTTATAAACACTATGCAAAGCTGTATACAAACTGTAAATTATAATAAATCCAGAAACTTCATTAGATGTGTAAGTATCTCATTTAAATGCTCACAGAAACTAGTATTATTGCCCCCATGGTACAGATTAGGAAACTGAGGCTCACAGGGATTATGAAAATACAATACTAGAATGTTAGTTCCAGAAGCTAATGTTTTTGTCTGTCTTGCATCCCCAGTGCCTGAAACAGTGCCTCGCATACAGCAGACACTCAATAAATAGTTCTTGACTACCTGAACTGACTGAGCCATGATTTGGACCCAGTGTCCCTATCTGAAACATGAACTTCACTCAAATAAGCTAGACCCACCAGGACCATGGGGGAGTGAGTACAGAAATGGGTTTAGGTAGCTTGAGTCCTTCCTTGTGTGGTGAGGGCCTCACCGCCAGGCCTTTCCTTTCCTTTCTCGTTTACTGCCTGCCCTCTGGTGGAGTTACTAAGGAGTAGCAGGAGTCAAGGAAGAAAGGGCCAGAGTCATCACTGATTGGACAGATTACCTATGTCTTATCTATATGTAATTAACATCCAGTTTTGTCTGTTTCTTTGTGGTATGGAGACAGCTACACAGATTTTCACCAAATTTGCAGGCTATGTTTAAGATGGTGTGATTTAGAATGCATTGTATTGACAAAACTAACTTTGGGGACCCTGGAGGGTGCCTTGGTTATTTTTTCCTTTCTTAGTGCATTATGTGGCCCATCATTTGAAAGGTTTGTATGAGTTAAGAAATGTACACCTTATGAATTTTGCTAAAATAAAATGTCATGGATGAAGAGGACATTCCAAAATTGCATTAGTTTTTCAAATTTATTAATTTTAATTTTGTTTTTTCTCTGAACACAAAGAAATTAAATACCACAAAATCCACACCAAAGATTTGTAATAAATATTAGCTTCACGTCACCAAGAGCATTTTAAATGAGAATTTTAAGAGAGATGGAAACCCAATTTGAAAGGCATACCCATGTGCGGGCCAGTTGGAAAGATAGGCTCTTTCAAGGGCACATGAAAGTGCAATGAGAAGAATGCTTGGTGGGCGATCAGGAGAGTCATGTTCTTTCACAGGCAGTTGAAACCAAAGTCCAGTTCAAAGAGACACTTGGCCACTGATCAGGAGATATGTGAGCTGTGAATTCAGATGCTTCTGCTAGAGAAAATAGTGCCTTTAAATTTGAGCTCCAAATCAATTATGCCAAGGAATCTACACCAGTTCTATGTCTGGAATCTGAAAGGAGAGCCTAAATGTTCCAATGAAAAGGTCGTGTCGGAGCCAATTACTAAGCCCCCAAAATTGCTAAAATCTTTATTAATGAAGCAGCATTCAGAATTCCAAGATCTTTAAGATAATATCAGAGCTTAAACTGTATATTTCCATGGGGTGCAGTAGAGAGGAATCAGTATTTAACTCCCCCAAACCACCCGTTCCCTCAAACTACCCCTTCATCTTTTAAATGCCTGAAATACTGAGTATCTTTCGCCTCATGGCTATTAATAAATCACAAGCACAGATGCTTCAAATAATCAACGTTGTTTTGTGATGGAGCTACTTCTCATACAGGCAACACAATGTACTGTGTTCCTGAGTGGTTAGCAACAGGGATCTACTCAAACCTCACCAGAATATAACAATACATATGACGTCCAAAGAAACTCATTACAAAGTTAAAAATTACTACAGCTCTGAACTAAATATTTCAGTTAGAGAAAAGTATTACAATTCCAACATTCATGTTTTTATTGTTTCTATTAAACTTTATTTAATGGTAGTTAATAATTAACTCTCAGTGAAGCACTGGGAGTTTCCTAGAGTCTCTTTCTTTTCTGGCACTTAAAATGAAGGCGTGTAGAGTTAACCCCGGGTTTTCTCTCTTATTGACAAAAAGAGATCAGCCTGTTAAGCACTTGGAAAGCCCTGCCCTCTGACTAGCACAGTGCTTGAAAAATAGTAAATACTTAATAAATATCTGCTGAATGAATGAATGAATCACCTTTACTATATGAATTGGGGATTTTTGGTTGTGAATAACAAAATCCAGTTCTGGTTAACTTAGGGAAAAAAGAGGGATTTAATTGAAGGATAGATACAGGGGAGCAAACAGGTTTAAGAAAAGCCTGGCGAACCAAGCTCCTGAGCTAGGAGAGGACAAGGTATCTTTAATATTCCTGCCAGACTTTATCCATTACATATAGAGAGAATCTCTCAAAATGAAATTGACGTCCTCTGGCCAAAAGTAGGTAGAACGGATGCAGGAAAGGAAGGAGAAAGGAATAAAGTATTTTTCTAAGGGCTAAGTAAGAAAGTACTTAGGAAGAAAGTACTTAAAAAGTAAGTTCTTAATAAGAAAAATTACTAAGTAATGTTTTTAAGTATTGCCCTAGAGGTCAGGCCTCCTGGGACTCTCTATGGGGGACAAGTCATTGACCCCAAAACAGGGAAATTGCATTCAAAGGGATATTAAAGTGAGAGGGGCTTTTGCTATCCAGTATCAGTATAATGCAAGGAACTGAGAGGAGGTTTCATTGCTTCAGAAGAGTTGATACACTATAAAATGTAGGCAGGTACAATGACCTTTACCATGTGCATTCTCAGTAGGGATACTGAGTAGACAAGAGGCTGTGACCTGAAAGACCTAGTCATAGTTTGTAACTCATTTAATGATCTTTATTTAGTAAGACTTAACCACTCTTGGGCTTTAACTTACCCATCACCAAAATGAGGTTAATAATACTTGCTTCACCCACTGTATTAGTCAGGGTTTGCGGGAGAAACAGAACCTATAGTGTGTGTGTGTGTGTGTGTGTGTGTGTGTGTGTGTGTGTGTGTGTGTGTGTGTATGTGTGAAGAGAGAGAGAGAGAATGAATGACAGAGAGAGATTGATTATAAGGGACTGGCTCATACCATTACGGAGGCTGAGAAGTCCTAGGACCTGCAGTTGGTGAGCTGGAGACCCAGGAGACCTGAAGGTGTAGCTCCAGTCTGAAAGTCAGCAGGCTCAAAACCCAAGAAGAACCAGTGTTTCAGTTTGAGTCAAAAGGCAGGAAAAAACAGATGTCCCAGCTCAAAGGCTCAGGCAGGAGGAGTTCTATGTTACTCACACAAAGGTCAGCCTTTTTATTCTATTCAGGCCTTCAATTGATTGGGTGAGGCCCACCCACATTAGGGAGGGCAGTTGTTTGTTTCTGTTTCTCTGGAGAACGCTGACTAATACAGATTTTGGTACCAAGAAGTGTGGTACCTCTGTAACAACTACCTAAAATGTGGAAGTGGCTATGGAACTGGGTAATGGGTAGAGACTAGAGGAGTTTTGAGGTGCAGACTAGGAAAGGCCTAGATTGCCTAAAAGGGACTGATGGTAAAAATGGGAATGTTAAAGGCAATCCTGGGCAGAGCTCAGAAAGAAAAGAGGAGAGCTGGAGAGAAAGCCTCCATCTTATTAGAGAACACATAAATATTCATGAACAGAATGTTAGTAGAAATATTATTAAAGTTCATGGTGTTGAGGTCTCAGAAGGAAAGCAAGAAACAGGTTATTGGAAACTAGAAGAAAGGTGATCTCTGTTATAAAGTGGCAAAGAATCTGGCTGAATTGTGTTCTAGTGTTCTGTGGAAGATAGAATTTATGAACAATGAAATTGGCTATATAATTGAGGAGCTTGCTAAGAAAAATGTTGGAGGTGTGGCCCAGGTCCTCCTGACTGCTTATAGTAAAATGTGAGAGGAGAGGGAAATTGAAGAAGTTGTTAAACAAAAAGGAATCAGAACTTAAATATTTGGAAAATTCTCACCCTCCTCATATTGTAAAATATGAAAATGGATGTTCTGAGGAGAACATGTACGGCGTGGCTAGACTATCACTCAATAAAGAGATGTTGGGATTAGACAAGCAGAAACACTGCCAGTTCCCACTGAAGGGGGAGAGAGGCTTCAAAAAGAAAGAAGGCCGGGCTTTCCTGGTGGCGCAGTGGTTGAGAATCTGCCTGCTAATGCAGGGGACATGGGTTCGAGCCCTGGTCTGGGAAGATCCCACATGCCGCGGAGCAACTAGCCCCGTGAGCCACAACTACTGAGCCTGTGCGTCTGGACCCTGTGCTCCGCAACAAGAGAGGCCGCGACAGTGAGAGGCCCGCGCACCACAATGAAGAGTGGCCCCTGCTTGCCGCAACTAGAGAAAGCCCTCGCACAGAAACGAAGACCCAACACAGCCAAAAATAAATAAATAAACAAATGTGGGGTTTAAAAAAAAAACACAAAATTATAAAAAAAGAAAGAAGGCCGTTGAACTTCTTGAGTTCTATAGGGTGGGATCATAGAGCTACCTGACTGTGAAACGTGTGTTATCCATCCACAGAAGAGAAGAATGGCTAGAGATCATAGGGCCACCACTCCCACCATAGTCCCAGGGGACAAACTTGATTCCTCCTCAGTTTTTGAGGGTAGGCCCACCTCTCAAGTTTCAACAGACCAGGTTGCCACAACCTGGAGCAGAGCCACAGGGGCTGGAACACCACCCAGCAGAGCTTCAGGGGTGAGAACACCGCGTAGGGCCATGGGAACAACACTGCAAACCCCAGTTGGTCTGGATGGCAGGCTTATTTTCAAACCTCAAGGTCTAATGGAATTTGCTAGCTTTCAGACCTGCTTGGGACCTGTCACTCCTTGCTTCTTTCCTATTTCTTCCTCTTGGAATGGGAATGTCTGTCCTATGCCTGTCCCACTGTATTTTGGAAGCACGTAACTTGTCTAGCTTCTCAGGTTCACAGCTGGAAAGGAATTTGGCCTCAGGATGCTCATACCTGAGCCTCACCCATATCTGATTTAGATGAGATTTGGGAATTTAGAGTTGATGCTGAAATGAGTTAAGACTTTGGGGGCTATTGAGGTAGGATGAATATATTTTACAAGTGAGAAGGACATGAATTTGGGGGGACAAAGAATGGAATATCATGGGTTGAATGTTTGTGTCCCTCAAATTCTTATGTTGAAACCCTAACCCTCAGGGTTGCTGTACTTGGAGATGGGGCCTCTAAGGAAGTAATTAAAGTTAAATAAGGTCATAAAGATAGGGCTTTGATCTGATAGCATTAGTGTCCTCATAAAAAGAGACACCAGAGAGTTCTCTCTCTCTCTCTCACCATGCACACACCTAGGAAAGGCTGGGTGAGCACAGAGGAAGAAGGCAGCCATCTTCAACCCAAAGGGAAAGTCCACATCAGACACCTACCCTGCTGGCACCTTGATCTTGGATTTCCAGTCTCCATAACTATGATAAAACAAACTTCTGTTGTTTAAGCCACCAAGTCTATGGTATTCTGGTTTGGCAGCCCTAGCAAACAAATACACCCACCATGAAAAATGTTGAGACAATCAAATAATTTAAGAGATACAAAAGTGCCTTGTGGGGAAAATAGTTAAAATAACTGCATAGGTATAAATATCATTGTTTTTATGTCTATAATTCAAATAGAATAGGCTACACTGACCATCAGTTGTTACAGAGGAATCTCTGAAAGACCTAAGTGTGAAAGACGACTACATTTTCAATGTTATTATCAAAATATGTACAGGGAACATTTCAATTCAGTGGGGAAAGCATGAATTATTCAATGAATTGTGTGGGACCATTTGAAAAAAATGAAGTTAAACTCCCACTTTATGCTAAACATATAAAAATTCTACTTTTAAAATCTACATTTTATAAAAAGCTCAATAAGATTAGAGGGAAATGTTGAAAACATTTTTATAATCTTGGGATGGAAAATATCTTCTTAAGTTTCAAATTCAGAAGCCATAATGGAAAATATTAACAGATCATACTATGTAAAAATTTTCAAATTCTGTACAGCAAAAAATAATGCAAACAAATTTAACGGACAAGCAACAGACTGGGAGAAAATATTTGCAGCATATAAAACAAAGGATAACTATCCACCAAATATAAAGAGTTTCCACAAATTAATAAAACACCAACTATACAATAGAAATATAGTGAAAAGATGTAAACAGGCAATTCTTTTCATTAGAGGGTTTTTAATACAGTCACAATGTTGTGCAACCATCACCACTATGCATCATCCCAATAAGTAACCCATTCCTCTCTACCCCAAGCCCCTTGCAACCATTAATCTACATTCTACATAAATCCACAATCTACATAAATCAGGGATCCCCAACCCCAGGGCCACAGACCAGTACCGGTCGGAGGCCTGTTAGGAACCAGGCCACACAACAGGAGGTGAGCAGCGGGCGAGCAAGCGAAGCTTCACCCGCCGTTCCCCATAGCTCCCCATCCCTCACATTACTGCCTGAACCAGTGCTCACATTACCCTCTGAACCATCCCCCCACCCCAGGTCCATGGAAAACTTGTCTTCCACAAAACCCGTCCCTGGTGCCTAAAAGGTTGGGGACCGCTGACATAAATGTATGGATTTACCTATTCTGGATATTTCATGTAAATTAAATCATACAGTGTGTGACCTCTTGTGTCTGGCTACTTTCACTTAGCATAATGTTTTTAAGGTTCATCCACATTGTATTACGTATCAATACATACATCATTTTTATGGCTGAAATATTCCTATTGTATGGATATACCACATTTTTTCATCTATTCATAAGTTGATGGACATTTGGGCTATCCAAAAACACAAGTTTTTGTGTGAACATATATTTCTAAATCTCTCAAAGATATACCTAGGAGTGGAATTGCTGGGTCATTTGGTAATTCTGTTTAATTTACTGAGGAGCTGGCAAACTGTTTTCAACAGCGGCTGTACCATTTTAAGTTCCCACCAACAATGTATGAACGTTCCCATTTCTCACATCCTTGCTACAACTTGTTATTTTCTCGGATTTGTTTGTTTGTTTGCTTTTATATAGCTATCCTAGTGGGTATAAAGTAGTATCCCATTGTGGTTTTGATTTGCATTCTCCTAAAAACTAATGATATCAAGCATCTGTTCATGTGCTTATTGGCTGTTTCCATATATCCTTTGGAAAAATGTCTATTTCTTTGCACATTTTAATTGGTTGTTTTTCTTTTTGTTGTCGAGTTGTAAGAGTTTTTATATATTCTGGATGCTTATCAGATATACGATTTCCAAATATTTTCTCTCATTCTGTGGATTGTCTTTTCACTTTCTTGGTATTATCCATTGCAGCATAAAAGTTTTTAACTTTTATGAAGTCCAATTTATCTCCTTTTTTTTCTTTTGTTGCTTGTGCTTTTGGTATCATATTCAAATAACCATTGCCTAATCCAAGGTCACAAAGATTTACACCTGTGTTTCTTTCTAAGCATTTTATAGCTCTTACATTTAGGTCTTTGATCCATTTTGAGTTAACTTTTGTATATGTTTTAAGATAGGGGTCCAGCTTCATTCTTTTGTATGTGTGTATCCAGTGGTCCCAGCATCATTGATTGAAGACTATTTATTCTCCATTGAACAGTTTTGGCAGACTTGTCAAAAATGAATTGACCATAATGTATGGGTTTATTTCTGGATTCTCAAATCTATTCCTTTGGTCTCTATGTGTGTACTTATGACAGTACCGCATTGTTAAGATTACTGTAGCTTCATGGTTTGGGGTTTTTTTTAAGAGTTTTTAAGAACTTATTTTAAAATTTATTTTTCTTTATTTATTTTTGGCTGGTTGGGTCTTCGTTGCTGCACACAGGCTTTCTCTAATTGCGGCGAGTGGGGTCTACGTTGTGGTGCGCGGGCTTCTCATTGCAGTGGCTTCTCTTTGTTGTGGAGCACGGGCTCTAGGCGTGTGGGCTTCAGTAGTTGTGGCACATGGGCTCAGGAGTTGTGGCTCATGGGCTCTAGAGCACAAGCTCAGGAGTTGTGGCACACGGGCTTAGTTGCTCTGCGGCATGTGGGATCTTCCCAGACCAGGGCTCAAACCCATGTCCCCTGCACTGGCAGACGGATTCTTAACCACTGCGCCACCAGGGAAGTCCTATCCTTCATTCTTTTAATATGAGAATGTTAATTAGAGAATATTAACATCCTCTAATTTGGCATATTACATTGTTTAATTTTCATATGTTGAAACCACCGTTGCATACCTTGGATAAATTCCGCTTGGTCATGGAGTATAATCCTTTTAATATCCTGCAGGATTCAGTTTGCTAGTATTTTGTTGATGATTTTTACATCTGTATTCATAAGGGATATTAGTCTGTATTCTTCTTTTCAGTGGGATCTTTGTCTGACTTTGGTATCAGAGTAGTACTGGCCTCATAGAAGGAGTTAGGAAGTGTTATCTATTGTTCTATACTTTGGAAGAGTTTGAGAAGGGTTGTTGTTTCTTTCTTTAGTGACTTTTCTGAACTAATTTTTTAAGGTTTGTATTCTTTGTCATGTGTGGCCACTGACCTCCTTCCTCCATACACTTAGTGGTCAGCTAGTGATTTAACAGAGAATTCCTTAAATGCCTGGAACTACAGCAACAATCTCCTGGTCTGTGCAGAGGGCCTCTGTGTGTGTTGTGCTGAGCCATCAACTAGCAATCAGGCACTTTACAGCTCTGCCTGACCTTCCCTCCCCGTTTCCAGATCCTCGAGGTGAGCCATAGGTGAGAGCTTACAACCTTCTCAGATCTTTCCTGAGCATCTGCACAGCCTTGGACATACAGGTGGCCTTGTAGATTCCCAGGAATACATAGCTTTTCAAAGCTCTTTTCCCCCAAAGCACCTCATTTCCCAGCCTCTCCTCCCAAGCTTTTCAGTTTTCTATTGTTTGCTACTACTGTTATCCCTTACTCCAGGGAGCAGCAGCTAAAAACACTTGCCTTTAAATATTTTCAACCAATATCCCCTGGGTAGCCACCTTAGCCCTGGGAAAGTTCCAAGTTAGGTAAAATTAACGCAAGCCTTTTGAGCGAATCCTCCAGGGAGATACCAGATAGGTCAAAATATTAACCACAGTTCTTTGAGAATAAGGTCTGTTCTACTTCCTCCAGTACTGGGTGCTTGTACCAGGAATATGGGCTCTTGTTTTCAAGGCCACTGCCAAGCTTCGGGTAGGGAGTGGTACCAGGGTAAGTTTAAATGCCACAAATCTCTCTTACTGAGATTCAGATACAGTTTCTTGATTAAGTATTCCCCTGGTTGTTGTAAGTATTTGTTTAGTTTTCAGAGTTCTGAAAAAGTTTATTCTAACGGCATTCACAGGTTTTTTCATTGTTTTTATGGAGGAATGGACTTTTGGAGTTCCCTGTTTTGCCATTTCAGTGATGTTTCAGGCAATTCTTTTTTTTGCGGTACGCGGGCCTCTCATTGCGGCCATGGCTCACAGGCCCAGCCGCTCCGTGGCATGTGGGATCTTCCCAGACCGGGGCACGAACCCGCGTCCCCTGCATCGGCAGGCGGACTCTCAACCACTGCGCCACCAGGGAAGCCCTCAGGCAATTCTTAAGATGAAAACTAGGTGATCACTTGTCATGAATACCAGGTGTTCAACCTCACTAGTTATTAGTGAAGTGCTGATTAAAATGAAATTATCCTTGGTCTATTAGTTAGCAAAAACTAAGAAGATTGAGAATATCTAGTATTGACAGTAATGTGTGAGGAAATAGGCCCTCACATGCTATTGGTGGTATATGAAATAATAACTTTTAGTGTGTAGTTGGTAATAATCTCTCAAATTTTTTAATGTGAATTCCTTTTAACTCAGTAATTCCACTTCAAGGAATTTAGCTATGGATTCACTCACATGCATAAAGATATATTTACAGGGATGTTTTTTGCAAGATTGTAGTAGTGAAAATCTGAAGGCAAACAGGGGTGCCCAATAGGGGAGTGGTTAAGTAAATTATGGCATCACAGACCCTGCAATATATACCCTATGGTGACAGAAATTCCAACCTAACATCATCGGCAATTGGCTTCTTCCTCTGCCCAAATCTCAGATGGGGAGGCCAAATATTCTTATCTGATAGTGTCAGGGGGGAGGGTGAGAGGATTTGGAACTTGGAGGGGAGAGCAAAATCAGACAGCAAAATAGCCATGTAGAGGGAAATGGGGCATTGAAGATGAGTCCCTTGTCTCCACTATTGTTCTGATTCGATATCCTCAGATTCAGCCCGTGAAAGCAAGTAATAAACCAAGATGTGTAGTATAATCCCATTTGCCTGTGTGTGTACTGCATACATGTATATGTATTTATGTATGTATGTAAATTCATTTTAATAGAAGTGGATGGAAACACACAAACTAATAACCATAGCTACCTCTAAGAAGAGAAATGGGGGAATGGGGAAGGAATGAAGGACTCTCACATTTTACTCTATGTAACTCTATGTTATTTGAACCTTTAGAACAGCAGTGAATTCAGCTCACTAAAAAAAATCATGTAGTTCAAAAACTTGTTTAAGATAAGCTTTTAGACAACATTAACACACATTGGGATGGGGGAAATCAGTAGTAGCCCCATTACTCTAGCAGCAACAAGCATAATTAGAGAATGCCAGAGCCCAGCGTGAATTTATAGATCACAACCTCGAGATGCGACTCGCCCAAGTTGACATAGTGAGTTAGTGACAAAGTTAAGTGTACAACCCAGGTCTCCTCAATGCCATAGGAAAACTGTATTCGAAAACCAGAGAGAAAACTGGAAATGACAGTAGGAACCAGTGAACCACTAAATCTGAGACGTGTGCTACCCAGTCCTCCACTCTCAGCGAACAGGGAAAGAGAGAAGGACAGAGGCTTGTTATGACACCATGGAATGTATCAGGTTGGAGGTGTTCAAGAAGAGGCTGTGAAAAAAAAAAAAAGAAGAGGCTGTGCATTTTGCCTTCTCTGAGGCCTCCAGTGCTGGTACCTGTCACTTAGAATTCCCCCAAAGAGCTGTTTGACAATTAGAAAAGGAAATTAAGCACTTTAACGGTATCTACGGAGTCACCGACTCTAAAAGAGTCCCATGCCATGTTTAGCTCTTCGAAGCAGCAGCAGTAACAAGCTGTTCTCTCTCTTCGAGGTATACCTTTTTACTAATTGTTTTACTCGGAGAACCTAGGAGAGGGGTGGCAGAATCCAACTCTGGCTCATTTGAGTAAAAAGGGAATTTACAGGAATGGTCTGGTCGGTGGTACACTGGTAAATATTTAACAACCAGCTCTTCAGAACAACAACAACAAATCTGACTCGTACAGTTTACTTATTTCCATCATATAAATACTCCCACCATGGCCAATTGCAAGCTACTGACGTGACATTATCTGGTTCCCAAAATTCCTGAAAAGTTAACAATAGGCCCTCAGAGCTGATAGGGAGAAGCTCACAGGATGGAAGGGAGACAGAAGAAGGTCAGCAACTAGGCAGTACCAGAGGGTCTTCATAGCAAGAACTACTCAACATCACAGTCGGGTCACCACCATATTAGCCTCTTTACGCAGACCTCTATACTGCCCCGACCACCTCTCATAGGCTTTATGCCCTGTAGGGAGAAAGTCACTCATTCACCTCAATATCCATAAACTATTCAATCCAAAACTAATGCTCATGGGCACACACTTACAGCTCAAAATACCCTTACTTCTGGGCCCCAGTTCATACTTGCAAGCCCCAACTTGCAAGGTCCCTTCCTGCTAGCTCCTAAGCTGTAGAAAACGAGTTTGTAACAAGAAATTGGGGCAACATCTAAATTCAGGGTTTCTTACTGGTTTTTGTCTTTTTAAAACATTTTCTTATGGAAAATTCCCACACACATATAGAAAGTAGAGGGAAGAGTACAATGAACCCACGTTCTCAATAATCATCAGCTTATGGCCAATTTTGTTCCATCTATATTCCAATTCTTTTTTTTATGGAAGAAAAGCATGACAAGAAAGATCAGAAGAGTGGTTAAGACTGTTACTTGGAATTGGAATAACCTGGTAAAATAATAATAGTTACAATTTTCAGTGTAACTACGGGTTAAGTGCTTTACATAAATTATCTTGTCAGATCTTCACGACAGCCCTGCTAGATTGGCATTATTATCTTAGTTTTTCAGATGAGGAAATTAAGGCTAGGAAAAGTTAAAAACTTGCCCAAAGTCAAAAAGCATTAGCAGAGTCAGAATTCAAACCTGGAAGGTTATAAACTATATTGTACCCAAAGTATTAATGGTGGTTGCCTCAGGATGGCAGAATTGTGGGATTTTACATTCTTCTTTTTGCTCATTTTCCCTTATTTCTCTAGAATTAACATTCCTGGGCAGCATATCGGTGCAGACACGCTGGTGGGCGCTAAGATGTTTTCTTTCACAGGCACAACTGGTTTGCTGCCAGTGCATCCCTTTGAAGCAGTTTCAAGAAAATGCAATTAAGCAAGCTTCTGGACTTTTTTTGTGGGGTTTGTGAGGAGTAGAAGTGAGCTCAGCAGTCATCATGGAGCTATTGCTATCATGTTCTCAAATGTGGTCTGAGCTCAGTGGACTACGTTCAGATAAGCATAGCATCCCAGCCAAAGAAAGAATCCCTCCAACTCTCTTCTGCACCAGTCTGTGTGCACGATTGAAACCAATGATAATTTGACTGCCTCCAGAAGACTGACCAGGAGAGTGATTAGTATAGAAACCATGTTAATGGATCAATGACTAAGCACCTACTCTGTGCCAAGCCTTAAGGTATAGTTCCTGCTGTCAAAAAGCAGACTTAAAGTGGACCATGAAAAAGAGATGGCTCCAAGGTAGAGGGAAGGAACGAGGTCAAGCAGAGTCTGAAGCTTGTTTTAAACTCTTGAAAGGAATGTTGTATAAAAGAGGAATTGACTTATTCTACGTTATTACAAATGGCAGAATAATTCATACCTTGAGAACACAGCAAAATGTAGTCCACAGGGCCTCCCTGGTGGCGCAGTGGTTGAGAGTCCGCCTGCCGATGCAGGGGACGCGGGTTCGTGCCCCGGTCCGGGAAGATCCCACATGCCACGGAGCGGCTGGGCCTGTGAGCCATGGCCGCTGAGCCTGCACATCCGGAGCCTGTGCTCCACAACGGGAGAGGCCACAGCAGTGAGAGGCCCGCATACTGCAAAAAAAAAAAAAAATGTAGTCCACAAACAGCACTGGGAAGGGCTATAGTTGGAAATTTGCTAGGCCCCCTGTGATGGGATATACATAATTGAGGAAAGGTGAACTTCTGGATTGAGCTGAAGGTCTGGGGATAAACTAAACTGGCGGACATGTGATGAACATCTCACTTCTGTCCACCGAGGATCTGCATCCCCTGCACTTCTTAGGATTCTGTTGTACTGCCAATCACAAGGATGCACATGTGACCCAAGCTAGACCAACTTAACTCCCTCTTCTAGGAATCTGACTTAAGGGGAGACACATAAGTGCCGAAGGAGATGGGAGTTGTGTAAATCAATGACAGTGCTTCTAAAGATGTGGTTCATGAGTCCCCACTCAGAAGCTTCTGTGGTTTCTATCCTCTTAGTGCCTCATATGTGGGCTGCAGTGAGAACGTGGTGAGAGCAAAAGTGTACCTCACTCAGGCCCCAGTTATCACACCTGGAGGAGACTGGGTCTCAAGAAGAAGGCAGCTGCCCAGTTATCAGAAGTGGGACCTGAACTCGAGGCTGGCCCAGAAGCAAGAGTGACCTGAGGAAGAGTGTCAGAGTGCTGGCTTACCATCACCGAATTCCCTCTGGCCTGTGGTCAGGGTGGGTCCTAGAGCCTGGGACAGAGCTGACACTGTAGCTCAGGAACTGGATGATCCCCTAGTAAATGGTCCCAGCAGAGGGAGTGCATCAGTCAGGGTTTAATTCAAGAAGCAGAGGCGCTAGGAGTGGCCCTAGCCACTAGGAGCCACTATACCTACATATATATCCTGTATATATGTAGGTTATATGGGTTTGCTGCAGAGATTTGACATTATATAATTGTGAAAGCTGATTAAGCATTCTCTGGATCTCTATCAGGCTGTGGTCTTTGCATCGGATATTCCAGCTTGAAGTCCACAGGGCAGGCAGTTGGCAAGGGAAGATGGATGTAAAATGCAGTAGAGCAAGGACACGCTGAAACCCACAAGCACAAGCTGAAGCCCAGGAGGACAAACCAAAACCCACGTCAGTTCTGGTCACCACTGACTTTGGTAGTATGGGTGTCCTGAGAAACACACACACCTGTCCCAGAGTTGGAGATGCTGAAGAGAGATCCGTGGGAAGGTAGGGCAGTGGCAGGCCCAGACTGCCTCATACCAACGAAGTGAGTCAACAGATGAACAACATGTATGAGCTACAAAATGGCTACTGCTTCATTTCCACCTTGCAAATGTCACACAAGAATCTGTCTTCCCTACACAGGGAAGGAAATTCTGGGAAAGGTAGTTCAGCTTAGCCGAATGAAGTGCACAGTAAGGACAGAAGTAGAGGCTGGAAACCAGGAATGGCCTGATGGGTAGACTTCCGGCTAATAAATGTTACAGGAATAACTGTCAAACAACTTGAGTTATCTGATAATCGTTTTGACTATATCATAAGTCAGGAAGCTCCTCGTCTCTGGATATATTCAAGTAGAGATTTACAGCCAAAATATTTGGAATACTTAAGACAGCTAGGATCCACACTTTGTTTTTAGAACAAAAAACATCATTCGTCTGGTAGATGAATCGGAGGAGGTAAGACTTAAGAAAGGGAGACTAGGGACTTCCCTGGTGGCACAGTGGATAGGACTCCATGCTCCCAATGCAGGGGACCCGGGTTCGATCCCTGGTCAGGGAACTAGATCCCACATGCATGCCGCAACTAAGGAGCCGGCGAACTACAATTAAGGAGCCTGTGAGCCGCAACTAAGGAGCCCACGAGCCACAACTATGGAGCCTGTGAGCCACAACTCAGGAGCCCACCTGCTTCAACCAAATAAATAAATAAATGAATAAATATTTTTAAAAAAAAGAAAGGAAGACTAGCTAGAAAGCTATTTCAGTAACATGGGGGAAAGGTCATGAGAACTTGAACTGGGCCTTAGTGGTAGCCATGCTGTGGGAAGAATGGATTTGGAAGACAGGTAGAGGGAGACTCAAAAGGACTTAGCAGTGGATTTGAGGTAGGACGGTGTACTAATTTCCTATTACTGCTGTAACAAACTACCACTAATTTAGTGGCTTAAAACAACAGAAATTTATTCTATTATAGTTCTGGAGGCCAGAAATCCAGAAGGAGTCTTATGGGTCTAAATTCAAGGCTTAGGCAAGGCTGGTTCTTTCTGAAGTTTCCAAGGGAGAATCTGTTCCCTGCCTCTTTCAGCTTCTGGTGGCTGCCAGCATTCCTTGCCTTGTGGCTGTGTCACTCCAATCTCTGCCTGCACAGTCACATGGCATTCTCCTCTTCTGTGTCAATTTTCCCTCAGCCTCTCCCTTTTAAGGACACTTGTGATTATATCAGACTCACCCAGATAATTTTCCCATCTCAAGATTGTTAATCATATCCACAAAGTCCCTTTGCCATACAAGACAACATTCACAGGTTCCAGGGATTAGGGTGTGAATATCACGTGAGGAGCATTATTCACCTATCACAAGTAGTAAAAAGAAGGAAGGCAACTGTAACTCTGGGACCTCAAATCTGCATGACTCAAATCATGATAGAATTATTAACACAAGTAAGAATATCAACAAGAAGTGAAAACAGTTTGGAGGAGAAGAGTTTAGTTTGGGCTATGTCATATATAATATGAGGGATTGATGGGACATCCGTATGGAAAAAAAAGCTAGAAGCTTTGGAAAAGTATCTAGGCTGAAGATAAAGATTTGAGAGCATCTGCAGAGATATGATAGAGGAAGAGTATAAAGCCTTTGAAGGTAGGGCTTAGACACTTATAGTTCTATCCTTGGTGTCTAGCATGGGGTTTGGCACATAGTAGATGCTCAACAAATGTTCATTGACTGAATGGATGAAAGTAAGCTCCCAGAGGAGAATGGCAGGGATGGGTAGAGAGTATGGATGAAGGAGTGAGCTTTGGCCAGAAGGAGAAAGCTTTCTTCTTTGAAACAAGAGGTAATAAAAGGGGGAAGAGGCAGCTATGCAAACTAATTTTGAAATGGACAGGATATATTGCAAGATCTCACTGGACAATTTGGGGATTACAAAATGGAAAGTGAAGTCATCAGTTAGAAATGTGACTGGGATTGGATTGAGGTTTGAGGAAAGTAAACCCTAAAATGTCAGGACTTGAAAGGACCTTGGAGAGTATCTACCCCATAGCCCTCATTTTACAGATAGGGCTTAGAGAAAGGAATGTATTTTCTTGGGTCACCAAGCCAAATAGAGTTTGGTTCAATTCATGCAATAAATATATATTGAGGGGACTTCCCTAGTGGTCCAGTGGGTAAGAATCTGTGCTCCCAATGCAGGGGACCTGGATTCAATCCCTGGTTTGGGAACTAGATCCCACATGCCACAACTACAAGTTTTCAGGCCGCAACTAAGAGTCTGCATGCCACAACTTAGAGCCTGCATACCACAACTAATACCCGGCACAGCCTAAATAAATAAATAAAAATACTAAAAATATATATATATGTATTGAATGCTGACTCTATGCCAGGCAGAGCCTACGCCAGGTGTGGCAAGTACAGTGGAGAACAAGGCAGACTTAAGCCCTGGCCTCATGGAGCTTTTAGGATAGTGGGGAAGACAAAGTAAGCAGGGTGCTAAATGCTATGGTGCGAAAAGCTTAACTTGCTTAGGGGAGCATAGAGGAGGAAGCATGAGGGTCAACAAGAAATGAATAGTACAATTGGTGAACTGGAATACCAGCCCCACTGACGGTAGACGGTATCTTGGCTGCTTACCGGGTAGCAGTTTCATGACTTAAATGATATTTATAATTCCGAGGAGAAGAAAAGAAGGCAACTCCCAGGACCTTGACTCGGTGCAGCATTCCTTTGTACTTCGCTCTTTTCTTCACGTTCTCCAGGCACGCCAGAGCCACAGAATGGGGAGCACTTCAGTACATTGAGTGGTCAGCTGGTGGACTAAATCCTATACATCTGAGCAGATGAACAAATAGGAAAAAAATTCAAAAGTTTTGTTCTACTTGTCCAAGGACACCTAGGATTAAAGAAGCTGACAGTGCAAGGACTAGCTTCCCAAAGAAAATGAGGTTTGGAATGAGATTTGATGTCCACAACAGGCAAGATTAACAGAGAGGGCAGCCCATTTTGTTCCACTCCTTTAATATGTCATCACATCTCCCTTATGGCCAGTTGTGCCAGAAGCCAATAATAACTTAAGGCAATTATGTTTTGGAAAATAACAAATTAAAAGTGTAAAAAAAAGTATATACCATTTATCTAGCGTGAAGTAAAACAATTAAACTTCTATTACTTTTCTAATTAAATTCTCCCTAGCCCCTCACTTTACCTATCATTGGAATACACTTCTGCCCTCTCTAGGGTGCGTCCTCTCACAAGAGTTCAACAAATCTCAGGGCTACATATTCATTTCAAAGGGTCAGTGCTGGTTTCTGTTGCTTTGAGGAAAGAAAGCTGGAAGCCTGCTCGGTCCACCTAGGAAATGTTTTCTTCAGCTATTGTCGCTGTTTCTACAACATGGCATTGCTAGGAGTCCAGCAGTCCAACCCCATCCCTGGTGTCATGGTGGTTGAAGCTTGCACAGGCACAGAAGCTTCTCTGGGTATTGGAGGGGGTAGAAGCAGAAGTGTTATATTCAGGTGTGGGCAGGTCACGCCACCCGTAGGCCTCAGCCTCAGAGCCTGTCAAGCTGGAGTAGTAGCAAGCCTCCATCTGCATTGAGATGAAGAAACCAGAACACTCTGCGACTCTTTCTCTTGAGGAGATAAGCTTCTCGAGGAAGAGGGTTAGAATGCTGGAGGGACTTCAGAACAAGTACTGGGGGGACTTGAGAGACAGAGGGGTTGAGAGAGACAATGCAAGGGGACACCCCTCTTCTGAAGGCCTAAAATGGTGAGACTTCCTCCTATCCTCTTGTGTAGTTCTTGTGAAAGATAAAGCAGAGCTTCCCAACCGACGGGCCTTGGCACACTGGGTGCTGCCAATGGGTGAGAAGTGGGCAAGAATTTTTTATCTTCTCAGGGTTTGGAGCAATCAGACAGGGCTTGGGGGAGCCAGAGCCCCCAGGCCAGTCACCACCAGCTGCTAGCAGCCTTGATAGAGCTTTTTTTCCTTCAGAAGACAGAGCCTGTAGAACAGAATCTGGGATTTTGTCCTACAGTCTTCACGGGCAGCCAGCACTGAGGGCACTTCCGGCTGCTCCACTGTTTCTCGCTGAGTGCACCCAAGGAGGTGCTGCACCACCAGACAGGGCTTTGAAGGAGGTTAGGGGAGAGAGTGAGGAGGGGGGCTGCTGGGTGGCACAGCCTCCAGGTACCATACTCAAATCCATATCTTCACACGCCACATACTTAACATCTGTTTGATACACCCTTTTAGTTGCATCCAAGTTAGCCACATGTGACTGCACGTGTGTGCTGTGAATTGTAGCATCATCGTTATTTTGAAATACCGCACTTGACATGAAAAGGTTCGATTGCAATTGAAATCCATTTGTGTCATCATAAGATATTTCATCATAGTATTTATCAGTGAAAGAAAATGAAAAGCTGTTAGACTCTAAAGATAATTTCAACTGTTGTAAATTTTGGAAATGACTGTAAAACACAGTTGAAACTGTCTTTATCACCTACTTGTGGGAACAAAATTCCTTGTCAGTGGTGACCTGGAAGAATTCAAAGAGTCATCACTAAAATCTTGATAGGGAATTGTACATAATCATTTCAAGCACAACACCAGATGTAAAATGTTATACTGAAGGAAGCAACCTCAAGTTTTTCATGAAACGTTTTTGAAAATATTTTACTTAAAAGTTTGACATACATATTTAATATCTTCTTGAATATTTTCTATTCATTTTTCTTACCGTAATTGAATGATACAAACAAGTAATGAATGTTGTCCCATATAGACACCCACAAATCCCCTCCAGCTTACCCCCAGGTGCCATACAAATGTAATCACTTTCCATTTGCGTTGTGATGTAAAAGAGTTGGGAAACACTGACATAAAGTCACATTAAAATAAGAATAAGAAGAGAGAGAGTTGCTTAAACCACTTTACTAATCAGGACTCATTTAGTTGTAAGTGGTAGAAGTTCAACTCAAACTAACCTGAGCCAAAGAAGCAGTCGGGGTGGGGGAGTACCTTTATTGACTCAAGAACCAAAAATGTACAAATGGCAGGGATGGAGCTGACCTCAGTGATGACTGGCTGAAGGGACACGAATACCATTAGCTGGCTCTCACTCACTATCTCTAGATCTCCATTTCTCTATCTCTCATCGCTGCTTCTCTTGGAATGTTTACTTTTCTACCTCCTGCTGTCTACCTTTTCTACACACAAGGTAGGGAAGAAGGCTTTAAACAGATCTTGGCTTATATCTTTACAGCTCATGTCCTATATTAGTATGAAAAATTCTGGGGAAGGATTCTGATTAGTCCACTTCAGGTCAGGCGGTCACCTCTTGACTAAGGGTACAGGATCTGTTAGCAAAAGAACAGTCACTGAAGGAATCATGACTCAGATAGCCCTCGAATTTTTGTTTTACAAGACCTACAGTGTAGTTCAGTATGCCTCTGGTCTGGAAGAGACAGGATTGGAGGGTTTCTGGAAGGGAATTGTATCAGCTTACAGATTACCTTCCAGGATTCTAATTGTTATAGAGCTGAGAGGGCACCAGTCCTACCTGGGTTAATTATTAGGTGAAGCCACCATAGGTTCTCTGGGGTTCATGGTTAGTTAAACTCCAGGAGAAGACTAAAAGGCACAGTAAAATCAAAACTGTGACATTCATTATACAGAGGGTACGACAAGAGTAATCTCTTCCTCCAGATGTAAAGCGCCCCTTTTTCTTTTCAGAAGTGGCTGGTGGGATTTTCCAAGGAGACTCTGTAGTTGACATGTTTACACATTAAAATGAATAACAAAGACCTGGGGAGAAACTTTATTCCCACAGCAGAGTTGTTATAACAATAACCCAGTATTAGCATATGGCCGTGCCTGCACTCAAGAGGACACCCCACACCACTATAAAACAAGGGCAAGAGCTTCTCAGCTGGTTATCTTTGCCAGTGAGCCTCAAAATCATCAGCAACCAATCAGCAACAGCAAAACTTTGCTACCTCTGGCAAGGTGAGCTAAACAAAGCATTCAATCAATCTCCCTGCACACAAACTTTCAATCAGCCCCTGGGGCTGCTGCTTTATCTACTGGTAAGCACTGGACCAGCAAAGTTGGAGGCCTCCAAAAGTAGTAGAAAACTTGGCACCAGTCCTCATGGAATTGGCATTCCACTTGAGAGAGACAGATGTGATATTAAGAAACATATTAGGAATCACTATGTTGTGCACCTAGAACTAACACAGTGTCATAGGTCAATTATACTTTAATTAAAAAAAATCTCTGTGATGCAAGAGGCAATGGCCATGACACTGAGGACCCCAAAATGAAGAGGAAATGCTGTAGGTAGTGTAAATGAATAACTATACTAGTGTAAATGAATAACTAATCACTAGAAAGTGATTCCTGCACATATCTTTATGATAACATTTATTACATTGTGTTGAAATTGTCTAAAAAATTTTGTAATTACAAGTATGAAAAAATTAGCCTTCATCTACACAGGCAATACTACTAACCTACCAGGAACACAAGTACCACCACTGCCCTATTGCCTCATCCTCCAAACCCTGAACTTGGCTGCTTTGCCCTGTGTGTATCTGGAAGATTGTGCTGCATATATGGGTCAAATTAAACAAGAAAATCGGTGGGAGTTCCTTCCCAGGAAAACTCAGCAATTTCTTTGGAGGCTGACGTACCGGGAGAATCCTGACATCAGGAGTTACAGAATGTCTGACATTCATTCACTCCTTTACTTAGTAATTCATTCACAAACGTTTATGAACACCCATTAATTGCTAAGCCATGTGCTAGGCATTGGACAAGACAGACGTGGTGGTCTCTGCCCTTATGGAGCTCACATCCTGGTGAGGAAGACAAATAAACTGTCTTTTCTCCAGGGGATGGAGAGAGCCCACATGACAAATGACCTTGTCAGTGCTGACCAGAAAGTTCCAGACTGGGTGATGAAGGTTACATTTCCAGTGAATGTCAAAATTGCAATTATGCATTAAATCTAGGTTTGGTATCATAGGCCTTAGCACAAGTGACGCTATTTTGGGCCTGGAGCTTTTCTTTTTAACAAGGTAGTGGAGAGCCTTGCAAACCATGAAATCAGAACTTGGACTTTATCCTAATGGCAGTAGGAGTGGGAGTGAGTTTTTCTAAAAACAAACGGCTCCTTCCTCTACACTGTGTGCCACAGCCATACATCTGACAGGCTTGTATCTTGTGGCTAAGAACCATACATTCCCACTTATGTTTTATGACACAATAATTGCAAGACAGGGAAAGAGCCTCAGTTGTGCACCTCTGTGGTAGAGACTTCTCACGCTCATTGATGTCTTATTCTCCTCTCCTTCCAAGCACATAGGAGATTACACTTCTCCATCCATCATGAACTTGGTCAGGGCCATATGACGTTTGGCCAGTGGCTTACGGGCTGAAGTGGCATGTATCACTTCTGGAACAGAGTATTTAATTGCTTGTGCAAGATCCTCAAACTCTCTTTCTTCCAATATTACATCAACTAAGGTTAAAACAACCAGATGTTTAAGAGGGTACGATTATCAGATGGCAAGGTCCCCATCAGTCTGGAGGGAATAGTTACCACATAGAGGTACAGTTGCGCTAGGAAGTCCCTCAGACCTACATTGGATATGAGAGACAAATACATCTTTGTTGCATTAAGGCACTAACATTGGGAGTTATTTGTTACCATGTCATAACCTAGAATATCCTCAACTAATGTCCCTACAGACTTGGAGGGACAGGAGGAGGCAGGTGGCCAGCTTTAACCAAATTGTCCATTCTTCTCCTTTGCCTAAGAAGGAGCTGACTCCCTCCCTCCCTCCCTCCTTTCATCCTTTTTTCTGATGGATTTTCTATTACACAGAGACACTCTCCCTCCTTTTCCCATCTATGCCCACTATACAAAACTCCTCGTATTAAAATGAATTGTTCTAAAACTCAGTATTTTAAGATGCTTCTTTGAAATATCCTGTACTTATATCAAATAATGACTGAAAACTTGCTGGACAGTGAGCACTAATTTTCAAATTTAAAAACCAATAGAGAGGGCTTCCCTGGTGGCGCAGGGAGTCCACCTGCTGATGCGGGGGGCACGCGTTCATGCCCCGGTCCAGGAAGATCCCACATGCCACGGAGCAGCTGGGCCCGTGAGCCATGGCCGCTGGGCCTTCGCGCCCGGAGCCTGTGCTCCGCAACGGGAGAGGCCACAACAGTGAGAGGCCCGCGTACCGCATAAACAAAAACAAAAACAAAGACAAAAACCCAATAGAGAGCCCCTTCAAGTACCACCCTCTTTCTTATTCATATTCTTCCTATTCAGTAAACACCTCAGCTCGGGCTTCTTAGCCAGCCAAAACACAAGACCAAAAAATGTAAAGCTAAACAGTTGACTCCATTGTACTAAGGGCAATCAACCAAAACAACTGCATTTCTGGCATGTACTGGTAGAATGAAAATAGCATCATTGGAATAACATATTGCCACAGAGGGTGCCTGTTTTTTATAAACAAATGTGTTGGCAAGACCTATTCAGCAACAGGCAGCTTTTATGAAAGGCAGCATTGCAGGTTATCAACTTTTGTTCCATTTAAACTATCCAAGGTTGGGAACATGAACAATGGAGGAGAAAGTCAGTTGGACTCTGCCTGTTATGATGGAAAGTTAGCAAGGTGCCTAGAATGAATTGTGAGGCCTAGGAATTTTTTGAAAATATTGGTACATAAAAGTTAAGAAGGTTGTTATTTACAAAAAACAAGCACAGAGCTCGGAAACTGGAAATGTGAATCCATCTTTAGTTCAAACTGCTCCTTTCTGGGGAGAGGTTGGGGAGAACCCTTGAACGGGCCCTTCAGTTCCATACATGCAAAGCAAATAATGATACTTTGTTTGTTTGTTTTGGTTTGGTTTTTGGCTGCATTGGGTCTGCGTTTCTGCGCGCGGGCTGTCTCTAGTTGAGGCGAGAGGAAGCCACTCTTCATTGCGGTGCATGGGCTTCTCACTGCATTGGCAGGCGGATTCTTAACCGCTGCGCCACCAGGGAAGCCCAGATGCTTTGTTCTTGAAGGAAACTATGAAGCAACCTGAATGAAGATGTTTTTAGACTGATGAACTGAGTTCTGTTTGGTAATGTAAAGTGTTGCAAAAATCGTTGGGTGTAGTTGAACTACAGTTACCTTATGTTTCTGCAGGTTTTTGTTTTTTTGCCCTGGGGAACTGTCCTTTGCCTTATAACTACTGCTTATCCTTGTGGAAATATATCTTCACATACAGGAGATGAGAAATTGAGCCTGAAAGAACAGACAGGAATGGCTCTCACCTTGCAGAAGAGATAGAAAATAACATGGGATGGAATTAAATGCTAGCTTCCTAATTCTGGTCATTGAGGGCTAGATTATTTGGACAACCCTCCTACTGAAAACAACTGAAAACCCTGGATAAAAATATAAAAATCACCATCTTAAAAGCATAAAAGACCCAACAAGACAGTGTGGAACTACCAGACCAAAAGTAAAGGGAAAATATTCACCAGAGAGGTGAATAAGAACAAAAGGAACTTTTTCCCTGGGGGTTTTTGACAATTCCAAAAATTTCAAATTTTCGCATTGGAAACTCACAGAACAAGTGGCAGCAGGACATAAGTCAAAGCCCAGAGCCCTTACAAACAGGAGACTCTCCCCACAATAAGCTTAGACCCTAAAATGCGACACCCTCAGGGAAATGGTGAACCAGAATTGGGACAGTCCTTACATAGGGATACAGCCCAAATCTGACACTCTGGGTCATTCTGAGAACTTCAATCCTTGAACTAGACTTAAGGCAGTCCCATATTGCTGGTACCCCCAAGTGCCTAACAGAAACAAATCCATATCCCCTTTGGAGGTAGACAGCTTTACTCTTTTTTTTTTTTTTTTTTTTTGTGGTACGTGGGCCTCTCACTGTTGTGGCCTCTCCCATTGTGGAGCACAGGCTCCAGACGCGCAGGCTCAGCGGCCATGGTTCACGGGCCCAGCCGCTCCGCAGCATGTGGGATCTTCCCGGACCGGGGCACGAACCCGTGTCCCCTGCATCGTCAGGCGGACTCTCAATCACTGCGCCACGAGGGAAGCCCTCTTTTTTTTTTTTAGTTGAAGTATAGTTGATTTACAATGTTGTGTTAGTTTCTGGTGTACAGTAAAGTGACTCAGTTATATATATATATATATATATATATATATATATATATATATATATACATATATATGTATATATATATTCTTTTTCATATTCCTTTCCATTATGGTTTATTACAGTATATGGAATATAGTTCCCTGTGCTATACAGTAGGACCTTGCTGTTTATTTTATATTTAGTTGCTTGTATCTGCCAGTCCCAAACTCCTAATTTACTCCTCCTCCACCGCCTTTCTCCTTTGGTAACCATAAGTTTTTTATATCTGTAAGTCTGTTTCTGTTTTGTAAATAAATTCATCTGTGTCATATTTTAGATTCCACGTACAAGTGATATCATATGGTATTTGTCTTTCTCTTTCGGACTTACTTCACTTAATATGATAATCTCTAGGTCTATCCATGTTGCTGAAAATGGCATTATTTCATTCTTTTTTAAGGCTGAGTAGTATTCCATTATGTGTGTGTGTGTGTGTGTGTGTGTGTGTGTATAAATATAAATATATATAGACCACATCTTTATCCATTCATCTGTTGATGGACACTTAGGTTGCTTCCATGCCTTGGCTATTGTGAACAGTGCTGCAATGAACATTGGGGTGCATGTATCTTTTCAAATTAGAGTTTTCTTTGGCTATTATGACCAGGAGTGGGATCGCTGGATCATACGGTGGGTCTATTTTTAGTATTTTAAGGAACGTCCATACTGTTTTCCATAGTGGCTGCATCAACTTATATTCCTACCAACAGAAAACACCTTTAACTCTTGATCTCAAATTATTCTTACAAAAAAAATTAAATACAATGAGCAACACACAGTCCAAGATGACCAAGCACACAAGGAAACTAGACTCCAAGAGCAAGAACTAGTAGAAATAACCAACAAAATCAACACTGCATTTTAAACAAAGTGCAAGAAACATGATACTAAATAGGCTGAAAAAAGGACACCTGTTTATAGCAGGAGAGCTGAAACAAGAAGGCAGAGCATCACCTTGTTTGACCTCAGCTGGGAACACGCACGTCAAGTGACTCAAATTTTTTGCCACTCTGTGCATGTCCACGAATGCCCACAAAACACTACGAAGTATTGATTTTGCGGTTACAAATAAATTTTAGCCAGTAGGTGAATTTGCAAATATGGAATCCACAAATAATGAGGATTTACTGTATTTCATAAGAGTTCCAGAGAGAGAAGAGAGAAAGATTGGACAAAGACAATATACAGGAAAGTAATGACTGAGAATTTTCCAGAACCTATGAAGGACAGCAATAAACAGATTAAAGAAACCCAATGATTCCCAAGAAGAATACATATAAAGAAAGATACTTCTTCAAACATCACAGACGGGACAACTAAATGTACGATGGTCCTGGGGTGCTTCATGGATTTTTTAAAAATGTGTAAAGGACATTATTGGAATAATTGGGGAAATGTAAATGTGGACTTAATATTTGGTAATAATATTGTATTAACATTAGCATCCTGTAATAATTATTTTGTGGTTATACAGGAGAATGTCTATGTTCTCAACAGATACATACTGAAGAATTAGGGGTGAAGTGTCATAATATCTGCAATGTACTCTTAATTGGGTTAGTGTTAACAAGAAAGAGAAAAAGAAGAGGAAAAAAAGGAGGAGACAGGAAGAAGAGGGGAGGAAGAGAAAGAGGGGGAGAAAATGAGAAGAAGAAAGAAAATGTAGCAAAACATTAACAGTTCGTGAATCCAGGTAAAGGGTATACAGGCTGTCAATTTCTCTGTAGGACTGACAGTTCTCAAAATTAAAGGAAACGGCTCGGGGTCTCTTCCCTCCGCCGTCACGGAACTGCCCCGGAGCCTGAGGGGAGGGCAGCCTCACTGAGGCTGCCAGCTCTGGAGGGGCCCCGGCGGCCGAAGCCACGACAGTCGTGGGGACGGCGGGCCGGTTGTTTCAACAAGTAACTTAAAGACAAAATGGAAAAACAAGGTTTGTGCCTGAGATCATGTTGATGTGAAACCAGGGATGGCCACCTTGTGCCAGCAGTGTGGATGAAAGGCTCTTGGTGCTCCAGCCAGGAGTCAGTGCTGTCCCTCTGAGGTGGGAGAGCCAACTTCAGGACACTGGTCCACAAGAGACCTCCCAGCTCCACATAATATCAAACGGCGAAAATCTCCCAGAGATTTCCATCTCAACACCAAGACCCAGGTTCACTCAAAGACCAACAAGCTACAGTGCTGGACACCCTATGCCAAACAACTAGCAAGACAGGAACACAACCCCACCCATTAGCAGAGAGGCTGCCTAAAATCAAAATAAGGCCACAGACACCCCAAAACACACCACCAGATGTGGACCTGCACACCAGAAAGACAAGATACAGCCTCATCCACCAGAACACAGGCACTAGTCCCCTCCACAGGAAACCTACACAACCCACTGAACCAACCTTAGCCACTAGGGACAGACACCAAAAACAACGGGAACTAAGACCCTGCAGCCTGCAAAAAGGAGACCCCCAAACACAATAAGATAAGCAAAATGAGAAGATAGAAAAACACACAGCAGATGAAGGAGCAAGGTAAAAACCCACCAGACCTAACAAATGAAGAGGAAATAGGCAGTCTACCTGAAAAAGAGTTCAGAAAAATGTTACTAAAGATGATCCAAAATCTTGGAAATAGAATAGACAAAATGCAAGAAACATTTAACAAGGACCTAGAAGAACTAAAGAGGAAACAAGAAACGATGAACAACACAATAAATGAAATTAAAAATACTCTAGATGGGATCAATAGCAGAATAACTGAGGCAGAAGAACAGATAAGTGACCTGGAAGATAAAATAGTGGAAATAAGTACTGCAGAGCAGAATAAAGAAAAGAGAATGAAAAGAACTGAGGACAGTCTCAGAGACCTCTAGGACAACATTAAACGCACCAACATTCGAATTATAGGGGTTGCAGAAGAAGAAGAGAAAGGGATGGAGAAAATATTTGAAGAGATTATAGTTGAAAACTTCCCTAATATGGGAAAGGAAATAGTTAATCAAGTCCAGGAAGCACAGAGAGTCCCATACAGGATAAATCCAAGGAGAAACAGGCCAAGACACACACTAATCAAACTATCAAAAATTAAATACAAAGAAAACACATTAAAAGCAGCAAGGGAAAAACAACAAATAACACACAAGGGAATCCCCATAAGGTTAACAGCTGATCTTTCAGCAGAAACTGTGCAAGCCTGAAGAGAGTGGCAGGACATATTTAAAGAGATGAGGGAGAAAAACCTGCAACCAAGATTACTCTACCCAGCAAGGATCTCATTCAGATTTGATGGAGAAATTAAAACCTTTACAGACAAGCAAAAGCTGAGAGAGTTCAGCATCACCAAACCACCTTTACAACAAATGCTAAAGGAACTTCTCTAGGCAAGAAACACAAGAGAAGGAAAAGACCTACAATAACGAACCCAAAACAATTAAGAAAATGGGAATAGGAACATACATATCGATAATCACCTTAAATATAAATGGATTAAATGCTCCCACGAAAGACACAGACTGGCTGAATGGATACAAAAACAAGACCCATATATATGCTGTCTACAAGAGACCCACTTCAGAACTCGGGACACATACAGACTGAAAGTGAGGGGATGGAAAAAGACATTCCATGCAAATGGAAATCAGAAGGAAGCTGGAGTAGCAATTCTCATATCAGACAAAATAGACTTTAAAATAAAGACTATTAGAAGAGACAAAGAAGGACACTACATAATGATCAAGGGATCGATCCAAGAAGAAGATATAACAATTGTAAATATTTATGCACCCAACATAGGAGCACCTCAATACATAAGGCAAATACTAACAGCCATAAAAGGGGAAATTGACAGTAACACATTCATACTAGGGGATTTTAACACCCCACTTTCACCAATGGACAGATCATCCAAAATGAAAATAAATAAGGAAACACAAGCTTTAAATGATGCATTAAACAAGATGGACTTAATTGATATTTATAGGACATTCCATCCCAAAACAACAGAATACACATTTTTCTCAAGTGCTCATGGAACATTCTCCAGGATAGATCATATCTTGGGTCACAAATCAAGCCTTGGTAAATTTTAAAAAATTTAAATTGTATCAAGTATCTTTTCTGACCACAATGCTATGAGACTAGATATCAATTACAGGAAAAGATGTGTAAAAAGTACAAACACATGGAAGCCAAACAATACACTACTTAATAACGAAGGGATCACTGAAGAAATCAAAGAGGAAATAAAAAAATACCTAGAAGCAAATGACAATGGAGACTTGATGACCAAAATCTATGGGATGCAGCAAAAGCAGTTCTAAGGGGGAAGTTTATAGCAATACAAGCCCACCTTAAGAAGCAGGAAACATCTCGAATAAACAACCTAACCTTGCACCTAAAGCAATTAGAGAAAGAAGAACAAAAAAATCCCAAAGTTAGCAGAAGGAAAGAAATCATAAAAATCAGATCAGAAATAAATGAAAAATAAATGAAGTAAACGAAAGCAAAGATCAATAAAACTAAAAGCTGGTTCTTTGAGAAGATAAACGAAACTGATAACCCATTAGCCAGACTCATCAAGAAAAAAAGGGAGAAGACTCAAATCAAGAGAATTAGAAATGAAAAAGAAGAAGTAACAACTGACACTGCAGAAATACAAAAGATCATGAGAGATTACTACAAGCAATTCTATGCCAATAAAATGGACAACCTGGAAGAAATGCACAAATCCTTAGAAATGCACAACCTGCCAAGACTGAATCAGGAAGACATAGAAAATAAGAACAGACCAATCACAAGCACTGAAATTGAAAGTGTGATTAAAAATCTTCCAACAAACAAAAGCCCAGGACCAGATGGCTTCACAGGCGAATTCTATCAAACATTTAGAGAAGAGCTAACGCCTCTCCTTCTCAAACTCTTCCAAAATATAGCAGAGGGAGGAACACTCCCAAACTCGTTCTACGAGGCCACTATCACCCTGATACCAAAACCAGACAAGTATGTCACAAAGATAGAAAACTACAGGCCAATAACACTGATGAACATAGATGTAAAAATCCTCAACAAAATACTAGCAAACAGAATCCAACAGCACATTAAAAGGATCATACACCATGATCAAGTGGGGTTTATTCCAGGAATGCAAGGATTCTTCAATATACGCAAATCAATCAACGTGATACACCATATTAACAAACTGAAGGAGAAAAACCATATGGTCATCTCAATAGATGCAGAGAAAGCTTTCGACAAAATTCAACACCCATTTATGATAATAACCCTTCAGAAAGTAGGCATAGAGGGAACTTTCCTCAACAAATAAAGGCTATGTATGACAAACCCACAGCCAACATCATCCTCAATGGTGAAAAACTGAAAGCATTTCCACTAAGATCAGGAACAAGACAAGGTTGCCCACTCTCACCACTATTATTCAAGATAGATTTGGAACTTTCAACCACAGCAATCAGAGAAGAAAAAGAAATAAAAGGAATCCAAATTGGAAAAGAAGAAGTAAAGCTGTCACTGTTTGCAGATGACATGATACTATACATAGAGAATCTTAAAGATGCTACCAGAAAACTACTAGAGCTAATCAATGAATTTGGTAAAGTAGCAGGATACAAAATTAATGCACAGAAATCTCTTGCATTCCTATACACTAATGATGAAAAATCTGAAAGTGAAATCAAGAAAACACTTCCATTTACCACTGCAACAAAAAGAATAAAATATCTAGGAATAAACCTACGTAAGGAGACAAAAGACCTGTATGCAGAAAATTATAAGACACTGATGAAAGAAATTAAAGATGATACAAATAGATGGACAGTATACCATGTTCTTGTATTGGAAGCATCAACATTATGAAAATGACTCTACGACCCAAAGCAATCTACAGATTCAATGCAATCCCTATCAAACTACCACTGGCATTTTTCACAGAACTAGAACAAAAAATTTCACAATCTGTATGGAAACACAAAAGACCCCCGAATAGCCAATCTTGAGAACGAAAAAAGGAGCTGGAGGAATCAGGCTCCCTGACTTCAGACTATACTACAAAGCTACAGTAATCAAGACAGTATGGTACTGGCACAAAAACAGAAAGATCAATGGAACAGGATAGAAAGCCCAGAGGTAAACCCACGCACATATGGTCACCTTATCTTTGATAAAGGAGGCAGGAATGTACACTGGAGAAAGGACAGCCTCTTCAATAAGTGGTGCTGGGAAAACTGGACAGGTACATGTAAAAGTATGAAATTAGAACACTCCCTAACATCATACACAAAAATAAGCTCAAAATGGATTAAAGACCTAAATGTAAGGCCAGAAACTATCAAACTCTTAGAGGAAAACATAGGCAGAACACTCCATGACATAAATCACAGCAAGATCCTTTTTGACCCACGGCCTAGGGAAATGGAAATAAAAACAAAAGTAAACAAATGGGACCTAATGAAACTTCAGGGCTTTTGCACAGCAAAGGAAACCATAAACAAGACCAAAAGACAACCCTCAGAATGGGAGAAAATATTTGCAAATGAAGCAACTGACAAAGGATTAATCTTCAAAATTTACAAGCAGCTCATGCAGCTCAATAACAAAAAAAACAAACAACCCAATCCAATAATGGGCAGAAGACCTAAATAGACATTTCTCCACAGAAGATATACAGACTGCCAACAAACACATGAAAGAATGTTCAACATCATTAACCATTAGAGAAATGCAAATCAAAACTACAATGAGATATCATCTCACACCAGTCAGAATGGCCATCATCAAAAAATCTAGAAACAATAAATGCTGGAGAGGGTGTGGAGAAAAGGGAACACTCTTGCACTGCTGGTGAGAATATGAATTGGTACAGCCACTATGGAGAACAGTATGGAGGTTCCTTAAAAAATAAAAATAGAACTACCATATGACCCAGCAATCCCACTACTGGGCATATCCCGTGAGAAAACCATAATTCAAAAAGAGTCATGTACCAAAATATTCATTGCAGGTCTATTTACAATAGCCAGGGGATGGAAACAACCTAAGTGTCCATCATCGGATGAATGGATAAAGAAGTTGTGGCACATATATACAATGGAATATTACTCAGCCATAAAAAGAAACGAAATTGAGCTATTTATAGTGAGGTGGATGGACCTAGAGTCTGTCATACAGAGTGAAGTAAGTCAGAAAGAGAAAGACAAATACCATATGCTAAGACATATATATGGAATTTAAGAAAACAAAATGTCATGAAGAACCTAGGGGCAAGACAGGAATAAAGACACAGACCTACTAGAGAATGGACTTAAGGATATGGGGAGGGGGAAGGGCAAGCTGTGACAAAGTGAGAGTGGCATGGATATATATACACTACCAAACGTAAAATAGATAGCTAGTGGGAAGCAGCCACATAGCACAGGGAGATCAGCTCGGTGCTTTATGACCACCTAGAGGGGTGGGATAGGGAGGGTGGGAGGGAGGGAAATGCAAGAGGGAAGAGAGATGGGAACATATGTATATGTATAACTGATTCACTTAGTTATAAATCAGAAACTGCACACCATTGTAAAGCAATTATACTCCAATAAAGATGTTTAAAAAAGCAAACAACCTGAGATTTAGAAAGAAATGATGATCAAAAATATATATATACGTATGAGTACATAGGTAAGTGTAAGTGAATATTGACTATATAAAATGATATTAATAATTCTTATGGAGATTTGTGAAAATTAAATAATACTATTTAGTAACATGACACATTTATCCCAATAAGAAAAAAACAGGCTAATTTCACCAACAGAACCCAATATGCCATAGTTGCATATAGTCATGAGGTATAGTGAATACCAAATATGAGTAATGGAATAGTTTAGCATATCTACTTGTTTAATGTATTATAAAAGGAAGAGCTAAAAGGAGAAAGTTTAAAATACAAGTTTTTTAGGATTAATATTATGTGAAGCAAAATTCATTTTAAGCATGAGTCTCTAGAAAAGGCAAATCTTTTTTTTTTAGATTTTTGAAACATTTTATTTTGACATAATTTGAGACATAAGAAAGTTGCAAGAATGCTAAAAAAGAATTCCCATATACCTTTCACCCAGATTCCTCAAATGTAGATGTATTACCACATCTCTCGCTCTTTCTCTCTCTTTATTTACACACACACACGCACACAAAGATAACTAGAAAATGTCCATATGCTTAGGAACTTGAAAATAGACTTCCAAACAACTCAAAGGTTAAAAAAGGAAGAAAGAAATCATAAATTATATTAAAATAAGAAAATATATTGAACTGAATAACAAAAAGTATCAAATCTTGTGGGATTGTCCCACCAACAAAATTAAACAGATATTGATAATTTACCTTATTTGCTTTACATCTTTATTTATAGTTTAAAGTTTTCCTTGTAAGAAATAAAATATTACACATATATCCCTTTACCTCCTTTCCTTCCCAGAGGTAACTACTACCCTGAAATTGGTGTGTATATTTCCCATGTATGACTTGCACTTTTACTACCAATAAATGCACTCATAAACAATAAATAACTTTGTAATATCATTTTTTTTAACTTGTGGGAAATGTTGCTTACAGCAAACCTTTTTAGCCTTAAGTATTAGAATGAACCACATTAAACTGCCAATATTTGATCATCATTTTCCTATAAAAAAGACAATTTTACATAGCCCAGCCTAATATATATATGTATATATACGAGGCTGAAAATCAATGAATTAAAACAAAAACCAAAGTGCAGAAGAAAAAGAACAAAAAAAATAGAGACTACTGACATAGAAACTATCCATAAAATAGAAAAAATCAACAAATCCAAATTTTTTGAGATTAATAAAATTGGCAAAATTTTGGTGAGATTATTCAAGGAAGAAGACATAAATAAGGAAGACAAGATCAGAAATGAAAAGTAGATTTCATGCATATGTTGAAAACACTTTTAAAAGGGACTTCCCTGGTGGCACAGTGGTTAAGAATCCACCTGCCAAGGCAGGGGACACGGGTTTGATCCCTGGTCCAGGAAGATCCCACATGCTGTGAAGCAACTAAGCCTGCAAGCCACAACTACTGAACCCACGTGCCACAACTACTGAAGCCCGTGCACCTAGAGACTGTGCTCTGCAACAAGAGAAGCCACTGCAATGAGAAGCCCACACACTGCAACGAAGAGTAGTCCCTGCTCACCACAACTAGAGAAAGCCTGCGTGCAGCAATGAAGACCCAACTCAGCCAAAAATTAATTAATTAATTTTAAAAATAATACTTAAAAAAATAAGTAAGATAAAAATTACTGGGCTTCCCTGGTGGCGCAGTGGTTGAGAGTCCGCCTGCCAATGCAGGGGATGTGGGTTCATGCCCCAGTCCTGGAAGATCCCACATGCCGCGGAGTGGCTGGGCCCGTGAGCCATGGCTGCTGAGCCTGTGCGTCCAGAGCCTGTGCTCCACAGCGGGAGAGGCCACCACAGTGAGAGGCCCGAGTTAAAAAAAAAAAAAAAAAAGACAAAAAGACAAAAAAAAATTACTGAAACTGACTTGAGAAGAAATAGAAAATCTGAACAGATCTATAACAAGTAAAGAAATGGTATCAGTAATCAAAAACCTTCCAGGGACTTCCCTAGCAGTCCAGTGGTTAAGACTCTGTGCTCCCAATGAAGGGGGTGCGGGTTCGACACCTGATCAGGGAACTAAGATCCCACATGCTGCAGCATGGCCTAAAAAACAAACAAACAAACAAAAACAAGGGAAAAAAAACAAAAAAAACCTTCCAATAAAGAAAAGCCCAGGACCAGATGTCAATACTGGTGAAACTTATCAAACATTTAAAAAATAATTAACACCAACCCTTCTCAAACTCTCCCCAAAAAATAGAATTAGAGAGAATACTTTCTAATTCTTGAGGCTAGCATTACCCTGACACCAAAGCCAGACAAAGCCATCACAAGAAAGGAAATTTACAGACCAATATCCTTTATGAATATAAATGTAAAAATCCTCAAGAAAATACTATCAGACTGGATTCTGCAGTGTATCAGAAGGATTATAAACCATGACCAGGTGAGATTTATCCCACAAGTGCAAGGGTAGTTCAACATAAGAAAATCAATCAATGTAGTAATACGCCACATTAGTAGAATGAAGGAAAAAGTCTACACAATCATCTCAACTGATGCAGAAAAAAATTTACAAAATTTAACACTCTTTCAGGATAAAACACTCAGAAAACTAGGAATATAAAGGAAATTTCTCAACCTGATAAAGGGCATTTATAAAAAATTCACAGCTGACATCATACGCAGTGGTAAAAGACTGAAAGCTTTCCTCCTCAATTCAGGAACAAGACAAAGACATCTCTTCTCCACTGCTATTCAACATAGTACTGGAAGTTCTAGTCAGGTCAATTTGGCAAGAAAAAGAAAAGGCATCCAGGACTTCCCTGGTGGCGCAGTGGTTAAGAATCCACCCACCAATGCAGGGGACACGGGTTTGAGCCCTGGTCCGGGAAGATACCACATGCCACGGAGCAACTAAGCCTGTGCGCCACAACTACTGAGACTGCACTCTAGAGCCTGTGAGCCGCAACTACTGAGCCTGCGTGCTGCAGCTACTGAAGCCCACATGCCTAGAGCCTGTGCTCCGCAACAAGAGAAGCTACTGCAATGAGAAGCCTGCGCACTGCAATGAAGAGCAGCCCCCACTCGCTGCAACTAGAGAAAGCCCACACACGGCAACGAAGACTCAACACAGCCAAAAATAAATTAATTAAATAAATCTATTTTTTAGAAAAAGCTACAGTTTAAAAAAAAGAAAGAAAAAGAAAAGTCATCCAAATTGGAAAGGAAGAAGAAAAATTTATTCACAGATGACAAGATCCTGTATACAGAAAATTACAAAGACTACAGAAAAATCTACTTAGGCTAATAAATGCAGCAAATTTGCAGAGTACAAGATCAACATCCAAAAATCAATTGTATTTCTATGCATTAGCAATGAACAATCCAAAAAGAAAATTAAGAAAACATTTGCATTTACCATAGCATCCAAAAGAATGAAATCCTTAAGAATAAATTAAACCAAAGAGGTCCAAGACTTGTGTACTGAAAACTGCAAAACATTGCTGAATAAAATTAAAGAAGACCTAACTAAATGGAAAGACACCCCATATTCATGGATTGGAAGGCAATATTGTTTAAGATGGCAATACTATCCAAAGTGATCTGCAGATTCAAAGCAATCCCTATTAAAATTTCAACGGCCTTTCTTGAAGAAATGGAAAGGCCAATCCTCAAGTTCATATGGAACTGCAAAGGACCCTGAATAGCTGAAACAATCTTGAAAAGGACAAAGTTGGAGGACTCACACTTCCTGGTTTCAATACTATGAAGTTACAGTAATCAAAAACAGTGTATTATTGGCTTAAGCACAGACATACAGACCAACGGGACAGAACTGAGAGTACAGAAATAAACCCACATATCTCTGGCCAATTGATTTTCAACAAGGGTACCAAAACCATTCAATGGGGAAAGAATAATCTCTTCATTAATTGGTGCTGAGACAACTGGATAGACATATGCAAAAGAATGAATTTGGACCCCTAACTCACACCATATATAAAAATCAACTCAAAATATATCAATGACAAATATAAGAGCAAAAACTCTTAAAATTCTGGGCTTCCCTGGTGGCGCAGTGGTTGAGAGTCCACCTGCCAATGCAGGGGACACGGGTTCATGCCCCAGTCTGGGAAGATCCCACATGCCGCAGAGCAGCTAGGCCTGTGAGCCATGGCCACTGAGCCTGCGCTTCTGGAGCCTATACTCCGCAACGGGAGAGGCCACAACAGTGAGAGGCCTGCGTACCGGCAAAAAAAAAAAAAAAAAAAATCTTAAAATTCTTAGAAGGAAACATAGGAGTAAATCATGTTCATTAGCAATGTTTTCTTAGATATGACACCAAAAGCACGAGAAACAAAAGAAAAAAATAGATAATTTCGACTTCATTAAAATTAAAAACTTTATGCTTCAAAGAATACCAGCAAAAAAGTGAAAAGAAACCCTAAAGAATGAGAGATAAATATTTGCAAATCATATATCTGATAATGGTATTGTATTCAGAATAAAGAACTCTTAGAACTCAACTGCAACAACAAAAAAACAATTAAAAAATGGACAAAGAACTTGAATAGACATTTATCCTAATAAGATATACAAATGGCCAAGTAGCATATGAACAGATGCTCAACATCTTTAGTCATCAGGGAAATGAAAATCAAAACCACAACCACAATGAGACACCACTTCACACCAACTAGGATGGCTATTAAAAAAATAAAACACAGAGGGCTTTCCTGGTGGTGCAGTGGTTGAGAGTCCACCTACCGATGCAGGGGACATAGGTTTGTGCCCCGGTCAAGGAAGATCCCACTTGCCGCGGAGCGGCTAGGCCCGTGAGCCATGGCCGCTGAGTCTGCGCGTCCGGAGCCTGTGCTCCGCAACGGGAGAGGCCACAACAGTGAGAGGCCCGCGTACCACAAAAAATAAAAATAAATAAAATAAAACACAGAAAGTAACAAGTGTCGGTGAGGATGTGGACAAATAGGATCCCTCATACATTGCAGATGACCATATAAAATAGTGCTGTGAAAACCAGTTTGGTGGTTCCTGAGTCAGTTAAACATAGAGATAGCATATGACCCATCAACTCCCCTCCTAGGCATATGTCCAAGAGAAGTGAAAACATTCACACAAAAACTTGTAACAAACCTTCATAGTAGCATTATTCATAATAGCCAAAAAGTAGAAACAACTCAAATGTACATTGACTGATAACTGGATAAACACAATGTGGTATATCCACATAATGGAATATTATTCAACCATATAAGGGAATGAAGTACTGATACATGCCTCAACGTGGGTGAATCTTGAAAACATTACGCTGAGTGAAAGAAGCCAGACACAAAAGGTCATATATGATTCCATTTATGTGAAATGTGTTTTCATACTACCCTGAGGTGGTTTGCATTCAGCAATTTTTCACTCTTTCCCACCCCATCCCATTGGTCTAGTACACTTTACTGAACTGTGCAGGGGTGAGGATGGGGACAAATGAGGGAAAAGGGGGGAGGGGTAACTGAGCAGTCTCCTTAATCAGCAGAACCATATTAGACAATATCAGTGGAGGGTAATAGGATTCTATTTCCATGTGTATTTTTCTGAATTCATTGCTATTGTAAAATAAGGCATACCATAAAAGCAGCAGGGTATCAATACTGTAATAGCAGGGTATTGAAATTCTTATAATGGAATTAAGTCAGATACGGTGCCGTTTTGACTGGACAAATATTAAAAAATAATTGAACTGTTTTCTTATACTGATAGGTATGTTATGGTATAGTTTTGAAACTAGAGAGTTTCTCTCATAAAATAATGTTCATTTGGGCCCAAAGAGACCTTTATTTGCATGAGCTACATTTCTAAAAAATAAAAATTTTAGTAGCAAATGTGAGCTTTAAAGTCTTCTCAGAATTTTACTAAAAATATGGCTGACATAGAAAAGTACTTATGCATTCAAATCCCTTCTCTCCAGGGCCTAGTCATTTTAATCTGGTTTAGACACACAGTCCTTGGAGTCAATTGTACTATATTATAAAATGACAAAGGTTGATTTGAATTCTGTCAAGTTGTTCTCCAAGTTCTCCGTGTAGTTTTTTAATCTCAATATTTCATTTTAAAATTTAAAAATTTTTCCTCTTGATTTATCAGCATACTTTCCACCATATACAACCACTATCTAATTTTTTAGAAACAAAAGGTGAGGTTATTACCAGGTGATGAAGACATGGTTGATTTGTGTTAAAACCGGCAGTGAAAACTCCATAATTCATTTTGTTTCCCTTAAACATATTTCTTCAAAGTGGAATATATAAAGACTTCCTTAAAACCTAGTGTATTTACTTTGCATGACCTTTTCTGATGGTATTTTTCACAGAATGATGGAGGAAATAGGAAGGTTTATCTGGATAAATTGCTTTGAACCAGTCAAATCAGGCAATCTAGCCACTGAGTTATTTCCACCCTCTGATGATTTGTTTGGAACAGCTGAGGAGGGATGAGCAGTAGCTTTGTATATTTCACTTTGGCAGCGCTGTTCAGCCTCCACCACTGGTCTTATTAGCAGACATCAATCGGCAGGTGGCTAGGATGTCATTGAAGAGAAGGGAAGCAACGTGATGTGGTAGTGGTAAGCCTCTCTCTGACATTGTGCTCGTGGTCCGTTTTTACTTTCTATTTTGGTCTTTTAAAATGTCCTATGTTTACACTGTCATAGAATAAATAGAACCATGACATATTTTACCAGCTTTCCCCCACCCAACATCTTTTATATGGGTAATCTGATCTCATTAAACTGAGAGACATTCATGCTAATCCCTGATGTCATCACCACATCTTACAACAAATACTACTGAACACCATCTTAGCCAGGCTTGGTTAATAATACCCCAAAGCAAGGACTCTAATAAGAAATTTCCTGGCATCAGACCAGTCAGAGAGCTATTTTGGGGTGGGAGGAAGAGGCTACACAGATGACTGGCTCTTCTGACGGAAGTATGTTCCCTAATCTTGATCCTTCAGTCAACTGAAGATTTATTTACAGGATTCTGCAAGAATGAGGAAAGTTGGTATGAGTATAAGCCTTTATAGGACTTTAAAAAGAAAACAGAGGATCACATAAAATAAAAATTAAAAAAAAAGAAAAAGACAACAGAGGATTTAATCTTTGCCATTAAGACTTTTACAGAAGCTTTCTGGGAACCGAAGTTAGGGGAGACTTCAAAACACTTGGCAACAACCTGAACTAAGTGAGGTAACTTCCAGTGGCCTCTCACCATCTCATTCTACACCTCATCATTCACCACCACAGACCCCCAAAGAGGCTATTGCCCATACACTATACTCAAGATCTTTTCGGATTTCTCATCCAAGTGTACCACTCTCTAGGATAAGATAAACCAATCTATGCTATGGTATGCTTGATCATACAGTATTCCAAAGAGCAGTTGCACTCAAATAGGGTAGTCCAGATAGCATATTGCTTTTTTCAAAAGGAATTTGTGGAGCAATGTTCATAAAAATGACCAGAGGAGATGAGACTGTGTCTTTTGGCCCACCTATGGTGGGGCAGGACCTGGAGGTGCTGGGCTTAATTAGATCACTGCTGCACAGATTTCTTCAAACAGCTTCCTTGTTGAGACACAGTAGTTGGACTTTTAACCCTATGCCATTCCATAGCCCCTACAGTCTTCATACTATATAAGATAAAACTAACACCAGTATGTATTTGCCCCATTAATAAAATGGACCTTGAATCAAAAGATAAACAAAAAGTTTTCATTCTAGACATGAACTCCAGTAGAACTTAACATCTGTACTACTTGATATTTAATATTATACTCCCTTGTAGTGTTGGTTTATTTTCTCATAGACACATCTTCCTAACTCAAGTGAGGGCTGAGACCTTATCTAAAACTTCTTTTCTGCCCATGGTACTTAGACAAACCTATGCACAAAGTAAATATTCAATATTCTTTGAGGAACTGAAGCAACATTTGATGCTTAACTCTAAGAGGATGTTCAATACCACATGGTTTGTGTGCTTGTGTGGGTTTCACACAACAATCAGATCTCTGCTTTCTGCTCTGCGTTATGGTTATCACCAATTCCTTTAGTAGATAACCTCTGAGGTGTCTGCATAGCTCACAGTACTTCTTGTTTCTCTCAGTACTATTCTTCTACTTATATGGATAGGAAGCCACGCTTACACTATGTGACTCTGCCTCCATGGTTTCAGTTTATTAGACTAAGGGTCGTGTCTGCCAGAGTTAGCCAATCAGATTTTTCTCTCTGGGGAATTTTTCATGGGGCCTAGAGTCAGATGGTCAGTCTCTGTGTAGACAGAGAAGCCAAGAAAGTCATTCTGCAAAGAGAAGCAAAGATGAGAGGCCAAAAGAGAGTATGATTCCTGGGTTCCTTGCTGGCTTTCTGGTTACTGGTTCTAGTTTCCACCTGAGACCCACCTACATTCTTGCCTGTAGATACCATGAGGCCTCCACCATTTCCTTTTTGTAAATGACAATGTATAGGTTTTTTGCTTAAGCTGGCTTGAGACACTATTTACTATTTAAAACCAAAATCTTATCCAGTCCACCTTTCTTATCCAAGTCTACCAAAAGGGAGTGAGGCAACTAAACTGGTTGGCTGGCACAATTTACACACCTAGCAGTAGAGAGCAGGCTAGGTGGTGGAATGTCTTGTGACTTGTTACACGCGTAGTAACCATTCAGAAATCCAAGAAGTTGTGACCTAAGGCCCAGCCATCATTTACAGACTCAGGGGATATGAAGAAGGCCTAGTCTCATTACCAAAGCATGCTTCTTGTATTATGTGGTTTTAAAAAAAAAAGGTGGATGTGGTTTATGATCATGTTTGAAGCTGTTTAATTTTTTAAATACAGAATTTGATACTATGAAACAACACGCTAAGAAGAAAAAAATTGAACCATCTCACTCAAAAACTAGAGTTTAACTGCAGCTCACATCTATAGGGAAGAAGGGAAGAAATATATCTGGTGTCCTGTAACTCTCACTAAAGGTGGCAAATGTCAGTTCCATGTGAACTGAACATTGGCTAATGACTAAAGGATACCCTATGTTAGAGAATGAGTTTGTATTAGGCCAACCATTACTATTTCATTATAATATGCATATTATTATTGAGATATTTTCCTTAAAATTTATACTAAGTACCCCGATGCGAGTCTGCCTACTTCTTTCCTTAATTGTGTTCCATCACCTTACTTTCTAGTCCATAACTAGAGCAGTCCTTTCATCTTTCTAATCTGACCTCTGTTGAGTCTGTCTTGCCCCAAAGGCAACACTTCTCTATCAAAACCCAGCATCCTTCTTTCAAATTGAAGCCTTCTTTTTTTACCCCCAGCTTTAGTTATTTTTAAGTTTTCTTAGTAATTTTAGATATACAGAAAATTTGTACAGAGAATTCCCATTTACCTCCACTCAGTTTCCCCCAAGGTTACTATCTTATATAACCATGGTACATTTGTCAAAACCAAGAAACCAACATTGGTACATTACTATTAAGTAAACTCCAGATTTAGGTTTCACCAGTTTTTTCCACTAATGTCCTTTTTCTGTCCCAGGATCCAATCCAGGAAACCCCATTGCATTCAGCAGGCCTTCCTTTTAATCTGCAATAGACAACCAGGAGCTTGAAGGAAACCCATCTTTTGTGCTTTGTTATAGCAAAGTGATTCTCACTTTTTACAAAACCATAAAGACATCAAACTGGAAAGTCTGCCTAGTAAGAATGTTTGCTGGTTTCAGAGAATATCATCATTCCATTGGTTTTTCCTCCTTACTGCTCCTGAGATCCTGCCTCAGCAACTTTCTTCAACATTTAACGTGGCTTCTTCCATCAAACACTGTTCTCCTTAAAACTTAACAATTTTTACACCCATACCTAGGGGAAATTAGAAACAATGAGTAACCTCCAACAATCGTTTAATAACGATGCCCTACGTCTGCAGCCTTCTATTCTCTAAAGAAAACCAGAGTCCTCCCTGGTTCTTCTCATATCCTCTCATAGTCAAGTTCGTTCATCTCTTTCTAGGATCTCTCTTTCCCCACTAAAGGTGCACTCCCCACTTACTGTCCCGCCTATTAATCTAAAAAGAACCCAGCTCACGGACGAGGGCAAAATGTTGGAAGAGTAAGACTCGGAGATCACCTTCCTCCCCACAGATACACCAGAAATACATCTACACGTGGAACAACTCCTACAGAACACCTACTGAACGCTGGCAGAAGACCTCAGACCTCCCAAAAGGCAAGAAACTCCCCACGTAAATGGGTAGGGCAAAAGAATAAACAGAGACAAAAGGATAGGGACGGGGCCTGCACCAGTGGGAGGGAGCTGTGAAGGAGGAAAGGTGTCCACACACTAGGAAGCCCCTTCGCGGGCAGAGACTGCGGGTGGCGGAGGGGGTAAGCTTCGAAGCTGCGGAGGAGAGCACAGCAACAGGGGTGCAGAGGGCAAAGCGGAGAGATTCCCGCACAGAGGATCAGGGCCAACCGGCACTCACCAGCCCGAGAGGCCTGTCTGCTCACCGCCGGGCTGGGCGGGGCTGCGAGCTGAGGATCAGGCTTCAGTCCAAGCCCAGGGAGAGGACTGGGGTTGGCAGCGTGAAAACAGCCTGAAGGGGTTAGTGCACCACGGCTAGCCGGGAGGGAGTCCAGGGAAAAGTCTGGACCTGCCGAACAGGCCAGAGACTTTTTCTTCCCTCTTTGTTTCCTGGTGCGCGAGGAGAGGGGATTAAGAGCGCTGCTTAAAGGAGCTCCAGAGACAGGACCGAGCCGCGGCTAAAAGCACGGACCCCAGAGACAGGCAGGGGACGCTAAGGCTGCTGCTGCCGCCACCAAGAAGCCTGTGTGCGAGCACAGGTCACTATCCACACCCCCCTTCCGGGGAGCCTGTGCGGCCTGCCACTGCCAGGGTCCCGGGATCCGGAGACAACTCCCCCGGGAGAACGCACGGCACGGCTCACGCAGGTGCAACGTCACGCTGGCCTCTGCCGCCACAGGACCGCCCCGCACTCCATGCCCCTCCCTCCCCCCGGCCTGAGTGAGCCGGAGCCCCCAAATCAGCGGCTCCTTTAACCTCGTCCTGTCTGAGCGAAGAACAGACACCCTCGGCAACCTACACGCAGAGGCGGGGCCGAATCCAAAGCTGAGCCCGGGAGCTGTGAGAACAAAGAAGAGAAAGGAAGATCTCTCCCAGCAGCCTCAGAAGCAGCGGATTAAAGCTCCACAATCAACTTGATGTACCTGCATCTGTGGAATACATGAATAGACAACGAATCATCCCAAATTGAGGAGGTGGACTTTGGGAGCAAGATTTATGATTTTTTAACCTTTTCCTCCTTTTCTGAGTGTGTATGTGTATGCTTCTGTGAGAGATTTTTGTCTCTATAGCTTTGCTTCCACCATTTGTCCTAGGGTTCTATCCGTCCGTTTTTTTTTCTTTAAAAAATTTTTTTTTTCTTAATAATTATTTTAATAACTTTATTTTATCTTCTTTCTTTCCTTCCTTCCTTCCCTCCTTCCTTCCTTCCTCCCGACCTCGCTCCGTCCCTCCCTCCCCCCTTTCTTTCTTCCTTCCTTTCTTTCTTTCTCTCTTCCTTCCTTTCTTTCTACTTTTTCTCCCTTTTATTCTGAGTCGTGTGGATGAAAGGCTCTTGGTGCTGCAGCCAGGAGTCAGGGCTCTGCCTCTAAGGTAGGAGAGCCAACTTCAGGACACTGGACCACAAGAGACCTCCCAGCTCCACATAATATCAAACGGCGAAAATCTCCCAGAGATCTCCATCTCAACACCAGCACCCAGCTTCACTCAACGACCAGCAAGCTACAGTGCTGGACACCCTATGCCAAACAACTAGCAAGACAGGAACACAACCCCACCCATTAGCAGAGAGGCTGCCTAAAAGCATAATAAGTCCACAGACACCCCTAAACACACAACCAGACGTGGACCTGCCCACCAGAAAGACAAGATACAGCCTCATCCACCAGAACACAGGCACTAGTCCCCTCCACGAGGAAGCCTACACAACCCACTGAACCAACCTTAGCCACTGGGGACAGACACCAAAAACAACGGGAACTACGAACCTGCAGCCTGCAAAAAGGAGACCCCAAACACAGTAAGATAAGCAAAATGAGAAGACAGAATAACACACAGCAGATGAAGGAGCAAGATAAAAACCTACCAGACCTAACAAATGAAGAGGAAATAGGCAGTCTACCTGAAAAATAATTCAGAATAATGATAGTAAAGATGATCCAAAATCTTGGAAATAGAATGGAAAAAATACAAGACACGTTTAACAAGGACCTAGAAGAACTAAAGATGAAACAGGCAACGATGAACAACACAATAAATGAAATTACAAATACTCTAGATGGGATCAATAGCAGAATAACTGAGGCAAAAGAACGGATAAGTGACCTGGAAGATAAAGTAGTGGAAATAAGTACTGCAGAGCAGGATAAAGAAAAAAGAATGAAAAGAACTGAGGACAGTCTCAGAGACCTCTGGGACAATATTAAACACACCAACATTCAAATTATAGGGCTTCCAGAAGAAGAAGAGAAAAAGAAAGGGACTGAGAAAATATTTGAAGAGATTATAGTTGAAAACGTCCCTAATATGGGAAAGGAAATAGTTAATCAAGTCCTGGAAGCACAGAGAGTCCCATACAGGATAAATCCAAGGAGAAATACGCCAAGACACATATTAATCAAACTGTCAAAAATTAAATACAAAGAAAACATATTAAAAGCAGCAGGGGAAAAACAACAAATAACACACAAGGGAATCCCCATAAGGTTAACAGCTGATCTTTCAGCAGAAACTCTGCAAGCCAGAAGGGAATGGCAGGACATATTTAAAGTGATGAAGGGGAAAAACCTGCAACCAAGATTACTCTACCCAGCAAGGATCTCATTCAGATTTGATGGAGAAATTAAAACCTTTACAGACAAGCAAAAGCTGAGAGAGTTCAGCACCACCAAACCAGCTTTACAACAAATGCTAAAGGAACTTCTCTAGGCAAGAAACACAAGAGAAGGAAAAGACCTACAATAACGAACCCAAAACAATTAAGAAAATGGGAATAGGAACATACATATTGATAATTACCTTAAATGTACATGGACTAAATGCTCCCACCAAAAGACACAGATTGGCTGAATGGATACAAAAACAAGACCCATATATATGCTGACCACAAGAGACCCACTTCAGAGCTAGAGACACAAACAGACTGAAAGTAAGGGGATGAAAAAAGATATTCCATGCAAATGGAAATCAAAAGAAAGCTGGAGTAGAAATTCTCATATCAGACAAAATAGACTTTAAAATAAAGACTATTACAAGAGACAAAGAAGGACACTACATAATGATCAAGGGATTGATCCAAGAAGAAGATATAACAATTGTAAATATTTATGCACCCAACATAGGAGCACCTCAATACATAAGGCAAATACTAACAGTCATAAAAGGGGAAATCGACAGTAACACATTCATAGTAGGGGACTTTAACACCCCACTTTCACCAATGGACAGATCATCCAAAATGAAAATAAATAAGGAAACACAAGCTTTAAATGATGCATTAAACAAGATGGACTTAATTGATATTTATAGGACATTCCATCCCAAAACAACAGAATACACATTTTTCGCAAGTGCTCATGGAACGTTCTCCAGGATAGATCATATCTTGGGTCACAAATCAAGCCTTGGTAAATATAAGTAAATTGAAATTGTATCAAATATCTTTCCCGACCACAACGCTATGAGACTATATATCAATTACAGGAAAAGATCTGTAAAAAATACAAACACATGGAAGCCAAACAATACACTACTTAATAACGAAGTGATCACTGAAGAAATCAAAGAGGAAATAAAAAAATGCCTAGAATAAAATGACAATGGAGACACGACGACCCAAAACCTACGGGATGCAGCAAAAGCAGTTCTAAGAGGGAAGTTTATAGCAATACAATCCTACCTTAAGAAACAGGAAACATCTCAAATAAACAACCTAAGCTTGCACCTAAAGCAATTAGAGAAAGAAGAACAAAGAAACTCCAAAGTTAGCAGAAGGAAAAAAATCATAAAAATCAGATCAGAAATAAATGAAAAAGAAATGAAGGAAACGATAGCAAAGATCAATAAAACTAAAAGCTGGTTCTTTGAGAAGATAAACAAAATTGATAAACCATTAGCCAGACTCATCAAGAAAAAAAGGGAGAAGACTCAAATCAATAGAATTAGAAATGAAAAAGGAGAAGTAACAACTGACACTGCAGAAATACAAAAGATCATGAGAGATTACTACAAGCAACTCTATGCCACTACAGTGGACAACCTGGGAGAAATGGACAAATTCTTAGAAATGCACAACCTGCCAAGACTGAATCAGGAAGAAATAGAAAATAAGAACAGACCAATCACAAGCAGTGAAATTGAAACTATGATTAAAAATCTTCCAACAAACAAAAGCCCAGGAACAGATGGCTTCACAGGCGAATTCTATCAAACGTTTAGAGAAGAGCTAACACCTATCCTTCTCAAACTCTTCCAAAATATAGCAGAGGGAGGAACACTCCCAAACTCGTTCTACAAGGCCACCATCACCCTGATACCAAAACCAGACAAGTATGTCACAAAGATAGAAAACTACAGGCCAATATCACTGATGAACATAGATGTAAAAATCCTCAACAAAATACTAGCAAGCAGAATCCAACAGCACATTAAAAGTATCATACACCATGATCAAGTGGGGTTTATTCCAGGAATGCAAGGATTCTTCAATATACGCAAATCAATCAACGTGATACACCATATTAACAAATTGAAGGAGAAAAACCATATGGTCATCTCAATAGATGCAGAGAAAGCTTTCGAGAAAATTCAAAACCCATTTATGATAAAAACCCTGCAGAAAGTAGGCATAGAGGGAACTTTCCTCAACATAATAAAGGCCATATATGACAAACCCACAGCCAACATCATTCTCAATAGTGAAAAACTGAAAGCATTTCCACTAAGATCAGGAACAAGACAAGGTTGCCCACTCTCACCACTCTTATTCAACATAGTTTTGGAATTTTTAGCCACAGCAATCAGAGAAGAAAAGGAAATAAAAGGAATCCAAATCAGAAAAGAAGAAGTAAAGCTGTCACTGTTTGCAGATGACATGATACTATACATAGAGAATCCTAAAGATGCTACCAGAAAACTACTAGAGCTAATCAATGAATTTGGTAAAGTAGCAGGATACAAAATTAATGCACAGAAATCTCTGGCATTCCTATAACTAATGATGAAAAATCTGAAAGTGAAATCAAGAAAACACTCCCATTTACCATTGCAACAAAAAGAATAAAATATCTAGGAATAAACCTACGTAAGGAGACAAAAGACCTGTATGCAGGAAAGTATGACACTGATGAAATAAATTAAAGATGATACAAATAGATGGAGGGTATACCATGTTCTTGCATTAGAAGCATCAACATTGTGAAAATGACTCTACTACCCAAAGCAATCTACAGATTCAATGCAATCCCTATCAAACTACCACTGGCATTTTCCACAGAACTAGGACAAAAAATTTCACAATTTGTATGGAAACACAAAAGACCCCGAATAGCCAAAGCAATCTTGAGAACGAAAAACGGAGCTGGAGGAATCAGGCTCCATGACTTCAAACTATACTACAAAGCTACAGTAATCAAGACAGTATGGTACTGGCACAAAAACAGAAAGATAGATCAATGGAACAGGATAGAAAGCCCAGAGGTAAACCCACGCACCTATGGTCACCTTATCTTTGATAAAGGAGGCAGGAATGTGCAGTGGAGAAAGGACAGCCTTTTCAATAAGTGGTGCTGGGAAAACTGGACAGGTACATGTAAAAGTATGAAATTAGATCACTTCCTAACACCATACACAGAAATAAGCTCAAAATGGATTAAAGACCTAAATGTAAGGCCAGAAACTATCAAACTCTTAGAGGAAAACATAGGCAGAACACTCTATGACATAAATCACAGCAAGATCCTTTTTGACCCACCTCCCAGAGAAATGGAAATAAAAACAAAAATACAATGGGACCTAATGAAACTTCAAAGCTTTTACACAGCAAAGGAAATCATAAACAAGACCAAAAGACAACCCTCAGAATGGGAGAAAATATTTGCAAATGAAGCAACTGACAGATTGATCTCCAAAATTTATAAGCAGCTCATGCAGCTCAAGAACAAAAAAAACAAACAACCCAATCCAAAAATGGGCAGAAGACCTAAACAGGCATTTCTTCAAAGAAGATATACAGACTGCCAACAAACACATGAAAGAATGCTCAACATCATTAATCATTAGAGAAATGCAAATCAAAACTACAATGAGATATCATCTCACACCAGTCAGAATGGCCATCATCAAAAAATCTAGAAACAGTAAATGCTGGAGAGGGTGTGGAGAAAAGGAAACACTCTTGCACTGCTGGTGAGAATATGAATTGGTACAGCCACTATGGAGAACAGTTATACCCTGAGAAAACCATAATTCATAAAGAGTCATGTACCAAAATGTTCATTGCAGCTCTATTTACAATAGCCCGGAGATGGAAACAACCTAAGTGTCCATCATCGGATGAATGGATAAAGAAGATGTGGCACAAATATACAATGGAATATTACTCAGCCATAAAAAGAAATGAAATTGAGCTATTTGTAATGAGGTGGATGGACCTAGAGTCTGTCATACAGAGTGAAGTAAGTCAGAAAGAGAAAGACCAATACCGTATGCCAACACATATATATGGAATTTAAGAAAAAAATGTCATGAAGAACCTAGGGGTAAGACAGGAATAAAGACACAGACCTACTAGAGAATGGACGTGAGGATATGGGGAGGGGGAAGGGTAAGCTGTGACAGAGCGAGAGAGTGGCATGGACATATATACACTACCAAACATAAAATAGATAGCTAGTGGGAAGCAGCCACATAGCACAGGGAGATCAGCTTGGTGCTCTGTGACCACCTGGAGGGGTGGGATAGGGAGGGTGGGAGGGAGGGAGACACAAGAGGGAAGAGATATCGGAACATATGTATATGTATAACTGATTCACTTTGTTATAAAGCAGAAACTAACACACCATTGTATAGCAATTATAGTCCAATAAAGATGTTAAAAAAAAAAACCCAGCTCACAAATGGAAGAGATTAGTGTTTCTTGGGGCAGGTATGGGGTGTTAATGAAAACACATGATGCTATGTGGAAGTGGAGCTAAATGAAGCAGGATTTTATGACGTTCCTCTGTGTGCTGCTATGGATAAAAATCATCCCACAACTGTTTCAAGTCACATAATCCAGGAAAGTTCTGGAGCAGGGAATTACTGAATGTCAACTGTAGGGAAGTACTGAAGTATTTGGCCAAAATCTCTCAGCTATGGCCTCACTCTTTTAAAGGCCAAATGTCGACCTCAATATCACTTCTGCCATCCTGAAACACGTGCAGAATGGAATCTTGTATGTTACCATCGTTTATAATCAGTCTCCAAATGTCAGAAAAAATGAACAAAGAATATCACCTGCATTTATTTTTAATAGCTAAACATTTATTTTCAAATATAGGTAAGCATTCTAGATGTCAGTTGGAATGAAAAATCTCCCTATATGCTTTATATGTTGAAATCTCTCAGTCATTTGAAGTAGAAATGCATATTTATCATGGCAGGAGTAAAATGCTATGATACTTATTGATGATTATGAAAACTTTCAATTTTCTGTACCAAAATAATTATTAGGAACTTAAATAGGGAAATATATGAAGTCAACACAATTATTAAGAAAAATGAAGTGACCAAATAACTTTAAAAGAATCATCTTCTTTGAGCCAATAATTTTTTAATTAAGTATAAGATAAAAATTAGACACCATATTCTAACCTTTGTAGAGTTGTCTTTTGTATTAGCATTCATAACAGTAAGCAAAATAGCCTTTAAGGACTATATTTGATTTTTAATTATTTAATTATAATGAATGTTTTAAGAAGAAGCCTTATTTGAAAATCCTTCATGGTGTATGAAGCTGTAATAAAAGCTAAATGTCAACTTTTCCATCTCAAAATTTTATAACGAAGAAAATTTTCAAAACCATGCACAACACCCATGATAAATCGTGTTCTATCCAAATGTAGTGATAAAGATTGTAGTGACTATAAAGAGAAGAAGGTATTAGAGACAAGTGAGATAGCCAAAGATTGATTCTCGCTAAGCAAACTTCAAAACAACAGACTGTACAGGAATGCTTTCAACTTCCTCATAATTTTAGGTCTATGGAGTTCAAAAATCTAAACAAAACTTGTTGAAATGATGCTTATAGACTGCTAACGATTTTCAGTAGTTGAAATGGAAGGATTTTGAGATGTGCCCAAGCTATAAATCCCAGGTACAAAGTTTATGCTAGAAATTAAGTTACTGGAAAACGTTTTTTTCTGAATTATATTCTACTGTGCACAAAATGATTAGTGATACCATTAGATGTGCTATTTTTTAAGTTTTGTGCATCATACACTTGGACATGCAGAAACACCCAGAAAAAAAATTTTAATCAGACAGCACAATGGATTGATGCTTTTGTTTTACTTGCTTACAGAATCAGCTATTTCTATGTTAAAAAAAAAAAACTACCCCGAAGCTTAGTGGCTTAATAATATAACAATCACTTATTTAGCTCACAATTTTTTGGGTTGGCAGTTCAGTCTGTGCTCAGCTGGGCAGTTCTGGTCTCAGCTGAGCTTCTTCATGTGTCTATGAGCAGCTGTGGGTCAACTAGGTAAATCTGCCTCTGGGGGTTGATTGGATATATACATGCAATGAATACTAAGATATAGGTGGAAATTCATAGATGATTTTAATACCTTGAGTCAATTACATCACTCCATTGTCACATTTCTAGATCCAAAAATTAAAGGGAAATTTTCTCAAATGATTTAAAAAAACAGCAAGGGCTGGTTTCCATTCCTGCTAAGATGTATACACTCCATTCTGTCTCTGTCACTGAATGCAGCTATAAAAACTGGACAGAATGCATGGAGCAGCTATTTAAGAACTCTGTACAGTAAGTGCTACCACACATCTTGGAAAATAAGAATTCAAAGTACCACAAAATTGGCACCCTTAAGCAATCCTGTGATGGCAGGGGAAACAGCACTGACAGTAGCAGTAGCAGGGACCCATGGAGGCCTAACACTCAGAGAGGGGAACCTTCCTCTTCAGGAAGATGTAGTACCAAAAGGGTGAGGCAAACTACCATTACTTTTTTTCTCTTTACTCCAGATATGGACACAGTCACAAGAGGTACATGGCAGAACAGGGTAACAAAAGTCCCAGCTTTCTGGCCAGAGGACCGAATAGGGGAGCCCTAGGAACCAGAAAGGACCAGGGAGTTGGTGGAGAGGGAGGGACTCAGGAAAATGACACTAGAAAGTGGTTTATGGACTCCTTATAGAACTATACACCAAAAATGAAGTAATTTTACTGTATGTTAAATTGAGAAATAGAAGAAAAATAAGATAAACACTATTTAAAATAAAAATTAATCAAAAGATGTTGCTAAGACTAATGTCAAAGAATCTACTGCATATGTTTTCTTCTAGGAGTTTTCTGTTTTCAGGTCTTATAATCAAGTCAATCCATTTTGAGTTGATTTTTGTGTATGATTTTTGTGAGATAGTGGTCTAGTTTCATTCTTTTGCATGTGGCTGTCCAGTTTTCCCAATACCATTTATTGAAGAGACTATCCTTTCTCTGTTGTATGTTCTTTGCTCCTCTGCCATAAATTAATTGTCCATATATATGCAGGTTTATTTCTGGGTTCTCAATTCTGTTTCTTTCATCTATGTGTCTATTTTTCTGCCAATACCATGCTGCAGCCACTATGGTAAACAGTATAAAGAGATTCCTCAAAAACTTAAGTACAGAACTACCATAAGATCCAGCTATTCCACTTCTGGGAGTTTACCCAAAGAGTACAAAAACACTAATTTGAAAAGATACATGCACCCCTATGTTCACTGCAGCATTACAGTAGCCAAGGTATGGAAACAAACTAAACGCCCATTGACAGATGAATGGATAAAGAAGATGTGGTTGGTATAGAAACATACATACATACACACACACACACACACACACACACACACACACACACAATGGAATACTACTCAGGCATTTAAAAAGGTGAAATCTTGCCATTTGTAACAGCATAGTTGGGCCTTGAGGTTACTATGCTAAGTGAACTAAGTCAGAGGGAGAAAGACAAATACTACACAATTTCACTCAGATGTGGAACAAAACCAAAACAAAGTAAGTCAACAAACCAAACCAAACACAAACAAACACATAGATACAGAGAACAGAGTAGTGATTACCAGAGCGGAAGGGGGTTGCAGGAGGGTGAAATGGGTAAAGGGGATAAACTGTGTGTTGATGCATGGAAACTAAACTCTTGGTGGTGAGCACACTGTAAGGTATACAGAAGTTGACATGTAATATTATACACATGAAACATATAATGTTACAAACCAATAACAATAAATAAATAAAATTAATCAAAAGGAAAAAAACACCAAGGGCATACAAAATATCAGAAACAAAAACATAAATGAGGGCAGCAATCTTAAAATGGCATCTAAAAAATCTTAAGAAAGCAAAACTTCCAGTTTCCAGTCCAGCATGAAAGAAGCTTGTAAGTCTCCACTAGGAGGGAAAATAGTTCTTTTCCCATATTTGATACTATACATTTGGGCAAAGAATTGGGGAGTTCATAAGGAGGCTATAAAACATTTGAAGATCTCGGTGAGAACATCTGTGAGTTGTTTTGCCAATACTCATTCTTTCATTCATTTATTCTCTCACTTAACAAGTATTAGCTGAGCACCTATTATGTGCCAGGCGTTATGTAAGTTGCTGAGTTTATGACAAAGTTCAAGACACAGTTTCTGACCTAAAGGATCTCAGAGATTACTAACAATACAGGTCCAGTTTCCAGTCCAACATGTAAGGAACTTAGAAGTCACCTCTCCAACCTAACAAGTAAAAGGCTGAACAAACTGAAAACTCAGCAACTCTTCTTAGATCCGTGACTGAAATGATGTCACAGGGCAGACTGCTGCTCACCAAATGGGAGAGACTAACGGGTGAATGCAGGAGAATCACAACTTAACCTGAGCAGAAACTTCTGTGGGAACCAGTGCTGAGCAGGGAAACCTAAACTGTAATTGATGAATTGCTGGAAGCTTGGTGTGGCCAAGTCTGAGAGTTTAAAACTGCAGGGGGTTAGATTGTTTATTTCAGATTTTTCTTGTTTCTTGAGGTGACATTGAATTGCTATAAACTTCCCTGTTAGAACTGCTTCTGCTGCATCCCATAGGTTTTGGGTCACTGTGTTTTCATTGTCATTTGTTTCTATGTATTTTTTTATTTCCTCTTTGATTTCTTCAGTGATCTCTTGGTTATTTACCAGTGCACTGTTTAGCCTCCATGCGTTTGTGTTTTTTACGGGTTTTTTCCTGTAATTGATTTCTAATCTTAGAGTGCTGTTGTCGGAAAAGATGCTTGATATGATTTCAATTTTCTTAAATTTTCCAAGGCTTGATTTGTGAACCAAGATGTGCTCTATCCTGGAGAATGTTCCATGTGCACTTGAGAAGAATGTGTATTCTGCTGCTTTCAGGTGGGATGTCCTATAAATATCAATAAAATCTATCTGGTCTATTGTGTCATTTAAGCTTGTGTTTCCCTATTTATTTTCTGTCTGGATGATCTGTCCATTGGTGAAAGTGGGGTGTTAAAGTCCCCCACTATTATTGTGTTACTGTCGATTTCCCCTTTTATGGCTGTTAGCATTTGCCTTACGTATTGTGGTGCTCCTATGTTGGGTGCATAGGTATTTATAATTGTTATATCTTCTTCTTGGATTGATCCTTTGATCATTATGTAGTGTCCTTCCTTATCTCTTTTTTTTTTAACATCTTTTTTGGAGTATAATTGCTTTACAATGGTGTGTTAGTTTCTGCTTTATAACAAAGTGAATCAGCTATAAATATACATATATCCCCATATCTCCTCACTCTTGAGTCTCCCTCCCACCCTCCCTATCCCACCCCTCTAGGTGGTCACAAAGCACCAAGCTGAGCTGATCTCCCTGTGCTATGTGGCTGCTTCTCACTAGCTATCTATTTTACATTTGGTAGTGTATATATGTCCATGCCACTCTCTCACTTCATCCCAGCTTACCCTTCCCCCTCCCTGTGTCCTCAAGTCCATTCTCTACGTCTTCCTTATCTCTTGTAATAGTCTTTATTTTAAAGTCTATTTTATCTGATATGAGTATTGCTACTCCAGCTTTCTTTTGATTTCCATTTGCATGGAATATCTTTTTCCATCCCCTTACTTACAGTCTGTGTGTGTCCCTAGATCTGAAGTAGGTCTCTTGTAGATAGCATATATACAGGTCTTGTCTTTTTGTTTTTGTTTTGTTTTGTTTTGTGTGGTACACGGGCCTCTCACTGTTGTGGCCTCTCCTGTTGCGGAACACAGGCTCTGGACACGCAGGCTCAGCGGCCATGGCTCACGGGCTCAGCCGCTCCATGGCATGTGGGATCTTCCCGGACTGGGGCACAAACCCGTGTCCCCTGCATCGGCAGCTGGACTCCAACCACTGTGCCACCAGGGAAGCCCCAGGTCTTGTTTTTATATCCATTCAGCCAGTCTGTGTCTTTTGGTTGGAGCATTTAATCCATTTACATTCAAGGTAATTATCGATATGTATGTTCCTATTACCACTTTCTTAATGGTTTTGGGTTTTTTTTGTGAGTCTTTTTCTTCTCTTGTGTTTCCCACCGAGAGAAGTTCCTTTAGCATTTGTTGTAAATCTGGTTTGGTGGTGCTGAATTCTCTTAGCTTTTGCTTGTCTGTAAAGCTTTTGATTTCACCTTTGACTCTGAATGAGTGCTGGGTAGAATAATCTTGGTTGTAGGTTTTTCCCTTTCATCACTTTAAGTATATCCTGCCACTCCCTTCTGGCCTGCAGAGTTTCTGCTGAAAAATCAGCTGATAACCCTTGTGTGTTATTTGTTGGGGGATTCACTTGTATGTTATTTGTTGCTTTTCCCTTGCTGCTTTTAATATTTTTTCTTTGAATTTAATTTTTGTTAGTTTGATTAATATGTGTCTTTGTGTGTTTCTCTTAGGGTTTATCCTGTATGGGACTCTCTGTGCTTCTTGGACTTGGGTGGCTATTTCCTTTCCCATGATAGGGAAGTTTTCCACCGTAATCTCTTCAAAAATTTTCTCAGACCCTTTCTCTTTCTCTTCTTCTTCTGGGACCCCTATAATTTGAATGTTGGTGTGTTTAATGTTGTCCCAGAGGTCTCTGAGACTGTCCTCAATTATTTTCATTCTTTTTTCTTTATTCTGCTCCTCAGCAGTTATTTCCACAATTCTATCTTCCAGCTCACTTATTTGTTCTTCTGCCTCAGTTATTCTGCTATTGATTCCTTCTAGTGTATTTTTCATGTCAGTTCTTGTGTTGTTCTTCACTGTTTGTTCTTTAGTTCTTCTAGGTGTTAGTTAAACATTTCTTGTATTTTCTTGATCCATGCCTCCATTCTATTTCTGAGATTTTGGACCATCTTTACTACCACTACTCTAAATTCTTTTTCAGGTAGGTTGCCTATTTCCTCTTCATTTATTTGGTCTTGTAGGGTTTTACTTTGCTCCTTCATCTGTTACATAATTTTTGTCATCCTTAAAACTGCAGGAGGACCCAGCCATCAGGAGTCCCCCAGACTTTTGTGAGTTTTACCTCCTGGATCTCTACCAGGTTCTCATAGTGAATATCAGAGAACAATCCCCTCCTGCTTCCAGCAAGGGGAGGGGAAAAGGAAATACTCTGGAGCATTCTTTTCTCCTTAACAAGCTCTGCCCTCAGGAGAAACTATTTAATAACTAAAGCCTAACTTGCTGGGGTTTTATCAGAGCCTAACTGACCTGGGGAAGGGAAATAAATACAGCCAACTCTAGCCTTCCACCTGGGAAAAGGGAAATACCCAACTCCAGTCCACTCAAGCCATCTTGTCCCACCTAGGGGGGAGAAAAAAACCCTGAGAAGCACATGTGAAGTTCACAGTCCAGAGGGACAGGTCTCCCTTAAAGTCTGAGATCTGTCAACCCCCCAAAAAATGCACAACCTAAAAGGTGAGAATTATGTTTTATTTGGAGGAATTTCTGAGGACTTAAACCCAGAAGACAGCCTCTTAGATAGCTCTGAGGGACTGCTCTGAAGAGGTAAGGGAGGAGCCAGGATATATGGGAGGTTTTGCAACAAAAACCAGGTAGTCGGAACATCAAAAGGTTGCTGTTAATTAAAGAAAACCAGACATCTCAAGTTAATGAATTTAGCACTTTTCTAAGTATAGAAAAATGTAAGAGTCTGGGCTCACTGAAATCATTCCTTTGATACGCACCTTAAGGGCCAGTACCCTGCTTTTCTCTATCCTGAATACCCTCGGGGGCACAGTTGAGGGCGGCTGCAGTGGCTGAAGGTTTGATGGCATCTTTTGTTTACTGATATTGCAGGCAACATTCTTCCACAGATCTAATACAGGACTATAGAGTCCGTCCCCTTCCCCCACACCACTAAAGGCCTATTTACAGCTGTTCCTTTTACACAGTACATCATACCTGCCTATCAAGAAAAAATTACAAGACACTAAAGGGCAAAAAAACAGTTTGAAAAGATAGAGCAAGAATCATAATCAAACTCAGACATGGCAGGGATGTAGGAATGATCAGGCCAGGAATTTAAAACAACAATGATTAATATGCTAAGAACTCTAATGGATAAAGTAGACAGCACGCAAGAACAGATGGACAATGTAAACAAAGAATCAAAAAGAAATGCTAGAGATCAAAAACACTAACAAAAATGAAGAATGCTTTTGATGGGTTTATTAGTAGACTAGAAATGGCTGAGAAAAGAATCTCTAAGCTTGAGGATATCTCAATAGAAACCTCCAAAACTGAAAAGCAAGCAGATAAAAGATTGAACCTATGGCTTCCCTGGTGGCGCAGTGGTTGAGAGTCTGCCTGCTGATGCAGGGGACACAGGTTCGTGACCCAGTCTGGGAGGATCCCACATGCCGCGGAGCGGCTGGGCCCGTGAGCCATGGCCGCTGAGCCTGCGCGTCCGGAGCCTGTGCTCCGCAATGGGAGAGGCCACAACAGTGAGAGGTCCGTGTACCGCAAAAAAAAAAAAAAAATTATTTATTTTTAGGTTGCGCCCTACAGCATGTGGGATCTTAGTTCCCTGACCAGGAATCAAACCTGTGCCCCCTGCATTGGAAGATGAAGTCTTAACCACTGCCCGCGTACCGCAAAAAAATAAAAAAGATTGAACCTACCCCCCAATATCCAAGAACTGTGGAATAACTACAAAGGATGTAATATTTGCATAATGGGCATACTGGAAGGAGAAGAAAGAGAGGAAGGAACAGAAGAAATATTTGAAACAATAATTACTGAGAATTTCCCCAAATTCGTATCAGACAGCAAACCACAGACCCAGGAAGCTTAGAGAACATCAAACAGGATAAATGCCGAAAAAACTACACCTAAGCATATTATTTTCAAGTTACAGAAAATTAAAGATAAAGAAAAAACTCCTGAAAGAAATCAAAGGGAAAAAAAACACCTTACCTATAAAGGAGCAAAGATAAGATTTATATCCAACTTCTCAGAAACACTGCAAGCAAGAAGAGAGTGAGTGGGGCTTCCCTGGTGGCACAGTGGTTGAGAGTCCACCTGCCGGTGCAGGGGACATGGGTTCGTGCCCCGGTCCGGGAGGACTCCACATGCCACGGAGCGGCTGAGCTCGTGAGCCATGGTCCCTGGGCCTGTGCGTCCGGAGCCTGGGACGGGCCACAACAGTGAGAGGCCCGCGTACCGCAAAAAAAAAAAAAAAAAAAAAAAAAAAAAAGAAGAGAGTGAGTATATTTAAAGTGTTGAGTGAAAAAAAAAAGAAAACCACCAATCTAGAATTCTGTACTCTGCAACAGAATCCTTCAAAAATGAAAGAGCAATAGAGACTTTCTCAAAAAAAAAAAAATTGAGGGAATTTGTTGCCAGTACACTTGCCTTGCAAGAAATGTTAAAAGAATTTCTTTAAAGAAAAGGAAAATTATAGAGGTCAGAAACTCAGATCTATATAAAGAAAGGAAGAGCATCAGAGAAGGAATAATTGAAGGTAAAATTAAAACTTTAATTTTTATTATTCTTAATTGATCTAACATATAATAGTTTGTCCAAAATAATAATAGCAATACTGTATTCAACTATTATGCCTGTGTGTATGTGTGTACGTGTACAGGCACACCTCGGACATATTGCAATTCAGTTCCAGACCGCAGCAAAGCATATACTGCAATAAAGCTACACACAAATAAAGCTACACACAAATAAAGTCACACAAATTTTTTGTTTTCCCGGTGCATATAGAAGTTATGTTTACACTATAGTGTAGTCTATTAAGTGTGTAATAGCATTATGTCTAAAAAAACAATGTATATACCTTAATTTAAAAATATTTCATTACTAAAAAATGCTAATCATCATCTGAGTCTTCAGCAACTCATTATAGTAACATCAAAGAGTGCCGATCATCATAACAAATATAATAATAATGAAAAAACTTGAAATATTTGAAGAATTACCAAAATGTGACACAGAGACACAAAACAAACAAATGCTGTTGAGAAAATGGTGCCATAGACTTGCTCGATGAAGAGTTGCCACAAACCTTCAATTTGTAAAGTACATAATATCTATGAAGTGCAATGAAGTGAGGGGCAATAAAATGAGATATGTATACGCTTATGTATACGTGAAATAAATGACAGCAATAATACAGAAGACAGGAGGGATGTATTAGGATTATCTTGTTATTATAAGGTACTTGTACTACATGTGAAGCAGTACAGTCTTATTTTAAAGTGAACTTGGATTCGTCATAAATGTATATTGCAAACTCTAGGGCAACCACTAAAAAAAGTTTTAAAAAAAGTATAACTGATATGCTTAGAAAGGAGAGAAAATGGAATTATATAAAATGTTCAGTTAAAACCACAAAAGGCCAAAAAAGAGGAGAAGACAAAAATAGGAACAAAGAACAAGGATAACAAGTAAAAAACAGTAACAAATATGGTGGATATTAATCCAACTGTATCAATAATCACTTTGAATATCAAGAGTCTAAATGCAACAATTAAAAGACAGATATAGTGTGGATTGAAAAAACAAGACCCAACTATATGTTGTCTACAAGAAGCCCACTTTAAATACAAAGACACATATAAATTAAAAGTAAATGGATGGAGAAAGATATACCATGCTAACACTAATCAAAAGAAAGTAGGAGTAGTTATATTAATTTCAGACAGAGCAGACTTCAGACCAAGGAAGGTTATCAGCGATAAAGGGCATTACATAATGATAAAGGGGTTGATTCTCCAAAAAGACATAACAGTCCTTAATGTGTATGTGTTCAAAATCAGAGCATCAAACCAGTGAGGCAAAAACAGATAGAACTGCACAGAGAGATAGATGAACCCGTTATCATAGTTGGAGACATCAACACCCCTGTATCAGAAATAGATCCAGCAGGCAAAAATTCAGTAAGGACAAAGTTGAACTCAACAACACCATCAACCAGCTAGATATAATGGACATCTATAGACTACTTCATCAAACAGCAGAATACACATTATTTTCAAGCTCACATGGAACATTCATCAAGATAGACCACATTCTGGGCCAAAAACCACACCTTAACAAATTTAAAAGAGTAGAAATCATACAATGCATGCTTTCAGACTACAATGGAATTAAGCTAGAAATCAATAACAACAACAACAAAAGGTAGACGGAAAATTCCGAAATACAACCCATTTCCAAATAACACATGGGTCAAAGAAGAAATCTCAATAGAAATTTGAAAATATTTTGAACTAAATTAAAATGAAAACCTAACTTGTCAAAATTTGTAAAGTACAGTAAAAGCAGTGCTTAGAGGGAAAATTACAGCATTGAATGCATATATTAGAAAATAAAAAAGATGTAAAATCAATGATCTAAGCTTCCACTTTAGCATACTAGAAAAAGAAAAGCAAATGAAATCCAAAGTTAGCAGAAGGGAAAAAATAATAAGAATTAGAGCAGAGGGACTTCCCTGGTGGTGCAGTGGTTAAGAATCCGCCTGCCAATGCAGGGGACACGGGTTCGAGCCCTGGTCTGGGAAGATCCCACGTGCCTTGAAGCAACTACGCCCGTGTGCCACAACTACTGAGCCTGCTCTCTAGAGCCCATGAGCCACAACTACTGAGCTTACGTGCCACAACTACTGAAGCTTGTGCGCCTAGAGCCTGTACTCCTCAAGAGAAGCCACTGCACACCGCAATGAAGAGTAGCCCCCACTTGCCACAACTAGAGAAAGCCCACATGCAGCAACGAAGACCCAACACAGCCAAAAATTAATTAATTAATTAATTAATTTCAAAAAATAATTAGAGCAGAAATCAATGAAAATGAAAACAGGAAATCAACAGAGAAAATCACTGAAACCAAAAGCTGGTTCCTTGAAAAGATCACTGAAAGTGATAAGCCGTTAGCCAGGCTAATTAAAAAAAAAGAGAGAGGATGCAAATTACTAATATCTGGAATGAAAGAAAGAACTATAGATCTGATAGTCATTAAAAACGTAACACAGGAAGGCATAACACCACCAACTTTATGCCAACAAATGTGATAACCCAGATGAAGTGAACCAATTCCTTGAAAGATACAATCTACCAAAACTCACGTTAAGAAGAAATAGACAATCTGTGGCGGGAATGTAAATTGATACAGCCACTATGGAGAACAGTATGGAGATTCCCTAAAAAAAGTAAAAATAGAACTACCATATGACCCAGCAATCCCACTACTGGTCATATACCCTGAGAAAACCGTAATTCAAAAAGAGTCATGGGGCTTACCTGGTGGCGCAGTGGTTGAGAATATGCCTGCTAATGCAGGGGACACGGGTTCGAGCCCTGGTCTGGGAGGATCCCACATGCCGCGGAGCAACTGGGCCCGTGAGCCACAACTACTGAGCCTGCACATCTGGAGCCTGTGCTCCACAACAAGAGAGGCCGCGATAGTGAGAGGCCTGTGCACCGCGATGAAGAGTGGACCCCGCTTGCCACAACTAGAGAAAGCCCTTGCACAGAAACGAAGACCCAACACAGCAAAAATAAATTAACTAATTAATAAACTCCTACCCCCAACATCTTCTTAAAAAAAAAACAAAGAGTCATGTACCACAATGTTCATTGCAGCTCTATTTACAATAGCCAGGACATGGAAGCAACCTAAGTGTCCATCAACAGATGAATGGATAAAGAAGATGTGGCACATATATACAATGGAATATTACTCAGCCATAAAAATAAACAAAACTAAGTTATTTGTAGTGAGGTGCATGGACCTCATACAGAGTGAAGTAAGTCAGAAAGAGAAAAACAAATACCATGTGCTAACACATATATATGGAATCTAAAAAAAAAAAGAAAGGTTCTGAAGAACCTAGGGATAGGACAGGAATAAATATGCAGACGTAGAGCAAGAAGCAAGAATTACAATCCTGCAACCTCTGGAACAAAAACCACATTCACAGAAAGATAGACAAGACGAAAAGGCAGAGGGCCATGTACTAGATGAAGGAACAAGATAAAACCCCAGAAAAACAACTAAATGAAGTGGAGATAAGCAACCTTCCAGAAAAAGAATTCAGAATAATGATAGTGAAGATGATCCAGGACCTCGGAAAAAGAATGGAGGCAAAGATCGAGAAGATGCAAGAAATGTTTAACAAAGACCTAGAAGAATAAAAGAACAAACAAACAGAGATGAACAATTCAATAACTGAAATGAAAAATACTCTAGAAGGAATCAATAGCAGAATAACTGAGGCAGAAGAATGGATTACTGATGTCAAGGTCTGGTTTTACCACTGTGAAACAGAATTCTATATGATCCTAATTGTTGAGACAATATGGAAAGAGGCCAGCATCACTGCCTTTCCCTACTCTTTCCTCAATTACCCCACTCTCTACTGATCCTAATACCCCCAAATTATCTTTTGTTTTCCTACTAATTCACATCTCAAACCACTATTCCAAATCTCATCACCCTCTCAGAATTTCAATTACTAGTATTAATTTCCTTACAACTAACCATTTACTACTAACAATCCATTCCTCAACTGATTTTTGTTTCTATCCTTATTAAGTCCCATTCTTCACTAACCTTTCACATTATCCATTGGTGTCTTTAAATCTCCACAGCCCCTTTTCTTAATGATTCACAGCCAGTAAAAAGAATAATGTAGATCTCTATTTACTGACTTGAAAAGAGATTCACAATAAGTAGGATAATACAGTCCTATATAATGAGTATGTGTGTGTTTGTGTGTGCATAGAGAAAAGTCTACAACAGCACTATTCAGAACAGATAGGGACTTCCCTGGTGGGGAAGTGGTTAAGAATCTGCCTGCCAATGGAGGGGACTCGGGTTCGATCCCTGGTCCAGGAAGATCCCACATGCTGCAGAGCAACTAAGCCCGTGTATCACAACTACTGAGCCTGCGCTCTACAGCCTGTGAGCCACAACTACTGAGCCCGTGTGCCACAACTACTGAGGCTCGCACGCCTAGAGCCCGTGCCCCGCAACAAGAGAAGCCACCACAATGAGAAGCCCATGCGCCGCAACGAAGGGTAGCCCCCGCTCGTCGCAACTAGAGAAAGCCCGTGCACAGCAACGAAGACCCAACTCAGCCAAAAATAAATTTAAAAAACAAAACAAAAAAACCCCAATGCCTTCTTTAAAAAAAAAACAAATCCCATTTAACTCAATATATGCAAACTTTTGTTATTTCAACATGTAATCAATACTTTAAAAGTTGAGATATTTTACATTTTTTTCCCTACTAAATTCAGTGTATATGCTCACAGCACATCTCAATTTGGACTAGCTACTTTCAAGTGCCCAACAGCCACCTATGGCTACTGGCTGTCATAATGGACAGCACAGATCTGGAAGGATACACACTGAATTGTCCACAGTGTTTTTCTTCGGAAGGAGGGACTGGCTGGGGAGAGCAGAGGTAAGAAATGAGGGATTTTTTACTTTTACCTTTTATTACATTCACAATGAACATTTCTATTTTATAATAAAAAATAATAAAACTGATGTCAATTGACAGACCCCCCTCTACCATTACTCTAGATGCCCACTAACAAAACTAACCTTTCCTCTGATAGCAAATCTAATTCCTCTGACTCAATGCATCTGCTATTCCTCACACCCGCCCCCTTCTTCCTGACCCCAATCCCTAAACAATAATCTCTTCACTCTTCACATTTCTATAGCTTCTCACCACGTTCAGTCTCTTCTCACCTCCACTATTCAAAGGCTAAGGAAGACTTAACCACTCACTCATGTTTCATGATGTTCAGCTGTGGGAGGGTCTGATTTGGGACCACAAAACTCATTCGTGCGCAGATGTCCTTATAATCCTGATTCCTTCTCTCAAAGTCCTCCACGTGGGCAGCCAAGTGGGAATTGACAACGCAAAAGGTAGTGTTGTGAAATACAAATCTCACAGCTACCCCACCTTTGTTTCCCTGTTAGCAAGAGTAATTATCCACAGTTAGTACAAAGATGCAACTAGCACCTGAACTTCACATGGACATAAATCATAATTGAGCTCATTTCCAAAGTAACTCACCATCTTCCCCATGATTCCAGTCCCAACTGTTTCTGTAGCAACATCACGGATATATCGCCACTGGTCCTTTCTGGCAAATATCAGGAGCATCATCCCAATCAGGCGGACCAGCTGAACCTATGAGTCGCAGGGAGTTAGAAGAGCTTCATGTTAATACCACTCTTTGCCACATATCGAATTCCCACAACTAATTTTCCACCAAGAAGATATAACCATGCCCTAATCTGAATCCAAATCCTCTAATTTCCCAGTGGGCCTCATAAAGAGAAAAAAAATTTCTCTGGGAAAGCTTTAATCTGGCTCTGACCAGTAGGAGTTAAAAGTCTTTGGAGACAACGAGTACACTCAGCTCTAGATTCATTATTTTAATCACTTTTTAGCCTACCGTGAGTAGGCAGCATTAAAAATTCGAATAATAATGACAAAGCCTCTAGCCCAGCTTGTTCCTTTTGCCTCTTCTTCCTAGTTTCTGATTTATAATTTCCTAAGAAATTAAAATGTATAACAATCCTTTTTACTTTTAAGTCTGTGAACTAGAAATATGTCTGAAATGTGTATTAGTCTATATGAGAGGAATAACATCTTCAGGAGTCTTATCACCTATATCAGCTGTTAGAAGATGCAGATGAAAATTACTTAGACAAATGACTCCTTTTAAAGGGCTTGGTATGGTAGCCCCATAATTAAAATAACTCTTCTGGTAGCCTCTACCACGTGCCTTCTAGAGACCAACAAATTGGGCCACCTTGCTAAAGTCAACTCTATTCTTGACTTACAACCAAGTTTCGAGCTCATTGAAATTCCACAACACTCCTGTTCTTGCTCCAATTCCAAAGCTTGCCCTATGCACCCACATGCTTCAAACTGCTTTTCTGTAAAGCATCCAGTTCTGACCATGTCAGCGAACAATTTCAATCTTAAACTCTCATTGCAAAAATCACTTATCTTATGTGTCATTATTTGAGGTAATTACTGCTATGAGGACAATAAAATTCTTCTTTTCTCCTAAAAACTACCTAAGCAATGAAACTATAAGATCGGGAAACTTAGGGAATATTTTTTCTAGGAAATAGGAATAAAAAGGATTAGTCTGCCCTATTCCAGTATTACACATGGGGAAGAATTCAATTAAACCACTCTTTTGGAACAAGCTATAGACAACAGAGTAACTTCTAGTGAGTTCTATTTAGTTGTATACTAAAAGAGATAATTCAATGCGGCTTACTTTCTTACACTTGGCTTTGGAATGCAAACCCCTCTCCACAGCCAAGGACCACTCTTGTTCCTTTACAGATTCAAAGCAGAAAAAGGCTTCTGTGCTCAAGTCCAGCTCTTGGAATCTGAGAAAACAAGAGGATGTCGGATCTACACACATCCCATAATTATCTCTGACTACCTCCTGTCCCATTTTCTGAGACATTAGATGAAACAATGCGGAAAAGATAAATTTTAGAGAACTGCTCTATTGACTCAGGTGATCAGTAAGGACAAGTAGTTTTCTTTTCAAAAGACTCCCCGCCACAGGTATATGCACAGGCTATGCAAAACACAAACAAAAAAACCTCCATAAGGGATAACAGTAGAGTTTTGCTTATATATCCTAGAAATAGTCACTGTTAGAATTAACCTCAAATCTCAGTTTCTATGAAGTATATAGTTTTCTATGGGTTTTGAGAGGATTAGATGCTTCCTTACACCAATTTAGGTATCTTTTCCTTTATGATCTCACAAATTTGACCCACAAGTTAACTCTCACATATAGTCTACAGTAGGTTTTTACAAATGGTGGGGGAAAAAAAAGCAAAATGTCACATAAACTAACACCAAACATACAGCCAAAATGAAATTCCAGACGCGCATTTTACCCGATGCAGTAGATATCAGGAGGATTCGGATCACAGTTCAGCCAAGGTTCTAGCCCACTATCTGGAGACTGGCCATTCACGTTCCATGTTCCAACAAAGAATCTAATACATGATACCAAAAAATAATTGAAAAACAAAGGTCAAGTGTGGATGGTCACAATAAGCAACATAATTTCTCAAACTGTTTTGCCACACACACACACCAAACCCTCTTGCCTGTAGGAGACAAAGGCAGTGGGCTTATTCTCTCCAAATTTTACATCAGGTAAACCTACAGAAAGGAACCAAGTCTCTATTTAAAAGACACAAATTTAATTGCTCTACCACATTTCCATTCTATTACATTCCATCCAAACTCATATCTGAAGGGAGAGCTTGTGGATGGGAAAGAGGTATCTTCATGCTATAAGGATGTCTAACATGGATAACTATTCCGTAAGGAGTTGTAGTTAAATCCAAAAACTCACTTCCCGAAGGATTACAAGGACATCTGTGTAGGAAATTCTGTTGAGACAGATATAGTATTAAGGGGGAAAGCAGAAGGGAAAACTCATGACTGTCTTAACTGTTTACATACAAATATAAGCATCACGGGAAATCTGAAGATCTGGAGGTTTCAGCATAGGGATATAGTCATGACTGAATTAGAATAAATGAGGCATAATGGGATAGCAGATGGGACTGGAATCTTGGACTAAAAGGGTACATGCTGTTCGAAAATAACAAAGAAAAGCATTGCTGCTTTGAACATCGGGATACACGACACACACCACATGTAGTGAGTCCAGAAAAGAGGATATCACCAAGATGAAATGAAAAATATAATAGAGGAAAGAATCGAAGATAGACCTCCCAATCAAGATGCTTGGGTGAAACTTCCTTCAGTTAACTTCCCAAAGTAGGTAAATTAAAGTCTAGTGGTAATGGCGGACTTAATTTTCCAATATTGGCAAGAAGAAATTCAGCAGGTCAGATAGATAAACACACTTGCTTATGGAATGTACTAGGAGACAATTCTCTAGTACTTGTGAGCTTGACTTGGTTCTCTAAGAGTGGATAGAAAGGTTAGTAGAGGTGGTATCACTAGTAATTAGAAAATCCAAGGGAAACTGTAGCACTTGCATTATTTTGGATATGTATGTTATTGACCAGCATAAAGACAGGGGCTTGAATCAGCTCACCATTCTTTTCTTTATGCTTTTATTCTGAATTAAGCTAATTAAACTAATACCTTAAATACCCAAAGACCATTTTTTCCTATATGTACTAACGTTTAGCCTCAGTAAGTAGAAGAGAGACTAACCTGAAAGTCTGAATGTTGACATATTCTTTCTCTCGCTTTGCCAGGATGTGTTTGATGAGACCCTCCCGCTGCCCAGACTGGGTGTTTGGTACAAAGAGCTTCCGCATGGTATTGGTCACTTTGGGCTGTTCCTTGTTAGAAGCTTCCTTTTCACGTGGAAGCCTAGCAAATAAATGAGGAATTCAAAACTGAAATTGCCTTAAACAATTCCCATGTGTGTCTCACACGTGGGAAATCTGTTTCAACATAGGACTTACATTCTATTCACTGAAGACGGTGGGGGTGGCGGTTCCCGATGAACCCCTGTAGGCTGATTCTGCAAATTTATTTTCTTGTCCAAATTCAAAGATGAAAAATTATCCTCAAATCCAAGAAGCCCTGAAGGACACAGAACCCAGAGTGGAAGTGGGGAGAGATAACATCCAACTTATCCAGGATTGATAGGACTTTGCTTTGATCAGCGGTTTTGGTTTGATCACTATTTGCTCAGTGGCGTTACCAAACGGAAAGGTATAAGAGTAGTGATAACGTAGATTGGGGGAAGAAGCACATCTGTCCCTGAAGCACTGACATGTTAACTAGAATGACAGTAAGTTACGTTAACTTGGAACGTGAATAATAAGAGCTAGTCTTTATAGAAGACTTTTAGCACAATGCCTGGTTGATAGTAAGGAGCTATATCATTATCTCACTTAATTGTCACAAAGACCTCATGAGGTAGGTGCTATTAAAAATCTTCCTATGTTACAGAAAAAGAAACAGAAGCTCAGAGTTGTCAAAGTAATTGGACCAAGGTCATGTAACTAGTAAGTCAGAGAACGGGGATTCAAACCCAGGTAGTCTGGCTCCAGAGCCTGCACTTTTTACCCCTCTGCTAAGCTGGCACTGAAAGAGCTAATGTGCCACAGAAAGGATCAGGAGTGAACGTGAGTCAGTGGGTACGGACTTGATAAAACCACTCCATAGGAGAAGGTATCTGACACTGACATTAATCCACATTATCTTATCTGCCCAGATAAAATCTATTGACTCTGCAATAATCATAGCAACCAGGGAAAAAAAGAATCTTTTCAGTACCTGAAAAAACGGAAGAGTTGTCCTCAGTGTCTAATTTCTGGTACCAGCTGGATGAGTCCTTTTGCTCTGGAACAAGAAGTTGTGACTGCGCTGGAGAGATAAGGGTCATAGTCAGAATGGAATGACTATTCCATTGAATGGAATATACCATAACCAAAGGCCATTCACTCAGCACTCAAGTGCAGGGGCCAGCGCCATTCTTGAATACAAAGGAAGAGACTAAGAAAATGAGGGCAGCTCTGGGATCATCTGGGACCAGAGGAGGATTACAGTCTGCAGTAAGCTGTCCAAGGAATGAAACTGAAGATTCTGGAAATTGACTCAGTGTCCTTAAAGCTGAATAGACTTATTCCCTAACCTATCCCTGGGGCCATTCCTGAAGAAAAAAAAAAATCGCCTATCAAGGCTCTAGGGGTGAGGTACTTTGCTAATGGCCACTTGCCTCTGTACAGCATGTCCCATGCAAGTAGTAGAAAGAAAACTGCTGAGGCTTGAGTTACCTTCCTGAGCAGCAAGGACCTCTGAGAGGAACTTCAGACAGCGTTCCTCATCAGGGATTTCAAAGCGGCGCTCTCTGGTCCAGTCCCCCTGAATCCGAATTTTGCAGCCACCTAAAAAGAATGGAAATCCATGTACATATAGCTACGGAAAATAATGTTTTCTTGGGATATTTTCAACTTACCAATTTAATAGGAGAAGGTCCAGATTGCAAATATTCCAGACCTCTAACGTGTGAAGCATGCCTATAAGATCAAGGGATTGGGTGTGGTGGTGGTGCTGGGGGTGATGCACAGAGGAAAATCTAATGAAGGCTGATAAACTGTGTAAATGAGCAGCCCAATATAGTGATATGATATGTACTGAAATCACAGTTTCCTACTTTCTGATATATTGCTCAAATGTCACTGTAGGAACCTCCAAAATCTAGCAGAAGATCAATTCCTCAACCACCCTCCTCCCATCTCCTAGCTGGAAATTCCTACCACTTCAAATCCAAATCATATAGTAAGAGTCTCTGAAGAGCGAAGGGAAAAAAGGAAATATGATGGTTTGTTCCTAGGTACAGACTGTACCCAGGCAATTGAACTTATAAGCTAATTAAAAAAGAAAAGCATAATGGGATTGGTTTGAATTATTCTGAAAAGGAGCATCTATACCTCATTTACCTCAAGTGAAAAATGTATGTCTTGAATAAACTCATAAAAACAATATAATGACCCATGTCCAGGAGTGGTCTGGTTCAAGTACAGTCAGTTGGAAAACAGTATAATTAGAAGCAAAGTTATCTGGGACTTTAGTTTCTTATGTATATAACATACTGTCTCCCTTTTCTAATGCCCTCTATTTACCATCAACTGTCTGGATATGGTGACCCAGGAAACCCATGTCCTTGTTTACATTCTTATTTTAACTGATTTATTACATTTATTGCTTTCTCATGGCCCTGGAAACTATAAGCTCCTTAAGGGCAAGAGGCAGGCTGCACATACCGGTTATCCAACACAACACTCTCAACGGTCTCCCGGGGTTGTTTGGGACGGAGGGGCTTCTCAGGACTCAAGACTTCGAAAGCTAAGACTGGGAAAGTCCCAGGCAAACTGGGCTCATCGGTCACTTTATTGATAACAATGACATCAGACTTCACAGACAGAAGGCATTTAATGACTACCAAACTGGACTCTTTCACACTTGTAAATAACAAAGAGGTGAGAAAATAAAATGAAAATCCTAGTTTCTTATGGTAGAAATCCACTTCTGAACCTTTGACTCTCTCTTTCTTTGCATTTCTTTTTCTGTATTCACAGGTATTTAGTGATCAGAAGAAAAGAGATAAACATAGAGGAAAAAAATGAAAAAGAAGGCACCCAAGAGGACCAGCAATAAGAAAATTAACGGGGGTGCCACTGTAAGGTGGAGAAAAAAAGAGGGGGCATGAATAAGGACTGTCAATTAGAGCAGCCTTGAAGATACGATGGGAAAACCTCCTTCAGGGCACAAGTAGTCCTCTCTTTCTCAAATAATTTATATTAAAAGTAGAAAAAAATTAAAAAAGAGCAGTTCCTACCTGATACAGACTTAGAACAAGAACACACATTCTCTCTGTCCCACAATCCTTGAAAGATTTATTTTAGCAAATATAAAAAATAAACGGACCCATTTAACGGACAAAAGATTCCAGAAATTGCTTTACAAAGTAACACTAGATGCTTTCTCACCATGTTGCATGGGAAACAGGACAAATTACCTCCACCACCCAACCTTCTACTCTCCTCCCTTCCAGCCCCTCTGGCCTCTTTGTGATCAGCAAACACTCCTCTATCTTCAATTTCTCCTCTGAATACTCCCTGCATCTCTCAGTAGTTCTCAACTAAGCATGCATTAGAATTACCAGAGGCGCTTTAGGAAATACTGACACTTGGGGCCCCATCCCAGGCCAAGAAAACAGAATCTCTGGGGGTGAAGCCCAGGCACTGGGAGTTTCTAAAACACTCCTCCAGGTGGTCTAGTGCATCCAGACTGAAAATCAGAGTCACCTGCAAACTGGCTGGGCCCTGAGACTAGCTCCCGCTGCGGCCCTCTGAACTAGAGGCTATTTATAGCCTTTCACACCCTATGTAATTTAAGACTGATGTCCTTATTTGTCCTAATGCCATCTCCAGACCATTCCCTCTCCTCCTCCCTCATGAAAAATCCCTTCTCCTTTGAGGCTCACCCACTGGGCTATGCCAGCTTCTTCCCTTCCCTCCTCCATGGAATCATGTACCAACTTCCCAGAAACTTCCAAATCCAGGCCTGATTAAGACTTCCTCTCCACTCACAGCCCTGCTTTAACTCTGCGTCCCTGAAAAATTAGCACAGAAAGCTCAGTCAACACCTTCAACTTCCTCATCCAACGACCTCGCCCCTCCACCTCAGCCACCTACTCCCTCAGTCCCTACTGGGGCTGCCTCAGTTCTACCCTGGACCTTTCATCACAGAAACACCATCACCTCATAAATCTCTAATTCAAATATCCCACTCTGAACTGTTACTCCTTCCAGCTTACCTGCTCTTATGGGAACCTCCAGCGCACTGATCCCTCCACTTTCTCAGTATCCATTCACTTCCCTTTTTATCAAACAGATGCCATCATTTCACTCTGTTGCAAAAACCCAGAACTGCCTTACCACTCTCACTCTGTTTTGGCTAACACCTATCTGGCTAACTCCCAACCCTCAGAAATCAAACTAACTGCCTTCTCTGTACTTACGTCTGAGGGAGTAAAACCACACACACACACGCACGCACGCACATGCACACACAGACACATACGCACACCCACACACGCACACACACACACATACACACACGCACACGCATACATACACACATGCATACATACACACACACACACACACACACACACACACCATTATAAATTGACTGCTAACCTCAACGGGGCCCTATATGATAGGAAGCAATCTAAGTTTCCATAGTCCACTTGTCTCCCACTACTATTTGGAACCACTATTCACACCTTCTCATTTATCCTCAATCTTTGGATCCCCCTCTTCTCAAGCTCTCTTCTTCATACTTTATGAGCTTTACCTCATACCTCAGAGGAAACGGAAGCCATCACATGGAAACCTACCTGTATCTGTACTCATCTTCTCCTTTCTCTTCTGATGCACAAAGGAGGAGTCCTCCTATCAAAGGCCATCTTCTTTTTGAATTGCAACCCCTCAGGTTCTCTCAGGAATCTCACAGTCATTCTCTAGACACCTCCCCCAAGTAGCTTTAACCTCTTCCTCACACAGGCTCCTTCTCATCAGCATTAAAATAAATCATGTTCTATATCCTCCTCATTGAAAAAACAAAAAACCTTCCTGGACCCCATATCTTCCTCCAACTCCGGTCCACCTCTACATTCCCCCTTTGCAGTCAAGCTTTAAAAGACACACAGTTGCTACCTGCTCACCTGCCATTTCTCTCTTTAATCCACTCCAATATGACTTTGGCTCCTACCACCCCTCTGAAATTGCTTTGTTAAGGTCACCAATGATCTCCATATTGCTAAACCCCTCTGAAATTGCTTTGTTAAGGTCACCAATGATCTCCATATTGCTAAACCCCTCTGAAATTGCTTTGTTAAGGTCACCAATGATCTCCATATTGCTAAACCCCTCTGAAATTGCTTTGTTAAGGTCACCAATGATCTCCATATTGCTAAATCCAATGGATACTCTTCAGTCATCTTATCAGACCTAGCAGCAGAGATCAACACTTGACCCCTCCTTGAAATAGTCTCTTCCAAAGGCTTCTATGACACCATGCTCATCTAGTTTATCTCTCTCTTTGGTCACTAATTTTAAGTGCCCTTTGAAGCATCTCCTCCTCTATCTGAACTTTAAAAAGTAGAGTGAGTTCAGTCTTAAACCTTTTTCTCACTGTGTATCAGCACTGTCCAATAGGACTTTCTGTGATGATGGACACGTTCTTTAACGGCACTGTCCAGTATGGTAACCAATGACCCCATGTGGCTAAGGAGTACTTGAAATGTGACTAGTGCTGAGGAACTGAGAAACTGATTTTCTAATTTCGTTCTAACTAATTTAAATAGGCACACACGACTAGTGGCTATGGTATCTGAGAGCACAGCTCTATATACAGTCACATCATCTCTCATGGTTTCAAATACCCTCCATGTGCTAGAGACCCAGACTTTACTTCTGAGCTTCAGATGCATACATCCAACTGCCAATTTATCACCTACACTCAGATGTCTCAAAGAAATCTCAAAGTAAACATAGCTAAAACTGAGTTTGTGACCCCCTACCACAGGAAAACTCATTCCTCCTGCAACGTTCTTATTTCTGCAAATGGTACCACCATCCACATTCATGCCAGCAATCTTGGATTCATCCTTGACACTTCAGCTCACCCCCTACACCCACACCAACCTCTGTTGACTTAACCTCCAAAAACATTTATCAGATCTGTCCACTTCTCTCCATTCTTACTGCCACCATACTCTCTAGCTTAAACTACTGAAGGAGGCTCCCAACTGGCACCCAAACATAGGCATAAAATCCTTCATATTCTTTCAATTTTTAAAAATCTGTAAATCCAGATTACTTATCATGGCTTACAAGACCCTACTGGATCTGGTCCTAGCCTGTCCTACCTTGGTGCCTGAGCCTTATTTCAGGCATCCTGGCCTTCTTTCATTTCAAAGAAAGTGTCAAGCTACTTCCCAAATTGGGACCTTTTCACATGCAGTTCCTTTTACCTGGAATACTCTTCCCCATTTTCACCTGTCTCTTACTTATCCCCTCTGGTCTCAATTTAAATGTCACTTCTTCAAAGAGGCCTTCCCTGAGTACCCTGCCTAATTTAGTTAGCACTCTTATAAACTCTCTGTATTTCTCCTTGATAGCATTTATCAAAACTGCAATTATGGGGAATTCCCTGGCAGTCCAGTGATTAGGATCCTGGGCTTCCACTGCAAAGGGCCTGGGTTTGATCCCTGGTCAGGAAACTGAAATCCCACAAACCACGCGGTGTGGCCAAAAAAACCCCCACCAAAACAAACCAAAAAAAACCCTGCAATTATACGACTATACCTTATCAGTTTAAATTCTGTTTCCCTCACTAAGTGTCATGAAGTACCATGCCTATATTGCTTTCTGCTATATCCCCAGAACACAGCGCCTGGCACATGAAAGGTATTCACATGTTTATGGAATGCATTAGTGGATTACAGGCATCTACGTGACACTAGCATCAAACAGCACAGAAGCAAGAACCAAGGCTGGCTGGAGGAGACCTTACCTACGCAGCTCTCTACCGATTGTGCAGCGCTTAGAAGAGCGCCTGGCAAATAGAAGGCACTCGACAATCATTTGTTGAATAATGAATAAAAGAGGGTTTAACATTAGGGAATTAGTGTAATACAGTCCATCAATAGGTCAAATAAGGAAGAACAATATAACCATCTCTATAAATACAAAAGACGTTTGATAAAATTCAATATACATTCACCATTTTAAAAACCACACAAACTTGAAATAAATGCAGTTTCTTAACATGGTTTTAAAAGACCCTATCAAATCAACAGGCAACAACATCCTCAACCGTAAAGCACCACTTGAGGCATTCTCACTGAAACCAGGACCTAAACATAAATCATCATCATTATTTAACATCGATCTCCAAATTCTTGTTGGTGTAATGAGACATGAAGCAAAACTAATAGTTATAGCTACTAGAAAGAGACAAAACTACTATTTGCAGATGACTAGGGCTGTCTATCAAAACCAAAAAGGAAAAAATAAACAGCCCCCCAAAAATAAAAATAAATTTCTGTAAAGTGGCTGGATAAAAGGTAAATATCTAAAATTCAACAGCTGCTCTGTATACTAGTAATAAGCAATTAGAAGATAAGAGAAAATAGTTTCCACTGACAATAGCAGCAAACAAATAAAATCCATCAAAAAATAGTTAACCTACAAATGTATGATAGCTATGAAGAAACCACAAAATGTTACTGAGAGGTATAAAGAGAAACTGAGTAAGTAGAGATATATATACCATGTTCCTTGACAGTGACTTAATTTTATAAAGGAGTTAAGTTAATAAAATTTGGTGCATATCTATGGTGAAATATTAGCCATTAAAAATCATGTTTTTGGAGGAACCAAGATGGCGGAGTAGAAGGACGAGCTCTCACTCCCTCTTGCGAGAACACCAGAATGACAACTAGCTGCCGGACAGTCATCCACAGGAAGACACTGGAACTCACCAAAAAAGATACCCCACATCCAAAGACAAAGGAGAAGCCACAATGAGACGGTAGGAGGGGCGCAATCACAGTGAACTCAAATCCCATAACTGGTGGGTGGGTGACTCACAGACTGGCGAACAATTATACCACAGAAGGCCACCCACTGGAGTGAAGGTTCTGAGCCCCACGTCAGGCTTCCCAACCTGGGGGTCTGGCAACAGGAGGAGGAATTCCTAGAGAATCAGACTTTGAAGCCTAGTGGGAATTGACTGCAGGACTTCGACAGGACTGGGGGAAACAGAGGCTCCATTCTTGAAGGGCACACACAAAGTAGTGTGCGCATCGGGACCCAGGGGAAGGAGCAGTGACCCCATAGGAGACTGAACCAGACCTACCTGCTAGTGTTGGAGGGTCTCCTGCAGAGGCGGGGGGTGGCTCTGTTTCACCGTGGGGACAAGGACACTGGCAGCAGAAGTACTAGGAAGTACTCCTTGGCGTGAGCCCTCCCAGAGTCTGTCATTAGCTCCACCAAAGAGCCCAGGTAGGCTCCAGTGTTGGGTTGCCTCAGGCCAAACAACCAACAAGGAGGGAACCCAGCCCCACCCATCAACAGTCAAGTGGATTAAAGTTTTACTGAACTCTGCCCACCAGAGCAACAGTCAGCTCTACCCACCACCAGTCCCTCCCATCAGGAAACTTGTACAAGCCTCTTAGATAGCCTCATCCACCAGAGGGCAGACAGCAGAAGCAAGAACTACAATCCTGCAGCCTGTGGAACAAAAACCACATTCACAGGAAGATAGACAAGATGAAAAGGCAGAGGGCTATGTACCAGATGAAGGAACAAGATAAAACCCCAGAAAAACAACTAAATGAAGTGGAGATAGGCAACCTTCAAGAAAAGAATTCAGAATAATGATAGCGAAGATGATCCAGGACCTTGGAAAAAGAATGTAGGCAAAGATGGAGAAGATGCAAGAAATGTTTAACAAAGACGTAGAAGAATTAAAGAACAAACAAACAGAGATGAACAATACAATAACTGAAATGAAAAATACACTAGAAGGAATCAATAGCAGAATAACTGAGGCAGAAGGGGTGGGGAGGAACAATATAGCGGATGGGGAGCAGGAGGTACAAAGTATTGTAAGATAGGCTCAATATGTATTATACAACACGGGGAATATAGGGAATATTTTGTAATAACTGTAAATGGAAAGTAACTTTAAAAATTATAAAAAATAAAATAAACTTTTAATTTAAAAAAAGAAGAAATAGATGATCTGAATAGGCCTATATTTATTAATAAAATTGAACCAATAATTAATCAACTTTCAAAACAGAAAGCACTAGGCCCAGATGAATTCTACCAAGTATTTAATACCAATTCTTTACAATCTCTTTCAGAAGATAGAAGCAGAGGAAATACTTCGTAATTCATTGTGTGAGACCAGTGTTACCCTAATACCAAAACCAGACAAAGACATTAGAAGAAAAGTACAGACCAGCATCTCTCATGAGCACAGATGCAAAAATCCTCAACAAAATATTAGCAAATCAAATCCAACAGTGCATAAAATGAATTATACACCACAACCAAGTGGGATTTATCTCAGGTATGCAAAACTGGTTCAACTTTCAAAAATCAGTTATTTAACCCATCACATCAATAGGCTAAAGAGGAAAAATCACATGATCATATCAGTAGATGAAGGAAAAGCATTTGACAAAATCCAACACCCATTCATGATAAAAACTCTCAGTAAACTAAGAATAGAGGGGACATTTCTTCAACTTTTGTAGAAAGAATATCTACAAAAATCTTATAGCTAACATCACACTTAATGGTGAGAAGCTTGGAGCTTTCCCACTAAGAACAGAAACAAGGCAAGACTTCCCCCTTACCACTGTTTTTTAACATCATAAACTCTAGCAAATGCAACAAGACAAGAAAAGGAAATAATAGGTATACAGATTGGGAAGGAAGAAATAAATTGTCTTTATTCCAGATGACATGATTGTCTGTGTAGAAAATCTGAATGCATAGACCAAAAAAAAAAAAAAAAAAAAGAAATCCTGGAATTAATAAGCAATTATAGTAGCAAGGTTGCAGGATACAAGGTTAGTATACAAAGTAGCCCATTGCTTTCCTATATACCAGCAATGAATAAGTGGAATTTAAAATGCAATGTCATTTACATTACCACACCAAAAAATGTAAAATTTAGCTATAAATCTAACAAAATATATACAAGATCTATATAAGGAAAACTATAAAACTCTGATTAAAGAAATCAAAGAACTAAATAAATGGAATGATATTCCATGTTCACGTATAGTAAGACTCAATATTGTCAAGATGTCAGTTCTTCCCAAATTGATCTGCAGATTCAATGTAATCCCAATCAAAACCCCAGTAAGTTATTTTGTGGATATCAACAAATTGATTCTAAAGTTTACATGGAGAGGCAAAAGACCCAGAATAGTCAGCACAGTATTGAAGGAGAGAAACAAAGTTAGAGAACTGACAGTACCCAACTTCAAGACTTACTATAAAGTAGTCAAGACAGTGTGGTATTGGTTAAAGAACAGACAAGTAGATCAATGGAACAGAATAGAGAGCCCAGGGATAGATCCACATAAATATAGTCAGTTGATCTTTGACAAAGGAGCAAAAGGAATACAATGGAGCAAAAATAGTCTCTTCAACAAATAGTGCTGAAACAAGTGGACATCCACATGCAAAAAAGAAAAAAGAATCTAGACACAGACCTTCAAGAAACTAGCTCAAAATGGATCACAGATCTAAATGTAGAATGTAAAACTATAAAACTCCTAGAATATAACATAGGAGAAAATCTAGATGATCTTGGATTTGATGGTGACTTTTTAGATACACCACCAAAGGCACAGTTCATAAAAGGAAGGATTAATAAGCCAGACTTCATTAAAATTAATACTTTTTGTGCTCTGCAAAAGACACTATCAAGAGAATGAAAAGTTGATTCACAGACTGGGAGAAAATATTTGCAAAAGACATATCTGATAAAGGATTGTTATCCAAAATACACAAAGAAGTCTTAAAACTAAATAAGAAAACAAAAAACCTGATTTTAAAAAATGGGCCAAAGACCTTAATAACCATCTCACCAAAGCAGCTATACAGATGGCAAATAAGCATATGAAAAGATGCTAGGGGCTTCCCTGGTGGCGCAGTGGTTGAGAGTCTGCCTGCCGATACAGGGGACATGGGTTCGTGCCCCCATCCGGGAAGATCCCACATGCCGCGGAGCGGCTGGCCCCATGAGCCATGGCCGCTGAGCCTGCGCGTCCGGAGCCTGTGCTCCGCAACGGGAGAGGCCACAACAGTGAGAGGCCCGCGTACCGCCAAAAAAAAAGATGCTACACATCATACGTCATCAGGGAAATGCAAATTAAAATAATAATGAGATACCACTACATACCTATTAGAATGGCCAAAATCCAGAACACAGACAACACCAATTGCTGGCAAGAATGTGGAGCAAGAGGCACTCTCAATCATTGCTGCTGGGAATGCAAAATGGTGCAGCCAGTTTGGAAGAGAGTTTGGTGGTTTCTTAAAAAACTAAACATACTCTTACGATACAATTCAGCAATCATGCTCCTTGGTATTTACCCAAAGAAGCTGAAAACAGGTCCATGTAAAGACCTGTGCACAGATGTTTATAGCAGCTTTATTCATAATTCCCAAAACTTGGAAGCAACCATGATGTCTTTCAGCAGGTAAATAGATAAACTGGTACATTTAGACAATGGGATATTATTTAGTGCTAAAAACAAATAAGCTATGAAGCCATAAGAAGACATGGGAGGGGCTTCCCTGGTGGCGCAGTGGTTGAGAGTCCGCCTGCCGATGCAGGGGACACGGGTTCGTGCCCCGGTTCGGGAAGATCCCACATGCTGCGGAGCAGCTGGGCCCGTGAGCCATGGCCGCTGAGCCTGCGCGTCCGGAGCCTGTGCTCCGCAACGGGAGAGGCCACAACAGTGACAGGCCTGTGTACCGCAAAAAAAAAAAAAAAAAAAAGAAGACATGGGAGAATCTTAAATGCATATTACTAAGTGAAAGAAGCCAATCTGAAAAGGCTATATACTGTATGAATCCAACTATATGACATTCCGAAAAAGGCAAAACTGTGGAGATGGTAAAAAGATCAGCGGCTGCCTGGTGTTGGGGTGGGGATGAGGGATGAATAGGTGGAGCACAGAGGATTTTTAGGGCAGTGACAATACTCTTTTTGATACTCTAATGATGGATACATGTCATTATACATTTGTCCAAACCCATGGAATGTACAACACCAAGAGTGAACACTAATGTAAACTATGGACTTTGGATGATAATCATGTATCAATATAGATTGATTGATTTTAACAAATGTGTCACTGTGGTGCAGAGTGTGGATAATGGGGGAGGCTATGCATGTGTGGGGGCAGGAGGTATATAAGAAATCTCTATATCTTCCACTTAGTTTTGCTGTGAACCTGAAACTGCTCTAAAAAATAAAGTCTATTAAAAATATTCAGAAAACATTTTCTTCAAGCAGTGCACAAAACTGACAGTGCTGAGAAATTAGTGTTCCTGCATCATAATGCCCAAATTTTTTAATGTGAAAAACCTCATTTTTAAACAAAAATTTTAAATAGTTTTTCAATAAAATTTTGGATTTACTCTTCTATTCCTGAAGTTTTTTCTACGATAGTGTTATCTAGTTTTGGCCTTAGCTTCAGGAAAATATTGTTTTTAACATGTGGGCATATAGCATTTTGTCTAAATGTATATTCAGTGCACCTCTAGTCACCAAGTAAACAAGAACAGCAGAATCACTAGGAATATTTCACTTAACCCATTGTAAGTTTTCTGATTCATCCAGTGGGCATGTATTCTAGCTCCTGCTCAGTTTAGGTGTACCTTCATAACTTAATATCACTTTTAAAAAATCAAAGTCACCATTTGGGTAGACATTCCCCAACATTTATCAAGTTCAGCACTAACAATCTTATTCAGTAAGTCAATTCATTCGGTTACCTGGGCATACCTTTTACAACTAGTACCTCTTTGGTGGCTGGCTCATCACGAAGTCACACTGTTCAAAGCTAAATCTTTCCTGCTGTTCTTTTTTCATGGCAGATTTGGTTACTGCTTTGAATTTTTTCCAGCCTAAAATTGCTATAGTGTCGCTCTCTACTTTAGAATTTGGGGATCTGATTCATCTGTGTGCTAAAGCAAATCCCAACTTAATTCTCGAGACTTACTTACATTGGCCCTGACAGTGAGTATTCCCTTGGCCTGCCTTCACACTGAAGGGCAGTGGCTTTCTACTCCGGGATGGGTTCTTGTTTGGCTTATCTTTTACTCAGGCTGACTTTTAAAACACATGGCTCTGTACTTTGGCAAACACAGACTAGTTGTGCTCTAAGGACTTGTCAGACGCATACCCTCAAACCCACAGTTGCTCAACTTATCAAAAGCTCTGCTGAGAGAAATCAAATTTGATGGAGGATTGCCTGAAGGCTATGAAGTCCATCCATTTCTCTGGTCTAAAATTTATCCCTGGATAAAAGTGTACCCCTGGGGCTCCGCTGGTGGCGCAGTGGTTGAGAGTCCACCTGTCGATGCAGGGGACACGGGTTCGTGCCCCGGTCCGGGAAGATCCCACATGCCGCGGAGCGGCTGTGCCCGTGAGCCATGGCCGCTGAGCCTGCGCGTCCGGAGCCTGTTGCTCCGCAACGGGAGAGGCCACAACAGTGAGAGGCCCGCGTACCGCAAAAAAAAAAAAAAAAAAGTGTTCCCCTGAATACAAGAATACTGTATCCCTGGACTGAATTGCTTTGGCTCCGACTTAACTGCCTTTTTAAAAATTGAGATATAATTCACATACCATAAAATTCTCCTATTTAAAAATTAAAATGTACAATTTGGGCTTCTCTGGTGGTGCAGTGGTTGACAATCCGCCTGCCAATGCAGGGGATATGGGTTCGAGCCCTGGTCCGGGAAGATCCCACATGCCGCGGAGCAACTAAGTCCGCAAGCCACAACTACTGAGCCTGCACTCTAGAGCCCATGAGCCACAACTACTGAAGCCAGAGAGCCTAGAGCCCGTGCTCCGCAACGAGAAGCCACCGCAATGAGAAGCCCACGCACCGCAACCAAGAGTAGCCCCCACTCGCCGCAACTAGAGAAAGCCCGCGCGCAGCAATGAAGACCCAACAGAGCCAAAAATAAATAAATAAATTTATTTTAATAAATAAATAAAATGTACAATTCAATGTTTTTTTTTTTAGTATATTCACAGAGTCGTGTAACCATCACCACAGTTATTCTTTGGGACATTTTCATCACTCCCCTCCAAAAAAAATTCCATACCCATTAGCTGTCACACCCTCTTTCCCCTCACCAACCACCACCATCATCCACTGCCAACCACTTCTCTTTTCTCTTATAGATTTGCCTTTTCTAAATGGTTCATGAATGGAATCATCCAATATGTGGTCTTTTCTGACTGGAGTCTTTAACTAAGTATATTTTCAAGGTTCATCCATGTTGTAGCATGTATCATTACTTCATTCCTTTTTTATGGATGAATAATATTCCGTTTGTGGATATGCCAAATTTTACTCATTCATTCATCAGTTGATGGACACTTGGGTTGCTTCCACGTTCTGACTATCGTGAATAATGCTGCTGTGGAACTACTCTTTTTTTTTTTTTGGCCATGCTGCGTGGCTTGTGGGATCTTAGTTCCCCTACTAGGGATCGAACCTGGGCCCCTGCAGTGAAAAGAACCAAGTCCTAACCACTGGACAATCAGGGAATTGCCTGGAATTACTTGTAATGAGTTGCACTTTAGCATTACACTAGTAGCTTACACTGAGGGATATCACAAGAAATATACTAGAAATGTGAGATTTTTGACAGTAAGTAAAATTTATTGCCCAGGATCCTATTTATAAGAATTCATAAGAGTTAAGCTTAATCTGAAAAACTGGTTTTGTTTTAGATGCTTAGAGACACTGAATCCTGTAACTATTTTTTCACTCTTGGTGTTCACTTTAGAAAGCTTGGAAACAAGTTTATGGCCCACTTCTAGCAGGTATACAGGACCTTGATTTTTTACTTGTAATTGTCTTCTAGCCTGATTGCTTGCTTATATTTATATTGTTGTATTATCCTTTTTTGAAAAGCATGGGGTATAAACATTAGTGGCCATTTAGCCCCCTCTACAAGTCATGACTGAACAGAAACAAGGCCTTGAATATTGAGAGAAAGCAAACTAGAAGTCATTTGGGCAAGAGGACCATATGCACATCCTCTTAAATTTCAATAACTGCCTTCAAGGCAGAGGTGGAAAATTGTAAGTTAACAAGACATAAATAAAAAAGTCATTTTACCTTTATCCACATTTTCTAAACTGGGATCCTAGAAATAGTAGAAGTTCTTCAGTTAAATGTTTTCTACCAGAGATTCAAACTACCTATGGAACTCATTTGTTATTTTCATCCATTTCACATATAGGGGTTCCATGTACAATTTCAGTTTACAAAATAGTTCTAACATGTTTGAAAATCCCTGGGAGTGAGAAAAACAAGAGACAGGTAGTTGGAAAACTTGGGTTTGCCCTTAACTTGCTTTGTTATTCCCTGGGCATGCTTTCTTCTGTGTAGAACGAGGTGAGTTGGATTAGAAATTTCTGAGGTTCTTTCCAGCTCTGCCACTCTATCATAAGTCACAAAAATTAAATAGCTTTCTGAATGCAGCCACACTACCAATTATTTAACAAGGCAAAATCTTATTTAAATAGATTGCATTGATTTAAGCTTGAGGAATTCTGCCGTAGGGGAAGTGAATAAGCCATTAGTGGTGTTCTTGTTGCTTTTTTACTTAAACTCTTGAATTAAAACTGTATGTATTTTTTAAAACAATGGTAAATTAAGTGGTCTTCCAAAACCGTATACTGTCTGCATACGATCGGTGAACTACCTAGTCTCTTTATTTGGTACTAGGAACAGATTGTTAACCTTCCTTGTTTCCACGGACCACATAGTCCCAGCTTAAAGCTAGGGATAAGTGATTCTTTCTTCCCTCTCCCTCTCTTCTTCTCCTCCCCTCCTCCACCCTTCCTCTCTGCTCATTCCTTCCTGTTCAACATTTTGCTATGGAGATTTTCAAACACAGAAGTTGAAAGATTTCTACAATGAACACTCATATACCCACCACCTGGAGACTACAGCTAACATTTTAACTACACATATCTATCCATCTAATCCAGCTCATCCATGAATTACTCTTATTTTTGGTATGTTTTGAAATAAGACAGAAGTTCATTTCACACCTAAACACTTCAGTATAAATATTAACTAGAGTTAAATATTTGTTTATGGTTTCTGTTATTAGGTAAAATATAAATAACGTGAAATGCACAAATCTTAAGTCTAAGCATTTGAGTCACACAGGACAAAGTTTATCTATCACCACATATTGTTCGCTTGTCTCACTGTCCAGTCAATCCTGGCCTCTACACAGTGGAGACAACCACTGTTACGATTTTTTCCACCATTTCTTTTTATTGCTGAGTCATATTTACTGTATAAATATACCTCGGTTTACTTATCCATTTTCCTGTTGATGGAACTTGGGCTTTTTCCAGTTTGGGGCTATTATAACTAAAGCTGCTATGAATATTCTTGTTCAAGTCATTTTATAGACATATGCTTTCACTTCTCTTGGGTGAACACCTAAGAGTAGAATTGCTGGATCACAGGGTATGTATGTGTATGTTTAGTTTCCTAAGAAACTGCCAGACCTTTTTCCAAAACAAAATAGCAGTTTCACTTTCTCCACATCCTTGCCAATATTTTATGCCGTCAGTCTTTTTGATTTTGACCATTCTGGTGGGTGTGTAGTGGTATCTCATTCTAATTTGCATTTCCCTCATGACTAATACTATAGAACACGTTTTTCATAGGTATTTTTTTTTTCCCATTCGTCTATCTTTCATGGTGAAGTGTGTGTTCAAATTTTTGCCCATTTTTATTGGGTATTTCTTTCATTTGAGTTGTCAGGAGGTTTTTTTTTGTTGTTTTTGTTTTGTTTTGTTTTATTGGAGTATAATTGCTTTACAATGGTGTGTTAGCTTCTGCTTTATAACAAAGTGAATCAGTTATACATATACCTATGTTCCCATATCTCTTCCCTCTTGCGTCTCCCTCCCTCCCACCCTCCCTTTCCCACCCCTCCAGGTGGTCACAAAGCACCGAGCTGATCTCCCTGATCTCCCTGTGCTATGCGGCTGCTTCCCACTAGCTATCTACCTTACGTTTGGTAGCGTGTATATGTCCATGCCTCTCTCTCGCTTTGTCACAGCTTACCCTTCCCCCTCCCCATATCCTCAAGTCCATTCTCTAGTAGGTCTGTGTCTTTATTCCTGTCTTACCCCTAGGTTCCTCATGACATTTTTCCCCTAAAATTCCATATATAAGTGTTAGCACGTGGTATTTGTCTTTCTCTTTCTGACTTACTTCACTCTGTAGGACAGACTCTAGTTCCAACCACCTCACTACAAATAACTCAAATTCATTTCTTTTTATGGCTGAGTAATATTCCAGTGTATTCTGTTGTTTTTGGATGGAGTGTCCTATAAATATCAATTAGGTCCATCTTGTTTAATGTATCATTTAAAGCCTGTGTTTCCTTATTTATTTTCATTTTGGATAATGTGTCCGTTGGTGAAAGTGGGGTGTTAAAGTCCCCTACTATGAATGTGTTACTGTCGAGTTCCCCTTTTATGGCTGTTAGTATTTGCCTTATGTATTGAGGTGCTCCTATGTTAGGTGCATAAATACTTACAAATATTATATCTTCTTCTTGGATCGATCGCTTGATCATTATATAGTGTTCTTCTTTGTCTCTTCTAATAGTCTTTATTTTAAAGTCTATTTTGTCTGATATGAGAATTGCTACTCCAGCTTTCTTTTGGTTTCCATTTGCATGAAATATCTTTTTCCATCCCCTTACTTTCAGTCTGTATGTTTCTCTAGGTTTGAAGTGGGTCTCTTGTAGACAGCATATATATGGGTCTTGTTTTTGTATCCATTCAGCCAATCTGTGTCTTTTGGTGGGAGCATTTAGTCCATGTACATTTAAGGTAATTATCGCTATTTATGTTCCTATTCCCATTTTCTTAATTGTCTTGGGTTTGTTATTGTAGGTCTTTTCCTTCTCTTGTGTTTCTTGCCTAGAGAAGTTCCTTTAGCATTTGTTGTAAAGCTGGTTTGGTGGTGCTGAATTCTCTCAGCTTTTGCTTGTCTGTAAAGGTTTTAATTTCTCCATCAAATCTGAATGAGATCCTTGCCTGGTAGAGTAATCTTGGTTGCAGGTTTTTCTCCTTCATCACTTTAAATATGTCCTGCCACTCCCTTCAGGCTTGCAGAGTTTCTGCTGAAAGATCAGCTGTTAACCTTATGGGGATTCCGTTGTATGTTATTTGTTGTTTTTCCCTTGCTGCTTTTAATATGTTTTCTTTGTATTTAATTTTTGACAGTTTGATTAATATGTGTCTTGGCGTATTTCTCCTTGGATTTATCCTGTATGGGACTCTCTGTGCTTCCAGGACTTGATTAACTATTTCCTTTCCCATATTAGGGAAGTTTTCAACTATAATCTCTTCAAATATTTTCTCAGTCCCTTTCTTTTTCTCTTCTTCTCTGGAAGCCCTATAATTCGAATGTTGGTGCGTTTAATGTTGTCCCAGAGGTCTCTGAGACTGTCCTCAGTTCTTTTCATTCTTTTTTCTTTATTCTGCTCTGCAGTACTTATTTCCACTATTTTATCTTCCAGGTCACTTATCCGTTCTTCTGCCTCAGTTATTCTGCTATTGATCCCATCTAGAGTATTTTCAATTTCATTTATTGTGTTGTTTATCATTGTTTGTTTCATCTTTAGTTCTTCTAGGTCCTTGTTAAATGTTTCTTGCATTTTGTCTATTCTATTTCCAAGATTTCGGATCATCTTTACTATCATTATTCTGAATTCTTTTTCAGGTAGACTATTTCCTCTTCATTTGTTAGGTCTGGTGGGCTTTTATCTTGCTCCTTCATCTGCTGTGTGTTTTTCTGTCTTCTCGTTTTGCCTATCTTACTGTTTTTGGGGTCTCCTTTTTGCAGGCTGCAGGTTCGTAGTTCCCGTTGTGTTTGGTGTCTGTCCCCAGTGGCTAAGGTTGGTTCAGTGGGTTGTGTAGGCTTCCTGGTGGAGGGGACTAGTGCCTGTGTTCTGTTGGATGAGGCTGGATCTTGTCTTTCTGGTGGGCAGGTCCACGTCTGGTTGTGTGTTTAGGGGTGTCTGTGGACTTATTATGCTTTTAGGCAGCCTCTCTGCTAATGGGTGGGGTTGTGTTCCTGTCTTGCTAGTTGTTTGGCATAGGGTGTCCAGCACTGTAGCTTGCTGGTCGTTGAGTGAAGCTGGGTGCTGGTGTTGAGATGGAGATCTCTGGGAGATTTTCGCCATTTGATATTATGTGGAGCTGGGAGGTCTCTTGTGGACCAGTGTCCTGAAGTTGGCTCTCCCACCTCAGAGGCACAGCCCTGACGCCTGGCTGCAGCACCAAGAGCCTTTCATCCACACGACTCAGAATAAAAGGGAGAAAAAGTAGAAAGAAAGAATTAGTAGAAGAAGAAAGAAAGAAAGAAAGGAGGGAGGGAGGGAGGAAGGGAGTAAGGAAGGAGGGAAGGAAGGAAAAAAGAAAAGATAAAGTAAAATAAAGTAAGATAAAATATAATATAAAGTTATTAAAATAAAAATATAATTATTATGGAAAAAAATTTTAAAAAAACAACAAAAACGGACAGATAGAACCCTAGGACAAATGGTGGAAGCAAAGCTATACAGACAAAATCTCACACCGAAGCATACACATACACACTCACAAAAAGAGAAAAAGGGGAAAAATCATAAATCTTGCTCTCAAAGTCCACCTCCTCAATTTGGGATGATTCGTTGTCTATTCAGGTATTCCACAGATGCAGGGTACAGCAAGCTGATTGTGGAGTTTAATCCGCTGCTTCTGAGGCTGCTGGGAGAGATTTCCCTTTCTCTTCTTTGTTCTCACAGCTCCCAGGGCCTCACCTTTGGATTTGGCCCCACCTCTGTGTGTAGGTCGCCAGAGGGCGTCTGTTCTTCGCTCAGACAGGACGGGGCTAAAGGAGCCGCTGATTCGTGGGCTCTGTCTCACTCAGGCCGGGGGGAGGGGGGGAGGGAGGGGCACGGAGTGCGGGGCGAGCCTGAGGCAGCAGAGGCCGGCAGGACGCTGCACCAGCCTGAGGCGCGCCGTGCGCTCCCGCAGGGGAGTTGTCCCTTGACCCCGGGACCCTGGCAGTGGCGGGCTGCACAGGCTCCCCGGAAGGGGGGTGTGGATAGTGACCTGTGCTCGCACACAGGCCTCTCGGTGGCGGCAGCAGCAGCCCTAGCGTCTCATGCCCGTCTCTGGGGTCCGCGCTTTTAGCCGCGGCTCGCGCCCGTCTCTGGAGCTCCTTTAAGCAGCGCTCGTAATCCCTTGTCCTCGCACACCAGGAAACAAAGAGGGAAGAAAAAGTCTCTGGCCTGTTCGGCAGCTCCAGACCTTTTCCCGGACTCCCTCCCGTCTAGCCGTGGTGCACTAACTCCCTGCAGGCTGTGTTCATGCCGCCAACCCCAGTCCTCTCCCGGCGCTCCAACCGAAGCCCGAGCCTGAACTCCCAGCCCCGCCCGCGCCGGCGGGTGAGCAGACAGGCCTCTCGGGCTGGTGAGTGCCGGTCGGCCCTGATCCTCTGTGCGGGAATCTCACCGCATTGCCCTCCGCACCCCTGTTGCTATGCTCTCCTCCGCTGCTCCGAAGCTTCCCCCACTCCGCCACCCACAGTCTCCGCCCGCGAAGGGGCTTCCTAGTGTGTGGGAACCTTTCCTTCTTCCCAGCTCCCTCCCACTGGAGCAGGTCCCGTCCCTATCCTTTTGTCTGTGTTTATTCTTTTTTCTTTTGCCCTACCCAGGTACGTGGGGGGGTTTCTTGCCTTTTGGGCGGTCTGAGGTCTTCTGCCAGCGTTCAGTAGGTGTTCTGTAGGAGTTGTTCCACGTGTAGATGTATTTCTGGTGTATCTGTAGGGAGGAAGGTGATCTCCGCGTCTTACTCTTCCGCCATCTTCCCGGAAGCCGTCAGGAGTTTTTTTTTTTTTAATATATCCTGGATATCAGTCCTCTTAAAGAAATATGTTTTGTATTTTCTCCCACTCTATAGCTTGACTATATATTTTCTTAATGGTGTCATTTCAGTAGCACAATTTTTAAATTTTGATGCAGTCTATTTTATCAATTTTTTCTTTGGTAAATATTGTTATCTATGTCCTAAGAAACCTTTGCCTACCACCAAATAACAAAGATATTCCCCTCTGTTTTTTTTTTATTTTTAAGATACTGATGATGTATTTTCCTTTCTTTAAAATAAATTTTATTTATTTATTTTTGGCTGCGGTGGGTCTTCGTTGCTGCGCGCAGGCTTTCTCTAGTTGTGGCAAGCGGCGGTTACTCTTTGTTGCGGTGAGTGGGCTGCTTACTGCGGTGGCTTCTCTTGTTGTGGAGCACGGACTCTAGGCACACAGGCTTCAGTAGCTGTGGCTCGCAGGCTCTAGAGCGCAAGCTCAGCAGTTGTGGTGCATGGGCTTATTTGCTCCACAGCATGTGGGATCTTCCCGGACTAGGGATTGAACCTGTGTCCCCTGCATTAGGAGGCGGATTCTTAACCACTGTGCCACGCGGGAAGTCCCTCCCCGCTGTCTTCTTTTAGAAGCTTTAGATCTATATTCCATATCAGATTGATTTTGTGCATAGTGTGAGATGAGGGTTGAGGTTAACCAGTTATTCCAGCACCATTTTATCCAGTAAGATAGCAGAATATAAAATTAAGATACAGAAATGAATAGCCTTCATATACACAAGCAATAATAGGGGAGATAATGGTAGAGGAAAACCCCATTCAACTTGCAATAATGAAGATAAAATACTTAGAAATAAACTTAACAAGAAATGTGCAAAACCTATGTGAGGAAAACTTTAAAACGGTCCTGAAAGATACAAAGCAGACTTGAACAAATGGAAAGATACCGCTTGTTCTTGAATAGAACAGCTTAACATCATAAAGATATCAGTTTTCCTCGTGTTAATTTTTAAATGTAACGCAGTAAAATACTAAAAAGTAGTTGCAAAAAATGACAGAACTTCTCACTGTCAGCCTGGATAACCACATAGGAGTGACATCCTAACCTAGAACAGCTACCCTGGATTATAGAAGAGCAGAAAAAAACCCTCTTACGTAAGCCACTGTATGTAAGCCATCGTTGGAGCTTAACAGCAGGGTATCCTGCACCTAGTACAGATCAGGTACCTTAAAGCAGCATGCTGCCAAACAAAATAAAGTATTTGGCATTGCCCAGTTCAGAGGTGGCCATGGAGAATAAAGAACAAGGAAAAACTTCCAGAAGGAGGATAAGGAAGACAAAGGATAAGGAAATCCCATCCAGAGAGCAGAACGAGAATCTGACCAAAGGACTTCCTCCACTGCCATCCTTCTTTCTTCTGAATGCGGGTCATTGTGGTTATTCTGTCCATGCTGCACTATTCTATATTGGGTGTTAGAGGATATCCATCTGTATCTGGACCTGATGGAGAAGACTGAGCATAAGGCAGAGAAACTAAATTTTGAGTTGCATGTAGTAACTGGATAGGACTTTGGATTGTTTCCCATGGGGAATGGGGCAAGCACGTCCTAAGAATGGCAGGAGAGATATACACGGATGGCCAGAGGGGAAAGTCTGAGGCAGAGAATGTCAGTGGTCAGCCAAAATCCATTCCTCCCTTCTTCCTGGGCTACATTTTCCAGCCCCCTTGCAAGTTAGGTGTGGCCATATAACAAAGTTCTCTCCAATGAAATGTGAACAGAAGTGATGTGTGCAATTTTCAGGCGCACATCCATGATCTTTCCCCACCTCCTGTGGGCTAGAATGGCGATGACCAAACAACCTGGGAAACCATATATTAAAGATGTCAGAGTTGCCTGCCATGAGCCTGTGTCTTTCAACAACCACATAGAGAAAAGGCACCTGCCAATTTGGAAGAGCTGTCCTGAATTACTACCAGCGGGAGAAAATTTATGTATTAAACCACTGAATCGCTATTGAGTCTCTCCTTGCAACAGCTTAGCCTTCTGAAGTTAATACACAGGCCACTGGGGCTCTCAGAGCAGACAATTCTTAACAAAAGGCTTTTGAAGGTGCTAAAATCCTAAGAAATGCCAGCTAAACCTTTAAATGCTATGGAAGGGCCAGTTAAATGTGTCTACACTTATACTGAAACTTGGTACAAAGGACACTGGTCCCAAGAGATTTAGAATCAGAAAATGAATCTGACCCAAACAGGTTTTGGCAGGCGTGAAATCGAGTGCCACGCTCTGCTCCAAGCTTAATCTTAACACCCCATCCAAACCTCTCTCAACTCACTACCAAAGCCATTTGCAAAGGAGGAGATGATGAAATTGGTTGCTTCACTAACAAGGAAATCACTGGCAAGTTTCCATGTGGCATAAGCCAGACCCTGACAGCTATGGAGGTTGGGGGCTTCATATAACAGAAGTTCAGGCTATGGGAAAGCCACATGGGAACACCCTTCTGTCGGTTCCCTGAGAGATGGCTGCCAAAGAAAGGCATCCTCAGAACTCCACCAAAAGGGTGCGATTCTCAACCTGCCATCAATGAGTTAGCTTGGGGTACAGAGCGAGAAACTGTGATTTGGAGGAAACAAAGCTCTGTAGATAGGTTAGAGAGAATATTGGTAAGGAAATCCAGCAAAATGAAGGTCACTAGGACTGGCACATGGAAGAGTTTCATTGGAGTGGTAGGAAGGAAGGCCTGATTGGAGAGCTTTCAAGAGAGAATCGGAGAAGAGGAAGTTCAGACAGCAAAAGGAGAAAAACAGGGCAGTGGCTAAAGGGAGATGTTTAATCCAGGGAATGCTTTTTTCCCTAGTTTTGAAGATGGAAGGTTTGCATGTTGTTAGGAATGATCGAGTTGTGGGGAAAACTGATAATGCAGGGAGGGGAGAGAGGGAAATCCAGTGTCTTTGATACAGGGACAGTTTCTCCACTGTAACAAAAGGAAATGCAGTGTATACAAATAGAGGCAAGTAGCTGGGTACATTTAGTATCACAAAGATGAAGAGAGGTGGTTTAAGAGCATGCATGCACCGTGGAGTCAGATGATGGGTTCAATCTAAATTCCATCACTTTTGAGTTACGTGCCCCTAGGCAAGTTGATTTAACCTGTGCATCATTTCCTTATCTGTAAAATGTGGATAATATCAACTAGAAATCTGATGCAAGAATTAACTACCAGTGAAGCGCTTTGACTAGTTTGGCATACAGTAAACATCCAACAAATATTGGCTGTTATTTCCTCAAAATTAGTTATAATTTTGCTATTAAGTACTGTAAAATTATTTAAAAGCTAACTTGCCAAAGATTCACTAAACTCCTCCCACTTATCCTGAACTTAAGATGGAAGAGGTAAAATAAAAAGCAAGTAAACTTACTGTAGCTGACCCTCCATTTTAAGTTTGCACGATCAGCCCCAAACTGACTTCTACTGAGGAACCTACTTCTCAGGAATTTAATACAACTACACAACTGAAACTGTAGGGAATGTATTATTTTTCTCAATGGTAGAATAAGGCCTAATGTGACTAATCCATCATATTAGTATACAAATCAATTTATTACAGCTCATTTAAAGGCACACTACTACTATTATCTTGGATACTTGCCAATTCTGAGAACACTGCATTTAACAATGAAGTGACCAAAGGTACAGCTGTGAATGCCCTTCTTCTTTTTTAAAGCTGTTGTGAGGTAGTGGGTGGCCAACTATCTTCCAGTTTTGCCCTACCCACCCTTAAGTGGCTACTAAATAGTTCTTACACCCATGATGGCCACTTTTTAAAAAATTGAAGTACAGGTGACTTAGTGTTGTCCATGATGGTCATTTATGCTGTCCCCTTTGCCTGGAATTCTCGGCCTTGGTCACCCTGCCCCCATTTCACCTAGCCCACCTTTCAGCTTTTAAAATTCAAGTCAAGTAGCAGCTATATTCATAATAGTCAGAAAGTGGAAACAACCCAGATGTCCATTAGCTATTGAACAAATAAACTATTGATACACAGTATGGATAAATCTCAAAAACAGGCTGAGTGAAAGAAACCTGGCACAAAAGGATATTGTATGATTCCATTCATATCTAGTTCTAGAACAGCCAAATTTTATCTATGGTGGAAAGATAAACAAGAGTTGTTGCAGAGGGGATGAAAGCAGAGATTGATTGGTAAGGAGTACAAACGAACTTTCTGGATTGATAGTAATGTTCAATATCTTTGATAGGGGTTTGGGTTAAACAGCTGTAAGCATTTGTTACAACTCAGCAAATATATACTTACAGTTTGTGTTTTTCATCATATATGAGTTTTATACCAAAAGGAAAACATGGTAAATATTAAACTCCTAATGATAAATGCTGGAATATTTAGGGGATAGTGTACCCATGTTTGCAATTTACTTTTAAATTACATGAAAAAGACATATTGATAGATGGATATATGGTAAAGCAAGAATGTAAAATGTGTTCACTGTAAAATTCAGCGTTGCTGCGTGAAATTTTTCATAGTAAAACGCTGAGGGAAAAACTCAAGTGTCAGCCTTATAGGAAGCCTCCCAGAGCATACCCACCGTTAGTTGCCCCTCCTCTGGGCTCTCATAACACCCAGTAAAAACACTGAACTTACCCCATTTTATTAGTTCTGCATCTGCACCCCAACGAACTGTAATTAACTTGAAAACAAAGTCTGTCTTCTTGGTCTCAGCAGCTAGCACAAGGCCAGGCACACAGTAGACAGTAAGATTTGTTGACCTGAAGTGATGCTTAGTGAACTCATCTCCTAGTTTCCTTATAATCAAAGACCTTGGCTCATTTTCTTTTGCTGAATCATTACAGCTCCCAGAATAATCTATCTGACCTGGAATTAATCCATGTGAATCCTTACAAGTTCCCTTTTTGGCAAGATTTTGAAGACATCGCTTCTGGTTAATCCTACTCCTCTTCCCCAGTCTCTCAACTTTAAAAACTATTAACTAGTAACTATCAATGTGCTCAGGGCTCAGATTTAATTTATACTCTTTACAGAAGCCAGCTGGGTAGCATATTAAGGACTATGTTGATTCATACTACTCAATTCTATAGCCACCTGGACTCCTTAAAGATGCTCCATTTCCTCACCATGGCACAATGAATATGTGCCATTTTATCTTTATGCAATTATCTATGTAATCCTTATGTATCAAATAGTTTCAATACTGCCAGGACTTAATGCAGCCAGACTGTCTGGGCTTGAGTGCCAACCGCATCACCTACTAGCCATATAACCTTGCCCAAGGTGTTTTAACTTTTTTGTGCTTCATTTTCCTCACGGCCTCCTGATTTAAAAAAAAAAAAGTCGAGGGACAGGGGTGGTGTAGGGGAGGGGGGATGATAATAACATGTTTCACCTGTTGTCATGAGCCTTATTAGTAAGTTACTGCATGTAAACCAAACAGTGCCCAGCTTTTAGCTGTCATTTATTATGTTCAGTTCCACATCACGAATGGCAGAAGACTGGGCTTATAATATCTACAAAGTAGCCTAAACGACCAGTGTGCCAGTGTTACATTGATATAAATCATTTTTTAAGAGTACAATGAAGGGTGGTGACTATAGTTAATAATACTGTATTGTATATGTGAATGTTGCTAAGAGAGTAGATCTTAAATGTTCTCACCACATACACAAAAAATGGTAATTATATGAGGTGGTAGATGTGTTAACTAATCTTTGTGGTAATAATTTCACAATATGTGCATGTAACAAATATTCATGTTGTACACTTTAAACTTACACAATGTTATATGTTAATTACATTTCAATAAAGCTAGGGGGAAAAAAAGGGTACAATGCAGGGAACTCCTTGGCGGTCCAGTGGTTAGGACTCGGTGCTTTCACTGCCATGGCCTGGGTTCAATCCCTGGCCAGGGAACTAAGACCCCACAAGCTGCGTGGCACAGCCAAAAATTTTTTAAAAAATTAAAGAGTACAATGCAAATCTTAACACGTTGAAGACAAAGAGTTTTCAGTAAGAATTCAGTTAGTAAATTCTTTTTCAATTATGGGCTTTCACTCACCTCCAAGCATCAGTCCCTTATCGAAGGGAGGTTTTACACACACACAAACTCTTTCTCTCACTCTCTAGCTCAGCACACCCTGCTGGTTTCCTTCCTAGCACTTATTACAAGTTTAATTATTTTATTTGATTCTTTCCTTATTTGTTTGCCACACTAGATCTACGAGGGAGGGACCCTGTCTATCTTGTTCACTGCTAGATCTCTAACACATGCCTTAGCACATAGCGGGCACTCAAATGTATCCTGGATGAACAATGCAGATATTTTAAAGAGCGTTTAACTCATACCAGATAAAAATTAAAGTAATAATGGTCACAGGTTTCTATTTTAAAGTAATAACCCAATTAGGGATTTAGTCTCATTTAAAAAAAGTATGATTTATTAAAAATATAAAATGGCAATGTTTTCTATAAATTATTCCCACCCAAACATGTTAAAAGATATAACAGGTACACTTTCTAAACCATTTATAGCCACCCTCCTCCTTCAATTACAAAAGATAAAACATACAACATACTGTAGGTTTATTTTTATTCAAAAAGTTACTGTCTCAAGACATAAATACAAATCAGAAAACAGTACAATTAGGACAATAGAATGTGGAGGACAACAGGTTAGAGTAATATATAAAACATTTTTAGCTGGTTGAAAACAAAGCTGTAAGAACTGCTTTCACAAAGAAGTACTCCTTTCAAGAGTGAGAAAAAAAATCAACTTAGGTTTAAAATCATATATACAGTCCTCTCAGCAGTTCTAGTAAATGCAGTGGTGTGAAAAACAACATAGGCAATACTTTTTTGCACATAACAATATTTGTTGATGGAAAATCTGTTAGACAAGTCTGACTTCATTTGTTATTAACCATGATTTAATAAAATAATTGAATTTTATCATGATCTTTAGCTAACCTATGGTTTTTGGCTACCACAGCCCAATGCTTGTTGATTTCTGACTCTAAGAACTGGAAGCCTTTTGGTATTCACCCATCTGAAGATATTCTTGTATTGCAAGCATATTAAGGCATGGAATGATTAAAATAATATACCTCAAGAACTGAGAGACGACTGACAAAAGATAGATACACATGTAATATAAGTTAATATTTTGTTTTAAACGATGTCTAGCTGCCTAAGCCTCGCAAAATGAGTTGATGTCAAAATGGCAAGTAGCCACTTTCTGTTTTAAACTAATTTGTGAAAGGACATAAAATGAAGTTTAAAGCTTAGCTTTCAAAGAATATTATGGGTTATGAATTCTATTATCCCATCTAATTTACATACAGAGGAAATGTACTGTAACCTGTTAGAAGTATCTTTAACCTGAAGACTGCTTGCAAAGACAGATAGATAAAACAATATAAAATACAAATTTAAAAATCATTTTAAAGCATGAACACTCATGCTTTTCTATTTTTAAACATTGTTAAACTTTCAATATATTTCTGAAACCTCATAATTTTAAGTTGGAATTTAAAAGTAAGAAAAAACTAAACAAACTGCGCAATTATAAAATCAGCACCAATTTATATATATATATAATTTTATTTAAAATTTAGATCCCTATTCCCACACTCTAATAAGCTGTATAATTTTTGTTTAGAATTTTTTCTGCAAACATACTACAATAAGCTTCTTTTATTTGGAGACAAAATACAGTGGCACTACTGGAAGGAATATCACAACATTACATTTTTATCTTAAAGGACAAGCAAACTTTCAGGGTTGATAATGGGATAAGCATGTTTGAGACTGGTTACCTTCTGGCAGTTCACTGCATCTGGGTATTTCTGAAAAGTATAGAGAAGCTCTTGGATTTTAAAAATATCTTAAAATACATTTTAGATGAAAAAATTGTAAAAGTTCTGCTTATAAGTTTACTTTTCTCCACAATTACAATATTTTAAAAGAAAGCTTTGTTGATTGATGTTTCAAGCATTTAAATTTAGAATGCTAAAAACAATTCTATCCTATAATTTCAGGGTAGGGGAATAAATCCATCCTTAACTTTGTTTCTTGGATGTAAACAGAAATCCAGCAGAGGTCACCATTACTTAGTACACCCAGTAAATAAATGTGAGAGGATTCATGTCTGTACCAAATGCCTCTTCAGATTGTTATATTTTCTTTAAAAAAAGCATGAAATAATTGATTCAAAAGCCAACTAACAGCGCATAAATAAAATATTTACTTTCTAAGAAAAACTGTAGCTTATCATCAAATTGTTTACTTGTCCTTTACTTTTTTCAGGCAAACAAAACTGCCCCTCAAATGCACTTGATCTTGGTAAGTATAAGCACGTCATATTCTCCTTAGAGAAAAATCTGTACAGAATTTCACTGTATCTACCACACTTTATTTTAAAATTTCCTCTTCCACTTAGAAAATGACTTCACCACAGATTTAATTGTGTACTGGTATTAAAACATTGACACCCCAAGAACCTAATGAGAGAGAGGAAAAAAAATCTTGTTAAAATTGTCACTCATTTCTTTGTAAAATATATTACATTGATACTTGGTAATATTAAGTTTAATAACATGCTAAAACCCACTTTGAAAAATTCCCTTCTCAGATATATAATTCTAAAATTATAATTACCATTAACATATAATGAAATAACATCAGGCCTAATCACAATGCTACTTACCTCACAAATATAACTAAAAGCAAAGATCATGTCTCATTTATATGTTTATACACACCCCTAATGCCTAGATAATGCCCTGAACATAGGCACCCGACATTTGTTGAATGAACAAATGAATGTGCTTCTTGACATACACTTCTGGCACAAGATGTATGGCAAACTCGGTCATTTGCACTGTGAAGTGGGTATAGTTTTTAAAAAGGCCTTTGAACATGCAGACCAAAAACATCCAACAACAATATAAATATGTAGAAAATAGGAAGCTTTCTGGGTGAATGAACAGGACTACAAATTTTAAGAAATCAAATAAGTAAGGTAAAATCTGAGCAAATAAAGTTATATTGATGCTTTTCATTACATTTCAGTTGGGAAAAGAATGTTAAGTAAAATCTAATAATTACTTGTCACTAACTTAAAAAAGTAAAAGCAGGTAATAAATGGAGCAACTCCCTCTCGTTCATTAAATAAGAATAAGATATAACCTTCAGTTGTATATACTAAAAGTTAGGCTCTTCAATTAAAATTCCAGCACTTACTATGACAATTAAGTAATATTTTAAAATACTATAATAAACTAGTAAAAAACTGATATTAGAGTCAGAGGTAATGAGCTAAGACTGAGTTTACAAAGGGCTCTTGTAAATTATTATACCTCACTTTAACAAAAGTCATAGAACTCACAAATTGTTCTGATCTGAATTGAAGGAATTGTGTATTTTCAGACCAGAAAACAAATATCTATCTCATTGCAGGCTCATTGTAGTAAGTTATCAAGTAAAGTGTTTGGAATCCCCAGTAATGAAAGCAATAGAGAATTAATGTACCCCATTTCTTACCTGTCATCCACCAAAACCACCACCACTACTCACCCCTTGCCCGCCCCCACCCAAGTTTCAGGGTTCTCCTTTTTTGGTTAGAGTCAGAGTTTGGGTGATTAGAATGTTTCCACCAAAGAGGCCTAGGTGATACGTGATGTTTAAAGATCCCTTCTAGCCATAACACTCTGTGACTCTGGGTAAAGGAAGATCTAATGGTGAATGAAAGGATAAAATCTTAATTAGCAATTTTAGTGTAGAGTGTGGCATGAAGATGAACTCAAGTTCTTTCCAAACCAAGTGCCTACCTAGAAATGGCCTGAACAGGTTTTTTTCTTTTCTCCTGTGTTTGTACAGTCTAGGTTATAAGTAGATTCTTCTATTAGAACAGTTAAATTAGCTCAATTATACCAAACCCTTCTTTTACCAATTTTATACTACAGATAATTCTAATAAGAGTCTCAACACAGAAGAATGATATTAGTGATACTTATTCTCTTTCTGTGCTAACATAAGCTACACCTGTTTCTGGTGTTAACGTTAATAACCACTTAAGCACATACTTTAAAAGTACCAATAGCAAGCTTTGGTGTGTTGAGACAATACTGGCCCACTAGTAGCAGAAAGCAACCACTGGCACAATGGGATAAACCAATGTTGACACTGTTTCCAAATATGAAACTAAATAAATCATAAATCTAGAATGTTGTGTATATGCAACCCAAAACTGATCTGCTCAGAGTTTTCCTATTACCACTTCTGAATTACATGGATAACATGTTACGAAAAACACATTTAGGATTTATTTAGTATCTATACTAGGATGCTAGTATCTATAGTAGGATGCTTTGGGTTACTTCACTTAAAATTAGAGAATCTTAGAACTGAGTATAAAAGGATTTAAAGTCCCAATTTTACTATTGTTTTGATGACTCATTTATCACAGGCTTGAATAAAAACAGATGTAAGCTATTGCAGAAAAGCAAATGCAGATTTTTACATTTAAAAATTTCTATTATTCCACTTCTTAAATTATTGTTGAGATAATGAGGTAAAGTTTAATGTATATTTTCAAACAAACTAGTATTAACTTAAATATATATACATGGTTAAAGATGTCTAAAGATACCTGAACTTTTAAAGATACTGAGCACTCAGTTATGTGACTGCTGCCATCATGTGGTAATACTATAAAACTACAGGTACAGACGCATGTGCTCATTTTCCCAATTTTAGAAGCAGCAGAACTATCCCCTTAGTTATAACATATTCAATAAACACAAGAATGCCAAAATTTTTCTATAAATAACAAATAACTATTAGGTTCCTATCTCTGGCCTCACTCAGATTATAGTTTTCCCTAAATGTTAAATGTCAAAAATATACACACATTTACATTGCTGTTCAACTACTGTAGTAACCTGAAGTGAAGGGCACCTTTTTGCAAATCTAGTAAGAGACTAAGGAAACAAATGCCTACAGTTTTCCTGACTTTAGATGAACACATGAAAAAATAAGATCTTTGCCCACATCAATTTTGACTACAGTTAATCATTCCAATTCCTAAAATATTTTTCTTGGTATTTCTTCCACAGTAGAGGCAGCATGAGATTTTTAAATCAAAAGGAACTCAGGTCAAATTACTACTCTGACACTAAAGTTGTATAACTCTGAGCAAGTCACTGAAACACCTCTTCAGTCCAAGTTTGCTTGAGTGTAAAAGTGGGATCCCACCACCTTTCTTACAAGGTTGCTGATTAGATCAAACTAAATCGTGCCTAGCATAGTGTCAGGCACATAAGTTTTCAAATACCAGCTTCCATCCCTTTTCACCTCAAAGTGATAGTACAGTTGGACTAGAATACAAACCCTTTGAGAGCAGGGGGAGCATCTTATTCATTTTAGTACCAATTTCCAACTTGATAAACT